>NC_132878.1:18384924-19692424 GCF_030463535.1 Salminus brasiliensis
GGACTTTGGGTCAAAGGTGTGGTTTAGTTTTTGGCTCAAGGTTAAAGTTAGAGTTGGGACTAAGACCATGTTTAACATGAAGTTGATAATAGGTGAATGATAAGATATATTTAGTTGAATGAATAAAGTTCAGAATCTTCAAGTAATTTGTAATGTTCTGTATAAAATAAAGTGTTAAAAATAATTCATATTTTTATTTGTTTGATATATTTTCTAATTAGTTATTTGTTTATTTGTCTATGCGAAGGTATTTGTGTTATTTTTTCTTTGTTTTGACATTCCGTCACTTTATCTTGAACATATTTGTTCTGTGTTGTCTTGGACCAGCCATTATGTTATACATCCACTTTAGAAGTGCACTACTGTGAGAGAAAGAGAGAGAGAGAGAGATGTTGAACATCTGGAGACATTCCTGGCAATTTAATGCAACTTCATGGTTTATTTACTTTGACGTTAATTTCTATTTGAGTTTGTTTATTTGCATGGATGTGTCTGCTTACGCGGCCCCCATTCAGAACACTTAAAGGGGAGCAATGGGCGAATCCATGAGAAAAGGCAGGAGAAAGGCAAGCAGCAAGTACATGGCATAGCTCACTACTAATGTCCTCAAATCTCTGCTGGTGCGTCATTACACTGCTTTAACTGGGCCTTGTAGTGTGAGGAAGGAAAAGTGACTCACAGGCCTCTGCAGGGCATGTGCAAATAGTATACGTGTTGTTTTCCTTTTTTTCTAACAGTACATCAGGTAAAAAGCTAAGTACCAAAACTTATAGAACTTCAGTGGAATGTACAATACATCCAGCCTTTGTCAGTATAAAAAATGGCATTTAGCTGACACTGTTATCTAGAGCAACCTACACGATACTTGTATTACAGAGGTGTGCCAATGCAGTGTTAGGAGTCTTGCCCAAAGACTCGCAATGATGTAGCATACCCAGACTGGGAATCAAACCCTGGTCTCCCACATGATGTGTTATCTGTTGCGCCACATCAACCTTCTACATTGCTACACTTTTTGGAACATACATAGAACTGGAACTGAGGAAAAGCACACCTCATAAATGCACTTGCTAAATAAAGGCAAAAATACAGCATTACTGAGTGATTATAATTAGGAATGCAGTTACATAATGTCACCTATAATTAAATAAGAGGGTCAGATTATACTGTAATCACTGCTATTGTGTGCAGAGGTGGTAGTAATTAGTTAGATTTACTCAGTTAAAAAGTGAGAGAGTTAAAAGAAAACAAAAAGGGAGTCTCAGGTGGTGCAACTGTCTAAGCATTGGCTCTGGCAATATATCATAATCCACAGTAATTCCAAAGCCACCCATGGCCAGGACTCAAGGAGAACATTATTGGCCTTGCTCCCTCTAAGTGATAAAGGAAAAGGGCACTACCATTTCCCCTCATTACTCAGCGAGATGCTAACCAGTAAGGGTGTCTGTAAGCTCATGTAAGAGAATTGCCACAAGGCAACAGTGTTGAGCTAATGAAGTGTTGAGTATAATGAAGTTGTGTCAGAGTTCAAAAAGATGCAGTTAGCTGGCCTCACATGTCTCTGGGGAAGCATTTGCTGGCCTTCACTCTCTCAGTGAAAGTGGTTGGTCTAGGGAATGACTGACAACTATCTGGGAAAGAAGAGAAAAATCAAAGAGAGAGAGAGAGAGAGAGAGAGAGAGAGAGAGAGAGAGAAAAGAGAGAGAGTAAAAAAGCCTAAAAACCACACATCCTGTGCTGATAGAAGCTGGATGAACTATGACCAACAAGACATGAGTTTAGTAAGGTGCTTTAAGTAGACAGTTACTCTAAGTACTTAAGTAGACAGTAGAACATTTAAACATGGAAGCTTTTTTTCCAGAAGAGGAACAGTCCTCCAAATTACATTCCTCAACCTTGAGGCCCAGGAATCATCTGTGAACAATCGTGGACATTAATCCCCAAAGGGCAAGGCTTCCAGTGTATAGATGACCTTAACTAACCTGACTATGAATCAGACCTGTTATTTGGCTGTAATGTAAAGCAATATGTATACACTGTTTTTCTAAAATCATCCTGAGCCAGAACAGTCTTGTTTGTTTGTTTGCATGTTTGGTAATGCTTATGCAAACAAACATAAAATGATGACTTATTTTATTTGTTATTTGTATTTATTCAAATATTAATGTAGACAAATAGCTTGTTAACCTCACTAAACTCATAGGATCTACCTGTGGTACCTGGACATTTTCCCCATTGTCATAACTTAGGAACAACTCAGCCAGTTTGCACTGCTTTGCATATAGTCACAGATTAGTAATCCTTAGGGTGTACTAAAATTCACAGAGCATAAGGGGTTAAATATAATTCCTCAGGTATCTGCAATCTTTGTACAGCTCTGCACTGTATATGCATCTAAGGGCCGGTTAGTTTGCATTCCCATGGATTGTATAGGAACTCTTAGAAATAGTTGATCTCTATTACCAACAAATCCTGTGTCCTGAGCCAGGCTCAACACTTAATCATGACCCAAAATCCCAGCTGTTAAGGCTTAAGTGAACTATTTTGTGTTGCGCTGCTTTGTGTTCTTGAAACAATTTCCCCCAAACTCCATCTGAGAGTTTAGCTTCTTGCTATTCAGTGTCATTTAGTTAATGAAGGCAGCACTGTCTTTTTTGTTTGGTGTGTTTTATGAGGGCTTGCACACTTTGGTATTTGCTGGAAAGTGTTGGGAATCCTTTAAGAGTTTTTGATTTGAAACATCAGATGAGTGATGCCTTTTCTGATGTGCATACCAAAGCTGATCCCTTCCAAGAGAAGGCGTTAAACACAGTTGCTGTATAATACAATCAGCATGCACAGAACTGTCTCACTTTTCTGGTTGAACATTTATGCTTAAGCTATGAGTTGACAGAAGGATGTTTGCATGCATACACTGACCAATAGACACATTATTTCTGAGAAACAAGCCTGGAGTTAAAGGGGGTACTTATGACCACATGAGAGAAGATGACTACTGCTTAACCTCTTAAACCCATGGGGAGCACCGGCACTTCCTGACTATTTTTACCCACTGTTAAAAACAACACAGCCAGTTTGCATTGCTTTATTGATAGGCATAAGAGGCCAATAAGTATGGTTATTCTTTAAAGTGACAAAAATGTTCTTTGTGGCAATGTATAAACCATACCAACGATGAATTTGTGCATCTTTTTTAATGAGTGGAGGTGTATTTGACAGTCTTTTAAAATGTGCCAACATGCGTTCTTTTCCCGATCCCTTAGAACAAACTTTTTTTAAATAGTGGTCCAAAAAAGGTTCTAATACAGCTCTAAAAATTCATTTAGAACAACAGCAACTTATTAAAAGCTAATGATTTGTAATTCTCAATTAGAAAATGAAGAATTTCATGCCTTTAAAAAAAAAAAAAAAGGAATGGTCACAGGGTTTGATTTTTCCGATAAATATCATTCTGCCCAACCTTGACATGTGGCCCATTACAGCAATACAAATGAGTTTGCCACCCCTACCTTAGGACCTTTTAATGGATGATTCATTTTGTATATGTACATATAGATGTGTGAGTGTACAGAGTCTTTTTTATATGTTAAAGAATCTCCTCCAATGACAACGCTTTAAGAACACATAATTCTTACATATGATGTACACAACATTTTCAAATGTTTTTTTTAACCTATTGAACCCTAGGTTTATTATTCCATTATTAATCCTAATGCAGAAACAGATTATTTAGGAATTGTTTACATTAGCATATTTTGTGGAGTCCCACAGGGTTCTATTTTAGGGCACATGATGGTAATGATGACAATAAAGTAGTTATGTGTAATGAGTGCAGAAATGAAATGTGGGCTTACATAAAGGGTCTAAGCACCCAGTTTTAAAGAGTGTTTGGAAAGTGATATGAGCAAGATTTAAAGTGTGAGAAATCTAGAGACAGATAAACACCAAGGACAGACAGTAAGGCTAAAAGAAAAAGAGCAGAAGAAAACCTGAAAGAGACACGGTGTGAGAAAGTGAGCCTAGGAAACTCAATTGAGCAGATCACTCAGAGGTGAATGGTTGGAGGCCTTTGAAAGTTTGCGTGAGGCAGCCCAACGGCAGTCTGAGCCCGTTGGTACGCTCCAGCGCTCGCGGCCTGAACTGTAAACCTGAGACGACATTCGCTCATTAGTCCCGCCGCCCGGCCAGCCACATGCCTATTTAGTGCACCCAGAATTCCATTGTTGAATCTCCGGGGTCAGGTCGTAGGTCGCCCAAAATATTGATGAACTTTTCCAAAGAGCACTGAAGCTTTGAGCAGCAGGACACACACACACACACACACACACATGTGTTCAAATACAGAAAGGTCTAGTGGTGAGATGCTGTTGCTCACAGCCACATACACTTAAAAAAATAAAGGTTCCTAAGTGATTGGATGTATGGTTTAAGAAGAACCTTTTAAGGAGTTTTACCCTTACTATACACTCCTAAAACAGTGCCACAGTGGCAATGTAAGAGAAGTACCACTCTTTAACAAAGGAAACATATGTTTCTATAATATTCTATATTAGTCTAAACGGAACCACTGCCTTTAGTAAAACAATTATTTTATTATTAAGTGAGTGGCATCCCATGAATAATCATTTCTTGGCACTCTTGACAGAGTGTATAGAAAAAAACCCAACATTTTATAAAACATAAGGTAGCCAGTAAGATTCCTCAGGAAACCCAGGATGTTATAATGTACCCAAAGCTTGTGTATCTACCCAAACCAAGCATGTACACAGGTGCAAGCATGTAAAATGTAGTCCTTTAAGTGGGGCTCTTGTTTGGGGGATTTGACCCATGCATGCAAGCAACCTCATCACACAGGCAATAATAGCTGTCACAATGGAAAACAGTGGGAGGTATCACGTCTACTCAAGGATCTGTTAAAGGCCACTGGAATGCCTTTATATTTTTCACCGAGAAAGTTGAACGATTTTGAGCTAAGTAGATCATTTTGACACTAATGTGTTAAGGATTTAAGTCAAGTCAAAAGTTTATTTGTCAGAACATTTTTGCATTGAAATGCTTGTGATGAGGCTTGTGTACTTGTTCGACAGCAGTATGACAGCAGTATATACACAACAAGAAGAGTCTATGCACAAGAAGGAAATATATACTACATACTATATATATATATATATATATATATATATATATATATACACTATGGTAATGCAAGACCTTAAAAATCATTACAAACAAGTACCACTAGTACCAATCGAATTTGGTACTTTTATTTGTATTTTACAGCAAAATGATTTTACACTAATTTCAATATAAATATTCAACTAATTTTCAGCTTATTTAATAAGGGTTACTTGGGTTATCAGGGGTTATCTAATGGTATGGTATCTGAATATACTTTGATCAGTTCTATTTTTCACTAAAATGTCTTTGCAGTGTGAGCAGCTGAAATCCTGCTCCACGTTCGGAGTAAAACCCTCATCAACATGTATCTTCATGTTTTGCTGGCAGTAACCTACTGTACACACAGTTTTTTCCTGTCACTACCAGTGTACTACACCCTGTTAAACTCACAGCAGACGTATTTCCACTTTTGTGCTTGTATACTTAGACAGAAAAGTAATATCTTTGAATCTTGTCATAATTACAGTTTGCCCTGAGTATGTTTACGACAGGCTTTTTATGTGGTCATGTAAAAGAATTGATTATGATCTACATTGATGCAACATGTAAACCGTCTGTTTGACTCAGAATGCTAATACTAGCAGTTCTACAGCTCCGCAAAAGGCAGTGGATGGGAACCATCAAACCTTCTCCACAGAGTTGAAGTAAAGGAAGATAAAAAATTAAGCCACATGTAGCAATTTGATATGCTGAAGCTCAAACAGTCTGATATACAGTGATGATAAATACCCTTACCAAAGGCTGTAGGCTGAGACACGGAAGTGATGAGGGTGCTAATAAAACCACTGATAATAATTCCACTAAGTTGTTTAACATACTGTTAGAAGTGATGAATCTGACCTGTAGTGCTAGATCAAAAGCAGATGCTGTGTAAAATATGACGTAACTCCAACTCGTAAGCTTCCAACAGGAGCAGATGAGGAGAAAGGAAAAAAAACCTTCAAGATTTGAGAGAGAGAGAGAGAGAGAGAGAGAGAGAGAGAGAGAGAGAGATACAGAGTGAGCGAGGTGCTCTAAAAACAGTCGCTGGTGTTTCCCTGTCGAGGAAAGCCTTCGGGGGAAGAGACGGGATTCCTCTCGCTCCAATAAACCCTCACAATCACATGAGAATTCAACTAGCCATGGAACCGTGCATGTGTATGTTTGTGTTATGAGCCAATTACAGAGGGAAAAACATGTACACTGTCCTATAACCTTGTGTAAGATCTGTTTATGAGCATCTTTTTCAAATAATCTGTATTTTTCCTCTGGTTGACCTCAACAGCATGGCAGTTCATGTCTGGAATTTCTAAATTATGTCGCAGCAATGGTCTCAAACTCAGCAGGCCTGTCACGCAAGATTGTGACTTATTGTGTGTGTCACTGTGTGCGTATGTGGGATGGGGGGTTGTTGGTGATGAAAGTCACTCAGAACCTCTTTCAGTCACTCAGTCTTTTTTGTGCATTGATTAGTGTGGTAGTGTTTTACCACGTTTTTAGGACAATACACAAACAAAACCCGGTTTTACCTACAAATTTGAGATCTACAGATTTTTTGTAGGCACCCCTTCACCCCTTCATTGTCAATAGAATAGGGCTCTCAGATAAACATGAACCTATTGGCATTATGCAGAATGCCAGGTGTGGGCTAGAGGGTTTTAAAGCTCCCAGCATTTAGCTGTGGACCAGTGGGACTGAGTTGTCTGGAATGATGGTGCTCCATCCAATATGTCTGGGATGAGTTGGGAAGTGAGGTGTGGTGGTGATCATCCAACATCCTGACCTCACTAGCACTTTTGATGCTAAAAATACAATCAAATTTCACAGCAATGCTCCAAAATGTAGAAGAAAGCCTTCCCTGGACAGTAGGGACAGTTACTCCAAATAAGCAGGATCAACTCTTTTTTTAATATCCTTGATTTGAGCAGAAAAAAATGAATGAACAGGTGTCCCAGTACTTTTGTCAAGATAGTATACATGTTCCCACTCATCTCTCATAGTAAAAACCTTGTATCTTTGATAGAAGTCACCGTACCACCACACAAGATTGTTCTACTGCTCAGGTCTGCTGAAATAATCAAAACATGGTGTGACTAATAAAATTATAGTAGAGATGTTACAACTATTTAAAGTAATGATGGTCAATAGTAGCAAAAGTGGGGTTCAAAGTCTATTTTTTGCACTCTTTGTAATGTAATACAGTATTATTAAACCTTTGGAAATCCACTCTATACGGATATGTAAATCTATTTTCTGAGCTGGATTTCCTTGAGTAAACATCACAAAACCTTCCCTCTACCAATTAAGATGACCTTAGCACTAAAATTGTTTGCACGTTTATTTTATAACATTACATTGTTATAACATTATAACTTCAGAATACAATTAAACACATCAACAATAGATTTGGAGCATGTTAGCAAAAAGCACTCCTTGAACAAGGCTAAAATTTGCAGCTGCTGTCCAATACCTAGTTTATCTAATCAGCTCTTCATTAAATCAGGTGAGCTGCTGGTGGAACTGAACAACTCCATGCAGTGTCTGGATTTCACAGAGAACTAAACCTGTATTCTTCTTAATGTGTTATTCTGACCTACACATCAATAACTTTACTAAAATACAATACATTCTGACAACTGACTACTGTGTCACATAGTGTTTAAAGGGGAATATCCTAGTATGTCCCACACCTTTAATTAATAAAACAGGGAGGCAAACTCAGAGGGCTTTTGGGCTGGAGTTCGGTGGCGCTTCTAGGTGAATGCACTTGCTAGAGATGAGAAAATGTGAAAAAGAGGAGGAGCTGGGGAGGTGGAGGGTGCAAAGTTGGTCAATGCTGTGATGGAGTGAGACTGAGGATTTATATGTGGCTAAGTGGGAGGAGTCTGGCACATGGACCACCTTCCAAAATGAAGTTATGGCATAATTCCACTTCCTGCTGAGATAAAGGTGCTACTAGGGGTTATTTGTGCAATGCTGTAGAAAAGCCACTTTTGGCACCAAAAAGAACCATAGGCCTCAATTATTAATGTCTTCCTACATTTCTTTAATTATCATTTGTTCTTGAGAAAGTCCTAACAAAAAGTGAGACTGATGATGTGTTTTAAAGCGCACAGATGTTTGCAGCTCTGCTTTTATAATGATGTCCTCAGAAACGGAACAAATCCCAAATAAGAAAACATTTTAGAATCTAGAGAAATCTGCATGAGTGGGTTTTATGATTTTTTTCTAAAGGATGGTTGGTGAATAAAACCTGTGATGGTCATAGAGATAAGTGTATGTGAGAGTCAAGTGAAGGTTCATTAAACCTTTAAAAGGTTCTTCCCACTCCCACATCTCTATTACAAACGTGGTTCTTGGGACTAATAAGGTTTTTTCTATGGCGTTGCTAAAAGGACCATTGGAAGCAACTTTATTTTTAGTAGTTTATTTCTTGACATTGATAAAAATACATGTGTGTATGTGTGTGTGTGTGTGTGTGTGTGTTGGTCATGAGTGTTACTCAAAATCTCATTCAGTGCCCTGCTTTTGTGTGTGTGTGTGTGTGTGTGTGTGTGTGTGTGTGTGTTTTGTGTGTTCTCCACTCCACTAGTTCTCTGGACTCTTCCCCAGACTCAGACTGAATTGGGATGTGATCTCATTGCTAGCTGGCAGAGACTATGAAAGGCTAAAAGAGCCTTACTCAAACCCTCTGCTTTTCAAATAACGTATAAATAGCACATGAAAGTGTAGCAGGCCATACGGTTTACCAGTGGCAGTGTCCCATGGAATGGAGAATATGTTCTTTTCATCAAGTTGCTTTGGCCAAACTCGCGGAAAATTTAATGAGGGGATTCGTTCCTGATCTGTATGTAAATTATAATCCTAAACGGGATCTGTGAAAATTGCCTTTTATGATAGGGGAAAATTTGGACAGTGTGGAATTTGCCAGATCTATCTGTGCACACGCATTCCTCCACTGACAAAGTACACGCTTCTTCCAAGAGTGTGTCTGAATTTCTGCTTGGGACGAAAATGAATAAATGCCGAGTGAGACTTTTTTTTTCAAAGAAAAAAGAAAAACAACAAAAAACTCTACGTCCTTATCTCTGCGTTCATTTGTGTGCAGCCAGACATAAAGATGTCACATGTGCAAACACACACACACACACACACACACACACAGAGAGAGAAACACACATTTTACTGACAGAGGACAGAAGATAAGCAGAGAGATTATGCTGCCTGTCCTCCCGCTGGGTTAAATAGATGTGGAAAAGGATATAGGGCCAACAGACACATGCACACATATATGTACACAGTCATCTGTCATTAGCTACAGTTCAGCCCCTTACCCTGCAGTGTGGTCTAAGGAAAGGAATGGGAATGCCTTGATTAATATCCACAATGTGCCAGTGAGGTATGTGAGTGAAATATGTATGAAAGCTGCACTCCTCCAAATAAAGGTGCCAAAAAGAGTTCTTTGCACAATGTCATAGGATAACACATTCAGCTCCCTAAAACCTCTGTGAGGATGGTCCTTTAGAAAATCCTTGTTTAATGGTATGTGTGAAGCATTTTAAGGTGTAATGAACCTCAATATATAAATATAAAAACCATGTTTAAAGAAACATTTTTACCAGGAAAAAAAAAAAGTTGTCATGGTTCTATATAGAGTCATTGCTTATACTGAAAAACTCTTAAACTTATATTATTAGAAATTACCTGTTTATTTAAGTAAATAAATTAATTAATTTGTCATTATTTAGTGAACTCACTGGTTAGAGTTTACAGTGTACATGATATAAAAGTAAAAGTAAAAAGAAATAATTCACTAAATATAAAAGTTTATTCACACAAACAAAACTTTTGTCTTCCATGGCATCACAAAGTGTCATTTGTGGTATCTTGTATTAGTAAGTAAATTATCAAATTAATTAATTTGATATGAAATGAAATTAAAAATTCCATCTAAAATTACACGTAAGTACCTTGTGATTTATTTTTGCTAAAACTCAGTAAAGCATCAGTTTAATCAGTTAAAAAATAAATGAACTTGCTTAGAACTTTCTAGTAAAGTATATTATTAATATTTACAATTTGAACATTTTCTGTATTTGATCTTGAACAACTCTGTAAGACAAAGTAGAATGATATTCACTACCTCCAGTAGATGTTGAATGATGAAATAAATCAAAATATTGCATGTGGAATTAGAACATTAGACCATCCTTTCTAACAGCTCAAAGACTTTTTTTTCAAATTTTAGTCCTTAATTTAATTTAATTAATTTGTTGGTGAAGAAGATTCTCTGAAATTAGGTTTTGGAGTAGTAATGTATTGTTATATTCTACTCTCCTGAGATTATTAGATCAGTGATGTGAGGATTTGATTGCATTCAGAGATGAGCTCATTAGTGGGGTCAACTATTGATGTTAGATGATTAGTTCTGGATTCCACACCAACTCTCCTAAATTTTCTGTCTATAGCCAATTATTCAAAATAACACAGGTCTACTCCTGGAGAGTTTCATACCCCTCTAGCCAACACTTGGCAATAGGCATAGTAAGCTTAGGCTCATATCCAGCTGCTCCTGATCATCACATTCTACTAGCATTGATTTTCTATGGAAAAGTTGTAGGTGTACAATTGGATGCCCATGCCAGCAATGGCGGCACCCTGAAGTTGCTAAATTCACTCTACAGACATATTGTAATATTTGATGTAGTAATAATGTTTGATGGTTATTCAGTATTTCAACACCTTTCTGACATGTGCACTTAGACTTTATGGGGAAGGAAAGGCTTCAATTAGGGCCCACATCCTTCATTTTTGTATTTTACCCTGAGGTCCACTTATGACATTTGTGTGGGTGTACAAGAAAATAGTCAAGTAATAATATGAACATTTCCAGCCTCTCTTTTTCCCACAGTATTGAACAGGCTGGTTTTGGTATTATGCTTTTTGATTGATTGCATGCATGCAAAACAGTGTGGTCTGTGCAAAAGTTTGGACACCTGATGGAACACTCGTTTGGCAGATATTAAGACTTGCAGAAGCTTTTTGTAGACAAAAAGTACTTAAGCTGAATTTTCCTACTTTTCTTTGCAGAAGACCTCTAGTTCAGAGATATGTGGGTCGTCTTGCTGCTCAGTTTGTTTAAGGTCCATCCACAAACTTTCTATGTTTAGCTCAGGGGACTGTGAGGGCCATTCCAAAAGCTTCAGTTTGTGTCCCTTTTTGAAGTGTGTTTTGAATCTTTATCTTATTATAGAAGCCATTTTTCAGCTTCAGCCTTAACAGATGGTTTGACATTTGCATCCAGGATTTGCAACCTAACCCCAAAGCATGGCACATCCATCTCATGCTTCACAGTTAGCAATATTTTCCTTTAATGAAATGCAGTTCCCTTTTTCTCCAAACATACCTTTGCTGATTGTGGCCAAATAGTTTTATTTTGACCTCATCGGTCACCAGGAATTATCTCACAAGTAATGCTTGGGTGCACCACAGCTGTAGCACTTGAATTAATGCATTCATATTCAAAATCATATGGGGGTTTTGATTGGCTTTGATTTAAGGGTTTGCCTTACCAGCAGTCATGTAGTTCTGTTCATGTGTTTCCTTGGCCTGTTATTCTAATTAAAGTCTGAGACCTTGTCTTAAAAAATCTTTTCAATGTATTTGCGATGCTTGGGGTGTCCAAACTTTTGCATAGGAAACATTGATGATTTAGATTTTTTTTTTTTTTGTGGCATATAACTATTTTGATTTAAGTGCACAGCAATTTAGTCCACTCATTCATACTGTAGTTGCATCAAAATTAATTGACTCTCATTGCATCTAAAGTATTTATTAGATTTATTTACATAATTTGCACACTTGTAGCTGTTTGCAAAAACAATCAAACAATTTAAAATAGCTCAACACAACTTAAGTAATAAGTAGCTTCTCCAAATTCACACATAATGCCAATTTATCATGACTTCTGCTGTTTTAGAATTATTCAACCCCCTAATTAGGATCAAGGGTTCATTGGTTGCATTGGGTGTAATTGAGACAAAGCATATCAAATTCTTGGACTGTCTAGGGATTTGTTAACTGTGGCATTTGATTAGATGTTGGAAATATGGCTAATTTGTGCAGAGTTGTGCAGAAAGTTCAGAAATCATTGCCTTGCACAAACAAGGAAAGGATACAAAAAGAGGACAATGAATTGTCCTAGAAATACAGTAGGAAGCAGAGTTCATAAGTTAAATGTAAAATGGCCACTACCTGGATGTGGCAGGAAAAGGAAGCTGCCATGAGATTCCTGAGGAGGCAGATGGTCAAAAACCATTAAGTGACTACAAAAGACCTGCAGCAAGATTTGATGGCAGCAGGCACTAAGGTTTCAGTTTGCACAGTAAGACATATACTAAACACTGAAAGTCTGAATGCCTACACACTATTTAACCAAAGGCACAAAAAAGTCAGCTCTAGTCTGCTCAAAACCATATAAATAAGTCTTAGGTGTTTTGAGACTCTGTTCTGTGGAGTGATGAAACAAAAAAAAAGGCCTATGGATCCACGGTATAGCTGGAGGAGGAAGAATGAAGGATATATTTAAAAGAGCACCCTACAGTAAAGCATGGTGGTGGCTCGGTGATGCTTTGCTTCTTTTGGCACTGGAAACCCGCAGTATGTGAAGAGCAAGATGGATTCAGTGAAATATCAGGAATCCTAATAGAAAACATCATGCCTTATCTGAAAAAACTTAAGCTATGGCACAATTGGACCTTCAAACAGGCCTATGATCCCAAACAAAAGTCCACGGGGTCTAGGTCCTGGAAGAATCTGAAGTGGTCGTCAAAGATGTATGACTTGAACCCCACAGAAAATCTTTGGTGGGATTTGAAGAAGGCAGCTGTAGTAGCAAACCAAAGAATACTAGCAAACTGGAGGTCACTGCCCATGAGAAATGGGCTAAAATTCTTCAGGAATGCTGACAGAAGCTGGTGCCTGGCTAGTCATCACGCTTGCAGCAGGTCACTAAATATTCTCATACTAAATACTCTTGTCATGAAAGTTGAATAATTTTGAGACCGCAGTCTCACTGCAGCACTTATTATTAGTTGTGTTAACCCTAGCTTTTTAAATGATTGTTTTTTGGGTTTATTGGATAATAAAATAAAACATATCAATAAAACAGACTGGATAGTTCTTCAAGGCACCATTTTGTTATATTTATATTTAAAGAACCTCAGCATAGTAGAAAGCTTCTGTACCAAGTCATTGTTTTGCCTACAACTGTGTAGTAAAGCCAAGGCCATGGAGGTCATGTATCTTCTTGAGCCCATCTGAATGAAAGGACACCTTCTTCTCATCTTTTCTTCATGTAATGTCTAAGTAAAAGAAGTGAGAGTTCTCTCATTCTTCTCACTCCTGCCTTTCTTTCCATATGTGTGTGTTGGGGGAGGCAGTTTGTTGCCTCAGGGGAGCACTGAGGTGTAACTCACTCAGATGTTTGTGGACGTTGGAGTGCGTTTAAGGAAGTCATCCACCCTCTGGGCTCAACAGGTTAAATGTCATCAGACGAGCAGTGCTACTTCTGGAAAAACTGACCGTGCATGTGTGCTTGCACATCTGTGTTTGTGTGCACTACGCCGATCAAATTCAATTCCTTCTGTTCCACTCTGTAAGCTTTATTGGACGTCGGTCGACTCCGGAGCTTTTGTTGGACGAAGCTGTGGTTGCACACAGTTTGCCCCACCGAGTGGACTTGAACTCACTGTATACACCCTAAAGTTTTACGAGACTTCGCACAGAGGAAACTTTGGACTCGTGACCCTGTGTGGTGCCTGGGCCCCGACTGGAAAAGATGGAAGTGTTTGAGGGTCAGAGAAAGCTAGTGATCTGCTCCTGACTGTGGAGAATGTGCATGTAATCTGCCACTGTGGAAATATCTTTGTCTCTTTTGCTCTCTCTCTCTCTCTTTCTTTCTCTCTCTCAGCAGGTCCATAAAGCTGTGGTAGGTTGTAATTCGTCCCAGTGGAGAATGCCTTGGAAAAACAAAGCATGAATGGCTCACATTGATTTGGGTCAAGTGTGTATGTGTGTGTGTTGGTGTGTCTTCTAGTGACTGAGAGCCTTTTTTGCTCGCACTGAAAAACACATTATAAAGTCATTACGCAGTTAGAATGGACTCGACTATCCAATTGATTTGTTAATGCACCTAATACACTTAGTCGTCCGATTCAAATCTCAACACATTAAAAACACATGCATTCCAACATAAATTGCTCAAGCCGCGAGAGCTACATCAAACTGCCGTGTTCACATTTCATTAGCGTTTCCTAGCTTGGCAGGCATCACACTTTAGCAGAGGAAAGTAAAAACCCACAAGAGGCCGTGGTGAATTTATCACGGCTAGGCAACAAGCAAAGACTTAAAGTAGGGCTGTGCTTTTGCAAAACTGCAAAAAATACAATGATATAAGTACACCAATCAATTTGTTAGCAGTAGGTCATCAACACTGTCATTTGTCGGTTAATTACCAGCACAATAGTTGGTACAGATACAGAATTCAGTTGATCAATGTCCACCCCCCAATTGCATTCTGTAGTAACTATAAAGTTAAAATATGTATGCAGGAAGATCCAGCCAAGCAAGCCTACCAATTGGTCAGAGCTCCAGGAGCTGAATCGTTATCTAACCACTAACCGACAGGGGAATTTAATTTCCAATGGGTGGGACCTATATTGCAACATAGGTCCCACCCATTGGAAATTAAATTCCTCTGTCAGGTAATGGTTAGATAACGAATCAGCTCCTGGAGTCCTCACCAATTAAAAGGCTTGCTTGGCCGGATCTATATATATATATATATATATATATATATATATGTATATATATATATATATATATGTGTGTTATTTCTTCAGATTGTCCAGTTTTATCCCTCTTTGCATTTCTGAGTAATGGATAACGAGGCTAATGACTATGAAATGAAGTGGGGTAAAAGTTATTCTAAACATGATAGTAATTGTTATATCATTTAAAATTCCTGTTTCAAAAAGAAGAAATTATAAAATAGCAAACGTCCCACCAAATTAATTGCAAGGAGGTAGCACAAATGTATATGATTTCCGGGCATCAGGGAGCCTCTATCCATATGTGGGAGAATCCCACGAGTCGGGGAAAAGGTGGGAAATAGGGAAACAAGGAAACTTTCCTGTTCATAACAAAAATTGCATTAATCTAATAATAGCATAATCGTATAATAGCATCACTTAGTAGAGCCTCTGTTACTCCCCTATGTTGCAGATTCGATTGGTCAATCTGTATTTAGCGGCATATATATATATATATATATATATATATATATATATATATATATATATATATATATATATATATTTCTTCAGCTTGTCCAGTTTTATCCCTTTTTACGTTTCTGAGTAATGGATAACGAGGGTAATGACTCTGAAATGAAGTGGAGTGAATGTAAAAGTCTCTAGAAATGTGAAGACTTTAATAAAGTACAGATGCTTGATACATGTACTCCATAACTGTCCACCCCTGACTGTGTGGTCATTTGTGTGCGTGTCTCAAGACTTTTACAGCGGCTTTGAACACAATCCAGCCGGATTTGAGAGCAGGAGTGAAACTCAGGTGGTGAGCAGGAACGTCATATAGGCGAATAGTGGTTTCTCCGTGATCTGTGTTAAGGTTAGTCATATGTTTGCATTGTATGGATTTACAGCTCTATGACATTTCAATGCTCTGTGACATCTCAATGCTTGGTTTCACCACAGCTCCTCCGTGTGTGTGTGTGTGTGTGTGTGTGTGTGTGTCTGAGTGTATGTGTGATAGAGAGAGAGAGAAAGAGAGAGAGAGAAAGATTCCTCACTACCCTTGGGAAACATGATCTGAGGACTTTATGGAGAGCATTGAAAGGAAAGAGGTTAATGTCTGTAGTAACATCTGCACACTCAACGGACTCTGTGTGTATGCATGCATGTCTGCTAGTGTGTGTGTGTGTTAGAGAGAGAGAGAAAAAGCAAGGGAGAGTGAGAGCGAGAAGAAGTCAACAGGACTTTTTATTTCATAGGAATGTAGGTGACCTTCACAAAACATAGGACCTACTCAAAATAAGTTGTCACGCAGCTGACGATAATCTTCAGGCCTATACAATTTACTTTACAATGTAAAGGTAGCAGAATGCATTTATTAAGAATATTAATTTAAAGTAAATATATGTGACTTTAGTTGTAAAAATGCTCAGGTGGGAGTTTACAAGCCTGTTTACAACCCTGTTATTTTGCCTCAGAATGAAATAAGCTGATTTTCTTTTATGGTGGGCTCATGAAAAACAATTATGAGCTCTGATTTTATTGGCTGCCTTTATCATGTCACCATGATGGCTCACAGCAACATAGCATAGTGTAGCATAGCGTAGCATTGCGTAGCATTGCGTAGCATAGCTTAGCCTAGCTTAGCATAACTGTAACAAGAGCAAACTCCTTTATTGTAATTATTCCCAAGTCTTCATGGATAGTTTTACTGTCCTCTCTGGGTCCTCTTGGACCTGGTCGGCCCTTCTCTTTTCTTTGGTCACATTGGTTACATTGGTCACATTCCATACATCCTTTAACTTTTATTTTCTAGGACAAACAGCACTCATTAAAAAGGGATTATTCAAGAGATTTCTTCAGGAAAGACTGTGGATCTGCATAGAGCCATGGCAACTCAAAGAACTATTTGGATGCTTAAATGTTTTTGTTGCCTGTTTATGGGTATCTTCATATGCAAGTAAAATTACTTGTATGTTTTTTTATTTAAAAATGAAAATAAAGGCCCCAAAAATCTTTTCCACTATTTTACAAAGAACCCATTTTCAGCACGTTTAAGAACCCTTTTGCTTAGAGTATGCTATCACTTGTTAACATTTGAGATACAATATTAACAGAATTTAGATGTTTTTATGAATTTAACTGTTTCCTTGATCCAAAAACAACGGACCAAGACATCTGGCTGCTTATGAAGAGCAAAGACTAGAATTTAATCTCAGAATAAGTTTTTTCATTTTGGGGTTATTTGGGATAAATTACTCACTGATATTTGATGACTTCATGACCCAACACTTTAATTAGAGGAGGGTAGTTATGCTGTTTGTGAAATGTGTATCATGTCTGTAGATTGATCCAATCCTCAATTATGAGGTTGGAGATGTAGCCATGCACTTATTACATTCAGGGTTATTGACATTGAGTTTATTAGGATAAAAGACATACATCTGATTAAATATATCACACACGCATACACACACACACTCACACACACAGCTAACATTTTTCATATTCCATTGCGCCTCTGTACAGACAACTTTATGGACTCTGGTTTTCCTGAAAACGAATGCTCCACCCTACACATACTGACAATCATATTCATGACGCAGGTTGAGTGTGTGTGTGTGTGTGTGTGTGTGTGTGTGTGTGTGTGTGTGTATATGTGTGGGAGAGTGAGAGCGAGAGTGAGAGTGAGAGAGAGGCGTGTTTAAGTTTTCATTACGTGCCTGTGTGCATGTTTGTGGTTGAATGAGAGTGTCATTTCATTTCAGCAGTCCAAGACAAATACGTTAAAAATAGATAAGTTAATTCATATATCAATAAAAGAGAAACTCGAGCAAATGGAATTCCCCTGGAGTGCCATTTAATGGGTCCAAAATTGTTAGTCTACTGTGTTTGCTTTGGCTGAAAAGCTGAATATTTGTGTGTTCGTGTGTGTGTGTGTATGTGTGTGCCTTCTGCGTCGTGTCCAGTAAAGGATTTTGTTGCGTTTTCCCAGCCTAGCTGATTTCCTGGATAAAACAACAAACACTTGACTGAAACAAAGCTCAGAATGTTGTCTTGGGCTCAAGAGCACAGCATCATTAGTAGAGAACAAGCGTATATTTTGCCTAACCTGTCAGAAACACTGGATAAATATTAGTTCAGTTTGAAGACGAATAGAAGCGTGTGTATTGGCCTCCTAAATGAATCCAATAATAAGGAATTATGAATGATTTCAAATTATACAATGTAAACAGACATAGGAAATTCTACAATACAGCTGTGAGTACTTGGTAAAAGAGATGACATACTGAGGCTACAACTGTCTTTTTCATTGTGTTGTTTAAAAGGGAAATTCTACCTATTTCCAAACCTTTCTGTATAATTAGCCCCTTTTCACATTCACTCGCCATAAAATGCGGGTTCTATTTATTTTTCATGCATGTTTTTCTTCAACAACTTCGATGGAATAGTTGAAGTGAACTAAATTTCAATTTTTCAATGCTGTTTTTTAATGTGCCAGTTGTACAGGACATTCCTAGGATTGCTGTTTTCTTTACCTGGGCACAGCCATCTTTGTGAAGGGGTGTGAATTATTTCCATAGCAGGACACTCACCTCACATTGCCCACTAGCAGCAGAACCACATGGAGATCCAACAGTGTTCTAGTTTATCTGATAACAGAAGTAACTTTTATTATTTGATTATATTAATGTTAGGAATTGAAGACATTTTCTAGTCAGAAAGAGGCAACATTATTTTGATGATTTTAGAGTAAATTTCTGTCTCAAAGTTATTCACAGTGGCGGCGATAGGAAACAGGCCGCCAAAACATTTACTGCCTCTAAAAGCTAAAACGTTGAACATTATTACATAAAATGGTAACAAATCCAGTGCCTTATGCCTGTGACATTGTCGTATAAGAGGTTTAAGATCAGATGTGGCCTAAAACCTAGTTTAAAAATCCATGCAGGGTGTTGGGAGTAAAATTAGAGCCCAAAGAAAACTTTGAGCTCAATTTAGACATTAATTTATTTAAATGTAAAGGTATAGAAGACATGCAGGTTCACTGATTTGGAAAGTAAATAAAAAATCTATATTTTAATATTTGTAAACACTGTGATCCCTGCTTTTAATCACCATCACTGGAAATAACTCAGTAGTTAGTAACTTTCCTTGCATCTCAACATTTGAGTTGTTACAGATGGAGTTTTCATAAAGCGATCTTGCCCTCATGCAGCTAGCATATATGCAACTAGCGGTTTCCCTGTAGAAACAGTGTTAGTTTTGACTGATTGCAAGTAACTATCCATGAGTATCTCTGCACTCAATTATCAAGAGGTAGCACTTTACTCGAATTTGCACTCGTAATGCATTACATCACAGCTAATGAAGCCAATAAGTCTTTGTACTGTTTTCCACGAGATCCGTCTCTGTTTCCTATCTTTTAATGAAGTATGTCCAAATGCGGTGAATTTCCCCTTTACTTTGGTCCTTTTGCAGAGAAAATGTTTTCATTTTTTTGGTCAGCCAATCCTGTGGTGCGTTTTGTATTTAGACAAGCTTGTTTTCATTTGGGTCCGGCAACACTCTCGATGATGGTTTGATGTCAAGGAGCCGGCTGTGTTTCAGAATCTGTGATTTATGAATGAAGACGTGGCTGGCTAAATATTTGTGATTAGAATAGCTGGCGTAAATTCCGGTCCATTTTACTGGGATTTTTTTATAGACTGGAAGAGAGGAGGTCTGAAGACAGAATGGAAATGCGAGTGTGTAGGGGCTTTTCAAAGAGACCGTTGGGTTAAAGAGCAGCACATTACGCCGAACAGCTCGAGTAATTAGTGCTTAGCGCCCACCCCCGTGGCCCCCAGCTGAAAACACTACAGAGACTGAACTAAATCACAACCGTGTGTGTGAGAGAGAGAGTGAGTGTGTGCACTGAATAGGACTGAAACTGAGAAAAGGAAGCTAGCTAGCCTTCTGTCCACAGTTCACTCTGTATCACATTCTGTGTACTCTACATTATGAGGGCATGATTGCAGGTCCTTCATACTAAACATAAAATTTGGACCTGTCCACCAAGAGTACCTTGTCAAATCCCATGTGTTAGGTAGGACTCCCAAGGATAAAGGCTTACATGTGCTTCCTTTATTTGAGTCATGTAAATGCCATGCTGCTAATGTACCGTCATTGGCTGATTCCACACGCTTGGAGGAGAGCACTAACTGCTAGTTCTGTTGGTGAATAAAGACAGTCAGCACACACACCTGGAGTGGTGGGTAACCACCTCAGGACCCTCGGAGCAATAGGGGGTATGGATGCATCTCATCTGTAAATGTTGAGGAAGGTGAAAGTGCTGTTCCTTCACTCATTTCATCCCCACTTCCTGTCGGTCCAGGGGATCAAACCAGCAACCTTCTGGTCCCAAGTAAGTAAGGCCTTTAAAATATGAACAGAAACTCTCACTTGTTAAAAAACTGTGTAATTATCATAGAATGAAATTTCAGCATATAAACCTTGTACACCAGTAAAGCTATTAACATAAAAGAGCCAATAGTACAAAAAATAGCAGATAATGCATTTCTGTACAAGTGATGTGCACATGTAAAAAACCCATCTAATGTAAAAACATTTGAACCGCATGAGCAGGCAAAGAAACAGTTCTGTGACAACAAGGCAAACCAGCATTGTGGACAACCCCTCACATAGACCCTCCTGCAGTCTGTAAAAAGCTTTCCGAGCATCTGGTCCACCTCTACCAGAGTCTGCAGCAGCTTCTTTCCTGAGGCAGTCAGATTGCTGAACACACAACTGACCCCAGCTTTCCAGCTGGATCTATGATTCTTTTAAACATCCACCATAGACTTTACATTTTAGACTCTAAATGCATGATTGTTCTGTACAGTTTACATAAAGTGACCACTTGTCTTACCCATTGCTGCACACCAGCACTTAAATTTCTATACTCTTTAAATTGGTTACTTCCATCCAAATTGACTGTTCAGTCTACAACACAATTCCTTCCACTCATATGCTGCTTTGCCATAATTTATCAACTTGATAAATCAATTGATTGTCTTATTGTCCTATTTAGTTAGTCATATGTTATGTATTTATTGTCTTGTATAGTTATTGTATTGTGTGTTTATTGTACAGAATGTTTTTATGGAGTCCTGTACATGACACCTTGTTACAAAGTATACAAGTACGTACATTTAGTATGTTAGTAATGACATTAAAAACTTGTAATTGGTACTGTAACTGTGCAGAACAGACAATGTGTGTGTGCCTGTGTAGAATATTCAATGGATGAAATAAGCATCCATTGAATATTCTAGCTAAACTTCATAGACTGTATGTTTTGCTTGAGTTTTTATGTACTGTATCTCTCATTTCAGAAACACAGAGATCTAACATACTATTGTATTTTTCTATGTTGTCTCTCTTGCTCTGACACACACACTCTCTCTCTTTATAAGTCTGGAATATCTAAAAGCCTGCTTGGCAATCTGCCTAAAGACTATAATAAAAAGGATAGAGAGGCACTAAAAGCTTGGATGAGTATGGCTCCCGCAGAGGAGGCACCCAAATTACAATGCCGGCTGGAGCAAAGGTGCTGATAAAGAGGTGTATTAATGACTGACAACATATGTGAGAGCTTGTATGTGTGTGTGTGCCTGTGTATGTGGACAGGTACACCACCATTTAAACATTTGCAGTCACTGCAAATATATTAATTTTGTTATTTTAGATAATGAAAAGAAACTTCTGATTAAATGTTGTTTTTAAGGTACAATATTACATCTAATATATTTTCTTTGTATAAATTCTTTATGTTTATCCAACATTTCCTCGCTTTTTTACTTCATATTAACAAACTGTGATTGTTAATATGATATAATTTTAATGTACATACATTATTGTTACTGTTATTATACTGTTTTTACTTTTTCCCATTCTGTATAAGAGGTGAAATTCATGCTCAATTGGGTGAAGGTCTGCTGATTGACTTGGCCTGTCAAAAACCTTCTTATTCTCTTTTGGAGTCTTTGGTTGTACATAATGAAGTTTCTCCTGATTACATTGGACACATTTGTCTGTAAATTAACTTCTGTAGACTTCTGAATTCGTTCTGCTGCAACTGTCATGAGTTCCATCATCAATAAAGAAAATTGAGCCCAATCCAGAAGCACCATGCAAGCCAGAGCTTGTGTTTTGGTTCATTACCAGTTTTTTTTTCTTTCTCCACTCTTTCACATTTTTATCATTTTGGTAGAGGTCAATCTTGGTCTTATCAGTTCCCAAAACTATTGTGACTCTATCTAGAAGATCTAAAAAGATTCTAGAAAATCTATGGCTTCGTCTTCAAAGATGAATTGTAATACTGTACCTTAATCCTTGCCCTGGTGAGGTTGTTGGTGATGGCACATCATTTCTGTCGTCAACTGGTGACTTGTTAGATGCCTGGTTGTTAGCACACAAGCAGTGTTTTCTTATTCAGGACATGCCACATTGTTGTATTAGTTATTTCCAAAGCTCAAGCAATGGCTCTGATCAATATTGTCTCTGTTATCAGCTCCACAATGATGCTTTTCACCCATTAAGGACTTTTTGGTCTTTATGCTGGTTCATTCATTTTAACAAGTACTGTTTTCACAGCTGAAACCCAGGGTTCAAACCAAGAGTGTTGATATGATATTCAAACCTATGTCATGTTTAAACAATTAATCTAGTGGGTCCAAATGGTTGCCATGTTTCTATATAGCACCATTGCCTTTACTAAAGAACCTTTGAAGAACTCTGTATACATACTGAGGCCCAAAAATCCAAGACAACATTGAGTAATTTCTCCAAGAGCCTAATGGCATTCTTTACACTATGCCACAGAGAAACCACATTTTAACAGGTCCTTTAGAGAAATACTTTTGTAAATGAGATGTGTGCATGAGGTATCGTGTACAGGTTCCAGGAAGGACACTTCAATTGGTATGTGAAGGTTCTGTAAACCTTTAAAAGATTCTTCACACTTACAAATTTCTTTTTAACCATGGTTCAACAGTGGCATCGGTCAATGAACCTGCTGTGGCGTCTGTTGTAAATTGGTTTAAATGATTGAAACTAGTGATTCCAAATTTTTGAATGCCACTGGATGGGAGTGAATAGCTTATTGTGCAGGTTTCATTCGTTTCAGCACCGATATAGCAGTGCTCACTGCTGGGTGGTGTAAAAGGAATAGATTTACACAGCACCAACAGAGCAGCAGCAGAGAAACCCTACAGACCAATAACCACCCAGTTCCTCTCATATATATCCAGTTACTCCCCAGCCAAGTCCAGCCCTGCCTCCTGCTGCGATCTGTTCAAAATCTACACCCCTCACACACACACGCGCACACACACAAACCGACCACCCCGAAGCACACCGACCTCCAGTCTCCTCAGAGACCCCGAACTGCCGGCCAAGTTCCAGCCATGTTGTGACAGGACACAGGAAGCGCTTGCTGTCTCGGGAGGAAGTATCAAATCAAACGCCATCTTTTTCTACTTTGGGGCGAGATTCCGCTCCGGTCAGAGGCGTTTTTTTTTCTCGCGCTTGACGTTTAAAACGATCCTGTCGGAAGGAGGGATAAGCAAGGGCCTCGGAAAACAAAAGGCCGCATTCATCTGGCCTACACAGGGAAACATAATGTTATTGCACTGGCTCACTTCTTCCCCCAGAGAGAGAGAGAGAAAGACAGAAAGAGAGACACAGAAGAGAAAGAGGGATCCTACTGAAGAACGATGGCATAGAGTGAAGAACATTAACTATGCAAGCAAATCTGTTGGGCAACAACAAGATCAACAGTCTCTAGATCATTCAGCAGCTGTTTGTGTAGTTGCTAATAAGATTTTGGAAGACCTATCCAAATCTTCAATGCTTCAAATGGTTCTTTGAGCAATGCCATAGAAGAACCACTTTTGGTTCCCTAAAGAACCATGTTTGTAATTGAGATATGATTCTCTTACTTTACTATGTGTTTCTATTACAAAAATAGAAACCAAAATAGTTTTTTCCAATGGCATCACTCAAAGAACCAGTTAAATTCCCTTACTCTAAATTCTTGCAACCCCTTATTCTATGTGACTGTAATTGCACACTCTAAGGTTTATGAATCGGTAACTACATGCAAAGCAGTACAAACTGGCTGAGGTCTTTCTAAGTTATAACCGTGGGTGCAAAAAGCCAGGAACCAGAGGGGTCCAGAGGAATTTAAGAGATCAATCAATATTTTTCTTGCATTTTATTTCCCATCTAAAATGTTTGTTTGGTTTTCCAGGTTTTCAGCCTGTTTTGTTATTGTGCCTTTAGGGTACTGGTTGGATAATGTTAAGATTTAATTAATTTTATGTTAAGATTTAATTTTTTATTTAAAAACGTCTATGCTATGGGCCCTTTCAAATGTTGGATTGGTATTGGGATTAGCCATTACTCAGTATTTTAAAATTGGGAGAATCTGTGCCATCTGTAAGTGTAATACTTTTAGATAGATATATAGATAGATAGAAACAGTAAAACAGTAAAACAGTAAGATATTTTATTCCTGTTTGATTTCTTTCACTAAATTTCTCTTTCATTCCCCATGAATGAAGGCAGAGGCAACAAATGTAGAAAGAAAAGCAGAAGGACATATTCTGGTTTCAGGGGAAAATAACAGGGCTACAGTAACGATTGGTTATTGCGGAAAGACGAGGCACAGTGGTGCGCGACCTGATTGGATCAGCTGGCCACGAGGAGACACAGCCACACACGATGCACAGTGGAACTATCCCACACACACACACACACACTAACGCACACACAGGAAAACACAAAATTACAACGCTCAAGTGAAGTGAGTCAGCCACTGACAATTCCTCCTTACTGGCTTTTTTTTATTACTGAATGAATCAGACTTGGCTGAATGAATGTGCACACAGATTGCAGCTGGATTCATCCTCCTTTTTTGATTTTCACTCCAGACACAGTGGCCAAATTGGGTGGAACAATGAGAAAAAAGTCAAGTCGTAGACTAAACACAACTTGACAGCAGAATTCAATCCAAAACAAACCTTAATTTGCATTCCAAAAACCAGCCATAGCTTTTAAAATCAGATATAACATCAATCCATGCTTTCTGGTTTTGATACTTTCTCCTTGCAAGCTGGCAGATCTCTTATGAAACAGCCTTAATCAATATGTTAGAAATCCCCATGTCCGATGTGGTCGATGACTGAAGATTTGGAATGTGTTGTGCATGATTTTGGCCAAATATGTAATACTGGAGCACTTTAACTGAAGCCACTTTTGAGTAAAAAAGTGGCTTCAGTTAAAGTGCTCCAGTATTACATATTTGGCCATTTGAATCTACCACAAACTGAAATTATGGTGTATCATACAACAAAAGCAAGTTTTGAAATCATGGAGGTTACAGGACAATAGCAAATCAGAACTGTATGGAAAAATCATTCATGTTTGTTTCCATTCATACAGTCCATATTTTAATAGATCATTTATAGAACATTTGTGAGATTTTTTTCCCTTGAAAATTCAGAAAATTTGTAAGCTGATAAACAGTAAAAAATCCAGTTTATTTATTTATTAGTTCATTCGTTACCTGAACTACCTGAATATAGGATGTTCATTGAACTACTTTTGGCTCCTTAAAGAACCGTGTTTAAAAAAGTGATCTGTGACTGTGAAAAGGCTTTTAGAGGTTAAAGAACTACCATAAAATGTCATGGTTCTATACCAAAGTATTTTTCCCCTAGAACCTTTAAAAAGCTTCTTTACTCACAAGTCTTGTAACAAAAAAAAGCATCATGCAAAAATCCTTTGGGCACATTATTGTTATTATTATTTCTTTATTTTTATTTTATTTGTGCCAATTGTCTCCTTAATTTAGTCACTACCATCTACCTACACACTAGCTAAGTTTCTGTTAATTCTCCATATGGTGAAACAAGTGCAGGGATAAGGGATAGCACAAATCAGATGAAGTTCCACCACATCTTTTTAAACTGCTGCCTATGCAGTGTCATTGGACAGCTCATCAAGTTTGGCAGAGATCACTAATTGATCAGAGATTTGGAAGAGATCAACTAACAGATGCCCATATTGGCTAACATTGTACTGAGTAACTGGTCAAAAGTGAAGATCCATGTAAAGAGAGCGGGTCTAGTTACGCTCTGTTTGATTCCTGGGATTGCCAAGGATTGAACTTGTGACCTCACAGCAATAGAGCCAGTGCTTAGGCAGGTGAGCCATTCATTAAGAACAACAGTTCTTTCTCATGGTTCTTGGCTTGGACATACAGTTTTAGAAAAAAAAAAAACATTACTTGATATATTCTTATTATCACCAGTCTTATATAGAATATTGTTAAGTAAGTCACATTGCTTGGAACTTCTTCACACTCCTGATTCTTTAATAAAAATAGCATCCAGTGAAAAGAAATCCTAATGGAGTCAAAACAGGTTTTACTGTGACATTCAAGAACCTACTTCTGACCCCTAATTCTGGAGGAGACTGTAAACCATGAAATTGTATAGAGTTCTTAGTTTGGCTTTAGTTGGTGTGGAGCTTTTACATTATGGGGAGGTTCTTTCTGCTTTAAAAGGGATCTTTCTACTTACCACTCTTATTTAAAAAATGACTCTTTAAAGAAAAGTCTACTGAAAAGTTCTTTTGGGGACCAAAAGTGGTTCTTTTATGGCATCCCTCCAAAGAACCACTTTTGCCACCTTTGTGACTAAGCGTGTAGCATATGTAAACCACTTCAACATGGAGGCATGGTGCTTTGTGCTTTGCCTCAGGAATCTCACCTCGAAAACCGTGACACCCCAAAAGTTGCTCCTCCTCTCAGCCCTGGAGTCCCGTACGCACCCCATGGCTTTTTATCACTATCTTGGAGACTATCAAAGCCCTCGACCTCCAATGTGTTCCAGAGCTTGGTGGTTTCCTTAGATGTGGCTGTCTTTCTGATGGAGGGCTGGGGAGGGGGGTTCAGAAGAGCTGAATGAAGCAAAGTGTGGAGCAGATGGGACTCATGAGAATGGCCGCTGGTCTGGGACGGCGTGAAT
Organism: Salminus brasiliensis; assembly: GCF_030463535.1. Lineage (NCBI taxonomy): Eukaryota > Metazoa > Chordata > Actinopteri > Characiformes > Bryconidae > Salminus > Salminus brasiliensis. The sequence goes on from NC_132878.1 coordinate 18,411,971, forward strand.
AAGGGATGAGGTTTCTGGGACTATGAAAAGAAGGGGTGCAAGAGGAGGACTCGAGCTTCTGGTTACGCATCACCTTTCATGCCAAATGAATGTCAGGCTGAAGTGAGCACGTCATGGCCATTCGGAGAGCTGGGGGAGAACAGGATAGAGAACGAGAGAGAGAGAGAGAGAGAGAGAGAGAGAGAGAGAGAGAGAGAGAGAGAGAGAGAGAGACTGCCTCTGTTCTGTTTGGTCTTTGCTGAATGACTGACAGGGGCGTCATGCAAATGCGAAGTTCTGAGAGTATATACAGGAACTCTAAATGCCTGCTTTCCATGGCCACCCACACACATGCAAACACACACACATGTAGACCATACCCCCCACCCCCACCCCTGGATCAACCTTAAAATGAGCACATTTATGATCTATATATATATTTTTTCATTTGCGTTGGGTAGCATTGATAGGTATATCACAACATATGTAGCATTGTTAAAGACAGCAGTGGTGGAAGCAACCTTTGAGCCTCAATTTTGCTGACACAAGGTTATTTTTTAAAATAATGATCGACAATAATACAGCCAGTTTTCATAATGCTAATCGTTGGCATATAAACCTCTATCTCTCTGCCTCGTAGCTCCAGTACAAAGACAAAGAAGCAAACTTCAGAGAGCAAAACCCCTCTGATTGAATGCATTTAAGGTAAATACAAGGTAAAAAAAGATTATTTAAGTCATGCCATAGAAGAACATAGAAGAACCATGTTTGTAGGAGAGATGTGTGAATTGGAGAAACTTTACATTGGTAAAGAACTTTTATATCAAGTTAAAATTTATTTAGGTTTTGGAAAGCATCTTCTTCATGGAACCAAAAGTGATTCTTCAATGGCATCGCTCAAAGAACCATTTGTAGCGTCTTTATTTTTCATAGCGTAGTAGGCTACTCAATTTGACGTTTTGTTGGACTACTTCATTAAATATGTTGAAGTGAAGGTGGTTTATAATAACGCAAAGGTTTTGTTTTTGATTAAGCCTTCATACATCATCGAGTGTGGACATGGTCTTCACGCTGGCCGTGCAGGTAAAGCTGCAGGGCATTGCGAGTCCACAGCTTCAGTGTCTGTTTAACGTCCTGCGCGGCCTGTGGTGTGGATTACCAGTGGTGTCAGCATGATGAACGGGCCGGCTAGCCGTGCTGAAATGTTTATGTGCCGGTGGCGTTATTGCGTGTAACTGGCGTCCACAATCAAAGCTGTTTGGAGAAACCAGACTAGGTCAGCCGAGTAGCGCATGACAAGAAAGGCAGGGCCTGGGCTTACTGCTCATTATCCACTCAAATGAGTGATTTCTTTTAAAGTGATGGTTTAGGGGATTTGCACAATTCTCCCCCCCTACCCCAGCTGTGGCTGGTCAGCTTAGACTGGTTTGGTGTCCGAATATGTTTCTGTGGTGTTGCACTGAGCTGTAAGGCTAATTTGGCTAACAGGTAATGGAAGCATATACCCCACCAATTAGCACTGTGCACGTTGCATGCCTAAGGCATCACACTTGCTTCAAAAGACATCATTTGGTTAAGCAATACAATTTGCGCTTGCATAAAAAAGCAGTACGGTGTTGAGTTTTGAGTCATCTCAGAGAGACTGGACTATGTGGATCCTGACAATGAGTTGTTGAGATGCACAGAAAACAGTATGTCAATCATGACTATTTAGGTCAAAAATGCTTACTGGTCAAATATAAGCTTTATTACATACTGTATTCGCTTTGTAGCTGCTGGTCAAAACTAAAGAAACAAAACTTGTATTGACTAATCAACTATATGTGTCACAGTTTGCATTTTTATACTATTTTCTTCTTGAATGGCACACTAATAAATACATTTTTAAAGGAGATGGTGATATATATGTGTCTGTTTAGGAATGTATGTGTACAAGAAGGCTAATCAGTATAGACATATGTACATACGTACCCCATATCACACATACTTACCATACTTCTATGCTTGTGAGGCCCAAACGGATATAGATATATAAAATGCCACTGAATAGTCACTTGTTGGAACCACTTCTTCACATTGTAGAAATTCTGCTTTTCCCAAAAGAGCAACAACATTTTCCCCTCTAAGTGGCTTTGGGTTGTTATTTTGTTACAGTATCATTAGAGTCAATAGACGACCTCACGTGGTAATACATAATAGGTGTGTGGGAGGGTTTGGGTGTATGTGTGTGACCAAACTTTAAATGAGGCACATCAGAGAGCGAGCAAGCGACAGAGAGAGAGAGAGAGAGAGAGAGAGAGAGAGAAAGAGAGAACTGGCTGCCTTGTTGGATGTGATTAAATGTATAAGTATGCGCTTGTGTTGTCTACTACCCCATTGCCGATGCTCTTTGGGCATTGTGTAGTATTGGCAGGCTTTGAAAGTGAGCATCAAAAGGGCTGTAGCGTGGCAGACCTATTTGTCATATTTTCATAACCTCTCCAGAGGAATCCCCTTGGTATGCCCTTGGCTGTGGTCAGGCACAATCCTTCAGATGGGAACACAGGACAAAACGATAAAAGGCATAATGTTTCAGCATGGGAGGGAAATGAAGAAAGCTGAAAAGAGGCAGTAAAGGAGGCAGAAAAGATAGGGGCGTCTGAGGCAAATAGAAAAGAGACAAAAAAAAGAGACAGGGAGAAAGTAGAGAGGATAAAAGAGTGAAAGGAAGAGAAAGAGAAAAGAAGGAGCATGAAAGGAGAGAGAAGTAATTGACTGAAGTTGGGTGGTAGAGACTGGTGTGCTAGTGGGCTCTCTAACTCTCTCTAATTGGTGCTGTATTCAGACCTGGCTTTAGTTCTGAAACTTGCTAATGGAGCGTAAAACACACACACACACACACACACACACACACACACACACACACACACACACATACACACAAAATTCATCATTACACAGCGAGCTGCAGAGGATAAGTGTTGCTGGGCTACATTGTGAATAGATCAGAAAAGGATTCAACACCCCCCATGAAGAGCATTCACTGCCTTTTTACTCTTCTTTTTCGTGTCGCTCTTCTGTCTTTCACACTCAGAGACACACACACATACAACTTGTCAAAGAATTCTGTGAAAGTACACTAAATGGAGACTCGAATCAAAGCATTTGTGTGTGTTCGGCGGTATCATTTGTGTTTATATGTTGACACTATCAGTATCACTGCTGTTGCCGTTGCCAGCATTGTCAAAAGCATGTTCAATAACACCTGTTAGCTTAATGGTGTTTTGGCTTGTTGAGTATTTTGAACTGCTTGTGTGCCTGATTGCATGCACCACAGTTGAAGCTTTCGAAGAATTATTTAAAAGTGGGGAGTGAGTCATGTTATAATCGTCGTATTATTATTGTAATATTACAGCACTGGGATTTTCACTAGTTCAGAAGATCTGTATCCTTACAGCTATGTAAATAGGAAGTTCTTACACTGTGTCATGGGATATGATGAATGGATCAATGGAGCAATAGAAATGCTCTAAAATGACTGTTATAGACAGATTTTATAATGAGTAAAATCATTATATTGAAAGTTAAGAGTGTTTTTTCCTTTAAAGTTTATTTTGTAGATACAAGGTATCTTTAAGGCAAAGTGCTTAAAAAGTATAAAGTATATATACATATATATCTATATGTGTGTATATATCTATCTATATATATATATATATATATATATATATAGATAGATAGATAGATAGATAGATAGATAGATAGAAACTATCAAAAGCAACAGCAAAGTGGAGCTCCAGTTCACCTCAAGCTGTATGAACAAGACACTGTGAGAGAATACAATCATGAGTTGGAATATGAGTGACTGTATATGCAAAGGCTTGGATCCCCTGATCAAAAAAACATGACAATGCATCAGTTAGCCATAACATTAGTACCACTGACAGGTGACGTGGAAAACATTTATACTCGTCATCCACTGTAGCATCTATTAAGGGGTAAATATATGGACAGCAAGTTAACTGTCAGTTCTTGAAGATGATGTGTTAAAAGCAGGACAAATGGTCAAGCATGAGAATCTGAGCCACTGTGACACAAGTCAAATTGTGATAGCAACTTCTGAAATGCTGTGGTCAGTACGTACCAGGCGATTTCTAAGAAAGGACAGCTGGTGAACTGGCAACAGGGTCATAAGGTTCATTGATCCATTAAGGTTACTCTGTTGATCCATGAAGGCCCCTCCTTATAATATACCGGACTTGAAGGATCTGCTGCTAATGTCTTAATGCCAGATACCACAGGACACATTTAGAGGTCTTGTGGAGACCATGTCTCAAATGGTCAGATCTTTTGTGAAGGGGGGATCTACTCAATGTTAGGCAGGTGGTGCTAATGTTATGGCTGATCGATTTAAATGCACATCATCTAAAGAAAACACACTTCTGCACAGTTTAATTACTGTTTATTTGCTTAATTTAACATATTGGGGGATAGCATAGAATGTGGCATGTGAAAACGTTATGTTTGTATTTTTCAAATAAATACAAACTGTGCTCAAAACAGTACAGACCACTGTTGCTCTCACTAGATAAACAGCTTTCAGTCTGTGGAAATCATGATTTTGATGTTCACAGTCATGTAAGCTCAACATCAACACAATTAAAGTACTGATAATCATTTAAAGGGCCAATATTCTAAATTTGTCTTGACCAAGACCATTTACCACTTAGAATTAAATGAGTGTTTCTATAACTGTGGTTTTAAGACTGAGATAATTGAGCTCTGTTCTGACTGGTCCTGTATTGCATCCAATACAAAAAGCACTCAAAATTGAAACGCTCCTGAGAACTGATGTATGAATGAGCTGGGTTAATAGGCGGAGTTATGTAAATGATTTGCTTCTTATGATGTCAGAGAATGGGTTTTACACATTGACACTATGTACTTCATACCTCTCTATTACATACCTTATTTTCATTAGAAAAGAGGACAAGGTATAAGGTAAAATATACAGTGAGATATATATATATATATATATCTCTTTTCTAATGAAAATAAGGTATGTATATGTATAGATATAATATGTAATACATTCGCTTATTTAGTCCACCATTCAGCATTAATGTTGGCTTGTGAAGACTGTAAATGTTCCTGTGTTATCTCCCATACAGTAATTCAGTAATTACCCCCTTTAGCTTTTAACATTTAGCTTTTAGCCACAATATTATGGAAGTAGCCCTTATCCCAATGCACTCTGACCCACAGCCTACAAGGTAAACTAACTGGGTTCTTGGGTCATGCTGAGCCAGAAGGAGGCAAGGAAACTTAAAGCAAAAGGGAGAAAAAATGTTTGACCACTTTCAGCCAACCCCCACCAGCCTGCCACTGAACTCTGTATTTAGATTGCTCCAGCATCATGAAAGTACCAACATGAATTATGAGCTCCAGTGTTTGGATGTTATTCTTTGGTGTGGAGTGTGGAGGCAGCTCCGTCCACTACTTCCTGAGCTGCACTGGGTGCATGGTGGGGACTGTGTGTGTATTTTCACTTGGGGTTTGCTTTTTGATATGTGGCAGCTCACATCTGCAGCTAAATGTGAGGATGGAATCTGCAGACTTGCTGCAAACCCTGTGTTAAATATAGTGATAAAATGAGCATGGAATGTTATTAAGAATGAACCCCTTTAACTCTACAGTTCCTCACTCTCTCATCTACAGAATGTACATGTTAGTTTCATAATATTATGCTAATAATGGATAATTATTAGACTAATAACTGAATAAGAAGTGTGTTAAAGATATAGTTTAGCCAGTCCCAGTGGTACAACAACAACAATAAAAACAGTAATTATAATAAGACAAATAGGTACAACACTAAGAATAATCATACAGTTTTGGTGCTATTAGCAAAAGCAGTATTAGCAGCAATAGCTTAATATTGTTAACTAAGCATTTCTCTTTAGCCGCCACAGTGAGAACACAATTTTCTAAACAATGTGGTTTGAAGCTTTGGAATGGTTTGAAAGTTTTTAAAAAGCTCTTTTGTATCATAAATTAAACTTTTCCTATTCAAGAACATCAACAACCTGTTAAAAAGGTTTTGTTAGTTAAACTTCATGTCTTCTATTTTATTCAACAATAAATGAATATTTTATTTAGGTTAAATATTAGGTTATCAGGTTAAGAAATTAAAGACACAACAGTCTGTTGGAATTTTCCCATAAACCACACAAATATTATAAATGTAGCCCTGGGGAAATAAAATGTAGGACATAGGCTCTTTAATTAAAGCTAAATTAACTACTGTTTGGAAATTTGGATTTACATGGCATATTATTATTTTCTTATTTTATGTAATGATATTCTCAAAAATTGTAAGCAGATACTAAAGACTATTGGAATCTTTGAATATATATTTAAGTAAAAGGCATACTACCTTATCACTGGGTAGTTTCATAGTAGTGTCCAACCAAAGTGTTTTAAAGATGGTAGATTTCCGAGTTGGGATGAAAACATTGAATATCAGCATCGGCCCAGAATTTTAATGTTGGTGCCTCCTTAATCCAAATTATAATCAATTTTGCTGCAACAACAACAACAACAACAACAACAGTAATAATAATAATAATAATAATAATAATAATAATAATAATAATAATAATAAATTAATAATAATAATAATAATAAATAGTGTTATTATTATTATTAAATAATTATATATAAACATTCTTTTTTATTTACAATGAAAATGGTACAATTATGCTTACTTAGTAAAAACACTGCGATGTACCCATGAGGTCCCCACCTCATTAAATATGGGGTTTCTTTCCGTTAGTACTGTAAGCAGCTGTTTAAGGCACATCAGATCCAACTAGCGTGTGTGTATTTATTACCTCAATCGTTTTATTAATTATTAAATATTGATAGAATAAATATCAGTGCAGCGCATTTCACCGTGTAGTTAATTAACCTGAATGTATTTAATTCATTTAAATGTGATTTTCTATTATAATATTTATAAATAGTATATTATGATAAACACTGCAAACCGAAATAATCACAACATTACACAACACATTATTATTATTATTATTATTATTATTATTATTATTTAAGCTTTCGAGCTTTCTGATTTGTAGCTCTAGGAAATGCGCCAGACTTGCACTAAGCTGTTTCTGAATAGTCTAATTGTGACACGGTTACATAATAATGAAATGGCTTTGAATGAAACGTTTGTTTAGAAAGAAACGGGGCTCTGCTGTCTGGCGTTGTGTCCTAACTACCCGCTGTAACTCAAAGAAAGTTGGTGAGCGGCTTTAAATAAACTCTCAGTGGTTGTGGATGAATGTTTAGACGCCAGCATCCATCGCAGCTCCGGATTTTCTGGTTGTTGTCCGTTGATGCGAATCCAGGAGCGGGTGCTGGGTGTGTGAACGGGCTTCAGCTGCTGTGTGGATCGTCTTTCTGTTAAATCACTGTAAATCTCAGTTTCACACCGCACCTGCAGAACACTTTGACTGCACGTGCGTGTAGATTTTATCTATGAACATGAGGGGTTAGAAGATTAGACCCAGCGCCACGTCAACTGTGTGCGTGCGTGTGTAAGAGAGACCCACTTATAATAGTTTAAGCTGACTAGTCTAAAGAAAACTAATGAAATACAATGAATAGCTATAGACTTAAATATGTGTGTGTCCGTGTGTCTGCGTGTGTGTATGTGCGCGCGCCCCATTGTCAATAGATCGAGCAAACAAAACATTAAACAAGCTGGAAAACAAAAATATATATATATATTATAATTGAGCATATCTATTGACATAGTGTGTGTGTGGGGGGGGGGGGGTCGCGTTTAATAGAGAAGGCAGACTAGATTAGAAAATAAAACACACTAAAATGACCACAGACTGACCACTCTGTAATGAAACGCTTGCTTTAAGGTTAAATAGTAACCTTGCTGTCATTGGACTAAATAATACGCCTATAATAATATAACACACACTTTCAGATAATCCACAATTCCAGATGTCCAATTTGTCATTATGTTTTATGATGCTGCAATAGGCGACTTTGGCGATCTGGGAATGCCGTGTCTTCATTCTAATAAAGCTTAAGAGATTAAGGGGTTAAACCCGATAACCAACTGTTAACTTTAATAATACCTGCAAGCGCGCTGGGATCAAAAACCTACACCAAGAGGTTAGCGTAGTGTAAATCATCGTACTATTTAATAACTGCTCCTTAGGTTATGAGCAGCTTATAGCGTCCATATTTACGCCACGTAGGATGTGACTGGGTGGAGGACTGGAGGAAGAGAGGAAGGGTCAAAATGGAGAGTTATGTTAAATTAATGAGGGATTGTGGGGGATTGTTTCTGGGTGACTACGGCATGACCCTATTCTCGTCCCCTCTATAGCAACAGCACGGTTACATCATCACTATTACAGCCTCTGTGTATGCGTGCGTGTGTGCGTGCGTGCGTGTGTGCGCACTGGCCTACTGAACTGTCTCCGCATCCAGAGAGGCACGCGAGGTGCGCATCACTGCGCCTGCGTGGACTCTTTCTCTCTCGCTGTCTCTCTCTCTCTGTGTGTGTGTGTGTGAGAGAGAGAGAGAGAGAGAGAGAGAGAGACCCACAGAAAATGATTCGCAATGATTCATATTGCATGTTGTTTGTTTTGTATATGTGCGTTTAAAAATACAGTTACAGTACAGTGCCTGTCACTTTTACCTGTATCTCACTGTGTAATTAGAACTTAATTAAAAAATAAAAATAAAATAAGCAACTTTTTTTTTTTTTTTTTTTTACCGCAAATAGAGTAAATAAACAAAAGTAATAATTCAACATACGGGTTCCTAATTAGTTCCTGGCTAGAACGTACAGGTTCAGCGAGGGGAAAATATTCGTTTGAACCTTTACATTATGCCATGCCTTATACCACTCAGGGAAAGGTTATCCACGGAACTAAAAGTGGATATTTCATGGCATCTTACGTTTCCATGTTTCAACACATCCATTTTGTATGAACGCTTTCTATCACGGCATTTAGAAGAAGGAGTCTGTGGTATCTGCAATTCCAACATTTGGTCCCAAATATAAGATCTAAGGAATCGTCTTGATTTGCTTCAGCTTTCTTAAACCCACATCTGCTGGACATGTCGGCCAACCTTCTAAACAACAGAGCAGCTGCCCAGCGACACCATCTTCAGCACCAATTGCCACTTTCCCCATGTACACTCTCAAGAAATAAATATAGATTCAAATATAGAGCAGATACACGAGCAGTACATTTGAGCAACCTAGGTGTAGGCTAATTAACCATTAAACATTAAACAGTAAGACCAATTAAACATGTGTTTCGAGTAGCTTTTAAGAAACTCTTATTTTGAAGCATTGAATACATTGCTGTTAAATATACGGGAGACCAGAGGAGACCTTGAGGGAGCTGAATTTGTGGATCCCTATCAGCAGTTTGGAGGGGAGGTGGAAGAGGGGGTCTCTCATCCTGTCCAGGATGGATGTGGGAAAGGCCAGGGCGGTGTGTAGGACACGGCGAGATGGTGACCGCACTGTTCTGCTTATCTGATGGACTGTAGGGTCAGTACATCTCTTTTGAAAAGTGAAGGTGCTTTCCAGTCACATACAAGCATTACGAAGATCCATTTATTCTAAACGTGGGGCTGAAATTGATGAATTTAATTTGCTAGATATAAATACAACCTAGTATTTCCCTTTATTTACGGTTTCGGAATAACAGTGTTAATGTGATTAATATATATTATAGATAAATATGCTCACACATTATAAGACAAATGCAACACTTTTTTTTTTTACTTTGAACTTTACAGTTTAACACTGGTGGTCTTACCGTGCACGTTTAGAAATGCATTGCATTTTTCTGCTGGATTTTTCAGACATCAGTACGTTTTCCAAAAGCCAGCAAAAACTTTAAAAAATGGTTGGGCAAAGATACACATGGGGATATCCGAATTCATTGCGAATTGAACTTAATTAAAACTTCATTGAAGTTTTAGATATGTCAGCTAGCACTAGCTACCGGCTTGTAGAAAAGTTATCATTTGTAATTTACCGAATTTGTTGTGTTTTATTTTGGACCACCGGTTAATTATTTGACCACCAGTACACCGGTTAATTATTTGACCATCTATTTATTTAAATTATTTGATCTGAATCTATTTTGTATCTGTGTAATGACTTTGACGGCTAAACGCCGGCTATATGTGGCCTGTTTATTCTGTTGAACAGTTTGTCTTACTAATTAAGTCTCAAATGATGTAAGAGATTGTGTAGGCTTTAGCGCAATATTTGTGCAGTCAGTGTCTTCAACAGCCTACCCACCGTCCAGAACGTTTTACTCGAGTGCACAGTGCCCTGGGCGAGCATAATGCTAGTAAAAGACCTCGGCGCCCTAAAAAGCACCAAAACACACCCTCTGGGTCGCATAATATATTCCTGGAAAAACAAGCCAGATGTCGTGAAATACTACTTGACCTGCTTAGGTCAGAAAAAAACTAATGCTGCCACGGCAAAGTAGGCCTACATCATAGACCATTATCTCACACAGCATTAGAGTTCAACTGAGGGTCCAGCAGAAGCTCTCTCTCTTCTCTCTTTCTGTCACACACACACACACACACACACACAGTCTTGCCTCAAGCGATGCGTGATGCTATTTGCCCTTAACAAATGCTACTGAAGTAAAAAGTGCAAACATCCACAAGCACTTACAGTAGAGCAGCGCCCAGACCTATTTATTGTTTGCGTGCATTGCGAACATTATTATTATTATTATTATTATTATTATTACATTAACAGACACGGGCCATGTCTTGTGTACGTATTAAATGAGCATATAAACCGATCATGCGGACAAGGTTGACAGTTGTTGTTGTTAAATTGATTTTTTTTTTCAATCTTAAAACATATAAACATTATTTAAAGTGGTTCACCTTTGAATTTAGGGTTTAAATACAGCTGGTGGCGAATGGAACCAGACGTTGAAAGAGCTCAATGCCTCTAAAAGATACTTCATAGAAAGTTATTACACGAACTAGCTCATGAATACGCCTAAGACATGGTGTTAGGACAGTTTGGAGAGAAGGCTTTGGCCTAAAACGTAATTTAGAGATACATGCAGAGCGTTGTGATGTTAAATAGTCCCCAAGAACTTTTTTTCTATTTTTTTTTAATAGATTTAACACAATTTCACCATCATCAAAATTCAATATAAACACACACGTTTAAGTTCACTGCTCGTTTTGGTAGTAGGATAAAGTATTGTACACATCCAGATGGTTCAGTTTAACACAACAGTAAAGAAAAGCTTGTTTTACAATATATCATTTCGTGTCTAAACATATTCTTTACTCTAAATATCGTTACTTTCATCTCAATCACTTCAACATGAAGATAAATGATATGTGGAATCCCCAGTAGGTTATGGCTCTAAAGGGGGGCTACTTATGCCATAGACTGTTTAAAAAAGATACATCTTTGCTGTCATGCAAAAACCGTGTAGCTCAATGTTTGCTGTTTTTCACGTTTAGACATAATTTGAATCTGGTAGTTTTTCTGTACAATTTCATGATGAATGGACCAATAGAAATGCTATAAAATGACTTAGATCTTTTTACACTGACTTCGATTAAAAGTTCGGATGTTTTGAGTGACAGCATATATACTATATATATATATTTTTTTTTTTAGCTAACTAACAGAGAAGTGTGTTAGTAACACCGCGAGTTACGACGTTTTGTTTAATATAAAAGTCACTAATAAGTTCATTTCCACGCCACTTTTTTTGTTAAACAATATTTATTCTTATTGTAAACAAACTGTAAAAATAGCACACTCCGAGTATACAACTTACCAAATAAGGTACATTTTATTACTGATATAAGCACACATTGCATCAAAACTCTCGATCAATGTTACTCATTAATTGTCATTACAAAGCACAGTTTAAAACAGGAGAAGGGGGTTTTGATTTGCCAAACTAGTGCGCGCACACACACACACTCTCTCTCACACACACACACACACACGCACACACACACCGCTTAAGAGTTTTGGACAATTTAATCTTTTTTGTTGGGAGAAAACAGCATAAATCCTCGCCGTGATCCTGAGATGCCCTGCGCGTTATTAGAGTCAGACTGGGAGGGAAACGTAGCTCGAACTAAAAATGTTTAACATAAATATATATCTTATTTTTTCACAGCTTGAATATAGGCACGAAAAGAGTTAATGTCCACCATTCAGCTGCGTTTTAAAAACGAAAGAAAAATAAAAGCAAAATAAACAAACAAAAACGATACAAAAATAATCCTACCTTAAACACAGGGCGCGTTTGTGTGTCTCTGTTTTGTTTTTATCTTTTTTTAAAAAAGCGTTTTTAGGTCAGATTTTTAACAGCCGCTCGTGCCGCTGACCATCCGGCTTGCGAAGGCGTCCAGCACTGCCGCAGCACGGCTCGCGCCTCCCGGGGAATGCTGGGGAATGAGCGGTGGTCCTGGGACCCCGGGGGAAGTCCTTTGTGGATGTTGTTGTTGCTGCTGCTGCTGCTGCACGCTGCTCCCTATCAGGCTCTCGATGGAGAACGGAGAGGATTTGGGGGCAGTGTGCACGTGTGGAGGTGGGGGCGACGAAATCCCGGGGCTCAAAGGTGGGTAGAAGCGTGAGCGCGCAAGCTCTGCAGTGGCGGGCATGAGGGAAGGCGCAGGGATGAGGGTGCCTCCGTGGCGGGTGGGCGTAGGATGTGAATGTGGAGGAGGTGGAGGTGGAGGCTGCTGTTGTTGTTGCTGCTGCTGTTGCTGAAAGGCGAAGAGCGCAGAGTGCGCGTGGTAGGGCGGCAGCGCGAGACCGTAGCCCCCGCAAGTGCCATAAGGTCCGTAGGCGTAAGGCCCGTGCGCGTGCCCGGGCAGGAAGGCAGCAGCGGCTGCGGCGGCGGCTGCGGCGGCAGCGGCGTGCTCGCGCAGCAACTCGGGCGCGTGCTGCCGCTTGAAGCGTTTGCGCCGCCGCAGGAAGCTGCCGTTGTCGAACATGTCAGCCGACTCCGGGTCCAACGTCCAGTAGTTGCCCTTGCCTGGGTTGCCCGGCTCGCGCGGGATTTTCACGAAACAGTCGTTGAGCGACAGGTTGTGGCGGATGGAGTTCTGCCACGCGGGGAACTTTTCGCGGTAGTATGGAAAGCGGCCGCTGATGAAGTCGCAGATCTCACTGAGCGTCAGCCGCTTCTTCGGGCTCTGCAGGATGGCCATGGTGATGAGCGCGATGTACGAGTAGGGCGGCTTCACGAGCGCGCTCTTGCCCGTCGGCCGGCACGCGGAGGAGGCCGAGGCCGCTGAGAGGTCCGCGCACGGCGGCGAACCGGCCAGCAGAGCGTGCTCGTCGTCGTCATCCGCGCCGTTGACGCGCATGCGTGCCACCTCGCCGGCGTAGGCGCGCGCGCGCCCCTCACCGTCGTCGCCCTCGCCCACCACGTCGATGTCCGTGTCCTCCGAGAGCGCGGACGCCTCCGACATGCCGGAGCTCAGAGTCATGGCCCCGGGGCTGCGGGCGCGCGCTCCCGGCCCGCGAAGATCAGGTCTCACCTGCGGCGGGGGTGAGGAGGAGGAGGAGGAGGAGGAAGAGGAGGAGGAGGAGGAGCAGCAGGAGCGCTCATACGACGAGGAGTAGGATGATGAAGAAGAGGAGGTGGAGGAGGAGAAGGAGGAGGAAGAGGAGGAAGAGGCGACGGGGCGCTCCCAGGGGTCACCGCAGCCATAGACTTCAAACGGAGCGCCAAGCGGATAACGGACGGCGCTTCGTCCACGCGCCGATCTCCGAGCACAGAGAGCCTCCGACAGGCCCGAGCGGGAGTCCAAAGAGGGCGGACCTCACCGGGGGCTTTATACGAGCCCGCTGGTCACGTGATGACCCAGCGTCACCATCGCACTGAAGAGGGGGAGAAAAACAACACGGGAAAAAAAAGGTGGTCTGTGAGGAGAAAAAAAAATATGAATCGCAGATTGACTGAAGTGACTCCCTCCATATGGTGGTCTTTCAAACGGTCGCGGAAAACGCTCAACTTCCAGCTCGGTTCATTAGAGCGCCGCTCTCTGCTGAACCCTCCCGAGTGAAGAGTAAGGAAGCCCGAGCACATGGTGACCGGTAGGACCCTCCCCTATACTGCTGCTCTATTGCCCTCTTTTCCCACTACTGCACAGCCTGTGGCGCTCAGGGCGCGTGTTTAGGGCGTTCGTTCGCGTTAGAGTTGGACGCAGGGGGCTGCAGTGGTCTCACCCTGCACCTGAGCGCCTCTCTGAAGAGCTCGAGCCTCTACATGGCCGAGAATGACCTGCTCCGCCAGCCACGCGGGCTGGAAACTGTTTAGGGGTTCTGTGGCATCAGTCACGCAGAGCGCGGAGGAGCAAGACAGAAGATTAGCATTATAGATCATTTATAACTATTTATAGATTAGATTTTATAAAGGCATTTCCTAATTACAGTTCAGTGTATAAATGTAATACATGTTTTATACGCATTCATTAATTATGGTTCTAATTCTAAAAGTAGGCCTTTGTTTAAAGTCACAAAAATTGCATTTGATCATGGATCATTTTTATTTCTGCAAAAGAACCACTATAAATGTATATATATATATAATATGTCGTCTTTAAACATACGTCACCTTGTAATTAGAGCAATAATTTGTGATGTGACTAGTGTGTATTATACATTTATTACATATATATTACATTACTGTAATTAGGTCATTCTCCACATTGTGTGTGTGTGTGTGTGTGTGTATATATATATATATATATATATATATATATATATATATATATATATATATATATATATATATAATATTTTTCTTTTTTGTCAAAAACGAAAATAATGTAGGTACGAGATTTGTGTGTTACAGCGATATACGAAAGGAGTTTTCTTAAAAGGTCCAAATTATATGTGTTACCTATTATTATTATTGTTTTTATTATTATTATCATCATCATCATTATTATTATTATTATTATTATTATTATCAAAAAATTAACTACATCTCTCTGTCTTTTGGAAACAGTAAAGTTACCGAAATGTGTAAGTATAAACTAACTGTGTGTGTGTGTGAGAGAGAGAGAGAGAGAGAGAGAGAGAGAGAGAGAGAGAGAGAGAGAGAGAGAGAGAGTGGTAAGATGGTAAAGATGATCTAGGTGGAAGTTGCGTGTATAGGCCGAATTTAGATCACGTCATGTTTACCTATTAGAACATCTGGACACCGACATCTTAGACCAGCAGTGTGTTTTCACTAGATTGCAAAGTGTGGCGCAAACCCGCATTCTTTACTTTCTCCCTACATTATACTTAGTGGTTATTATTATTAAACATTTCCTTAATCTTCACTTTATTTACTTTCATCTTCACCTATCGCTCTTATGTAAAATTTCATTTAATTTCATTTAATAGTGAATGGACCAATAAAAAATCTCCAAAATGTCTTGCAATAAAATCTTTTTACATTGACTTCCATTGAAAGTTTACGAGAATATTGCGTGACAACGACACACTTAAACATGAACAAATATCATTTATTTATTTTTTGTATTTATTTTCTATATATATATATATATATAATAATAATAATAATAACAATAATAATAATAATAATAATAATAATAATAACAATAATAATAATTATTATTATTATTATTATTATTATATTTCTTTTTGAAAAATGTTTAATTCATGAAATAAACAGTCATTATGCTGTAGACCTTTTCGTCCTGTAACGGTTTGTTGAGGGGTATGTGTATATGGTTGTGCATGTACTTCTATACTACATATGTGATTACAGTACTGTACTTATCACATCCTTGTGTAAACAGTGTGTTCTGGTTGCTACTATGCTCTGGTTTAACACACACATGCGCACGCGTACACACACGCGCACTTTTCCATCCCTTAAAGAACCGAGATGAACAAATAGTCGTTTGCAGCAGGTTGTTAAAGACAGTTTGTGGCAGAAGTGATGAGAAGTCATTTATCTGAAAGACTCACAGAGCAGGTCTATAAACCCCCCCTGAGTGAGTCGGTTCTTCTCAGAGATGATTATAATCTGATCTTTTACTGCAGCAGTGTTAGTTCTGGACTAGGCTGTAGAGGAGGAGAGGGCATTTCTGCAGGATGGAAAACACATCTGGAGAGTTTTATGGCCTCTCGTGTGGTCAGAGCTGGTGTGTTTGGGCTCCATTCCTTTTCTCAGCGGTGTCTCTAAGGGAGATAGTGCCATCTAGCGTCTCACCCTCAGCACCTTCGGTATCCAAGCATAGCCAAACACAGCGCACCCTACACTCACCTGTCCCAATTAACATAAACACTGCATAAGTGAGCAAAATATTTATTTAATGAATGTTTTTAGTTATTTAATATATGACTTGTATTATTTAGGAAATCATTTATGTATTTGTTTGTTGTTCTGTCTGTTTTTATGTACTTATTTCGTTTGTTGCTAACTTAGTTAGCTTATTCTTTTTTTCATTCTAGTGACTTATTGATATATTAATTTATTAATTGGCTTGTTTGTTTGTTGCTCACGAATTTAAATGTCTTATTTATTATTTGCTACTTGCTATCCATTTGCCTCTTGGTTTTTAGTTTTTGGTATTTCTTCAGTGGCTTCTTTCTATATCCTTGTATTTATTTATGCATGTTGTTTATGCATTTATTTATATTTTTGCTTATTATTATTTTTTTGCTTTTTTATCCTTAGTGTTGTACTTATTTACTTTTTGTTTAAATGGTTTATACATTATATTGATCATATTTCATTGATTTAGGTATTATTTAATTTGCTTGTTATTTTTTACATTTAGCTAGAATGCATACTATTTGTTAACTTTTATTTATTTATTGTATGTATTGTATTATTGTATTGTATTTACTGTTTATTTTATTGTTTGTTTTTAAAGAATCCTTTCTTTACTGCTTTTAATATCCGTCTCTTAGCGCGCGCGCTTTTGAACAGATTTACTGGTGCTGAACACTGTCATTAGGTTCACATTGTGAAAATTAAGTTTCAACCAACTCTACATTTGAACCCAATTGAGTTAGCCTGCTTCTTTCTTACTTTAAAACAACAGGTAGTTTCAACACAGTAGTTCTAAATCTCCAGAGCTCTCCTGCATCTGTTATTTCCACCAGCTGTGCTGCCCCACTGTTACTCCGAACTGCGTGTAAAAACACCTGATTATTAACGACTGTTTGTCTGGTCTTCTCTGCCCCTCACACGCACACACGTGTTCAATGAAAAGTGATTTAAATAGCCTATAAAAAGTGCTCAGGTTTAAAAATGTTAGTGTAGATAAAATATGAATAATATGCAGTTTTTGCCTAAACAATTGAAATGAAGGAAAACAATGCGACATATGTTATTAATTTACAGTCGCTTCGCACATAAGAATCATGTGAATGAAAAACGCATTTAACTGAAGCTGCTGTGCGACTTAAAGTACAAGTGTGGCAAAATGTGGTTTACACTGGTAACAAATGAAATCGTGAAAATGTGTCTACACATGCATTAGACATTAGTTTAAGCAAATTGGAGATATTGAATAATCTAGTGATATAGTAATCTATTAATAACGAAAACTAGGACAACGAGGAACTCCAATAGTTCAACTTTTATGGCAGAACAGAAACAGGCCTTTTAAGTACATTAGACAGCTGTCTAGTTCATTTTATTTAGACTCGTTGTGTTGTAATGAGGTTTATAACGCCACTGTTAGTTATATAATGAGTTACATAATAATTGCCCTTACATAAAAATAAATAATATACATTTCTCCTGTGAAGGATTATTTGTGTTTGTGTTTTGTGAAGTTATCAGGTTATCACTTGTGATCTCATAAAACACACCCAGTGCCACGTGTTAAGCACATGTCACGCAGCCCGTTAACCTTTACATGTGTCTAAAACATCACAGGTGAGATGTGAGCGCGTTTCCTTTGAAGATGATTGTCCGGTTGACTGTTGTTCATCGTTTGTGATACAGGCCACAGCACGTGTGCAGGCAGACCTATCACAGCGTGTAACAGTGGCTGTATGAAAACCTACTTAGTACATGTAGGATGTAGGTTGCCTGTGTTAACCCTGTATGTGTTAGCTGTGGGTGTGTGGTGAAAACTCATCTAGAGAGGTTTTTTTTTTAAGGTGAGCTGAAGCTTTCTGTGACACCTGGTCCTGAGAAACTCTTTGAACCAGTGAACAGACCAAGCGGCGACGCCAGAAAGTGGCCAGAAGTCGGGGACTCGGTTGAGGGCGGGGCGTTAGATATTTGATGTGGGCGGGGCTAACGGTGCGTTATAAGAGGGGCTATGATCTGAGAACGTTGGAGCCGTTTAAAGGGAAAGGAATAAGGCAACCATCGCTTTCTGATAACTCTTCCTGAAGTGGCAGGAACACTTTAAAAACCACAGCTTTTCTTGGATGAATTTTTGGGGCATTTGAAATGCTAATATTAGCTTGTGTGTATTAGCCTCTCAATCAGTGGCTAGGCTAGCAAGTCATGGTGTATAACACATCTGTGTGCTTTAACTTTAACTGAAAGGTTAAGCTAATCTAACGTTTTCTAACATTTTAGTTTGTCCTCTCCTACAGTGTTTAAGGAAAGCTGGGCATTTTAGTGAGAGAACAATGATGAACAAAAATATGGAATGATAAATACTGGACAATTTAGCAACAGCAGCCCTTAGAAAGGGTTCTGTAAGCTTTCCAAGTGCTTTAGCTCTTCTGAGGTGTTTGTTTATCATGGTCTAGTGTATGTTAAAAACTTACATGCATCACTCTGAGGGTAAACTTCAGTATGAGTTCAGAGTTGACTGAATTTTTAGCCACATCATCAATTACATTTGGTTATTGTTATTGTTTTATGAGTTACTATGGCGGCAGTCATAAGGGACAGCTGTGAGACATGTGGGTTTTGTTAATTAGCTCACATTTTTTCTCGGCTGTCTTCAAATAAATGTAATTTTGGGTTGCGATACGTCTTTATTCTAAAGGCCAAAACCCTGACCAGGAATAAGGGAATATGAAGATGAATGAATGGATAAGAACAGTGATGTAATTTTATGTTTGTTTACTAGGCTGGCTTTTATCACTGACAAAGTTAAAGAGTTTGTGTTTGTGTATGGACTTGTCCATTAATTAGTGTCAAATGTTTAGATTGAGCAACGTTATGTCTGTTTATGGTGTGTATTTTTGGGTTTGTGGTTAATTTATTGTAATCACATGCCTCAAAATTGTTAAGTAGTTGTCCAGGTAATTTTTTATTGCAATTCTGGTTGTAATTACATTGATGAAAATAAACCTTGTGTGTTCCATCAAGTGAAAATATTTGTCTTCTTTCATAATCATGTCAGTACATTGTGCAATTAAAAAATTAAAAAATAGTGTCTACCCATAAACCTGCAAGTTCTACTAACACTTGATTTCTGTGTTACTATAAACTGATTGCCTCAGTGATTTGGAGTTCTGTTTACTTTACAGTGGATTTAAAGTGGAAATATTCTTTATTAGAAACATGACACTACAGTAAAAATGTTTTCAGACTGCAGTACAGCAAATTCCCAAAATAGCGCACCATAGAGTCAACAGCACAAAGTTCCAGATACTCAAATGTACTCTGTTGCCCC
The DNA here is from genome assembly GCF_030463535.1 of Salminus brasiliensis. Taxonomy (NCBI): domain Eukaryota; kingdom Metazoa; phylum Chordata; class Actinopteri; order Characiformes; family Bryconidae; genus Salminus; species Salminus brasiliensis. Next base: position 18,431,621 of record NC_132878.1, read on the forward strand.
CTTGAGTTCACAGATGTGCAGCAGCTCCATATGTTTGCTGCTGGCTGGACTTTTGTGTATGTTGTGTACTTGCGCTGGATATGTTTCAGGGTTAACACTTTATAAACTTGCTAGTTAGGTTAAAAGTCTAGTACACAGGGCTGGGATATGGTGTTTTTTTTTCACGATACACAATATTTATGATAATACATGTCATCACAGACTACATACATCAGCAGCAACAAATTCTTAGAAACTATTATTCAGAGACTCTCCCAGACTGAATACAGTGATTTTTCTTCAACATCTGCAGCACTTCATCTAATTAATCAGTCTAATTACACTATTCGTAATAAAACATGCTGCTGATCAGTGTTTACTAAGCACTAACAATATCCTCGCAATGCTTAGAAAAGCATATAGTCTGTTATGATGATAAAATTGATCATGATTCGATAATATTATTACTCGACTATTACTGTATTTTTTCTTTCCCACTCAAAAATCTTAACTTGTTACAGAGTTTTGGAATATGCATATTTACTTTTTAAACACAATTTAGAAAATGTGTTTAATGAAAAATGTCAAATGATTGATGATTACAGGACATTAGAATCAATGTAGAAGTACTTATACTTACAGATCATCACTGTAAGGCAACAGATCTATGTCATGTTTTCATGTTTACATTTACATTTAAGGCATTTAGCAGACGCTCTTATCCAGAGTGACTTATAAAAGTGCTTTGCTATTTACTTAAGAATAACCTCAGCTAGTCTGAATAGGCTAAAATTCAAAGACACCTCTAAGTTTAGTTTAGTCAATGGTACAGAAATCAGAAAGCACACATTTTAAAATAGATTGAAACTTAAGATGATAAACAACAGTACAGAAACATTACATTAGCCTTACATTAACTTGGCAAAAAACTAAACGTTTGTAAAGTACTGTTTTCTGAAGTGCTGGAGAAATGTACATGCAAACATGTTCCATTAAAATCTTAATTTCCCTGAAAAGTTTTCTTCCAAAATCTCAGGCTTGACCCTCAAAACAGTTTGTTATTAAAACGAATACACTTTTACACTAAATACACTTTTGTAGGTGTCCATTGCCTACTTAAGCACAAAAATAGCCACCTGCGATTTTGTTATAAGTGTGCTGGCTGTGATATTTCTTTATACAGCCTTGAAGCTTTAGCAAAGTTGACCAGTGTTGGCCAACCCAGCTGAATACGTCTAATGGCAGCTATAGACTAACATTTGTAGCTTGTAAGAAATGCATATACCATACATAAACATTGTATTTTGTAGTTTTCTGTGAACTTCCAAGCAGGTTTGTAAATACCATCATTTTTGTATGTAGAGCCTATATGGTAGGTTTCAAGTCTTTCTCTTCTGAGATACTCTTCTGAGTTCAAATCTCTGTATATCCGGATAACCAAGCCCATCCCATGTTCCTCTTCTGTATACGTGTTGTTTTCAGGCCCAATCATGAATATTTATGAGTATTTTAATCATGAGGTTGTCAATACAAGAAATGGTTCACGCCCACATAGTGGAATGTGTAATGGTTGTGAGCTTGGAGGCAGAGGAAGGCAAACACAAGTAAGAGCAAAACAAAATACAACAACAAACATAACCAGAGAGCCAAAATAAGTCAAAACAAACAGAGCTGATAACACAAACCAAGCTAACATCAGTGACCTGCCACAAAACACACATACATGCCCAAGACCAGACCAGGAGTCTACATAAACACAGACACTGACAAGAAGAGAGGAAGATAAAGAAAGAGCAAGGCTACAAAGGAGGCACAGGTGGGAACACTAATGACAAGGCGTGGCTAGGGCGGAGACATGGGAGGAGACAAGATCACAGATAAAACAAAGCCAAAACAGGACAAGGAAAAACAAGAGAAAACAGAGCAGAGGGGCACAAACAGGACAAAAGCGTGACAGAAAGAACATAAAGTCGACAGACAAACGCACAAATGGTCAAACACACACTTATAATACAACACATGATTGTCCAGGGTTAATCACTTAAAATGTTTCATTAGCAGTAACTGGTTGCTAGCTAGCTAGTTGCAGGTTGTAGTTGCTAGTTGTAGTTGCCCTACAGTGCTTTAGCTAAGTGCTACCATGACAACCAGCAGAGAATTCAATCCAGAAATGTCTACCAGAGACCTGAAGGGCATTCACAAGTGAGGCAAGTGTGCTGCCTCTACAGCATTACTGACATGCTGTTATGTGATGTTGTATGCTTGGCTTAGTACCCTGCCTCTCTGATCACATCATCTCACACTTTATTATTATTATTATTGTTATCTTCTTTTTTCTTGCTCATGGATCTGTACTCATATGTTTGCTGATTCTCTAGGCCTTCTATCAGTTTAACAGCCTGAAATGGCTTGATTTGCAGATAACCAAAATTATCTACATTTGCTTATTTTTTATATTCAATGCACACTAATATAAACAACAGTTCAGGCTCCATTTAAAGACCTATTGTAGTATGTTTTTGCTCTTTACTGCTGATATGGCAAATAACAGGCTAAATTTCAGGCTTTTTCCATAGTTGTTTGTAATATTTTGTCTTTTATGTATTATTCTTTTATTTATTTTTTTCTAAAATAAAAGCCTCTGTGCATTTAAAATCGGCTTGATAATAATACATACATAACTCACGCAGCCAGTGTTTTAGGAACATAATCAAGGCATACACATTCACATTATCTCTTAGATAAAAATATATTGTATTCATATTTTTATTATTATTCTTAGTCATAATTTTAACCCTCTAAAAGATGTTTGTTCTGGCCAGCAAGTTACTGTCCAGCCGCTCTGGCAGCACCTATGAGGACAGTCTTTGGCTCCTGAACCTCTTCTTTTCATTGACTCACTCTTGAAACACCTGCCTGAAGTGTGGCATGCTTCATGTAAATAATATGTGCATGAGGGCCCACTGGGGCGTGACATTTGCAAATGGTATAGAGGGCCTTGAAGATAGCTTAGTGTGTTCCCTCAATCACAGGTGTGAATGGAGGGGAAATTGGTTTGGAAACTGGGAAACCAGATCTTGGTTTGGACATTGGTTATTGGTTTGTATTATGTATTCCCACCCAATCAAAAAAAAAAAAAAGACATTTGAAAAGAAAAGACATTTCAGAGGGGAGAAAAATCATTTAGGAAGACTATGGAATAAGATAAGGTAATAAGATTGCTCCCAGCAGCAGCAGAGAGAGGGCAAGAGAGATAGAGAGAGAGCGAGTGAGCGAGACACATATAGAGAGCGAGAGAGAGAGAGAGAGAGAGAGAGAGAGAGAGAGATTATTAGTGATAATAAATTATTGCTGTACAGTTTGTGACTGTTGTATCATGTTTTCCTTTTTGTGAAGCCATTCGGTCTGTTGTCATTTTTTTCTTTTTTTTTTTTTTTAAATATATAAATTTACACATTTAGATTTTTTTTTCCTGACCCGCTGGGTCGCATTTCAACCCGTGCGTCACTTCCGTCCCCCTCTCTCGCGTCCATCTTGCTCTCCGCGTGTGTTCGCTGCTAGCGTGCAGGTCAGTGAGGAACCTCTAAAATACACTCTTTCCTGCACAGACACTGCCAGCTACGGGGCTGAAGGTAAATTAAGTGCCCGCTGTGTCGGACCGGTGCTTATTTCTTAAGGATTCTTCGCGGAGATGCTGCTGAGTGTGTGAGAAGTCCCGAGCTTGGCCTGGCGGAACGGCGGGCCTGGAGCTGATAGCGGAGCGAGCTAACCGTTAGCCGGGCAGCTTGCGTTAATTTAGCTCTTTAATGACCGAGTAGCGTCGCTGGCATTAAACTGTGCCAATACTAATAATGTGCGGGTGATATTAGCTAATAATGTGTCCAGCTGTAGTGTTTCCTTTCTTTTAAAGGAGGGACTTGGTGTGCTGTGAGGGACGATAGCATTAGCTAGCATAGCAGCGCCTCGACTGCCAAGTTCAGACTGATTGTGTTGTTGTGAACGAGTCTCGTTAAAGTTAACTGGGTAAATGCTTTCCTAACTGAACAGCTAAACACATCGTTTTTACAGCGCTTCGTTTTCTTGTTATTCGTCGTTGCTGCCATGCGAGTTAGCCTCGACAAGCTGGCGAGTTAGCCGGCGCCTCGGCCTGTAACGTTAGTGTCCGCGCCCACATTTCCCCTGAACCTCGACTGAGACCTTTTTGTAAGCACTGAAAACTACCTATGATTTGATGCCGAGGTTGATCTGCATTTAAATCTTAAGTTTATCTGCGTGTGATTGGCGAAGTCGGACCGCACCCTCGGCTTTCACACCTGAAGCTAAGAGTTAGCCGTGTCGCCGCTCTGCTGACTAACTCCCACATGTGCTGTCTCTTACAGATGAAAGAAACAATAATGAACCAGGAGAAATTAGCCAAGCTGCAGGCGCAGGTCCGCATCGGTGGAAAGGTAAGAACCAGAGCAGCACCTCCCCTGTGTGTTTCTCCCGTTTTCAGACCACACTTATAAAGACTTAGATAAATGTTTCTCCTAAAGATAAAGATCTGTGATCTGAAGGAAGTCCAACAGGGCTTTGTCATGCAAAAAAAGCCTGTATCTTAATTTATGCTGGGTTTCTTTTGCTTTGACAATGTGAATCTTGGAGTTCCTGCTGAGTGAACCAATGGAAATGCTTAAAAATTACTTGGAATAAGAACTTTACAATGACTCCCATTGAAAGTTAAGGTTTTTCCCTTCTCCTCTAAAGTGGCCTTTGTGGAGATGTGAGGTTTGAGACAGGGATGATTGGCCAAACTCACAGGAAGCATGTGGGGCTAATTTTATAGAAGCTTCAGATTCTAAACCTCTCAAACTCTCAGAAAATTGCAACTTTACAGAAATTAAGAAGAAAATAAGAAATGGGAATATGGGAGTCTGTGTACAATCTGTTTATTTAAATTTAGTTTTTATTTTTGTACAAGTAATTTTGTAGCATTTCTATTGGTTAGTTCGGCCTGAAATTGACAACGTAAAGAACTGCTGAAGTAAAAAAACATCAAAATGAATAATGGCAAAATATAAAGTTGTGGACATTAAGGCTTTTGCATGACATTGATATAGAATTTTTTGAATTGGCAAGGTCTCTTTTAAACCATTGTACTCTGATCTATTTGAGTTTAAATTATTCTATTTGGTTAAGCGCTGTGGAACTGTTATGAGAGCATACGATCAAAGTAAAGGGTTAACCACCAGGTTTGTAGGTGTGTTGGAGCAGGGAAATCACAAGTGTGTGTGTGTGTGGACACAGTACTTCAGCTATAGAATTGAACACCTACTGTAGGATAATGCAATTGTTGGGTTGAGACTGTATTGCAAGGATGGGTTATTATTGACAAATTGTTAAATGTTATGTATGATGCATGGCATTTATATAGAGCTTGACAATGCTTTTTTTTGTGGACAGGGTACTGCACGCAGAAAGAAGAAGGTTGTACACAGAACTGCCACCGCTGATGACAAGAAACTGCAGTTCTCCCTGAAAAAATTAGGAGTCAATAACATCTCCGGTATCGAGGAGGTAATGTCACTTGTCTTCATGTTGCTTTGATAAAAACAAGTTGTATTCATTTTGAAGCAGTCTGTGTAGACAGTTCTTAGCAGTTCATCCTAGTCTGTCTAGGCTTATCCAGTTGAGGATAAGTGTGGAATCAACAGCCTGAATAGCTTTAACCTAATTAAGGGAGTGAGGTGTCTTCTTTTTTCTTTCTTCTCCCAAAGGGTTTGAAGGGTTTCTGCCAAGGTTAACCAGGAGCAACGTCTCTGCTGTGTTGTAACCTTGTTCTGTTTCACTGTTGTTTTCCAGGTGAACATGTTCACAAACCAGGGAACAGTGATCCACTTCAACAACCCCAAAGTGCAGGCTTCACTGGCAGCCAACACCTTTACCATCACAGGCCACGCTGAGACCAAGCAGCTCACAGAGATGCTGCCCTCCATTCTCAACCAGCTCGGTGCTGACAGCTTGACCAGTCTGAGAAAACTCGCTGAGGCCCTGCCCAAACAAGGTATGTGTGAGGTGTTGGTGCCCCCGCCCCTTTCTCTTGCATTGTTGCACATTGAAACAAGGGATACTCTGTAAAAACAAATAAACCCAGCTGCTGAGTAGTTGTAAATGGTTAGTTTGAGACCCATAGAAAACTGTACTTCGGGCATGTAGCTTAAGTGATTATTGTAATTATGTGCTCAAGTTAAATGTAGCTCTTAAGTTTTTAAAGAAACAAATATTGCATAATGTTTGGCTAGCAACAGCTCAAAATACTGCCTATATACATAGTGCACGTCTGTAGAAAGGTATTAGATGGTTTAGTTTTGGGGTTAATCACACTCAAAACACTAATGGGAATTGTCACTCATCCCTATAGGCAATCATTCTGACTAATCTGACTAGTGCTCCTTCATAGTTGGCAGTCTGCAATCTTTCCACATGCTCTTGTTAAACCTACTGGTTTGTCAGATGCAGTGACAGAGTGCTGTCTTTAGAGGGGACTGTGAACAGGTGTGGGAGGGCTGGGGGTAGGGTATGGAATTTGCCAGGGTGCAGCTGACTCGTGAGACTGTCTTCATGTTTAAGACTGCAGACTGAACATGGATTAACTGTATCTATGATTTATATTGCAGAAGAGCATCTAAGTTCATAACTAGGGTCAACTATTGGTTGTAACATGTCATGATTTATGCAGTAGTTTTGCATTTTTGTCAAGTAGAATTGTATTGTCTGTAGTTTTGACAGTTGGGCTGGGTAAGCAGTTGGTGAAACTCAAATGCTCACGTTTAGGCATTCATTGGTTAGTGAATGGTCAGCTGTTGTTTTTTTTTTGTTTGTTTTTTTTTTTTTTTTTAATGGTTGTGTGTATACAGCATAAAATACCTTTTCAAAAAGATGACGAGACAACCTTTTATTTTTTTTTATTACATTATTGCGTTTTTGAGCATAGACTGGTACTGAACTTGCAGGTGGAATCAAGCCACCCCCTTAATGACCTTGTCATTTGAGTGTTCTATTAATCTTTAAGTAGTCATATATATTGATATAAATTAATTAATATATATAAATTAATAAATAAAAAAATGCAGAACTATATTTAGCATAAATCAGCAATCCAGTGAGGTATTTAGTGGGGCAGTGGTGGCTCAGTGGTTAGAGCGCCGGGATATCGATAACAGGGTTGTGGGCCACTGTTGGGCCCTTGAGCAAGGCCCTTTACCCTCTCTGCTCCCTGGGCGCTGGAATCGGCTGCCCACCGCTCTGGGTGTGTGTACTCACTGCCCCTAACGTGTGTGTGTTCACTACCAGATGGGTTAAATGCGGAGGACACATTTACGTGCAAATATGTGCACCATTACCTTTTCAGTGTAATCTACTGTATTTGTGCTTTAAAGAAAGATTGAATAGAGTAATTGAATATAAACCATATTCAGCATATCAAGCCCACAGCGCACGCACACAGTAAGTGTAAAGGCCCAGATTCTAGCCGTGTATTCGCTGGAAATTAAGGTAGCAAGCAGACAAATCTCTTTAATAACGAACATTTACTGGCCTCAAGAACAACAGCTTTAAAAAGATTCCCTACCAGCGTTTAATGAAGTCTGGATCATGCCTACTGCAGACACAAAGCTGAAGTGATGTAATCGAGGATGAAACCACCCTATGCAAGGGCGTTCTCCGCAAAAACTGAAACAATGTGGTCAGTCTCTGTGGGGACGTCTGTGTAGTCTTTTCAGGTGCACGTGAGTGCTGCTGTGGTATGTCTTCAAGACTGTGCTTAGTGTACAAATTATTTATTTTTGGTTTTCCCCCACTGTGGGAATAATAAATGATTATCTTATCTAATTTCAAGTTCATACTTATGATGCCTTGGTTCTTTAGAATTTCTTAAGTCTTAGACTTCTGCAGCCCAAAAAAGTTAACTGTAGCTTTAAACGACTGACCTTATGGAGCAGTTACACAGTGGTGATACGAGAAAATATTAATTTGAACTGAAGTGTTTCATAGGGCTCTAAAGTCATGAAAAAAGGATGGCAAAAAAATGAAATGGTTAAAATATCGTCATTGACTCATTTTCAGTGTTAACGTGGACTACGGGACAAATTGCAGCAGCCCTACTTATTTCTTAAGAAATGTCTGAACAATTGGTTTTCAGGTTACTTGTAGTTGTTCACTGACATTAGAATGCTTAGTTGTTGTTTTTTTTCTTCCATTTTGAACATAATTAACAGAAATGTACAAATTAAAGTCCTGTGTTTCTGATGAGCTGTAAAATGCAGTAAGTCTATGCAGCAAAAGCTTCATAATGGATTAAGAATGAGTATTTGTTTTGTCAAGACGTGCATTTTAAGTAACGTCTTGGTGTTCATCTAAAGATACAATGGTTTGCTTTGGGTTTTTTTTTAACTATATGCACTTTGAGTGCACAACTTCTGCTGTTAATTAGGCCAACACAGCTAACCCATCACCCAGTGAGTGTGTAATGTTTCTGGCTATAATGGTTTCAGATTCACTGGCTTATCCTACCTGGTGTTTTAGGCCATAAACGGACTGTTTTATTACCTGTTTGATCTGACAAATGTTGTGACTGCTGCTAACTGTGTACGGGCCTTTATTACAGCAGGAGATGGAAAGGCACCAGTGGCAGGAGGAGAGGACGATGATGATGAAGTTCCAGGTTAGTGAAGTCTTCACATTGCCCCCACCACACCAACATTCCACCAGTCTGTCCACCCACTAGGCTTAATGTACACAGTGTACAGTTTGTATCATTCCCCATAGGTTTGTATGGCTACAGAATGATTGCCATGTGTGATTTTCATGCACTAAAATAAGCACCGCACAGCTTGCGTTCCACAGTGTAGGCAACCAGGTCATGGAGGCCATATGGAGCTTGGGATTCGTCCTATACTTTGAGTGAAGGTTAAAATTGTGGTGTTTGAGTTCTGAAAGCAGGGTTTGCTTTTTCTTTTTGAGGAGAGCGAGTCCTATACAGGAGGTTGCCATTACGATTACCCTTTTGCTCTGACCTAGCCAGCTACTTCTAGCAACCTGTATCAGTCAATGTAACAAACGATTACATATACTTCCCTGCAAAATGAGCTCCCCACACATGATGACAAGGGGTTAACGGTCCTTCCTGTCTCGCCGTTACAACGTTTCATCCCTTTTTTTCCCCCAGTCCCTTATGAAAACAATCAGATCAGGGGCCCCCTTCTGTAAGTGATTTGAGTCTGACACCCTGGAGCAGAACAGTGGAAGTCTCATTTATCAGATTTCATTTCATAAAAGGCAACCTGCTTTTGATCCACTGCGCTTCCATTTTTACAGCTGCAGACTTTTCAGTCCCCCAGCGCTCTTTATTTTTTGGGTCACCTTGGAACACTTGTGTGCAAGCTCCAGACAATTGGAAGTTCTCACAGACTGAGCAAAATAACCAGAGTCATGTTTCATATAAACACTAGCAGTTCCAACAAAGATTAGATTTAATCCCTGACACTCTTGATTGGATAAGCATGTAATGTTCAAACGTAGGATACTGGCCTCAAGTCTCTCTCCATTTTCTGTCATCCTTCTCCCTCTATCTGTTTCTCCGTCTTTCTTTTAATATCTGCTCTCATTCTCAGTGTCTCCCTCTCTCTAACTTTGTCATTATGCTTCTCACACTCATGAATCCAACAGATCATTTATGATTGTAATTGGTATTTGCCCAGCAGTAAATTGTGATCTTTTCTTATGCAGATCTTGTGGAGAACTTCGACGAGGCTTCGAAGGATGAGGCTAACTAACTTGAAGGGAGGGACAGACGATTGGAATCTCCTGTCTCAGCTGGCTCACGTGGGACTCTTTTCCCCCAAACCCCTTTTTGGGCAATTGTTTCCTTTTTCTTTTATAAATATTTCAACCCCCGTTTGTCCTCTTGTGCACTGCTGTGTCCCTCTTGTGTCCAAGCTGAGAGTGCGAGATTGTGTTTACCGTGCAGAGCTTCACATGGATGTGGTGTGAGTGTGTGCGGTCCGTGGGGCGTCTTGCCCGTCTATCTCCCTGTTACTGAGGCTCACTCCTTTTGCGGCCTAGCTGAACCCAACATCTGGAAATAAACATTTGCTATTAAATGCTTATTAAATACACCTTGGCCTTCACCTTTTTTTGTGTACAACTAGGTAGAATTATTGCTTTGAGCTTTAAGGTTCTTAGTGTCTCTTAGTGACTCTCTTCATCCTGGTGAGAAATGAAGTTTGTTCAGCAGAGTCTGTGAAAGTCAGGTCGACGGGATCTGATGTAAGGGTAAACTTAGTTGATAGTCTTAGTCTTAGTCTTAGTTGATGTCTAGACCATGTCTAGTTTGCATTCAACATTATCTAGTTGAAGTTCTCGTTGCAGTGCTCTTACTAATTTAGTTAATCAGTTACTTAGTTTTATTATATATTGAACTTAGATTTTGTTTCTCAACTATCTACGTAACCCAGCTGAAACCATTATGCCCTTTTTGTTAACTTGGGAGTGAATTACATTCTGAAGTTAAAATAAACTAGTGATTGTTTCCAGTAGATGACAATGTTTAGTTGGGAAAAATTCAAAGTTTGTGAAACCTGCCTTCAAGTACTAGTGTATCTCAAAATGAGTTCAAAGTGGGAAAACTTGTACATATCACCATATTCATTACATGTAAAGTGATCTTTTAAGCTTTTATTAGAATTTAATCATAAATGTAAGTAAATTATTATTCAAAAAAGTTTTTTTTTTAAGTGCATCATGCAACCATATGGAAGACTACTGCCTGCTAACTTGACAGTTCTCCTGAAGATTGTCATGGCCACCCTAATTGCTGAAAAGGGTGGATTGTTTGCAGAGTGCTGTATCATATAATATATATAGTTGCTTAGAAGAGGAAAAGTAACATCTCAGCAGTGGCACAAACTGGTTGCCTTTACCCTACCCTCCTGATGCAGGTGAAGGAAGTCATGGTGAAGGATCCCTAACCACATTTTCTGTTAGATTGTATTAAAATTTATAAACTGGATTTCTGATTTTCATGAGCTATGAGCTGTACTGATCAAAAGTCAAAAAGGCATGATCCTCACACTTTGTGTAATCATTATATAAAACATGACAGTTTTAGAGTTAAATTCTGAACAAAAAAATGAACTTTTTCCACCAATGTTTAACCAAAGTGTTAGAACTAGACTCCCCTTAGTGAAGCTCCACCATAAGACTTACCTATTGTATCCACTACAACTGTTAAATGGGGGCTCATTGATTTCTATACATGTGAAATATTTAATGATCAATGATTAGTTTAGGTTTGTAACAAAACGTGGTATGTACATGAGCACCGAGTCAGTACACCCTGCTGTGATCAAAATAAGATGAGACTAAGTAAGCATTTTATTACTAGTTTATTTGCCTGTTAAGTAGTCACTCTTCCAAATCAATCAATTTTTATCATTGTCTTGCCATAATATGTGTATTTATTTATTCTTGTGTTCTTTGGGTAATTCAGAGAGCAGAGGAACTCTTGTTAAAGTGACTAGAAATGTCAGGAAATTCATTCTGATCTTTCATCTTTCTTTGAAACCCTTAAAAATCCTCTTGAAAAAAGACTTATTTGGCAAATAATCAAACTCTAGCACTTAAGAAGTCCTTTGCTGAAGATCAGAAAGTCTCAAGTGCTGTTTGGCCAGCACCCTTTATTGTAAAACTGTTAAAGTTAAAAGGTTCTCATAGCCGGCAAATATTAAATTATTTAATTAAAAAACCTACATGAAGTCCACACACAACACCTTCACATGAGTCACAATACATCTAAATAAATAGCCACAGTACATAGAAGTTCAGTGATGCCCACGCATTTCGCTTTCTGTGTTGCAAAGTCAGATAAAAAGTCATTAAAATTAAATTACAAAACGGTGAAATTGTGAAACGGTGAAACTACGGTCAAGGTAGCTTCTATATGAGTAATGTAAACATGCAAAATGATGACCAGCCCAGTTTGTATGTCTCCTCGAATAGATCTCCTTAACGGTATTCAGTCTAGCTCTCTCCATTATCTCTCCATAGTAACAGTTACTCTTTGATTCCTTGTAGCAGCTTCAGTAGATGTGCCTCCATGACCTGTTGAACTGGAAGAGAACACCACAATCTATGAAAGGTAACACATTTCAATAACACTTTTCTGCTTATTATTTTTGGACAATTGTATGCTTCAAACTCTGGAAACAGTTTGGGAAAGCAACCCCTTTCTGTTTCAGAATGGTTGTGGCCCAGTACACAAGGCAAGGTCCCTGGTTGGGTGAGTTTGGTAAACAACTTGAGTGGCCTTCATAGAGCCCAGACCTCAACCCCATCAAACACTCTTGGAATGAACTCGAACAGGGATTGCGAGCCCGGCCCTCTCGTCCAAAATTAAAGTCTGACTTCACAAATACTCTTCTGGATCAATGGCCAACACACATACATACTCCAAAATGTCTGTTATAGCTGTAATGTGAAGGCAATTACATATGAATGCCTATGGATTTACAATAGGATGTCAAAAGCTACTGTAGGTCTAATGTACATTTACATTTAAGGTATTTAGCAGACACTCTTATCTAGAGCAACTTACAAAAGTATGCAGTTACTGCTAATGTGTAGGTGTCCGAATATTCTGTCCACATTCTACAAATACATACCTAAACCAAGTTATTATTCCTTCTATACACCTTTTAAAGTGTATAGCACCATATCAATCACAAACTGACATGTGGCCAGTGTAAAATATAGTTACCGTGTCTATGGCCCATTGCAACAGCCATGTCCATAGCATTGAAGCCAGAGTCAGACTCCATGGTTGGGTCAGCTCCACTATCTGTTCAAAGAGATTGTTATTGTTTACTGTTATTAATGACATTATTATTTACTACATAGTTAGGATATTACAAAAATGTCCAACTTCAAGTTTAGCTCTCTTACCCAAGAGGATTTCCACACAACGGACATGATTACCATGAACGGCATAAAGTATAGGGGCTCCTCCATTCTGTAAAAGTATAAATATCACATCCATGTATCTCCAGCTACCTTTAGGACAGACTCAGGTTTTATGTAAAGATTACTTTTTAACAGTCATATGTTGTAAGTGCTGAAGAGGTGTTTTCTTACCCAGTCATATTCGTTGACATCCACGCCACAATCAATGAGCATTCTGACTATGTCCGTATAGCCTTTGCTGCAAGCCAATGACAGTGCACTCTCTCTTCCCTTGGCCAAGATGTGTGGGTCTGCACCCTACAAAGAGCAAGTGTTAAGTGTGTGCACATGTTGGATGTTGTCATTGTACTGATTTGTATTTCACGGACTGTTATCAGGGGTCCATAAAGAAGCATGTTTGTAATAGGGATGTGTGAGTGTGAAGAACCTTTTAAAAGTCTAAAGTGCTCAATTACAAACAGCTCTCTTAATGGGACTAAACGTGCTTTTTCTACATCATCAAATAATCATTTGAATCACCTTCATTTTTAAGTGTTTAAATAAGTAGCAATCCAAGAAATCTCCATTGTCCTTACACTACAGTCCTCATGCTTAGATTATAGTTGTATCAGATCATTAGATCATGTGTGTTTTACTCACGGTTTGTAACAGAAACTCCACCACAGCAATCTGACCGTGAGCCGCAGCCCACATGAGAGGAGTGAAGCCCTCTTCGTCCTGCAGGTTTATTACTGATTCTAATCGATGGAAACATAAACAAATGACGGTTATTAGAGGATTATCAATGTATTTTAAAACAGTTTATGTGTACATCTGTACAGAAAACATACCTTGCTCTATTCGACTGGCTAGGAATACCATTTCTCCTTGTGCTGCGAGCTGATGAATTGACAGAGCTAGAAAGAAAGCATTAGCACTCAAGATACAGATTTGTGTATATATATATATATATATATAAAATGCAGAAAGGACTATCTCTGCAAATAATCTTATAAAATGACTAACTTCACTAGCTGTTTGTTGTGCTTTTCATAGCAGTGGTCTGTGTGTTGAATTAGACTCAGTTTGGGCCATTACAGTTGTAGGCATACACAATGATATTGGTATGGGTCGGACAAATGTTTTGATTTCTCTGATATCTAAGGACATACTTATTCAATTTCGGAAAAGCAACTTAACAGAATATTGACACTGAGCTACTGTGCTTTAATACACATTTTATTAATTTTACTGTATTTGTAACTTTCTACAAACTCAACATTAATCCAGGTTAATGTAGCCCAAATTTCTTCTTTCTAAAAGCATTTACAAATCAGCATCAGAATCAGCATGGACAGATATGTACTGTATGTGATAAGTATTGATTATCAGCATTGACCCACAATTCTTTTATCAGTGCATCCCTAGTTGTAGTACCTGTAGTACAGGTTGGTTACAGAGGAGGTAAAATGAAAGGAATATGGCTCACAGTGAACAAGCAGTGGAGTTGAGGAGACCTCATTGCCCCGGTGTTTATTGGTAAGCGTGGTCGACTGTTTTATCGGAGAGAAGTGCTTGGTGGTGGACGGAGTGTAAACGTGTCTGACTTGGATTCCGGGGGAAGGGGAAGTCTGGATATTGCATTCCGCTGAAGACCAAAACAAAACGCACACAAAAAAAGATTCAAACTGTCCATGAAACAAAGTGAGTAGTATATCTCGAACCCCAGCAATGAGCGACTTCCATTACATTACCTTTAGACAAAACCGAGGCTACCTCCAAGTCAGAGTTCACTTGGTCTTGGATGTTCTTGCTGTCTTCTTCATTCAGTGACTTCACGAAACGTGAGCACACGTTCATGTCAAAGCGGTTGGGCAGGATGAATTTAATGCCCATGGCCACATTCTGCGAGCCGGCATCCTCCGCTGAGCCAATACTCACAGAAGGCTCCACCTTGATGTTGGTGATCTCGGGCAGAGGACAGATGCCTTCCATTTCTTCTGATGCCATTGAGTTCAGTGTACAAATGCACTTATAAATGTTTAGCTCCCCATGAATAACACAGATTTGTTCCCTGAAAAACAAAAAAAGAAAGAGACAATGACTTAGATGGCTGAGTGAAGTAAAATGTAAGCAGGTATTTCTAATAATGCACCAGTAACAGCTGGTGTGTTACAGTGGCTCTGTATCATTAACAAATATAGCCACTGGTGAGCAGCATGACAGTGCTACTGGCATAAGCAGAAAGCAAATTGTCTTATACATTACAAAAAAAAGGATTCGTTTGGGAAGATGTTTTAGCCTAAACTGCCAGTGATTCAAGTCCCTCAATTTTTAAAGAAATTATAATCATAATGATTTTTACTAGTAAAATATTCTAATATCAGATCTACAGACATATAAAGACATTCTGTCTAGTCATACAGCATGGATGACATATCCTTAATGTAATTAATATAACTATATCTAACTGCACTTATATAACAACTAGTTAAAGCACCAGTATGTACCATTCTTCTTGATCTTAAAATAAAAAACCTAATATTAAAACATAACTTTTATCTTAAAATAAACAGCTTCAGGATTTTGTTGGTCCGTTTCTTTGAAATGGGTGAATAGTGTCTCCATTGTTGCTTCTCTGGGCTCGGCACGCGGCTAACTGCTCTATGTAAAACTATTTGTGTAAAAGCCTTTATCATCACTCTACCATTACTGTCCACATACTTATTTTACTCTCAGTGCTGGTTCTGTAACTCTCAGCTTGCATGTATGCACCCCCGTTTACAGGTGGCTCAAAGTGCGAATTACTAAGGAGCAAGAAATACTCACATAATCCTGCTTTAACTAAATCGGAGATATCTTGAAATAGCTTTTGCACTAGTTGGAATTAATTTACAGAAACTTATTACTAGTCAGAATTAAACGATCGATATCTGGAATTTCAAGTTTAACTAGTAAACAAACAAAACTGCAAAATGCAATTTTCTTATCAGGAAAAAAGTTAGAACACCCTATGCCCTAGTAGCTGTTTAACCTATAGTCGTGTACCAATGGTCTACCAGAGAAAGTTGTTCCCACTCCTCCATGCAGAATTCTTTCAGCTGTGTGATGGTTCAGCTTTAGTTTTTAGACAGATGGTTTCACATCTTCCTCAAGAGACCCCCGATACAATAAAGAATTCCTCATGGATTCTATGCTTGAGAGACCCTATTCCAGACCCTACTGCAGAAAAGCAGCCCCAAAGTATGACATTCCCACCTTGACAGTTGATGTGGGCGCTTGTGCTCAATGCTGTGTCTGCTTCACGCCAAACATGTCCTCTGTTACTGTGTCCAAATAATTCAGCTTTGGATTCATTTATCCAAATCACGTTGTTCCAGATGTTCTCTGGAAAACTTTAGTCTTGCTCTGATGTTTTTTGGTGTTTTTTAAAGCAAGAGGGCCCTCCTTGTACAACTCCCATACAAATCGAAGGCAGGTTGACTTCAGCTGTGGCAAGAGCTACCTGCAGATCCTGTGAGGACATTTCAGGATTGTTGGAGATTTCTTTACGTAATTTGGGGTCTGCTGTTACACAAAACTTTCTTTGTACAGTTTGTACCGCTGGTGGCACTTCAGGCAAAAAAAAAAAAAGCTAGGACAGTGCCTACAAAGGTTGCATCGAGTAAGGGCTACATGTCGAAATTTGTGAGACCATCTGTCGTCTGTTTACGGCTGGGGCACTGTCATGCTGCTTACAAGCGGCTATTAGCAGGGTTTGTGTGTTTTGCCAAATGGGAACGAACCTGATATGATCTAGCTAGTTAACTTCTAAGATAAGCTGGTAGCTATACACTGACGAGGGTTTGGGGTTTTAGAAAATCTAAATAAAACTCAACCCAAATAAATCACTCGTCCACAGAAGCTAACGTCACCTCGCACAGCTGTGGATGCCTGGGTAGGTGTTAGCTGGCTAGCTTGCTTGCTACCGTTATCTCACAGCAGAAACTACAGTCAGATAAACTCGGTCTCTGAAATAAATTCTCGTTTACACCCAAACCACTAGCTAACTCTAACAATACGTCAGGTAACGTTGTGTTAAATGTTTTTTTTTTTTAGGTTAATGTTAAGATTAACTTAGCTAGCTACAAGCTACCCGGCTGGCTAACCAGTAGCATTAGCTAGCTAACTAGCTATAGCTATCTGCGGTGGATCACCCTGTCACACACACCCGCGGACAAGAACAACACTTTATTAAGTTATTTATGCTCTAATTATTAATGCCTACAAAACAGACGGTCTGTCTAAATAAGAGATATTAAATAATACAATAATACTGAGAGGTTACCCGTCAAACGAGCAGGGACCACTGTGTTGTTTTGAAGCGACGGGTTGTTCCCCGCTTTAAGACGGAATAAAGTTTTTTCCCTGGTGAGACCGCAGACCCGTGCGGAACAGATCACAGTAAAAGTCCCTAATAAATAAATCTATTTATTAATAATAATATTACATTAAGAGCATTAATTACGACATTATTGTTTTTATATTGTTATTTATATTGTTTATATTACATTATTACATTATTAGTATTATTATATTGGTATTTATATTGTTTATATTACATTATTATTATTATTATTATTATTATTATACCTATAAGGAAATAAGCATGCAAGTAAAAAAATAAAAAATGAATGTTCAAAAATATTTCTGACCAGTGTAAACTGAAGTAAATATTTAATTCTCATGTATAAAAGTACAACTTTTCTTACATATATACATATATTAAATGCACATATTAAATGCATTAATTGCACATGCTGGGTCTGAAATAGTAATAAAAATCTAATCTAATAAAAATGTACTCTGTCTAAAATTGTGACATCAAGTACACATTCTAGAAACATTTAGAGCACTATCTTTTGGAAATGAAAAGGCTAGAAACATATCTGTGTGCAGTCACCACTGTCATTAAGGATGAGTTAAGACATTTCTAAAGTGTGGTGTGAAATACTCTGTTCTAGAGAAATTTCAGAATTGTTCACAGTGGTGAAGATATATATATATATATATATATATATATATATATATATATATATATACATCGCTGCTGTTCTAGGTGGCCTACAAGGTTTTGCTAGGTTGTTAGGAGTCCCATCGTTTAATCATTTTTTGAACTCTAGTCATTTTCTTTCATATGTTATAGGAATAACAGTGGTCAATGTGCCAGCAAAATAAGTATCGCTATAATTACAAAATTAAATATTATTATATTAAATATTATGTTTTTTATGTAGTCCTTTCTTTTTTTAAGATCTTCCTTAAAATCGAGTGAAAGAAGAAATGCACAGCATTTAGGTGTGTGCATATTCAGATTTTATTGCATTATTTCAGTGTTATGAATGTTCTACCCTCACCCGCATTTCTCAGTCCGTAACTCGGAGAAAGGGCTTATGGTATTTTTCATGCTGCATGACCATTCCGTAGCTGCTTCTTCTGCTTGACTGGATGTGTAATTATGAATCCATCCAGTTTGTAGTTTTCCCCCTTCATGGTCAAAGTTGCACCATGCTAATCTGATTAGCAAGGATATGCCAAATATTTCTACATAATCTGTCAAAAGTCTTGCTTTGGGGTCTAAGCGCCTCCATTCACTTTTGTGTTCTCCGCCCGCCCCTTGTTGTGAACTGTTTTCACAGACCCTTGCCCAGATTAGGACTTTCATTGGTTGAAACATCCACTCTGCCCTGCTGAATCCTGTTACTGTCACGGCTTCCAAACGCCCCCAATCCCACCCCTTCCAGTGAAAATAACTTTTCTGGTCACGCAACAGTTCAAGTAGTTGTCAGAAACTCCAAAATAGCAAAGTCATTTAATACATTAAGACCTGGACGTCTGAAGGTGTTCTCTGTGGTATTTGGCACCAGGGGCGCTGCCAGGGATTTTGAGCCCCATGAAAGGACATTACACTGGGCCCTAGAACTCTAACAATTCTGCCAAAATACAATTTTTTAGGGCCCCTTTCAGTCCCAGACCCCCCCCCCTCCCCCCAAAAGTGATGAAAAAGAAAGCATGACTCATCAGTCCAGGCAACCTTCCTTCATTGCTCCGATGTCTTGTTCTGACACTCATGTGTCCATTGCAGATGCTTTCTACAGTGGTCAAGGGTTATCATTGGCACTCTGACCAGTGTGCAGGAGTGGGCTTGCCCTTGGTAAAGTTGCTCAGGCACACCTGACCGTTTCTCTCACATCCAAAATCCATGTCGTCTATGAAAATTGACAGTTCAGTTACCATCTGTGTACATATTCATCAGACCTTGTGCAGCTGAGGGGCTCCCTGACATAGGCTACATTCTGTAATTGTACAACCTAGGTAGACCTAGTGACCTATACGGTGGGTGGTGCTCACAAAGTGGTCAGTCTTGTGAAGCACCAATTCTCAAACCGTTTCTTAACCGAAATCACCTATGCCTCCCCAAAGAGTCTTTAAATGGATGATTCTTTAAAGAAATGCTGCAGCATTTATCAATATTTAAGGAATTACAATTACAATTATTAACTCAAACACAGACATTTGAATCTTCATTGGTCATTGGTGCCATTGATGGCCAAAGCAACAAAGTCACAATACTGAAAGTAACAGATAACTGATAGTTTTAATGAAAATTCTAAAAAGCTACATCACAGAAAGTCATTAAAAGTCGTTGAATTAAATGAAATAAAAATGAATCCCATGCCTGATGTTCAAGATAGTCTTTTACAATAGTTCTGAGCCTAAAATGTATTTTTAATTCCATTTACTCCTACATGTAAGGCAAAGTAAGGCAAAATAATGTTTTATCTGAAGGGCTCACAACCAATTATTTAATAGCTAATTCATTATTTAATAACTGCTACAACTTATAAACTAACATACTTAGTGGTGTACTAGTTAAGGAGTGGCCCATGTGTGGGCCCTCAGAGTCTAAATGATAAAAAAAAGTCTTTGGGCCACTCTTAAGTGAGCAGCGACCCTCTATGGTCAGAAATAGCATGGCACAGCTTAGCAATACCGTAATCTTTCCATTCCCCTCACTCAGCGGGCCTGCCACAGTTTAGGCCTGCAGATCTGATTAGTTATTTCCAACATATAATCTATCAGATTAATAATATCTATCAGATTAGAATAACAAACCACAGAGTTGCCTTTTTTCCAAAGAGCTGAAACCTGGTCAGTTGATATTTTATGAGAAGGATCTGCATCAGCATTGTTTTGGTTGGTTGACTGTGGCAGCTCACAGGTCCTGGCTTTCGGTGTTTGTTTGTTTAGAGACGACTGTGCTAGACTAATCGACACGCCACGCTCCCAAAGCTGCAAAGTGGAGATTTCCTAACTTTCCGCTTATGGACTTTGCAGGATGAGAATGTGTTTCAAGCCTTTTTTTGGGACTTAGCCAGCTCACAAATCCTATAATCTCTGTCTTGGGCAGTAAGAGGCCAGCCTTGGCCAAAAAGACCTTTACCTCCCCTCTGTGCTTGAACCAACTCATGAACATCAAACTGAATCATGTCATCTTTCAAACGAAAGTCCTAAACCTGTAACTCTGCATTACGCTGACTCAGTAAATATGCCCAGTGATCCTTACTTTGAGGTTGCATCCTTCCACCTATCCTTTCAACAGAGGGACTTAAAGCAGGGGTTGTCAAACCGGCCCTCAAGGCCTCCCGGGCAGTCCACATTTTCGCTTACTCATGACTCCCAGTAGGGGCCTGAGGACTCCTCTGGGGGCCTGAGAACCGGCTGACTTAAAGTTTAACCATATTCATGAAGAAAATGAAGTAGTATGAAGTTTATAAACTTCTATAAAACATAAATATAATAACTCTCATTTATTTGATCTACTGATCGTTGGACTCAAAGGTTGGGCCTTTTTGAAGAAATACTGGCAGTGAGTTTACAGTGCTTGAGTACAGTCAGCACAGTCACAGTCAGTACAGTCAGTTTGGAACCTTGAGGTAGCCCGAGAGGTTCCCGTCTCGGACCACGGGGTGTTTAGGCCAGCTTCGGCTCGACTCCCTCATCTGCGAGCAAGCCAGCCGGCGGTTCTATCTGCTACGTTATTCTCATGACTCTCGCTCCAGCTAGGCGACCCTCTGCCATGCAGCAGCTCCAGGTTGGGTCGGCCTAGCCGCTCTTGCCAAGTAGCTGGTTTCCCAGCTAAACCCCCGGTCTCAGGACTGTGTGTTTTCACCCTCTTGTTTGCCATGTTCTGGTTTGGTTGATCACTGGGTTCACGTTTATGCCCTTTAGCTGCTGCAACTTGTGTCTCAATTGCCCCCTTTTGTGTGTCCCCTTTTTCTGTAATAAATTACTTGCATTGGATCCATCTCTGCGAGTGTTTATCCCTCTGTGTCTGGCCTAACTCGCCATGACAGTGTTTATTATTATTATTATTATTGTTGTTGTTGTTGTTGTTGTTGTTGTTAATACAGCAACAACAAGAATACTACTACAAATAATAATACAAATAATGCCAAAAAATACTATTAATAATAACACAGGCCCACAGTTTTATACCCCCCTAGCCTATTTGTGCCTGTTCTAGAGCACCCCATTCATTTCTATTCTATTCAATACTTAAAGATCATACAACTGAACATCAGTGTCCGCCACAAATTAGGGCTGTCTAGGTACTTTTGGACACATAGCAGACTGCAGTGCAGAAACATGCATCCCTCTGTTCATCACCGATTATTAGTATATAGTCATGATTATCCATCAACAATGTTTTTCACACAAGCCGTGCTGTAGCAGTGGATTCAGCTCTCCTGTTTAAAATCTGGGAGCTTACTTTATCTGCTGTATATCCTGCCAATACAGATTTTTTGGGGAGTTACTCCTTTCTTAGTGAATCAGATTACTACAGAGACACGCAGACTCTCCTTTATTCAGTGGTATGATTCCAACAGATTCAGGTGTCTGTTCATGTGAAGCTTAGTACTGCCAGGACTTAGTGGAATAGTGGTGTTCTAATTTAGATAATTAGTCCTGTCTGTACCACTGTATTCCTAGTCAGGGCAGACGGTCAGTCAGGGCAGCTAGTTGGCCTCTGATATAAGCAGAATGAGAGTCAGAATGCATAGAAGGTCATCCTGACCGTTTTGTACATATACAGTACAGTCTTTTGCAAAAGTTTGGGTGCCCTTGACAAAATTACACATTTTTTAATAGAAATGCATGTAATCAAACATAATATACACACAAACACAAACATAAACAAAAAAATGCACAGTTATTTTTGTCATAACATAGAGCCACAGATTGACCTTGCAAATCAGGCCTGGGGTAAGTCACCAATTGCAACTAGGAACTGAATCAACCTTCCAAAATATTGACTCTTCGAATCGTGGACTAGCACTCATCAAACACTTGCTGTTTCTACAGTTCAGGGGAACTGTGGAGGTCAAGGTGAGATCAGTAAGACCAAGAAAACTGTCAGAGAGAACTATGCTGTATGCTGGGAAGCCAGGCAAATCATAACCCCCCATGTTCTTTCATGAAAGTTTAGCATCAGTCCTTAGCTGTGACCTGATCACAAATCTCAGCGTTTGAAGTATGCTAGAAAACATTCTAGACAAGCTTGCCTGTTTTGGAAACCAATTCTGTGGACTAGCATAAGATTCAACAACCATTAATCAGGTCAGTGATGGAGGGTGGATGGCCAGACCGGCCTGTGTGGGGCATTGTTGAGAGGTCAGGCCTGAAGGTAGGGGGCATAACGTGAGACTCCACTGGATGCGGCCACCAGTTCTTCCGGTCGATGAGATTTCCTCAAGAGCGGCCCGGCTCGTTTGTGTCGGGCTTTTGTGCCGAGTGTGTGTGTGCTCAGCCTCCCTGCTGTTCCACGCCACGGGGACCCTGGCCATGACGTGATTTCATCTCACAAACATACACGCTGGTCAAGAGAAAGAAAGACATTGAGGAAGTCTGGGAGTGAAAAGAAGGGCATCAGAAAGATAGGAATTTGATGCATTTTATAAGTGGAAGAGCCGGGAATGTGTTCGTGGATAAGGCTGGGAGGTAAGGGAATAGGTGAAATGTGTGAGAATGAACAGGAACGTGGAATTAGTGTCTGCACAGCAAGGGTCGGGGGAGTTTTTTCCTCAGTGCCTGCTTTGTTGTTCCCTTGTTTTTGTTTGTTTGTTTGTTCATTTTGCTTGTGTCATTGTTGGGCCTAATGAGACCAGTCAGAGGGTCACAGACAACACCCTTTTCATTGCATGAGCTCAAGTTAACTCGGGAAGCGAGACCCTCTGAGCGGTCTCACGCAAACCTGTCATTTACATCATGTCCCAGGATAACCCACACCATTACTGTAAATATATATGGACAAAGCCCCCAATCATAGGACTTCACAAGGTGGGTGTTCACATTGATTCCGCATGATCCTGGCAGACGGTAACTGGCATGCAGGATCAAATTCAGCACTGTGATCATAGCAGGCAAATTGTCAACAGATTGGGGGTTAGAACAGACGTGTTATCGCTATCACAAAGCTGGGAGAGGTGGGTTTGGGAGGTTAGATTATCAGCTGCCTACAGAAGTGGACAGGGGAAAAATAGACCGCAGGTGTTGGGGCGGGTATGACATAAATGGAGTGGGCAAGTGTGGGAAGCCTACATGCTAGGTTTTGCAGGAGCAGCGCTAGATTGTCGTTGGTGTGGACAGGCGTGAGGCCAGTGCTTATTTATTAATATATGGATATTACAAATGAATTCCATGCAAACCTCTCGCCTCCTGTAACGGACTGGTTGTGGAAGGCTGCATGTGCAACGGTTCTTCTTTAGGGCTAAGGCAAAACTTAACATCAGGACAGGCAGGTATATCAGAGGCAAATCCGTAATCCTTTTAGCTGAAACAAAGCAAAGTGTCAGCACCAAACAGACGGAACCCAGCCCATATGCCTGAGCTAACCACTGAGTCCAGCAGAGGGAGACATTACACCCCCATTATTGCCTTTAGCCTAAACACGCGTGCACAAGTGCACACACACAGTGTATATATATATATATATATATATATATATATATGTATTAATGTGTGTGTGTGTGTGTGTGTGTGTGTGTATGTACAGTTTCTACTGCTCCCAACACTGACAATCCCTGTCAATGATATTATTAACAAGCCCTTTCTGAAGTGAACTGTGTGTGTTACAGCTTGGGTAACTACAACTAGCATTGCAGTGATACTCCCTGCGCAGGACTCAGAACCAGTGGTCTAGTCCAAATACATTTTCTATGTGGAGCACAATTTGAACTTTGGCTTGTTATGAATACCATAAAACCTGGGCTGTAGTGCTCAATAAGCTGAATCAGATATGATATGATAGGCGTACCATGCCAGAATGACCTGTGTTTATTTTGAAAGGCAGTGTGTTCTTCCTCTCTAAAGTGGCATCCTAACACTCACCCCATGACTATTCAGTGCAGACTCTGCACATTTGTTTGTTTTGTCAACTTGGAGAGCCAAAGCGGACACACACACAGTCATACGGTTGTATTACCGCAGTTAATTTTCATCCAGTGTAATCTAATCATGTGCTCGGACATTTGCCTAGCTGCTGAAAAGATACTTCCCCTCAAGGTGAAGGAATGCTTTCTTTAAAAACAGCACTTTAAAGGTAGGAAACTACAGCTTTTTTTGAATGTATGAATGAATTAGGATGCAGTGTAGACACTACATTTGTACTACCTCCTCTCATTTTGTTAGACAATCTTGTATGGTCCATGTTTAACGCATTAGCTTATTGTGTATATCCAGGAATATGGCATATACATGAGGAGACTCTACCATTTACCATATAAACACTTACACAGTATATATCTAGCCTACTCCTGTGTCTCTGGTGCTTGACCTTCATTTGATCGTGACGATGAGAGCAAACACTTTCACATTCGTCCAATCGTGAGTCGCGTGACCAGCGCTCGCTTTCTTGGCTAGGCCCAATAGTTGAATTAACCATATCTGCATAGCAGCAGCTTTTATAGACTAAAGTTTAATCTATCTTTAAACTCATGTGGTTACATAACTGCATATGTGTGTTCTTTTTTTTTTTTTTTTTTACTAAAGTAAAGAGACAAACTTTCAGAATCATTAAAAGCATGCAGAACTGGTGTTCTGGTGCTTTCTGTTCCTTTTTTTTACAAGTTGGGAAGACAGTTTTGTGTTGGAATTTACTTCCAATTTTACAATTAACGTACTCTGCAAAAGCCAGAGACCATTCTTTGTTTATTTCAGGTCCAGTTGAATCATCCATTAAAATACCCTCATTTGAAAAATGTCAGGCAATATTTCTAGGAAGATTTCTTAGAGGGAACTCCTAACAACCGTGCAAGGCCCGGTGGACCACAAAAACTGTCCCATCAGATAAACAACGCTTAAACAGGAGAAATCAAGCTGTAATAAATAAAGGTGGAGTTACTCAACTCTAAACACAAAATGCATGTGCACATTTCACATGGTTCATCTGCTAGTGTCTGGAATGTACTTTGACTGGTTTTTTATCTTTCTGGCTTAGTGCCAGTCAGAAAATGAAAGTGTCAGTACTACCAGACTCCACAGGTGAGGCAGAGTGTGTGTGTGTGTGTGTAATGTAATAGAAATGGTGTTCTCTGTTCTTCTTCTGTTGCACTGGACATCTAGATGAAAACGGACCTGGATTTTTCTATCTGAAGATTTATAGAGCAAACCCAGATCAAGGTAAATTCTCCTCCTAAACCTCAGGCTTTTAATGAGTTTTACTATAGCATCTCATTAACCTACATCAGATCAATGTACTGGACTTTTAAAGCCATAAGCCTGGTTTACTCCCTTAAATTATGCTTTCTTTGGAGATAAGTTACCATTTTGCGTTGCTGAGTGTGACTATATGCTGGCTAAGGAGTAAGGAAGTGGTCACCCTTGCATTACCACAGGATTATACTGTTAGTTTTTTGGCAGTTAATGTTCAGTCAATTGAGGAATAAAAGAATACGTTTTTCTTTTTTGTTGCCAGTTGAGATTTTTAGTGAAGTTAATGAGTTATTCAACTTATTTGAGTTTTTCTAACATAAAATGTTTGTACCTTAATTACATTCCTATTTAAACATTCCGTTTTAGGACAGTGTAGCTTAGTAGTTTCGTTTTGCGTCAGTTTTAAAATAAGAATTATTTCCTATAAAACATTCAAAAAAATAGTTAATCCAGAAAACTGGGGCAATAGTTCACTTCTTTGCATTTGATTACTGCAGAGTGTTCAATTCCATCCAATCAGATTTAGAATATGCTACTCAAACTAAATTCTAACCTTTCTACCTCATACAATGCTCAAACTGGTCAATATATACTTACCTGGTCATAAATAATAGGTCTTTGATACTGTTCAGAGAATATGTCCGTGCCCACAAATGCATTACAAGTGCTTTAAATGTCCATCATATTATAATACTGAAGCTGAGCTTCATTTGCCTTTCACACAAACCAAATGTGCCTCATCAGAGATTTGCATGCCAACAGATGGGCTACTGTAAGTAACTTGACACTAGCAGGGTCACAAGTCAGCAATGGCAAGATCACCAATGTTTCTAATAGCCAAAGAGCATTTTATTATTACTGTTATTATGTACTGTTATTATTTAGATGGGCCTTTTTTAAATTACATAGCTAGTGCAAGGCTTGCTAATGTAACTTTTAAAGAAACATTAATATTTCAGTGACAACTGTCTAGAAATACAGACTGACATTTTAAAAGGAATGATTCCTCTAAAAGTAAATGGTCTTGTATTTGTGGGTTGTTGCCCTGTTGTGTTTACTTTTCAGAACCCACCATTAAACTTTGTTCTGCAGTTCCTCAGCTCTTCAGTACCAGTAATGCAAAATGGTTAAGATAAAGGAAATCTTACTGAAGACTCTTGAAAGCTTAGGGATGGAAGATATGAAAAAATTCCAGTGGTATCTAAGAGATGGCATCAAAGGTTACGCCCCTATTCCATGGGCTCACCTGGAGAATGCAGAGAGACATACGACGGTGGATAAGATGGTGGAGATGTTTGGCCACAATAAAGCTGTGGAAGTCACACTGGATGTCCTGAAGAAGTTACACCAGAACCAACTAGCTAAGGAATTGGAGACTAACTACGAAGAGTGTAATGCAGCTGACGCCATACTTACTCTTTAAACTCATAGAAAAATAGGACACCACATGAAAACCTTTTTTTTTAACACATTCAGCATCTAGACTTTTGATATTCATTTGAACAATATTGAGATATGGAGGTACTATAATTAAGCAAATACTAAAGAACATTTGTGAGGTGTAATAAATAGAAATGCAGTTTGTTTTGGAGGGAAAAGTTAGGACACTCCCACAATTATTACTAAGGTAAAGGTGCACGTATCTGTCACTGTACAGCGAAATGTGTCCTCCGCATTTAACCCAATCGAACCCACAACCCTGTTATCGATAGCCCGGCGCTCTAACCGCTGAGCCACCACTTTTAGAGCCACTTTTAGAGCCACCACAATTTTAGACATTTTACTACTTAAAATGTCTAAAATTAGAATACCTCAGACATTTCGTTTGGTTTGCTTATGGTTGTTGTAGTGAGTGGTACCACTATGGCAAGATCCAAAGAGCTCTCTGAGGCCATCAGAATTAAGGTTTTAGATGGATATGAGTCTGGGAAAGGATTTAAAAAGATCTCAGAACTCTTAGAAATCATCCATCCCACTGTCCAGAAAATAATTTACAAGTGAAACATTTGCCAACATGTCCAGATCAGGCTGTTCTAGTAAGTTCAGCCATAAGTCTTCAACAATCCTAAAATGTCATCACAGGGTCTACAGGTAGCCATCTGGTGGTGGTAGTGACATCTGATGTCAAAGTACAGCATCTACCATCAGTAAGAGACTTTCATAGGAGGTGTGAAAGATGTAAACTATCAAAAAACATCAGGGCAAGACTTGCCAGAAAAGACCTAGACCAAAACCAGGACTTCTAGAACAATATGCGTTGGATAGGAGTCTAGGAGTCTTGCCCTGATTTTTGGCTTGACAGCACACCTCCCGACTATGGCAGTCTCTTTGATGGCCATGCTGGTAGTTGGCACTTCTAAATTATTTTCTGGATAGTGGAATGGCTGTTTTTGTGCTAAGATCTTTTTAAATTCCTTACCAGACTCCTCTGCATCTACATGGCTCCTCCAATATCCTCTCCAACAATGTTCTAATCATCTGCAGCTTATGTGCTGCACCCGATTCTGATTGTAGACATTTCAATTGTGGGAGTGTCCAACATTTTTTCTTCACAGGAGAATTACATCTGTTTAAAAGATATTTCTTCAGTTTTATGTGTTTAGTTATATTACCTCCATCTCTCAGTATTGTCAAAATGACCATAGGGTTAAATAAGTAAAAAAAAAAGATAAATGTATTTATTGGGGATCCAAGTTTTTTTCCGCATACCTGTATTTAATTAAAGAGGTCACACATACTTATATAACAGCAGCTTATATAACAGTGTAAATTTATTCTTCCCTCAAAATAACGCAATATACAGCCATTAATGTCTAAACCACTGGCAACAAAAATGAGTACACCCCTTCGTGAAAGTTCCTGAAGTGTCAATATTTTGTGTGGCCACCATTATTTTCCAGAACAGCCTTAACTCTCCTGGGCATGGAGTTTACCAGAGCTTCACAGGTTGCCACTGGAATGCTTTTCCACTCCTCCATGACGACATCACGGAGCTGGCGGATATTCAAGACTCCTCCACCTTCCACTTGAGGATGCCCCAACAATGTTCTATTGAATTTAGGTCTTAAGACATGCTTGGCCAGTCCATCA
Source organism: Salminus brasiliensis (assembly GCF_030463535.1). Taxonomy (NCBI): domain Eukaryota; kingdom Metazoa; phylum Chordata; class Actinopteri; order Characiformes; family Bryconidae; genus Salminus; species Salminus brasiliensis. Next base: position 18,460,418 of record NC_132878.1, read on the forward strand.
CCTTTACCCTCAGCCTCTTCAATAAAGCAGTGGTCGTCTTAGAGGTGTGTTTGGGGTCATTTTAATGCTGGAACACTGCCCTGCGACCCAGTTTCTGGAGGGAGAAAATCATGCTCTGCTTCAGTATTTCACAGTACATAGTAGAGTTCATGTGTCCCTCAATGAAATATAACTCCCCAACACCTGCTGCACTCATGCAGCCCCAGACCATGGCATTCCCACCACCATGCTTGACACCATGCTTGGTTCCAGTAATCCATGTCCTTTGTTGACATGTCTTCAGCAAACTGTTTGCGGGCTTTCTTGTGGACATACTTTAGAAGAGGCTTCCTTCTTGGGTGACAGCCATGCAGACCAATTTGATGTAGTGTGTGGCGTATGGTCTGAGCACTGACCGGCTGACCCCCCACCTCTTCAATGTTTGCAGCAATGCTGACAGCACTTCTGCACCCATCTTTGAAAGGCAGCATTTTGATGTGACGCTGAGCATGTGTACTTAGCTTCCAACACAAGGTCTGTTCTAAATGGACCCTGCTCTTTTAAAACGCTGAATGATCTTGGCGACTGTGCTGCAGCTCAGTTTCAGGGTGTTGGCAATCTTCTTGTAGCCTTGACCATTTTTATGTAGCGCAACAATTCGTCTTTTAAGATCCTTAGAGAGTTCTTTGCCATGAGGTGCTATGTTGGAACTTTCAGTGACCAGTATGGGAGAGTGTGAGAGCTGTACTACAAAATTGAACACACCTGTTGCCTATGCACACCTGAGACCTAGTAACACGAACATCGTCACATGACATTTTGGAGGGAAAATGACCAGCAGTGCTCAATTTGGACATTTAGGGGTGTAGTCTCTTAGGGGTGTACTCACTTTTGTTGCCGGTGGTTTAGAAATTAATGGCTGTATATTGAGTTATTTTGAGGGAAGAATAAATGTACACTGTTATATAAGCTGCACACAAACTACTTCTTATTGTGTCAATGTGTCATTTTTTTAGTGTTGTCCCATGAAAAGATGTACTTAAATATCTGCAGAAATGTGATGGGTGTACTCACTTTTGTGATACGCTGCATTCTAAGAATAAATAATTATTGTATTTATATTATTAAAAAGCTTGTAAGTCAGCTGATGAAGGGATTTATATAATAATGGAAGCAGATATAAATTTCTACTGTCCACTCTTTTAGGCAAATGTGATGAGGTAATTCCAACGCTGACCAGTACTCTAGGTAAACACATCACGTCTCATCTTTACTAATGCTTTGCAATAAATGCCAAAACAGTTTCAGCTTAAAATATTCATGTTTTTGCTTTTACTAATAAGCTTAAACAGCGTTCCATTTTATTATTGGGCAACTGAAAGAATATCTGAAAGTATATATGTTTGTGTGTTATGCTACCTGTTTGCAGACAACAGGTGACTTGAAAATCACTGATTATCTTCAGTGGCATCTGTCAAGGGGTGGATATATTAGGGAGCCAGTCGTCAGTCAGTTTTTGTAGGTGATGTGTTAAAGGCAGGAACAATCACAGAACATCAGGCAGGTCTTGTAGGGTGTTCCAGGTTTGCAGTGCTTAGTACATACCAAAATGCGTCAAAATCAGCGAGAGGCTTATGGGATCTGCTGCTGTCTTGGTGCCAGATACCACAGGATACCTTCAGAGGTCTTGTGTTATCCATGCATCGAATGTTCTGATCTGTTGTGGCAGCACATAAGGGACATTTACATTTACATTTATGGCATTTAGCTGACACTCTTATCCAGGGTTAGTTATATTACAGAGGTGGGGCAGTAGTGTAAGGAGTCTTGCCCAAGGACTCTTATTGGTGTAGCGTAGCAGTCACCCAGACTTGGAATTGAACCCCAGTCTCCCACATGGTGTGGTAGCTCACTGGCAGGCAGTGGGGTTATCTGTTGCGCCACACCAACCAAAAAAGAAAAAAACTTTCACTCAAAGTCAATGTAAAAAATGTTTAAGATTTATTTTTCCTGTTTTACCAACAGATCCTAACAAAAGGAGCAATCTCAAGGCAAAAGAGAAAAGATACTTTATCCACAAATTTGCAAAGCGACCTGACAAGACTTCACTGGAAGAAGATGCTTTGTCTTTACAAGACGTCTACACTGAACTCTACGTGACTGAAAGCTGCACAGGAGGAGTGAACACTGAGCATGAAATCAAACAGATAGAGGCCTTTTATCCCAAATTAAAAGATTCCCCAGTCAAACTCAGTGACGTGTTCCAAGTGCAGTCTGGTCAAAATGTCCCTGGTACAAAAGTACTGACACTAGGAATAGCTGGAGTAGGAAAAACAGCCTCTGTGCAGAAGTTTATTCTGGACTGGGCTGGAGACAAATCCAACCAGGATATAGATTTCATTCTCTACCTCCCTTTTCGCGACCTGAACGTGATCAAAGATAACAAGTACAACCTTTTGAGTCTTGTGAAGTACCTCCATCGTGATTTTAATGATGAAGACGTAAAAGAGATGTTAAGAGAAAATGGCAGGATGATTTTTATATTCGATGGCTTGGACGAAAGCCAAATTCACCTTGAGTTTAATCAGGAGAAAGTCTCAGAGGTAACCGAGGAGAACACTCTCGATAAGCTGATAATAAACCTCATCAAAGGAGAGCTGCTTCCCTCAGCTCTCATCTGGATAACCTCCCGACCGGCCGCAGCTGATAAGATCCCACATAAGTACATTGATCAGGTTACCGAAATACGTGGATTCAATGACTCGCAGAAGCAGGAGTACTTCAAGAAGAGGCTCAGAGATCCAGAGAAAGCCCACAAAGTCATTACATATATTAGGTCAGTGAGAAGTCTGCACATTCTGTGTCACATCCCCATCTTCTGTAAAATCTCAGCTAAAGTGCTCCTGAAAATGTTGGACGACACAGATATGGAAAATGCTCCCACAACTCTGACGGAAATGTACACGCGATTCTTGGTGTTTCAGACAAAGCAAAAGAGTGAGAAATACAGTACCATATCCAGAAAGGACAGTACTGTACAACTGGTTGATAGAGACACCTTAAGAGAGTCGGATATCCTGAAGCTTGGAAAGTTAGCCTTTCTTCAGTTACAAAGGGAGCAAGTCACATTCTACAAGAACGACCTGGAAGAATGTGACATTGACGTTGATGGAGCTTTAGTGCAGTCTGGAGTTTGTACTCAAATCTTTGAAATGGATGAGACACACTTCAGCTTTGTGCATTTAAGCTTCCAGGAGTTTCTTGCAGCCGTCTTTGTGTTCTTCACATTTGTAAATGGTGCACAGAGCCCATATCTTCAAACCCTGAAGAAAATGCAATGGAAAATTAAACACAAACTGGTTGATAATCTCAAAACAGCATTGAAAAAAGCCATGGAGAGCGAAAATGGACACCTGGACCTTTTTCTCCGCTTCCTTATAGGCCTCTCGCTGCAGTCCAATCAGAGACTCCTCAAGAGTTTACTGCCAGAACTGACAATCAAAGAAGAGAGTTTGGAGGACACTATAAAATACATCCAAAGTAAGATCAAGGAGACCACATCATCTGAAAAGGTCATCAATCTCTTCCACTGCCTGAGTGAACTGAAAGACACTTCCCTGACAAGTGACATCCAGAAGTACTTGATATCTGATGAAATCACCACTCAGAAACTCTCCTCTACACAGTGGTCAGCTTTGGCGTTTGTGTTGCGGATGTCGGAAGAAACTCAGGAGAAGTTTGAACTGAAGAAATACAGACCGTCGAATGAAGCACTGAGGAGACTACTGCCAGTGGTGAAAACCACACAAAGAGCACTGCAAGTATCATTTTCCTTCATCATTTATTTCATTAATTTTTTTAAACTTTCATAAACAGGCTGTTTCTGCTTTTAAAGCTTAGATATTAAGTATAATATTTGTTGTCAAGGTTGGATAATAGTAATCTCAATGAGAACAGCTGTAAAGCACTGGCGACAGTTTTCAGTTCAATGATAAAAGAGCTGGATCTGAGCAACAACGACCTGCAGGATTCAGGAGTGAAGCAGCTCTGTGTGGGACTGAAGAGTTCACACTGCAAACTGGAGATACTTAGGTCAGTATATCTGAATATGTAGTGTCTGCATATGTAACATGGAATAACTTTCCCTTTCCTCTTTGTTTTCTTCAATTTTGCAAAATCAGATTTATTTTGATTTTTCATTTTAATTTAGCCGAAAAATCAGGACAGCAAATAAGAAAGGAAAAGTCCTTCAGCTGTTCAGATGCAGTCATTATCTCTACAGTTTTGACACAGTAGTACTGGACTGTACTTACCTATGACATGCTCTAGTGTTGTTGTGCTTGAATGAATGAATGAATGGTCTCGATCCTGTCTCTGTCTCAACCTTATGTTCAGTGGGCCTTGTCTCTGTGCACTTCATAATAACCGTGATCTGAATACCTTCCTTCTCCACAGATTGTCTGGCTGTATGATTACAGAAGAAGGCTGTTCTTCTCTTGATTCAGCTCTGAGTTCAAACCCCTCACACCTCAAAGAACTGGATCTGACCTACAACCACCCAGGAGACTCAGGAGTGAAGCTGCTCACAGCCAAGCTGAAAGATACACAATATAGACTGGAAACACTCAGGTAAGTAGAGCTCTGTCTGAGTTTCTGTATTGATACCTTGTATTTTTAATTTTGAATAATTATTAAAATATAATTTAATAGTGAGGTGCACAGTATGGTAACAATATATCACAGTAAAAAACATTGAATTATATATATATTTAGCAACACATACCAAATGCATTAGTAACGGCAGATTCTTGAAAACTGCTATTCAGATATTTAAATAAGATAAGATAAGATAATCCTTTATTAGTCCCACAGTGGGGAAAATCTCAGTGCCACAGCAGAAAGGGATAGCAAGACACTCAGATGCAAAAACGTAGATAAATAAATTACACTATATACACAATATAAATAATAGAAGTAAAAAAGCAATGACAATATTATTTACAGATTATTTACAGATAATTGCAAATTGACTCTTAATTGCACAATGGGGGGCACATTGTATTTTTACATTGAGGAATCTCTATTCCATGAACATGTGTGTGTAGTTTAAGTGTGTGTATGTGGTCCGCTGGGAGCAGTGCTGGTTGTGCAGTATACCGCTCCTTCACACACTTGGGGTGAAGCAGCCGGTCACTAAAAGAGCTGCCCAGTGCTGGATGATTATTCCATACTGAGTCCAGTGTTCAAAATCTGCTGCACTTCATCCAATTAAATAGGAATAATTGCAATGCATTTTAAATTAAACATGCAATTGCTCAGTGTTCCTTAACCATGATATGATAGAATATTGTGAGATTGCCCACCCCATCATAATTTATTATAAACATTTTTAGTTCAAATTTTAAAAGTTTTTTTAAATTAGCTTCAGAAGGCTCTGCAAGTTGATTGCCCTTCTGTAAGAGTTGACTGAGGGGTGGAGAGTATTTTAAATGGATACTAGAACATACTTTGCATGTTGGTCAATTTAAATGCACTGGAATAATGAATCCATAAATTATGTCATGATATGAAATGATTATTAATTATCCAAAAGTGCTTCAATAATTTAACTTGATATCTGTGTGTGCATGATTGTCTTTGTCTTTAGGATGGAGTTTGCAGGAGAGAACAGAATTAAACCAGGCCTAAGAAAATGTAAGTTAACTGGATTTAGTGTAATATTCACATAAGCAGGTGGGCAGAAAGTGGTGGGGCAACTGACTGACTTCAACTGACTTTCAGCGCTACACACAGCTTCTGCTATAGAGGCCACTTTTGTGAAGCCTGTGACACCAAGCCCACTGTTAGACACTGTATGCCATCAGGCTGTTGGTGAGCATCGGTGGCTGATTGTTGCCTGTAGTCTGTGTGATTTGTTCCACACCACTGTGCCCCCACTAGTCAGTCTTTGTCAGTGCTTTTTTGGCCTATTAAACATGGTAAATCAGCATTGGCATCTGTCTGTGAGAGAGCTGTACGTCAGCACCCAATAAGAGAATCTACTGTGTGGTACTCTCACACAAAGGGAACAGCTTCTGACATTTGGGACTACTTTTCTACTTGAATGTCCAATTTTTAAACAAATATATTTAAATTTCTCAAACATATCTAAAGAAAAAATTATATTATTTAATATACCAAATAAAGCATGGGGTACTTGAGGCTTTTGTCACATAATTAACCAGTGAAATATGCAGTTTCTGTTGGTAATGTTGATATATAGTGTTGAAATAATGGTAATGTATCAAAATTCACCTCTTCCCGCAGCTAGTGCCAAGCTTTTTATTTTTACAATGAAATAATGGTACAGGTCACGTCGCAGTTTTACAATCATACAATCATCTCAATCATCAATCTCAGCTCTGGTGAATAATTGTCTGGTAAACAATATGATAAAAATAATATATCATGATACTTAAAGACATACTGAAAGACGTATGTGCTGCCGAGTACTGTAACTACTGTAACTACTAACAATGTCCAGCATAGGCTCAGAAAAGCATATTGCTTATCACAAAAACATACTGTATTTTGTCATATTGTCATATAGCCCACCCATAGAACTTCCTACAGAGCGTCGTGTTCCTGACATGGAGGTACATTGAGTATGTCCATACAGGCTACAGCTGTAGTCTTTGAGGAGTATTTCATTTCAAAATCTCACAGGCTAAGGCGAGCAGAATGCAGGTGATCATCAACTGGCTGATTTCATCCGCATCGGTTTGGTGTGTCTTGACCTATGGGCCCTCTCCATATGACATTGGTCCAAGCTAGGCCACCACAGGGAAAACAGAGTTAAATAACTACACTAGGGTGATCACAGGTTCACACACACACTCTTTAATTGTGTTCTCTGATTTTTCTTCTTGCCTGCAGATGCCTGTGAGATCAGACTGGACCCAAACACTGCGCACAGACAGCTCTCTCTGTCTGAGGGGAACAGAAAGGTGGTGTACACAGGAGAGGAGCAGCCGTATCCCAATCATCCAAAAAGATTTGACGACTGTGAGCAGGTGCTGAGTACAGAGGCCCTGAGTGGACGCTGCTACTGGGAGGCCGAGTGGAGTGATGAAGCTGAAATTGCAGTGACGTACAAAGGAATTGTCAGGCAGGGAGATGCCGCTGAGTCTCAGTTCGGGTGGAATGAAAAGTCCTGGAGTCTGATCTTCTGTAATGACGAGTACTCTGTCCTGCACAACAAGGAGAAAATCATCTTAACTGGCCCCCCCTTCCGCTCCAACAGAGCAGGAGTGTATCTGGACTGGCCGGCCAGCACTCTTTCCTTCTACAGTGTCTCTTCTGGCGCACGGCATGCAACCTCCTTTCATCTATTACATACTTACCATGAGACATTTACAGAGCCCCTCTATGCAGGCTTTAGGGTTAATAATGACTGTTCACTGCACTTGTGTAAGATATGAGATATAAGAAGCTGTTTGCTAGCTAGAAGGATCTTCAAGAGTCTTCAGGGAAAGACGCAGGCTTTTCTGAATACCCAATACACAGACTACTCTACTGTAGGCCAAGAAAATCTGGGGAGGAGGAAAAACCAAACAATTGGGGGAAAAAAGATAACAACAATATAAAATAATGACATAATGGTCTGACATGCAATCGGCTATGTGGTTTATGCAGTTAATATGCACTGGTTGTTGTTTACAAGCACTCTGTAATTGGTCTAAATCTTGGATGTCCGGAACACATAGGAGTGCAATTAGCAAAACTGGCCACAAAGGGGCAGCACAGACTTTAAACTCAAGGAGAAAATTAAGGGACATGGGATCAGGAATTCCAGTGACAGGATTTTGAAATTGTGTCATTTACATGATTACATAATTCATGCCGCTGTTTGCCTCTGGAATCATAGTGATGATGATGATGATGATGATGATGATTTCCCTTGTGTTTGGGGACCCAGAGACCCTGATACTGTATCAAAGGCCTTATCCCTGCCTTTTGCAAAGTGTACAATTGCATTAAGCTACACAATGAAAGCTGTTAATGAAAGAATTGTATGTTACATGGGCTGTGCATGAACATGTATGTAAGTACGGTCTTATCAAGAACAAAAAATAATTAAAGTTACTGATGTGTATGTTAGAAGAACACAGTTAGAAGGACACAGTTAGAAGGACATAGGTTTAGTTGCTGACCACTCTGTACGTCGGCCAATTTATGGATCAGTTCCACAGACATACAATATCTGAAAAATAACAAGTAAAAAATAACAGCCTGCACATCTGCACATAACACTGGTGAACACCAGATTCCTGGTTTCCATCTTGCAGTAGAGATGATGTAGTGCTGAACACAGTGGGCACCAAGTTGGGTAGTAGAAAGTAAACAAAAGTCAATATCAGCTGCTTGTTTTACGCTATCCATTGTAATTGTATTTTTTTCATATGCCTCCTGCCGCCCAGCGGCTAGTTATAGTATAACAACATGGAGAGAGTGAACATCATTACTCTGTGTCATTTTGTTTGGAATCTGCTGAATCTGCAACCGAGAATCAATTTGTTGTAATTATGATCAGTCAGAACATACCCAGAGTAGCCTGTCTTTCCCAGAGTAGCCTCTAGATGGTGCTCTGTCATTCTTTATCATGCCCTTTCCCCACTAGTTGGGTTTCCAGTAGATTTCAGCTTGAGATCTAAACTCTTTGGAAATGGCCCAGGCCTCTCAGGAACAGACAGGAAGGGTGGGCAGTCTGATTGCCTTCCCTACAGTTTCCTGTTCGTTTCTCCATGGGGCCCTTTCAACAACCTGACCTTGGGTGACTTTGAGTGACACGCTTGTACCTGAACTGATTTGTGCTGATTTAATTAGTGAAGTGCTAGTGAGGAAAACCAAAGCCATTCATCACATTAAATTACTCCTGCTGTTGCCTGCAGCAGACGTAGTGTTCACATATCAGCAGCCATAATTCGAGCTATCTGTATAAACGACTGGAATCAGATTGTGACTGTGAAGTCTGAACAGCTCAGATAGGATTCCAAACCCTCTTCTTTCTCACTTTGTTACTTTTCTAAACCTATTTGACAGCATCATAGCATCTTTTTCTCACCACTTGGAACTGTGTCGCACCTATGCTGCACAAGTGACATGTGCAAAACATGGTGAACAAAGCCTCTGCATGTTTGCTTGTTAGGCCAGTTGAACATTGCTTTTGCAAGAACAATACCAAGGCCTTGAAGCTCAGTTTGAACCTAGCATATCAAATGTTATAATTGATATAATTTAATCTTTAATTTCTTTTTTATAAATGAAATGATATCAGATTACGACCATTTTTGTTGCCGAGGTTTCGCTTCAAAACATTTTTACATGCTGGCTAATTAGACTCACTAATGTCTTAACTCTATTACCCTATGGTAATCCAACTAAATAATTCTTGACCAGCATAGTGTATGTTACATTTGCTTCTGGTCATGCTTGTTCATGCTGGTCGGCCAGGTCATGGTCTCGCTGGTCATGCTAGTCAACAAGCTTGGTCTTTCTGGTCATGCTGGTCCACCAGCATTGTCAAGCTTCGTCATACTGCTTGTCTAGCTTGGTTAGGTTGATCATGCTTGTAAACCAGTTAAACCCCCAAACTCAAAACATACCCTATGCTGGTCAAGAGCTAAGCTGGTCCAGCTTAACCTGCTTGAGCTATACATACTAAAATGGACATTTGGAAGTCCTGCAACTAGTTTGATGCTGTTCTGTGTTGTAAAAGCAGGTGCGGTTGTCTGTAAAAACTGTATGAAGCTTTTACAAATGCTTACAATTTTGCATAGAAGCACCTTATAGATTCATTAATTTGGGATTTGCTTGGGAGATATTATCAAGTGGTACCTCTACTCATTATTTGCCTCGGCTATGTTAGCCTCAGAGTGCTAATCAGCTGGACATGCAAACATTGCAATTTTTTTTTGGTTTTGTTAGATGTCTAGTCTTTAGCTTGCAAACTAGCAAGGTAGCTGAGGAAAATGTCAGTAATTTATTATGTATAAATGTATTTTTAAAAATGTATTTATTTATATAAGCCCTAGAATGGAAAACTGTATTTTCCTTGGCATAGTTGATTAATGAGAGTTTGATACATGGCAGTGATATACCATGAACCTCAAACCCGAAGAAACCACAGCCAGCCTGCCTCAACGACTACTGCCCAGTCGCCCTCACATCAGTCGTGATGAAGTGCTTCGAGAAGCTGGTGAGAGACTTCATCACATCCACGCTGCCCGACACCCTGGACCCGTTTCAGTTTGCATACCGTCCAAACCGTTCCAAAGATGATGCCATCGCTCACCTTCTCCACACATCGATGACACATCTGGATGCTGGGAGGGGTAATTATGTTAAAATGCTGTTTGTGGACTACAGTTCAGCATTTAACACTATTATTCCCTCAAGACTCACCACAAAGCTGGAAGATCTAGGTCTCCACCCATCCATCTGTGACTGGATCTCCAACTTCCTGACTAACAGACCACAAGCTGTTCGGGTAGGCAAGCATGTCTCACCCACCCTCACCCTCAGTACCGGAGCCCCTCAGGGCTGTGTCCTTAGCCCTCTGCTGTACTCGCTGTACACCTCAGACTGCAAAGCCACTTCCAGCTCCACCAACATCATTAAGTTTGCTGACGACACAGTTGTGGTGGGCCTGATCTCAGGAAATAACGAGAAGGCCTACCTGGAAGAGATTAGAACCCTGGAGAACTGGTGCCAGGATAATAATCTCCAGCTAAATGCCAGCAAAACGAAGGAGCTGATTGTGGACTTTAGCAGGAAACAGCAGAGGAGCTACCAACCTGTCCACATCAGTGGAACGGCGGTGGATAGGGTAGGAAGCTTCAAATACCTTGGAGTGACCATCTCTCAGGACCTGTCATGGAGTTGCCACATCAACACCATAACGAAGAAGGCTCGTCAGCGCCTATACCACCTGAGACGACTGAGGGACTTCAGACTGCCCTCCAAGGTACTACGATCCTTCTACTCCTGCACCATCGAGAGCATCCTCACGGGGAACATCACAGTCTGGTTTGGGAACAGCACCAAGCAGGACAGGCAAGCGCTACGACGAGTGAGACGTTCAGCAGAGCGAATCACTAGGATGGAGTTTCCTGACCTGCAGTCCATCTACAAGAAGCGGTGTTGGACCAAGGCCAAGAAGATTGTGAAGGACCCCAGTCATCCCAACAATGGACGCTTAAGAACCCTGAAGGCTAACACAGAGAGAATGAGGAGGAGCTTCTTTCCACAAGCCATCCGTGCCTTGAATGGGGACAGGGACTTAGGACACTAAATCAAAGTATCTACATACACAAACTGGACCCTCACTCACTACAATACACAACCATGGCTCACGGAAAACACACTACGGACAATAATGAAAATATTTCTTTTTAACTCACACATACACTCACATACAGATAAATATGTACATATGTATATGTATGTATATATATATATACACACACACACACACAGACACGCACTATTTCATCTCTGTATATATATTTGTATATTTGTATTCTGTATTTTTTTTTTGCTTATATTTCTATATTTTCATATTTTTATATTCTATTCTTTAACTTAAATGTAACTTATTCTATTTTTATTTTCTTCATTTTTCTTTTATTTTTCTTTTGCACTTTTGCACTTTACTTCATTAAGTTAAGGTTTAGTTAAGTTTAAATGTAGATTTTTATTGTATAGCTTGATGTGGGCAGACTGTCAAAAAAGCATTTCACTGCAAGTTATACTGTGTATGACTATGTATGTGACAAATAAAATTTGATTTTTGATTTTTTTTTTTTTTTTTTGAAACCCACTTAAGTAAAACAAAGCTGTAAAATGGGCCAATTCAAACATGTTATGTAACAGGTCCCAGCTTGGAGGCCGGGAGAGGCCAAAAAAAAATGAATCGGTACACTGTGTGCAGAATTATTAGGCAAATGAGTATTTTGATCACATCATCCTTTTTATACATGTTGCCCTACTCCAAGCTATATAGGCTTGAAAGCCAACTACCAATCAAGTAAATCAGGTGATGTGCATCTCTGTAATGAGGAGGGGTGTGGTCTAATGACATCAACACCCTATATAAGGTGTGCTTAATTATTAGGCAACTTCCTTTCCTTTGGCAAAATGGGTCAGAATAGAGATTTGACGGACTCTGAAAAGTCAAAAATTGTGAGATGTCTTGCAGAGGGATGCAGCAGTCTTGAAATTGCCAAACTTTTGAAGCGTGATCACCGAACAATCAAGCGTTTCATGGCAAATAGCCAACAGTGTCCCAAGAAATGTGTTGAAAAAAAAAGGCGCAAAATAACTGCCCATGAATTGAGGAAAATCAAGCGTGAAGCTGCCAAGATGCCATTTGCCACCAGTTTTGCCATATTTCAGAGCTGCAACATTACTGGAGTTTCACTAAGCACAAGGTGTGCGATACTCAGGGACATGGCCAAGGTAAGGAAGGCTGAAAAATGACCACCATTGAACAAGAAACATAAGATAAAACGTCAAGACTGGGCCAAGAAATATCTTAGGTTTTATGGTAAAAATAAGGTTTTATGGACTGATGAAATGCGAGTGACTCTTGATGGGCCAGATGGATGGGCCCGAGGCTGGATCAGTAAAGGGCAGAGAGCTCCACTCTGACTCAGACACCAGCAAGGTGGAGGTAGGGTACTGGTATGGGCTGGTATCATCAAAGATGAACTTGTGGGACCTTTTTGGGTTGAGGATGGAGTGAAGCTCAACTCCCAGACCTACTGCCAGTTTCTGGAAGACACCTTCAAGCAGTGGTAAGAAAACCTTGATTTTCATGCAGGACAATGCTCCATCACATGCATCCAAATACTCCACAGCGTGGCTGGCCAGTAAGGGTCTAAAAAAAGAAAAAATGATGACATGGCCCCCTTGTTCACCTGATCTGAACCCCATAGAGAACCTGTGGTCCCTCATGAAATGTGAGATCTACAGGGAGGGAAAACAGTACACCTCTCTGAACAGTGTCTGGGAGGCTGTGGTGTCTGCTGCACGCAATGTTGATCGTAAACAGATCAAGCAACTGACAGAATCTATGGATGGAAGGCTTTTGAGTGTCATGGTAAAGAAAGGTGGCTATATTGGTCACTGATTTGTTTTTGGTTTTGTTTATGAACGTCAGAAATGTTTATTTCTAAATGTTATATTGGTTTACCTGGTGGAAATAAACAAGTGAGATGGGTATATATTTGTTTTTTATTAAGTTGCCTAATAATTCTGCACAGTAATGGTTACCTGCACAAACAGATATCCTCCTAAGATAGCCAAATCTAAAAAAAAAAACACACTCCAACTTCCAAAAATATTAAGCTTTGATATTTATGAGTCTTTTGGGTTGATTGAGAACATAGTTGTTCAATAATAAAAAGAATCCTCTCAAATATAACTTGCCTAATAATTCTGCACACACTGTATTTGTGCTAGACTAAAAGCTACCTCCCTTCCAAACCTTACTACAATCTCTTCAGCTAGCTAACAGCCAATCAGAGCAATGCTCATCACACGCCTCAACCAAAGTCACATTTTTACTATGACATCAATGAACTTAAAATACTCAATAAATGCACTGGGACCTTTAATATTGTTAGAAATTCCCCTGATGGAAAAGGCCAAACAAAGTGAACAGGGGAATATTAGAAGAGGTTCTGAAACAGAGGATGAAGCTCATGCCTATTTGGATGATTCTTTACTCCTCCAAGGACCCATCTAAAGAAACTTCACATGAGCCAATACAGTAATGCGATGGCCCCTAATGATGTTCCACCGAGTGCGTACAGCCAGTCCTAAAGCACAAATTTGGAAAACAAATTAGATGGCAAATGAAGTGGCCAAGTTCAACAGTTGAGCAGAGCAGCAGCTGTAGGTCACCTCTCAGAAAACACACATTGTCACAATGCTGGACTCTTCTTTACAACATTGAAACAATGTTGTTGAAAGGTGGTGCTGTCAACCTTGTCTCAGAAAGGTTGTCACAATGTCACAAGCTCATTAAGTAACACTGCCACATGATCTTGTCAGACTGACTGTCTGACTGCCGCAATTAAACAAGGAGCAGCTTCTTACTGTTGTCACTTTGTTGTCTGAACCTCCTAGAACTTTCTGAGGAATAACATTTCAACGTTGACAGCTGATCACTGTGGGTCTGCGTTTGAGTGTTTCAGACTATGGAGTTAAAGCAGAACACCTCAGGACCAGCTCCTTATCCACGTGACTGTGGTGTGAACGTTTGCTGTTGGTCTCTGCTGTCTGCAGACGTTGCTTGCCGAGTTGAATCTTTTGAATCGGTTCTTTTGAACCGACTCAAACTGATTCACGAGTCCTACCGTGATGTGTGTGCATCCTGTTGTTTGTAAGCAATTTAACTGGTTGTTTTTAACTTAAATATATACTTTAAATGAAACAAAGCAAAGCACATTTAGTTTAAGGGAAGGGAAGCGACATTTTATACTAATTCAAACACTTTAAATCTGCAACGTTCTAGTTTTCAGTATTTACAGTGTAGCTAATTAAAATAATGTAATGTAATACTAAGATAACTAACACCAGTTATTGTCCATATCTTAAATAGGCTATATGCTCTGTGAGTTTGCTGAGCACAAATGTGAAGACATCGATCAAACCACTTTTTCAACCAGTGACTTTTAAACTTTTATTTTTTCGTATTAGTTGGTCTAATGACTTTTAACAAAACAACAGAAAACCCTACGTTTATAATGTTAGATTAGTTTCTATTCACATTAAAAAAAAGTGCAATTATTTGCGTACAATAAGGTACAGATAAAATATTTAAATTAATTATAATGTAATAATTTTATAATAATTTATTAATTAACGCAAAAAATTTATCACTTCGGAGCAATCCCAAGGTATGTAGCATTTTAGCTGACCATAATAAACTTATATGAATTTACCTGAATTAAAAAATTACCTGACTAAAAAAAAAAGACTCGACGTTTGAATCAGTGAATCATTGAAGTCGACGTTCGATTCAGTGAAACGCTGCGTTCGAAAGAATCGGCTCGGCACACTGAATCGAACTTCCCATCATTAGACGGCGCTGCCAGTCGGCGCTGCAGTTTCACATCCACAACACAGCACCCCTGAACACCGGCTGACTGAGAGAGAGAGAGAGAGATCACAGTGCTCGTGTTTGGGCTGCTTTCCTCCACGCTGTATGTGCAACCACACCCGCAGCACTCGCCTCGGTTACTGAATCTGGACTCTCCACGACAGCTGGTCACTCTACTGGTGCGGAGTTGAGAACTTTCCGGCTTCAGGTAAACACACTCCTGTTCACACTTCAGACGACCCGTGTTCAGGTGCTCTCTGTCCACGCACGGCAGACTAACGTGCGGACCCACAGCGTTTGGTCTAATCGACACAGTGTCGTCCTCCTAAACTGGAGGCTGGTGGTTAGCTGGTTTGTTTGTGTTGGGTTGTTGTAGGTAGGTAATGAAGCCACCTACTCACAGAGAGCTGAGAGCTGTTCAGTGGCTGACAAGTGGCAGCCATGGGAAGTGGGACTGGTGTTTTCTTCGTGCCTCTCTCTGTTACTGCCTTTCAGACACGTTCAGGGATTAATTCCAAATCAGCTGAGCCTTTATTCTGCCATTGTCACTTTCCGATAGACCGGTTTCCCCCTTTGTTTAGCTGAGGTGAACTGCAAACCTTCAGTAACGTTTGGACGATGTGAGGTAGGCTAACGTTACTATAACCCGTTAGTGTCCAGGTCTGAGTGTGATCCACCCGTATGGCTGAAGGTGAGAAGGTGCTCATATGAAGTCCAGTCTTTTGGTCACGTGGGACTGCTATTTTATTTATTTATTTTATAAATAATTTTATTTATTTATTTTATAAATCATTTTATTTATTTTATACATTTATTTATTTAAAAAAATGACAAGTTTCAAGTTTGTCATCTGCACAACATGTCAGGACATTTATGCATTGAAATGCTTGTGGTGAAGCTCAGGTTGATGCTCTACAGGAGGACAAAACTATATACATACTAAACATATTAAAAATAAAGTTATATTAAAAATTATGTTCAATAAATACAAAATACACAAAATAGAATATACAAAGACAATTTGTTGAGGGGAAAATTATATGAAGGTTAATTAAAATAGAAATGTAAAAAAAACAAACACAAAAAATGCTAATAAATATAGCTAGTCCAAAGTTTAAGCACTTTAATTTTTAGGCACAAATGAGTCGAGCAACCGTTTTATAGGGGGATGTTTCAAAATGCAGGATATCCCCTCGTCTTTTAAGCCAAATAGGAATGTCCCTCACTTATTTTTATTTTTATTTTTCCATTGGTCAGGCTTGACTTTGAGCTCAAAGGCCTATACCTATACCTTAAATCTTTTCTCCATATTTTGTTCCCTCGTGCCTTCAGTATGGTTTTATGTAGTAAAACCGTCTCAGTGAATTTTACAGGACCATGTCCAAGCTCTGTTTGTCTCTGTTTTGGAGACTGTGCCTTTAAGGTGAACCTATGCAAATATCTCTTTTCTGATTGGCTGCAATGCTGAAAGCCTGAGTATCCTCTCTCCATGACATTATTGATCTTTGTTAAAAACTACTGAGCTTTAAAATGAGTGTTTTTCAAGAGTAAGCTGTCACACCCAAACTACTCAAACACTGCAAGGAAGAAATGCACAGTTTACAACACAGTATTACACAGTTTCCCCTCCAGTATCTGATCCAGTCCTTTCTGGCCTGATACTGATGCCTGCTGATACCCTGTGATACTGATCAATGATTGTATCTAGTTGTATTGTAGACGTGTCCATGTTCATTCATAACCGTATGGGTGTTCATTCCTACGTTGCCAGCGCCTGACGATATCCTTTTGATGAGTTTAAGAGGATTTTCTCTGAAGCCCAGCACACTTGGGCTCCCTGTTTGTCTGGCAAATCTCACTTTGATGAGTGATATTAAGAAAAAGGATTATTTCACATGCCATCGATTGGAAAATTAGATCATACGCTGGTTCCTTCAGCTTTAAAAAGGCCACATATGACAAAGCTTACAGAGCCTTGTGGATCAAAGGGAGACATAGGGATGAGTAATATGGTCAAATTCAAATCCTGATACTTTAAGACAGGTTTACGATATTTAGCTTTTCATGGTTTGATAAGTTTAAACTGAGAAAAAGCTTGAGTGGTGATACCTTTACAGAAATACTTAGGATAGCCTTTGGGATTATCGGCTATTTACTAATAAAAAGGGCCAACACTTTTTAATGTACTGACAATGTCCACAATTATTAGGAGAACATTCTGCAACATTGTTTATCAGAGTGACGCTAAAATAGTTGTATTTCCCACCCATATGTAGATGGATACAAATGTATCTGCTGGCCATTCAAGCCTCTGAACCTCATTGAAATGTAAAATGCATTGTATTTGCAGTTCATAAGCATTCTTCAGAACCAAAGACATGTCCCTCATGGGTCCCCCATGTCCACTCCTCTTTTTCATTATAACAATAACACAAAAGAGTGTTTTGTGGTTGCTTAGTGCAGTTTGACTGATGCAGTTTGATAGGAAAGACTCCCATCAGATAATTAATTTATTAATTAATGTGTGGGTTATTTAATAAACTAAACATAAGTATAAAACTAATGAAGAAGTAGGGATCCATTTTGGTCACAGCCAGAGATTTGATGGAGTTAGTTTCCATTTTAAACCACTGACCAAACAAGGTCTTGTGTAGTAAGATAAAAATCTGAAAACCTGAAGGAAAATCTATTTTAATGTGACACTATATGTACACTATATTACTAACCAGACATAACTCGAAAGTAAAGGTGTAGCAGGAGTGTATTTACCTCCATGGATCTGGTAGCAAGGGCAAAAAAAGTATAAAGAAAAGGGCAAACCTGTGGGGAAAAAGCAGCTCAACGCAGTAAAGCACTAGAACCACAGACATTACGTTAAGTTTTCATTTTTCACTGTAAAATAGTTCCACGCTGCTGTGACCTGTGAGTAATCTTCATTCATAAAGCCTAGGGAATCCTGAGTGCGCCCTGCTAGAACACAGTTTTGGAGACTGTGCTTTGGAGACTTCATTGACTTCATTGCACAGCAGTAAAAACAAAGGATTGCAATTGAATCGGGCTTAAAATATCCCTTCTGCTAAACATGGTTGGATCTGCACTGATTCTGGTTTAATAGATTGGACACAGACAGCCCTAATCACATAGAGGAAAGTGACTAAGAATGAATTTGCATTTGAAACATGCTTAAGGTCAGTTTCTGTGCTGCAGGCTAACTGGAGCGTGCCATGCAAGTGAAGGAGACCAGGGCAAAACATAGGGCAGGGTGTCCTGATTATCAGGAGAGATTTTACTTCCTCCTTCCTTGTGGCAGTGTCTGTATCCCGTACGGATTGTGCGGCCTGAGTGAAGATCCATAGAAGGCATAGAAATGTTCTCCTTGTTTCTCTTATTTACTCTTCAGACCTGGTAAATAAATAGTGGGAAGTCGAGTATTATAGAAATTCTAGTGTTTTTTAATGGAATGTCTCTCCACTCACAGTATATCCTGAAACAGCACACACTCACGCTGTGTGAAGTCATGTAGTTAGCTGTCAACTGTTTAGGCATCCTCCCGTCTCTGTTCATATACCATATGGTTGTCTGAGTATTGAGATTTGAGTATTGAGATATGAGCCACAGGTTACAGTGATGGTTCTTGGTGCACTGCTGTCTTTTTACCGTTGTGGTATTTGTTACACATGACCTCAGTGACAGTCCCAAAAAAAAATGAACCTGTTGGTGAGGTCAGGCACATTATTGACAGATATGTTTGGAGGCTAAAATGGACAGAACATCTTCAAATCGTAGAAGTGGATTCTGATAAAAGACGTTGAATGGAAAAGGGTAAATAAAAATAAAGTTTAAACAATAACAGAATAGTAAATAAATCAAATTTTACAGCTTGAATACACAGTAAAGAGTGACAGTAAGAAAAAGGAAATGTAAAAATGTTGGATACCAGATATACAAGCTGTTCCTGAAGTTCCAATCAGTAAAGTGAAAACCATGCCAGTGGTCCTGATTTAAATGAGCAAGTGTGTTTCTGTGTTAAATAATGTCACAGTAAAGTGATTTCTCAAAATTAACTTTCATTTTTTCATTTTTTATTTACTTTATTTTTAGACAAAGCAAATAGTATTGTGGAGTAAGAAAGATACATTTAATTACATTTGCACGTTTAGTAAAAACCCTTTGTTTGTGAATTTGCCTCTGTGAATGACCTCTTATCTTATAATCTTGCTTGAAAGTAACTTGAACTTGAATTTAACAGCATAGATATTACTGATCATGATGAGGTACTTTATTAATGCATTCCTCATTTCCAGTAACAGAATGACTAACAGGAAAATGTTGGGTGTATAGCCTTCCTTGTTTGCACTGTAACACCAGTCATAAAATGTCTAGACTTTCTCCTCCTAAATAATCTGAGATAACATCCAGTCAGGAAAATCAGTGTGACTTCACTGAACATGCTTTGTTGTTGCAATGAGGAGGCAGTCCTGCTAGTGTCTGCTTGAATCTGCAACTAGTGAGGTTCACGGTGATATATAATCTCAAATTGCCTAAATCAGAATTCCTCAAATAAGTTTTCAAAACATTGCTATATTGTCATAAAGCAGTCTGCTTTGAAACCTTAATAGCGTGTACATGGTACATCAAATTATTTCATTGTGTGTGTGCTTGTCAGTGTGAAAAATGGTCAGCCTATGCCTTGTTAAATGCTTTCAGGTGTCCTTGACTTTTCAGGAGGTCAAATGTTTCTGTCTGTTTTTGCTTATGCTTTAGACCCGTGCGCTTCCGTGAAAAGTACATTCTGTTTTCATTCCAAGTCCGAATGTGTCTTGTTAATTAATCTCACTGTTACATTTGCATAATTTAATGCACTTCTGGCTGGGTTAAATTTGCATTCACTGGCAGCTTAACTCGTATCTGCTGCGGACTAATAAACCTGCATCCCCATTTGACCTCAATTTCGGCTGGACAGTATAAGCAAAGGTCTAATTTCTCTTTAAAATGACACTCTTCAAAATAAAAGTGTAAAGCGCGTCAATGTAAAGGTTGTTTTCCAATTTACAGGTACAGTTCACATGCACAGTTTCTTTGTAGCACCTTTACTCTTAACTGGGTATGCTAAAAGTATTGGCTTGCATGGAAAGTCCAATATACTGAGCTTTAAATTGAACTAATTTCACTTTCCACCTTGCCATACCCATGTTCCACAAGTAGGGAAGAACTTAAATTATTGCTTGGTCTGACCACAAATTGTGGTTTGGCTGGTTATTTTATGTTGTTTTTGGCCATGTAGCCTTTAGCATGCTAATAAGCTGACACAGTAATCAAGCTGTATCCATAGTCTTATTACAATAATTTGCAACCTATTGAGTTCTATGATCTTTTAATATTTCAGTGAAATTATAAAAGAGCTCGCTGAATTCCAGCGTTGTTCTGTAATAGGATGCTGGCTTTGCAACAAGTCAGTTCATGAAATGTTTTCCCTTTCATATATTCCATGATCAAATGTGAGTGGCATTTTTGAAAAATTGTAACATTTTGGAACCACCGCAACTCATACAAGTTACAGAGCAGGATTACACTTCATAACTTCATAACTCTCTGCTTACTTAATAACTGCAGAGTTCCAAGCCTTCTCTGGCATTAACATCGGCAAAAAAAAACTGGGTGCCGCAAGCAGGAGCTTCCACTGGAATTTGGAGCAGTGGAAACGTGTTCTGTGTAGTGATGAATCACTCTTCTCTATCTGGCAGTCTGATGGACGAGTCTGGGTTTGGTGAACGGTGGGACTATAAAGTTTGGTAGAGGAGGGATAATGCTGTAGGGGATGGTTTTTCAGGAACTGCTTAGACCCCTTAGTTTCAATGGAAGGAGTGCTTCAGCATACCAAGACATTTTGGACGATTGTATGTTTCTAACTCTCTTCCTGGTCTGTTCCAGCATGACTGTGCACAAAGCATGGTCAACAAAGCTGTGGTTGGGAGATTCTAGACAGAGGTTGTAATCAAACGTTTGATTTGGACTGTCCCCAGTCTCATCACAGTAAATGCATGCTCAAATACTAATTAATTTGCTTCAAAAATACATCCGAAACCTATGTAAAGATGTGTTTATAGAATAGTAAGTCATCTGTGGTTAACACATCTGTTTATCTGTATGTTCATTTGATATAAATATTTTTTGTATTCCTTTAAGATTTGCCATGCATAAAGGAGAAATAGCAACTGTGTATTTGTGTATTGTTCTTAGGTAAATGCTGATGTGTTAAACATTAGTCTTGATTAAGGCAAACAGAATTGCATGTAAGCATGCAGAGGTTTTAAGATAAGAATTCAAAAGCCCTGGTGCCTGTACGTGTTTCACAGGGCTGATAACCAGGCCTAATTTATTTGAACATCCATTCCTTGCCTGCTGCTAGAATACAAACTGATACAGTGCCTTTCCTTTTTTAAAAGATAAACCTCCATGGCAACAGTCCAGCATTATAGTAATCACTGTCGTAAGTCATATCACCTGGTAAAAGGTCTGTCATGAATGCAGTATGTATTGCTGAACAAAATGCAGTTGAAGCTCTGTGATAGGCTCTGTAATATACACTTAGAGCTCAAACCAGAGACTTCGTCCATCTCCATCCCCATAATAGATTAATTATACCATCTCAGCAGCGGTGAATTGTAACCATTGTAACCAGCTTAAGCCTTCAGTTCCGGTCACAAAAATGAACAAATAAATAAATTCAGTTTTGAAAATGCTTATTTCTGCTAGTGCTGTAATAAGAATTCATGTAATGTGTAGGGCTGTGCTAAGCTAATGCTGGTGCATCTTTGCCTTATAGATGAATGCATTCTGCCATTTGAGGCTGTATCCATTGCTGACACATATGTGCAAATGCAGGCACACAGCCTAAAGAAGTATTGTCCATAAAGACTCTCAGGAGCAGGCTTTTCTTGCGAAATCAGCCTCACCCACTGGAAACCAACACATGATTGGTGAATCCCCCTGTCACATTCTAATTACATTGCCTGTTAATCTGAGCATTAACAGAGAGCTTGCTTGACTGTCTCTGTTTATATAGGGGGAAAAAACATTTTTTTGTGCTCAGAAGTCATCAGACCTTCTCTAAAGGCTTGAAATGCCCTGAGGGTTCCCCCACTGGATTTCAGTCACTACCTCTCTTGGGTAGCTTTTGTTTTCAACACCTTTCTTTGGAAACTGTGACTCATTGCAGGGGCTTGCAAGCAATATCTGGAAAATTGTATGAAGGCCATCAGTCCAGGCGTTAAATCTGAAAACATTACATCCTTAATCCATAGTGAAAATGCCATCTACATGCATTCAACTATGTTAGGTTGCACCCATTATGCATGCACACTTAGCTTGTGTAGTCCGTGTAGAGATGTATTGCCAATAGAATAGGACCCTGCCTAATGCCAGGCATAGGCTAGAGGGGAATAAAGCAACCCTTAGCAGTTGAGCTGTGTTCTCTGGAACGATGGTGCCCCATCCAATACGTTTTGGATTAGTTGAGGTGGAGTAGTGATCATTTAACAGCCTGACCTCACTAATGCCCTTTCTGCTGTTTGCAATATCCTCTCAGAAATGCCCTAAAAGCCAGTAGAAAACCTTCCGTGGACAGTGGAGACAGTTACTCCAACAAAAGCAGGAAAAACCCCTTTTTCATTATCCTTGATTTCAGAAGGAACAATGAAGGAGCAGATGTCCCAATACTTTTGTCCATAGAATGTTACTTTTCCAACCTAAAAAGTTACTTTTCGAAGAATGTTGGTCTATTTTTTTTTTGTCTACAATAAAATCTAGGCATTACTAAGAAGATCAGATGCTGTCGCCACTGTAGCAGAGTAAAATACAATGTGAAGGAAACTGCAGAAATTGCAGTTCCGTAGAACTAAGAAGAAATAGTTGGAAAACGCATTCATCCTGATTGTACTTGATGTGATTAACTGAGTAAGTGTAACCAATTATTACCCACCTCTGAAAGAATAGAATTGAAAGCCAGCGTTGATGTGTGGATCATATTAATGCATTCATTTAAGATGTAAAGTGTAAGCTTTGGGTAAAAAGCCAATGAACAGTGGCATTGGCAAAACTGCTTGAGAAAATGTAACTCGTAGGCCTGAGGTTTAAATGTGCAAATGGCACGTTTAGAATGGAATGGAATCTAATCTGCTATCTGCTAATCTACTAAAATACTGCTTGTATCTTATAACAAATAAATAAATAAATAAATCATTTTGAACATTTAGTCAAAAAAGAATTACACTGAAGAATCACTATCAGAATTTGCCTTAATAAATCACCACCTCTTACAATTGCCAACTCTATGATCAAGTTAAAAAAAGTGTAGAAGAGAAATTTAAAGTTTGATCTTGATTATTCGTATCTGTTTATAGTCCAGCGGAGTCTTTAGAAGGTAGCCCCCAATAACCAATAAATGTTGCATAGTGGTGTAATGGGTTGATCAGGGACCCTGTTTACACCTGGTCGTTTCATGTTTCTCCAGTATCGGGTTTATATCAGGACAAGGCCGAACCACATAAAACTGCTAGTGTAAACACACCCGACACATTTCAAACAGATACAGTTGAAACCAGAAGTTTACATGCACTATATAATAAGACACATGCATTTTATCATGTCTGACATGAAATCAGAATAAACTTTTCCCATTTTAGATCAATTTTAGATCAGATTTGGTAATTTTAGATTACCAAAATTATTTCTATTCACTAAATGCCAGAATAAAGAGAGAGGGGAATTTTTAAGGCAAATTTTATTACTTTCTTCAAAGTCAAATGTTTAAATACATTAAGATTACTATGCCTTTAAACAATTTGGGACATCCCATATGATGAGGTCATGTCTTTTGGAAACTTCTGATGGGTTCTTTGTGTAACATCATGGGAAAGTCGAAAGAAATCAGAGAATTGTTGACTTACACAAGTCTGACTCATCCTTGGGTGCAGTTTCCAGATGCCTGAAGGTGCCTTGTTCATCTGTACAAACAATTATATGCAAGTAAGAACAAGATGGGAATGTCCAGCCAGTTCTGTGTCCCTGAGATTAACATGCTTTAGTCTGAAATGTGCCCAAATCAATCCAAGAACAAAAGCAAAAGACCTTGTGAAGATGATTGCTGAAGCTGGTAAGCTTCACCCTTTTACCTCCAAACGTAACGATGGTCATTATGGCCAAACAGTTCAATTTTAGTTTCGTCAGACCACAGGACATGTCTTCAGAAATTGAGATATTTGTCCCTGTGTGCATTTGCAAACATTAATCTGGCTATTTATGTTTCTTTTAGAGTAATGTCGATACAGTACAGATACAGTTCACTGTGGATAAAGCAAGCCTGAGAACACCATCTCAACTGTGAAACACGGGGGGGGCAGCATCATGTTGTGGGGTTGTTTTGCTGCAGGAGGGACTGGTGCACTTGACAAAATAGATGGCATCATGAGGAAAGAACATTATGTGGAAATACTGAAGCAACATCTCAAGACATCATCCAGGAAGTTAAAGCTTGGGCGCAAATGGGTCTTCCAAATGACAATGACCCAAAGCATACTGCCAGACTGGTTACAAAGTGGCTTAAGGAGAACAAAGTCAATGTTCTGGAGGAGCCATCACAAAGCCCTGATCTCAATCCTATAGAAAATTTGGGCAAAGCTGAAAAGCTGTGTGCGAGCAAGGCGGCCTACAAACATGGTTCAGTTGCAGCAGTTCTGTCAGAAGGAATGGGCCAGAATTCCTGCCAAATATTGTGAGAAGCTTGTGGAAGGATATCCAAAGCGTTTGACCCAAGTCATACAGTTTAAGGGCAATAGTATTTGACTATGAGGAAAGTAATAAAAATTGCCTTAAATTCTCTCATTATTCTGCCATTTAGCAAATAGAAATCATTTTGGTAATCCTAATTGACCTAAAACGGGAAAGGTTTATTCCGATGTCATGTCAGACAGTGAGGGAATAAATGCATCTGTGTCTTTTTATATAGTGTATGTAAACTTCTGGTTTCAACTGTATAAATCCAATCACTCAAACCACTTCACACGTTTGAGCCACGTGTTGCTTTGTATTGCAAACACATTAGTCTCTCCGAGACACATTTGACAACCAAAACCATTCCCATTACAAACGAAACACCAGTAACTGCCAAAAAGCTCTGGATGCCTTGACTCTCATGACTCTCATTTTGAGGCAGATAAACAAACAGTAAAGTCTGCCCTATCTATGCAGGCTAACCATGCTTTTTCAGCAGTAGCATTAGTCTGCTAGCCAATGAGGAGTAAGGAGGTCGAGGTCAAGCAGGTGAGGGCAGCAACGCCACTACCCTAGACTCTGTACTGTTCCTTGGACAGTTTTCACTTCACAAGCCTGCATGCACTGCACATATCAAGCAGGGGACGCAAATCAGGTAGCAACTCCCCCACCATACTTAATGATTTTTATACAAGAAGGTACAATCTGATCTCAGAGTCCTGTTAAAGTAGATCCAGATACCATCCAGATACAAACCACATGTTTAATGCCAGGTGTAAACAGGCCCAGAGACAAAGCAGTTGTGTGACACATGTGGAGCATGTGGACAAATCTTGTATTGTATGTAAACAATGTGCCTTAAACAAACCATGTGACTAGGGATGAAAGTATCTGCTATGACTGATAGACCTTGACTGATAGTTCTCTAACTTAGAGAGATGATCAGTGATGTTAAAAGTATGATTTTTGTGTTTTGCTAGTAAAGGATTACAGCAAGCTAGATTGAAATCAAGACCTTGCACATCTCTGCAGAAACCTGTGTTGACCTTAGACATTGTCAAGGTCTTCCCATCTGCTGTTCTAAGTTAGCAGTAAAGTAGTGTGGTTTTGAATGAATCTGTAGTATGTAGTATTTGATTTCAGACCAATGTCTCCATGTCCGATTGCTATTTGGAAAGCTTGCCAGTAGAGTGTGGAGTTTGCTTCATGCCATTAGACTTTTAATCAGAACTGGGTTCTGTGGCCAAAACCGAGCCTTTTGGCACCAGTGAGGGGGTGTACTTGATTTAAAAGAGGTATGGAGGAAATATTGTGGTGGAAATGTAATGCAAGGCTGTTCTGAATCAAGAACTCAAGAAACTTGTGATGGCATGTACATGACATTGTAGCCTCTGTCCAGTTCCCAGACATTTTTCATTGAGGAATGTCTGCCAGGATGCTAAATCTGAGCCATCATTACATCTTCTAGCGGGAGAGTGATTCAACGCATTCACCCAGACCCAGATCTTACTTGTTAGAAAGTAGTCTGTCTGTCTATCTGTCTGTCTAATGTTTGCGAATCATTGTCAAAATTCACAACCTAATTGCAGGTCAAATATATGCAGAAATACAGAAAATTGTAAATGTTATTTCTGTATATTTTAAATGTAGATCTACTCCCAATGTCTACATTTACATGATCTATGATATGATTATTTGATCATTTTAATTATTTGCTTTCTACAGATGTGTACAATACATTGGAAAATCAGCCCACAATTTCAATATTGGAACATCCTAAGTGCTTTGAGTAGGGTTGCAAAGGGGTGGACAGTTTCAGATAAATTTCCGGTAAATTATCAGTGTCTTTCCATGGAAAATTTAGCTCGAGAACTTTTTCCAAAAATATTACTATTCCAAAATGTTTTCCATGAAGGTTTCGGAAATTGTGGGTATTTCTTGGAATTAATAGAAAACATTGAATGATTTAAAGGAACTATATCCTACACTATCATCAGTGGCCTTTTTTTTTTTTTTTGGTCAACAGCAGACTTGAAGGCATAACAGTGCATAGTGCAATACGTTTACCATGGGAATTAATGGGTAATTATGGAAATTAACTGGAATTAATGGTTTCTAAAAATCATCAGGATATATGCTGTACATGTGATGGAGGAATGAACAGTGAATGTAGGGGGTGTGGTCTCAATAGCCCTTAAGTGTGTAATGTGCCATGTGCCTAGGACTGAGGAGCAGGAACTGTTTTGGCATCATATCTAATTATTTTAGCCAACATTATGCTTCGGTATATTTTTTTCTGCAAAAGCCAGAGACCATTCTTTGTTTATTTCAGGTCCAGTTGAATCATCCATTAAAATACCCTCATTTGAAAAATGTCAGGCAATATTTCTAGGAAGATTTCTTAGAGGGAACTCCTAACAACCGTGCAAGGCCCGGTGGACCACAAAAACTGTCCCATCAGATAAACAACGCTTAAACAGGAGAAATCAAGCTGTAATAAATAAAGGTGGAGTTACTTAACTCTAAACACAAAATGCATGTGCACATTTCACATGGTTCATCTGCTAGTGTCTGGAATGTACTTTGATTGGTTTTTATCTTTCTGGCTTAGTGCCAGTCAGAAAATGAAAGTGTCAGTACTACCAGACTCCACAGGTGAGGCAGAGTGTGTGTGTGTGTGTGTGTAATGTAATAGAAATGGTGTTCTCTGAGCTGTTTTTCTTTTTCTTCTGTTGCACTGGACATCTAGATGAAAACGGACCTGGATTTTTCTATCTGAAGATTTATAGAGCAAACCCAGATCAAGGTAAATTCTCCTCCTAAACCTCAGGCTTTTAATGAGTTTTACTATAGCATCTCATTAACCTACATCAGATTAATGTACTGGACTTTTAAAGCCATAAGCCTGGTTTACTCTCTTAAATTATGCTTTCTTTGGAGATAAGTTACCATTTTGCGTTGCTGAGTGTGACTATATGCTGGCTAAGGAGTAAGGAAGTGGTCACCCTTGCATTACCACAGGATTATACTGTTAGTTTTTTGGCAGTTAATGTTCAGTCAATTGAGGAATAAAAGAATACGTTTTTCTTTTTTGTTGCCAGTTGAGATTTTTAGTGAAGTTAATGAGTTATTCAACTTATTTGAGTTGTTCTAACATAAAATGTTTGTACCTTAATTACATTCCTATTTAAACATTCCGTTTTAGGACAGTGTAGCTTAGTAGTTTCGTTTTGCGTCAGTTTTAAAATAAGAATTATTTCCTATAAAACATTCAAAAAAAATAGTTAATCCAGAAAACTGGGGCAATAGTTCACTTCTTTGCATTTGATTACTGCAGAGTGTTCAATTCCATCCAATCAGATTTAGAATATGCTACTCAAACTAAATTCTAACCTTTCTACCTCATACAATGCTCAAACTGGTCAATATATACTTACCTGGTCATAAATAATAGGTCTTTGATACTGTTCAGAGAATATGTCCGTGCCCACAAATACATTACAAGTGCTTTAAATGTCCATCATATTATAATACTGAAGCTGAGCTTCATTTGCCTTTCACACAAACCAAATGTGCCTCATCAGAGATTTGCATGCCAACAGATGGGCTACTGTAAGTAACTTGACACTAGCAGGGTCACAAGTCAGCAATGGCAAGATCACCAATGTTTCTAATAGCCAAAGAGCATTTTATTATTACTGTTATTATGTACTGTTATTATTTAGATGGGCCTTTTTTAAATTACATAGCTAGTGCAAGGCTTGCTAATGTAACTTTTAAAGAAACGTTAATATTTCAGTGACAACTGTCTAGAAATACAGACTGACATTTTAAAAGGAATGATTCCTCTAAAAGTAAATGGTCTTGTATTTGTGGGTTGTTGCCCTGTTGTGTTTACTTTTCAGAACCCACCATTAAACTTTGTTCTGCAGTTCCTCAGCTCTTCAGTACCAGTAATGCAAAATGGTTAAGATAAAGGAAATCTTACTGAAGACTCTTGAAAGCTTAGGGATGGAAGATATGAAAAAATTCCAGTGGTATCTAAGAGATGGCATCAAAGGTTACGCCCCTATTCCATGGGCTCACCTGGAGAATGCAGAGAGACATACGACGGTGGATAAGATGGTGGAGATGTTTGGCCACAATAAAGCTGTGGAAGTCACACTGGATGTCCTGAAGAAGTTACACCAGAACCAACTAGCTAAGGAATTGGAGACTAACTACGAAGAGTGTAATGCAGCTGACGCCATACTTACTCTTTAAACTCATAGAAAAATAGGACACCACATGAAAACCTTTTTTTTAACACATTCAGCATCTAGACTTTTGATATTCATTTGAACAATATTGAGATATGGAGGTACTATAATTAAGCAAATACTAAAGAACATTTGTGAGGTGTAATAAATAGAAATGCAGTTTGTTTTGGAGGGAAAAGTTAGGACACTCCCACAATTATTACTAAGGTAAAGGTGCACGTATCTGTCACTGTACAGCGAAATGTGTCCTCCGCATTTAACCCAATCGAACCCACAACCCTGTTATCGATAGCCCGGCGCTCTAACCGCTGAGCCACCACTTTTAGAGCCACTTTTAGAGCCACCACAATTTTAGACATTTTACTACTTAAAATGTCTAAAATTAGAATACCTCAGACATTTCGTTTGGTTTGCTTATGGTTGTTGTAGTGAGTGGTACCACTATGGCAAGATCCAAAGAGCTCTCTGAGGCCATCAGAATTAAGGTTTTAGATGGATATGAGTCTGGGAAAGGATTTAAAAAGATCTCAGAACTCTTAGAAATCATCCATCCCACTGTCCAGAAAATAATTTACAAGTGAAACATTTGCCAACATGTCCAGATCAGGCTGTTCTAGTAAGTTCAGCCATAAGTCTTCAACAATCCTAAAATGTCATCACAGGGTCTACAGGTAGCCATCTAGTGGTGGTAGTGACATCTGATGTCAAAGTACAGCATCTACCATCAGTAAGAGACTTTCATGGGAGGTGTGAAAGATGTAAACTATCAAAAAACATCAGGGCAAGACTTGCCAGAAAAGACCTAGACCAAAACCAGGACTTCTAGAACAATATGCGTTGGATAGGAGTCTAGGAGTCTTGCCCTGATTTTTGGCTTGACAGCACACCTCCCGACTATGGCAGTCTCTTTGATGGCCATGCTGGTAGTTGGCACTTCTAAATTATTTTCTGGATAGTGGAATGGCTGTTTTTGTGCTAAGATCTTTTTAAATTCCTTACCAGACTCCTCTGCATCTACATGGCTCCTCCAATATCCTCTCCAACAATGTTCTAATCATCTGCAGCTTATGTGCTGCACCCGATTCTGATTGTAGACATTTCAATTGTGGGAGTGTCCAACATTTTTTCTTCACAGGAGAATTACATCTGTTTAAAAGATATTTCTTCAGTTTTATGTGTTTAGTTATATTACCTCCATCTCTCAGTATTGTCAAAATGACCATAGGGTTAAATAAGTAAAAAAAAAAAGATAAATGTATTTATTGGGGGTCCAAGTTTTTTTCCGCATACCTGTATTTAATTAAAGAGGTCACACATACTTATATAACAGCAGCTTATATAACAGTGTAAATTTATTCTTCCCTCAAAATAACGCAATATACAGCCATTAATGTCTAAACCACTGGCAACAAAAATGAGTACACCCCTTCGTGAAAGTTCCTGAAGTGTCAATATTTTGTGTGGCCACCATTATTTTCCAGAACAGCCTTAACTCTCCTGGGCATGGAGTTTACCAGAGCTTCACAGGTTGCCACTGGAATGCTTTTCCACTCCTCCATGACGACATCACGGAGCTGGCGGATATTCAAGACTCCTCCACCTTCCACTTGAGGATGCCCCAACAATGTTCTATTGAATTTAGGTCTTAAGACATGCTTGGCCAGTCCATCACCTTTACCCTCAGCCTCTTCAATAAAGCAGTGGTCGTCTTAGAGGTGTGTTTGGGGTCATTTTAATGCTGGAACACTGCCCTGCGACCCAGTTTCTGGAGGGAGAAAATCATGCTCTGCTTCAGTATTTCACAGTACATAGTAGAGTTCATGTGTCCCTCAATGAAATGTAACTCCCCAACACCTGCTGCACTCATGCAGCCCCAGACCACGGCATTCCCACCACCATGCTTGACACCATGCTTGGTTCCAGTAATCCATGTCCTTTGTTGACATGTCTTCAGCAAACTGTTTGCGGGCTTTCTTGTGGACATACTTTAGAAGAGGCTTCCTTCTTGGGTGACAGCCATGCAGACCAATTTGATGTAGTGTGTGGCGTATGGTCTGAGCACTGACCAGCTGACCCCCCACCTCTTCAATGTTTGCAGCAATGCTGACAGGACTTCTGCACCCATCTTTGAAAGGCAGCATTTTGATGTGACGCTGAGCATGTGTACTTAGCTTCCAACACAAGGTCTGTTCTAAATGGACCCTGCTCTTTTAAAACGCTGAATGATCTTGGCGACTGTGCTGCAGCTCAGTTTCAGGGTGTTGGCAATCTTCTTGTAGCCTTGACCATTTTTATGTAGCGCAACAATTCGTCTTTTAAGATCCTTAGAGAGTTCTTTGCCATTAGGTGCTATGTTGGAACTTTCAGTGACCAGTATGGGAGAGTGTGAGAGCTGTACTACAAAATTGAACACACCTGTTGCCTATGCACACCTGAGACCTAGTAACACGAACATCGTCACATGACATTTTGGAGGGAAAATGACCAACAGTGCTCAATTTGGACATTTAGGGGTGTAGTCTCTTAGGGGTGTACTCACTTTTGTTGCCGGTGGTTTAGAAATTAATGGCTGTATATTGAGTTATTTTGAGGGAAGAATAAATGTACACTGTTATATAAGCTGCACACAAACTACTTCTTATTGTGTCAATGTGTCATTTTTTTAGTGTTGTCCCATGAAAAGATGTACTTAAATATCTGCAGAAATGTGATGGGTGTACTCACTTTTGTGATACGCTGCATTCTAAGAATAAATAATTATTGTATTTATATTATTAAAAAGCTTGTAAGTCAGCTGATGAAGGGATTTATATAATAATGGAAGCAGATATAAATTTCTACTGTCCACTCTTTTAGGCAAATGTGATGAGGTAACTCCAACGCTGACCAGTACTCTAGGTAAACACATCACGTCTCATCTTTACTAATGCTTTGCAATAAATGCCAAAACAGTTTCAGCTTAAAATATTCATGTTTTTGCTTTTACTAATAAGCTTAAACAGCGTTCCATTTTATTATTGGGCAACTGAAAGAATATCTGAAAGTATATATGTTTGTGTGTTATGCTACCTGTTTGCAGACAACAGGTGAGTTGAAAATCACTGATTATCTTCAGTGGCATCTGTCAAGGGGTGGATATATTAGGGAGCCAGTCGTCAGTCAGTTTTTGTAGGTGATGTGTTAAAGGCAGGAACAATCACAGAACATCAGGCAGGTCTTGTAGGGTGTTCCAGGTTTGCAGTGCTTAGTACCTACCAAAATGCGTCAAAATCAGCGAGAGGCTTATGGGATCTGCTGCTGTCTTGGTGCCAGATACCACAGGATACCTTCAGAGGTCTTGTGTTATCCATGCATCGAATGTTCTGATCTATTGTGGCAGCACATAAGGGACATTTACATTTATGGCATTTAGCTGACACTCTTATCCAGGGTTAGTTATATTACAGAGGTGGGGCAGTAGTGTAAGGAGTCTTGCCCAAGGACTCTTATTGGTGTAGCGTAGCAGTCACCCAGACTTGGAATTGAACCCCAGTCTCCCACATGGTGTGGTAGCTCACTGGCAGGCAGTGGGGTTATCTGTTGCGCCACACCAACCAAAAAAGAAAAAAACTTTCTTAACTTTCACTCAAAGTCAATGTAAAAAATGTTTAAGATTTATTTTTCCTGTTTTACCAACAGATCCTAACAAAAGGAGCAATCTCAAGGCAAAAGAGAAAAGATACTTTATCCACAAATTTGCAAAGCGACCTGACAAGACTTCACTGGAAGAAGATGCTTTGTCTTTACAAGACGTCTACACTGAACTCTACGTGACTGAAAGCTGCACAGGAGGAGTGAACACTGAGCATGAAATCAAACAGATAGAGGCCTTTTATCCCAAATTAAAAGATTCCCCAGTCAAACTCAGTGACGTGTTCCAAGTGCAGTCTGGTCAAAATGTCCCTGGTACAAAAGTACTGACACTAGGAATAGCTGGAGTAGGAAAAACAGCCTCTGTGCAGAAGTTTATTCTGGACTGGGCTGGAGACAAATCCAACCAGGATATAGATTTCATTCTCTACCTCCCTTTTCGCGACCTGAACGTGATCAAAGATAACAAGTACAACCTTTTGAGTCTTGTGAAGTACCTCCATCGTGATTTTAATGATGAAGACGTAAAAGAGATGTTAAGAGAAAATGTCAGGATGATTTTTATATTCGATGGCTTGGACGAAAGCCAAATTCACCTTGAGTTTAATCAGGAGAAAGTCTCAGAGGTAACCGAGGAGAACACTCTCGATAAGCTGATAATAAACCTCATCAAAGGAGAGCTGCTTCCCTCAGCTCTCGTCTGGATAACCTCCCGACCGGCCGCAGCTGATAAGATCCCACATAAGTACATTGATCAGGTTACCGAAATACGTGGATTCAATGACTCGCAGAAGCAGGAGTACTTCAAGAAGAGGCTCAGAGATCCAGAGAAAGCCCACAAAGTCATTACATATATTAGGTCAGTGAGAAGTCTGCACATTCTGTGTCACATCCCCATCTTCTGTAAAATCTCAGCTAAAGTGCTCCTGAAAATGTTGGACGACACAGATATGGAAAATGCTCCCACAACTCTGACGGAAATGTACACGCGATTCTTGGTGTTTCAGACAAAGCAAAAGAGTGAGAAATACAGTACCATATCCAGAAAGGACAGTACTGTACAACTGGTTGATAGAGACACCTTAAGAGAGTCGGATATCCTGAAGCTTGGAAAGTTAGCCTTTCTTCAGTTACAAAGGGAGCAAGTCATATTCTACAAGAACGACCTGGAAGAATGTGACATTGACGTTGATGGAGCTTTAGTGCAGTCTGGAGTTTGTACTCAAATCTTTGAAATGGATGAGACACACTTCAGCTTTGTGCATTTAAGCTTCCAGGAGTTTCTTGCAGCCGTCTTTGTGTTCTTCACATTTGTAAATGGTGCACAGAGCCCATATCTTCAAACCCTGAAGAAAATGCAATGGAAAATTAAACACAAACTGGTTGATAATCTCAAAACAGCAGTGAAAAAAGCCATGGAGAGCGAAAATGGACACCTGGACCTTTTTCTCCGCTTCCTTATAGGCCTCTCGCTGCAGTCCAATCAGAGACTCCTCAAGAGTTTACTGCCAGAACTGACAATCAAAGAAGAGAGTTTGGAGGACACTATAAAATACATCCAAAGTAAGATCAAGGAGACCACATCATCTGAAAAGGTCATCAATCTCTTCCACTGCCTGAGTGAACTGAAAGACACTTCCCTGACAAGTGACATCCAGAAGTACTTGATATCTGATGAAATCACCACTCAGAAACTCTCCTCTACACAGTGGTCAGCTTTGGCGTTTGTGTTGCGGATGTCGGAAGAAACTCAGGAGAAGTTTGAACTGAAGAAATACAGACCGTCGAATGAAGCACTGAGGAGACTACTGCCAGTGGTGAAAACCACACAAAGAGCACTGCAAGTATCATTTTCCTTCATCATTTATTTCATTAATTTTTTTAAACTTTCATAAACAGGCTGTTTCTGCTTTTAAAGCTTAGATATTAAGTATAATATTTGTTGTCAAGGTTGGATAATAGTAATCTCAATGAGAACAGCTGTAAAGCACTGGCGACAGTTTTCAGTTCAATGATAAAAGAGCTGGATCTGAGCAACAACGACCTGCAGGATTCAGGAGTGAAGCAGCTCTGTGTGGGACTGAAGAGTTCACACTGCAAACTGGAGATACTTAGGTCAGTATATCTGAATATGTAGTGTCTGCATATGTAACATGGAATAACTTTCCCTTTCCTCTTTGTTTTCTTCAATTTTGCAAAATCAGATTTATTTTGATTTTTCATTTTAATTTAGCCGAAAAATCAGGACAGCAAATAAGAAAGGAAAAGTCCTTCAGCTGTTCAGATGCAGTCATTATCTCTACAGTTTTGACACAGTAGTACTGGACTGTACTTACCTATGACATGCTCTAGTGTTGTTGTGCTTGAATGAATGAATGAATGGTCTCGATCCTGTCTCTGTCTCAACCTTATGTTCAGTGGGCCTTGTCTCTGTGCACTTCATAATAACCGTGATCTGAATACCTTCCTTCTCCACAGATTGTCTGGCTGTATGATTACAGAAGAAGGCTGTTCTTCTCTTGATTCAGCTCTGAGTTCAAACCCCTCACACCTCAAAGAACTGGATCTGACCTACAACCACCCAGGAGACTCAGGAGTGAAGCTGCTCACAGCCAAGCTGAAAGATACACAATATAGACTGGAAACACTCAGGTAAGTAGAGCTCTGTCTGAGTTTCTGTATTGATACCTTGTATTTTTAATTTTGAATAATTATTAAAATATAATTTAATAGTGAGGTGCACAGTATGGTAACAATATATCACAGTAAAAAACATTGAATTATATATATATTTAGCAACACATACCAAATGCATTAGTAACGGCAGATTCTTGAAAACTGCTATTCAGATATTTAAATAAGATAAGATAAGATAATCCTTTATTAGTCCCACAGTGGGGAAAATCTCAGTGCCACAGCAGAAAGGGATAGCAAGACACTCAGATGCAAAAACGTAGATAAATAAATTACACTATATACACAATATAAATAATAGAAGTAAAAAAGCAATGACAATATTATTTACAGATTATTTACAGATAATTGCAAATTGACTCTTAATTGCACAATGGGGGGCACATTGTATTTTTACATTGAGGAATCTCTATTCCATGAACATGTGTGTGTAGTTTAAGTGTGTGTATGTGGTCCGCTGGGAGCAGTGCTGGTTGTGCAGTCTGCCGGCAGCAGGACAGAACGACCTACGATACCGCTCCTTCACACACTTGGGGTGAAGCAGCCGGTCACTAAAAGAGCTGCCCAGTGCTGGATGATTATTCCATACTGAGTCCAGTGTTCAAAATCTGCTGCACTTCATCCAATTAAATAGGAATAATTGCAATGCATTTTAAATGAAACATGCAATTGCTCAGTGTTCCTTAACCATGATATGATAGAATATTGTGAGATTGCCCACCCCATCATAATTTATTATAAACATTTTTAGTTCAAATTTTAAAAGTTTTTTTAAATTAGCTTCAGAAGGCTCTGCAAGTTGATTGCCCTTCTGTAAGAGTTGACTGAGGGGTGGAGAGTATTTTAAATGGATACTAGAACATACTTTGCATGTTGGTCAATTTAAATGCACTGGAATAATGAATCCATAAATTATGTCATGATATGAAATGATTATTAATTATTAATTAAGTGCTTCAATAATTTAACTTGATGTCTGTGTGTGCATGATTGTCTTTGTCTTTAGGATGGAGTTTGCAGGAGAGAACAGAATTAAACCAGGCCTAAGAAAATGTAAGTTAACTGGATTTAGTGTAATATTCACATTAGCAGGTGGGCAGAAAGTGGTGGGGCAACTGACTGACTTCAACTGACTTTCAGCGCTACACACAGCTTCTGCTATAGAGGCCACTTTTGTGAAGCCTGTGACACCAAGCCCACTGTTAGACACTGTATGCCATCAGGCTGTTGGTGAGCATCGGTGGCTGATTGTTGCCTGTAGTCTGTGTGATTTGTTCCACACCACTGTGCCCCCACTAGTCAGTCTTTGTCAGTGCTGTTTTGGCCTATTAAACATGGTAAATCAGCATTGGCATCTGTCTGTGAGAGAGCTGTACGTCAGCACCCAATAAGAGAATCTACTGTGTGGTACTCTCACACAAAGGGAACAGCTTCTGACATTTGGGACTACTTTTCTACTTGAATGTCCAATTTTTAAACAAATATATTTAAATTTCTCAAACATATCTAAAGAAAAAATTATATTATTTAATATACCAAATAAAGCATGGGGTACTTGAGGCTTTTGTCACATAATTAACCAGTGAAATATGCAGTTTCTGTTGGTAATGTTGATATATAGTGTTGAAATAATGGTAATGTATCAAAATTCACCTCTTCCCGCAGCTAGTGCCAAGCTTTTTATTTTTACAATGAAATAATGGTACAGGTCACGTCGCAGTTTTACAATCATACAATCATCTCAATGGTGAATAATTGTCTGGTGAACAATATGATAAAAATAATATATCATGATACTTAAAGACATACTGAAAGACATATGTGCTGCCGAGTACTGTAACTACTGTAACTACTAACAATGTCCAGCATAGGCTCAGAAAAGCATATTGCTTATCAC
This sequence comes from Salminus brasiliensis, assembly GCF_030463535.1. Lineage (NCBI taxonomy): Eukaryota > Metazoa > Chordata > Actinopteri > Characiformes > Bryconidae > Salminus > Salminus brasiliensis. The sequence continues at coordinate 18,497,796 of NC_132878.1, forward strand.
AAAAACATACTGTATTTTGTCATATTGTCATATAGCCCACCCATAGAACTTCCTACAGAGCGTCGTGTTCCTGACATGGAGGTACATTGAGTATGTCCATACAGGCTACAGCTGTAGTCTTTGAGGAGTATTTCATTTCAAAATCTCACAGCCTAAGGCGAGCAGAATGCAGGTGATCATCAACTGGCTGATTTCATCCGCATCGGTTTGGTGTGTCTTGACCTATGGGCCCTCTCCATATGACATTGGTCCAAGCTAGGCCACCACAGGGAAAACAGAGTAAAATAACTACACTAGGGTGATCACAGGTTCACACACACACTCTTTAATTGTGTTCTCTGATTTTTCTTCTTGCCTGCAGATGCCTGTGAGATCAGACTGGACCCAAACACTGCGCACAGACAGCTCTCTCTGTCTGAGGGGAACAGAAAGGTGGTGTACACAGGAGAGGAGCAGCCGTATCCCAATCGTCCAGAAAGATTTGACGACTGTGAGCAGGTGCTGAGTACAGAGGCCCTGAGTGGACGCTGCTACTGGGAGGCCGAGTGGAGTGATGAAGCTGAAATTGCAGTGACGTATAAAGGAATTGTCAGGCAGGGAGATGCCGCTGAGTCTCAGTTCGGGTGGAATGAAAAGTCCTGGAGTCTGATCTTCTGTAATGACGAGTACTCTGTCCTGCACAACAAGGAGAAAATCATCTTAACTGGCCCCCCCTTCCGCTCCAACAGAGCAGGAGTGTATCTGGACTGGCCGGCCAGCACTCTTTCCTTCTACAGTGTCTCTTCTGGCGCACGGCATGCAACCTCCTTTCATCTATTACATACTTACCATGAGACATTTACAGAGCCCCTCTATGCAGGCTTTAGGGTTAATAATGACTGTTCACTGCACTTGTGTAAGATATGAGATATAAGAAGCTGTTTGCTAGCTAGAAGGATCTTCAAGAGTCTTCAGGGAAAGACGCAGGCTTTTCTGAATACCCAATACACAGACTACTCTACTGTAGGCCAAGAAAATCTGGGGAGGAGGAAAAACCAAACAATTGGGGGAAAAAAGATAACAATATAAAATAATGACATAATGGTCTGACATGCAATCGGCTATGTGGTTTATGCAGTTAATATGCACTGGTTGTTGTTTACAAGCACTCTGTAATTGGTCTAAATCTTGGATGTCCGGAACACATAGGAGTGCAATTAGCAAAACTGGCCACAAAGGGGCAGCACAGACTTTAAACTCAAGGAGAAAATTAAGGGACATGGGATCAGGAATTCCAGTGACAGGATTTTGAAATTGTGTCATTTACATGATTACATAATTCATGCCGCTGTTTGCCTCTGGAATCATAGTGATGATGATGATGATGATGATGATTTCCCTTGTGTTTGGGGACCCAGAGACCCTGATACTGTATCAAAGGCCTTATCCCTGCCTTTTGCAAAGTGTACAATTGCATTAAGCTACACAATGAAAGCTGTTAATGAAAGAATTGTATGTTACATGGGCTGTGCATGAACATGTATGTAAGTACGGTCTTATCAAGAACAAAAAATAATTAAAGTTACTGATGTGTATGTTAAAAGAACACAGTTAGAAGGACACAGTTAGAAGGACACAGGTTTAGTTGCTGACCACTCTGTACGTCGGCCAATTTATGGATCAGTTCCACAGACATACAATATCTGAAAAATAACAAGTAAAAAATAACACATCTGCACATCTGCACATAACACTGGTGAACACCAGATTCCTGGTTTCCATCTTGCAGTAGAGATGATGTAGTGCTGAACACAGTGGGCACCAAGTTGGGTAGTAGAAAGTAAACAAAAGTCAATATCAGCTGCTTGTTTTACGCTATCCATTGTAATTGTATTTTTTTCAGTATCCAATGGCCATAATGAACCCATGATAGCATGTTCAGTGTTCATTCATATGCCTCCTGCCGCCCAGCGGCTAGTTATAGTATAAGAACATGGAGAGAGTGAACATCATTACTCTGTGTCATTTTGTTTGGAATCTGCTGAATCTGCAACCGAGAATCAATTTGTTGTAATTATGATCAGTCAGAACATGCCCAGAGCAGCCTGTCTTTCCCAGAGTAGCCTCTAGATGGTGCTCTGTCATTCTTTATCATGCCCTTTCCCCACTAGTTGGGTTTCCAGTAGATTTCAGCTTGAGATCTAAACTCTTTGGAAATGGCCCAGGCCTCTCAGGAACAGACAGGAAGGGTGGGCAGTCTGATTGCCTTCCCTACAGTTTCCTGTTCGTTTCTCCATGGGGCCCTTTCAACAACCTGACCTTGGGTGACTTTGAGTGACACGCTTGTACCTGAACTGATTTGTGCTGATTTAATTAGTGAAGTGCTAGTGAGGAAAACCAAAGCCATTCATCACATTAAATTACTCCTGCTGTTGCCTGCAGCAGACGTAGTGTTCACATATCAGCAGCCATAATTCGAGCTATCTGTATAAACGACTGGAATCAGATTGTGACTGTGAAGTCTGAACAGCTCAGATAGGATTCCAAACCCTCTTCTTTCTCACTTTGTTACTTTTCTAAACCTATTTGACAGCATCATAGCATCTTTTTCTCACCACTTGGAACTGTGTCGCACCTATGCTGCACAAGTGACATGTGCAAAACATGGTGAACAAAGCCTCTGCATGTTTGCTTGTTAGGCCAGTTGAACATTGCTTTTGCAAGAACAATACCAAGGCCTTGAAGCTCAGTTTGAACCTAGCATATCAAATGTTATAATTGATATAATTTAATCTTTAATTTCTTTTTTATAAATGAAATGATGTCAGATTACGACCATTTTTGTTGCCGAGGTTTCGCTTCAAAACATTTTTACATGCTGGCTAATTAGACTCACTAATGTCTTAACTCTATTACCCTATGGTAATCCAACTAAATAATTCTTGACCAGCATAGTGTATGTTACATTTGCTTCTGGTCATGCTTGTTCATGCTGGTCGGCCAGGTCATGGTCTCGCTGGTCATGCTAGTCAACAAGCTTGGTCTTTCTGGTCATGCTGGTCCACCAGCATTGTCAAGCTTCGTCATACTGCTTGTCTAGCTTGGTTAGGTTGATCATGCTTGTAAACCAGTTAAACCCCCAAACTCAAAACATACCCTATGCTGGTCAAGAGCTAAGCTGGTCCAGCTTAACCTGCTTGAGCTATACATACTAAAATGGACATTTGGAAGTCCTGCAACTAGTTTGATGCTGTTCTGTGTTGTAAAAGCAGGTGCGGTTGTCTGTAAAAACTGTATGAAGCTTTTACAAATGCTTACAATTTTGCATAGAAGCACCTTATAGATTCATTAATTTGGGATTTGCTTGGGAGATATTATCAAGTGGTACCTCTACTCATTATTTGCCTCGGCTATGTTAGCCTCAGAGTGCTAATCAGCTGGACATGCAAACATTGCAATTTTTTTTTGGTTTTGTTAGATGTCTAGTCTTTAGCTTGCAAACTAGCAAGGTAGCTGAGGAAAATGTCAGTAATTTATTATGTATAAATGTATTTTTAAAAATTTATTTATTTATATAAGCCCTAGAATGGAAAACTGTATTTTCCTTGGCATAGTTGATTAATGAGAGTTTGATACATGGCAGTGATATACCATGAACCTCAAACCCGAAGAAACCACAGCCAGCCTGCCTCAACGACTACTGCCCAGTCGCCCTCACATCAGTCGTGATGAAGTGCTTCGAGAAGCTGGTGAGAGACTTCATCACATCCACGCTGCCCGACACCCTGGACCCGTTTCAGTTTGCATACCGTCCAAACCGTTCCACAGATGATGCCATCGCTCACCTTCTCCACACATCGATGACACATCTGGATGCTGGGAGGGGTAATTATGTTAAAATGCTGTTTGTGGACTACAGTTCAGCATTTAACACTATTATTCCCTCAAGACTCACCACAAAGCTGGAAGATCTAGGTCTCCACCCATCCATCTGTGACTGGATCTCCAACTTCCTGACTAACAGACCACAAGCTGTTCGGGTAGGCAAGCATGTCTCACCCACCCTCACCCTCAGTACCGGAGCCCCTCAGGGCTGTGTCCTTAGCCCTCTGCTGTACTCGCTGTACACCTCAGACTGCAAAGCCACTTCCAGCTCCACCAACATCATTAAGTTTGCTGACGACACAGTTGTGGTGGGCCTGATCTCAGGAAATAACGAGAAGGCCTACCTGGAAGAGATTAGAACCCTGGAGAACTGGTGCCAGGATAATAATCTCCAGCTAAATGCCAGCAAAACGAAGGAGCTGATTGTGGACTTTAGCAGGAAACAGCAGAGGAGCTACCAACCTGTCCACATCAGTGGAACGGCGGTGGATAGGGTAGGAAGCTTCAAATACCTTGGAGTGACCATCTCTCAGGACCTGTCATGGAGTTGCCACATCAACACCATAACGAAGAAGGCTCGTCAGCGCCTATACCACCTGAGACGACTGAGGGACTTCAGACTGCCCTCCAAGGTACTACGATCCTTCTACTCCTGCACCATCGAGAGCATCCTCACGGGGAACATCACAGTCTGGTTTGGGAACAGCACCAAGCAGGACAGGCAAGCGCTACGACGAGTGAGACGTTCAGCAGAGCGAATCACTAGGATGGAGTTTCCTGACCTGCAGTCCATCTACAAGAAGCGGTGTTGGACCAAGGCCAAGAAGATTGTGAAGGACCCCAGTCATCCCAACAATGGACGCTTAAGAACCCTGAAGGCTAACACAGAGAGAATGAGGAGGAGCTTCTTTCCACAAGCCATCCGTGCCTTGAATGGGGACAGGGACTTAGGACACTAAATCAAAGTATCTACATACACAAACTGGACCCTCACTCACTACAATACACAACCATGGCTCACGGAAAACACACTACGGACAATAATGAAAATATTTCTTTTTAACTCACACATACACTCACATACAGATAAATATGTACATATGTATATGTATGTATATATATATACACACACACACACACAGACACGCACTATTTCATCTCTGTATATATATTTGTATATTTGTATTCTGTATTTTTTTTTTGCTTATATTTCTATATTTTCATATTTTTATATTCTATTCTTTAACTTAAATGTAACTTATTCTATTTTTATTTTCTTCATTTTTCTTTTATTTTTCTTTTGCACTTTTGCACTTTACTTCATTAAGTTAAGGTTTAGTTAAGTTTAAATGTAGATTTTTATTGTATAGCTTGATGTGGGCAGACTGTCAAAAAAGCATTTCACTGCAAGTTATACTGTGTATGACTATGTATGTGACAAATAAAATTTGATTTTTGATTTTTTTTTTTTTTTTTTGAAACCCACTTAAGTAAAACAAAGCTGTAAAATGGGCCAATTCAAACATGTTATGTAACAGGTCCCAGCTTGGAGGCCGGGAGAGGCCAAAAAAAAATGAATCGGTACACTGTGTGCAGAATTATTAGGCAAATGAGTATTTTGATCACATCATCCTTTTTATACATGTTGCCCTACTCCAAGCTATATAGGCTTGAAAGCCAACTACCAATCAAGTAAATCAGGTGATGTGCATCTCTGTAATGAGGAGGGGTGTGGTCTAATGACATCAACACCCTATATAAGGTGTGCTTAATTATTAGGCAACTTTCTTTTCCTTTGGCAAAATGGGTCAGAATAGAGATTTGACGGACTCTGAAAAGTCAAAAATTGTGAGATGTCTTGCAGAGGGATGCAGCAGTCTTGAAATTGCCAAACTTTTGAAGCGTGATCACCGAACAATCAAGCGTTTCATGGCAAATAGCCAACAGTGTCCCAAGAAATGTGTTGAAAAAAAAAAGGCGCAAAATAACTGCCCATGAATTGAGGAAAATCAAGCGTGAAGCTGCCAAGATGCCATTTGCCACCAGTTTTGCCATATTTCAGAGCTGCAACATTACTGGAGTTTCACTAAGCACAAGGTGTGCGATACTCAGGGACATGGCCACGGTAAGGAAGGCTGAAAAACGACCACCTTTGAACAAGAAACATAAGATAAAACGTCAAGACTGGGCCAAGAAATATCTTAGGTTTTATGGTAAAAATAAGGTTTTATGGACTGATGAAATGCGAGTGACTCTTGATGGGCCAGATGGATGGGCCCGAGGCTGGATCAGTAAAGGGCAGAGAGCTCCACTCTGACTCAGACACCAGCAAGGTGGAGGTAGGGTACTGGTATGGGCTGGTATCATCAAAGATGAACTTGTGGGACCTTTTTGGGTTGAGGATGGAGTGAAGCTCAACTCCCAGACCTACTGCCAGTTTCTGGAAGACACCTTCAAGCAGTGGTAAGAAAACCTTGATTTTCATGCAGGACAATGCTCCATCACATGCATCCAAATACTCCACAGCGTGGCTGGCCAGTAAGGGTCTAAAAAAAGAAAAAATGATGACATGGCCCCCTTGTTCACCTGATCTGAACCCCATAGAGAACCTGTGGTCCCTCATGAAATGTGAGATCTACAGGGAGGGAAAACAGTACACCTCTCTGAACAGTGTCTGGGAGGCTGTGGTGTCTGCTGCACGCAATGTTGATCGTAAACAGATCAAGCAACTGACAGAATCTATGGATGGAAGGCTTTTGAGTGTCATGGTAAAGAAAGGTGGCTATATTGGTCATCGATTTGTTTTTGGTTTTGTTTATGAATGTCAGAAATGTTTATTTCTAAATGTTATATTGGTTTACCTGGTGGAAATAAACACGTGAGATGGGTATATATTTGTTTTTTATTAAGTTGCCTAATAATTCTGCACAGTAATAGTTACCTGCACAAACAGATATCCTCCTAAGATAGCCAAATCTAAAAAAAAAAAACACTCCAACTTCCAAAAATATTAAGCTTTGATATTTATGAGTCTTTTGGGTTGATTGAGAACATAGTTGTTCAATAATAAAAAGAATCCTCTCAAATATAACTTGCCTAATAATTCTGCACACACTGTATTTGTGCTAGACTAAAAGCTACCTTCCTTCCAAACCTTACTACAATCTCTTCAGCTAGCTAACAGCCAATCAGAGCAATGCTCATCACACGCCTCAACTAAAGTCACATTTTTACTATTTAGACATCAATGAACTTAAAATACTCAATAAATGCACTGGGACCTTTAATATTGTTAGAAATTCCCCTGAGGGAAAAGGCCAAACAAAGTGAACAGGGGAATATTAGAAGAGGTTCTGAAACAGAGGATGAAGCTCATGCCTATTTGGATGATTATTCTTTACTCCTCCAAGGACCCAAACTTCACATGAGCCAATACAGTAATGCGATGGCCCCTAATGATGTTCCACCGAGTGCGTACAGCCAGTCCTAAAGCACAAATTTGGAAAACAAATTAGATGGCAAATGAAGTGGCCAAGTTCAACAGATGAGCAGAGCAGCAGCTGTAGGTCACCTCTCAGAAAACACACATTGTCACAATGCTGGACTCTTCTTTACAACATTGAAACAATGTTGTTGAAAGGTGGTGCGGTCAACCTTGTCTCAGAAAGGTTGTCACAATGTCACAAGCTCATTAAGTAACACTGCCACATGATCTTGTCAGACTGACTGTCTGACTGCCGCAATTAAACAAGGAGCAGCTTCTTACTGTTGTCACTTTGTTGTCTGAACCTCCTAGAACTTTCTGAGGAATTACATTTCAACGTTGACAGCTGATCACTGTGGGTCTGCGTTTGAGTGTTTCAGACTATGGAGTTAAAGCAGAACACCTCAGGACCAGCTCCTTATCCACGTGACTGTGGTGTGAACGTTTGCTGTTGGTCTCTGCTGTCTGCAGACGTTGCTTGCCGAGTTGAATCTTTTGAATCGGTTCTTTTGAACCGACTCAAACGGATTCACGAGTCCTACCGTGATGTGTGTGCATCCTGTTGTTTGTAAGCAATTTAACTGGTTGTTTTTAACTTAAATATATACTTTAAATGAAACAAAGCAAAGCACATTTAGTTTAAGGGAAGGGAAGCGACATTTTATACTAATTCAAACACTTTAAATCTGCAACGTTCTAGTTTTCAGTATTTACAGTGTAGCTAATTAAAATAATGTAATGTAATACTAAGAACATTAACACCAGTTATTGTCCATATCTTAAATAGGCTATATGCTCTGTGAGTTTGCTGAGCACAAATGTGAAGACATCGATCAAACCACTTTTTCAACCAGTGACTTTTAAACTTTTATTTTTTCGTATTAGTTGGTCTAATGACTTTTAACAAAACAACAGAAAACCCTACGTTTATAATGTTAGATTAGTTTCTATTCACATTAAAAAAAAGTGCAATTATTTGCGTACAATAAGGTACAGATAAAATATTTAAATTAATTATAATGTAATAATTTTATAATAATTTATTAATTAACGCAAAAAATGTATCACTTCGGAGCAATCCCAAGGTATGTAGCATTTTAGCTGACCATAATAAACTTTAAAAATTACCTGACTAAAAAAAAAAAAAGACTCGACGTTTGAATCAGTGAATCATTGAAGTCGACGTTCGATTCAGTGAAACGCTGCGTTCGAAAGAATCGGCTCGGCACACTGAATCGAACTTCCCATCATTAGACGGCGCTGCCAGTCGGCGCTGCAGTTTCACATCCACAACACAGCACCCCTGAACACCGGCTGACTGAGAGAGAGAGAGAGAGATCACAGTGCTCGTGTTTGGGCTGCTTTCCTCCACGCTGTATGTGCAACCACACCCGCAGCACTCGCCTCGGTTACTGAATCTGGACTCTCCACGACAGCTGGTCACTCTACTGGTGCGGAGTTGAGAACTTTCCGGCTTCAGGTAAACACACTCCTGTTCACACTTCAGACGACCCGTGTTCAGGTGCTCTCTGTCCACGCACGGCAGACTAACGTGCGGACCCACAGCGTTTGGTCTAATCGACACAGTGTCGTCCTCCTAAACTGGAGGCTGGTGGTTAGCTGGTTTGTTTGTGTTGGGTTGTTGTAGGTAGGTAATGAAGCCACCTACTCACAGAGAGCTGAGAGCTGTTCAGTGGCTGACAAGTGGCAGCCATGGGAAGTGGGACTGGTGTTTTCTTCGTGCCTCTCTCTGTTACTGCCTTTCAGACACGTTCAGGGATTAATTCCAAATCAGCTGAGCCTTTATTCTGCCATTGTCACTTTCCGATAGACCGGTTTCCCCCTTTGTTTAGCTGAGGTGAACTGCAAACCTTCAGTAACGTTTGGACGATGTGAGGTAGGCTAACGTTACTATAACCCGTTAGTGTCCAGGTCTGAGTGTGATCCACCCGTATGGCTGAAGGTGAGAAGGTGCTCATATGAAGTCCAGTCTTTTGGTCACGTGGGACTGCTATTTTATTTATTTATTTTATAAATAATTTTATTTATTTATTTTATAAATCATTTTATTTATTTTATACATTTATTTATTTAAAAAAATTACAAGTTTCAAGTTTGTCATCTGCACAACATGTCAGGACATTTATGCATTGAAATGCTTGTGGTGAAGCTCAGGTTGATGCTCTACAGGAGGACAAAACTATATACATACTAAACATATTAAAAATAAAGTTATATTAAAAATAACTTGTTCAATGTTCAATGAATACAAAATACACACAAAATATACACAAAGAATATATATACAGAATATACAAAGACAATTTGTTGAGGGGAAAATTATATGAAGGTTAATTAAAATAGAAATGTAAAAAAAAAAACAAACACAAAAAATGCTAATAAATATAGCTAGTCCAAAGTTTAAGCACTTTAATTTTTAGGCACAAATGAGTCGAGCAACCGTTTTATAGGGGGATGTTTCAAAATGCAGGATATCCCCTCGTCTTTTAAGCCAAATAGGAATGTCCCTCACTTATTTTTATTTTTATTTTTCCATTGGTCAGGCTTGACTTTGAGCTCAAAGGCCTATACCTATACCTTAAATCTTTTCTCCATATTTTGTTCCCTCGTGCCTTCAGTATGGTTTTATGTAGTAAAACCGTCTCAGTGAATTTTACAGGACCATGTCCAAGCTCTGTTTGTCTCTGTTTTGGAGACTGTGCCTTTAAGGTGAACCTATGCAAATATCTCTTTTCTGATTGGCTGCAATGCTGAAAGCCTGAGTATCCTCTCTCTATGACATTATTGATCTTTGTTAAAAACTACTGAGCTTTAAAATGAGTGTTTTTCAAGAGTAAGCTGTCACACCCAAACTACTCAAACACTGCAAGGAAGAAATGCACAGTTTACAACACAGTATTACACAGTTTCCCCTCCAGTATCTGATCCAGTGCTTTCTGGCCTGATACTGATGCCTGCTGATACCCTGTGATACTGATCAATGATTGTATCTAGTTGTATTGTAGACGTGTCCATGTTCATTCATAACCGTATGGGTGTTCATTCCTACGTTGCCAGCGCCTGACGATATCCTTTTGATGAGTTTAAGAGGATTTTCTCTGAAGCCCAGCACACTTGGGCTCCCTGTTTGTCTGGCAAATCTCACTTTGATGAGTGATATTAAGAAAAAGGATTATTTCACATGCCATCGATTGGAAAATTAGATCATAGGCTGGTTCCTTCAGCTTTAAAAAGGCCACATATGACAAAGCTTACAGAGCCTTGTGGATCAAAGGGAGACATAGGGATGAGTAATATGGTCAAATTCAAATCCTGATACTTTAAGACAGGTTTACGATATTTAGCTTTTCATGGTTTGATAAGTTTAAACTGAGAAAAAGCTTGAGTGGTGATACCTTTACAGAAATACTTAGGATAGCCTTTGGGATTATCGGCTATTTACTAATAAAAAGGGCCAACACTTTTTAATGTACTGACAATGTCCACAATTATTAGGAGAACATTCTGCAACATTGTTTATCAGAGTGACGCTAAAATAGTTGTATTTCCCACCCATAGATAGATGGATACAAATGTATCTGCTGGCCATTCAAGCCTCTGAACCTCATTGAAATGTAAAATGCATTGTATTTGCAGTTCATAAGCATTCTTCAGAACCAAAGACATGTCCCTCATGGGTCCCCCATGTCCACTCCTCTTTTTCATTATAACAATAAAACAAAAGAGTGTTTTGTGGTTGCTTAGTGCAGTTTGACTGATGCAGTTTGATAGGAAAGACTCCCATCAGATAATTAATTTATTAATTAATGTGTGGGTTATTTAATAAAACTAAACATAAGTATAAAACTAATGAAGAAGTAGGGATCCATTTTGGTCCCAGAGATTTGATGGAGTTAGTTTCCATTTTAAACCACTGACCAAACAAGGTCTTGTGTAGTAGGATAAAAATCTGAAAACCTGAAGGAAAATCTATTTTAATGTGACATTATATGTACACTCTATTACTAACCAGACATAACTCGAAAGTAAAGGTGTAGCAGGAGTGTATTTACCTCCATGGGTCTGGTAGCAAGGGCAAAAAAAGTATAAAGAAAAGGGCAAACCTGTGGGGAAAAAGCAGCTCAACGCAGTAAAGCACTAGAACCACAGACATTACGTTAAGTTTTCATTTTTCACTGTAAAATAGTTCCACGCTGCTGTGACCTGTGAGTAATCTTCATTCATAAAGCCTAGGGAATCCTGAGTGCGCCCTGCTAGAACACAGTTTTGGAGACTGTGCTTTGGAGACTTCATTGACTTCATTGCACAGCAGTAAAAACAAAGGATTGCAATTGAATCGTGCTTAAAATATCCCTTCTGCTAAACATGGTTGGATCTGCACTGATTCTGGTTTAATAGATTGGACACAGACAGCCCTAATCACATAAAGGAAAGTGACTAAGAATGAATTTGCATTTGAAACATGCTTAAGGTCAGTTTCTGTGCTGCAGGCTAACTGGAGCGTGCCATGCAAGTGAAGGAGACCAGGGCAAAACATAGGGCAGGGTGTCCTGATTATCAGGAGAGATTTTACTTCCTCCTTCCTTGTGGCAGTGTCCGTATCCCGTACGGATTGTGCGGCCTGAGTGAAGATCCATAGAAGGCATAGAAATGTTCTCCTTGTTTCTCTTATTTACTCTTCAGACCTGGTAAATAAATAGTGGGAAGTCGAGTATTATAGAAATTCTAGTGTTTTTTAATGGAATGTCTCTCCACTCACAGTATATCCTGAAACAGCACACACTCACGCTGTGTGAAGTCATGTAGTTAGCTGTCAACTGTTTAGGCATCCTCCCGTCTCTGTTCATATACCATATGGTTGTCTGAGTATTGAGATTTGAGTATTGAGATATGAGCCACAGGTTACAGTGATGGTTCTTGGTGCACTGCTGTCTTTTTACCGTTGTGGTATTTGTTACACATGACCTCAGTGACAGTCCCAAAAAAAATGAACCTCTTGGTGAGGTCAGGCACATTATTGACAGATATGTTTGGAGGCTAAAATGGACAGAACATCTTCAAATCGTAGAAGTGGATTCTGATAAAAGACGTTGAATGGAAAAGGGTAAATAAAAATAAAGTTTAAACAATAACAGAATAGTAAATAAATCAAATTTTACAGCTTGAATCCACAGTAAAGAGTGACAGTAAGAAAAAGGAAATGTAAAAATGTTGGATACCAGATATACAAGCTGTTCCTGAAGTTCCAATCAGTAAAGTGAAAACCATGCCAGTGGTCCTGATTTAAATGAGCAAGTGTGTTTCTGTGTTAAATAATGTCACAGTAAAGTGATTTCTCAAAATTAACTTTCATTTTTTTCATTTTTTATTTACTTTATTTTTAGACAAAGCAAATAGTATTGTGGAGTAAGAAAGATACATTTAATTACATTTGCACGTTTAGTAAAAACCCTTTGTTTGTGAATTTGCCTCTGTGAATGACCTCTTATCTTATAATCTTGCTTGAAAGTAACTTGAACTTGAATTTAACAGCATAGATATTACTGATCATGATGAGGTACTTTATTAATGCATTCCTCATTTCCAGTAACAGAATGACTAACAGGAAAATGTTGGGTGTATAGCCTTCCTTGTTTGCACTGTAACACCAGTCATAAAATGTCTAGACTTTCTCCTCCTAAATAATCTGAGATAACATCCAGTCAGGAAAATCAGTGTGACTTCACTGAACATGCTTTGTTGTTGCAATGAGGAGGCAGTCCTGCTAGTGTCTGCTTGAATCTGCAACTAGTGAGGTTCACGGTGATATATATATATATATATATATATATAATCTCAAATTGCCTAAATCAGAATTCCTCAAATAAGTTTTCAAAACATTGCTATATTGTCATAAAGCAGTCTGCTTTGAAACCTTAATAGCGTGTACATGGTACATCAAATTATTTCATTTCAAAACCCTGACCAGTTCAGTTGTACATCATACAAGCCCTTTAAAGAGCAGACAGTCGGGCTGCTAGGATGGTAGAGGGAAAATTCTTGGGTATATTGTGTTTGTTTTACAACCTGTAGCGTTGACTGTCTGGTAGGTGCATCATAAAAGCTCAGATAACAGTACTGTAAATCATTTCAGACTGTCCAGGTTAGGCTGAATTTGCAGCTGCGTCTCAAATCCTAGGCTGCATTTCTCGGCCTCTGCATCACGAAAAGGCTGTTCGAAATGGAAGGACCCTTCATGTACTGCCTAGAAATGCAGCCCAAATTCTGAGCGATTTTGAGGATGCATCTGATGTACCCTTTTCCAGCCCTCAGTCACCCTTAGTTCTGTGCGCACATACAACAAGACGGGCGACATTAATAGCACTAAGAAAAAATGAGTTTTAAAATGTGATATATAATAGAATCTTTTTCTGTGGAGAAATGGAAAAAGCACACAGGTTTAGCACCACACTCGCAAGAGGTGGGACCTTTCTGGTGGTTTCATCACGCAGCCTCATTACACTGGTCTATCTATGTGACCAATAGGCTACTAAGAAGAAGTCTTCATAGGACAGTCCTACCGAGGACCTTCTGTAGCTCTGCTGTAGCCTAGGCTTTAAGACGCAGCTTGTGTGTCTGTGTGCTCCGTGGTATTCTACTGTTTACCCTCAGGACAAAAAAAATAAAGAAAAAAAAGCAGCAAGCGGTCCAAGCTGAAACACATACTCTTTCCATGTGAGTGGGCGGAGCTAAATCGCTGTAATCACTAACTGAAAGTGTGAAATCATGACGATATTACTGCGTTTGTGCAGTTGAGCCATACAAAAATATTTCGTGAAATTCCTTGCTAAGCTATGGTGAAGGTGCATGTTGAATTATTCTTAAGTGACCCATGTAGACTTTTTTTCATTATCAGATTATTGAACTTATTATTGAAAACTTGTAAACATGTTGAGTGAATTATAACAACCTGGTTTTCTGCAGTTCTCAGTTTTTTGTGATCCTTTCATTTCTAAGCCAAGTTAACAGCCTTCCCGTTTACACAGCTTTCCAGGATTTCTACGCCTGTGGTGTTGATGTCTGTCTCAGTCTGCATCACCATGCAATAATAATGTGTATGTGTGGAGGGAGGGGGTGGGGGGACACCATGTGACTGATGTGTAGAGTTACCTGGAACAATACAGTGTCTCGGAGCACCAAGGCCAATGTGTCCAAAAAGGGAAACCAAGTTATATGAACATTTGCACTCTAGCATAGGTTGGGATAAATTGGGATAGGTACAAGTAGTTGGATAAGGATGCTTTCACACCTACATGGTTTGGTGCAGACTTTAAAGTAGCTGAATGCATTTATTAGAAGCGGTGTCCACAAACATTCAGATTTGTAGTGTTTCACCTGCTGAAATCATGTGGTAAAGCCAAGGCGAATAAAACCAGGTTACAGCAAGTGAGCAAGTGATCCTCACTGTTACTTTGTCGACACTCTTGTTAATCATAATGCACTCCAGAAGCCTGAAATGCCCCGGGTTTTAATCTGACATTGTGCTCTGATATCACAGGCAGGTATTAATCCTGTTGATGCTATACTAACCATGAGGTTGGCTTATGTAATCTGTTACATTGAGCTGTAATAAGCCAGTATGACAAAGTAGGTTAATAGGGGCAAGCCGAATAGATTCGGTGAAACAAACCTACCACCAAAGATTGTAAGGCGGAGGTTGTGGGCTCAGTGGCGGCTCAGTGGCGGCTCAGTGGTTAGAACACTATTAATGGCTATTAATGACAGTTAGGCCCTTGAGCAAGGCCCTTAACCCTCTCCGCCTCCCAGGTGCAGCAGCGATGGCCGCCCATCGCTCCGGGGCACGTGTGTGTGTGTGTTGTTTGTTCACTGCACGGATGGGTTAAAGGTGGAGACACAAATGGTGAATACGGTTGTCTTGTGAAAATCTGCCATGTTCTAGTTCATAGAAAACAGAAGGAATTTGTTACCTCGACATCACTATCAGCACTGTGTTTTAGGTGCCATATGTCTTGTATCCATCATTTGATCTTATGTGCTTCTTGTATGTACAATTGCCGCTATGAGGTATCTATCCGTCTTGTCCCCTGCTCGAAATAAAAGCACCGCACAATAAATCATGATGTTGCGCGTTGGTGTCAGAAGACGGCTTAAGACGCCCCATGATTTAGAGGTTTAGACAAACCCACCGCTTATGAGCCACAAACAGGATTACATAGTTTGAAGACTGGCTCTGGCCTGATTAGAACTAATTCACCTAACTATGTTTTTTGTTTGCTTTGGCAACCGTTTCAGTGGTGGTCTGCTCTGCTGTCTGACTGCTGTCTTTCTCTTTTTTTCTTTTGTTTTTGTGTTTTTTTTTTTTTTCCCTGCATTGGGGATTTGACCTAATTAAGGGGAATGCCAGATGACCCTGAGAGTCAGCAGAACATACTGCACCAAAGGAAAGTTATAGAGAGAGGTTGTATTGGATTCTTAAATGAGAATTGCTGTTTAGTCTGGGGCTGGGCTTAAACTAGACAAAACGTGTTCCCAGTGTGCCCATGACAAATTAAACAGCCACTTTGTGCTGCGGCCCTTTAGTTCTTTTGTATGCTATTTGCATTCTCTCTCTCTCTCTCTCTCTCTCTCTCTCTCTCTCTCTCTCTCTCTCACTCTCTGCCCAGTTGAATGTCATGTTTTGTTGTTAAGTGAATAGACGTTTGTCCTCACAGTGTTTTCCCAACCAGCCTCCATCTTTGGTGCATGTGGCTGCGCTGGGTGCATATGCCAGAGGCTGTGCTTTTCCTCTGCAAATGTGCCCAGTTATTGAGTGTGTTTACATTTTTTTTTATGTATTTATTATTATTATTTTTTTTACATTTGTTATTATTATTATTATTTTTTTTTTTTTATGTTGTCATTTTAAAGGCTGGAAAATTTGAACGGCTTTGTGTGATTGGTTTACTGTTCAAATGAGCCTGCTATGGTTGTTTGCCTTTTTAGAAGATTTGCTCACTCCTGGTTTAATCATCTCAGATGATTTTTTTTCAAAAAAAAAAAAGATAAAAAACTTTCTTATTAAACATTAGGACTCTTTAGAAGATGCTTGGTTATATTACACACAAGTTTCCACCCGTGCCTAGTAATCGGAGTGTCTATTTCCTTTGTACCTGGACAAATATGACTGTCATGTAGGGCTGGGTGATATGGTTCAAAATATAATTAATACAATACAGACATTTTCACGATATGCCATATTTATTGCAATACACGATCGCAGACAAAATGCATCTGTAGCGACATATTCTTAAAAACTACAACGCACATACTGTCCAATGATTTTTATCAAAATGTGCTGCACTTCAAGCAGTTACCCAGGACTGATTACACTGCTTGTAATGAAGCATGCAGCTGGTCAGTGTTCTTTAAGCTGTTGATAAAATTCATCACGATTGGATAAAATATCGTCATGTTGCGCACACCTACCTACATTGAAGAATTATTAGATGATGGTCTTTCATGTGCCTCACCACACATTCAGTGTCTGCATCATGCATTTTGGAAAGGGGTCCTGTGGACCGATAAAGTAGACAGCTATGGCCAAAAGAAAAAAAAAACAAACACTCCTTTAACTGTTAAGCACAGGCCTGTGTTGCAGCCAGTGGCACATGGAACATTTCATTGGTCAGTACCAGGGCTGCACAGTATATCTCTTTAGCATCGCCATCGCAATGTAGGCATGTACAATAGTCACACGGCAGGTTGCGTAATGTCACAAGACACATTTAATTCAATTACAATTACACTTTTTATTTCTGTGTGATACAAATATCATGACCTGTTGGATCATTGATGTTTTTCTCCACAGTATAGTACAGTCCTAACTTTACACATTAGAACAGTTTGAAGCTGGGCTATATTACACACATACAGCATATGTCCACCTGTGGCCTACCTGTGGCCTACACTGAACCAACTTTGTGTTTTGTCCTTGCAGATGAAGATATAATGGTCTGATGGAGCTGAACAGAGAAGAGGTGCCTCTTTATGTGAGTATCAGAAACTGTCCTTTTTTTAGTCACAGATGGAGAAAAAAGCTGATGTGAAAATAAATGGGGATAATTAATAATGGAGGATTTATCTGAATATATGCATAGAAGTGGTAAAAACAATAGACTACTTCCCTTTATTTAGACACTTCTTCAATTCCTCCATTTATGTTTATTTATCTCTCTTGCATGTTTACTCTGTCTGTCTGTCTGTGAGTCTCTCTTGCCCTCTCTTTCTCTCTCGCTCTCTCTCTCTCTCGCCCTCTCTCTCGCTAACATGAAATTCTACCCTTTTCAGTTCTTTGTTTCTTTGTTCTCCTGGGATCTGTCCTTTCATTCTGTCTGGCTGCCAAATGACAGTACTCATTTATTTGAGGCCTTTACGTGTGTGTGTGTGTGTGTGTGTGTGTGTGTGTGTGTGTGTGTGTGTGTGTGTATATTTGGGAGTGTCTGTGTTTTTCAAGGACTGAAAAGCTTTTACTTGGCCCTTCTTAGCCACTTTTTATTACATAATAATTACAAGTTCATTAAGATGACCATTTTTATGTTTAATTACATGTTTAATGTATTACCAATATTATTCTAAACACCTATGAGTGTGTTTTGGCAGTTCACCTTTTAAAATATTATGACTACATTGTGACAATACCAGAATTTTGACTTTTGATATATCTTATTTCAGTTTTAGTAACATTGTTATGAACACATCTGAAAGATAATAAGTAAAGAAGCTTTACCATCTTTTTTTTTTAAGCTTTTAAAGGGTCTTCACGCACCTGTGCAGTAACCCTAATGGTTAACTGCAGCATAGGTCTTTGACTGAGAGCTTCAGAGTGTTTAGAAAGAGCACAATCCATAAACATTAAGTAGTAAACTTGTTTCTGGAAATGTGGTTGCATCATGGGGTCTCTTTATTACGTTTGTTATTGATGTTCTTTGTCCTAGGTTAACTTTATTAATGCTAGCTTAAATGTCATCTGATTACTTTGTACTGGGATACATTTGGAAAATGTCATGAAAGGAAATTCTCAGTATTTCCCAAGCGCCAACAACCAAGTGTAGCATCACAATTCTGAATTCTGAATGCATTTAGTTTTGTAGCAGTGTTGAAACATTTGCTGTGTCTTACAGCGCAGGGACAGACTGATTATTTACAGCAGCATTCAAAAGTTTGGGCACCCCAAATAACTGGGTGAAAATATCTCTGAGAATTTAGTGAGTAGAAGACCGCTGAATAAAGGTGTAATGCAAAACGTTCTAAAAAGTAGTAAACAAGATTATTGAATTAGTTATGTTTGTAAAAAACTTTCACCAAGTTCCCAGATCTTTATTAGCCATGAGCTCTTCCAAGCAGCTGCCTAGGACTCAGACTCTGAAGTATCTGAAGAATAATAGATGCTCAGAAAGTAGGGCTGCACAATATATCATTGCAGCATTGTCATTCCAATGTGCGCATGCTCAATAATCACATTGCAGGATGTGCAAGGTCACATATGGCAACATGAATCAAGCATCTAATGCTGAAACGTGCTTGGAAAATTCACACTGGTCGCATTTTCCATTGCAGATCTATTCTACTCAGTCTTTGATGCACCATTATTAATTTCATGACCTGTTGGATTATTGACATATATATGACAAATATATATATATATATGTAGTCATTGTTGTGTATCAAGGAAAACAACTCATCGGACCAGGGGACCTTCTTGCATTGCTCCAAGATCCAGTTCCATTGGGCTTTGATGCACCACGTTGCATGTTCATTGTAGGCACTTACAACCGTGGACAGGGGTTAGCATGGGCGCTCAGCACTGGACACATTGGGATAGACTGTGTGTTGTGTTTACTTAATTCTGGAACATAAAAGTTGACATTCTATCATATATCGTACTTCCCTATCATATTTAATGTTAACGATGCATAAACAAACATACATACACACTATGTCCTACCTCAATAATGTTTATCATTCATGTAATCTAATGTTAGTGATTTACTGCCACAATACATCATTTTATGCAATTTGCTTAAGCATCCAATACTTTTGCACAGTACTGTAGATCTTGCAGACCAAGCCCTTTCCATTACATCCACTAAGCTAACCTGATAGGATGCTTTTCCATGGATTTTTATGTTCACTCCATTATTATACCTCTTTTATACCTCTTTTATAACTTTCATCTGTAATCAGATTGAAGGCTGAACTAGAGAAAGCTTCAGTTTAGCTCCATGACCTCGATGCAAAAGAACAGCAGTGTGCAAGGTGTGTGTTTGGTTCTCCTAGTCCGCAGGGGAAGAATGTGTTATTGCAACTGGATATGTTTAGGGTTTATGGCGGACTCAAATAATGTTAACTCAACTCATGGCTCAATAGACAAATGGCCTCATTCACTGGAGTTAAAGGTGTGTGTGTGTGGGTGTGTGGGTGGCTGGGTGTGTGTGTGCTTGTCAGTGTGAAAAATGGTCAGCCTATGCCTTGTTAAATGCTTTCAGGTGTCCTTGACTTTTCAGGAGGTCAAATGTTTCCGTCTGTTTTTGCTTATGCTTTAGACCCGTGCGCTTCCGTGAAAAGTACATTCTGTTTTCATTCCACGTCCGAATGTGTCTTGTTAATTAATCTCACTGTTACATTTGCATAATTTAATGCACTTCTGGCTGGGTTAAATTTGCATTCACTGGCGGCTTAACTCGTATCTGCTGCGGACTAATAAACCTGCATCCCCATTTGACCTCAATTTCGGCTGGACAGTATAAGCAAAGGTCTAATTTCTCTTTAAAATGACACTCTTCAAAATAAAAGTGTAAAGCGCGTCAATGTAAAGGTTGTTTTCCAATTTACAGGTAGTTCTTAGGGAAGAACTTGCTTAAATTATTGCTTGGTCTGACCACAAATTGTGGTTTGGCTGGTTATTTTATGTTGTTTTTGGCCATGTAGCCTTTAGCATGCTAATAAGCTGACACAGTAATCAAGCTGTATCCATAGTCTTATTACAATAATTTGCAACCTATTGAGTTCTATGATCTTTTAATATTTCAGTGAAATTATGAAAGAGCTCGCTGAATTCCAGCGTTGTTCTGTAATAGGATGCTGGCTTTGCAACAAGTCAGTTCATGAAATGTTTTCCCTTTCATATATTCCATGATCAAATGTGAGTGGCATTTTTGAAAAATTGTAACATTTTGGAACCACCGCAACTCATACAAGTTACAGAGCAGGATTACACTTCATAACTTCATAACTCTCTGCTTACTTAATAACTGCAGAGTTCCAAGCCTTCTCTGGCATTAACATCGGCAAAAAAAAACTGGGTGCCGCAAGCAGGAGGATTTGGAGCAGTGGAAACGTGTTCTGTGTAGTGATGAATCACTCTTCTCTATCTGGCAGTCTGATGGACGAGTCTGGGTTTGGTGAACGGTGGGACTATAAAGTTTGGTAGAGGAGGGATAATGCTGTAGGGGATGGTTTTTCAGGAACTGCTTAGACCCCTTAGTTTCAATGGAAGGAGTGCTTCAGCATACCAAGACATTTTGGACGATTGTATGTTTCTAACTCTCTTCCTGGTCTGTTCCAGCATGACTGTGCACAAAGCATGGTCAACAAAGCTGTGGTTGGGAGATTCTAGACAGAGGTTGTAATCAAACGTTTGATTTGGACTGTCCCCAGTCTCATCACAGTAAATGCATGCTCAAATACTAATTAATTTGCTTCAAAAATACATCCGAAACCTATGTAAAGATGTGTTTATAGAATAGTAAGTCATCTGTGGTTAACACATCTGTTTATCTGTATGTTCATTTGATATAAATATTTTTTGTATTCCTTTAAGATTTGCCATGCATAAAGGAGAAATAGCAACTGTGTATTTGTGTATTGTTCTTAGGTAAATGCTGATGTGTTAAACATTAGTCTTGATTAAGGCAAACAGAATTGCATGTAAGCATGCAGAGGTTTTAAGATAAGAATTCAAAAGCCCTGGTGCCTGTACGTGTTTCACAGGGCTGATAACCAGGCCTAATTTATTTGAACATCCATTCCTTGCCTGCTGCTAGAATACAAACTGATACAGTGCCTTTCCTTTTTTAAAAGATAAACCTCCATGGCAACAGTCCAGCATTATAGTAATCACTGTCGTAAGTCATATCACCTGGTAAAAGGTCTGTCATGAATGCAGTATGTATTGCTGAACAAAATGCAGTTGAAGCTCTGTGATAGGCTCTGTAATATACACTTAGAGCTCAAACCAGAGACCTTGTCCATCTCCATCCCCATAATAGATTAATTATACCATCTCAGCAGCGGTGAATTGTAACCATTGTAACCAGCTTAAGCCTTCAGTTCCGGTCACAAAAATGAACAACTAAATAAATTCAGTTTTGAAAATGCTTATTTCTGCTAGTGCTGTAATAAGAATTCATGTAATGTGTAGGGCTGTGCTAAGCTAATGCTGGTGCATCTTTGCCTTATAGATGAATGCATTCTGCCATTTGAGGCTGTATCCATTGCTGACACATATGTGCAAATGCAGGCACACAGCCTAAAGAAGTATTGTCCATAAAGACTCTCAGGAGCAGGCTTTTCTTGCGAAATCAGCCTCACCCACTGGAAACCAACACATGATTGGTGAATCCCCCTGTCACATTCTAATTACATTGCCTGTTAATCTGAGCATTAACAGAGAGCTTGCTTGACTGTCTCTGTTTATATAGGGGGAAAAAACATTTTTTTGTGCTCAGAAGTCATCAGACCTTCTCTAAAGGCTTGAAATGCCCTGAGGGTTCCCCCACTGGATTTCAGTCACTACCTCTCTTGGGTAGCTTTTGTTTTCAACACCTTTCTTTGGAAACTGTGACTCATTGCAGGGGCTTGCAAGCAATATCTGGAAAATTGTATGAAGGCCATCAGTCCAGGCGTTAAATCTGAAAACATTACATCCTTAATCCATAGTGAAAATGCCATCTACATGCATTCAACTATGTTAGGTTGCACCCATTATGCATGCACACTTAGCTTGTGTAGTCCGTGTAGAGATGTATTGCCAATAGAATAGGACCCTGCCTAATGCCAGGCATAGGCTAGAGGGGAATAAAGCAACCCTTAGCAGTTGAGCTGTGTTCTCTGGAACGATGGTGCCCCATCCAATACGTTTTGGATTAGTTGAGGTGGAGTAGTGATCATTTAACAGCCTGACCTCACTAATGCCCTTTCTGCTGTTTGCAATATCCTCTCAGAAATGCCCTAAAAGCCAGTAGAAAACCTTCCGTGGACAGTGGAGACAGTTACTCCAACAAAAGCAGGAAAAACCCCTTTTTCATTATCCTTGATTTCAGAAGGAACAATGAAGGAGCAGATGTCCCAATACTTTTGTCCATAGAATGTTACTTTTCCAACCTAAAAAGTTACTTTTCGAAGAATGTTGGTCTATTTTTTTTTTGTCTACAATAAAATCTAGGCATTACTAAGAAGATCAGATGCTGTCGCCACTGTAGCAGAGTAAAATACAATGTGAAGGAAACTGCAGAAATTGCAGTTCCGTAGAACTAAGAAGAAATAGTTGGAAAACGCATTCATCCTGATTGTACTTGATGTGATTAACTGAGTAAGTGTAACCAATTATTACCCACCTCTGAAAGAATAGAATATCTATTATATATCTATATATATCAGGTTAGATTATAAGAATAATCTTACCTGTCCTTAAAACAGTGACTGTAAATTTAGCCTTGTTTAATGAATAGTGCTTCTAAAATGTCCAGCCGGTGTGTGAGCTTCCTAGGAAAAAGTCTGTCCTGAAGTGCACTGTGATCAAAGAACATTTAATGAGTGATTATCTCTAATAAAGGACATTTGATGGCAGCTCTGTTTCAGATTCTTAAGAAGATTATGCCACAACTCCGCAGTCTCAAAGATTGAATTTGGCTCTTGAAGGCAGCCGTTGCTCTTTTTCTTCTCTCATTCTAACTTCAGCTCATGCTGTTTAGTCATGTGGATCCTTCTTTTAAACTGGGATTGACATCCACATTTGGAATTTAGTTTATTTGTAAAACCTTATCCTAATAGTAAAGAAGCAGATTTACACATTGCTGTTCTGTATGAAGTAAAAAATAGCTGATAATTGCTCATAAGAGACGACTACTACTACTACTGCTACTACTAATTAGGTATGCAGTCAGACTAAATATGATGTGCAAATTTTGGACAAAGGGGCAAGTACTTGTTCATGACACTATAGATCTCTAGTAGCTCTCAGCCCAAACTGAGGTCTAAAGCCTAGTCAGAGCCAAAAGTCATCCTGTAAAGATGCACTGAATGACCTAGGAACACTGGGGGAGGGTAGGGGTAGTGGTTGTGGGGGTGTGCTCTTTGGACTGTAAGCATTTACATTGTGAGGAGGATGTCTCTGTAATGTTGACGAGTGGTGTGAAAACTGTGTAAATCCCTCTTAATCTGAGTGCTGCTGATGTTTATTTATTGATTATTCTTGCCTTCCTTGGAAGATATTTAGATATTTTCCAGTTCAAAAGTGCAGTGGACTAATCCAAATGCTCCTGTATCAAATCTTTTTACATGGACTTTAATTTATAATTGATTAATGTCATTCTTCTGTAAATCTGTCATTTGAGAGAATCTTCTAATTTCCATTGAGGAAAATTTTGTTGAAAGGTCAATTTTACACATTTAGCCCAAACACTCCTAGTCCAAATGTAGATGATCAGCCATAACATGTTTGGTGTTTGAAGCTGGCTTTTTTTTAAAGCTTTCTTCTTCTTTACCTCGTATCTCCCAAATACTATTGTTTCAGGAGAAGTAAACATCTTTCATTGGAAGTCAGTTATAAAACCTGAGCTGTTCTGCTCATCATGAAATTTGGACACCATGTAAAGAAAAGCTGCCAGATTTAGATTCATGCAAAAAGCGAAACAGCAGAAATTTGAGGTGCAAGGTTTTTAGTTGACCTCTATGGACAAAAGTTACAAATCATACCTTCGCAGTGTCTGAAATCACATCAGTAAGTCTTGAGATGCTTGAGATGACCTAACAGCGTGGCTGATTTTGAGGCGAGTGTATAAAGATTTGGGTCAGGGCAGATGGAGCGATGCCACTTGCGCTCTGTAGGATTGCTGGCTGTGGATGGTTGTGTTGTGTTGCATCACTGGGTATCGAACCTGATGAATCCTGTCGAATGAGATCACGTTCAGACTGCTGTTCCACTCTGGAGCTGATGAATTATATTGTTGCGATAATTTTGTAGATCTTATTCAGTTTAGTTCTGTAAACTGAGTTTAGTTCTCCTCAACCTTTGCACATATTGAAACTTAAAAACTTGAAAACCCCCAAAAAACAACTTAAGCTTTTTCCAACATTTCCAGCATTACCACTGCTTAAAGCCTCTGCTGCTAAAACATTTAAGTAATGTTCTCTTTTTTGGATTTGACACGCTTCTATTAAAGTTCACCTCCTTAAATAGTGCCTTTTGGAAAAGCGAAATACAGGAGAGCACTTTGCCTTTAGGATTTACTGAAACTACATTACATGGCTGTTCAGCACAGGCCGAGGTGATATTGAATTTAGCCTCAGTGCTACAGGCATAGCGCCATCCTGAACATTGCCCAGACAGATCTGGGCAGTGTTTCAGTCTGGCTGGGACAATGGTTCTCCTCATTTCTCATGGTTAAGAATAGATGTTGAATTCTCTGTTTTTCTGTTCACGTCATGTCCCTCGTCTTTGTTGATGGGGCAGTAGTACAGTGTCTGAAAAGTCTTGTCTTGAAGTAAAGGCAGCTGATCTGCATTAACGGTACTTTGTAATTGGTTCCCGTTAGGGATGCACAATATGGCAGTAAAATGTGATGGTTAATAAAGTTGTCGAAGGTCATGATGACTATGCCATGGATAATAGATTAGAGAAACTGTATTAATCTTATCATTGGATGGGAGTTGGGTGAAAGGAACCGACATACCCTTTTTAAATGCAAAACCACAGTAAGTAAAACAGCTGGAACTGAGCCAATTTCAAAACCCTAAAACTGTTTTGTAACACTAACCCCCCCCCTCATTCTATTTTCATACACCCAGCCCACTTGTAAGAGCCTTTCAAGGCTAAACACATCGACTACTTTGGGAGTATGGAATATGGAAGTGAGGCTAAAAAGGCTAAAGGTAGCGTGGCTGTGGGTTTCCGTGTGAAGGCCAGTGATGCAAGCAGGTATCTGTGCTAGGCTAAAAGTTAACCCTGGCTGACTCTACTACGATGTCTTCATCTAGCTAGCATTAGGGCATTTGTGTTGATGTGATCCAGTCAATCAAAGCAGAGTTCAGCCACCATAAAAGGAAAAGCTGAGACAAAATAACAGGGTTGTAAATAGACATGTAAAAGCATTTTTTTACCTGAACCAAAGCTGCATACTGACTATTTCTACATCAAAGAACAATCTTAAAATACTAAACAAATGCATTCCTAATGCATACCTCTAAAATAAAGTGTCTCCAACTTCAATAAAAAGCAAGTAATCCTCGCTCACGTTTACAACAGATTATTATTAAAACACCATACTGTAAGGAAAGTGACCGATGATGTTGTCAGACATGAATGTGGGGTTAATCAATCATACTTCACCTCAATAACTAATAATAACTTAAAGTAAACAGTCGGAGAAGGAGAAGCGAGAATAAGTTGTAAGCAGGTCAATTGAAGCTAAAAAAACCCCCAACAGAAACAAGGCCTCAAGACTGTAGGTTAACGGCTACAGCTAATAACAAGGGACATGGATAATATATAATATAAGGCTAAATATATAATGAAGGAATACAGTCAAGGAAACCAAAAACTGGCTAACGAGAGCACACGCAGGAGGTGCAGCTCTAATGATGTGTATATTGTGATCAATCATATATAAATACTTATCATCAAATATTATCCTATTATAAATTATGTTTTGTTTTTTTGTTTTATTTTTTTACAGGGGGGAGGGGATCATTTTTTCACTATGTGGAGATTGGTTCATTAAGGAATCAATTAAAAGGTTCTCCAGGGACCCAAAAGTGGATTTTAAAGTGGATCCCTTCTGCAACATTGTTATAGAGAACCTACTTTTGCATTTAGTGTATGTGGCTGTCTGGATGGATGGCTGACTGCAAGCTCTGGAAAACCTAATGGAGAAATGAGGTGACGACAAAAGGGGAAAAGCAGCAGGAAAATTGGAAAACGTTATGAATGGGGTGGGTGAAAAACGAAGACGGCGAGAAACTGAGGGTGCAGGAGAATCCCAGGCTTGTCCTTCATCTCCATCTAAAACTCTGACCTGCAGAAAGAGGAGAGTCCTCACTTTTCATCTATTCCCGTACCTAACAAGGTTTTCTACCCCCTTTTTTCCTCGCTATTCATCATTATAACAGAAGGGCCCCTTCGACAGGAAGCGAGGTAGACGGCTGGAGAAGTAGTTAAAAAACAAATCAAAAGAGGGTTTTATGTAGGACCTGGGGAAAGTGAAAAGAACCTTGTCTTGCTCCAGCCCCTACTAGACTGCAGTAATGTTCACCTCCCTCTTTTACAAGGCATGTCTTTTGATCCAGGCACTAATAAGTGAAATCGGAGGTCTGCATTATGAGTTAATTTCCACTTTGTGTGTGTGTTTTAGAAAGCCAGCGTTGATGGGAGGGAGCTCTGTTACTTGGTTAGTGTGCATTGACAAAGGTTTTTCTGTTCTGTGCATGTGTTTTGTCTACTCACCACATGTGTGGATCATATCAATGCATTCATTTAAGATGTAAAGTGTAAGCTTTGGGTAAAAAGCCAATGAACAGTGGCATTGGCAAAACTGCTTGAGAAAATGTAACTCGTAGGCCTGAGGTTTAAATGTGCAAATGGCACATTTAGAATGGAATGGAATCTAATCTGCTATCTGCCAATCTACTAAAATACTGCTTGTATCTTATAACAAATAAATAAATAAATAAATCATTTTGAACATTTAGTCAAAAAAGAATTACACTGAAGAATCACTATCAGAATTTGCCTTAATAAATCACCACCTCTTACAATTGCCAACTCTATGATCAAGTTAAAAAAAGTGTAGAAGAGAAATTTAAAGTTTGATCTTGATTATTCGTATCTGTTTATAGTCCCGCGGAGTCTTTAGAAGGTAGCCCCCAATAACCAATAAATGTTGCATAGTGGTGTAATGGGTTGATCAGGGACCCTGTTTACACCTGGTCGCTTCATGTTTCTCCAGTATCGGGTTTATATCAGGACAAGGCCGAACCACATAAAACTGCTAGTGTAAACACACCCGACACATTTCAAACAGATACAGTTGAAACCAGAAGTTTACATGCACTATATAATAAGACACATGCATTTTATCATGTCTGACATGAAATCAGAATAAACTTTTCCCATTTTAGATCAATTTTAGATCAGATTTGGTAATTTTAGATTACCAAAATTATTTCTATTCACTAAATGCCAGAATAAAGAGAGAGGGGAATTTTTAAGGCAAATTTTATTACTTTCTTCAAAGTCAAATGTTTAAATACATTAAGATTACTATGCCTTTAAACAATTTGGGACATCCCATATGATGAGGTCATGTCTTTTGGAAACTTCTGATGGGATCTTTGTGTAACATCATGGGAAAGTCGAAAGAAATCAGAGAATTGTTGACTTACACAAGTCTGACTCATCCTTGGGTGCAGTTTCCAGGTGCCTGAAGGTGCCTTGTTCATCTGTACAAACAATTATATGCAAGTAAGAACAAGATGGGAATGTCCAGCCAGTTCTGTGTCCCTGAGATTAACATGCTTTGGTCCGAAATGTGCCCAAATCAATCCAAGAACAAAAGCAAAAGACCTTGTGAAGATGATTGCTGAAGCTGGTAAGCTTCACCCTTTTTCCTCCAAACGTAACGATGGTCATTATGGCCAAACAGTTCAATTTTAGTTTCGTCAGACCACAGGACATGTCTTCAGAAATTAAGATATTTGTCCCTGTGTGCATTTGCAAACATTAATCTGGCTATTTATGTTTCTTTTAGAGTAATGTCGATACAGTACAGATACAGTTCACTGTGGATAAAGCAAGCCTGAGAACACCATCTCAACTGTGAAACACGGGGTTGGCAGCATCATGTTGTGGGGTTGTTTTGCTGCAGGAGGGACTGGTGCACTTGACAAAATAGATGGCATCATGAGGAAAGAACATTATGTGGAAATACTGAAGCAACATCTCAAGACATCATCCAGGAAGTTAAAGCTTGGGCGCAAATGGGTCTTCCAAATGACAATGATCCAAAGCATACTGCCAGACTGGTTACAAAGTGGCTTAAGGAGAACAAAGTCAATGTTCTGGAGGAGCCATCACAAAGCCCTGATCTCAATCCTATAGAAAATTTGGGCAAAGCTGAAAAGCTGTGTGCGAGCAAGGCAGCCTACAAACATGGCTCAGTTGCAGCAGTTCTGTCAGAAGGAATGGGCCAGAATTCCTGCCAACTATTGTGAGAAGCTTGTGGAAGGATATCCAAAGCGTTTGACCCAAGTCATACAGTTTAAGGGCAATAGTATTTGACTATGAGGAAAGTAATAAAAATTGCCTTAAATTCTCTCATTATTCTGCCATTTAGCAAATAGAAATCATTTTGGTAATCCTAATTGACCTAAAACGGGAAATGTTTATTCCGATGTCATGTCAGACAGTGAGGGAATAAATGCATCTGTGTCTTTTTATATAGTGTATGTAAACTTCTGGTTTCAACTGTATAAATCCAATCACTCAAACTACTTCACACGTTTGAGCCACGTGTTGCTTTGTATTGCAAACACATTAGTCTCTCCGAGACACATTTGACAACCAAAACCATTCCCATTACAAGCGAAACACCAGTAACTGCCAAAAAGCTCTGGATGCCTTGACTCTCATGACTCTCATTTTGAGGCAGATAAACAAACAGTAAAGTCTGCCCTATCTATGCAGGCTAACCATGCTTTAGTAGCATTAGCCTGCTAGCCAATGAGGAGTAAGGAGGTCGAGGTCGAGCAGGTGAGGGCAGCAACGCCACTACCCTAGACTCTGTACTGTTCCTTGGACAGTTTTCACTTCACAAGCCTGCATGCACTGTACATATCGAGCAGGGGACGCAAATCAGGTAGCAACTCCCCCACCATACTTAATGATTTTTATGCAAGAAGGTACAATCTGATCTCAGAGTCCTGTTAAAGTAGATCCAGATACCATCCAGATACAAACCACATGTTTAATGCCAGGTGTAAACAGGCCCAGAGACAAAGCAGTTGTGTGACACATGTGGAGCATGTGGACAAATCTTGTATTGTATGTAAACAATGTGCCTTAAACAAACCATGTGACTAGGGATGAAGGTATCTGCTATGACTGATAGACCTTGACTGATAGTTCTCTAACTTAGAGAGATGATCAGTGATGTTAAAAGTATGATTTTTGTGTTTTGCTAGTAAAGGATTACAGCAAGCTAGATTGAAATCCAGACCTTGCACATCTCTGCAGAAACCTGTGTTGACCTTAGACATTGTCAAGGTCTTCCCATCTGCTGTTCTAAGTTAGCAGTAAAGTAGTGTGGTTTTGAATGAATCTGTAGTATGTAGTATTTGATTTCAGACCAATGTCTCCATGTCCGATTGCTATTTGGAAAGCTTGCCAGTAGAGTGTGGAGTTTGCTTCATGCCATTAGACTTTTAATCAGAACTGGGTTCTGTGGCCAAAACCGAGCCTTTTGGCACCAGTGAGGGGGTGTACTTGAAAAAAAGAGGTAAAAGAGGTATGGAGGAAATATTGTGGTGGAAATGTAATGCAAGGCTGTTCTGAATCAAGAACTCAAGAAACTTGTGATGGCATGTACATGGCATTGTAGCCTCTGTCCAGTTCCCAGACATTTTCATTGAGGAATGTCTGCCAGGATGCTAAATCTGAGCCATCATTACATCTTCTAGCGGGAGAGTGATCCAACGCATTCACCCAGACCCAGATCTTACTTGTTAGAAAGTAGTCTGTCTGTCTATCTGTCTGTCTAATGTTTGCGAATCATTGTCAAAATTCACAACCTAATTGCAGGTCAAATATATGCAAAAATACAGAAAATTGTAAATGTTATTTCTGTATATTTTAAATGTAGATCTACTCCCAATGTCTACATTTACATGATCTATGATATGATTATTTGATCATTTTAATTATTTGCTTTCTACAGATGTGTACAATACATTGGAAAATCAGCCCACAATTTCAGTATTGGAACATCCTAAGTGCTTTGAGTAGGGTTGCAAAGGGGTGGACAGTTTCAGATAAATTTCCGGTAAATTATCAGTGTCTTTCCATGGAAAATTTAGCTCGAGAACTTTTTCCAAAAATATTACTATTCCAAAATGTTTTCCATGAAGGTTTCGGAAATTGTGGGTATTTCTTGGAATTAATAGAAAACATTGAATGATTTAAAGGAACTATATCCTACACTATCATCAGTGGCCTTTTTTTTTTTTTTTGGTCAACAGCAGACTTGAAGGCATAACAGTGCATAGTGCAATACGTTTACCATGGGAATTAATGGGTAATTATGGAAATTAACTGGAATTAATGGTTTCTAAAAATCATCAGGATATATGCTGTACATGTGATGGAGGAATGAACAGTGAATGTAGGGGGTGTGGTCTCAATAGCCCTTAAGTGTGTAATGTGCCATGTGCCTAGGACTGAGGAGCAGGAACTGTTTTGGCATCATATCTAATTATTTTAGCCAACATTATGCTTCGGTATATTTTTTTTCCCAACTATATGTAAGTTTCTCACCTTTAACCATAGTTTTGCATCAACAGGTTTTCTGTTTATCTTTTTAGTATAGGGAAAGGTCAGTGATTTGTCTGTGATAACTGACCGTATGCTATAAATGTGGCAGGTGGAGTCAATTGATTTTATATATATATATTTTTAACAGATCTCTCTAAAACAACCTTATTGGCACATTTATAGTTTATACTTTTATAGTGTGCATGTTTTGAGACGAAAACATCAAAATACTTCTAGGAAGCGATATGCCATCTATAAGCAGTCTTTGTTTTGGAGTATGCAGTTAATAAAGGGGTTGTTAATGAACTGATTCTTTGTTTCGGGCGTATTGTAGCAGAGAAAGCTCTGCTCTATGATATTCTAAATGCTTTATAGGAAGACCTCTAAAGTAAAAGCCAATTAGAATATAAGAATGTAATGAACTTAATCAATTTGTTATTGCATTTATTAGCTTTATTGGTTGCTTTCAAGTATTCAGACGAAATGTTGTGTTTTCAGCATCGGATGAGGTTTTTATCCCCTCTTTTTTTCTCTCTCAACCTTAGGGTCAGGTGGAAGCCTGTGTAGTGCTACAGGTTCCTCAGTGTGCTCCAGAGAACACTGAGTACTATGTGTTGTTAGAAGGCTCATCTCACCACCATGTCACCACAGCTAAGAAGAAAGAAGGGGGCTGTTCTCTAAGCTTTACTGTACCTGGTAAGTCTTTTTTTTGACCTGCCAGCAGGAATAAATGCGACCAACATTTTTATAATTTTATTTCAGCCTCTCAGCCTTGTAGAATAATTTGAGCCCACTCTTCCTTGCAGAAATTCTTTAACAAATGTATTATTGGTAAGTTTTCAAGCAACTGCTTGTTTTTGAGGCTCAGAACTGAAGCTCTGTTTGATTCAAGACAGAATAAGGCCACTCGAAATAATACATTTTATAATAATGATATTTTTTGCTTCTTTTTTGCCATTCAGATATTGATTTGGTTTTCTGTTTTGGATCAGTGTCTTGTTGCGTAACCCAGTTATGTTACAGCTTCAGGGCACAGACAGATTAATTAGGCAGCCTACTTAAGGATTCTTGGATACAGAACAGCATGCATGCGCCCTTCAGTAATACCAGGTTATTTAAGCCCTAAGGCATACTACAGCATTACCGCCCCATTGTTTGAATGGTGTTCCTCCTGTAAAATGCAGTATTAGCTTTGAGCCAGATATTAAGGGACTTGCTATCTGTGGTCAGTCCTTAGAACAATATCTGTCTAGATGTGTTTTTGAGAGCTCCATTGATTGCCCCTGCTTCCTTGTTCCATTATCATTGTGGAGCCATGGACATTGACCTTAGCTGGGTCTATAGAGACCTCTAATTTGTTGAATGTTCTATAAATTGGTTATTTTTTGTTTGCGGTCCACGTATATCAGAGAAAATCATTCAATTCAGATTAAGTATGCATTTTAGGTCAACAGAATCACTGCTATTATGTGCAAAATATGAAATAACAAAGCCTTACAATTTCCAGTTGATAAGCTGATTACACCATTATTAATTTTTCTTTATTGAAGGTCACAATGTTCCAGAGAAGGTCTCGCTGCAGGTGTATAGCTGGGAGGAAGACAGCAACCAGGTGACCCCTCTATCTGGGTCAGAGGAGCTCTTGTTGGAATTCAAACAGGACAACATGCAGGAGGTGGCCGATCTGCTCATTTTGAAACCAGACCTTTTGACCTCCAGCACTTACCAGGATATCCAGAGGAAGTTTAGTCTTGGAGAGAACTTCCAATCAACACAGGACAGTTCAGCTGTGACCGTTCAGTCAAGGACTTCCAGCCAGGATCAGGGACCAGGGAAAACGTTAGGACCTGACCAAAGACTAGATGAGCCTGTTATTGCGCCTGTTGAAGAGAAGAACCACAGCCTGAGCGACTCTTCTGCATTCTGGGAGCTTGATACTGCTCACAGATGCACACTTCAGCCATGTAGTGCTGTTGACGTCAGAATCACTCAGGCACTTGTAAACATGTACTCTTATCAAAAGTGGAACAGCCAGAAGATACAAGATTCACAAGGTAAAACATTGCAATAGGAGCTGCTTTGCTAATGAATGGATTGTGTGTGTGTATATAGCTTCCCTCACCCTTTCGCTCCGTCCGTCTGTCCGTCTGTCCAAATTGTTGGCGCTAAATTGTGTGAGTTTGTGCTCGTCTTTTGAAATTTTCTGTGCAACTCAGGGTAATGGCTAGACCTTTTTAATAGTATTTTCACATCTTAAAAATGAAAAACATTCACATGGACTTACTGCCTCTGGTTTTGTAACGCACACAGTACTGCAGCTAACCCAGTAAAGTGATTGAGATTAAGAATGAAATCCCTATCCATACTGTAGATAGAATATTTACTGTAGATCTATTCTGATATAAGTCTGTTCTGTGAGTTGAGCGTCTTTTTGAAAATTGCATTGCGGAGGCGGCAATTATCGGGTCCAAGCACTATATTAATAATATAATAACGCAATAATGCAATTACACCCTTTTTGAAGAACAATAAACCTTAATAAACATTTGGGAGCTGCATTAATATATGTTTTGGCAGTTCATAGTGCCTGTGAAATTTTGCAGCATTTATTTAATGCTTCTTTTTTTCCACCTGTCGCAGTCCGCTGTACTCTTTTCCTACACAACAGATGGCGCTGTCTGCTCATAGACTCGAGCCCGCCTCGGACAGAAGAACAGGATAGCGCAATAATTGGTATTGTCTATTCTAATGTAAACAAACATGCAAGTAAAAACAATTGGCAATATCGAGGTCAGCAGGAATTATTGAGGTCCTATCCGTATATTGTACGATAAGACGATAACAGAATTCTCGTGACAGGCGTACATGTCCGTAGTATGAACATGTAAGCCACTCAGTATAGCATGTGGCAGGTGAGCAGTGTCTAAAGCTAAATAGTGTTGAAGAGTTGGAGTGGGTGGGTGAGGTAGACATTGTATCAATTTGGCCCAGAGGCAAAAAGACGATGCAATGATAAAGGAAAGCTGAAGTGAGTAATATTTCTGGCATTAAAAAGTGACCGAAATGAGAAAATATCTTTCCAGAAATATT
Organism: Salminus brasiliensis; assembly: GCF_030463535.1. Taxonomy (NCBI): domain Eukaryota; kingdom Metazoa; phylum Chordata; class Actinopteri; order Characiformes; family Bryconidae; genus Salminus; species Salminus brasiliensis. Next base: position 18,532,094 of record NC_132878.1, read on the forward strand.
GGTGTATGTGTGGACCAAGGCCTTAGAGAATATACCTTGCAAAGACCCGTGGGACGTTGCTGTGGTTACACTGTCGCTTCTGTACCGTCATGACAGAGTAACCTTTTTCAAAACAAATACCACTGTGCAGCAGTTGCCACGGGGACTGATATGACTAGCATCAGCATTACACCTGCCCACTAAATGTGGGTGTGTGTTTGTGTTCAGTTTGCAAAGTTACCAAGCCGGTTTTAGTTTTCTTTATGGTTTTTGTGCAGGTCCTGTATTAGTCATTGTTAACAACCTGGGAATGAGTAATGAGCCATGAATTAAATAGATTTTTTTTATTTTTTTGCCATGGTAGCAAAATGGATATAGCAAAATAGTGTGTGGAAATGTATTTGAGGAATAGCTCAAACCTGCTTACCTTATGTAATGACACAAGCATTCTCTTCCCTATGCACTGCATGAAAAGTAGCTTTGAGTTTGGGGTATCATGTCTGTATACAATTGGATCTGTCATACCATACTGGAAGGTGCTCAGACATGAGGGGAAAAATGTAAATGTGGTACCTGCACTCACCAAGCACTTTATCAACACCCTGTTCACCTACTCATTCATGCAGTTATCTAGGCAGCCTCTATTATGGTGCCAGTGCAGTGCATAACACTATGCAGATACAGGCCAGCAGCTTCAGGTACTCTTCACAACAAGCATCAGAATGGGGGAAAAATATGATCCCAGTGATTTTGAACATGATTGTTTGTGCCAGAAGGGCTGGTTTTAGCTTGAGCTGTCGATCTCCTGGGATTTTCAGTGCAACAGTCTCTGGGGTTTTCTCAGAATGGTTTAACTTCTATAGCCAAGAACACAAAGCTGAGGCTTTGTTGGGCGCAGGCTCACCAAAACTGGACAGTAGAAGACATTGCCTGGTCTGTGTGTCTCGATCTATGCCGAGGCACACAGATGGTAGGGTCAAGATTTGGCCAAACTGCATGCAATCATGGCCCTAACCAGCCTTGTGTCAACAGTCCTGGCTGGTGGAGTTGGTGTAATGGTGTGAAGAATGTTTTCTTGGCAACTTTTGACCCGTTAAAACCAGCAAATTGCTTGAATGCCACAGCCTGTTTGTGTTTGGTTGCTGGCTATGTGCAGTCATGGCCACGATTTACCGATCTTCTAATGGCTGCCGTCAGCATGATAATAGCCCATGGCACTCTTCTCAAACTGGTTTCATGAACATGACCGTCTTCTCAGTCACTTGATAAGAATTCACTTTTGGGATTTGGCAGAACGGACGATTAGCAGCATGAAATTGCTCCTGAAAAATCTGTGAGGTATAGTCATGTTAACATGGAAGGAACGTTTCCAATATGTTGTGAAATCCATGCTGCAAAAACCTTACCCTGTGTTAGTAAAGTGTTACTGATAAAGTGCTGTACGTGTGTGTGTATGTGTGTGTGTATGTGTTTTTTATTTATTTATTATTATTAATATGTTTAATAAAAAATAATATTTATTAATGTTTTTTATTTAGTAATTCATTATATAAAATAATAATAATAATAATTATTATTATTTTATTATTATTATTATTTAAGTAAATTCTCATCTTACCTGGTCTCACTGGGGACACAGTATTGTAGTCCAATCCTTAGTTTCTCTTTCGTACACTGTTGAATCAAATTGAGTATATCCTTAAACTCATTATTAAAGTATTACAAAGTTAGGAAAATGACATCCAGAGATGCAAGGATTTGCTGTAACAGTGCTATTTGAATGTCTACTGAACACCCATTTTCTTTTCTCTTTCAGATCTCCACAATAGGAAAACACCTCTCCAAATAGCCAAGAATTTGGGTCTCGGTCACCTCACCCTCTTCTACCTTCAACAGTCTAGAAGTCAGGTGACAGAACTGCCCAGTGGAGGAGGGCACAGTCCTGTAGAACTGTCCCAAAGCAGTGGCGACACAGTAACAAGTGCATCACCCAAGTGAGTCACTTGACACTTTCATATGCACAAAATTAAAGTTGTTGGAGACAACTCAAGATTTACTGCTAAACCAGTCCAGCATGGGAATAGACTTGACAGCAGTATACCTTGGTCATTCCAGGAGAAATATATATGTATATAAATATATATGATTACAGCATCCCCCCCGGACAGTATGACAATGACAATATGGTGTGCTTTGATTGTTCAAAAGCAGTCTTTTTTGTTTAGTTTAGTCAACGCAGTGAGACTTCAGTGTTGTCATTCTCAAAATGTATTGTCCAAATATGTCCAAGGTCCCCCCAGTGTATTACAGCCCACTGTAGCTTCTTATGGTCTCGATAGAACAGTTGAATGAATCAATGTGTGACTTTTGTGACCAATAGTGATGACCTGATCAGAGAATAAAATGATTTATAGCTGATATTATTTATGATATAATATGACTCCAGTAGATTCTAACTGTGTTTTCCTGAATTGTCAAATGAAGGAACTCCCAATTGCTGCTGTAATAAACTTTAGAGATACTATAATATTTTGGTTTGTTATTATTTAAAATTATAAAAATTATAATTATAAAAATTATAGCTTTATAGCTTTATATAGAGCTTCCATAATTAATAGCGTTTTTATTGGCTCCCTTGTTTAATGAAGAAAATGAAAGCTGAATTATGCTAGAAATGGCAATTCTAGCTCTTGGGCTCCCCCTACAGTCAGGAAAGGATATTCGTGCTTTGAGCCGCCACTAAAGGACGTGCTGCACATGCATTTCTGGACTAGGTGAGAGATACAGAAAGTGAAAAAAGGGTCTGGACTGACACTGTCGTAATATTACAGGATTTTACACAAAAATGATCACTCAGATATGCCCTCAGGCCTGGTGTACCAATGAAGATTCTTTTTATTTTAAGGTAAATGCTTAAAAACGGTCCTTTTCTCTAATCAGTTGATTCTTCGTTTAGCCCTTCAGCTTGTACAGAGTCAAGGCCAGTGTGGATGACTGAAGTGTGGACCGATGACTCTCACCTCCTCCGATTCTGCCCCCTAACTAGCTCCCTCGTCCTGACAATCAAACACAGCACACATGTTGATGTACTGAGCAGCATACGACTCTATAGAGAAAAAATAAGAGATTCAGAAACACTCACACAGGTGAGTACCCATTAGGACCACACTTTACACGCACCAACATACATGCACAGCTTCCTAGTTGTGCTGATGAATGCAACTATCGACACATTGTATGGGCTTGTTTGATTTTAACTGTAAATGTAATTATTGTTAAACACTTTACTGTACTAGGTACAGACTGCTATTTCTTTTATCTGGTATTTCACATAGGTCTGGGTGATATGGTAAAAATACTACATCACAATATTTAAAGACATTTTTCGCGACACATGATATTTATCACAATCCATGTAAATCACAGACTAAAAACATCAGTAACGACAGATTCTTATAAACTACTATTCTGATTCTCTCCCAGACTAAATACAGTGATATTTATGTAACATCTGCTGCACTTCATCTTATTAAACCAGTATAACGACACTGTTTGTAATGAAACCTGCAGCTGATTAGTGTTTATTAAGCATTAACAGTATCATCCATATGCTTAGAAAAGCATATTGTTTTCACAATAACAGAATTGATCACAATGTGATAAAATAATAATTTTTAGGTGCATAAAAAACTGAAATGCACTAATTGGCTGCTTATAGGATAATCTCATGGTATCCAGAAATTTTTAAGGCTGGTTTCTGAATAGTGATTTAGCTTATTCTTGAATTAAATTAACATTAGTGTCCAATACAATGATTCCCAGGCTTTGGTGGCAATTATTTACCCAAGACATGCATAAAACCCATGAATTCAGTTAGACCAGAATACAGTAAGGTTCAGAATGTTTGTTGGATATTCTTACATATTTCCTCTGAATGTGCGTTGTAACATCTGCCTCAGTTGTGACTTTGACATAATTCTCGTTTGAGTGAACCAGGACTTTAATTCTAAAATGTATCGTTTTTTGCATTGGGCCAGACCAAGAGAATCTAAACTCATCCAGAGGAATCCCTTTAGTATATGTGACATGATTGTGCTTGTGTTGTAGATGACTGAGCTCAGTGAAACTGCTGAGAAGACCAGACAGAGCCAGACTGATGACACAAGTGACGGAGGTTAGTTTGCACCATCCGAACCCATGCTGTGTTCACACCAAGTGCATTATATGATACAATGTCCCCTCTAATCAAAAAATGGCCACCTATGGTAAAAGCTGAGATTTGAACAGACCCATTTCTAAAATACCCATTAAACCCACAGGACTGGAGCCAGAGTTTTTTTTTTTTTTTTTCCCTCAATAACATCCAGTGAGGGCAACAGAAAAAGAGCTAGAATTGTGGTTCCTGCAGATGGTACACGGACTGCTCCAGAAAACAAATGTAGTGAAATTAAGACAGAAGAGGATTTTTGTGGGGGCAGTCCAGCTGTATTTTATTTCCACTGACCTGCTCTACTCCTTTATCAGTACATATCTGACTGGTAATATCTGAGGCTTCATTAAAATTGTTCTATTTGGAGTTGAAACTAAGGGCACAGGGCAGTGGGAAGCAAGTCTTGAATCCAAAACAAACGAAAGCTGGCCAGGGCTCGGTACCTCGTAGCACAGACCGTAAAATGGCCTGTATGTCTGAATTAACTTTAGGATGTCTAGATAGAAACTTTGCAAACTCAGTAGTTTATCATTCAGCTTGGTCACGAAAGTTATTGATGTGTTGGTTAGAAGAACAAAACACTTCTACCAGCAGCTCAAGTTACTTGTAAAGGTGCATCAGATGGTTCTTTGAGGGATGCCATAGAGAAAGAAATACTTTTGGTCCCATAAAGAACCATGTTTGTCATAGAGCTGTAATATAGGTATAGCAAACCTTTACATTTAATTAAAATTAAAAGTACCTTTTATATTAAACTCTAACTGAGCTTCCTTAAAAAGATGTTAGAAAATGATTGTGCTAACACCCACATCAGATCACAGCAGATGTTTGTTTATTTATTTGATTGTTGAAATATTTCAAATCTTAAAATATGGAGCAAAAAAATTACAATTCTGCCCACGTTTGGGATTTTAAAAAAAATCAGTTTGAAGATTAGTATATTAGTATCTGTGTTGTTGCCATTAAATTATCTGCAAAATGAATCAGTTGGTACTAGTTACATTTGCTTGTCCCATTTAGTATGATATATGATGTGGTGTTGACCTTCTACCCAACTCTGCTCTTTAAGATATGTGCTGCTTAGTTTCTGCATTGCAGACCTTATCACAGGTGGATTGTGGCAGATTTATTTGCAGAATAAGCTTCATCAACCTTAAAACGGCCTTAATCCACGTCAGGGAAGCCAGCCCGTAGTGATCTGAAGTTTTTAGTGTTGCTTTTTTTATATTAAAAGATTTTGTCAAAGTATTTTGGAACCCTTTAAAGACTACAGGGTTTATTATTGTTCTCTTAAGTCCATTTTTATTGTTTGTCTATTTTTAGGAGCGGATTACTCCAATTTTTCCTTAAAAAAATTGTGAGTTTTCTCGTCTACTGATCTAATCAAAAGCAGCAGCCTTAATATTAACGCGTTCAGTCCATGTCCCTGTTTAACTTGTCCCGTTTATCCTTCTGCTCTTCCTCACTGTTTCTCTTGTCGTACTCCTCTTGACCCCTCTTTGCTTTTCTCTCGTGTGCTCGTCCACTCTGCCCCTTTCCTCTGTCACAGTGAGTTACGTCTGGCAGGGTTGTTAGGGTACATTGGGTGAACTTGGCTCACGTAGGAGGACATTGTGGTGGGGTGTGGGATGACTATTTTACACACACACACACACACACACACACACACACACACACACACACACACACACACACACACACACACACACACACACACACAGAAAAGCCTTTGTGAGACTGCTGAAGTTGGGTTTCCCAAACATGTCCAGTATGAGGGCAGAGGCATTCTTTCTGGGTGGGCTGAGAGAGAAAGCCAGAGAGACACTCTACATTGTTATAGATGAAAAGCCGGGGAACTCTCTGGGTCTCTCCTTGTCTCTGCCGGCAGCTCTAAATAAACTGAGCCAGACTACATTAGTGCATGTGGAAATGTGTCAAAATTCTAAAAAGAACGATTCTGTGATTAATAAAGACTATATAAAAGTAATATTTGCAAAGGGTTTAGTCCTTTTTAAAAAGCTGCTAATCTGGGCAATAAGTGTTCATTTACTGAGTGAAACATTCAAGGTAGTAGGAAAAGTAGTGGTCTTACATCACTGTGCTCCTCAAAACATCTCCAAAGCTCTCCTCATTGCATCATGCAACACCTGCTATGGTAAATCAGTGCTTAGGGATGTTAAATCAGGTGAGCTGGTGATGGAATTAATCTGGTTGCTTAATGTGCTTAAGTGTCTGAAACCTCTGTACAGTACTGGTGGTAGGGTAATGAGGTAATTCCTACACACCTAGTAACCACTGTCCCACAATGCTGCCAGGGCTAAGAGAATGAAGGCAGACGTGTTTCCACTGAGACATGTCAATCTGGACAGCCTCCTCTTTTTGAACTGCTGCTAATGTGGCATCATTGGACAGCTCAGCATGCTTGAAGGTGTTAACTAAGACTGTGCTGTCTAGAACCGACCAGAGTGATTAAGGAACACGGCACGAAATGCATGACTGTGGCATCATTGGGGATCAATCTCCAGACTTTGTGATGGTAAAGCCAAGGTTTAAGCAATAATTTGGATATACTCCATTTGCATTAGTGAATTAGATTGTAGTATTTATTTGTTTATCTCTCCCATATCTGAGTTGAGCCACATCTGTATTGATGCTGTCCTATAAAATAATCTCCTTTTTTTTTGTCCATTTGTAGCTTTCTCCATTGTTTGAACCCTGTACCTGCTCGGTACCCTGTGTAAATAATTGTGTATGAATAGACTAATAGAAGTTCTCTAAATGATTTTACATTAACTTCCATTCAAAGTTAAGAACATTTTAGCCTTCTCCTGTAAAATCACCATTTTGCAGATTTACATATTTTTCATTGGGGAGCATTGATATGTGGTTTTAGATCAGAGACATATTACAACTTTAAAGCAACAATATGTAGCCTTTTTTTCCTTAAAGTAACAGCTTCAAAACCATTGTCAGATAATCCGCTGACTTGTAATAGGGAGGATGGTGTCTCTTGCTGCTCTGGGCTTGGGACGCAGGTTTCTGCACTATATAACTCTGGAGAAGCTATAAAAGAGCTATGTAACACTGAGTAACATACTTGTGTTAAATCTTGTAAAATTACTCTACATTGTCAGTCCACATGCTTATAGCACTTTCAGTGACTGTTTTCTATTTCCTAGCTTGTCCAGAAATGCATGAAGAGTTTTGAGTGGTGGCTTGATCCGTGAATTACACTTCCCAACTGTAGGGGGAGCCCAGCTGCAAGAAATGCCAGTTGTCACATTACATTGCTTTAATGAGAAAAAAATCAGATTGGAATTCTTGTGCATTTTCGTGGTGCTTTTTGGGAAACCTGGCTATGGGGGGAAAAATATTTATACCCTTAGCCAGTGCAGCTATGGCTAATGTGGAGTAAGTGTTAGTAATAGCTACAACGGCGTTTAATGTCCCTGACCTTTTTTCACCTTTCGTCCCTGATCATGAACATCTGTTGTGAACACTAGTGCTGCTAATTGACTGATTTGTTGTTGTTCATGGTGTTTGTGGATGTTGGTTGGGGTGTGTACATGCAGGCCAGGTCATTTCAGGGCAGAGGATGTGTTCACAATAAACACAAGAACAGGTCACTTGCAAACACGATTATGAACCGTCAATAAAGAACGATGGGTTGTGAGCTCGAAAAAAAAGCAAAAAAACAATTGAGCAGGAAAATGAGAATTTTTGCATACGAATATTTCGCTGCCTAGGGTGATGCATACATGTTTAAGAACATGTACATCATTTTCCAATATGTGGAAAATGAGCTGTCTGAATCGAAGCTTCTGTTATGTTAGCTACTTCGGCTTGTAGGCTGAAGTGATTGACTGATGTTTGGAATAAAGGTTAATACATTTTTAGACCAAACTATTGCGTTAATATTCTGAGTAAAGGGGCAGTGGTGGCTGGGGCAGTGGTGGCTCAGCGGTTAGAGCGTCGGGGTTGTGGGTTCGATTCCCGGGCTCTGCAAGCTGCCACTGTTGGGCTCTTGAGCAAGGCCCTTTACCCTCTCTGCTCCCCGGGCGCTGGAGTTGGCTGGGTGTGTGTACTCACTGCCCCTAGTGCACTATAGTGAACTATACTTTTCTAGCAACTATAGCTGTTCTAACAATTTGTAGGCATTAGTTTTCTTTATTAATAAGCTTAAATAACATGTTTATATCCAGCATGTAATATTTATATAAACATTGAATAATGTAGTGCAGGAATTGCAACCATTTGTATTCATCTATATTCTGATCACTTACTGCATTGCAAGGATTAAGGGGGTGAGATGAGCCCTGTGTGTGTAACCCCAAGTATAGGGGTGTGTATTGTGTGTGTTTTTTTTGTGTTTTTTTTATTGTTTTTTTATTTATTTATTATTTTTATATTATATTTATTTATTTTTTTTATAATATGAACCTCCTTCATAAGATGGGCTTCACCACTCCATTGAGATAATACACCATGAACATAATTATACTGTGCTGTAGTGCATAATGGGTCTAGGTACTTCTGTGGTTGAGGTGGGCTTAGCGAAGCACTGATTAGGAGGAGGTGCCTATATGATTACCCCAGTGAAGAGCTTGTAATGTAGTAGGTGATCAGAACAGGGGTGAGGAGAATGGGTTGGGCTCCAAGTGTAAATATTAGATGCAGAATCCTTTTTTTTTTTTTTTAGGAACTAGAGCCACTGACAGCCAGACAGCCATACAGCCCTCCCTCTGCCATGCAGTGGTTTGTTCCATACTCCTCTCTTTCCAAGGTTCTGAGTACGTGTCTCATGAGCACATAAGTTTGTAATTCGTTTGAATCATAATTTCAGGCATTTGCAACTCCACCCCAGTAGCAAAGTGAGCCACCACATCTTTTTGAATGGCCACCAAGGCAGAGTTATTGGGCAGCTGAACTTGAAGCTTGAAGTGCCCTCCCCTCCACCCACGGAGAGCAATTGGGCAGTTGTGTTTTCTGGGACTCCTGGCAACGGATTTGTGTAGCATGGGATCAATGGCGATCTCCTGATGATTGAGCAAACACTTAGACAGCTGAGCCATTCTTTAAATGTCAAATCTGCTCGAGTGGTTTACATCTTGTGGTAAACCCCCTGTATTTACTAAAGTATTCTCTTGATTGTTGGCCTTGACACAGATATGCCTACCTCATGAAGCCTGTTCTAGATCTGGCTGTTCACCAAGGAAAGATTTATTCAGTCAAACACCCTAGTCATTTTCCCCGGTTGTCTTTCAGGCCTATTTGTGTCTTTGAGGACACTGGTCACACCCAATATTTTTGCTGTCTCACTGGTTGGTTTGTTTTGAGCCTGACCAGCCTGACCGTGGCTTGTCTCACTGGCAGTGACCAGTTTCATCTTGAGTATGCTGGGATGTACAGCTAAAATGGCAAGAACTATGTTTATGTCCACATATTTATGGTCCTGACTGCATGTCATGATTTCAACAGTGATCTAACAGTAACAATAATCTTATCTGACATCTGAACACTGTAGTAGTGTTAAGATGTAGTGTGAGCCAGAGAGAGATGAGAAAGAGACCCTCAGGTGATGTTAAAAGTACTGAAAATAGGATTTTGGGAGGGGGGGGTGGACAGCAGCGGTGGACAAAGGAGCGAGCTGTGTTGCCAGCAAAGGCAGATTTAGCCCCCGAGACCTCCTGCACTTAATGCACACAAGCTTCCTGTCATTGGTAACCATAGTGATTGCTGCTTTACTGCTCTGGCTTTGATCCAAAAGGTAGGGGTGTGTGTATGTGTGAGTGAGAGTGCTGCCTGTCTGGCTTCGTATCCTCTTTTCTTAACTGATGCACAGTGATATTGTGTTCAACACTTAAGCAGAGATTTCTTTGGATATTGGTGTGTGGGTTTTTTTTCAGGTAGATGTAGGATTAATATGATATGTGATAAGGTATTGTGTTTGTGTGTATATATGCTTTTTTTGTGCAATAACTTGTTAGTGTTGATTTTGTGAAGCTTGTTTATATTATTTTCTTATCCGCAGATTTAACAAGCCGGACAAGCATAGAGGATTCTGCACTGGTAGACAGCGTAAGTGTCCCATTGTTTGTGTGGCATGAATGTGTGTGAGTGAATTCATTTTTTGGATTAGGACTTAAATGTATGCCAGATGGACATCAGGGGTGTCCTTATTACTGGATTCAAAAAGTCAGCTATGAATAGTTGGCAGGTTGTGATGCTTATAATTTGACAATGGGTAAAAAATGATTTATGTGGTTTTATGTGCATGTTTTTTTTCTATTTTTATAAATTAGTGCATATTTTCTTCAAACAGACCCCAATTACTTTCAAACTATAGACACTTTGTGCTCCTGGGGAGACCAATGTATTGGTCATCCACTGTATTCTCATGAGATCAAGCTAAAAATAATGGCTTTTTATTTTATTGAGATTTGGAAGACTTCACTATAATTATTATTTACTGTAATAACGAAAGTCTTGATTATTTGGCATTACCCTACTGTGCAGAGGTTTTAGGCACCTTTTAGACCACCTTTTATATCTGCAGTCTGAGTGTTTTTGCTTGTACGACCCCTCTCAAGAGATTCTTATTTTGAAGGAAGTAGTTGATATCTTGTGAGCTAGTGTGAAGGATGAAGCTTGGTTCCAGATTTCTCCTTCACTGTATATATTCATTTCCATCTGGTGGGATGGGCTGAGCTTGAGTTCCGTGCTGAGTGAGTTTGGAAAGCATGTGCTATTGTAAAATCCCTTAATTAATTTCATTGAGCACATGCTGCTCGTTTAGGAACTGTATTATTTGGAGTGAGCCACGTGGCCTCTTTTGCAGAAATGTCACGGTGAAAGCAGTGAGTCACTTTGGTAATGCCGGGATTACACAATCAGGTAATTTTTAGTATGTGCTTTTAACAAAGGTCTGGTAAAGGAAATTAGTTACTCTGGTAAAACCAGATCTGCCATGTAAAATATGCTCAAATTAGGACATTTCAAACATAATTCATTCATAATTAATTCTTCATAATTAATTTTCTTTTCTTTACATCCAGTAAAAAGTGTTTTGCCATCTCAAATGTTTACAATATTCATCCAGCAGGACAGCATGAATGTATTTGTTTATACGGAACACATTTACAGCTATTTCTTATGGTTGTCTTTTCTTCAGGTCTTTGAAGAACAGCTTGTTCTCTGTCTGGATGAAGACGAAGAGAGTCTTGCCACATGTAGCTCAGGTATCCGTTTATCCGTTCACCTTTATTCTGATTTATTGTTCTTAAGTTTAATTTTTTTAACGGTCATTTTTAACTACATATAAGAGTTTTGTCCAATATTTGTTTGTGGTTTTTTTTTTTTTTTTTTTCTCTTCGCATTGGTATCAGTATTAGCATCAGCATAATGTCTATATCGGTCAGGCCTCAGTATGTTTAACGTCAACATTCTCACTTGATGAGTAGTCCACCGCCTCCCTTCTAGTTAGTAGGTTTTTATATACAAAAGTTTAGTTTTTGCATCTCATCCCATTTTGTTTATACCTATTAATTAAACAGTTTTACCACAGTACTGTCAGAGTAAAGGAAGGACTGGGAGGATAAGAGACCTCTGTAGTTTTTTTTTTTGACCCTGTTGGTCTGTTACTTTATGTTCAAACATGACATTCTTTGTTCCTACAAATACTTAGTGAGCGTGAGAAAGAAAGTAGTTTAGTAGAAAAGGAGGAGTGAGTCCGAGATTGAGTTTGAGGTTTGAGATTTTGGTTTGAGATTGGAGCCCTTTTTCTTTCGGTCTCTCTCCCTCTCACACACACTCTAACACACTTACACAGATGCCAAACTGCCTGTAATTGCAGAGAAAACAAGCTCTGATGGTTAGATTTGCATTAAAGTTGACATTTAAGACGGTTAAGTTCTCCATACAGAACATTTTGAGGTAATTGCATCATGTTTTTTATTATTATAACAAGCTTTTTATTCATAACTAGCTGAAAATAACTTACACTCTTACACTCACAACACTTCCTAGGTCGATGATGGTCTAAAAGGTTTAAAATGCAAAAAGTAAAGCTAATAGTTATGAGTTATTGGTTAGCATTATCACATCCTCAGATATTCATATTACCTTTTTTTTGTAGGGCCAGTGCTCCAGTTGCCTATGTATGGGTTACTGAAGTCTGAAATGCAGTAGCTGCATGAAAAGCCCACAGTTGAAGGAGTTAAACATGTGTGTGGGCTTCTCCTTTACATTAACTCTGCAGGAGCACAGGCAGCAAGCTTACTTTACTGCAAGCTAAGGGCACACACACACACTTCACTTCACTCTAACACACAAGGCACCGACGAGAGCAGGAAGATGCTGAGTTGGAGGGGTTAGTCACTGTGGCGATGTAGAATGCAAATTTCCTTCAAGTTGTCGGGGGGGTGGGGGTGGGGGGGCTGGAAGAATGGACGTTCTGTTGTGTAAAAAAAGGAAAAGGAAAAAAAAACAACTACTGCTGGAGTGTTGTTACTGAGAGCAGAGTTGTAAATCTGCCAGTTTCTCACACACACGCGCACCCCCTAAGCACCACACTTATTGACCACAGACGCCAGCTCTTTATTATTGTAACTCTCTCACTCAGTTATTCGATTATTCATCAGCACAAGCATTCCACTGACTTCTGTGGTTCTGTAACAAAGTCCTGCTATTTTTTAAGCCACGTTCAGAGTTGTTTCTAATATTCTCTCTACACAGTATGGCTGAAAGTATTTGGAAACAATTCCTAATCACTAAATTTAGCTGCTTTGAAAGAGCAAGTCTGTGTCCAGGTACACCTTAAAGTGTGAAGAAATGAAAGTGTCAGGAAATAACATTTAGACAAAATGTACGTAGGTCAGAGGGCCTGAAGTCCAGAAGGGTGACCGAGAATGACTGAGAATTCAAACAATACAGATAAATACAACCCTATTATCATTTAGCAAACATAATCCTGGAAACCACATGATATTAATGATCCTAAAAGATCATTATGGTTACTTTTAATGCCCATGTTAACATGGCAGGTTTTTGGGTCAGATGAGGAGCGACTTAATGACAATTTGTTTTATTTGAACATTTTGCACATCTCTAATGAAACCTTATTTGATATCGGCATGGGAGTAGTGTATAAAGTGTTGCACTTAAATGTGAGCGCTGTACAGTCCATGTCGAATTTGACGAATTTATCCAGCCAACCGTAGCTTAGTTAGAAGTTTAAGTTAAAAATATAACTTGGTTAGCTTGCGAACAGATTCCATTATTACTTGTATTAATTATTCGACATCATATCAAATGCAGTAACCCAGAGAAAGTTTAGCTTAGAACTGCTTGAATCTGCCTGTTGACAGTTTTAACATTGAGCTGTGAATGTGGTCTTCCATATACAGTACTTTCATCTTTTCAATTTCAAAAATGGAAAGGACTCTATGCTAAGATGCAGCTCATTTGCGGTGCTTTAAAAGACTTCAAGTAAATGTCGCACTGGAGTGAAGCTGTTCTCCAAATCCATGCACATTGTGGGTTAATAGTGTTGCTACAGTTGCTGCCTCTAAGCAAAGCAGTTGTGAATATCAATCACAAACAGACGGGACAAAACCGTACTGATCTATACAATACTAACAATAAGTCAATGTTACCCACCTGCCCAGCAGGAACAGAGCAACATCTTGTGCCTTTTCATGTCATTTGGAGGTCTCTCCACCATCCAAACACTTCACCAAACCTTACACGTGTCCCCTTCCTTCCCTATGCACGAGCACGGAGACTCCCTGTTGCTGATTGGCTGGAAAAGTGTTGTGTGGTTCGACCCGAGCCACTTTGTTTGTTTTCTATTTGCAGAGCCAATACAAACCCCAGACTTTTTCCAGTGTGCAAACAGAGCAGAGAAAAACAGCGAACCATGAAGAAACAAACAAAAAAAAGTTTTGAACAGTAATTAAAAAAAAAAAATATATATATATATATATATAGTTTTTAAAAACTGTTTAACTTTGTCAAGTTTTTTAACTTGATGTCATCATAGTAAAGTCCAGTGAGGTCTTCCCAGCCTAAATCCAAAACACAGTCTCTCAGTGGGCAGTATGGCATTGTGCTTTATTTGGCCTGTCAATAGTACATTCATGCAGGACTCTATAGCTACGACCACAAACAGGTTACCAAAGAAAATAAGAGACATGTCGAAGTGTTTTGTCTGTAAAGCTAGTTTACAAACACACACACACACACACACACACACACACAAGGAAAGTGAGTAAGAGAGAGTGAGTGAGAGAGGGAGAGAGAGAGAAGACAGCTTGGAAGGAGATGGCTGAGGGAGGAGATAGTTGGGGCTGGAGGCCAGTTTGTGAAAGCGATTAAAACAGTCGTGGCTTCAGCACTCAGCCAAGCAGCAAATGTGGACAGAAGGCGAACGCCACTGGAGGTTTTCAGCGTTAAATGTGTCTTTTTTTAGGTCCTTTTCATTCAAGTACTAAACGTTTACGACGGCGAGTTCCACTGGAGTGGAGCCTCCTGTTTCGCAGAGCCGAACGAGAATAAGCAAACTCACAGAAAGGAATGGAATAAGGGTCTCAGTGCGACAGAAAGAGAGAGGACTGGGAATGGAGGTGTAAACTTGGGCCTCGGCCGGGAGCCTGGAACCTTTCTCTTCTCCTTTTTTTTTTTTTTTTTCTGACTCCAGGAGGAAATTGGTCTCACTGAGGATTTTGCCAACACACGCGTCCAGACACTCTTAGCACACTTGCTAGCACTTCCAACTCAGGTTCTGTCTTTTCTCAGGAGAGGTTGTCGTTTGCTTTGGTGGGCTGAGGAAACACTAGACTGCTGTCTTGATTCGGGTTGCTGTCGTGACACACAGACTACTGTTCGGAAGTCTGGACTCACTTTTTATAATAGTGAATGCTTTTTGTTTGATAGATGGAAAGTCTGTTGGGTTTATTTATGGCTTGTCAATGTGGATAGAGATATTAGCATTGTTTTTGGAGACAACAAGGAGGTAATAAACAATTCACTACAATGCAGGGATGAGCTGTAAACACAGCTTGTAATATACTGTAAAGGTTTTCTTTGACATCATTATTATTATTATTATTAGTTTCATTAGAATTGCACTGTTAATGCTGTACAGCTCTGGTCAAAATTATGAGGACACAATCGGCAACTTTGTAGCCTTCGTTTTTATATTGGCAGCAAAGTTGGTTTCATATTGCTCAAAACAGTGATTCTAAATTTTCTAAATCTAAAACACGTTCAGCTGTGGAACAGTCTGCTCACACGGGTCCAGGTTCAGAGACTGGGTGAACTCATGCATATGCACGGTTTACCGTGTAGCTTTCGGAAAGAGACAGGATGTCCACCACATGCAGAGAAGAGTTCAGATGCTCACACATGGCTGTAATCTACTTTCAGCATGTTTGGCCCTGGTGTTCGGAGACTGGGTCTGCTCGAGTTATCAGCGTGTTGACTTTGGGCCATCAGGAGGCCTCGTAAAGGGCTGCGAATGTGAAGGGCATTCCGAAAGACACATTGAGGCTTATTAAGTTACTGTGCTATCACTAGGCCTGTCACTGCTGATTAGATTGGAGATGATGTAATTTACTCATTAATTTTGATAAAATCATTTCTTTTTTCAAAAACGACAAACATTAAAAATAAACTGAACAGTAACAATGCAAGTAGAGCTTTTTAAACTTTTCGATGTAGAAGAAGAGAAATACTAATCTTTGAAAAGGCTTGTTAAAATGTATCGTATAGATGCTAAGTATATGTTGCATATTTATTAAAGAGGCCAATTTTATTATTATTTGTATCACGTTAATCTAGGTTGAATAATTAAGCATTGCATTTATACTTTCCGGAGACACTTTTATCCAGGGTGACCTTTCCAGAGTAGAGTGGTGTGTTTGCCCAGGCAGGGGGCCGAACCAGTCTGCCACGTGGAGGATCAGTAGGTTTGTGTATTGAGCTGGATTGTTCATCTGCTTTCAGCCTCTGTGTAGATGATGTAGAGTCTTATATAAAGTTGGACACTTTGTAGACTGGCAGATATATGAACTGGTACACGCTTCATATATTCATCTGCAAGGGAGATGAATGTTATGCTGGATGTTTTCAGCAATACATACATCTGTATTATAGTGTTTGTATATAACTGATGAATGTTTCTAGCAATAAATCCCATTATTCTTCCTTGTGTATTTTCCCCAAGTCTGCAGGGGTGGATTTTTCCCCTTTGCTGTATAATTAATAGACCAGCACAGTAGAGTGTTGTGTTGTTTATGTATGAGATGTGTGTTAGGTATGTGTGTTGGTATGCAATTCCTTTTGCCTGCCTCATGTCCAGGGACCCTCCTGGGGCTTCATTAGCATTGGCCAGTTAATGATTGCTAAACCTTGGCCGCCCTTTCTGGATTCTTCCAGACACCTTGTGTAGAAAAAAAAGGAAACAAAAAAAAAACAAGGCCTTCTCTTTCTCTTCTGTGCCAGGACAAAGGGGGATTTGAGGTCTTAACTTTACTCAGTACCAAAAAAGTGGGAGTATAGTGTGTTGAAAGACTACCTTTACACACACACACACACACACACACACACACACACACACACACACACACAAAAACACTCACTCCGAGTCATCAGTGGCTACCTCGTCCCATCACCTCCAGTCGTCTTCTTTAGTTTCAGGGCTCAGTTGTGTTTTTTGTTGTTTTCTCTTTTTTAATTATTTTTATCTGACATTTTTTGAGCTTTGTCCATTTTACCTAAAGAAAGCCTACTTTTCGTCCAGTTTTTCCTGGTCAAAGTATTTATAAGAACCAAACAAACAACTGCAAGGAAACCATGGACTCAGACTCTGATTCTCCGTTTAACTACTCCTGGCCCTCCTTTCCTAAAATGAGGATTCGGAAACGGGTGGCGAAACCAGGTAACAAGTTTGGAAAGGTGGAGAGACTAAGTGATGGAGTTATGGGGTTAATGAGGGAGTTCATATGCATACTTTAAATGTTGTTAATCAGTTTGGCTCTCTTTTGCTTTCTTTCCAGTTGCCTTACAACATATCTATACCTTATATTTATATCTCATCCTAATGGAGATCCTAACAGAACCGTGGGCAGTCCCAGACTTGCTTTTCTCACTCCTATAACTTAACAATAGATTGGCCAGTTTGTATTGTTCTCCATGAAACTTTAGAGTAATAATAATCCATAATGAGATATTTAGGCTGTTTTGAGATTGTGTTTGTATAGTGTTCCTAATAGTTCTTGATGAGTGTGGGTGTGTTTGTTGTGGCTGGAAGCTTACATGCACTTGTAATGGGCAGTAAAGTCAGTGGCAATATTGGGCTTTCAGTTTTTTTTTATGGTACACAAACACACACATAATGCATCACTAGAGGCAGATTCTTAAAAGCTACTATTCAAACACTCTCCCATTCTGAGTACAGTGATTTTTATTCAAAGTGTGCTGCACTTCATCCAATTAACCAGGACTACGTACACTGTAATGAAACCTGCAGCTGATCAGTGTTCTTTAAGCACTGATTTTATCTCAATATGCTTAGAAAAGTATATTGTGTATTACAATATCAAGATTTATCACATTACAATGAAATATTGTCATATTGCCCATCCATATTTGAGCTGTTCTTTCTCAGTACATATATAATAGTGGTAGGAAATGTATTTGATTTTTGTGAAATCAAGATCAAAGATATATATATATATATATATATATATATATATATATATATATATATATATATATATATATATATATCAAGGTCAAAAATATTCATAGAGCACACCTAAAATTGGGTTAAGTGTCCCTTAGCAAGTTGCACCTTGACCATATGCTTTTGGTAGCTATCAGGTAGACTTCTGGTTGGATGTTTGACTGCTCTGATTGGCAGAAATGCTGGAGTTCAGTTGAATTGAGTGTTGTTTTTCTGGCCAACACATTCTGTGTGTTTAAGGATTTTGGGAAGCCTGTTCCAAAAGCTTAATGCTGGCCTGCTTCATTCATTCCGCAGCCACCTTTTGAAGTGTGTTGGACACCCAGTTGTGTCCAGGCTGATTTTTAAGCAAACTATCAGTTTAATGCACAGCGGCATTTGTATGCATGTTTTGGACATGTTGAGTCTTAGGCCGTATCTCTGTTGTGAGGGGATCTGATTGACTACTTCAGTGTTTGTCTGTGTGTGTATGGGGAAGAGGATCAATTTCACTGACGTCAGGATCAGATTATTCCGTTGTTGTTGGAAGGACATTACACACATTCATTATGCGCTCAGACAAGGAGAACATCCAAACCTTCTACAAACAGACCCACACATTCACTCACTGGCTATCATCGCCATCTTTTCCCGAGCATACCCAGTAAATCCCCTCAGAGCATTTCATTACTTTTTGTCCATGGTCCATACTTTTGAAGTAACTGACAAACACTTATTTTAATTTAATATTATATCATTCATTTAAAAAGAGATTTTAATTGAATTAAGAACTGACTAGTATAGTGTATCCCTGGATACATAACCCACCAAATCTTAGGGTCCTATATACAAGAACCAAAGAAAAATAAATATGATTTGTAATTGAATAACCCTTTCTTACAATTTACTGCTGAACCCCGAATGTAGTTTCTTTTAGCTTTTAGTTTAGTCATTTATTATTCAAAGCCCCACAGCACTGGAGGGACATTATGTACAGCTCCATCTTGCTGCTCAGAATTGAGTCACAGCAGGTCACCCATCATCAGGACAAAAACTGTGCTGTTGGGTCTTGCTGGAACATCGGTAAATGTTTAAATAAGGCCCACCTTAGAATGCCATTTCCAGTATGCAAAAATAACCTGGATCAAGCCATGGTGAGATTAGAGCTAAATTTTAATGGGTTATTTCATAGTCTCAGTGCAGCTACCGCAGTCTACTCCATCTATCGCCCTTTAGCTTTAGCCCATACTGTGGGATGGCCAGGAGAAACGAATTGATTGGCAAACCTGAATGGTCTTGAGCTACAATAGAGGGACATTTAGAGTATTTAAGACAAATAATAAAACCTTTTAAATTAATGTAGACATGAACAGGGAGCTACTGGGAAGCTAGAAAAGTCTCTGGCTCTTGTCAGCCAGAAAATAACCTCCTTTAAACAAGCTAAAGAAGAGACCCAAGACCCTGTTTGCACCTGGTCACTTTGTGTGACTAGAATCTGGATTGTATCCGGATTTTTGCCATATGCATGTGCACTCGTTAGGCAGACAGATTGCTATGAGGGATGGAACATACAAATTAGCTTGTTGCACAGCAGTTAATACTGGTGATTTGGTTGTACTGGGGGACGTCTGGTGGTCTAATGTGTCTTGGAGAGATGGATATGTTTATACTGCTATAACATGTGGGTCAGATGTGTCTTAGACCACCCCCTGAAGTGGTTGTAGTGATCAGATTTGTATCTGGTTTAAATGAGTCTTGGCTGTTTTTACACCTGCATTTTAATGTGGCTTTGCTATACCCAGATATAATCCTAAAACTCAAGACTCATGAAGTGATTAGGTCAAAACGCTGACTTAAAAGAACTGCAATTTAGTGGAAAATAAAAACAATAAATAAATAACTGCTCTACCTTTTGGTGCACAGGTAGGGCAAATCAATGGCTAGTACTTGTCCTTACTTGCTAATAACCAGGCAAGCATTAGAGTAGCCCAAAAGTCAACACTCATATCTGTTTAAAAAATAGGGACGAGTACTGCAAGAGAGGGTCTGAATGAAATCCTTGTCAACTTGGAGGTTCATTCGGGCCAGTATCTGAATAAACAACAACTCTAACTCAAACTATCAAATCCAGCTTGACACAGCACATACTCGCACAGTAGGCTGTTAGGAGGCGTTAGGAGTGTGTGTGTGTGTGTGTGTGTGTGTGTGTGTGTGTGTGTGTGTGTGGGTGTGTGCGTGTGTGCGTGTGTGTGCGCGTGTATCTTCCTGTGGGGTTGTAGATGTCGTTAGTAGTTGGAGCATGATGGTCTACTTTTAGCTGCTTGCCTTAAAGGAGTATTAAGCGAGAATTGGTATTTTTTACTTTCCGACTGTAGGGGAAAGGGAGCAAGTCTGGAGCAGAGTTTGCACTTTGAGCCACCCCTCAAGAAGGACAGGCTTTACACAGGTTTTTCTGGTCAAGCTGAGAGGTACAGAATCACCACTAAAAGTAAAAGAAGCATGTGGACTGATGCAGTACAGTGATATTAGTATTTTACACAAATATGGTTCAGGTTATGGTGCATTACACACTTCCCGCAAGCATCACCCTGCCCATTTCACTGCCCAGTTACGTACTGCAGGTTCTGGCTTGCCAAGTCCAGAGTGGGAATGATGGAGACACAATTCTCCTTGTTGCCAGTGGAGCATCACTATGATTTTAAAACTTTTTAAATTTTAAGGTAAAAATGCTACATAATATTGCTTTAAATGAAATGCTTTAATTCAAAACAATAAACTTTGGTTTAGGTCTTAATATACTTTTAGAAAAGATACTCAAGGTTTCAGTGTTTGTATCGGAGTCGGAAACGAGTGATCTGGTGCCATCTCTAGTGAGTGTCCCTGCAGCACTTGGAAATTTCCCTTGGTCAGACAGGATTTCCTAAACATTAGCCAGCCCGAGAACATCAAACTGTGTTTGGCGTGTGTGTGGGTGAGTGGCAGCATGTCTCTTGTCACTTTGCTGTGTTGATACCAGGATGCACATGTTGACTGTTTATCCTGGCCACTTAACCTCCAGTGCAGCTCCATAGTACTTAATGTAGTTTTGCTGTCACTGTAATTTGCAAAGCACCTCTTTTGACCTGGCGTATTGTTTTCTCATGTTTATTCGGAGTGTTCACAGGGTGGCGCTGTTTGTACTGGAATACTGCAAAGTTACTCTAACACTGAATCGATTCTTAAATTTGGTGGCAGAGAGTGGAACATTTTGGGTTGTTTTTAAACCCTAAACATAAATAGCAGTGTTAGACTTTGTCATTTAATCCCTCTGTTCTGATTGGATATAAAGTAAACCCTTCTTTATGCATATGGTGGTCTGGTTTCCTAAAAATGTATATTTAAAAAACCCACAGTATCCCCTTGACTACAGTATTACAGTATATAACAGTATACTGAACTGTAACCCCACTATAATGGTACCAGGTTTGTATCACCAGGTTCTTGCCAAACACAGCTCAACTCAATTAGCGCTTGGTGTTTTGTGTTTTTAGATTTTATTATATATTTTACTTTCTGAGCCAGCATGATGCATACCACTGAGTAAACCAAATAATCTACACACTAATGGTTTCTCACACCAGTTTTTAGGCCCCTGAGATATGTGTTGGGAAGTAAGCTAAAAAAAAAAAAAGTGGACCATTTGGTGAACCCTGAGGACTGATGTGACAGTTCTCCATTATACACCAAATCTTAAAGTATTAGCTCAGTCAAATTAGGAACCAGGCCATATCTGGGTTATTCAGCTGTTGAAGCATAGCTATTGCTCTAAAGTTGCTTGTGTTGTGTTGTATTAGACTAACAAAGTCATCTCCTTTAGCATGAGACTATGCCTTTATTTGAATAGATGTAAATCAAGTAAAACAACTGACCAAATTAAAAAAATTACAGTCCAAAAGAGGGAGAGGGGTGGTCCTCCCTCTCCCTCTATCGCTCAGTGTGATGCTAGTCAACACTGGGATCCGTTAGCTGGTGTAACAGGACTGGCGGTTAGTTTTCTTCTCGTTTTCAGCTATTTAGTGACAGTGTCTTCCTTGTGGTTTGGATTTAAAGAATACAACACAGAGACACGCATCTTTCCAGTAAAATTGATACAGCAGCTGTTGTGTGCATCATATAAAGTGCTGTAATGTGTTTTTTGTTCCAGTCTTTTATTGTAGTTTCCATTTAACTAGACAACCCCATAGCAAACAGCCAGACCTTTGAGTGTGTGTTTTGTTTTGACAGAAAAGTCGTGCTCCCCTCCTGGTTCCTGCTCTCCGTTCCAGCTTCACTCTACACACACTGCTGCTGCCAGACTTGCTGCCATGCTCAACCGCACTGGAAAGGTCTGTCTCTCACTGTCTCTCTCTGTCCCACTGTCTCTTGTCACTCTCACAGTCTCACTGTTGCTGTTATGACCATGACCTGCTGCAAACGTGATGCATAGCCAGACACCATGAGGAATCCTAACCCATTCCTTATGGGAAATGCCATCCAGTTCACTAATATTCTTGGGTGCACTAATTTTCTTTGGGGGTTTAAGTCAGAAAATGTGTGTGTGTGTGTGTGTGTCTTTATAGCAGAAATGTCCTTAACTTTAAATAAGACTTTATTCCAGGTAATTTTGGAGTGTTTCTATTGGTCTATCCATCCAGAATTGTTCACAAAGTGTACAGACTCTACAGGGTTCAAACAAATCTCTTTGCTATAAGTTATCTATCTCAGTGTTACTGAGCTCTGCTAAAGCCTGAGTAGACTGATAAATCACTGTGCTGATCAGTTATTTATCTCAGTATTACTGAGCTCTGTTAAAGCATGAGTAGACTGATAAATCACTGTGCTGATCAGTTATTTATCTCAGTGTTACTGAGCTTTACTAAAGCCTGAGTAGACTGATAAATCACTGTGCTGATCAGTTATTTATCTCAGTGTTACTGAGCTCTACTAAAGTCTGAGTAGACTGAGATAAATAACTGATCAGCACAGTGATTTATCAGTGTTACTGACCTCAGTTAAAGCCTGAGTAGACTGATAAATCACTGTGCTGATCAGTTATTTATCTCAGTGTTACTGAGCTCTGCCAAAGAACTAATAGTAACCCCTCTTTTACAACATTCTTTATTTACTAATGTGTTCCCATTGTTTTCTACGTATGAATGTATTCAATTTAGTTTGCTTGGCAGTGTTTAAATGGATGGAGGTCATGATTGCTTACATTGTTGTCTACTTTTTCTTCTCCTAGGATGATGACCTCAGCAGAAAGTACAGCATTCATGGAGTGACCGCAGACAGCTCTGGGACAGACAGTGGGGTGTGGCCTGGGTCAGGGGCAGAGACCTCATCAACTGGGTCAATGGACACTCCACCACCTGTCAAAGAGGATGAGGGACCAAAGGAAAAGCCGCAGTTTTCTCGCCCCTTTTCTCCATCCTTAACTCATTTCTCACCCACTTCCCCTGCGGGGTTGGTGCTAGACAGGTTTCTTCGCACCACCCGTCCCACTGATCTGACCTACAACAGTGCTGGCTCCCCTCCAGAATCATACGAGCTTAGGTAATTAACTTTTATTAATTAACTTTTGGCTAATAACTTTTGGTAAAGCGATGAATCTAATTTACAACACATCTCATTATGGTAACATAGTCAATCAAGGTGTACATGTTTGCATCACACACTTGCCTCAAACTATGTAGATGTAATTTAGCAGAAGCATCATTACTATAGCATCGATTTGTTACATTAGGACTGATTTACCATGACTTTGAAAAAACAATTGGTACAACAACACTTGTTTGCCTTTCTTCTTCTGATTTCCTCCCTTTCAAATATGCACCCAAGCTACATCAGTGTGTATATAGCTTCCTATGTTGGAGAATCCTCAATCTGCTCAATTATACTTGGGTCCAAGAGGTGCTTCACATATAAAATTATGGATAAAATTTAGGCCTCACAATGTCTGCTGCTACTGTATTTGTGCTAAGGAAGCAAACATGTCCATGCGTTTTAGAGTATGGGGAGACTATTAGTTGTTGTTTTTTTTTTAACCAAACTATCATTTTAAAGTTTTAATTATTTGCTTAACCGTATTATATTTGATTATTATTTATATGTAAACAACCCTCATTGTGTAAATATGCTTTACCATGTCAGCTTGTGAGCATTCCATTGTATGTTTTGCCCCTTTCATAAGCCCAAGTCTTGTAGCCTTGGAAGTGGACAGTGAGGAGGAGGATGATGATTTCCTTATGAAGAAGCCCCTTCCCCAGATATCCTCTGACCATAAGAGCAATGGAGATTCCCAGAACAGTGGTAACCCCAGCCCTGACCTCACCTGCATCCGCTCTCACTCTGCCTCTTCTGCCTGTAATCACACCTCTGCAAAGGTATATACACCGTATAATTGCTAATTCACACACATACTAAATGAAACTAATTATGAGTTAAGAATGCATAATACATTCCATTATGCTTTGCTCATACCAAAAATCAAGTAACTGGTAGCCAATACCATCAGATTGTTCGAGATGAGCTGTAAAGATGCTATTGATGACACTATTAAGTAATGATTAAAAAAAGTAGTTCAAGAACATTACTGAATGCACAATTAAATAGCTGAAGCAGTCCAAATAATCACTCTGTGAAGATGCTAACATGATTGTCTTGCAGCATTAGAAGGAAATTGGCAAACTTGCCTACATTTTATTACCTTTTTTATACTTGCAAAAGCTGTGCAATTTATTATGCACACATTTCAGTATCAGCAGAAATTCAGAGTTAATAGACTGGATTCAGGGCCAGGTCATCACATCCCTCACACTAATACTGGACTTAAATCTTATTAAATCTCAGTCTAATGTTGGAATAGCTTTTATTCGTTCTTGCAAATCATGTTTTTGCTTCACAGGACTCTGCTGATCAGGGAGGTCGTCTCCGTTCATACTCCTATTCATCACCCAAAATCAGCCTGCTGCCCCCTCGCTTCAGCAGAGACACCCAGCCCCCACCGGCTGACCTAAGCCAGGGTTAGACCCCCTCATCTTTCACTTTCAATATAGTGTCTTATAGTTACTTAATAATGACACTGCTGTTCAGCAGATACCTTTCTTCACCTTTCTTTCTATATTTATATATAAGATTTATATATATATATTTTTTTTCTTTCATCAGAGTAAAACTAACAGAGAAATGTTTAATGCTGATGCAATAACACAACACTATCCATAGCACTTTAGCAATATAGTTGCATGCAAATGTTTTGGCACCTTTGGACTAAATTTCTGTTTCTGTCAATTGTCATTATCTTGCTGTAGAGTCCCCCCCCACCCTTCATGTTCAGCTTTGCTTTCAGAATTTGCTGGTATTTAATTGAATCCATTCTCCCCTCTTTGTGGGCATCAGTTATTTACATTTTCCGAGTGCTAGGCATATTTATATATAGCTTTTAAAGTTTTATCGCATGACAAGCTAATTAGGGTCTTCATAATCAGTCATAGAAACCTTGAGAAAGGCCACTGCTTGATTTATGTTTGGGCACTTCTACTACAATAAAAAAAAAACTCATCATTATCTGTCATTATGAAGAAAAAAGAGTATTTATTATTTCAATTTTTGTTTTTTTTAGATTTTGCTCAAAATTCTTGTGTTGATTTTTTGTAATGGCCCATTCTAAAGCATCATTACTGTTTATTTGCTTATTTGCTTTAACAAAAAAAGAAATAAAAGTAACAAAAAAACAAACAAACAAAACAAAACAAGCGTTTTGCACGTTTTCCTGTTGTAAATGTTGGGGCACTGAAAACACAGTCCTGAGGAAATGGAAGATAGCATCTGTTACATTTCCTGTCCAGTCTGTTCCTGGGCAAGATGGGCCAAGTAAAAGTGTCTTTCTAGCATTAGAGGATAGAGGAAGGGAACCGTTTTATGTCTGTGTTTGTCTATTCTTTGGTGGATATAGTCGTATCTGTGTTTTCAAATATTACTCAGTTCCTCTTTAGTGGTGATTTTGAGGAAAATCCATCATTATTCCTCTTTGAGGAAAATGTCAGTCCTTGTAATAGTTGTGTAAAACACTTGAATGTTAATGTTAGTGTTATTAAATATAATTCAGGTTTTTGTGAAAGTACAGACAGTGTCCACAGCTTAGAAAACCATTGTGATAATGATATTGTATCATTGGGTCACTTTCCCCAGACATGGATTAAGCTTAGTCTTGGATTAAATTTGCAGTGCTGATGGTATTGTATTGTTTTTATTATCTTTAAAAACTCTTAAGAGCAGTGCTGGGCTGTGCTGTAGTATAATATCCACTCTATCCTGTAGATGGCGCCCTCTCCAGCAGCAGTGGCAGCAGGTCTCTCCTACAGGCTCTGTCTCTGTCTAAATCTCTCTCTCTGCTCAATCCTGTTAGTAAGTACTGCCAAACAAACACCCCTGAGCCAGCTCTGCTGCACGCAGCCAATAACATGCATGTAGCTTCTGGTGGCGCTTGCTGCATCTGTGCGGGTGCGTTTTTGAGGGTGTGTATGTGGTGTTCATGTGCAAAAGGGATTTATGTAACAGAGTTATCTGAGCGATATTGTAGTTAAGCAGGGTGTTTGTCTAATGTGGTCGTCATGAAGTCTTTGTCTGGGCTTGTTCAGAGGTGTGTGTGTGTGTAAACTCTCTGTATTTGTCTGTGGCTGCTGACCCCTTATGGCCTGCTGTGCTTGCATTTAAACTAGATGTGGAACAGCAGATTGTCGCTGATATTTGGCTACTGGCATCGTCATGTCCTCATTTTCATGTTAAGGTTTGCTGCACTGTCGTGTGTGTGTGTGTGTGTGTGTGTGTGTGTGTGTGTGTGTGTGTGTGTGTGTGTGTGTGTGTGTGTGTGTGTGTGTGTGTGTGTGTGTGTGTGTTTAACAGTCCTGACCAAAGTCATTTTGTCTATTTCACTGATACCAATTATTAGGAACTGGTCAATCATACTAAGTGGTTCAAAATGGACCTGTACGTCATTCAGTATTCACCATCACACCCATACTGGGAACACCCAACTTCATACTGCCAATAAACCCACCTGTTCATAACATAATAACCAACACTAGGAGTGAAAAGACTTAACCTCCAATACATGCAAAGCTAGCCACTGCCTTTTTTCAAGCTGCTGGAGACATCACCGTGTCTGGTCCCCAGCTCCACTGTACCAGCTAAAAGAAGCCTGTGCCGACAAACATGGCTTAAGAGTGATTGGAAGGAGCGCGCCATCTACCCACCCGGCGAGAGCATAGCCAATTGGGTTCTCTTGGACTCCGGCCGCTAATGGCAAAGCAGCATTTCTCTGGATTCTAACTCGGGACCCCCATAGTGCCCATAGTGGTAGCATGTTAGACTGACACGCTGAGCCCCCTGGGAACTCTTTTGACAGTGTTCCAATCTCTGCCTAACAAAGCATCCAGCAAATTTCATCAATGATGTTAACTAAAGGAACAGTTCAGGGAAAAGTTAACATACAATTAACATGATTTATTACTCATCACCTGCAGTCGATCAGCCAAGACCTGTTTCTTTAAGGGTTTTAGCATCGCATGACTATGCAAACACCCTTTTTTTAATACAGGAATTCAAGCCCTTAATCAAATGAACATGATGTCTTCCCTAAATGCAATCAATCAACCAAGACTATGGTATCTGAATTTTGCTTCTTTAGTTTTAAACGGGAGATGCTAGGCTAATGTTGCTAATAAACACTGGATTTAGACTTTCACCAATCTCATCTCCGTAAATGCGTCCTCAAAATTGTCTCTTAACCCAGATCTTTGTTTGTTTGGTGCAGACAAATTCATGTGGTTTATGACACTGTATGACTATCTTTAGGGCTACAGAAACAAAAATCTTCACAAAACTTTACAGCAAAAGGACAAAATTATGTTTTCAAGTCATTTTGGAGCATTTCTATTAGTCCATTCATTAAAGAACAACTAGCAGATTTAAATTATGTTAAAAAGTGAAGAACAGCAGGGGACGCTGGTTTAAAACCCGGGTCATGCTGCCTGCTATAAGCAGTCGGAGTCTGAGAGAGCACAATTGGCCTTGCATATCCGGGTGTGTAGATGGCGCTCTCGTGCTCTCTCTCTACTTCACTTCAGTGGGATGCTGGCCAGCATGGGCGTCTCCTAGCTGATGCACCGAAGCTTGGTACCTATCGCTTTCCTGTTAGCACCTTGGTTGCCCACTGGAGCATTACATGTGATGGGGAGAGTACTAATAAATGAAAAACGCAAGGACCTTTTTTTCAGTTTATTTTTTGAATTCTTACTTCAACAGGTGGCTTTTGGACAAACACCTGAACCGTGTTGCATTGTACATGCATGTGCAGCATTGTACATACATTGCACTAATGGATCTATTCTCTTTTCAACAGAACAGCGTGCATTCAGCCTAACAGAGCAGTCGCAAGAGAAAAGGTAATGGCTCCACTCTACACCCAGAGTGTCTTCTCACTTTCTGTTTGTGCTATCGAGCGGGATTATAGGATTCTCGGATGTCAGAGTGACGACAGGGTTGCCTGGAGACAGAGTGCTTCCTGTTGTAGTTTCGAAGGTCATGGCTTTTTCCTTTTTTCCCCTCAAAATGGCCCTGACCTTTTTCAAAAGCGCTAGGTGTAGCGAGCAGACACGTGAGCGAAAGTGCTGATGGAACCTAAAGGAGTAAATGTGTTGTAATAGATGCGTCTGGAAGTCTGGCTGAGTCTCTCTGACTCTCTCTCCTTTGCACAATATCTCCATCTGGTGGATAGTATCTGTTAATGGGAGTTGGTGGTTTAAAGGGAAGTTCTAGTGTTGTTTTGCTTGATTGTTAGTTTTAATTAATTTAATTATTTTTTTTTTTTTTATTTAATAATTAAAGTTAACGGTTATTATTATTCAGCGTTTTGGTGTGAAATGTTCACAGTGGTGGTGAATAGAACCAGCCATCTGAGGCCCACATGTCAAAGATATTACACAAAAATGTTTATGGAAGCAATGTCTGATGCTTGGTTTCAGCCTAGTACATTTGTCGTTCTACAAAACAGGTGTTTTGCTTTCCATTTTAAAATTTTCCAAATACTTTATTTATTTTATTTATTTTAAATCCACACATGAAATATGTTCATCCTCTAAAAACATTTTTTCCACCTCAGGCATAAAATATAATGTTATCCTTTTTATTCAGACATGAGATTAATGTCCACAATAAAAATGTGACACAGTGGTGTGCTCAGTGCTCACTCAGCCCTGTATTTAAACCTCTGTAGGGAGTTAAAGTTCCGTAGACGCGCTCAGTCGGCCGATGACGAGTCCGGCGTTGAGCTGGATGACTCCCTCCAGCACCTTACTCTCTCTGAATTCCTCAAAGAGTACGTCACAGCATTCTTCGCTTCAGACCTCCAGCATCTGCCATTAGCTTGACCATCTTGACCATCTGCTTACACTTCTAACCTTTATGTTGTTTGACCCCCAACCTCTAACTACAGCATCCAGTGTGTATCTTCTGGCATGGAGTAAAAAAAATGTTTGTTACTAAATTGTCTCGATACTGTGTTGAAGCAGTTGGAACTAACCACACACTCACTGTCCTCTTTATTAGGAACACCTACCTTGTGCTTTTCCTAGGTGCTCCACCATATAGGTTCACCTTTTAGGTGTACAATTACTGCAGTCCATCTGTTGTCAGGCACACTTTCTGCCATCAATCATTGGTCATTTTCTGACAGTAAGACCTCTGGCCAAATATTCTTTGGGTAGTAGACCCAGTGAGGTACAAAATATTCAGCCAAGAGCAGTTCTGTAGTCAGAAACTGACCCCTGATTGAGATCTAGAACATTGCTAACAGTGTAAAACCTTGATGTTTCAGTTAAGTGACACAGACAAAGTGGCTATAACATCTTTAGACAATGTTGAGTGTGAGTGTGAGTGTGTGTGTATATGTATATATATATATATATATATATATATATATATATATATATATATATATATATATACACACACACACACACACATATACATATAAATCTGTAATCTTCTAAGGTATGTATGAAATGCTGAGAATGCAGGGAATGCTTACAAGCCTCTTGTTATTGAGGGCAATGACTAATTTGTAATTGGACATGTAGCTGGGAGAATGCATGACTCACACAGAGCCGCTGTCACTGCCGAAACCCAACTAACCTGTGTGTTATAAATAACTGCTGAAGAATGTGTTCTCTTTAAACCACAACAACACTCATGTTTTTTTGTGATTAAGTGGGATGTGGCAATTATTACCAAGCAGGATTTATTGGCTAGCAAGCTAACCTCGGGATACAGGTTCTTACAGGTAACATAAATTCAGGACAATACAGTGTCTCTTGATTTGCTGTAGACCAGGATCTCTCAGACCTAGTTCTGGAGATCCTCTCTCCCATGCATGGTTTTAGGTATTCCCTTTCCAGACCCACCTGCTTCTACTCAGGATATACTGGGGAATACTTGAAACTGTCCAAGGCAAAGTGTCCCTAAGAATCAAGACGAGAGCCAATAGGTTGCATTTTTGCCAACTGAAATTTGTGGACAATGCTTTAGCATCAATATAAGCAGTAATCGAAATAAATATTTGTTGCAAAATGGTTAGATCTTGAGGAATGTACAAAAATAAAAGGTTAAATTTCAAGTTAGTATACATTATTTGGTAACAGTGAACATCCTTTATAAGGCTGCCTGATGCGACATTCAACATTTCATAACAAGTCACATAAACTTCTATAAACAAAAAAAAGGGTTATTCCAAAAAGTGTCAGTGCTCAGGTAAAAGTACCTAAAATTTGTCCAAAATAACTTCTATGACAACTGATGCTTGTTAGAATTGGACTTCATAAATGTTTATGTAGGTTTCTGTCAGTTTAACCGCAACCCATGTGTTACACAGCTTTATGGATGTGTAGGGAAAAAATCATTTAAGTTTAATGTAAACAAAAAAAATGAAAACTCTGTGTGGGACTCCGTAAGCTTTGGCCCTTTCATATCATAGTCATCTGTGGTCAGGAGTCCAAAAGAGTATAATATCTATGTGTGGGTAGGATGGCTCTCCCTCTCCCACATCACCCACCATGGTGCTAGCCAGTGCAGGCATCTGTTGGTTGACCTAAAGAAATTTAACATTCTTCCCCAAGCGTGTTGAGCTGTCCAGTGCATTCCAAAAAAAACCCTATATAAAACACACACACACACACACACACACACACACACACACACACACACACACACACAGTGGGGGGGGGGGGAGTATTTAGTCAGTCACCAATTGTGCAAGTTCTCCCACTTAAAAAAATGAGAGAGAAATGAGATGACATCATAGGTAGACCTCAACTATGAGAGACAAAATGAGAAAAAAAATTCTGAAAATCACATTGTCTGATTTTTAAAGAATTTATTTGCAAATAATGGTGGAAAATAAGTATTTGGTCACCTACAAACAAGCAAAATTTCTGGCTGTCACAGACCTGTAACTTCTTCTTTAAGAGGCTTCTCTGTCCTCCACTCATTACCTGTATTAATGGCACTGTTTGAGGTTGTGGGCAGGTGTCTTTTATACCGTTAACGAGTTCAGTCAGTCACACTCCAAACTCCACTATGGAGAAGACCAAAGAGCTGTCGAAGGACACCAGAAACAAAATTGTAGACCTGCACCAGGCTGGGAAGACTGAATCTGCAATAGGCAAGCAGCTTGGTGTGAAGAAATCTACTGTGGGAGCAATAATCAGAAAATGGGAGACCTACAAGACCACTGCTATTCTCCCTCGATCAGGGGCTCCACGCAAGATCTCAGCCCGTGGGGTCAAAATGATCACAAGAACGGTGAGCAAAAATCCCAGAACCACACGGGGGGACCTAGTAAATGACCTGCAGAAGCTGGGACCAATGTTACAAAGGCTACCGTCAGTAACACACTACGCTGCCAGGGACTCAGATCTTGCAGTGCCAGACGTGTTCCCCTGCTTAAGCCAGTACATATCCGGGCGCGTCTGAAGTTTGCTAGAGAGCATTTGGACGTTCCGGAAGAGTATTGGGAGAATGTCTTATGGTCAGATGAAACCAAAGTAGAACTGTTTGGTACAAACAACTCGTTGTGTTTGGAGGAGAGTGAATGCTGAGTTGCATCCAAAGAACACCATACCAACTGTGAAGCATGGGGGTGGCAACATCATGCTTTGGGGCTGTTTCTCTGCAAAGGGACTAGGACGACTGGTCCGTGTACATGAAAGAATGAATGGGGTCATGTATTGTGAGATTTTGAGTGCAAACCTCCTTCCATCAGCAAGGGCATTGAAGATGAAACGTGGCTGGGTCTTTCAGCATGACAATGATCCCAAGCACACTGCCAGGGCAACAAAGGAGTGGCTTCGTAAGAAGCATTTCAAGGTCCTGGAGTGGCATGGCCAGTCTCCAGATCTCAACCCCATAGAAAACCTTTGGAGGGAGTTAAAAATCTGTGTTGCCCGCCAACAGCCCCAAAACATCACTGCTCTAGAGGAGATCTGCATGGAGGAATGGGCCAACATACCA
Organism: Salminus brasiliensis; assembly: GCF_030463535.1. NCBI lineage: Eukaryota > Metazoa > Chordata > Actinopteri > Characiformes > Bryconidae > Salminus > Salminus brasiliensis. The sequence goes on from NC_132878.1 coordinate 18,564,589, forward strand.
GCAACGGTGTGTGCCAACCTTGTGAAGACTTACAGAAAATGTTTGACCTCTGTCATTGCCAACAAAGGATATATAACAAAGTACTGAGATGAACTTTTGTTATTGACCAAATACTTATTTTCCACCATTATTTGCAAATAAATTATTTAAAAATCAGACAATGTGATTTTCAGATTTTTCTTTTCTCATTTTGTCTCTCATAGTTGAGGTCTACCTATGATGTCAATTACAGGCCTCTCTCATTTTTTTAAGTGGGAGAACTTGCACAATTGGTGACTGACTAAATACTTTTTTCCCCACTGTATATATATATATATATATATATATATATATATATATATATATATATATATATATATAGAGGTGGCGCTATAAGCCTGTGTTATCATTCACCCTACCTGCCATCGTGTGGTAGGCGAAGTCCGAGCTAGTGGGTGGCAATAACTAATCTGGGGGGAAAACTCACAGACTATGGTTCTGAGACCAGTTTTCCAGGTTGACCCACTGTCCTGCAGTTCTCCTGTATGTAATAATGCTACTTTAGGTTTAAGATTACTTCTGGTTCAAACCAGTTAACTTGCTGACCAGTATATCCAGCTTGGAAATATAACCACACTTCATATTAACTGTCCTTGTTGTCTTTAACTCTTAAGTGTATTTGAATGATGAAACTGTGTTTTTAGAATCGAGGAAGAAGAATGGGATCGGTACATTATTCCTTCGAAGGCGGAGTCTGAGAAATATAAAGTTAGCCGTACCTTCAGTTTCATCAAGAGTCGAATGTACAGCACTCGCAACAAGAATAAGGTAAACACATGCACGAGTCGTTTGACAGCTGTTCTGCCTTCAGTTTCAGCCAATTTTTCAGTCCTCTTTTACCATATGTTTCTAAACCTAAGTTCAGAACCTAAAAAGGCCATGACTAAACACAGGCTGAGCAGCTATCCTAAAAACAAACATGTGGTCCCAAGTCCTAGCGCTTTAATCATTAACCCCTCCTGTGCCCGGCTAACCAGTTCCTGAACCCAATCTACCCAAACTTGGCGGTCTCAACTGCTTTGGTCTCCCTGACGCATGATAGAGCTAAAGCCCTAAAGGAACAGATGGAAACGGTAGACAGTTATGGCCTTTGCCATATGGGCCAGTAATGTTATCATGGCTCTTTCTTGGTTTTCGAAGGGGAAAGCAAAGGAGAGAGAAGCCAAAGAGAAGCAAGGTAACGGACACCAGTTTACAGCAGGACCTGGCCAGGGGCCTTCAGTGTGTGAGGTGTGCGACAAGCCTGCTGCTGGGAAAGAAACTCTACACTGCACTAGTGAGTTTTCTACTTGTTTGGCTTTGGCGTCCTTATTAGTTTAAATATTTTAAGCTGCATATAGTGAATAGAAAACCAGCAGGTTCACTTGACGCATGATGCTATGCTAAACTTTCTGTGTTGGTTGATGTTAATGGTCCTAGAGTGACTTTTAATTTCTCATAAAAGTGTTTTCAGTTTTATTGTTAAGTGAAATGTGAGCTGTTAATTCCAATGTTCACTAAGTTAAGACCAACTTCTGAAAGCTTAACCTGTAGAATAGGTAGCTTTGTGTTATTTACCCTAAAAAGTCCTGACTGCTCTAAGTAAAATCTTCTTTCGAATAGATAGTTTGGAAAAATCTATTTTTGGTTTGGTAGGCTGTTTCGTGGGCACAGTGACTCTTCCACCATTGGTCCAATGCTCCTGAAACTACTTAATTGAATATATTGTTGCTGGCCTGCAGATACCTTCATCACTTTTTGGTGTAATTGAAATCTGGCGGTTGTTCTTTACATTGTGTCATGACTGTGTTCACAGTCGTGAACCAGATTAACTTGTAGTTAAATTAGTTTCATTTACTTGCATTGAATGTGGTAAATATGGTTGTTTACTTTCTCCTATAAAGCTGTTGTTTTAAATATTTCTATCTTCTCCTGTAAAGCTGCTTTTTTGGATATAAGGTTTTTTTCTTTCTCTTGTAAAGTTGCTGTTTTGTAGGGTTTTTCCTTCTCCTTTAAAGTTGCCGTTTTGAAGATACAAGATTTTGTTCTGGCAGCAAAAGATATATCACTGTCTTGCAGTTGAAGAGATTTTGCCACTATGCAGTGGACTTAAGACAACTTTTTTTTTTTTTGTTCTGACAGCTCAGAAATATGAAGCATTATGTGTAAGCATTATTATGGCTTACAGTATGTATAGATGGGGCAAATCAATACATTTAGTCCGTAGTGTATTTGTTATGTGTTAATATGTGGTTTGTTTTTTTTTGTCCATGTGTTTTTAGACTGTGCTGTCAGCATCCATAAGGGCTGTAAAGACTCTGCAGCACAGTGTCTTAAGGTATGCTTGTGTGTGTGTGTGTTTGTGCAGAAACCAAACCCCACAGATAGCCAGAGTTTAATAGTTAAGCTCAAAGCTGTAACACATTTGCCTGTTCTTGGACATTTGTGTGCTGGGGGTCTCATTTCACCTGAGCTGTGTGCCCTTCTGTTGCACTCTGAGAAAGGGGGGGCAGGTGGGGGGTGCACCAGAGGAAAATGGCTTGACAATTATTTTTCCTTCACAGAAAGTTCAGGATAAATATGCAGTTTCCATGGTGAAGACCAGAGCGGCCACCCTCCCTCAGAGTGAGTTCTTCCACTGTGCTACACATGTGCTCAAGGGCAGGGGATACAGCGTGGGTGAAGTCTTTTCTAACACAGTCCTCATGAAATCTGTTTAACTGTTGGATGTGATAAACTGCTCTGACTTAGTCTCTCCTTCTGACGCTCCAGGATCATTCAGGGTTTTTTTTGTTGTGTTGCTGTACTTATGCATATTATCATTTCAAGTGTGAGTAGTGGATATTCCATTGTAGGCTGAAATTTTGTGGGCATAATCATATATATGTAGACATACACAAGACCACTGAAGGTGCCCCATGGTATTCGGCACCAAGACATTGGCAGCAGACCCTTTAAGTCCTGTAGGTTGTGATGTGGGGCCTCCATGGATGGCATTAATAAGCCTTAGGTCTCCATGATCTTGACGCAGGCTTGCCGGTTGTCCTTTCTTGGAGCACAGATGCTTCAGTTGATGTACCTGTACCTCTACTAATGTTATGACTGATCTGTGTGTCTGTCTTCATCTGTTTACAATTTTCAGTGGAGTCCCTTAAACAGGGCTTCATCACTTTCTAAGCCCTGCTTAGGAAATGATGTTAAACAGAACAGATGATGAATGTTTTCTTGTTTTCTGTTTTCTCAAATATAGATTTTGTAGTGCGTGAAAGTACTTCATCTTCACCAATGTCCACTTCAGCCTCCCTACCAGTGATGACCCCACGAGAGAGGAAAGACACGGCCCCTCTGCCATGCCCTCTCTCCAGAAGTGTTCCTCTAGTTCCAGAGCGGTTAGAAAACCTCAGTCTTACTTTCCTCATCAATCTTTGACAGTCTCGATACCTCTTTTTAGAATCTTCTGATCTCTGATTGTGCATGAAACAAAGCCAGTCATCCCTTTGTCTTACCTGTAGTCAACAGCCAAGATTTGCTTTGTTAGCCTCGACCTGTAAAGCTAAGAAGGAAACTTGTACCCACCAGTTAGAGCTGTGCAAACGGTCGGGAATATCCCCTGGACAGGGCAGGGACAAATACACTATATGGATAAATGGCTCACTCATTGTTTCTTCTAAAAATCAAGTATATTCAAAAAGCTAACACTGCTTTTGTGGACGTAACTACCTCCACTGTCCAGGGATTTCACTAGTTTTTGGAGCTTTGCAAGTGAGGATCTGATTGCATTCAGTTACAAGAGTGTTAGTGAGGTCTGATTGTTGGATGATCACCACCCCACCTCATCCCCAATTCCTCAACTTGTTCCCCCACTCATTTCAGATGACATCGTTGCACTGCTCTCAACACTGAGCTGTAGAAGCTTTATACTCCTCTAGCCCACACCTGGCATTAGGCATACTGCCAACAGGTTCATGATATATCTTCTCCAAAGAGTCTTATTCTATTGGGAATTTCTCTACAAGGACTAGACCACAACGACATCAGCAGTAGATGCTACTTAAAGTAGCTGAAGCCGTTCATTAGAATGGGTGTCCACAAACACACACACACACACACACACACACACACACACACATATATATATATATATATATATATATATATATATATAAAACTATTCCTTGAAAGATTGAACACGGACATCCTGACTTATATTTCTGTTCAGGCTTGCTGAGAGTCCAGAGGGCGACAGTGATTCCTCCCTATGGAAGATTCCAGTCCAATCAGAAGAGGCCCTGCAGACTGTGGAATCCTCCACCTCCACGGAGTCCTCCCTCATGGAAGGTAAAGACAGTGACCCTTCTCATATTGGTAGTGAAAATAGAACGCAGATGTAGTATCAGCTCTTCGTTCTTCCCGCAGACACGGTGGATGCTTCTCTACAAAACGAGTTGGGGGCGGATGCTCAGGATTTGGAGGCGGAGTCCTGGAGTCTGGCAGTGGAGCCTCAATTCTGCCAGAGGCAGGAAAAGCACACCATCAAGAGACAGGATGTCATCTACGGTTAGCGCAGTACAACAGCTTGCATAATTGAGGCTAATAAGAAAAACAGGCAGGAAACACTGCACTGAACTCATTATTGCATTCAATAAGGAAGGAGAGGACATGTAGTTGTTTAGGTTTGTTTGGGTGTACATACAAACTTGGCCCTTAAGTAGTCTGCACATTCTGCAAACTCCCTTTGTTCTAAGGGTCAGTAATGGCTCGAAGACCATCTATGAGTTGTAGTGATGTACAGCTATCATGGAAGTATGAACTAAGGTGATATTTCTTTTTCTCACTCTAGGAAATCAAAGTCATTACATTTCAAGCTATAAAATATCATTTAGGGGGGTTTATTTGCTTTTGTTAAACAAGGGTCTCACTATAAGACAAAAAACTGCATCTGTCCTCATCTAGCTATAAAAATACTGGGGGTTTTTAAACTTTCTATTTAGAAATGTTCAATGGACCCCCACATATGTATGTTTTATGCATTTGTGAATATAGTCGAACAGGCGCCTTGAGCTACCAGTCTAATAAAGCAGTTGCTCAGTTTCTAATGGTTGTTCTAATGCAGTGTTAGCTTTGTAGCTCTGTTGCAAAAATGTCTTGTCTGAAACATTGCAATACATCAGAGACATTTTTTAGATGAAACCTGAAAAGCTTGGGTAAATATGTAATTCTGATTGTACTGGTTCTTGTTTAGAGCTCATGCAGACAGAGTTACACCACCTCCAGACGCTGACCATCATGGCGGAGGTGTTTAGGCGGGGCATGCGAGAGGAGGTGGGGTTGGACGCAGACACCCTTGGCCGGATTTTCCCATGCTTGGATGAACTCCTCCTCCTGCACAGAGACTTCCTTTCTACTATGAGGGAGCGACGGTATAGCTCTGCTCAGCCTGACAGCGATCGGAACTACCTCATCCACCGTGTGGGTGACATCCTTCTGCAGCAGGTGGGCATTGCTGTTATAGAACAACAGCACACAAGGTTATGTGCCCTGCAAATGCCCTACATGTCCGAGATCATTGCTTCACACTGGGTGTGTGTATGTGTAACATGCAAGTCTCCTTATAAGATGGATAAGACAGTCCGCCAAATGCTGCCTTTTCACACCTCTGAACGCAGCCTTACCATTGCTAGAGTTATGATTACCTGTGCTAATCCTTACAGCTGTTACACACCTGTTAAACACAGCTGTCTGTTTTATTGGTTTTGTTTTTTTTGCGTGCCGATATCTGAATACTTCAAAGAAAAAGTAGCAGGTGTGAATATTCTTTCCTTCTTACAAAAGGGAAAAACTGTGGCATTGGGTAGGCAACCTTTCACTTTGGAATGGGAAAGGAAGACAGCGTCCCAATAGTTAAGGGAAATGTCCTTTTCTATCTGATTTTGCCTGGTAGTCACACAGACCTAGATGCTAGTAAACTGCCTGATGCTACCAGACAGCAGGGTTGAAAGAAAGACACAGACAATCTGTAATTCTTCACATTGCCATAGAATGTGATTGGTTGTGTGAGGTTGCAGAATGTAGACTAGTAACAAAAAAAAAGCTAGCTGTGTTGCCCCAGGAGCAGTGGTGGGTAGGGGTCCTTGCTTGATGGCACTGTCGGTTCCTGTTAGTTCCTGTCAGTTCAAGGGGTGAAATCAGGAAATCTGGTCATAAGACCGCTTCTCTAACCTTCAGGCTCCACTGTTTCCACATTTCTCAGCTGAGAAAGCCTGGGTCAGAGTGCTACTGCACCCCTGGAAAAGAGAAGGTTAAGGGCCTTTTCCAAGGGTCCAAGAGTGGAAGCTTAGTAGACCCACAACCCTGTTATCAATAACCAATGAGCCCCCACCGCCCTTCTCTAAATATTCAGTGTGTATTCTGTGTATCGTGGATATTCATTTATTAAGGTCTGAATAAATTGTTCTTGTAGTCCAACAGCCTTTAGTCCATGTATGTTTGGTATCCAGGTATTACAACAGGACATGATACTTTTTTGTACAATAGGTCTAACTTTGCAATAACTGTAAATGTGCTGCCTAAATTTGAGGATTCTGGTTGGTGAATTTATTTATTTAATTAAAGGAAAAGTTGTTTACACAATCTTATGCTATGGTCACTTTTAGTTTTTTGTTTGTTTGATTTTACTGGCAAGTAAGAGAGGTGTTTGGTGTGTATGTAGTTCTCTCAGGAGAACGCTGAGAACATGAAGCAGGTGTACGGGGAGTTCTGCAGCCACCACACTGAAGCAGTCAGCTTCTTCAAGGAGCTTCAGCAGCAGAATAAGAGATTTCAGCTCTTTATAAAAGTAAGAGTTTTATTAAATACTTGATATTAAACTGTGTCTTCAGTTTAAAGTGAGATGATGTCTTTAATGCATGTACAGAATAATAATGCTTAGTATAACTTGTGTAGGTGACCACTGCACTAATCACTGTTTTCCTGAAAATAAGCTTTTCTGCTTCTGATGTTGGTTTGACAACGTGATTCTAAAGCCTACCCTGTCCTTATGGTCTTCATAGCAACAGAGTAGCAACTCCCTGGTAAAGAGGCGGGAAATCCCAGAGTGCATTTTATTAGTCACCCAGCGAATCACCAAATACCCTGTGCTTTTAGAGAGGATACTGCAGTACACTGAAGGTGGGTCTCTCCACACAGACATTTACACTCGCACGTTCATGACCGAACATAGTTAAACGAAGCAAAGTGCTATTTGTAGTTCCTCCAATGTCCGAGCCGTACGTGAATATTTGGTAAATTCGCAATACCCCGATTCAGATAAACATTTCCAGCTTCAGCAGACTCCCTTCATTCAGTTCATCATTTGACTCAGTTGAAATAAATCTCTCTCTTCCACACTCTATCAGAAGGTACAGAGGAGCACATTGACCTGTCCGCTGCCCTGGCTCATATCCGTGAGTTGATCTCGGCAGTGGATCTGCGGGTGAGCCAGCATGAGCAGAGCCAGTGGCTAAGCGAAGTTTTAAGCCGCATGGAGAATAAAAGCTCAGCCAAGCTGAAGAACGGCCTCACCTTCCGCAAGCAGGACATGGCCAGTGGCAGAGCTCTCCTGCATCGTGGCCCACTTCTCTGGAAGACTGCCACCGGGAGGCTGAAAGGTGAGGGAAAATAGACAGAGAGTAGAAAACTTCAAGGAGTTTATTAAAGGGGGGCGAACACCAATTTTCTAAATTTTAATGTTTTAAATGATGAGGAAAATTGGTTCGTTTTCAAGAAATTCACTGATAACATCTTTTTATTTATTTATTTATTTATTTATTTTCATTCCATCAAACCCAATGGTTTAAGCAGTTTTGTGTGTTACAGTTGGAGTGTTACAGTGGTTGGAGGTTTACATACACTTAATATGGGCATAAATATCATGGGCAAAATAATGGGCATTTGGACATTTTGAGAAACCAACCTGGAGTTCATTATTTAATATTAAGTTAAATATGTTACATAATTATTTGCACCTTACCAGACTGCTTTAAAAGCCACCAGCAAGCTTCTGACTGCATTCTTTTTATGTTTTATTTTATATGTGAAATAAAAAATCCCATTTTTCTCCCAATTTGGTACTGCCAGTTAACCCACCTGTCCGTAGCTCCTCCTAGCACTAGCAGTGCTCCCAGCACTAGGAGGACTTGACACACATGTCCTCCAATAAATGCAAAGTCTGCCACCAAAAGATGCAAAGCGAGCCACCGCCTCTGTTGCGGCATCGCCAGGCAGCAAACTGAGCTCTGAGGAAAGCGGCGGGTCCCCAGCTTCGCTGCACCAACTAACAGATGCATGTTCCAGCCAAAATCTGGTCATTCCAAAAGCTTAATACTAGTCTGCTTTATCCATTCCACAACCATCTTTGATGCATGTTTGGGGTCACTGTCTTCTTGGAACACCCAATTGTTTCCAAGTTTTTCATTTCTCCATCCACTTAGTGTACCAAGCAGATGATGATGATGATCCTGACAGCCTCATTCTTAACAGTTAGTGGTCTTTGGGTTGAATGCCTCAGTGTGGCCAAACAGCTCAGTCTTTGTCTCGTCTGACCATGAGACTTTTTCTCGGTTTATGTGGTCAGCTGCAGACTTTAGCCATCATTAGTGTCCTTGATGAGTGTATGTAAACTTTCAGCCACAACTGTTTATTATCCACCAGTGTTACATTTCTTGAGTTCTTCTCATTAATGTTGATTATGGTAAAATTACCCCTCAAATGGAACCAGTTCAGCAGTCACACTAACATAGGGGTGGGTTGTAGATTGAACCCCATCTGAAATGTTTATTTACAGGTGGATAAAATGCTACAAACGAATCTATTTTTATGCCTCCACCTGATTGAATGCAGGTTTCATTCCACACTGACTTGGCTGACCGTGTCTTATGTTATATGGCAGACTATGCAAGCTCTTTATCTGCTTGATCTTTATCTGCTACTATTTTATTGTCTTGTTGGCTGTGTTGACAGAGTTGTTGAATATCAAGCTTGACTAAAGCCTCCGTACCAGTGTTTACATGTTCATCCCATGTGTTTATGTTCACTCCTAGATGTCCTGGCACTTCTGCTGAATGATCTGCTGGTATTCCTGCAGGAGAAGGACCAGAAGTACATCTTTGCCGCTGTCGTACGTGTTCATCGTCTTCCTTAACAAAGAGAAAACGCTGCAAATATCTTCTGTCTAAAAAGATGTAATGCATAAGAATTGGAGTCATGGTTGGTTTTATTAACCAATAACGTTTTCCCTCTGTGTCCATGTTTCAGTTCAGTTACTGAGCAGCTCATTTTTTGCTCACTCTAAGCGACTTTTAGCACAGTTGAGTAAGATCAGGGCTTGTTGGCTGTTGGCAAATGGAGATTCATGGCTTAATTTTCTTTAAAGCTCACTAAGCATTCTGACTGTTCTCCATCCCTCACTCTCTCTCAGGACCAGAAGCCCCCAGTGATTTCTCTGCAGAAGCTGATAGTGAGAGAGGTGGCTAATGAGGAGAGAGGCATGTTCCTCATCAGCGCATCCTCAGCGGGCCCCGAGATGTACGAAGTGCACACGGCCTCCAAAGACGAACGCAACGCCTGGATGAGGCTCATCCGAGAGGCTGTGGTGATGTGAGTAGCGGCATTTTGGACTACTCTCGGTACAACAGTTTGTCACAAATCCAGCAAACAGGAGGCAGATTCAGGAGTCAGGAGACTGGATCTTTAGCGTTGGAGTTTCATGTGCCGACAGAAAATCATACACGGGTACAGCTTAGTTGATCATGGTCAGTCTAGTCTAGTCCGACCATGTCTAGTCTGAACCAAGCCAGTCTGACCCAATCCAGTCTAATCGAATCCAGTCTGGTTAGGGATATTTTGAGAGGACCTTATATACATTGGGAACTGTGGGAGGGGAAAGATGATGATATGATGATGAAGAAGAGGAATTTAAGGAGGGGTATTTGGGGGATGAAAGTGAGGGTGAAGAAGGGGAGTTTAAAGAGGAGTCGGAGGGGGATGAAGGTGAGGAGGGTTGATTGTCATCACACAACAATGGTCACCCTTCATCAGTGGTCTTTGACCACCCTCCTAAACACTGCAGTTTGTTGGTGGACTATTCAAAAACCATCAGAGACCCTTTTGATGTGTGAGAATACATTTTTGGCTGAAACTGGCTGAATGTTGATTTCGATCAATTGTTGACATCTAAAAATCATATTACAAATGACGAATATCGGGAACCAAGCACTGCATGTCATTATAGAGCTAGCACAATACAAAGATTTTTGAATGGTCTCTAATTATAGCCCCCAAATAGTCCCCAAAATAGTCCCCAAATAGTATTTATAGACATTACTTAAGCATTTTGGGTAAACCAGAATGCATTAGCAATTCCATCTAAAAAATTGTTCATCAATGAATGATGTTACCAGACCCCACCAAAGAGGATTGGTTACTGGACTTTTTTTTACTGCTTGTGCCTTTTAATGTGTGGCATTTGTGCATCTCTGTGTAACATAATCTGATACTGTGTTGCATTGCCTTCAGTTGCCATGAGAAGGAGGATGACACTACAAGTGAATCAGAAGAAGAGAGACGAGTGGCTGAGGCAAAGATCCAGAAGATTCACAAAGTACAAGGTAAAGCCGTCCACATTTCAGTACTCACACGGTCACGTTGACCATAATACACACATTCCATAATAAATTAAATGAACAGTTCCAGTTCAGATTCCAGTTCAGAAAGCCATTATTTTGCTAATAGAGAATGTTATGTTGTTTGACAACCATGGTCTGCTTAATATTAATTCTTAATAATAATACATCTTTTTATTTAGTTTTTGGCATATTTGAATATATTGTATCATTCATTGAAAACAGGAAACCTCTTGAGACAATAACCGTACATGTTACGATCACTGAAACACACAATTGGCACAAGTACAATTACAAGCTACTTTACATGGCGTCTGATAATTTTTTACTCCTGTCCGTTGTCCTTATTTCTGTGTTGTGTCTAATCACAGCTAGCATTTCTACATCTAAACCGTAAAGTAGTCCCCGGCTTCAATGACATTCAATAACATTGTGTCAACTAAATCACATATATGTGCACAGCTGATGATGTCTTTAGACCCTTTTACCTTTTTTAACATTTTGTTGTGTTGACTGCCTTTGCTAAAAGGCCCAAATCTTAATGCATTCAATACTCCATAATGGGAAAGTAAGGATATTAACCTTGGTCTCCATCCTTCTGGTAGAGTCTCTATGTGGTCAGGACCAGCTAATCTGCTCCAGTCTGGAGGAGAAGCTGCAGATCTATGCAGAGCTCTCGGCCATGGCGGGTCATAGGGATGTGGGAAAAGAGCCCAGACTGCTAGTGCGGCCCGGAACAGATGAGCTTCCCCATGCTGCTGTCCTTCTCAATGCTGCCCTCAAAGAAGGTGAAATTTACACATTCATAAGCCAGAACAGCGGAGTTGTTGAGGTCCAATATGATGCTGTTTTTGAGTTTATGTATGTAACCTTTCCTAATCTCTGTTTTTAAAGCTGTTTATGCTATGTTTTTGATTTCTGATTGCCTTGTTCAACTAATGGCACAATTCTTAACTTCCAACAAAATGTAATCCAGTAGCGCACTGGTCAACAACTCAAATCTGAATGGATCCTTTAAATTAATTTTGTAGCCAGAGAAAGTTGAGTGAGCAAACACGAGACATTGTACTGACATGCTTCTTTTCTCTCCTATTAACAGGAAAGTGGGATTTTAAAAACTGTAGTACATCTGTTTATACATACTCACTTTAAATCAGGAAGGGTAACTGGCTTGGTAAGGCTGATCACTTGAATTAAGTTAGTTAAAGCATGAGGGATCCTGAAGATCACAGCCTTACAGCTATGGCTTTTCTATCCTGGAGGTTGACATTATTATACATATGGCAAAGGATTCCTATCTCATTCCGATCTGGTGCAGCTGCATGTTTTCATTCCAACAAATGGAATGCACATCTGATCAGTTGCTTAAAGACTAAGGCCAATGGATTGAACCAGAAGAATCAAGTGTGTTGCTGCTGATCAGGTAAAATAAATATGTGAAATATACGATTGTCAACTTTTTTTTTTTTTTTCCCTATTTGTTTTCCAGCGGAGAGTCTGAAAGCAGCTCTGTCATCTCGTTGTGTCTCCCCCTCTGGTCCGGCTATCTTGCCAGCACTCGAGGAGCAGACTGCACCTGACACCTCTGACATGGCAGAACCACTTCCTGTTGCTTCATCTCCTCTTCTGCCCACTGAAGCTGAATCCCTTTTATTGGACATGCCAAGGAGTGAGGAAGAGGAGGTGGGAGGAGAGGAAGGTGTGGACCTCCAGCTTCAGTATCATAGCACAGCAATTGAGAATCATAATATGCACATCAAGGTAAGTTCCCATTTACCGTTTACAGTTTTTAAACAGACCTTGCCCCAAAGCAGCTTTGCAGAAAAAACTCACCAAAAGCATAAAGAAGAAGAATTGTACTCTGATGACCAGAACAAGCAAGAGTTTGCTGAGGATTATTCTGATTAAAGAAAATTCCTGGTTAGAATCAGGTGTCAATATAAGAACTAGTGGACCAGTGGTTGTGGTAAGTCAAGTCAAGTCAAATCAAATTTATTTGTATAGCGCTTTTTACAACTGTTGTCGTCACAAAGCAACTTTACATAATTAGTAATTAGTAAAAGACAAAGACAAAAAAGAAGTAACGTAAGACATAAGGGTCAAAGACCCCCAGTGAGCAAGCCAATGGCGACAGTGGCAAGGAAAAACTCCCTCAGAGCTGGAGGAAGAAACCTTGGGAGGAACCAAGACTCACAAGGGGGACCCATCCATCCTCCTCTGGTCAGAACTATTTAAACATTTTTGATAAAAACTACCAAACCAGATACAACAGATAGTTAATAGTGGTTTAAGGAACTCATTACTGTTAAAACCCATCAGATTGATAGAAGTACCACACTGACAACATACATTGCCATAGAAACATAATAACTCAGACATTGCTATAAAAAAAACCTATTGATTTACAGACAGTTTAGTTCCCTAAACTAAATTTCAGTAGCATTAAAAATATTATTATTATGAAATTAGTTATATTTAGTCTGCATGTAGCAACTGCTGTAAGCAGCAGTATAGTTAATAGTGCAGAAAGCTAGTAGAAGTTTGAGAGTGGATGTTTTAAGTAGAACCTCTATACAAATAGCCCCTTTCACTGCTAGAAATATGGTTATTAGTCTCACACAGTATCATTAATAATTTAGGTTCTTCTGCTAAAATCACATCCCAGTCTTAATATTATGAAACATTAATGAGCTCAGAATAAGGAGAGAGTCCATTTCACTGCCTCTAGGGCACCATTTCATTAAAAATGAACAGTGATAATTAGACCTTCATTTCCTTCAGTCCTTTCGTTTCTGCTTCTGTTGGCGCCTTGGATGGTGCCGCGCCGTATATTACATTGATAAAGCCACTGTGCTGACCCAGGCATAAGCTAAAAGAGAAGTTTTTATATTTAAAGAGATAATTCACCCATTATATATACACACAGCTGAATGTATATTAGCATGCAGTCACACATTCAACTAGTCAGCGTTTTCACAAGTGCTCAATTGACAGTCATGCAGCTCATGAGATGCGTTGTCTGTAAACGTGTGTAGTTGGGAATGGCACATTAGCGTTTGTCTGTTCATTTCAATAGCATTGGTCCACCTTGAGGTACATGTCCTGGATTCCACCATATTTTATTCATATGGACTGTCTTTTGCCGGCGAAATTTGAGTCATTGATTTGAGTTGCAAATTCCATGTGACTGAACATGTTTGTCCAAAAAAAGTCAGTCAGTGATGGTGGTTTAATGTAAAATGCTCAGTTGTAAAGATGCTTACAGATGTTTGCCAAGTGGTGATGGTTGGAAAATCCTCCTAAGTGACAAAAGAAATGGAAATGGAAAATTAAATGTATAGTTTATTGACTTACGTAAAAGTTTCTTTTGGGGATTGCTCTGAATGCTCAGCCCTCCAAACACTGAATTCCCAGTGTATAACTAGTATAATAAAGTCATGAAGAATGATGGTGATTTTTAGTGACTGTGGGTAGAGAAATATGCATGCACTCATTAAACATGGCTGATGAAATAGTAGAGATGTGACTTTAGCAGATACTCGTTTTCCACCTTATTATACTTTATACTGGGAAGAGCATGGTGAAATACACTGATGTAGAAATTGGAAATTGATGGAGGAATTTAGCTATAAATTGCATGTCTGTTGATATTAGGCCAACACCAGAAAAATGAGACCACCAGATGGCACTGTATACTAGAGATAGACAAGCGGCCAACATGCATAAATCCTCAAGAGGGCAATCTGTTTTCACCTTGGATTATAAACAAGGAATGTTCATTGCCAGAATCTCCCCCTGATGTATTCTGTAGGCTTGATTAAACGTAGTCCTCTGTGGGTGATTTTTAGTTGAGAGAGAAGTTTCATTTGGCTAAAAAAATATGGCCACTGTAAGCTATATAGAAGTAAGATGCAATCGATTTAATTATGCCATACATTTCAGTTTAATCAGAGTAGGGTCAGTATACACGGGCTTCATTAATGCAGCTGCAATTAATGTCAGCGTGATTTCAGTTTGTGAGCGCCAGACCGCCCTCTTGGTTAGTTTTGTTTTTAGCGTAACTAATGGCACACACAGGTGATACATGATGATAATTTTAATACAAAATCAAATCTCCATGCTACATTGTCGTAATATGATGCAACTAACCTAATAGAAGTCAGCTTATTATACACTTATTAAAATGTCTTATTTTATAGGTGTCTGGAATCATAAACTGAGCACTTGTCAACCTGTTGTTAGGGTTAAGGTCCGGGCTTTGGAAAGGCCATTCCAAAAGCTTCAATTTAGCCTCTTTTTCTCATTTTTACAGCCACTTTTGATGTGTGTTTGGAGTCACTGTCTTGTTGGAACACCCGAACATGAGTTTAAACCATCTAGCTGACGTTTTGATGTTATGCTAAAGAAGTACGAGTCCACTGGCAGCATAACAGCCACAGGGCATGATGCTACTACCACCATGCTTAACAGCTAGTTCAGTGTTCTTGGAGTTGAATGGTTCATTGTGACCATACCACTCAGTCTTTGTTTCATCTGACCGTAAATCTTTGGAGCGGGGGCTTCTTTTTTTGGATGGAAGCCTCTGAGTCAATGGCAAAGTGAAACGTACTTGACTGTAGATAGTGACACTGGTGTTCCAGCAGCTTCCAGTTTATGGCTGGCCTCTTCCCTGGTGGTTCTTGGGTTGTTCCTGCCCCTCCAAACTGATGTCCTCTCAGTTGAGGATTACAGTTTGGGTAGTTTGACAAACCTTGTACTAAGTTTACAGCCACTTATGCTTAGATTAGTGATCTTAGAATACGCACCTTTACTTAAAAATGGCTCCAAGACTGTGATTGCATACAGTCACTTTGTGACTAGTACCTGGACTGTATCCCACATGCATTTGCACTCGGTAGTCAAATTCATGCCCAGTTAGTCTGACTGTAATCTGATCGCTGTGTGGGATGGAATATGCTAATTCGCTAGTTTATCAGCAGTTATTACTAGTGTTTCGGTTGTACTGGGGGAGGTTTCAGTTCTTGAATGATTCTTGAAGAGACTAATGTGTTTGCACTGCTATAACAATAAGTGGCTCAAAAGTGCCTCAGACCACCTCTTGAGGTGGTTTGAAAGATCAGATCTGTATCGGCTTTACATGTGTCTTGGGTGCGTTTACACCTGCGTTATGATGGTTTGCCCTTATCCAGATCAAATCCTGATACTCAAGACAGATTAAATGATCAGGTGTAAACTGGGTCTAGGGAGAGTGCCTTGGACCTCCCAGCTGTTAATTAAATCATTTGTAAGAGATACTATTATCTGTAGTCAATCATGATCACTAACAAAGTTGAGAGGCCTTGGTAAGATGAACAACTTTCTGCAACACCTAATTATATAATCTTAAGTAGATGTACTTATACCCCCCATGTTTTCTAAGTAAGATGTATGTTCAGTGAAATTACTGATTGCCTAAAACGGCCAAAACATTCATGTTAATGATGCGTGTGTATATAAACTCGTGTCCACCACCAACTGCATCTCAAAGTAAATAGCCTACACTGATGAATATAAATGCCTTGTGATGAGATCATCATTTGCACATGTAACCTAACTCTGTATTACGTTATTGGGAGTGGCTAGTATTTGTTTAGTCATAGTTTTTGTTTGTGTGTTTATGTCCAGGTGTGCCAGAGTGTCCAGAGTTTGACCCAGTTGCTGTACAGCCTGCAGGTGATCTCATTTTACACACACACACACACACACACACACACACACACACACACACACACACACACACACACACACACACACACATACATACACACACACACACACACACACACACATACACACACAAAGTAATTACAGTGAATCATAGTTTGTTTCCCTGTATCTTTTAAAACACACACATCTCCCTATAATTCACACAAACACACACACACCAAAACACAAACACATGAGGCCTTTTAAGAGGTCTAAAATCCCTCAATGCACACACCACATGACTCACATATGAAATGGTTCTGTTTCAGTCTCATTTTCATACTACTTAGATTGCTCACCATCTGCACCATGGAAATCAGTCATCTCCTGTGCTGTGATTTAGACGCATGTCTGTAGTTACATATGTTTGTAAAATCTTTTGTAGTGACTTCTGTAATCATGCTAAAGCTTGTTCATGCACCACTGAGTACAGTGTTAAACGAACGCAGCCGTGTTTTTTAGCTAATTGCTGTATTTGTTGCACACCGTTAATTAAGCCCACGGTAACTCTAGATTTTTGCTGTTTGCGTTTCCTAACTGGGGCTGGACCTAAAGACTGGTCAACAAAAATACCTCCGTTAGCTAATTTACCAACTGTAAACCGTAAAATCTAAAGGAAGTAGTGGCACTAAAATCTCAGATCCTTCTTAGGTATTCACTGAGGCACTCAGATGTTCCCGTTGTTTTGTGTGGTGGTCAATTCAAACCAATGCACTACCAGGTGTAGTCAATCATGATCACTAGCATGAAGTTAAGAGGCCTTGGTGAGTTTCAACCCCATGTAATTAATATTTTAAGTGTGAGTTTAACATTTTCATGTCTTTCTGAAATTAACATGTTAAATAATAAATAAATTTGTCTGATAACTGAGATCTGATAACTTGATACTGGTGAGAGCACAGTGCTGCTACATTTATAAATGATACATTTAACTATTGTGGATGGTGATGTTCAGCCTATATGTTCATCTACGCTGCATGTAGCATCTACGCATGCTAGCTAACTGTACAATAAAACATACAAATGAGCATATTCCAGATAATTCAATCCTTAATTTGTGCTAGGTAAATTGTAATTTTGCTTTCGACAGTTTGCCTTTTGGCTCTAGTCGGAAAAGAATTCTTTAGTTTTTTTGTTATTTACTAAAAGAGACTTAAATACTACCCATTGTAATAGAATATAATGGGTGGACACTTTCCCTTTGGCGTGTAAGTATGTTTTAGTATGTGTAAGTGGATTTTCTTTTTTTTCTAAATACATGTAAATTGCTGTTAATTACAGGAAAGAATATGCTGCAGATCCAGCAGACAGCAATTAGTTTGAAACATGTTAAAGTATTACTGTAAGGACAGTCCACAGACACTGCATTTATTTCCCCATCACTTGAGGCGAAAATTTAAAATTCCTTTGTAAGTTAACCTTGACCGAGTCGCTCAGAAGCCAGTAAGGAGTTTCAGAAGAGAGTTTCTAGAAACAAAAAAGCATATACTGAAAGGCTGATGAGTAAGTTTTCCAGTGCCCTTATGACACTTGGCAAGTAAAGCCACTTAAATCTTTTAATCTGTGCTGCCTGGTGGTTGCTCGAGTGAAGAGGCGTGAAGTGATCACTGAAGAGTACTAATTTAGGGATGAGCAATCCAGTTAAATTTGCATGCGGCTGTTGCACTCACCCTGAAGTAGTGAGTCAGTGAGTGTGCAATTTCACAGAACTTGAAAAAACATAAGTGTTTTGTCCATAACTCAGTGAAACGGTAAGACTTTAGTTCAGTGGTCTCCAACCCTCTTCCTGGAGAGCTACCATACTGCAGATTTCAGCTCCAGCTCAGATCTAAGACCCCATGCAGCCAATCAAGGACTTCTGACAGAAGTAATTAGATGAATGAGGTAGAGTCTAAGGGAAGATAGCTCTCCACCAGGCAGGCTGGAGACCACTGCTTTGGTTGTCTGCTCCACTGTAGATACTTTGTACAAGCTCACATTCTCTTTAAATGACATCTAACATGATGTACGTCAAAATAATTGTATTCTTTGGCTGTATTGGCCATCTTTTGCCAAAATTTATATTGCAGATTGTTACAGTGACATGTAAAACCCTTATTCAGAATGTCTGTTTCTTTGAATAGTTAAACAAATAAAAACGATGATCTGATTTCCCAAAGACAAGTTATGATGACACATTTCTTTATTATTTTATTCAACATTACTTTTTATTACCATCTTTTGCGTTTTTTATTTTTTATTTGACTTAATTTCTCTTAAATTTTAGCTGAGACAAATGACCCACCCACTCACTAGGACTCCCCCATCACTTGCAATGCCCCCAACACTACAAGGGTGAGGACAGGCACAAGCTTCCTCTGTTACATGTAAAGTCAGACACAGCCTCTTTTTCAACCTGCCACCAATGCAGCACCACTAGACAGCCTATGCATTCAGAGGAAGGCGTTGGATCCCCAGCTCTTAATTCCTCAGCCAACAGATGGCTGTGCTGGCCAGCATAAAAATGAGAGCTATGTACCCACCCAGAAAGAGCATGTTAATTTGTGCTCTCTCGGGCTCCGGCTGCTGATGGCGAAGCAGTGTTGGCTGCAACACAACTCCAAAGCATGATTGATCCACCCCCTTGCTTAACAGTTGAAGAGATGTTCTTTAAATGCAGTTTTGTACCCTTTATCGTCTACATACTTTAGCTCATTGTAGCCAAAAAGGTTCTAGGACTCGTTTTTAGGCTTGTTTAGATGTTTTGTTGACAACGTTCCTGTGCTGAATTGTGTGGTCTTCCAACAGGCGGCCGTCACCATCCAGGATAGTTGCTACGAAGTCCAGCGGCTCCTCCTCCTCCTTTTGTCAAGCTCCGCCCCCCACCATGTACAGCCCCGACCCACGGTCGGTCTGCAGGAGCAAGAGCGTCAGCGAGAGGCGGAGCGCCGGAAAGAGGAAGCAGCGGGCGTGGCCCGGCTGCGCACCGCCCTTACTCGGGAACAGCAGCAGTGGGAACGTGAGTGCCAGGCCCGGCAGCTTCGGCATAGCCAGCAGGAGAACACACTGGAGCAGAGGGAGCAGGAGTGCCACCTGGAGGCACAGAGGCTGCAGCAGGAGCGGGAAGAGCTGCAGGAGCAGCTGCAGGACTACCAGCAGAGTCTGGAGCGGCTGCGTGAAGGCCAGCGCAGCGTCGAGAAAGAGCGGGAACGGCTAGAGACCCAGCGCCGGCTGCTGGACAGCTGGAGGCATGGAAGGCAACGGAGTCTCCCCGCCATGGTCATACCGCTGGACGGTCAGCAGGGATCGGTGGGTGACACGTGTGTTTGTTAACCTCTATGCTACAAGCAATTCCCCACAGTATGTTAAACAGAAATGTACTTTTGGTTACAATAGCCAAAAACTTTTTGGGTGACAAATAACTTCTAGTGTTTGTTACCAGTGTTGCCCCCAAGACTCCAGTTGCACTAAAATTGCACCATGAACATGTCTTTGCTGGTTGACTGGGGCTTAACATCTGGAAAAATTGAGTGAGAGAGAGAGAAAGAGACTGTTCTCTATCTGTTTGTGTGTGTTTTCCTATTCCTATATCCTGTAGCTAGAAGCTTCAAGCCATAAAAGGTTGTGCACTCAGCGTGGGCCTTGAGATGCAGCTGTCTTCTAAAAGATGAAATTCCTCCTCTCCTCCCTTTCTTTCCTCATTCCGTCTTTTCTTGTTGCCAAAACACCCAACCGGTGATGTCAGACGAAATCTCTCCCAAACCTTCTCTCATCCCACTTTGAAGATGGTATAAAGCTGTCGCTCAACTATTCAGCACACAGTCTCGCTGCATCTCTCGCTGCATCTTTTTTCACGTGTGTTTTCTGGATTGCTGCTAGCACTGTGGTTTTGGTCTGTGCCCTGCTGATATCGCAGAAAGCTCCAACATGCAAGTGTTTGTGTTTTTACACTGTGTGCTGTTAGCATCCAAAATGTGTCTCGTCGCAGATCCAGATGAGTGTTTCTGTGGGTGTTTTGATGATTAAAGTGTTCCTGTCATTTTGGTCAAAGGTCAGTCAGTAATTAAGTCACATTATTGATTTGATGAGATCTTTGATAAGTTCATGCACGGTGCATCAGTGGGTTTTTTTTATACACTGAGAGGCAAACTGCAGTCACACTGCTTTTCACAGAGCACTGAAACAAGCATAGAACATCTGGATTCTCAGTCTTGATCTTGGCGTCTGTCTGTCTCGATAGTTGTCTGACTACCCGTCTATCTACCTGTCTATCTACTCTATCTCTTGACCTGTTTCTGAATCTATGTCTGTTTGTCTATCTGTCTCTTTGTGTCTATCTGATGATAAACACAGAACATCTGTGGATTCTCCTGAGTCTTGATCTCAGTATCTGTGTTTCTCTATAATTGTCTATTTACCGGTCTCTGTCTGTCTACCTGCGTAATCTGTCATCAATGAAAATGTACAATTTATGTCAAAACAAATATTACTATTTTTTTGTCTAAATAGTGTTACATTTTCAAAATAATGACTTGCATTACATACTTTTTACTGATCTCTAATAACTTGTATTTTAAATAATAAACTTTTTTTTTAAACCAGGTTTAATTACAGATTAAATTGGCTAACCACAGCAGTCTATCAATCTCTTGATCTATCTATCTCTGTCTATTGAGCTGTTTTTTAATCTATGTCTGTCTGTCTGTCTCTGTCTGTGTATTTGTCGCTGGCTCTGTTTGTCTGTGTATCGGTCTCTTTGTGTCTATCTGTTTGTCGAACACTGAAACAAGCACATCTGTGGATTGTCTGTCTATCTGTCTACCTGTCTGTCTGTGTATCTATCTATCACTTGATCCATCTTTGGATCTATCTCTGTCTGTCTTTTGAGCTGTCTCTGAATCGATGTCTATCTGTATGTCTACCTCTGTCTGTCTGTCTGTGTATGTCTCTCTCTCTCTCTCTTTCTCTCTCTTTCTCTCTCTGTCTCTCTCTGTCTCTCTCTGTCTGTACATGTCCATCTTTCTTTTTGTCTGTCTGTCTGTATATCTGTCTTTGTCTGTCTACCGAAATATCTATCTTTCTATTTGTCCGTCTCCTACTATCTATCTGTCTATCGGTGTATTTGTCTCTGTCTGTCTCTGTGTCTCTTTGTCTATCCGTGTGTGTCTGTCTGCCTGTCTATCTAGCTATCTGTCTTTCTGTCTACCCCTCTCTGTCTCTCTATGTCCGTCTTAATTGTCTTATCTGTCTTTCTCTGTCTTTCAAATTATCTACTTACCTGTCTGTTTATTTGTATATCTGTCTCTTAATCTATTTATTGATCTGTCTGTCTGTCTCTTGATCCCTCTGTCTGCCTATCTATCTGTCAAGCTGTCTTTCTATTTTCTTTCTCCGTCTCTCTCCCTTCCATCTCGCTATCTATCTGTATGTCTATGTAGTATTCATAAATCTATTCCATATGACCCATCTGCCCACCAGTCACGGCAAATGTCTTCTATCCCCCCCTCACTCTTGTAGGATGTCGTCAGTTCCGTCTTAAGCTGTTTTTTTTTTTTGTTGGTTTGTTTTGGGTTTTTTTTTAGACTGGACAACGTTCAGCAAGCCATTCTGACACACACCTTAACAAACCCATCGAAACGAATGAGCGAACCAGCAGCCTGAACTCAGAAGTGCTCATTACTTCCAGTCCCATTGCGTTTCCTTTCAGGTTCAGTCAAATCAGGTGTGCAAGAGCCACTGGGCAGGAAATCATTTCTTTCCTCAGCCTAAACTACACAGCAGAGGCTAGACTGCAGTCAAACGTCTGTCTCTCATTTCTTCGTCTATCTCACTCTCGCGCAGACACGCATGCACAGAGCACAGTCTCTGATTCATTATCTGGGGTAATGAGAGCAATTCGAGGCTCATCGGTCTTGGCGTCTGCCTCTTGACTGTGCGCTAATAAACAAGTTAATGATTGATGATAATGAAAGCTCCCTAAATAAGAGGCAAGACAAAATAATTAAAAACCAGCTCTGTGTACATCACCCTCTCTGGCCAATCAATGCAGACGGAGGCAATTCAATGATTCATTTGGACACTTTGGTGGAAAAAGGTTGCCTTAAGGCTAAGGAGATGGGGGGTGGGGGTGGAGTTAACCTCTTAAGTCTGCATTATCCTTAAACACATTGATAAGATCCTAGAGAAGCTCATTCACAAATCCTGCCTATTATATTGTAAAGCACATGAGCCTAAATAAAGAAATACTACAGCACTTTAAGCCCTGCTGCATCTTAATCTCTGCTGCATCTGTATTGTACCATTTATTGGAATATTGCAGAATATTATATAATGGGCCCGTACATGGGCCAAAAAACTGAAATCCCACTGACTCCAAATATATACGTCTAATGTATAGATGCTGCTACAACTGGACATTTACAATACAGGTGGGACAAGAAAAACTTGAATTTTGTAACAGCTTTATTTTAAAAGTGCTGCTTCGCATTTTAACCTTTGGAAGTCACGGGTGCCGCCGCTGGTAAACATTCATAAAAAATTGGAATAATTAATTTTTACTCCTATAATTCAAAAGTGTAGCTTTTGAAGTTCCAATTAACCCCAGACTTTGGGGCAGATTCTAACACTTTGCACCTTTGGTAACACTAATTTGGGCATTAAAACCTGACTTGCCTTCAGCACTCATTTAAAGCTCATGTCTATTGCTTGTTCTAAGTGCAAACCACTGGGAGAAGATTATTACAGTGGAGCATCTCGATTTACCAGTATAGATAGACATTTTATAAAATGTTAAAAACTGCTGTTTCTTCATACTTCTTGGTACATTTAAGAGTATTCAAGGCATCAATGAAAATGTACAATTTATGTCAAAACAAATATTAATATTTTTTTGTCTAAATAGTGTTACAATTTTACATTACATTGCATTACATACTTTTTACCGATCACTAATAACTTGTATTTTACATAGCCAAGGTAAACTATTTGAGGTTTAATTACAGACCAACCACAGCAGCACACTCCTTAAACTGTTGCTAATTAGTCTTTCTTGTAGTGAAAGACTTGCCCTTGAACTTATAGTGGATATCTTTCATCACAAAAACGATTTCATCTCCAAAATGGCAGCTTTACAGGAGCAGGAAAAGCCTTCTTTCACTGGAAGTCCATTTATCATGAAATTTTGATCATGTAGAGAAACTACCAAATTCAATAAGTCAAAAGTATTTTTGGGAGACAGACAATATACAGACTTTAAATGTAGTTCATTATGTACCAGTTATTAATTAAATAATAAAATAATTAGGTTGAAATAGATTGAAAAACTGCATATCTGTTTCATGAAATGATTCTAAAAGTGTTACAGTTGCATTTGTAATGATATGATAAAGGACATGATGATATAACTGCTTGGAATTCTTGGATACCACACCATGTGAAAACAAACTCATGTATAGGCACAGACTTTATGCTCCAGTTGCCGTTTGTTGTCATTCTGATGTGACCGTGTAGCCTGAACAGTGACATTTTAGTAGAATGTGAAAAGGGGGGGGGGCATATTTCAGATGCCTTTTCCTATTCTTTTCCATCTAGTGAATCAAAAAAAAGCATTCAGACATGACTAGATGATTCACTGCCATCTTGGTTTGCGTGCAGCCTTTCTTGGCCAAGATCAGGTTTGATTAACATCTTGGACACAAGTCCAATTGGTGCTGAGCTTCGTAACATTCTCTGCAGTTTCCAAGCGGCACCTCCTCGCTACAGTGTGTGTGTGTGTGTGTGTGTGTGTGTGTGTGTGTGTGTGTGTGTGTGTGTGTGTGTATGTATATATATATATATATATATATATATATATATATATATATATATATATATATATATATATATATATATATATACACACAAATAAATCAACAGTCATTTAAAACTACATGGGTACTAAATACAAGTAGTAACTATCCACCACTTTCTTAATAAAGTACGACTTTCCTAGCCTAACCTAACCTTAACCACAGTAGCAAATGGATTAGTCCTTTTAGAATAAAAAAAATATGCATGAAATCAATTTACAATGGTGGTCCTGGCCTTTAGCCCTGCTTTTCTTTGGATTTCCCATGTTTTACTTGTAATGAGTAAACACATAAATTGATCATGACTAGATCAGTTTATTGTGTGCTCTGGACTGTGGCATTTATTGAAGCTCGTCTAAAGTAGCTCACTTGATTGGTCAGTTTGACCTTTAGCAAACAGTCACGACACAGAAGGAGCTGTTTGCCCAGTTTAGGACATGCGAGAAAGATGAGAGAAAGGAGAACAGATGGAGAGAGGATGAGAACAAAACCACTGTAATCAGATCAGCTAGCTCTTGTTATATTTTGCCTGAGATTTTGTTTACTCTTGCTGTGTTGTGTGGTAGAGGAAGCTTGAGTGTGCTGTCAAATTCTGTTTAATGCTTACGTCTCACTGCCGATATAATTAGAGACTTTGGCCTCTATATAAAGAAAGTTTGATGCACTGTGATGGTTTGTGAGGAGGCGTATTATTTATTAGTTTTATTAGAGAATCAGTAAGTGGGAAATATTCTCCTATGAATTGGTTGGCTTGCTTAGTAGTTGTGACCAAAAATGTTTTTTAGATGTTTTTTAAAGTTTTTAAGATCATGTTTTCCATAGAGATCAGGTAAATGCAACAACTGCATTAAAATCACATTATTAAAGACACATATTAAAGGTCAACGTGTTTCATTTTAAGTGATGAATAAGCCAAATTTGTCTATTGTGAGATGAGCTTTGAATTTCGGAAGGGAGATCCCGGAGAGGAGCTCATGGTCATTATTCGCCCAGCCCACAGATGTAGCTTTCAGCTTTAGTTTTTACCACTGCAAACTAAGATAACATAACTGAAATGTGAAAAGAGAGCCACAATTCATGAGGAGTAAAATTTGTTGCAATTTTATTTATTTATTTATTTATTTATTTATTGATTGATTTTTAATATTTTTCTTTTTGGAATGTAAGCAAAAATGTATAAATGATCTCTATTACCAACTAGGACAGTCAGCTTCTATTTCATCATCATCTAAAATTGTAGAGCTTGCTGATTGCTGTTGACTGCCACAACTGCTATGAGAGCTTTTCCACAGTCTACAAATTACTGTACATCACAAGCGGCAATCTGGGAAACTGGGGTCCAAGCACTCCAAGAAGTTAAAGAGCCAGTGAAATACAAATAAAGAGCAGTGTTTTTAGAAGGGCCTCTATTACATTTTATATGGGGGCTATTGTAATAAAAGATCTACCACACGGGATGATTCCTAATCTCGTTAATTTTTACACTTCTCATACATTTTCATGGCTATAGTGAAATTAGAATAGAAAGGTTTGCTTTTTTTCTCCACATTAAAGAGTTAAGTGATATTTCGTCCGGTGTTTGTTTTAAAATACAATGTTTTCTTTTGGTCCAACATAAGCTTTGCTTTGAAATTTCTGTGGCGACCGCTTTGTAAACGGACTTTCTATGTTTTGGTTAAGTTGCATTTTCATGTTTTTGTTCTTTTTTCAGAGCCTCCATCAAGGTCATTTTGGTGGTCAAGATGAGGAGAGTTCCATTTTTGTCAACGAAGCTGCAATCCTGACTCCTCCTGTCAACAACAGACACCTTCATGATCACCAGCATCAGTATCATCACAACCCCCACCTGCACCCTGGACTGCTGGGCTACACAGACTCCCCCAGTGCCCAGAATAGTCTGAACTCACTCCTGGCCTGGTCAAACCATACGCATCACACCATCGGCATGCCAGACCCTTCCACGGCACACGAGGGATGGGAAGGAAACCAAGGTATGAGGAGCGCAAATAGTGGAACAGATTTGATAGTAGGTCGCGTTCTCGCTTGCGCTTTAGGTTAGGCTGATGAAATGCTTTTTTGAATGGGTTAGGGTAATGGTTAGGGTTACTGTTACACTGTTTCTCAGTGATTCGTAGTGAAGTTTCAGTTTAGTTTCCTAAAGCCTGTTTACTGTTGAAGTATAACAATACTGAATTTCTTGAAGTTTACCATTAGAAAGAAATCAACAAATTGAAATTTGTTGATTTGTTGAACAAATTGAACAGCTGGAATTAACTGACATTATTAAAATTAGAAAATAGAATAAATCTGCTTTATTATTCTGGAAGTTTTTATCTTTTAGTTCTATATAGAATATATTTAATGGCGTTAATTTAATAACTGAAAGTTTGGGATAAGGACCATGCCCAAACTCCTCCCTTCAATTACTTCACACTATAAAACCATTCCTCTCCCTTTTCGTTCTCGTGAGTAATACTTAACCTCTACCTGGCATGGGGAGGGTCTGGCTTCGGGTCCCATCAGCTCGAAGACCCCCAGAACTCCAGCCCAAATTTCTCCAGTTCTCCCTCCTTGCCTCAGCTAGCATGGTCCGCACTTCGCAAACGATAGTTTAAGCACCATGAATATGCTGTTTTTGTTACTAACAACTACATCTTATACTACAGTACTTTATGTGATGTATGTATTTTTACTCAGTAGACGTCTATCCATTCACTCAAAACTGCACAAATTAGTGGGATTATTGGTGCTGTTGGACAAAAAAGAGCACCAACAACAACAACAACAACAAAAAATGAGTACAAAACCTGAATCAGCTTTCATAAAGAGCACTAAGAAATGCATATTGTCATGGTCATGGAAAAAGCTTGTACCTCCCTCTTTGCTGTTTTTGACTTTTCAGCATAATGTGAATTTGACATTGTGAGTTGTCCTTTACATTGTATCACAGTTTAATGATGAATGGACAAATAGAAATGCTCCAGAATCACTTGAAATGACATCTTTTTATAGTTTAGAAGCTTTGTTCCTTCTGCTGTAGAGTTGGCATTTCGGAGAGTTTTTGTTTGTTTTTTTTTTGGTCACGGCCATATCAAAACATTTCAGTTTTTCAGTTTTTATACAGTTTGCCCTTTACAAAAACTCAACTGTCGTTTCATTCTTTAGAGCAGACCAATCTTATGCACAAAGGGCGAGTGTGGCCGAAGGTTCCTTCATTTCCGAGAAGCTGAAACACCTGGTTCTACTTCTTTAATGAGTTGGTCTCAGACTTCAACAATTGAGCATGTGTGCTTCTGTTTGGTTAGTGTGAAAGCCTGCCACCACACTGGGCTGTTGTGGAGAGGACTGGTGACCCTTACTGTGGAGTAGATAAAAATGCATTTCTGCTTCTACTATAAAGCGTTCATTTTGAGGATTATGAGGTTTTCTTACGACAGCAGCTACACTGTGTCCAAATGTTTGTAGACCCCCTTCAAATTAATGCATTCAACTATGCTAAGTTGCACCCGTTGCTGATACAGATGTGCAAATACCCACACAGCTTGTCGAGTCCCTGTAGTGAAGTATCGTCAAATAGCACTGCAGCAGATAAGCATGAACATATTGGCACCATGCCTAATTCCAGGCATGGGCTAGAGCGCTATACAGTGGAACTGTGTTCTCTGGAATGATGGATGTTGCTCCATCCAATACTTTTGGGATGCGTTGGGGAGTTGAGGATGAGGTAGGGCGATGATCATCCGACATCCTGACCTCACTAATGCTCTAGTCGATGAAAAATTCCATCAAATTCCCACAGCAGTGGTCCAAAAATGTAATAGAAAGCCTTCACTGGTAGAGACAGTTACTCCAACAAAAGCATGATCGACTCTTTTAATACTCTTGATTTCGGAAGAAACCGTAAATGAACAGGTGTCCCAATATTTCTGTCCAAATAGTTTATATGATAATTATTGATAACTATTAATATTGAACCATATAAGATCATGTTGTTCATCTTCAGTTTTTTTTTTTTTTTTTTTTTTTTTTACTGTAGCCCTTCTTCTCTTCTCTTCTGGGCCTTTTTTGACAATCACAGGTTTTCTGCAGTGCAGTAGAAAAAGTGTTGTCTGAGAGCAAGAGAGACAAAGAAATCGAAAAAGTAAATGTTTTGAAATCTGAGGTCTGTGTAAACAGTATTCACTCACTTTTGCCAAAACCTCTCCCTGTTCCCCTTTTCACTGAAGGCAAGTCTCAAGCGTCCTCTTTTTGCTGTTAATCTGTCTGCTAACAAAAAACACTCAGCCATTCTTCTTCCATTCTCACACACACACACTCACAGTGACACACATCCGTCATGGAAATCAATCGCCCCTCCATCTAACGACCAGCCGCGGCGGACGGCGGCATGTGAATCAAGCCGAGTGGGCGATGGGAGACTGATTGGAACATCGATCTAAAAAATCTTTACTGAACTCATTACAGGGCAACCTGTCATCTTTCTCTCTCTCTCACACACACACACCGACAGAAAGAAGCACAAACACATTATTCTAATATGTCCGTGCAACATGCCAGGGATGTAAGAAAATGCATACAAACACACAGCCTTACAGGAATATTTGGCTAGGGTAAAATAACCAACTGACCAATAAAATGACAGACTTTATACACTGCAGTTTTTTTCACACAGTACCCTCCTGATGTAGACACTGGCGTCTTCACTTTAACAGCCCAGTCACACTAGCTTTGTCAGCAAATTTTCTCTAAGAAAAATTACATTCCTTTCAATGGGATTCGCTGCTATGAGCAATTTTTGGTCAGCAACTTCCTGAGTGCAAAAAAAAAATAAATAATGCAGAAGTTCCGCATAGAGTCCAATGTTGGCTGGAAACTTTGCTTCTGCGAACAGTAGCACTGCTACTTTGACTGTGCCGACCTCTGAAGGGGCAACGTAGTCCCAAAAGAGAGATACCGCTAGCCATGTCTAAGCATGTCTGTTTCTTTCCCAAAGGCTGTAAATAAACGAATAATAGAGAGACAGCACACGCAAACAGTCGGCAACTGTATTCTCTTTAGCTCCGTGCTACAGTTTATGGTAGGTGAGTTAGCCAGCATACTAATTATATAAGTTCACTCCAACTCCATGGCTGAGAGGAGCTGAACACACATCACCACACTGCTGCCATCTGCATCTGTTACTACAACATCTGTTACTGCACATTTATACAAATACCTCTGTTTGTTTGTTTTTTTGTTTTTTTTGTCTGTATTATATACTAATTGCTATACGTTATCTCCAAGCTAAGTGCAGATCCTCACACATCACCCCATTGTTGCCAAATACAGCAGTCACTTGTGCTCCTACCAGTGTGAAGTTATTTAATATATCTATATATATGGCTTATATTTCTGCCCAGTTATTTTTTGAAGTTTGCAGACTTTGGCTTTTTGTGCTAATGTATCTGTTCTATTTTGTTCAATGAAGTGCAAGATGTTCGATGACTGGTCTAGAAGTTAGCAGGAATATAAGCACTCTGTAATGACAGCATTCAGAAATCGCATTACTTAATTACATGAGCATGTTTTCCCCCCTTATGAGGTTCATGCAGGACATCCCTGCTTTCCACAAACAGTACCTGCCACTCCCAACACTACCTCAATACATTGATCGCCTGATTAACCTTCACTACTCATCGACCGCCTGTCATGCCTTAGTACACTCGAGTCCATGTTTTAACACGACCAGAGCTGCTAAAGCTCTCCTTATTTACTTCTGCGCCATATGTGCAATGACATTTACCCACAATGCTCAGCCACAAATCTACATGTGATTTAAGGCCTATGTAGAGTTCACAACTTCATAACGTAGTTTTGCCGAGCCAAAATAATTTTTCCCCATTACCAAAAGTGGATCAGCCAAGTTTATTTTACACTCTTAACAAGGAATGGAAGCTTGGATCCCACCAATTAGCACAATGCAAACTGCATGCCCAGGCCATCAAACACTTGCCTCAAACCATGTTGAGTTGCAAGAGAGTCTTCATTAGACTTGTTTATGTAGTTTCTAACACTGTATGTCATACCGCTATTTAAAAATAGACTAAAGTAGACAACAAAATTCATAAATATTGCACTGCTAGTCTCTCTATACTTACATTTTGATGTAACTCAACAAGGTGTTTAACTCATGGTTAAACAAACAAACAAAAAAAAAAAAACATACAATTCCCTCTCTTAGACATGTATAGAAGGATGGCTGCAAAACCAGGCAGTTTTCAATGCAACATTTTTGTGTTGTCAGGAAAGCCAGCACCTTTACATATGTAGTTTACTGAAGTTTAGCCCTGCCCATTCCTGTTGTAAGGAGTTTGCAGCCCATATTGCTAAGGCCAGGAATGAAACACTCCTTATTTACCTAAAGTTTAAAGAAAACAGCCTGTTTAATTATAAAGGATAAAGAAATGTGAAAAATGGTAACGTATAAATGAAATGCTCCTTTTACTAAAAATCATATCCCCATCACAGTCACACAAATTGCCCTGGGGAAACCTTGCTTCAAGGAGCCGTGCAAACTTCGATGCCAACATTGAGGCATGCTTTCAGCCGCTAGTAGATACCAAAGGCCGTTCCTCTTAGGCAGTTAAGATCTTTCTTCACAATTGCAGTGCTAAATGCCAAAGCAAAAGGGCTTTCCATGCCTCCAGCATAACGTACGTTCTGCTACATTACTGATAATACAGCTGGAACACCACCCTACTGATGTGTCTGTGTGAATGCTTTGTTTATCCCTTATCTGATATCTGCTATGTCTTTTATCTGTGTGTCTTGGGTTACCGCTCTGGGGCTGACACATTTCTTCTGACCATTTGCTGTGTAAAACAGATTAACTTCTAACCAATGCCTCTAAACTGTCACGGAGGGAAAAAATATATAAGTTGGCCACTTTCTTTTTTTTTATTGGAACAATGAATAATGATTGAAGTCCATTAGATGAAATGGATTTGAAACCCATGCAGGGTAACTTAGCTCCTCTATTACAACCATAAAAAGAGCTATGAAAAAGCCATCTCTCAGTAAAATGCACCTTGCTCAGTAATATCGGTTATCTCATTTTACGTCTCTTCTTGGATAGAATTCTCTGAAAATGAAAACTGTGAAAACTGGTCACTGATACCAATTTTAAGAAGCTAAAAAGTTTGATAACCGATAACATTGGCTGTTATGCTGTATATTAGTATAGGGCTGTGCAAAAGTCAGGCCAGGAAAATCTTATAAAACTATTAATGTCAGCAGTAAAGCACTTTGTAACATTATATAATAAGTATGAATAAACAAATAAAATATAAAAAATCACGTGTTATCACGTCAGTATTGAAATGTATGCCAGATAAATACAGTTAGAACACGTTTGCTTGCTGACTTCTCTGTGAACTCTAGTCCCTGTATGGATTTGCTCAGTTCTACCAGCAGTTTACCTGATTCACTGTAACGAAGGACTGATGAGATAAACTTGGTGTTGGATGGCAGCTGTAAATACTGACCTTGCCAGTAAATTTGTCAACACAGACGCGTGCAGCCCAACGCGAGTACACCCCCGCTTTGCGCCTTTTGAAATAACAATCAGACCGCACCTGGCTCTTAAAGGAAATGGCAAGTCATGCGCTGAATGGTTTACTGCACGTTATGCCCAAAACACACCCATGAATAATTAAGAGACTTAGTACATGTCTTTTTGCACGTTTTGAGCCACACAAGACGGTGCTTTTTTTTAATCGGTCAACCGCTATATCAATCAGGTCCTGTTCACAGCTAATTTGTATAGGATGTGTTTTTTTCTAATAACCGGTTTTCATTCTTTACACAGATGTGGGTCCACCAGGCCAAACCGGAGAAGCTGGGAGAGCAGGGGTGGGGCTTTATCAAGGTGATGCCCTCTCCGTGCCTCTGGCTTATGTTTCCATGGAAACGGAGAACCGAGATGCGGAGGGAGAGGAGAACATTGTGTATCTTTAAACAGACATCTGTTGAAGCTCTGTCTGAACTACTACCCTTGAAGAACAAACATCAACAGAACTTTGCAGGCCAGGAAATTGCAGTGACACAGCAAATCAGTAGAGGCTGAACTGCTCACACATCACACTTGCGTTCACATTCATAGTCATGTTGGGGATTTTCTTACTACATCTTTTCACATTGGTGCTTTCGGATGTGTTCCCATTCACACTTCGATTGAGACCAAGATCCAGAAGAAGGTGGAGCCCTTAACATGATCTGTAATCATCAATTACAAACATGAGACAAATTCGTTCCAACTTGGTCTACTGTTTATTCACTATTGTGAACAAGCAACTGCTAAACCATGCTGATCTTGTGCTGTCAGTGTCTGAGCTCGGAAGCAAACTGGGCACATTCTCCTAAAAAATAAAGGTGTTGTAAAGGGTTTTTTTGAGCAATGCAATGAAAGAGACATGAAGTGGATGCTTATGGTGTTACCAATGTTAAGGATCTTCACACTCATACAAGTTTTCTTCTTTATGGAACTGAAAATGGTCATTCTATGGTATTGCTCAAAGACCCTTTGTAGCATCTTTATTTTTAAGAGTGACCCACTGTTCAGCATCTTTCCCTCTTTCTTTACCTTATTTTTCAGCTTTTCCTATTGGTGTGTGTGTGTGTGTGTGTGTGTGTGTGTGTGTGTGTGTGTGTGTGTGTGTGTGTGTGTGTGTGTGTGTGTGTGTGTGTGTGTGTGTGTGTGTGTGTGTGTGTGTGTGTGTGATCTAAGGATATTCTGTAGGGTCAGTGTTCTGTCGCCTTGCCTGAAGCCTGCAGAGACAGAATTAGGTTACTCAGTTTCAACCCATGTGCACACACATACACACACACATTTCTTTTGGCATGTGCCACATTCTGCTCGAAACTAGACACTTATTAATGACCTCGTTTTTTGCAGTGGACGGGAAATGAAGTACTTAACATTAGTGGTAGGCGTTGAATTACCTCATTTATGAAAGCGTACACTGCCTGGGTCTGTGCTTGCAAGTAGAGATATGGCATTAGATTAATACCAGCTCAGTCTCCACACACAGATGCCACTCTTCCATATGGGAGGCAATGTTTATTTATATCGTTTCAAGCTCATTACAACCCTTCCAAATACTCAGCAAATCTGAGGACTGCTGGCACATACAGGCTTTAGACAAGCTTAACAAAAGGGCTGTATGATATGAAATGGAATTGATCAGTTTTACAGTTATATTGATGCATATCACAATCATAACGTGTCTTAAAGTGTCTTAAAATGCAGTAGAATTGGTCAACATACTGTAAACAAGGACAACTTTAATGTCATTCATATATAACACCAACAGCTACCTATTTGCGGAGAATCTTTAGGCAGATATCATGATTATGCACACATTCTGCAGCCCTTAGCAGCAAGGTACAATTTATAGTATTATTAAAAGTGATCAGTCGCTCCCATATTTCTGAATGGACATAACATGTCATTTCTGGTTGGAGCTTTGATTCTCCTGCTGTCCAGACCCTGCTTTTCACTGCAACTATTACTAAAGGTACTGAAGCTGAAGTGAGTGGAAAGGGTGCATGCATGATGTTACAGTGAATACCCGTACCACACAACTCTAGAAGTTAACTTTCTGTAAGATTTGCAGTCTTGCTTAAAAATGGTCAAGTTCACTTCCGTATTATGGTTGCATTACTACAAGGGAATCAAGGGAAATCTTTGCTCTCTGCTTGATCTCTTGACCAATCTCACCACAACCAAGCCGATGATGGTTCGGTTGTGTCCTAGTTGAAGCTACTCGGGAGGCAAAACGCTTTATGCTAACATTTTATTTAAGGCTTTTTTTTTTTTTCCTATCCCCACCATCTCCCCTGACGACTATACCATTTAAAGATCCTCTATCTGGGGACTCAACCCACTGTCCCATCATTTGGAGAGGGCATGTTCAATCCCAAGACATGCCACAGACGTCCATAGCAGCAAGAAAGGGCCCCTGACCTCTTGCGCTCTCTCCTATGCTCTCTCTCTCCCAACATCATTTAACCTGATCATGGCCAGTACTGGCATCTGTTAGTTGATGTAACCGGATTGGCAATTAGTGTTCTCCTCCATGCATGTTCTAGCTAGCATTGACATCAGCTGTGTGAAAGAGGGAGACCTTACCAATGGGTTGGAATTTGCAATTTCTACATTGTCTACCTAGAATGGGGAAAAAATGCTTATTTCATATAAAGTGTTGTTTAGTTGCATCAGGTTCAGGGTACGATGCCCTTTCTGCTGAATTTAGCTCATGCTAAATAGATGACCAGTTGCATTAGGTTTGTCTAATGAGGAGGAACCCAGTTTGACACCCTTGTTGTGGTACTGTGGAATCGAAGCACTACATGTGTTTTCACTGCTCTAACACTCACCCCAACTGAAGCTCAAGCAGGAAACACTTTAGCATTGGACGTGCCCATCAAGTGACAAGGAAAACTCACTTGTGTATCACCTGTATGCTTAATTGTGATGGACAATGAGCAAAAATAAAGGGCAGAAAAAACAGAGGAAACCCATAAATTCAGCAACCAGACTGTAATACCTTATAATGATAGACATCATGAATTTCGGTGCATTATAAAAAACAGAGCCTGTTAATGTCCGTGAAGACACTGACTAACTAGTTTTTGTTGTCCCTTATGCATATTCTTTATTTATTGTCAGTGCAAACTATGTAGAACTCATTATTATGTACATATGAAGGATTTTGTACAATTGTTGTATTTACACATTGCGCTGTGTACATTTCCGTGCATTTATCATATGCTGTAAGTATTTAACATATTAAAACGTGCTTCTCGTAATGCACTGTGGTGGGCTTTATTTATTTATTTATTTTTAGGTGAACTATTTAAATGGTAATTTTTATAAAGTAGGTCACTTCAATCATTATTAAAATGTCATGTTGCATACAAGAATTGGCAAATTAACAGGGAAAGTAGATACGGAACTGTGGAAATCGTAATTGGGTCACCTTTCACAGGATGTTATCAAAGTACCCACATATTTTGCATTTGCTTTGCATTCTTTTTTGTTTGGGTGGGTGTTATTCTCTGGGGGAAAGGCAAAGCTGGAGTGGAAAGCTATACAGTGAGGTCAGCCCACATTGAACTCTCACTGTATTTTCTCTGATACTTAGCACCTCTGACTAAAGTGAAAACCCCTGATTATTTTCATCTACAGTGGCATCCGTCAAGGGGTGGGATATGTTAGGCAGCATGTGAAGAATCAGTTCGTGAAGGTGATGTGTTAAAAGCAGAAACACTGGTCAAACATGAGGATGTTAGCCAGTTTGACAAAGCAACTAGGCAACTGGGTCAGAATCTACAAACCATCAGACATCAGGACCTACCAAAGAATTTTCCAAGAAAGGACAACCAGTGAACCAGCAACAAGTTCATAGTCACCTAAGGCTCACTAATCTGATCCATTGAGGCCCCACCTCACAACTTGCAGTACTTAAAGAATCTGCTGCTAACGTCTTGATGCCAGTTTTTCTTGGCTGCGTTTCTTGAAACCGTAGTCTCACTCGTCGCTCTCTGGTGTAAGGGGAGGCGTGGGGCTACGACTACGGTTAGATCGATTCTAATATCCTATGACTGACGGGCTGTAGAAAATATATTTGAATCAAGTATTTTAGCAGAAATGCTGGAGTTTTGGGGCCCAGTGTAATCTCGTTTTCAGGGAAGGGCAAAATCCCTGTTCCACTTGCAGCTTTATTTCAAAGAATTGGAAAGAAAGCATCTCTCCCCTACTGCAGGCGATATCAACTGCAACCACGTTATCAGCACGGCGTGATTATAAGCTTGTATGCTGTCTGAAACTTCATTTTTGTCAAGTATAATAGTTTGCATGTATATGCAAGGGCATATAATGTCAGTACTCAATTGTCCCTAGCAATAATTTTGATGTAAAAATTTAAATGCAGCGGTTAAAACCGGTCTCTACTACGAGTCCCACCTCCCTAACCCACATCACTAAAGCATCACCACTCTGTCAACTGGATGTGTACTTTAGGCTGCGTCAGAGACACCATCCTACTGTATGCAGCTTATTCTGGAATGAGGAACGGTGTGTGTGGCCATTAGCCCAATTTAGTAATATGCTCAGTCAGGATAGCAGCCAGAAAAAAGAAAGGTGGCCATTAGGAGCTACTCTATTACAAGTCAAAGTGTCAGTCAAAGAAAAAAATCTTGGTTGCTGGTGTGTAGAGTCAACTGTAATGGATTTTGATAATAATAATACTTAACAAATCCATAAATGTGTTTGCTCAGTGCGTTACTTTGTCTGGTGACAGAATCAACCCGACCATGTAGTAGCTCAGACAGCGGAAAGGCAGGTGGCTAATGAGTGGCTAATTAGTATAATGTAATATATTTTTAAGGTACCTGATCCATACAGAACATACTGAGAGAAAGGGTCCTTTAATGAATGTGTTGGCTACCATATCTACAAATAAAGGCTCTAAATAACATGAAATTTTAGTTAGATGTCAAAATGTAAAAAGCCTCAGTTTCCAGAGGCCCTGGTGTGAAATACTCTTATGTCCCCACCAATGTCAAAATCAAACCTACATTCTTGTGTATATGCTGGTAAAGACAATGTATGTCATTTTTTCTAAATTAGCAGCGTTAGAGAAGGACAGTTGTCGAAAGTTGTAGACTGTTGTGCTACTAGTAGTTTCCAATGCTCCAGCAGTCTAGCACACCTCTGCTGCCCCTGGAAAACAAACAGAAACCTCAGGATTTAAGCCACCAGTAGCAAAATGCAAGGATATATCATCATAATACTTTTTAACAATATATATATATAATATATATGCTGATTCTCAGATTCCCTATAATTTGTGAAATTGGAAAGGTCAAAATTCACCAGTATAATGGTACAAACACAAGTTATAAAGGACATTCATTTTTTTAATTTAGTGTATAAACAACTAATAACTTCTTAAATCTTTAAGATACATGCAAGTCAGCCTCAAATCATTACTGATTAGAGATATTTACTGTATACATACTCTGTATAGAACTGTAGAACACTACTTTCTTTGTTGTGAGTAAGTAGGTGTCCTTCACAACCCCACTAAATCTCTTTCCCTACCTGAGGCCTGTAATTAAGAGACTTCTAAAGTTTACATACACACACACACACACACACACACACACACACACACACACAAACACAGTGAAAGACTGAAAACATCAGGATTATTGCTGACTTGTGCCTCTAAGATACTAGGTGTGAACACCCTCTACCTCAGGCACTGTACTTCCTATCTTATTGGCCAATCCAGTGTAAGCCTTATACAAATCCTTATACAAATAACAGCCATTAGAAACACAGCCCACCTCTCACACAATGGCAGAACTTCCACACACATGCTCTAAACACACTGATATTTGCAGAGTGTCTTGGAAGTGATGTATGTTTCTGTTGCTTGTTTTTTCTGATTATCAAATTCTTTGCAATACCTTTTTTTAATTCAACATGTAGGCCGTTGTTGAGGCTGTACACATATAAAGAGCTCAGTGATCAGAAACACTTTTATAAAAAAATTAAAGAGTTTAAAAAAGATTATGGCAGAGAAACTTCTTAAGAGTGAATCTGGAAAAAAAAAAAATATATATATTATATTATAATATATATTATGACCAAAAGCACTACAGAATCTTCTTGAAACTGTTTACATACCTAACACTGCACATTTAAAGGGGCTCCAGAACGTCAAACACTGTTGCGTCCTGTTTCAAAAGAAAATCTGCCATTATCAGATCAGAACAGAGCAATTTGCATCAGCAATTTGATGCAAAAGTCTTCACTCATTATATTTACGCCCCCCAAAATCAACTTTGACTCCGAAAGCTCTGGTTAACGCTGGCAAAAGGATAAAACACAACGGCAACTTTGGAAGAGCACCACATGACCTCCAGACTCTGCTAGTCACAGGAATGCTAGCCTTTACCATCTCTTCTCTCTCTCAAAAACAAAACTGCACTACCTCAGCTTAACCAAACTAGAGCCAAACTCATCAGAAGAGGAAACACCAGCTTATTTTGGATACCAAACCCAGGGAAGAGAGTGGGGGCAAGGCTAAAAGCTAACCTGGCCACATTCTCCTCAGCTTGCCAACAGCATATTGTGCTGAGAGGATGCAACGAAAAAGAGATGGCAACTCAGTCAAGATTAGAAGACTAGAAGGCTAAGAGTAGTGTTTGTGTTGCAGTGTTACAATTATCCCATAACATGAAGCTTCTGTGAGCTTTGGCCGGAGTTTGAAATCAGACCTGGCATTTGATTCAGAGGTGAAATAACAGGGTTGTAAGTAGAATTGTAAAACTGCACCTGAGCATTTTAGACCCCATTTACACCTGGTCACTTCATGTGACTAATAATGGATTGTCTCCTAATAAGATTTTAGCCTCATGCATTTACACTTGGCGGTCAAATGCATCAGACTGAAATCAGATTGTTGTGTGGGACGGAATAAGCCAATTCACTCATTACAAAGCAATCATTGCTGGTGTTTCGGTTGTACAGGGAGGTGTTTTGGTTGTTGAATGTCTCTTTTAGAGACGGATGTGTTTACACTGCTATGACATGTAGGTCTGATGTGTCTCGGACCACCTCCTGAAATGGTTTGAGTGATCAGATTTGTATCTGGTTTAAATATGTCTTTAGACCTGAATTGTACGTGGCTCTGCCTTTTCAATATATGATTCCGATACTAAAGATGATACGAAGTGACCATGTGTGACCAGTTCTTCCTCAATACAGAGAAAAGCATGAAAATCATTGTCTGCCATATCCGGCCATATGATACTGTAAGTCACGTCTGAAACTGGGTTGGAAAAGAAGCGGCAGAGTTGCTTTAACATTTCTTCTCTCCTGATTTTGTTTCCAGCATATTACGTCTCCTCGCTGTCGCTCATCGTTCAGGTAGAGTGAAGGCACGCACCTGCTCCTCACCAAGCATGCTGCCGTAGCTTTTTTTTAAGGTAATAGCCGTGCAGCATTGCCAAATGCCTTGAGGCACTCAGGAGAGATTGTCAACAGCTTGACACTGCCACCTGACCACACAGATGCTTGGCTGGTATGCTGTGTATTGATAGTGGAGAAAGTGAGTCCCAGTCTGAATGCAGCCAAATGTGTTCTTGGGGACCCCCGGGTTCTTATTTTAATGAGGGTGCGTTGTGAGTATTGTGTAAGAGCAGTATACTATTCAAAATATACAGCCTCTACACACTAGCAGTGGGTGACATGGCAAAGAAGCTGAATCAGGTAAAACATGCTTTTGGTTGTCTTCTCTATTATCATAGTAATGTTGTATGGACAAATAATTTCTCAGGACTCAAGATGAGTATTTTTGCATAAAAAATGTGTTTGAATATTGGGTCTGTATGTATATATTTTAAATAAATAATGGCCAAATTACAAAGTGAAGTTAGTTTTAATCTTAGCCTTTGTAGGATAAATACAATCTAGACACTGCATTAATATATCATACATGGCTCGCTGTAAGTCCACTGAGGTGGGTTGTAGGGGCTTAGCAGGCCAGTCTCTCCACCAAAGATATCACAGAGGTGGCAGAAAGACCATCAAGTTGGCTGTGGATTAAGAGGGGCCAATTCATGGGGTAACACACTACTTGGAAACAACATATATATATACATGGATCTGCCCTCTTAATCCACAGCCTACTTGGTGGTCTTGGATGGTCTATCTGCTACCTCTGTGATATCTCTGGTGGAGAGACTGGCCTGCGAAGCCCCTGCAACCCACCTCAGTGGGCTCACAGCGAGCCTTCCATTACTTTGCTCTGCACTCAGATACCAGTTTAAGATATTCAGCTTTCTTGCATTCATGGGCCTCCTCTATTCATTCCTCCCAGGGGACTGTAAGTTCCAGCACAACCACTTGTTAAGATGACTCCGATGTTAAGACCAAATCAGTGTGCTCTAGAGACTTCATTTGCTTCCCTAGACTAGGGTTTCCCCCCTAGGGTTTCCCCCCTTGCTACCAGTTGCTTCTTACTTTGTTGAATAGCTACTGCCCTCAGGACCTGATCAAGATGCCGCCAGTACCTCCTTTCTCCCAAGGCTTTCAGGCATCAGCTCAAGATATGTTCCAAAGAGCCTTTTTTCTAGCACAGTGGGCATGGTGGGGCATTGACCAGACCCCAGCAATGCAGGTTACATGGGCTTGGCGGTTGTACACAACAAGTTCCAATCAGGAACTTGAGTCTTGCTGCTTCTGACTTCTAAACCTCTGACCGGGTAATCGTGCGGGCAACTGCATGGTCCCAATTTGTCCAAGCCCCCTGCTTGCACATGGCCACTGTTCTGCTGACACGTTCCTCTGGCAATCCTCCAAAACCCAGCTCATCTAGCTGCCATAGAGCCTACGAAGATGTTGTGTCGTAGCCTTGTTTCTGCCTGGTTTACTACCTCCTGTGCCTGCCACTTCTAGCTCCCAGTTCTTACTACAATACCTGCAGAGGCTACTCTGGTGTCTTTGAGTTTCTGTAAAGCGACACCTCCCTAGCGTGTGTGACTTTAAACTCTTCTGTCAGGCCAGTAAAAGGAAGCTGCAACTTGTTTGTATGCCCATAAAGGGCAATGCTGCTGGGGCTCTTTGGTAAGCCCAGGCACCTGCAAAACAAACTGGCTGATTATCATCACTGTCACAGGAAAAGCTCATGTGAAGGTGTAGAAAGCATTGAGCTGTGGAGCAGTGGAACTGTGTTCTCTGGAATGATGGCGTTCCTTCTAACAGCCAATAATTTTGGGATCCGTTGGGGGAGTTGAGAATGAGGTGGCGTGGTGATCATCCAACATCCTGACCTCACTAACACTCTTGTCGCTAAATGCAATCAGATCTTCACAGCAATGTTCCAAAATCTAGTAGAAAGCCTTCTTCCCTGGACAGTAGAGACAGTTACTCCAACAAAAGGAGGATAAACTCTTTTATAAGGCCCTTGATTTCAGAAGTAACAATGGATGAGCAGGTGTCCCAATACTTTTGTCAGCAGATTTTTTTGATTGTTTTTTTTTTTGTTTTGTTTTGTTTTGTTTTGTTTTGCTTTTAGAATCCATGCTTTTTAATGCCCAGTACAATGTTCAATATTCAGAGGCATGTACTGTGAAGTTCTTTATCCTGACAACAATAACACCCCTATTTTATCTACCCCTACACACAACGCACTGTGCATGCCTTCACTACAAAGAAGGGTGTATCCCTGCTTACCAAACACACTGTAATTACATACACAGGTTAGCGCTCTTTGATGTAGGGAAGGCAGTCGCTGTAATCACCCGCAATCAGGTACTTACCGTTCACACACTCTTTCATTTCTGACACATCCTTCCATTCCTCTCTTCTTCCCTTAATTAGATGTCATCCCTTTCTCATGCCCTCATTCACTTAACAGAATAGAATAATCCTCAGCTTGTCATACTGTAAATGCTTGGACACACACACACACGTACACCCCCCCCCCCCACACACATACACACTTTGTACTTCTTCACACTACTTCGGTAATTAGGGGATTTGGCTTTGACTGAAGGGCAGAAATGTTTGTTTTGCACAGTTTTTGCAAGTAATAAGACAAAGCTTTGAAGCTTTCCTCTCCAACCGTGCTAAGTCAAACAATTACGCCACCTCTTTCAAACGTGCGGTGCTGAGGTCATGAAAACAGCCTGAAGAAAAAGACAATACAAATACAGGCACTTTTAACCCTATCATGCGTCTCTGCAGCCCGTACAATGCCCTGTTCTGCCTACAGCAGATTAGCCAAGCCAATTCACAAAGAAGTTGTAAGGAATGTTTCAGCCAAAACTGTTTTTTGACTGAGGTGTTGTAACAGGTCAGCCAATCAGAACAGACATCATCTACATATCGTTCTTAACCCTCCTTAAAAGTTTTGTCTCTGAAAAAAATATCATGTAATCTGATCTTCATAAGCCTTCATTACATTTTTCTCCATTGGTGTCCCGGTCAAAAATGACCGGTCATTAGAAATGAATGGGTGACACTGATAAGTGTATATGCATGTGTGTACCGCATGTTTGTGGTGGGGATGGAGGTGAATCCAGGCCGGAAGCAGGGGAAAATCTTTGAGAGGAGACTATTTTAGAAGGATAACGTACTATGCAGTTTTCCGAGATAGCGACACTGTTCCAACTCCAGATTGTTGAGTGTCACAGCAGCAAAAGGATAGCAAGACGCTCAGTTACAGAAAGTAGATAAATTAGCAGTGTATTTACAATATAAATAAAAAAGTCAAAAAGTATTCAAAATTATTAGATTCTTCCCCCCATGGGGATGAATGGGGTGCAAAGGTCTGTGCACCCTTCTTGTGTGCAGATCATACAAATACACAAGTAATCACATGGAGTACTACTGCAACCACTTAGCAACACCTAAGCAACCACCTGACATGCCTTAGCGACTGCATAGGACACCATAGCATCCACTAAGCAACGACCATTGCCTGGAAGAGAGAGTCACTAGATGCACATTCTGCTTTTCCTTCAGGAAGCAGCTGTTACAGTTGTTCTGTAATGTGTTTGACATGAATTTAGTAATATGGTTCAGTTTTTAAGTAAAACGTAAATGGTTTAAAACTAAATATTTTTGTTAAACTTTGACACTCTTTGAAACTTTGTAGTCAAGTATGATAAATAGCAAAATGTGTTTCATTTGAGTTCTAGTTTATTATAGTCAAAATAATAAAAATATTATATAAAAAGCTCTTTTTCCTCAAACATGAAGTCAATGACACCTACAGGAGATAAATAGCAAAACGAAGTTCATCCCTTGCAATAAGAACATAACTTGACACAAAGATCTGTCACAACATCAGGTGATATTATATGTATTATAATGAATTTATAATCCCTTTTAACTACAATAAGCCAGTCTTTGACAGGTAACACAAAATTATTTAACATGAAATAAACACAACAGTTAGGGACACAATAAGAAAAACTGGTTAATACTAAGACTTACAAAGAGGTTGGAAAATGGTAAAAAATTACAGGGCCTCTCGGGTGGCACAACTGTCAACTGCGTTGGCTGTATGTGTTGTCCCAGGTTAAATCCCTGAGGATGCCCTTTGTGACCTAAGAGTACAAGAGGATGTAATTGGTCTCCCTCTGTTTGGGTGGACAGGATGGCCCTCCCTCTCCCCCCAACAGAACGTAACAAAACTGGCAGAACAGAACTAGCATGTTCAGTTGTCTAGGGAGGGTTTGGTTAGCTTCAGTTTGCAAAGAAAGAGTTGGCTGGCTTCATGTAACTGAAAGGAAGCACACGCTAGTGCTGGTAGCATCATCTCAGCTAGTTAGTGTGATAGAAAATGTAAAAAAAAAAAAAAAATTATGGCTGTTTCATAAACCCACAAACATGGCAGATAAATGTAGCATATTCACCCTTTAAAGGAATGTTTCAGTCAAAATGCTAATTTTGCTAGTAGCATATGAAAGCAAAGAGCTGCTAATTAACATTATGTGACTGAAGTTATGCTAATTGGCAATCCTTCGCTTCCATTTTATCATTATTAGCGTGCTTGGTCAAGCAGCAATCAGGACTTGAGTTAATGGAAACAGATGAAGGTTGAACGCTATCACTAATAATACACACAGTGTCCAGCTCAGTGTCCAAGCTGGTATTATCTCCTGCCCCTTCCAGTGCCTGCATGAAAGGAACAGCAGTAACTTTATTTCAAAAGAGTGCACACACACACACACACACACACACACACGTTTGCAGAGTGAGAGGAGTAATTACAGTGAACAAAGCCTTGTCAAAAAGCTCACTCTTGAGAGCAGGTGGGTTGATAATGATGGTAGCTGCTTGAACTGAATGAAAAGTCGACCTCTTTAGCAGGCAGCTCTTTCTTTTTCCCTCTTATTCCCCCTTTTAGCACATCGTACCGCTCCGCTGGATAACACACACACACACACACACACACTCACCAAAGAGCTTGCACTTCTCTTGCTTAATCAGCCTTGTAAGTGCTAGAAGCCCACTTTGAACCCACCCCCCTCCCCTCCACACACACATTATTAGGGCCTTTTAAAAAGACCCTGCTCTACATACACACACTCACACACACTTACACACACTAATATGTACACACTACGATTGTCCTATCTGTACTCCACCCACAAATGCAT
This sequence comes from Salminus brasiliensis, assembly GCF_030463535.1. Taxonomy (NCBI): domain Eukaryota; kingdom Metazoa; phylum Chordata; class Actinopteri; order Characiformes; family Bryconidae; genus Salminus; species Salminus brasiliensis. Next base: position 18,609,059 of record NC_132878.1, read on the forward strand.
TCTTTGAAGATGAAGAGGCTTTATGGAATGTATTAAACTGCAATTACACAACATGTACACTACATGTCCAAATGTTTGTGGACACCCCTACTAATGAATGCATTCAGCTACTTTAAGTTGCACCCGTTGCTGACACAGATGTGCACATGCACACACAGCTTGTCTAGTCCCTGTAGAGAAGTATTGGCAATAGAATAGGACTGTCTGGAACTCTGGCAGGTGTGGGCTAGAGGGGGATATAAAGCCCCCCCAGCTTTAAGCTGTGGAGTAGTGGAACTGTGTTCTCTGGAATGTCTGTGCTCCAACACTTTTGGGATGTGTTGCAGTAAGGATCATCCAACATGCTGACCTCACTAACACTAACATGCAATCAATTCCTTGCAGTAATTCTCCAAAATCTAGTAGCAAGCCTTCCCTGGATAACAAAAGCAGGACAAACCTTTTTTTAATACTCCTTAAGATTTTAGAAGAAACAATGAATGTGCAGGTGTCCCAAAACTTTTATCCATATATTGTATATGCACTGTAACCCTAGTTCATGTATTAACCTCCTAATGCAGAAAGGCGTATTACACACTAAAGTGTATTATTCAGTAACCACAGGAACTTCTGTACATACTGGTGGGTCTAATCTTCAGTAATAGAAGTTTGTAATAACATTTTTGGCCGGCCGGTGGGCAATAGGTTGTTTAAGCCCCGTTCTTGTTCTTGGGTTTTAGTTTTACTTTTATAATACACTATGCATATAATATAATAATCTAAATAATTCCAAAGGAATCTCAGTGTTAAGGTCGACACACAAGTAAAGAGAGTGTTCAGAATGGTGTTTGCTTGACCATTAAATAATTAGTCATCTTTGTGTTAAGAAACTTTTGGGGAAACCCGTCCCCGCTTGTTTTTGACACTGTGCCTTTAAGATTGATGTATTTAAATGACCTCTGTTCTGATTTGCTGTCCTACATTATCCCTCATTCAGAAAGCAGTCTGGGTGGAAACACTTCCTGTAACTTCACAGGGTAAATGGCCAGGACTACATTTACATTTAAGGCATTTAGCAGATGCTGTTATCCAGAGCGACTTACAAAAGTGCGTCACTCTTTACTCAGAAAATACCCCTAGCTAGGTTTGTATAGCTAAATACAGTAGACAGTATGGAGACTATAATATACGCTACACCCAGGGAAAGATCATTCCACCACTTTAGTGTCAGGACAGACAAAAAAGGCTGGATGCTTCTCTTCCATGGATCTTAAAGGATGGCGGGTCAATACTTAAAGCTTGAAGGACTAAACTCCTCTTGGCTAATTAGGTGGATATATGTAAATGAAATGTTTTAGTAACAATACAAAAACAATGTTTTTTTTTTAATGTTTCTTTTCATACATTAAGTAAATTATGGGGGTGTGACTGGTATATCTAGAAACTTTAACAGTGTTTACAAACAGTGAAGACATTTTAGTCTTTAATGCATTTGGTGTATATATATATATATATATATATATATATATATATATATATATATATATATATATATATATATATAAAATAAATAAGGGTAAGAATGGTGGGTAATGATCATATAAAGACTCAAAGTTGCCCCTCCCCCTGTTCAATAACAGCTGTTTCCAGCCCACTGAGAGCTATGATCTACACACACACACTAACACTCCTTGTTGACAGGTGTGTATGTCTGTCATTGTCCTTTTCCAGCACCGATCCAGAGCCTGTCAAAAGCATGTGTGTGTGTGTGTGCGCGTGCATGCATATGCTGTCAGAGGCCAAAGGCCAAGGAGAATAGAATTACAGGCACAAACACTGAGCTGGTTGTAAGTGTGTGTGGCTAATCAACATGTTCTGAAAGAAGCACTATTAAAGAGCTCACACACAGCTGCTAGATTGTCACTCCCTGCATCAATCATTCAGCAGAGAGACCAACCCAAATGTTCTGCCCACTGACGACCTTTTCCACAAACCAGGCCTGAACTGAGCACAACTGCACATGGTTGTATGCAGTCAAATTACATGTGTGTTTGATCTTATAAATGAAAAAGAAGTGTCCACCACCTCCATTTGACAATGAAATATCCACACACATTTTTAGAAGATTAGCCATGATCATGAATTCAGTTCTTGTCGGTGAGTTTTGCTAATCTGCAACTGGGAGTGGCACCTAAAGCTCTCTAGCTTTTTAATAAATATGGTATATCAAAGAAATCAAAATGCAACATTTTAGTATACTGTACTGTACTGTACTGCACTAAAATGGTACGTTGTGGTGCATAGAAAGATTTTTTATATGTCATGATTATGTTTTTATGATGAATGGACCAATAAAAATGCTCCAAAATGACTTGGAATAAAATCTTTTTATACTGACTTCCATAGTATGTTAAAGCAGCATTATGGAGAATTGGAATTTTTCACCTACAGTTAGGAAGTTTGCGCTTTGAGGCACTGCTACAGAGCATTTTTAGACAAGCTGAAAGCTACAGAACCGTCATAATAGTAATATTATGGAATTTTACACAATTACTATGGTTGCGCAGCGTTACACAGTTCTCAAAACATTGTCCTGCCCACTTAACAAAGTTACTTTACTGCAGTTAGGAGTGTGTCAAGCCTGAAGTAGCAATGATAACTGTTATCCCTAGTACAGGTCAGTGGAGCAGCACTGTGACTTTGTAGCTGTTAGGTAAAAAAGCTACATCTTGTTGCTTTAAGAAGTTTTTTTTCCCTTCTGCTGTAAAATTGCTCTTTTGCAGATACAGTGATTGTATGTGACAGTGGTGATATACATAACATCATAAATCAGATCTTAAGATATGGAGATCTCCGGTTGTACATAGATTGAAAGTTTGGAATCTGTATTTTGACTGAATTCCTCTGCTTGCTACATTAGATTATGAGTGAGGGTTCATGCTCATTGTTTATTGTATGTGCCTTTAATAAAGTTATAAAGGGACGTTCTGTTGTACAGATGCTGTACAGATTTAGAATGTTTTTTTTCCCCCCAAATATGTCTTGTTCTCTAGAGAATGAGGAGGCAAGGTCATGGTGTCTGTAGGAATATAATGTGCTGTGTGTGGAAAAGGTCATCTCTTCAAATCATATAAAAATCTTATTGTTTTGGGGATCAGGCTGGGTTAGTGGGCAAATCTGTGTTAACAGTGCAGTTGTGTATGTGTGTCCTTCACACATATTCCTCATAATTCATAAGACTAGCTTTCCATAAAGGTCACTATTGTAATAACAGGCTTCACCCCACACAAACATACACACACACACACACACACACACACACACACAAAATACAACATGAATGATAATATGGCATTTATACGTTTTTAACTCGAGTCCATCTATAATATTCAGCGAATGTATATTGCAAGTAGTTTTAATAGTAATTACATAATCGAAATCAGTGCATATAATTTAAAAGATTACAAATGTGTGAAAATATAATGATAACAGACAACTAAAAATAATCCATCATCACTTTAAAAAACAACATATTTACATGCTTTCAAAATTAAGATTTTTGTTAGTTACCATATTGTAAGATACATCCTACTGTTTTTCATTCTAATGTATGTTTCTTTCATCAAAACAGTGAAGCTTTTAGCTTTTTCTGACCTATGACATGGTACTGCATGGCAAAAACACCAATCAGCCACAACATTAGAACATTAGTACCGCTGACAGGTGAAGTGAAAAACTTTTTCTACTTCTACTATTCTTCTAATCTTATATTATCTACATTAGGCAGCAACAGAACAGAAAGCAGAAAATATGGGCAAGGATAAGAATCTGAGACACTTTGACAAGAACCAAGTTGTGATGGCTAGATGACTGCGGCAGAACATCTCTAAAACATCAGGCAGATCTTGTGTTTTTTTGTTTTTTGGTATGCAGTGGTCAGTACCTACCAAACATGGTTGAAGAAAGGGCCGCACTGATCTAATGTATATCAATCATATGGAATCAATTCACAGCACTGAATGAAAAACAGGCTACAGAATATGTATATATACAGTTGAAAAACCTCAGGTCAAATAAGCATGTGCTGCTTTAAAAAATGAATTTCACTTTAGGTCTACCGCTACACCCACACACACCCACGCTCTCGTAGCCTTTTTTATACTTAGCTGAATTGTCATTGCAGTGCACAGAAAGCATTTATCATCGGGTAATTCCTAATAGGCTTTAACCAATGAACAACCAGTGGGGCACCATTTATCACTTATGCAGATCAATACCCACGGTTCGGTGTCTCCTTCACACATGCATATGGAGAGAGATAAGAGAGAGGAGCTATATTGTAATATCTCATTGATTTCTTGGTAATAACCTGTGAGCCAGTGACACTGGCCAAATAAACATGGATCTGTATTTATGAGCATATAATTCATAACAGCACTGAGAGCAGAGAGTAAACTGTTCATTATTTCATTTCTCCCTCTGTTTACACAGCCATATAAAAAGTTACAGTCAATAAGAGAGAGAGGCGGAGGCTAAACTTACAGTGTTATCTGGTTTTGTTCCCAAACAGGTTCCTGGCCAATGGAACAAAATATGAATAGCTGGAAATGGGAAGATGGGGAATGGGAAAGTGTGTGACTGTATCAGTGGGGACCTGTAACTGTTAGACAAAATGCCAAAAGAAGAAAAAAATCCACGTGTGATTTCTGCTAACTTGGTATTCACATGGAGATGACTGCATGTGAATACCACCACAAAAGCATATTAACTAGTGGGAAACTCTTCAGATTTTTTGATGAGGCCTAAATTTATAAGTCGGGGTTGTGTCAATAAAAAGAGCTTCTAATTGTATTTTAAAACTGATTTTATTTTAGTTTTTCAGCACAGCCACACATGAGCACTGGAGGCGAAAGTATTTTCAGTGACTTATTCTCATCCACACATAAAAAAAATATTTTTTCATACTGTGCTCTTTGTGTGTTGCTGTAACGCCAACTTAACCTGCTCTTTTTGGCCACAGAGAAACGAAAGTAATCGGAAAAAAAAATGTATCCCAGGGTGTGTTAACATTGTTTCCGACCAAAACCACTTATATGCTAATTACATCGTACTTATGAGGAACTTGAAGGAAAAGGCAGCAACAGTAAGTGACCGTATGTAAGGCTTCCAAAAGGTTTCAGAGGGATGAATGAAACTGGTACCACCCACTGAGAATCAGATTTGTTGATTTCTCTCTCAGTTCCTAATTAAGTTGCTGGTTAATTTCAAGTCCCAGTCAATGTGAGAGCTCATTTGTCTGTAAGCTTTAACCAAATCTCATACCACAGGAAACAAAATCTTGATTAGATTGTTTTCTACTTCGAATAGCATAAATTTAACACTTTTATTGTCACCCAAAACTTAATAATGAAATAAGACCCATACTGTAATACATGCAGGGTTTTAATATAAGCATATTATGCATTAAAATGGCAACGTTAGAATTCCCAGTACCAGTAACCCTTCTCTGAAGGCCTAGAGGTCCTGAGGGTTCCCCACTGTTATGTGTGTAGCCATGATCTTGGCCACTACACAGTTTCTAGCAAATTTTGGCCCTTCTGACAAACTTGCAGAAGCACAATTGGAAGCAATTGACAGCACAGATGATCTGGTAGTGGAGTGGGATAACAAGTCAATCTTTGCCTTTGAATGAAATAGAAGAGCCAAACATTGTTCTTGTGCTTAATAAGGTTAAGATTAGAGTCGGATTAGATGTAGCACAGTGGCATTTACCTACAGTACTGCAGACGTAAATGGAAATGACCAACAAAGATATGAATACAACACTGTGTGTGTGTTTAAGCACAGAAAGAGTTAGTTAGCATTGCATATTGAAAAAGAGAGAGAGTGAGAGAGAGAGGGGAGCGAGCAAAACAAGCTGGCCTTGGACTGCTCCCACCTCAACCCTCCTAAGTGTATTGGAGATGGACGTGTGGGCGATTTGGAGAACTTAGTCAGAGCCTTAAAGAACTGTGGACAAAAGCAGCAATCACTGGCAGCCAGGAAAGAGTTTACTGAAGCCTCTGAATCAATACTGCAAAATGAGAGAGGAAGAAAAAACGAAAGAGAAAGACAGACAGAGAAAGGCTGGGAGAGAGAGAACTGGGACACCAAAATGCCACAGAAGGCCCAAGGCGAGGGCTGGCCACGTGCAGTCTGGCTAATTCCCATAGCCAACCAACAGTTTGAGGAAAAGCTCAGATTGGCTTACCATGCCACATGTGTGTGTGTGTGTGTGTGTGTGTGTGTGTGTGTGTGTGTGTGTGTGTCTGTAAAGGGTGTAACGATATCAGTACACTATTAAAAAATGTATACAAAACAGCAGTGAAATATAAACTGGACTAAAGGGTGGGGGTGGGAAATGTCCCCCCAAATAACCAATATCATTTTTAAACTAACACAGTATCTGTAATTAAGTAAAATGTTTCAGTTACACTTTGCTGATAGATTCATAAGGCTACACGAAACCTACAAAAATAGCAATTAACTGATTTCTACATTAATACATTTTTATATACAGTATATGACATTTCTATATGGATATATAAGCTTTTATACACCGTTTTTGACATTTTCATATTGATTTAGAGGTTTTTATATACAGTATTTGACATTTTCATATTCATATATAAGCTTTTATATACAACATATGAAATATCTATATTTATATATATACACTTTAATACACAGTATATGACATTTCTATATTCATACATATATAGGCTTTTATATACTGCATATGATGTAGCTATATTTACATATATGCTTTTATATACAATATATGTAAAAGGCTTATATTCATATATAAATTTAATATACAGTATATGTGTAAGGATTATGTACATGTCATGTAGCCTTACAAATGCTGCCATTCAGTAAAGTGTTTTCAATTCATTATTCATGTCGTCTGGTCAGGAATGCACATGGCAATGATGAAATAACAATGAGTATTGTGTTGCCCTGCTTTTGACAACTGTCAGACAGAGACCAACGCTGCTGCCACCTCTAGTAAACTGATCCACACAATTAAAGTGGAACTACCTCTGGTATACTGTTTCCTCCAGCCTGGTAAACATGTTGCTGTTCAATAGTGTGTGGTTGTTAGGCTTACTGTTGGAGGGGTTTATAGCCCACACCCACTCTCAAGTAATTACTCCCCCTCATGAGAATGCACAGACAGAAGTGGACTGGATAGGCCAAAGGAGCAGGTGCTGGAATGAAGCTGCGGGTCAGCGCTGAATCACTTAAGTCGTGTTGTGAAGCAGCAAAGGATTAGCCTACTAAAAGAACTAGCCAATAGCTAGACTTTTATTTTCACTGGTCTGTCAGCAGAGTTTATAAACAAAGCTTTTTATTGAAGGATGGGACGTTCTATATTACGGCCATCATATTAAGCATTCCTATTCATAAGGCAAACAGTTTGTTTTTTCCCAAGGAGACAAAATAGCAGGCAATAATGAAGTTGTGCTTGGGAACTTGCTTTTATTAGCTACTCCATTGTCAGCATTGCATAGAAAAACCCAGGAAATGCTGCTGGTTCATGTGTAATATTCAATAGTAAATAAAATGGTTCTATTTGCATTACACAGCAATGAACCAGCCTTATGCCCACATCAACCAAGAAGGAAGCAGATAAGAAGATGGATAGATGAATGGATGAATGAATAAATGGATGGATATTTCAAACCCTTAATACTATCACCATGACAACGTTTAAAATAAATAAATAATAAAATTAGATTTTTCTCCAGAACAATAAATTGCACTTCACTTAGCCATTCTGAATGACTTTGTTTACATCTGAATGTTCGAGTTATGCAGACATTTGGGTGGAATTGCCCTTTAACGAGGACGGACACTCTGCTAATACAGCTATATAACTTTTAATGAGGCACACATTGTAACGATGGTGATGTCATAATTATGGTTCAACATTTTCCAAACATCAAAAGTATAAAATAACTAAAAAAAACATTAAAATGAATTTATGCATAGGCATTAATGTCACTATGTATATCTGTCCTACAAACACATCAAATATTTAATGATGATTTCACAAGTCCTGTCATCATGATTTGAAGTTCACTGTCTGCATCCTGGACACAAAAGCACTGAGGGACAAGTGACACGTTGTTCAGTACAGTGTGTTTTCACTGTTCATTTAAACCCGTGGCTCTGAAGTACATGTGGGTCATCTCTTTGACAGATGGTTTTTTTTAATGAAGTATATTTCATTGTTTTCACAGAGGGAACTTCATTAAACAGCAATGACTGTGTTGTTTTCGCCGCTAAATTTAGCTATATTAGACATGACTCCTTTTATTGTGACCAAAGGAAGCTTTAATATGGATGTTTTACAGAGGCATTGAGGGGGCTGAGGTTTCATATTGAATCTTAAGCAGCGGTCAAAGTTTTTATTATTCAAAACAGAGGTGGAGCTTGGTTTTTCAGTACAAGAGGGCAGTGGTACTATAGCTCAAAACTGAGCTATAATGCAATAAAATTGTCAATATGAAAAAATTGCATTGCATTAAATAAACATAAATACTACTTTACACCTGAATTTTTCCTGCCTCCTATTTTTCTGTCTTTCTCTCTCTCTCTGTCTCTCTCAACCAGTTATCAGCCCATTATTAAAATCAATGTGCAAGCAATTTAATTTATTTAGTCACTATCCAACCACAAACCTGTAATACCCCTTTCTGTTAAATGTATAAAGTTAAATATGCTAGCTAGTGTTCTCAATAATAAGTTATGGACATTTTTCAGTCAAAATGACTGTAGAAAACTTGGACCCTGTGGTTCATTCCTTTCAGTTCTATAGAAATTAAGCCGAAATTGTCCGCCATGTTGTCAGATTTGCAACCAAAGTCTGTGCTGTAGAGACCAGAGACAGAGCCTCAGTCGCCTACTCATTTGGTAGACCCGCCCCCTTCTCCCAGACCAAGCGTATCTCAGACCACCGTCACTGAGCTTAGTAGCGCAGTACCAAAGCGAGTATTTCCCCTGGATACCCAGTTTGTCCGGTAAGTCGTATGCTTTAACAATAAAAGTACAGTTCATATAAGTTCCACAACTCAGCTACTCCATGTAATGAACAGAAAGACTGAGATGTAGAACCTGCAGATGACCGGTCTTTCCCAGCAAAGGCTGTCAATCACTTAATTCCTAAGTGTAACCCTGCTTTCTTACAATAAAATATAAAATAAGGTCTTAAAAACTGATTTCTGGAGAAATAAAATTAGTTCTTTCTGTCTCTTTCACATGTATTGAGATGCCCGGTTCCAACTGTTCCATCCTGGTTCCGCCTGACCTGACTCTCCACTACCCTGCTGTCCGCTGTCCTGCTCTGGGGCCTCGCATTGAATCCTCCTTATCTCACTGCATGACAATGCTTCTGACTGTTTATCTGCATGACTTTATTATTCTCACTCACATTTTCATCTTGTATTTTATTTTTCTTAATTTAGTTTTGTTTTATTGTTGTTTTTATCCCTGTTTTGATTTTTGTTATTATCCAGTGTCAATCTGAGGGGGATGCTGAGGAAGATGCTTTGTGCAAACATTTGTTGTAAAAAGCGCAATAGTAATAAAATTGAATTGAATTGAATTGAAAATTCAGGATTCAAGATGGCTGCTATGACTGGTGTTGGTCTGTGCTGCATATATATGCTACATATATATTATGCTACATATAGTCGTACATGTTAGAAACCACATAAGTAAGTTTATGTGTACTTGACATGGTTTGAGGTGTGTGCAGATTTAGGTATGCTGTTTGAATAATGCTAATTTAGTGCGTACCTTTACTTGTTGGCTGCATTAGCCTTAGTTTGCTTTAGTTTCAGTGCAAAACTAGAGAAGCAAACACCAAGCATGTCTCTACTAGTCAACTAAATTTGCCCAAAACACTGCTTTAAGTAAGTAAAGTCCAGGTAATCAAATGCAACAAATGATGTGCCAACAACAGACTACAATAAAGACTACACCTACAACACACCCTTTGTGTTCGTGTTTTTGTAACAGTTACAGCTTAAGGCTTTTATTCTTCTGCAAACAGCAGTGGCATTATGGTTTCTGCTTGGTAACCTTACTTTCAAGTAAGCATGACTGGCTTTCAAGAGACCATGTAAAAAAAAGGTTGGTTATTGTACTGAAGCTGCCTAAAATTTACAAGTTAATGCACAAATTCTATTTATTTGCTTAATTAAACACACTGGGACAACAATTACATATTACATTAAGTTTTTTAATTAAAAGTAAGATGTTTTCTAGTCTGCACATGGCAGAGGTGGGCTATTTCTTTAGTTAAAAACATAAACTTAAATATACTGCATTACGTTTTAAATAGCTACAATTGATTAATTTTTGCTTACATGTCATGTTCTCTTTGTTTAGCAATACATGTTCCCATCCAATTATATTTAATAGCAGTTGTAGAAAAGAGAACCAGTTTGTACAGAAGTCCCTGTAGTTACACCTTAGAATAGTACACCTTAGTGTATAATAGGCCTTTCTGTGTTAATGGGTTATATGGGACATTGTCATATACTGAAAAGCATAAAAGGCACATATAAGTGCATTTATACCTGAATTCAACATTGTTTTTCATTTTTTTCAAATTCTGATTAATTGCAAGTGAAACGCTGTAGCAAAGGCTTGATATTAAAATCTCTACATATTTAGATCATTGTCTCCCCCACAATTTAGCCATGGCCAATCCCACCTAATTAGCTAGTGCTCCCTCAACACATGTTGCAACCAGTGCTGGGGAGTCAAGGCTAGCACATAAGCTCAAGCTCTTTCCGTGAAGCCATCTAATCACATCTTTTTGAAATGCAGCAAATGCAACATCCGTGGACAGCTGATTATGATTAAAGGAGAAGGCTAGCTGCTAATCCTGTCACATCTGTGGTCTCTTGGATTCTTGTCGATGGATGGCTATGGCATCACTTGCAATCTTGTTACATGCTGGGATTCATACCAAACCTCATCAGCTGTGTTCTGTCCATGTACAGTGTGTACAGAATTATTAGGCAAGTTATATTTGAGAGGATTATTTTTATTATTGAACAACAACTATGTTCTCAATCAACCCAAAAGACTCATAAATATCAAAGCTTAATATTTTTGGAAGTTGGAGTGGTTTTTTTTTAGATTTGGCTATCTTAGGAGGATATCTGTTTGTGCAGGTAACTATTACTGTGCAGAATTATTAGGCAACTTAATAAAAAACAAATATATACCCATCTCACTTGTTTATTTTCACCAGGTAAACCAATATAACAGAAAATTTAGAAATAAACATTTCTGACATTCATAAACAAAACCAAAAACAAATCGATGACCAATATAGCCACCTTTCTTTACGATGACACTCAAAAGCATTCCATCCATAGATTCTGTCAGTTGCTTGATCTGTTTACGATCAACATTGCGTGCAGCAGACACCACAGCCTCCCAGACACTGTTCAGAGATGTGTACTGTTTTCCCTCCCTGTAGATCTCACATTTTATGAGGGACCACAGGTTCTCTATGGGGTTCAGATCAGGTGAACAAGGGGGCCATGTCATCATTTTTTCTTCTTTTAGACCCTTACTGGCCAGCCATGCTGTGGAGTATTTGGATGCATGTGATGGAGCATTGTCCTGCATGAAAATCATGTTTTTCTTGAACGATACTGACTTCTTTCTGTACCACTGCTTGAAGAAGGTGTCTTCCAGAAACTGGCAGTAGGTCTGGGAGTTAAGCTTCACTCCATCCTCAACCTGAAAAGGTCCCACAAGTTCATCTTTGATGATACCAGCCCATACCAGTACCCCACCTCCACCTTGCTGGCGTTTGAGTCGGAGTGGAGCTCTCTGCCCTTTACTGATCCAGCCTCGGGCCCATCCATCTGGCCCATCAAGAGTCACTCGCATTTCATCAGTCCATAAAACCTTAGAAAAATCAGTCTTAAGATATTTCTTGGCCCAGTCTTGACGTTTTATCTTATGTTTCTTGTTCAAAGGTGGTCGTTTTTCAGCCTTCCTTACCTTGGCCATGTCCCTGAGTATCGCACACCTTGTGCTTTTTGATATTCCAGTAACTTTGCAGCTCTGAAATATGGCAAAACTGGTGGCAAATGGCATCTTGGCAGCTTAACACTTGATTTTCCTCAATTCATGGGCAGTTATTTTGCGTTCTTTTTTCAACACGTTTCTTGCGACCCTGTTGGCTATTTGCCTTGAAACGCTTGATTGTTCGGTGATCACGCTTCAAAAGTTTGGCAATTTCAAGACTGCTGCATCCCTCTGCAAGACATCTCACAATTTTTTACTTTTCAGAGTCCGTCAAATCTCTCTTCTGACCCATTTTGCCAAAGAAAAGGAAGTTGCCTAATAATTAAGCACACCTTATATAGGGTGTTGATGTCATTAGACCACACCCCTTCTCATTACAGAGACGCACATCACCTGATTTACCTGATTGGTTGTTGGCTTTCAAGCCTATAGAGCTTGGAGTAGGACAACATGTATAAAAAGGATGATGTGATCCAAATACTCATTTGCCTAATAATTCTGCACACAGTGTATGTTCATCAGTGATGTGGACACCAAGGACCTTGAAGCTGCTGACCCTCTCCACAGTGGTTCCATTGATGTGGGGTGTGCACTCCTGCACTTCCTCAAGTCAAGTTCCAGCTCCTTAGAGAGAGGTTGTTTTCCTGGCACCTCTTAGTTGACTGGCTCATCATCGTTGGAGCTCAGGCCCAAGGTTGTCGTGTCATCAGCAAATTTAACGATGGATTTGGAGCTGTGCCTTGCTGTGCAGTCATAGGTACAGGGAGCACAGGAGTAAGCTGAGCACACAGCTCTGAGGGGCCCCGGTGTTCAGGATCAGTGAAGAGGACGTGATGCTGCCTATCCTTACTACCTGCTGTCGTCCCAGAGAGCAGTTCAGGCCCAGATCCTAGAGATCCTTGATGTCAAGCCTTGGGTGAATGATATTAATGGTGTTAAATGCTGAACGGTATTTCAGAAACAGCATTCTCACAGATAAGTGACTGTAACATGTTATTCTTGTCCAAGTGTTATTACACATTTCTACCAAAGAATAGCCCACCAATTTGTACAGAAGTCCCTGTAGTTACTGAATAATACACCTTAGTGTGTAATAAGCCTTTCTGTGTTAATGGGTTAAAGGGACCATATATTGAGACTGCATAATAAGGTTTATGGAAATTTTTTTCCAGTTCTTTTGGGTCCATTTCTATTTGTCCATTCATTCTGGAAGAGTTACGCAATGTAAAGAGCAGCTGAAAAAAACAAAACAAAAGGAAAATGTAATTACAAGGTTTTGATATGTCAGCAGTGATATACATGCGAAGTGTGTGTTAAAGCTAATTTTGGGAGTCTGTGGGTTTTGACATTTGCTTTATGACGTTCAGTGCACAAGCAGTAAACAGCAGATTAGAAAACGTCTGTGTGTTTGTGTGTGTTTTATTGTGGAAAGGGCAGTGAGGTGCTGGAAACTCAGTGGAGCCTCAGTATAGCATGAATCATCACTAACAAGAGGAAAAACAGTTAAGAGCTGTTTTCTAAGAGCCTTATGTAACACAGGTGGCTGCTGAAACCTTTACACTGTTATTACTTTCATCTGGGTACGCGGGCAAATAACAAAGGGGTGAATCATTCACATTACAGAAGGAAAAACTGGCAACAGTATGGAGCATTAAGGCCTTTATATTGATCACCTGTTTGTGATTTAAATCAAACTTTACAGTCAGTTAGGGGTGTAACATTGTGATGCATTGAATTTGATGGTGGAGATTCAGTTGCATCAATTATAAGTCATTATAATTTATTTGACAAATTATGCACTCATATATATATATGACTGTAGCTGTAGTTGTGTCTTATTATGTCATTATATTATGTAAGAAACCCTTGAATCTAATAATGAATAGCCTTTTTAAAAATTGCTTCTGTCACACTCTGTGGCAAACGATACCACAACATGTTTTGTATGGTGTACAACCCACCCCCAAATGTCACTGAATGCTTTGAATGAAAAGATTGTTTAGTAGTCCAAATACAAACTGCAATGTACTACAAAATACAATCCCTACTGGAAAAACACCTGGCACAGTTAATGCTGCACAACAATAAGTTTGTTATAAATATTGTTATAACCATACTGCAGTGAATTGCTGCCAATGATTTGGTAAATGTTTAGCTAATATTGTGGAGTCCCACAGGGTCCTATTTTAGGGTCTATTAAAGTAGTATTAGTTATAGAGGAACTGCAGTGATGAGAGTGAAGAACCGAAGAGTAGGCATTTGTACAAGAGTTTAACTGTAACACAAATAACAAAAACAGCTACTCAAATTGTGCTCCACTACTGGCAAAGTCTCTGAAGGTCAAATGACACTAAACCAGTATGCTATGTTAACCTCAAGCTCAAGTTTAAATGAAAAAATTAAAAATGATAAAAAACGCAGGTTAGCTAGCTTGCAAGCTTTTGGTAATGCTAGTTGGGTTAGCTTCAGCTCACTAGTTAGTTAAGTTTCTCTGACTGATCAAAGTCAAACAGCTGGTTACGCAGAATTCGGTTTTAGCTGTTTAGGTAGTTGGTAATTGGTAAGGGTACAGCTTAATTTAGCCCCCTATCATTCCTTATGCTTTGAGAATTGAGGTCAAATGTATCACATGTACAGAATATCGACCATGTATTTGTCCCTGGAAAGTTATTAGGTCATATTTTGTGCTTGTAAGCCTATACTGTGTGCTGACAAAAGCAAGATTAACCTAATTAGAAAGAAAACATCCTGGGCCTCTAAGTACCACACTGGACAAAGCTAGCTGGTTTGTCTGGGGCATTATGGAGAGGTTGCCAGTCTTATGACGTCAGTCCAATGCAAGCTACTAATGATGCTAGCTTGACTGTAGCACTAATCACATAATTCGAAGGATTTAGTATCCTACAGGGGTTCAATGTCACAGAACAACTTCTGTGGAGTCTTTTCATGTAGTACAGGGCATGATAGCAAAATCTTTGGAAAGCAGCATTCATTTTTCTCAGAGGGAAAAACATCTTACAAATAGAGTTGGGGAATTGAGTCTAGGTTTGCTAGACCTAGGGCTTCAGTTCAGGCCACACATGTCAAAACACATAGTATACTCTAAACTAGTATTCCCGAGCTAATAAACTAAAAATCGCTAACCTAAATGTTTAGCTCCTAATAATCATTTTCTTTTCTCTGAGTACACAGACATACCTCAGGGTTCCCCACTGAATTGTTTCTAAATAAATGAAAACAACTATGATGTCAAAGATTCACACGGCTCATATTTGAATGTGTTTGTTCTGTATTACTGCATATTACTGTGTGTTAGGCTGACCCGATGGTCAGGAAAAGTAAGTGTTGGAGTAATTAGACTGTCAGACATGAAGTCCAATATTGAGCTAGAGTTTCTTAGATGTTAGACCCAGTGATTAGAGCAAGCGTGATTCTATTGGCAGTCGTGTGTCCAAGCTGACAAATGTGATTAACTGGTTGCTCTCTCTCTCTCTTTCTCTCTCTCTCTTTCTCTCTCTCTCTCTCTCTCTCTCTCTCTCTCTCGCGCGCGCTCTCTCTCTCTCTTGCTCTTGTATTCATGTAGGGTAAAATGTAACACCTCTATGTAGTTAAACAGCTTCAGGTAAAACATTCTTGTCAGTTTCTTGTGTTATTGTATTTTACACAGACCCACAACTATGCTCTGGAATCTGCACTTCCTGTTCCTGGGTCTTAGGTGTTAAGAGAAAGTTTACTGTCGAGATTCTGAACTACAAAATGAACTACAAACTTATTATCAAGTGCACTAATTCTGGAACGGGAAGCAATTCGTCAGTATGTGTCACGCATGCGCCACCGTGCCTGCCCCAGGGGCGGTCTCGGGCCGCAGCTCACAGGCGATCTAGAACTCCCTATCACGGTCATGTCATGGACTCCAATGTTGAAGAGGACTTTTATGTTGACAGTCATGTTTTGTTCTTGCTTCACTGTTCAGTTTGAGTCACTGTGTTTGACTTCACGTTCTGTTGAGGTGTTACACCTGTGGGCTGGTGCATTTAAGGAGGGCTAGCACAAGCAGCCAGGGCCGAGAATTTTACTTTAGTTGACTTCTGTTAACTTTCAGTAGCTCTGGTTATCTCAGGTCAACACTGGGTTGGATCTGGTGTCTTGTAGTGCTGGCATTATCCGTTGGGCTCTCCAACGGCCTCTGCTAATGTCAGCTAAACCTCCTCGGTCTAGGGACTCAAGTGTGGCTGCCAAACCGCTACTGCCTGCTCACCTTCGGTCATAGAGCACCGTAAGGAGTATCAGGGGCTTGTTCATGGGAGTGCGCTGAACTCTCCTCGCTTCGGTTGTGAAGCTCTGGTCAAGGAAGTCAGCTCTGGTGTGCGCTCTAGTTATCGCCTGTGTTCTGGTAAGCTACCCCGTCATTGTATCGGTTCTGTTGTTTGAGTTCGGCAGCAGATCCCTCAGCTCCGGAGGTCCAGTAAGTCTCAGAAGTGCCTGACCCGCGCTGTCTTTCTGTTTCACGGTTTTCCCCAGGCACTGCCTGTAGGTTTAGGTTTTCTGTATCGTTCTGGCTCAGCCCTGGCATGCTAGCCTAGCCCTTGTCCCTCACCAGCCACAGGTGTGCTCTTTTGGTTTGCCCCGTTTGGTTGTCATGCAGCATAAGGTCTAAAACAGATCTAAATACAATGTGATGCTGAAGCACACATTGTCAAACCCTGATTTATTGATTGTCAGATCAAACCCTGATTTGTCCCAGGAAAACTTAAAATTAGAAAAAAAATATATACCACAGGGATTTTTATGTTGTTGTAGCGAAGCCGCTCTCTCATAAACTCCTGAACAGGCAGAGGAGTACAGATTGTTTTTTGTCTTTGTCAAATGTGAGCGCAGTACTTTCCGTCACAGTGCAATAAAAGAGTCAACCCTTCTGTTAGCTGGCATCCAGCATGTGCAAGTTCAGATTGTGATGTCAGCATTTTAAGAAAGCTGTGTTTTGCCTGTCCACACGAAAATACTGGAAACTGAGTTCTGAAACATTGAAATCATGCTGAGTGTTTTCAATATCTTTAGTCTGCAGTCACCTAAAGCTGGGGTTACACTGGGCACTTTTTTCCTTGATTTTAGCCCAGATTCTCAGGCTAAGTCTGTGCTGGTTGTTTCTAGTCTGCAGATTTCATCAGTCAGAGTCGATGGAGAGAGAGTCGAGTAGTGTGTGAGGGTTGCAGACTCGGATTTTTGGGTTCCCAAACGTTTTAGACCAGTCAGAGAATATCAAATGTTCTACTACTACCAACCCCAAAAGTGTGCTATGTTAGCCATCAAGCAAAGTTCAGCTGAAAAAAAAACAAAGAAATCTGCTTAGCAACCACTGATCAGACCCTAGCTTAGAACTGTACGGCCATTTTCCTGGTATTCTAATAACCACAGTTGATTGACCTTCCTCTGTCAAACACTCCCAGCATGTTACACATCATTCTAAACTAAGCCGAGTCAGGCTTTTTTTACACATGCAGCTGAACGGCAGAAAGCAGAGCCACAGTTTAGCTAGTTTGGTTATGGAATGGGTCTCCTAGGTAATACGCGGCATGTCTGTTTTAAGGAGTTTTCGGTTCAGATCAACAACAGGTTGAAGTCGTATAGTGGATGATCCCTAACCATTTAGTGTGCGATGGACATTTTTGTAACACTCTAATAATGGTTCTTTGAGCAATGCCATAGAAGAAACACCTTTTTTTGTAACAGAGACGTGATCTTTAAATTGATAAAGACTCTTTCCATCAAGAGTTTTTTAGGTCTTTTCAGGTTCTTCACACTCACACTTCTCTATGATGAACATGGTTCTTCTATGGCGTGTAATCTTTGCATGTATGAAGATGTTATGGCCGGTGTGGGATGGCCAGAAGAACTGCATCTCTGTGTGTAATACGAGTAGGATGACATGTATGCGTGAAGTGCTGCCATTTCTCCCTTTATGTCGGCCTCCCTCTATCTATCTATCGCTCTCTCTCTCTCTCTCTCTCTCTGTCTCTGTCTATCTATGTCTCTTCATTATTTATAGCCACTGATTTCATGACTAGAGATCATTTGGAAAGAGACAGAGAGAAAGAAAGGGGGAAAGAGAGAGAGAGAGAGAGAGAGAGAGAGAGAGAGAGAGAAAGAGGTTTCCTGTGTTATTAGAGGAGCCTCTGGTGGTTTTAACAAGCTGCTCTTTCACCTCATCAGTCAGGCACATGCACAAACATGCGTGACTCCCAGGAACACCACACACTCTTTCACATTCACTCACATAGGCAAGACAACACGTCAGATAACAGACATCCTGAGAACCTCACCCACAAGACATGGATCCAGTGGTCCTTGGGATTATCTCCTTATTTTTCACAAGCTGTAGACCAGAACAATGCCTCCTTTAAGGGCCCATGATGATGCCCTTACCTTTCCATGCCTACCTTTATTTTTTGGTTATTTTCTCCTAGAACTCTCCGGCCAGGAGCTTGTCTATCATTTTGACTGACTACTTGCTGCTCATCCTTGATGTCCTTACCTTTCCATGCCTACCTTTTCTTTCTTTTTCTCTGTCCTACACTGTCCTGACCCTTCCTCTTTTGTCTTTTTTTCCCTCTCCTCTGTCACTTCTGCTATCGATCATTTTATAATTGGGAATTCCACAATGGTTCCATGAAGCTCTAGTTGAAGGATCTTCTGGTTTCCTCACCTGAACGTTTTGTCATTAACGCAACACGACTCATCCTCCCTCCCTCACTCTTTTTCTCATCACTGGAAGGCTCTTCCATCTCTCACCCCCTCTCTGTCTCTCGCTCTCTCTTTTCTTCCCCCAGATGCTTTAAGGTCTTCCTGCAACTCCATAAATCTCTGTGCCCCACGGGCCCGGCAGAGCAGAGCAGTAGATCACCTATGGGCCTGTCACGCCAACGCTGCTTAATGAGGCCATCCCAGCCTGCAGGAGAGAAGAGAGGGCGGCACACACGGCCTGTAAGTCAGGGGAGTGTCAATCACACGCACTCACACACACACACACTCACGAGACGAAGCCATTATCAGCCTAGACACAGAGTGAGTCCTCTGAAGGCAGGATAAGAGCAGAGTAATATCATTCCATTAAGCTGAAAGTGCATTTGAGGGACAGTGCAGTTTCACTTGCACACACACACTGAGACACACACACACACATATATATTTCTATATACACTCTGTAATAAACAGACATATATTTTCTTAAATCTCAGTTTTTTACTCTTTTTAAAATGGGCCAATAGAAATGGTGTAAATTTGCTTCTAATAAATCTCCTAGTGTGTAGCGATACTGTACACTCTATGACCAAATGTTTCTGGACATCCCATCTAACAAATGCGTTACATTTACATTTAGCTGACACGCTTATCCAGAGCAACTTACAAGGTTACTCGTATTATAGAGGAGGACCAACCTACTGTTAGGAGTCTTGCCCAAGGACTCTTATTGGTGTAGCACAGCATAGTCACCCAGACAGGGAATCGAACCCCAGTCTCCCACGTCATGTTGTAGCTCAATGGCAGGTAGTAGTGGTGTTATTTGTTGCACCACACCAACCGCATGATGAATACTTTCAGCTACTTTCAGTTGCACCCAATGCTGAGACAAATGTGCAAATGCACATAAACACAGCTTGTCTATTCCCTTTAGAGAAGTATTGCTATTATAATAGGACACTCTGCAGCTAAACATGAGCCCAATGCCAGATGTGGGCTAGATGGGTACAAAGCCCCCCAGCTTTGAGCTGTGGAGCATTGGAACAGTAGTCGCTGGAATGATGGTGTTCCGTCCAATACTTTTTGGGATGAGTTGGGGAGTTGGGATAGTGGGGATGAGGTGGGATAGTGATCATCCAACATCCTGACCTCAGTAATGCTTGTGTCATTGAATGCAATCATGTACTCACAGCAATGCTTTAACTTCTAGTAGAAAGCCTTGCCAGGATAGAAGAGACAGTTACTCCAGTATAAGTTCTTTCTTATTTCAGAAGAAACAATAATTGAGCAGGTGTCCCAATATTTTTGTCCATGTACTCTTGGAGAATTCTGTCCATAGAATACATTTGTGACAATACTTGCTGTTCTTCAAGCAGACATATTGCATGCCATTAGCACTAACTGCTGCATAAACATTCTTCATATTGTCACTGTCATGCAAACATCTTGTATCTCCTGATATCATTTAAATCTAGCAGTGGTTGTTTACATTGTGTCAAAATGTCATGATAAATGGACCAGTAGAAATGCTCCAAAATGACTAGGAACAAATATTTTCATGTGGACTTCCACTGAGATTTTTTTTTACTTCTCCTGTAAAGTTGCCATTTTGGAGATACAAGGTTTTTGTCCGACAGTGACAATATGAATAATAGCTACTAGGACAATGGAGGCAGGCAGGTTTGACTCAGCACTTTTCTAAGCACTGTGTTTTCATGAAGCACCATGTTTTCACACTGCTTATTCTGGGAGAAAAAAAAAAAAACGCCACTGACCTGAAGGCATGAACAGACAGACGCTGTGACAGAACCAATTAAAATCTCCATTTCAGCTGAGGAGACAGGTCACTTCAAAGAGTGAGACCTGCATGTGTACTGAGAGCCCACTAAACAATGCATGCTTATACTGAAATTCACATTACTGGAATTCAAGTTATTAATATTTATATGTATATACATGTTATACATTTATAAATAATCATTCAGTAGTTTCTGTTGCTGCTATGCTAAGCTAGGTTTGTGCATTCTTTAGTTAGCTCTATAATTAACAGATCCCATGAAATGGTCTATAGGCCATCCATAGCCTAGACTCCCAGTAGAGCAAAAGTGCCCTTGCTCCCCCTGTAGATGGGTAGTCCCCCTGTGGTTGCTCTCCCTCTCCAGTTAGCATTCCAATGGCATTGTGCTAGCGGCAGGATAGCGGCAAGATGGTGGCTGGGTTATGTAAAAATGTGTGAGTTATGAAATAAGAACATTTTGGGAGGAAGAACATGAGTGAAGCCCCTCCTACTTCCATATTTAATGTAAAACTCAACCTCTACCTTGTTCGTGTGTCCAAGTCTTTGCCTGTGAGAGGACTGGGGTCCTACCACAAAGCAGAAAACCCTAAACTCCATACCAAGTTCTTAAAGTTCTCCCCCTCTCTTAACCCCTTTTTCAGACATGCACAGTAACCAAGCAACTTTCCAGACATTACCCGGAAGAGCTGTATATGTGAACTCAAATGTCCAGATCAGTTGTGCTGGACATTACCTGGACTTTATCCTGCCAGAACCCTCGTACAAAGTCTGGGTAATGTCCAAATGAGCCCATGTGTAAATAGAGCAGGTAATTTTCCAGAGATTTCACAGTGGTCGTGTTGTTGATATCATTATGGGTCCCACAGGCACCACGCCTTGCATACACCAACTGGAACATTTGCTGTAGTGAGAATATGTCTGACATGGAAAATCTCTGGTTGCATGTTACCTGTGTGAAAGGGTAACAACTAGATGGCCATACATAAATACATACTGACACTGTATAAATTAGCTATGACTGAATGGGGACGACCTTCAGGTCTGTCTGTCAGTCTATGGTTACACTACAGAACTTAGCCAGAATACAAAATCTGTTTTCATATTTTGGCACCTCTCTGGACTGACATTCAAGTGACACAAACCAGAGGGGAAATAAGTGACACTAAGTGATAGAGCTGCATAGTGCTGAGAGCTCTATTACCCAGCACAGTGCACCGACCCAGCACAGCCATTGACTGCAGACTAGGATCAAGCGTCACATCTATTTAATGTGATGATTCATTCCCAAAAATATAATTTACACAATTTATGTCTTACCCCAAATGAAGTCCATCAGTCAGGACATGTTTGGTGAAATTTGCTTATTTAGTTTTGCACTGGCACTACAAGGCTTATACATATTGAATGCATTCAGCTACCCTAAGTTGCACCCACTGCTGACATACATGTGCCAGTGCACACACACATACACACACAGCTTGTCTAGTACATGTGGAGTAGTATTGCCAATAGTACAGGACTCTCTGGAGCAGATAAACATGAACCTATTGGCACCATGCTTAATGCCAGGCATGGGCTAGAGGTGTATAAAGCCCCCAGCATTGGCCTGTGGAGCAGAGGAACTGTGTTCTCAGGAATTATCCAGTACTTTTAAGATGAGTTGGAGAGGTAGGGATGAGGGGGGTTGGTGATCATTTGAATGTATGAAGAATGTGGAGAAATACAAGGAAAGCCTCTAATAGATGGTAATATGCTGTTTTAAAAAAACGCTACCATAATTGCAAAGAACCCTCTTTCAGTAGTATGTAGAACTTCATATAGAGAATCATATCTTTAACTAACTAAGCTCAAATAAATGGTTAAAAAAGTTTGAATGGACTTTATGATACTATGATATGCTCTAATCTGTAAAGATGGACAAAACGTATACTGAGAAGATTAATGAGAAGATAACTACTATTATGTTTTATAGGTAACAGTACATACAGTGTGAGAAACCACAAAGTAAGTCTATTAACCCGATGTGGTTTGATGCTTTAGGCCTCACTAAACAGTGGCTACAAACTTCCATTACATGCTAGCTGCATTAGCCTCGCAGGCCCCTGCAAAGCTTCTAGAGTAGCAAACTTCTGACTCCAAACAGGTCTTAGCTTGCCGACTACATCTGGAGTAAGTGGAGAATTCTTTACATGACACAGGGTGGCCAAAATATGGCTTTATTATTCCGGTACTTCTGAATTTAATACACATTGCAGAGCTATTGCATCAGTTTATTTCTATAATACGGCAGCAATGTCACTGCAGAAACAAGACCTTTCCACTGGCGACTGAAAATGGACTTTAATGGTCCCCCTCCAGGCTCGAGAAAACATGGTTGCAATCAGACCAGATTGGTGTAACTGCCCTCTAACACCTCACCCATAAAATCAGGTACTAAACGAAGCTGTACACAGATGGCAGGAACATAAAGCGCTTTACTTATACACTACTACAATTACTGCTGCCACTGCACATAGGGCCATCTGAGGTTACTGGGGGCTTTATGTTCATGATTTAATGTAAAGTGGCTGTCAGATTCTCTTTCAAGGACACACACTCAGAACATCTTGATTTGTGGTACAAGCATGTCTTCAAAATCTCTGTTCATTTTACTGGTAATCACCAGCATTTATTACCTGGTTTATACTTACACTGGAGAATCGTGCAGGTCACACGGGACCATGTGAGCGAAACAATATCACATGCAGACACGCTACTTCTTATGGGCTGTCAATCTCCATGTCGAGCACATGACAACTTCTGTAACTATACAGAGGATTGGACACAGAGAGCATGAAACCAAGCGGTGGCTGAAATATGAAGATATAGGCATACAATTCAGTTCAGGAAATACATTGTACTGTAGTTTTATTTCCCTTTTAAAGAAAGCTCCTCAAGGCATTTGGAATTCGGAATTCATGTGGAAATGGAATGTCAGAGTCAAATGTATGAATGCAAATGACTGAATTACCATTCTGAGACAGAAATACAATGGGTAGGGATGTCCTGATCCAGTTATTTTGCCCCTCGGTGGAATCTGAGTCTCTTAATGCTGAGTATCAGCTGATACTTATTTAATCTGCTCTTTGTGTTTGTATAAATAATTCAGCCACATAGTACAGGTTGCAGATGTGTTTTACAGGATGTTGATACCTGTACACAGAAATGCTCATGCAGTTCCACTCAAGTCAAATTTGACTCTGTATAAAATATGGGGCATATGTTTGCTCCCTCTCTAATAAAAGTGGGGTTGCACATGCTCCACTTGTTCCATTGCTCAGACGCCTATGCCTGTGGCTGCCTTTGCCAGCTAAAAAACATCCTAACAAAGCCCATGGTGTGTTTTCACCTTCATACATGGCTGAGATGACATGTGGAAAAGGGCAGTAATTGCGCAAGCTTTATATTGGGAGGGAAATATGAGCCGTCTGGCTTCAAAAGGCCCTCAGACGCACTGGAACCTAATTAGAGCTGTCATCACGGTACTCATACAGACCCTCTTTTGCCCTCTCTTGCTCAGACACACACACACACACACACAGACACACACTCATACATGCAAACAGTGACACATCTGTCAACCCTCAGTACGACTCCTATTTGGTCATTTTCTGTCTGTCTTTCATTCTCCTACTGCCCAGCATCCTCTCCTTATTTTCACCGCCTCCTTTTCCAATACACTTGTAATTGTGTCAGTCATACACACGGCCTTACCTTCATGCTTCAGTTACTTTTCTATTAGTCAGAGATGGTGTTGCCTCTTCTTTTCCCTCAACAACAGGCATTTTTATATTGCTGTACATGTGATGTATGCTATTAACTCAGAAAACAATGTATTTTCAGGAACTGGATGCTTTAGACACCATATAGATTCATTGCACAGTATAGTAAATCAGACAATTGGAAAATAATCTAAAGGATATATTTGAATTACATTACTGCATATATTTACATTGCTGTTCACTTAGTGGACAAAAGAGAGAGAGAACTTATTTGATGCCACAACAAATTTTCAATCGATTAGAAGGATTTTGACTATTTTAATATTTCAATTTCAGACACTCAGGACAGAATTGTTAAGCATTTTTACTAGATATTTTTTTAAATTGTTATTTATTTATTTAGTTTTGTAGTTTTTAGTTTTTTACTTTTTCTCCTAATTTGGCAGTGCCAATTAACTCACCTGTTCGTAGTGCCCCCTAGCACTAGCAGTGCTGCCAACACTAGGGGAGTAAGGACTTCTCCTCTGATACATCGAAGCCAGCCACCGCCTCGTTTCGAATGCTGCCAGGCATCGGACATGCTCAGAGGTAAGCGCACCGTTTGCCCAACCAGAGAGAGCATGGCCAATTGTGCTCTCTCAGACTCTGGCAACTTATGGCAAAGTGCCATGGCTTGGGATTCGAACTTGTGTCTCCTGTGCCATAGAAGGGTTATGTGTATAAATCATGCAATTCACCCCCTTATCTACTTCTTGGCAGCTGTAATTTAGCATCATTAAAAACAACCAAACAATGGTGAGCATAGTATTGATTCAGCACTGATAACAGCACTGTATTAATCCATGTATCAATTCACCAGACTCCATCTGTTACAATTAACCTCGCCTACAGGCGAAGCTGTAACACTTGCTATTTTGTTACCACTGAGCTGTTCATAAAAAGTTGGTGCTAAATAGAAAAATTCACATTTTCATTTGTAGCACAGATGCACAGGTTGATTGTATAATGATAAAAATAATACTCTTGTACTATGTGGATACACATCAACTCACTGTACATTGGAAACACAAGCAAAACCTTTCACAAATCTTCATTCTTCAACTTTGGGGTGGGGGGGTATATATATGGATATTTATTACAAAAGGTTTAAAGTTCAATGGATTCCTTGGGTCATGGAAGGACATATGAAGTGTCCATCTTACTCTCAATCTCTCTCTCTTTTTTCTCTCTTTCTGCTCTGTTATGAGTCAGACAGAGTCAGCCTCGACGGCCTGCAACTCACTCTGTCACGGTGGGGAAGATATAGAAATATATCATATCAAATCTTATCATGTCTGCATGAGCTCACCCCTCAAGCTTTTAGCCCTGTCTGGATGGGAGAGATAAAGCCATGAATTCCCTCCTTTTTTCGACAGCCCACTGCTAAAGGCGCGAAGCGAAGCCCATCTGCTTCTAATCTGGTCCTTCTATGTATGGTGTAATCACACAGGTCTTAGTACTTACCAGAGTTTAACCCCCACTTTCCAACTACAATGAAGAGAATAGAAATGATTATGCTGATCAAACTAAAGAAAACAGTCTGACTGTCTGAGTGAAGTTTCAGCATTTCAGTACTTTGTAAATCTGTTAGCTGTAGCTTGTAGTCCCTCTTTTTCAACTTGCTACTGTATGGGCTCTATCTTACACCCTGTGCAAAGGGGCGTTGCAATGCTCATTGGTCATTTACACCCTATTTTCTCTATTTTCACGTCTTTCACATGTGTCGTTTAAATAGCAACGGTGCTTGCGAATACATCTACACCGATGGGTGAATTGTCAACACAGGCCCCCCGCTTGTTACGCACACATAGACACGCAGCAGTGCACAAACCCATAGACTGTGCCAGTTGTCAGCTGTGTGAACTTTCACATCAGCAGACAACAGAATACAAAATGACATGACATTATTCTAGAGGTGAGGCGCTCCACCGCTTTAGCACGCATGTCCAGACCATGCACAATGCGCCATTGAAATAGCAATAATGATATAATTGCACCACATAGAGCAAAGCTAGAGTCTGCCTCACCCTGTGCGGTACATGTGCCCACGGGATGGAGATGTTCACAAGCTGCCTTTAGAGCAGTTTTAACAGCTCTCTTTCAGCTGTACACGGCTGTAGTTCAGAGATAGCGGACGGAGTGGCCAGCTGCCTGTTTATGAGGGCTGAAATCACTCTCCCAATTAATCAACACCCATCGAGCAAACTCCTGGGTGGGAACATCACCATCCCCTGATTGGCCGTGATGCTAAACATGCTCTACTCTAAGCTCCCAGTCCTAACTTTCTGATATTTGCTTGTTTGTCAGATATTTCTTAGTTTTCTACAAATCAGAGCAAAATCATAATGAAGTATGTCTTGTAATGAATAATTCTGAAAGTGGGCCTTTTCTATCCCAGAGCAGCGTTTGTTATAGTAAAACAAATTTTAACGCTTCCTATGAAAACAGCCCGACCTCTACAACCTGTACACTAGCAAGCAGCTAGAATTCTGTAACCTACACAAAAGCAGAGAGCACATTGCCCATGTGTAGAAAGAACTGATGTGGTTATCTGTAGCTTCGAGGATACATTTTAGTATGTTCTTAGATGTTCTGTAGATATCTGGCCTGCAGCAAATCACTGCTTTTAAGCACAGAAAAAGTGCTCAGTTGTACTGTTACACTAAACTGTGGAACTCAATGTCACATTTTGTCAGAAAGTCAAGCTTGGGACTAGCGTTGGGCGGCATACACTTTTTTCCAATTTACTCTCAAAATAATATTGCAGTATACGTTTCCTGGTTTACATTTTTTTCAGTTTTCTCGCCGGGTGACAAAGTAAAGACTGCACAGTCTAAAATCAATCATTTAATAAATGTTAAACCATCAGTCTGACCATTACAAATGATAAACTGCTCTGAATCAGAAGAGAGAAGCTGGTTAGCATTACCTCAGTTAGCAGGATAACAGTATGCTCACCACAGAACTAATTCAAGTCTGGCTGACAGAAAGCACACTCATAAAAGCTTAGATGATAATGACTCGAGTGATTGGTGACTAATGATGGAGTGACTGCTGTGGAAAGGACAGAATGCTGAATTTCAAGTTTTTCCCCATGTTTTTGGATCCGCAGCCCACTCACTAAACTAACCTTGGCATAATTTGCTCGGCTGCAGCTCCACGAAGTATTAGACAGTCCAGTGCAGCTGCTGTTGACTAACTGCCAAAGGTGTCAAAAGTATTGACATTTATTACTCAGGTAGAAGTGAAGATACAAGGGTTTAAAAAGACTTCTATAGAAGTTGAAGTATAAATACTTAAGCTTTTTTACTTAAGTAAAAGTGTAAAAGTACTGGTTTTAAAACTACTTTTAAAGTATAAATGTAAAAGTAATGTAAGGAAAACAAATGTCACAAGCTTAGGCTGCGCCACAGGGGCCTATAGTGCACTACCCCACCTTCCCAAAAAAACTTTTTTCTAAAAGCCATAATGACTATAATGTTCTATTGAAATGTTAATGTTGAAATATTTATGATGCACTAGGCGACCTGTTTCAGCTGCATATATGCCCATCGAAAATGAATGTGTTTTATTATTATCAAATATATTAAAGGACCATCCATGTATACTACTGAGCATTAACATGTGTTTCATGGAGCAGAAAATACGATGAGTACTTGCCTAAAAGTATTAGATAAGATAAGATAAGATAATCCTTTATTAGTCCCACCGTGGGAAATTCACAGTATTACAGCAGCAAAGGGATAGCAAGACACTCAGATGCAAAAAAGTAGATAAATTACCACTGTATACACAATATAAATAATAGAAGTAATAAAAAAACAAAACAAAAAAACAATATTATTAACAGATTATTGCAAATTGACCCTTAATTGCACATGCAGGAACATATGTGTGTATGTGGTCCACTGGGAGCAGTGCTGGTTGTGCAGTCTGACGGCAGCAGGAAGGAAGGACCTGCGATACCGCTCCTTCACACACTTGGGGTGAAGCAGCCTGTCACTAAAGAAGCTGCCCAGTGCTGCCAGAGTCTCATGCATCCTGTCATCCTCCTGTCTCCCATCACCTGCACTGGGTCTAAGAAGCATCCCAGGACAGAGCCGGATGGCCCTTTTTATGAGTTTATTCAGTCTCTTCTTGTCTGCCGTCAAGATGCTACTGCCCCAGCAGACCACTCCATAAAAGATGGCAGATGCCACCACTGTGTTGAAGAAAGTCCTCAGGAGTGCTCCCTGCACCCCAAAGGACCTCAATCTCCTCAGTAGGTAGAGTCTGCTCTGGCCTTTTTTGTATTGTATTGTACTTTGTTACTTGATACCTCTGCTAACTGTCTGTAGCTGAGATACAGACATAAAACCAGTGTCTGAGACACAACCAGTGAGCACCCACAGTGCCCCAACCCTATGGCCCTCCTAAATGCACATGGGGCAATGGGCTTATTTGGTCATGTACTTAATAGACACAGAACAGAAATCTGAGACGTCGCATATTTTTCGAGATACCATCAACACTTTATATGGTATCATCTATCTTAGAACCATTTGCTTCCAAATAAAGTTCTACCTTTTTATATTTAATTATGTTCATATTTAATAATAAAATCCATCTTTCTCCCAAAATGGGCTACCGGATATTGTTTCAACACACAGTGCATTGCACCCTGCTGTGTACAGGGATGTGTAGTTGCATGTCCCTTTGGTTGGAAGTGCCCTCTACTTTGGACAGACAAAATGTACCTTGGAGCTATTCACAAAGATGGCCTGGTCCAATAAGTCATTTTTTTTTTTTACATCTTTTACTTTACGTGGACGGCCCTGTGTATGCACTGTTTAACTGGGGGGGAAATATGATGGCACCAGGATGCACCGTGGGAAGACAGCAAGCTGACTGATGGAGTGTGATGCTCTAGGCAATGTTCTGCCAAAAACACTCTAGGTCTAGGCATGTGGACATTAGTTTGACACATACCCCCTAAGTCACATAAATCATTTAAACATCATTGCGGTCCAGGTACACTCTTCTCCAGTGCTATTGGCTTCTTTCAGCAGAATAATGCACCCTGTTACATTAATTAAGTGTCTCTTGATTGTAGACTTTAACAGTGATATTGTTGCCTCCTATTTGTCTACCATGGCCTTTCCTCCTTTTTAAGCATGTACCACATTATTGATTTGTCCTAGGTTTGTTTCAAAAGGGTTTTTTTGGCCTAATAATGGCCTCCTTTATACACTGAGTCCTTTTTTGGTCTGCATTTTGAGAGTTCTCATAAACAGCTACCAAATCCAATTTCAACACCTGAAATCAACAGACCTGTCATCTCCTTGCTTTACGCACCTGGCTAGGAAACAGCTTATGTCTTGATTATTGTAATGTTTTTTAACATGTCTTAGATACAAAGCAATGACACGGTTGCGGTTGGTCCAGAATGTGACGTCTCTGGTGCCTACTTGGACCAAAAGAAAGGAGCATATTACACCAGTATTGGCTTCACTGCACTGAGCTATTAGTTCCATATTCAAATACTAGGACACTGGTCCTCCAGCCAAGGGCTCTTAGTAGTCCCTAGGACTAAGCAAAAACACAAGGGCCACGGTGCCTTTGCAGTATGTGCTCCGAAGCTTTGGAACAGTCTGCCCTTACACATTAGACTTGTTAGTTCTAAGGAGTTTTTTTTTTTTATAGAAGCTTAAAACAGCGTGTGTAGCATTTGAGGTTAAACACAACTCGACTTTCTGTGTATGTTGTTGTGTTTTTTCTTTTGGTCTTTTGAACTTTTGAAAATGGTGGGACTTTGTGAAAGCTATAATTCCCAAACAGTTAATGCAGTAATGTTGCAAATCCCTTGAATTAAAGCTAAAAGTCCAAACATCCGTCTTATTAATTATTTTATTTCAGATTTCAGATCATATTTCAGGCAAAAGTACAAAGATTGTGTCACTGTTAAAACACCTATGGACCCGGCAGTATATATATATCCATAAATGTGCGTGTGTGTGTGTGTGTAAATGGTTTGTTGTGATGGAAGTGCTTTTTCGGCTACAGTGGACGATGAGTCAGCTCAGATCTATGAGCCTTTGATTTAGGGATAAATCTATTTCATTTTCTACAGCTGCTATTGCTGATGGTGTGTGTGTATTTGTGTAGGAACATTATCTCTTTCCCTGCTTCCTCTGCTTGGAATACACAATTCAGAAGCACCAAATCAGAAGCACAGGTGACAGGAATTGCAGCATAAAATCAGATAGCGATGTGCCTGGCAGTCCTTGGCTAACCTTCGCTGGGAATGTGTGTGTGTGTTTATGCGCGGGTGTGCATAAAGCTTATCGCCGCTTTGTGTTGCGTTAGTGTCGGACTGTTTTGGAGCAGTATTGTTCTCAGGGATTTCTCTTCCTTCTTTCCTACATCGTTAATCTTGTTTTGAGTGTATGTGTGTATATAAATATATGTGTGTGTGTATGTGAGAGAGAGAGAGATTTTCTGTGACCAGGTAAAACTATGTGTGGGTGGGAGCAGGCAAGCATAAGATTGTTATTTATGGCCCTGTTTTATTGCCCTCCAGTTCAAAATGAACCTAGCTACAGCTCCACACAAGCTAACGATAAAATCAAGCGGATAATTCTTTCCATAAACGCTCACTGATACAGAAAGAGTGCGGAAAAACCTGACCTGAAAAGTTTCATTCTCTTGAATTTAATCAGTTTGTTTCTTGTCCCCACTTGCACCCTAAAAATGTATTTAATCTTACTATTTCTCTGTTTGTTTATTACATTGATGTTGTTTTATGTACCAAAAAAGATCATATATTTTTATACCATTTTTTGGACCCAGTATTTGCATTATGGTGCTAAAGTTCAATTTTCCAAACTTCTGATGTCGACCACAGGGTAGCCAATCAAAACAGACGTTACTTACAGTACAACAATGGTGACCAACTAGTGGAGTTATTACTTATTCTTATCATTATATCATATCCATCTGATATATACATCATAATGTCATAACATTCGACATGCACACTATTTTTAAGGCATACAAGCCTTAACAATCAGTGATCCCTAAAAATTGTTGTTGGTGGTGCATTGTTGTTGTTGTTTTTATTATGTTATAATATTTATTGTAGTTATATCTAATCATGTCCAAATGTTTGTGGACACTCCTCCTAATGAATACATTCAGCTACTGTGTGTTGCACCCATTGCTGACACATATACACACAGGCAAATGCACACACATAGCTTTTCTAGTCCCTTTACAGAAGTATTGTCAATAAAACAGGACTCTGTGAGGTAGATAAGCATGAACCTATTGGCACCATGTGTAATTCCAGACTTGGGCTAAAGGGGTATAAAGCCCCCCAGCATTGAGCTGCGGAGCAGTGGAACTGTATTCTCTGGAATGATGGTACTCCATCCAAAACATTTGGGGTAGTGGTCATCCAATACCCTGACCTCACTAACGCTTGTGTCACTGGATGCAATCATGCTCTCACACCAATGCTCCAAATTCTAGTAGAAAATCTTCCTTGGGCAGTAGATACAGTACTCCAGCAAAAACAAGATAAAAGTTCCTAATATAAGGCCCTTGATTTTGGAATAAACAATGAATGAGCAGGCGTCCCAATACTTTTGCTTTGCAGTGTAATTTGTGTAACTTTTGGCACTTACAATAGAATTGCTCCACAATGACAAACCTTTTACCTGGCATTTCATTAAAAGTTAAGGTTTTTCCTTCTCTTGTTGCTTAAGTTGCTTTAGTAGAGTTGTAGGTTTAAAAGGACAGTTTAACAGACAATTTATATAATTATTATTTATTTGTATTTTTGCTGTATTAATTGTAAGGATTTGTGTATACTATTCTAAAGTTATCCTCTGATTATTCAGATTCAATATTACCTGTGACCAAAAATGTACCTTTAGGTTAAAGCGACCTAAAATTCCTCAGTTGTCAATGCAGGTGCAATTCAGGCCCAATACCACTGCGGCCCTCCTGTCAACACGCACTATATAACCCGTAACACAGACACTAGGGCAACACACTTCCCTTCTGTGCATCTGTCATGACTCTTATTATTAAATGAAGCATAATAACTGCACTTTAGCAGCTAAGCGTATCACGTAAACTATAAGAGAACCCATTTCTGATCCTGAAGGCGTAGCGTCATGAAATATTTTAAAGATTACAGAATGGCCATGCAATGGCCATGTCAAAGTGTAGGTATGCTCTGTTACCACCTGCATCCTGCTGTGCAAATGAAATTTAGAAATAGCACTTTTAAAAGCTAAAATGACCTTGAGTGTAATAAGATTTTATGTACTGTATGTAAATAAGAAGCTATCCTCTACACACATTAATTAGCATTCCTTTTGCTGGAGGAGTGGTTGCTCATTATCGGTTTTAACTGCTCTGCCTCTTGTAATTTTATAACACCTAATTATACAGAGGGGGAGAGTGTCAAAGAGGATAAAACGATGGGCATGTACTAACACCGGCAAACAAACTCTTCTTTTCATCCCACCTCTCAACCTTCTTATTTTCTAAGCCAACCCCAAACACAACACCTCTGTAAATCCACAGACAAGCACCATTTGGTTTCAATTTGTGCTCCTGGATTATTCCTTAAAAACAAAAGGAGCGCAGTGAGGTTCCATTAAATAGATGGAAACTCTGCCCAAATGCGTGATGCAAACCATAAACAGTAATTGGCGTGCGTTCCCAACAGGCATCTCCAAAAACTTCAAAACGGCCAACGTGTTTCTGTAAAACACCAAAGCACAGGGTGGAACACTAGGCATTCTGCCATGCTAATTAGCCAGGCTTAATAGCAACTTATTAGCAAGTGAAAGGCCTGGCTCTCAGAGGAGAGAACACCGCGACCTTGACTCATATAAGAGGTCCAGAACAGTGTACTGCTTTTATTATGGGGGCCCCTGTGGTCTACTAAAAGTGAACCAGAGTTTCCTAAATGTTATGACCTGGCCTGCTCAAGGAGTTTTCCAGCTAGCATAAAAACTGACGATGATTTTCAAAGGTCAATGTATACCTTGTAGACAAAACGATTGTTCGTTGACCCCATTTACATCTGGTCATTTCATGCATTTTGAGCAGCAATATAACATCTGTATGGGGTATTATCTACATAAAAAATGCAGGGGTAAATGCACCCAAGATGCACTTAAAATCTGTTCGCTCACACCACTTCAGGAGGCCGTCTGAGATGTATTTTAGCCAGATGTTATATCAGTGCAAATGTTTCCATCCCTCCAAGAAGCCTTTCAATATATTAGTTCATAATGTACATTGGCAGTTACATTGTACAGTAACTAAGGGTATTTTCATACTTGTCCACACCCATTTTTGGAGGGGCTCATTATCGCAGAGTTATTGTTCACACAGGAGAATTTCTTCGGAGCTGTGAATCAGTTACACAACTTACACATCACCTTTCTGTGCAGGGGTTGTATTGTAAAATTAACTAACATCTTGATCCCTTTACTGTTTTTGACAAGAATGACAATAATTATTTAATTACATTACATTTATGGCATTTAGCTGACGCTCTCATCCAGAGCGACTTACAAGGTAACTCGTATTACAGAGGTGGGTCAATGTAGTGTTAGGAGTCTTGCCCAAGGACTCTTATTGGTGTAGCGCAGCATAGTCACCCAGCCCGGGAATCGAACCCCAGTCTCCCACATAGTGTGGTAGCTCAGCGGCAGGTAGTGGTGTTTTCTGTTGCGCCACACTAACCACAGTCCTTAAAAAAAGCTTATGCATGTCCTCTTATGTAGGCAGTGAGGAGCTGTTCTCACCTTTGAGCTATGTAGGATGGTGTGAAATATGTTTTTTTCCTTAATTGCAGTACAGACTCTCACACCACCTTCTGTTTGTTTCTCCACCGTTGCAACCCTCGAAACATGGCGTGACATGACACAAATGACCCATTAGATTACTTGATGCACAGCACCATGTGCACTGACTGCTGAGGTTCTACCAAGTTTAAGGAACCAAAACAAATCATCACTGTTGCCTGTGCAAAAGTTTGGGATCCCTAAACATTGCAATGGCTAAATTGCTTTTGACAGGGTCTCAGATCTTGATTAGCCCGAGGCATGTCACCAATTGTGTTTAGGAGCTATCAGTAGATCATAATTGTTTTTAGCTTGCAGTTTCTACAGTACATACTGGTATTAAGAACTGGCAGTTCAGGGGAACTGTGGAGGTCAAGACAAGATCTGGAAAACCAAGAAATCTCTCAGATCGAACTGGTAAGGCACAAAAACATAATATTCATGGAGGAGGCATAAGAAAAAAACCTTACCTGAAGCCTCAATTATGCAACAGTTTCAAAGTATGCTACAGATTTAGAGAGGCCAGATAAGATGTGGAGACTGTTGAGGGCCAATAAAGGTCATTAGCATTTTTAATGTCATCTTTTGAGTTAGCACCAACAAAGAGAAAGGCCCACAGTAACAATCTTAGACTTGTCTGCTTCTAATAGTTAGCATGCCTGAGGTTATAATACTGTGGACAGTTCCATTTTACAGTGTATGTATTTGACTGGGTATTTTTACATAGATTCGAATACCCAAAGACTGAACGAATTCTCCTAGCCTTTGAGATTTGCAATGACTCAGATTTTCAGGTGTAAACAAAAATATGTATATTTATTTATCTTGCAAATATAAAGTCAAGTAAAGTGGAAATCTTTTAAAATAATTCAGAAAAGTATTGAGGTACAATTACTCAAGTATTTACCATGTCTGGTAAAAGTGTTACTGAACTAAACCTGCATGACTGGATCATGATAGGAACTGGCCTAACTCCAGATAAGGCAACAAAGTAACTTTCTTTGTTCTCTGAGAGTCCGGAATAGCTGCCAGGGATGGTTATCTTTTCTAAGAAACAAACTGCCACATGACACAATAGATCAGTGTCAAAGGATAAATACTTAAGAGCCAAAAACCATCATCAGTCTCTCTTCCAACAGTCCTTTCAGATTAACATTGCATCATGCTTTTATGAAATGTTAAAAGCTGTGTGTATTTTGTCTGAATGCATAACATGAGTTTGATTATCCTTATTCTTTTGTTGCTTGGCCGGGCATTTAAGATCTAAAAAATCCCATGACTGAAACCTTCTCGAAAGCTCACTAGCATATCTTTCATCATCGTGACAGAAATTAGCAGCTTGTCATCTCCAAGATGTTGCCGCAGATTCATCATTTGTCATCCTTTCTTTTGTGGCTTTCTCTCATCAATCTAATTTCAACAACATTTGGAATTGAAATGAAGAACTTTAAACATGAAGAACTTACAAATGCTCCTAAACCTTTTCCATTCTGATCAGAAACTGCCATATCTAATCGGGTCTTTTAAGCGAAACTGTTTAAACAAGGAAATGTTTAGTGCATGAATGCAGTAACCCCGGGGAATCCCAGTGAATGCACATACCTGGTGTTAAGCAATTCATGCCATAAGGAAATGCCCAAACAACTGGAAATACAGTAACTTCTAAAATAAGCAATTCCTTCTGGTAATGAACATAACAGCATACCATGTACAGACAGTGGTTTAGCTGCATTATACCACTAGGATATGTTCTTTGGTTTATAAGGTGGATTGTGAAAGTTAATGTAAACTGTCTGCAGTTGCCATGGTTTTCAGCTCTCCAATTTAATATTTATGTGAAATATTCTAAGCGGCATTGTTGAGAAAGACAGGGCCCAGCATATTGAAATGGCACACATCAAACAATAATACTCTCACTTAAATACAAACACACACATACACACACACACACACACACACACACCAATGCTCCACAATGTCATGCAGTAAATAGGAACAGTATGTGCATGCAAAGAGGTTAATTACTGAAGCCAGTTCACCGCATATTTAAAGAGCCCATATGAAACAAAATGAAACAAAAGATTTTGATTTAGTTAAATAAAGACATAGTCAAGCTAAAACATGCTAATTCAATCCTTAAGTTTTCTACACCTTCAGGCTAGTACTTTGTAGAACCACCTTTTTCTGAAATGCCAGCTTAAGTCTGTCGGGGTACATTTCTACCAGCTTTACTCAATGTTCGATGTGAGTTTCTCCTATTCTCCAGAGCATCTCCAGGATGTTCAGGTTGGTTGGATGACAGTTGTGGATGGCAAATGTCAAATAGTGACAAATAGTTTCATCATGGAGCTTTTTAGAATATCTTTTTGTTGTGCAGTCACTCCTGTGTTACTTTAGCTTTGCTGAAAGATGCAGTTTCACAGAAGTTACTCTGTCTTGTAGTGACATCCTGTACTTTGCACCATCCGTCTGTCCTTCCATTTTAATAAGATGCCCAGTCCTGCTGATGAAGTATGCCCACAAAAATGAGGCTTCCACCCCAATACTTCACTTTTAGAATGTTGTTTGTTGAGGAATAGGCATTGTTTGGTTTGCACTATACACTGTGTTGAATTTTGATCATAAAGCTTTGTAGTTGGGTCAATATGGTCACTATAAACTTAGGATGTGCCTTGAAATGTTTTCTTAAATTGTGTTTTTCAGCCTTTTTTCAGCCTTTCTGGATAGTTGAATGCAAAGCTCTTGTTATTGTTGACTGGTGTGTTTTCATTCTCAGCCACTGAACTTTGTAGCTCATTCAAAGTGATTGTTGGTCTCATTACGGCTTCCCTCTCAAGTTTTATTCTTGCTCTGATGCTAAGGTATTTCTTCTTCTTTCTATATATATATATATATATATATATATATATATATATATATATATATATATATATTCACAGCTTTCCTTCAGATTCACAGTCTGACCAATGTGAAGTGAATTTAGGAGGTCTTTTATACAGAAAAGTATATTTAAATATCTTAAATATCTTTTTAATATATTCTTTTACATATTAACATTATGTAGAGATTTTTCTAAGTAGAAGCAGACAGCAGAGGATGAAGTAGTGGTTTGTCACAGAATTGTCTTACATAAACCAACAACACTTTGAAATTTATTCATTTCGAGGGTCCGTTTTTTGAATAAAATATTTTAAAATATAATATGTGTGTTTGGAGGGGGCGATGTTGTATTATGTGTGGAAGGCTAACGGTGGAGGGTGAGTAAAAGAAAACAGCGAATGAGTCAGACTATGTTCAGTACAAATGTAATGAATGCTGTGTCACTGTGTCCAAGCTCAATGTAATCAGTGTGTATGCGTGTGTGTGGGAGGTGTGAGCTTAGGCATTGCCACTAAACCCATTGTTAGACACATGTTATACAAAGATACTAAAGATGTATTCACTGTGTGATCTGTGGGTCAACTCAGCTGAATATTAAGTACAGTGAAATTTCTAGTTGCAAGACCTTATGTTGCCACAGCAACACACTCCATAACAAGCCTCACAATGTCACAAATGTACTGACAATGAGATAATGATGACAGAGAGATTTCTTGAACTGTAACCATTTTCAAGAATTGTCAAGATGTCACCCATGATAAAGAAGATTCATTGCCTTAGGTGTCAGACAGCTATACTAATATTAATAACTAAATCACTGTTTATAAAACATAGTTTTTAGATTGGTTGAGCCATGTTCAAAGTTTTCAAAGTAGACTTGAACCCAAACATCAATACAACTTTGTTTTAGTGTGGTAAATATACAGTTAGTTGGGCTTCCCAGTACTGTTTCAACCAATGTTGTTTTAACCCAATATTGTTGGATCATTAATTTGATCCAGTCTGCTGGGATGTAAATATTTTATATCTACTTAAATATATGTAGAATCTGAGTAACCCTGCAGAAAGACACTTAAAACAAACATTAGCTAACTAGCTAGTTAGCTAACATTAATATGATAATGTCATCCAGCCACTGCTAGACATTGCAAACATATGGTGAATATTACAGAGTTTACTAAAAGCAAAGCCATATTTTTACTTGCTTCATCAGCAGTTCACAGTAAACCATACTACTAAACCATACTGTATTGATTTTTACTTTTACTTACAGACTGTGTCCTTACATGCTGTAAGTGGGAATGAACCTTAAGGCTAGGTTGTTCCTGTGATACAGAGACTAACCCAACATCTAACCTACTGAAAATAACCCATCGATAGATACTAAGCCAGTATTTAAGATACACATCAAAGAGGAAATAACAGAATCACCCAATAACCCATATAAAATGAACTGTTATGGATTATTGATTTTTTATATATTTATATTATATATTATTTCCATATTTATATATTATTGTGTGTGTATGTGTGGCTGTTGAGTTGCTATTATTGTCTTAAATCTCCAAAAATGGCCAACATAAGGATCGGTACCTAGATATATTGGCAGTCGGAGGACAGTTTACCTTGTTTTAGAGAGAGAGAGAGAGAGAGAGAGAGAGAGGGGGAGAAAGAGCAGGAGAGAGATCACTTAAATTCACTCTTTGCACTCGCCTTAATAACTCTAGATTGCCTACAGAGCGGAAAATGTAGACAATAAAAGGACATACCCATCAAACCATCCCATTTGATGCTGGTTGTGTGTTTATTTATTTATTTATTCATAACCTCCGCTGTCTAGTCATAAAGTGTCAATGGTTCTCAAGTGAAATTGAGCCATATGAAAGTAATGTTGTGCTTGGCTTTAAGGGAAGTGATGTGGTTTTTATATCTTTGGCCATTAGAAGAAGCTTTAAAGCAACCTGGGTTTGTTCAAATTATAAATCATGAGTGGCAGCTAAAGTCATTTCCACAGACTGTGACTTTTTTTGTTCTTTTTGTTTTTTTTATTATTATTATTTTTTTAGTTATTTAACGCCCACACACCCTTCCCCCACAATCCATTGTTCTGCATTTTTTATTGCTGCCAGTCAAAGATTGCAGATGAAAAATTCATATGATGTGAAGCTCACTGGGTGATGTCGTCTTTTATTTATTCAAAACTCCTGTAATGGATTTGTCAAAGTTACAAAGCCTGGGTCGGATTTCTCATAAACAAGGAGTGTCTTGAGAGCAGAAAGAACAGAGAAAAGCAGAAAATAGAAAAACCGACATTGTAGCACTGAGTGGATGTTGATGTGTACATATGCAAACACAAATGTATGAACAAAGGCACAGAAACGGAATAAGCAAAAACAAACTTCAGTCAGTTCGCTCTGGTTTTAGTGTTTCCTATCTTTTGTTCAAACTCCAGTGTTTCTAAACCAGTTAGAACAAGAATAGGATAAAAAAAAGATAAATTCTCCCAGGCTGTATGTAGGTCTACTACAGTACAACAGTTGTTTCTACTCAACTGAAGGCATTTCAGTATATTTCACTAAGCAGGATTTCTTGATTAAGCCAAAAATTAAGCATGTGCCTTAGGAGAACATCTGAGGAACATTTAAACCTCATTCACCAACCATTCTTGAGAACATACAGTATGTTTATTAAGACCTTTTTACATTTTTTATTTAGAATCTTTTTACAAAGATTCTGACATTCATCAATTATTTTGTTCATTTTACGAGGACAATGGAATCCGACTTTTCTCAAGAACACACAAAAAAAATTCTTAAGAAAGTATTGGTGAATAAGGCCAATTCCTATTGTATGGTCATTGACTTCAGCTTATGTTATCTGGCTATAAACAAAAGCTTGCAAGTATTTTTGGTTTGTCTGGATAGTTTAGCAAAAAGATTAGAATGAAATTCAGCGCTAGGTCTAACTAACCATATATTTGGGTAACTCCTATGGTGCAGTGTTTTGGGTTGTATTATAACCAGTCCTACAGACCACATGTAGCCTAACATACTGAATGCAGTCTTGCAAGACAAAAACATTTGAAAGTTTGTAGATAGACTTAATAATACCATTAAAGAACACTTTTGTTTCCTTAAAGAACCTTGTTTGAAAAACAGATGTGTAAAAGTGAAGAACCTGTTTACAGGTATTTTGGGTGGAACCAGACCATGGCATTTGTCAAAAGGTCTGTTTTAGAAGCTTTATTTTTATTTTTAACAGGGTAAATGGGTGAAATAAATTTGCAAACAAATATCTCAGTATGTCTGATATCTCTTCATGGATGGCAAACTACCACTGAAAATAAAACCTCAGCAAGAACAAGCCTCAGTAAATACTCCTTTACAAGATTTAGATAGTGCAACCTACTAAATGAGACTCATGGAAATTAGTATTACTATAAAACTATTTTTCAAATCTAATATTCAATGTTTGCCACTGGATTTTATTCCGTCATTGTTTAATTTATTTAAATATGTTTTAATTTTCTGCATCATCTTTTTGAGAGTTTTAGCCCAGATATTGATCTTTAGCTGTAGAGTATAGAGGGAAAATACACTATAGAGCTGGAGGAGAACAAAGTTAATATGTTTCCATCTCAGGCAAAAATTCATGATGTATAATCTGTTAAAACGGTTGGGCCACTTGGCCTTGGAGTAATCTTGGGTGTTAAAAACAAGAACAAAGTTCTGTCTGAGAAATGAACTTTCTAAGCTTGAATGAATTACCCCAGCATTACGCTTCCTCCTGGCTTAATTTAATCCCTGTCCGGATATCTGGCTCTGAAGGCTGAATCCATTTGCGTAAGCCTCAACTAAATCCATAGTGAAGATGAGAATCGTTTAGGTGAATCACTCCAAAGTCCTCACAAGGGGTGCTTTTTCTTCCTACAGTGATGTCATGTTTCCATGGAGACCATGGTCCTGACCATAGCAATGTGATTGAGATCAATGTTTTTAAAAGCTGTTATGTCAAACTGACCACCTTAGTTCATTAGCAAAACATTCAGTGGCAGTGTGTAGGAGAGAGAGTGGCACAAACTAAAGTAACACTTATGGTTTATGTAGTTAAATAGGTGAAAGTAAAACATTCTAGTGTTTATACAGTGTATCATAAAAGTGAGTACACCCCTCACATTTCTGCAGATATTTAAGTACATCTTTTCACTGACAATGACAATGACACTTTGACACAATGAGAAGTAGCCTGTGTGCAGCTTATATAACTGTAAATTTATTCTTCCCTCAAAATAACTCAAGATACAGCCATTAATGTCTAAACCACCGGCAACGAAAGTGAGTACACCCCATGGATTACTGGAACCATGTCCTATGGTCTGATGAGACCAAGATTAACTTGTTTGGTTCAGATGGTCTCAAGCATGTGTGGCGGCAATTAGGTGAGGAGTACAAAGATAAGTGTGTCATGCCCACAGTCAAGCATGGTGGTGGGAATTCCATGGTCTGGGGCTGCATGAGTGCAGCAGGTGTTGAAGAGTTACATTTCATTGAGGGACACATGAACTCTACTATGTACTGTGAAATACTGAAGTAGAGCATGACCCCCTCCCTCCAGAAGCTGGGTCGCAGGGCAGTGTTCCAGCATTAAAATGACCCTAAACACACCTCTAAGACGACCACTGCTTTATTGAAGAGGCTGAGGGTAAAGGTGATGGACTGGCCAAGCATGTCTTCAGACCTAAATTCAATAAAACATCTTTGGGGCATCCTCAAGTGGAAGGTGGAGGAGCACAAAGTCTCGAATATCTGCCAGCTCTGTGATTTCGTCATGGAGGAGTGGAAAAGCATTCCAGTGGCAACCTGTAAAGCTCTGGTAAACTCCATGCCCAGGAGAGTTAAGGCAGTTCTGGAAAATAATGATGGCCACACAAAATATTGACACTTTTCACGAAGGGGTGTACTCGCTTTTGTTGCCGGTTGTTTAGACATTAATGGCTGTATATTGAGTTATTTTGAGGGAAGAATAAATTTACACTGTTATATAAGCTGCTCACAGACTACTTTTCATTGTGTCAAAGTGTCATTTTGGCAGTGTTTTGACCCATGAAAAGATATACTTAAATATCTGCAAAATGAGAGGGGTGTACTCACTTTTGTGATACACTTTATATTCATAGCAATGTTATCTGTGAATTTTGACAGCAATCAAACAGATTTTTCCAGATTGAACTATAAACTTGATTATTTCAGTTAAGTATTTAAGTCACAAAATTCCCTCTTGTAGTATTTAAACCTGTAGTATATAGCACACACGATTTGACACATGTAAACTAGGCTACAGTACATCCACCATACCACAGGGTTAGTTTCAAAGGAAGTGTAATAATGAAGCCTACTCAGTGAAACAATGAGAAAAACATGCATCTACTCCATGTGCCAAATGCTAAAATTAAATCCCCAAAGACTCTTTACATTAACTTAAATTGATATATACAGCAACAAAATGTCCCCCATATAAATTCAGTTCTAAATCTTCAGAGGTTTTCATTTACAATTCAATCAAAAATGTAATAGCCAGTTAATACAATCTATATTTTAATAGTAATTTATATATAGTTTTATTTTATTTTAGTTGTATTTGTAGCATTTTTTGGCATATCTTCTTTATTATTATGGTACTATCAAAGCTTATTTGGCTTAAACAACACAGGACTCTCACAGGATAATATTGCACTGCCACTATGACCCATTAGTGGCAAATTTGAATCCTGAGCCATGGAACTTTGCCATCAGTGGCTGGAGTCTGAGCAAGCACAATTGGTCATGCTCTCTCCAGGTAGGTAGATGGTGCTCTCTCTCTCTCCACATTACTCTTAAGCAATGTTGGCCAGCAAAGGCATCTGTTGGCTGGTGAGATGGAGCTGGGGACCTTGGCACTTTCCTCCAAGCGTGTAGGTTGCCTGCCGTTCACATGTATTGGAGGAGACGTGTGTTAAATCCTTACCCTCCTAGTGTGAGTACTTTTTCTAAATGTGTCTTATCCTAGACGGTTTAACTCCTTTGAGGTGCCCCCATTGCTGTCAGAGGTGTTGAGTTGCACCCACACAGCTTGTATAATCTCTACAGAATAGCACTGCCAACAGAATTGGACTCTTTAGAGCAGTTACGCATGAGCCTAAGGTCTCCACACTTAATGCCAAGCATTGGCTTTGAGCTGTGAAGCAGTGGCAATGTGTTCTCTTGAGTGATGGAGCTCCATCTAATACCTTTAAATGGGGCTGAAATGGTGATTGTGATCCAGAACTAATCATCCAAACATTATTACCTGACCTCACTAATGCTTTTGTGGCTGACTGCAGTCATATCCTCGCAGCAATGTTCCAACATATAGTACAACATTTCTAAAAGAATGTTTTAGGAACTAACTGCAGCAAACATGGTCAAACTCAGTAGTAACACCCTTAAGTTCAGAAGAATCGTTCAGAAGACAACAAGTGTCTACAAACTTTTGGACATGTAGTGTAAATAAATGATCTGGCAATTAAGCAGGTTAGACATAATTACTGCACCTCGCTTTCTCGCAGTGGATGCATTTCATTAACATTATCAACTGGTTGTAAAGCATGCCTAATGAAGAGTCTGCGAAAATATCCAATTATCCGTAAACGGCGAGCGTTGCGCTCCTGTGATGCGACAGGTGTGGCAGCTGATTGCCTGTTTCATTAGCAAGCGCTGCCCCGATCAGCTTAAGCTTTTGCGTCAAACCTTACCTGAATATTAAGCGTGCCTGTCCTGAAGTGACTTTCAAAACAAACTAGTAACAATAGCGAAAGCACAATCACAACTAATTACGCATTCATCCAGAGTTGCCTGGAATCTGTAATTTGGAGTGATTAGATTTCCCCTACTGAGCAGCGATGTGTTGCTTTTCAAGCCCTCTCTATCTCACTCTATTTCTCTCTCCCTACTTCCAAACACATTTTCCAAACAACAACAACAACGTCAGTCTCTGTGCTAGCCCTTAGGATCTGCTGGAGGGGAGTGGATGTTGCAGGGGTGCTTCTGGAGATGGAAAGCAAAATGCACTCATTTATCAATATCTGTCCATCTTTCCTATACCTCTCTCCCCACTGTCCACCACACACCACAGTCTTTGTATAGAACCTCTCTGCTTAAACTTTGCAAGGTCTTTGAGATAAGCTGTAGTACTTGCTAGTGGTTGAAGTGTAGATCAGTTTGACATTCTCTAGACAGGCACTAGTAACCACTGCTACTACAACAGATGCTAGTAACCAATGTTACTTTTGGGCCTAAACTGTATATTTCTGCCCTCTTTTGAAGTTCTCACACGCATGTGCAAATGAAAAGGTGCATCATGGCCCTTAAGGGTCCGATTGTGTACCATTAAGAAAAAGTTTGGCAAAATAATCTAATGAACATAATTTATCACCT
This sequence comes from Salminus brasiliensis, assembly GCF_030463535.1. Lineage (NCBI taxonomy): Eukaryota > Metazoa > Chordata > Actinopteri > Characiformes > Bryconidae > Salminus > Salminus brasiliensis. The sequence goes on from NC_132878.1 coordinate 18,653,655, forward strand.
ACCTACCAAGCACCTAATGTGTGCTTTTATCATTTAGAATGTAAAATGCTAGGCTAATGTTGCTAACAAACATGAGACTTTAATAGTTACCAATTGCATTTCTGTGAATGCATGTATTTCCTTCAGAAAGTTCAATTGTGTTGTTTATGTATTTCTTTAAATGTTAAATACTACATTTACTTTCCTAGCAAGAGCATACTTGGACATTTTTACTATGTAACTTATAGAGCTCTATCTGACACATTTACATTACATTTACGTTTAAGGCATTTAGCAGACACTCTTATCCAGAGCGACTTACAAAAGTGCTTTGCTATTTACCCAAGAAAACCTTAGCTAGTTAGAATAGACTAATAGTTCAAAGATATCTCTAAGCTTTAGACATTACTAAGCCCCAGAAATTTACCTGTGCAGGAAGCGTTACAATGCTTACTGCTATCTTACACCCCCCAACAGTCTAATTTTTCTATGCCTTCCGCCTGCGTCATGTAAATAGCAACAGTGCTTGTGACTATATCTACGCCGATAGACATGGTGGTCTCGAAATGAGGTGTGTTCAGGTAAATTTCTGGCGTACTGACATCTTGGCAATGGAAAACACAGGTACACACACTGACTGAATGCAACCTAGGCAGACGTCAACAGTCAGACGTTCATTGCTTTCTTGGCAGTGAATTGTCAACACAGGTGCGTACACCCCTGTATGGACACGCAGCAGGCCACAAACCCATAGCGTGTGCCAGTTGGCAGCTATGCAAATGTTTACATCAACCATAAGCAGAATACAACATAAATAATTACAATAAACATTATTCTAGCGACGCGACACTCCACCACTTCAGCAAGCCTTCCCAGAGTGTGCACAATGCATAACTGAAAGAGCAATCCACCAAAGTCAGACCGCACCTGGCTCTTAAGGGGAATGGCAAGCAACACGCTGATTGGTTTATTTCACGCTACGCCTAAAACACTCCTACGGTTTATTTAGAGACTCAGTGTATGCCTTTTGCATGTTGTTATGGTAGGCGGCTCGCCTAAAGATCGCTAAAATAGGGCCCAGTATATCTGTTTACATGGAATAATAAAATAACTGGTGTCCAGGCAGTGTGTATAGCGGCAATGCAATCACAAAGGAATATGATGCAATTATGCTGTCTAACTAGACATACTGAAGGCATATTCTTCAGGATACCAGTGGGGGAAACTTCCCCAGCAACAATTCAATGCCTTTTTTTATCTTCATTATGAATAATAATTGTTTGGTAGGAAGGACATGCCCGAAGCCCCTCCTCCTTCCAATCTAATGCCCACTAAATTCCATCACTATCTTGTGGTGACAGATTTAAGGAAAAAAAACAACACAAATTATCTTAGCAAGATATTAAACATAGATTTTGTAGGTCCCTTTTTACACAACTGGAGGAGCACACATTTTAACACGCACATTTTCTCCACATAGACATAACATAACAAGGCACTGATGACCCAAACCAGGTATTGGATGATACTAGTCACGTACTGAATATCGGTCAGCCAGCGTACAAAATACCAATGTGTAATCAGAGGTCCTTATTGTCCAATGTTGGCTGGCTGCCAGCGTATTTGCCTTAGCAGTGCTGGTAATAACTTCAATGGAATCAAAACCCTGGGCTTGCAGTCCTCCATTTGGAACATTTTCATCGTTCGTGTGATTTTCCTTTTTTTTTTTATGGAACTGGAATATGTATAGATAGAGCGGACTAAACAAAGGCTTCTGAAGGCACAAACCCTTAAGCTGGTCAAGCTAGTTTAAGCTGGTCAGACTGCTTAATTCATGACCAGCAGGAATGTCTTTGTTTGAGTTTGGTGGTTTAGCTGGTCTATAAGCATGATCAATCTGTCCGAGCTAGATAACCAGTATGACCAAGCTAAATGACCAGCATGACTAAGCAATTTTACTATTTAATTTTAGGGACCTGCCCCGAATTTAGGGACATTGAAGAGTTAATCAGGTGGCCCCTGTAGTTCACACCACACTCTCAGATCTTGGTATAAAAAACAATATCATTACATGAACTGCACGGGAAATACTATATTCATTTCATACAGATATATGAATCGCAAACATTTCACTGCAGGTTATTTGATGAGATTCACGTATTAAACCTGAAATGATCAAAATACCACTTTCCATGAACATGTGCTTGCAGACAGACCCCAGCTTTAGGCATTACTTGTGTGGTTTGTCTGTGTGCACAGTCAACTCAATTGGCTCGATTGACTTTGAAGCTCTTTTCCAACATCTCATTAAAAAAACATGGCAATGCGAGCCCTTGTGGTTGAATGTGTGTGTGTGTGTGTGTGCGTGGGTGGGTGTTTGTCTGGCATGTGTGTTGAGCACCAGAGAATAAAAGAACAGGCTCATGTACAAATGACCATAAGTCAGGGTTCTCCAGTTAAAAAGGGAGGTTAAAATGAAAGTTTTGACTGAACCCTGAGCCCTTTTGCCAATTAAACTGTGGAAAGTTAAACTACGGAAACTTTCCATTTGCAGCTTTTCCCTTTTCACTTAGTGTCAGTGCTTAATACCTGTCACTGTCAAACCTTTTAGTGTTTGTTAATTGAGATGTATTTCCACAGGCTGTTCAAATGCCTCACTCATGTTCTGATTTCACTACCTGCAAATCACCAGTTACCAATTCCCTCAATGGAAACTAGAGCATAAAAACAGTACAGGGCTTTTAGATGCTATCATGAAGCGTCAATCATTCAAAAACCCAGTTCTCATTCAGACTGCTACTACTCAATGTAAGCGTGGCTATGCTTAAAAACCATTTCAGACCTACAGATGAGTGTCAAATTATGGGAAAACCCAAAATAAGGGTCTTAGAAGAGGAGTTGGGCTACTATGAGCCAGCGGAACAGCTCCAGTCCACCTGGGTCTAGACTCCGCAGTCTCTGCCTCTGAGCTGGGGCAACAGGAAAACCACTCTTACGAAAGATCTGTCCTCATTTGGAATGTTGATGATGGTGGTAGGGAGCACTGTGTAACATGTTGGACTAAAACCTTTCATATGCATTCAGATGGTTTGGGATCTAACAAGATTTTGGATCCACATGAATACCAGATAAGACAAAGTATTCAGATGTAGCCATCTGTGGCCATAGCAGCCATAACATTAATACCACCTGCCTACTATTGTGCTGCCACAACAGATCAGATAATTCGAGGCATGGACGCCACAAGACCTTTGAAGGTGCAATGTTGTATCTGGCACCAAGACGTTCGCAGCAGATCCTTCAAGTCCTGTAAGTCTTCAGGTTGGGCCTTGCTGGATTACATCAATGACCCTTAGGTGCCTATGACTCTGTAACTGGTTCACAGGTTGTTCTTTTTTGAACCACTTTTGGTAGGTACTGATTATTACATACACTGATCAGGAACACACCACAAAACCTGCCTGTTGTTTGGAGATGGTCTGGCCCAGTCGTCTTGCCATCATAATCTGACCCTTGTCAAAGTGGCTGAGATTCTTATGCTTGACCATTTCTAGATTGTCGATATATCCACCCTTTGACAGATGCAACTGTAGATAATCAATGTTTTTCACTGCACCTGTCAGTGGTGTTAATGTTTTTTGAATGAATTTTATCCCATCAACAAGTTAAATACTAGTTATGCCTGTGTGTTTACAGGGGCCATTTCATAGAAATACACTTGTTGAATGCAATAATAAGGAATGGTCAGTGTTTGTGTTTTAACTTGTGAAAGACGTAGAGGGCCAGTCACACAAGGGTAGTAATAGCAACACATTAAAATACTATTTGGATGGTTTGGGTTTTGTATTGGGAAGATGAGGTCAAGCATTTATTATTGGTGTTTTCAGTCTCATCCAAATCCACCATGCACAACACACTCTTAGCAGAAATCACTAAATAGTTTAGTTCCTTCTGTCTTCTGTAAAAGGCATTAATGGGGATTGACCTTACAGCCTCCTGTAGATAGGGCACCAATCAGAATGTCAAGTAGTACTGTAGATTTGTGGTCTATCTAGGATACAGTATAATCACATAAACAGCACATTCAGTTGTTATAGTCTGGTGCAGGGTGATATACTCAGTATTCAATATTAGATTATACATGAAAACAATAATCAGTCCACTAATCAGTCCACTCTTTCTTGATGTTTTTGGGTCAAACTGTTTCATGGTTCCACACAGATTATCTACAGATGCTCTAATTGTGAACAAACTGTTGAAAACTCTGTAGATTCTCAAACAGGTTAAGGTTAGATTTAATATTATATATTTTACTTTATTCAGTTGCCTTTGATACATATTCAGGTAAATATTTGTTAAAGAAAAGCTGATGGGATGGGAAATAAAGTGTTAACATGGACAGGACTAGTCAATATATTGTCTTCAACTAACTGAAGTCCAACTACTGTGTTCATGTTCACACTTACAAAAGTTCCTAAATGGTTCCTGGCCTAGGAGTGTGGTCCTAAAATAAACCCTTACTTGATGAGAACCTAGATTACATGGTTTATTGTACCCTGAAAATGCTATTCACACTCACTGTCACATTACATTTACAAGACTGGTCTTTTAAAGAATCACCTGTTAAAAGATTTGTCAAGGAAGCTATAATGTTTTTTTTTCTATGGCACTTCATGAAAGAACACTAAACAGTAACAAATACAATCTCCTAATCTTCTGTAAAACAAAGTACTGATCCAAAGACAGGCTTGACTTGTATCAGTAAACAAGCTTAATTGAGCCTGATAAATCATGTCAAGAGCTGTGAAAACTCATTTTGCCATTTTCTTTTCATACAAATCTTCATAGGCATTGTCCTAAACCCTATTGGACAGTATTAATGTCCAGTGCTTTCTGGCCCTTTGGCCACACATGGGAGTTACAAGGCTGCCTATTCACAAACAATCTTCCCCCTGACCCTCTGTATGTGTGTGTGCGTGTATGTGAATGTATGTGCTTCTGGCATGCAAGTACTGCACATGAATGTGGGAAAATCAGTCTGTGAAAGTGTTTTATGTACCTTAAGCATTGGCCTAAAAAGCATTTGGCCTATGTAGTTAAGCAGGTGAGAGTGTATCTAAGTTACGTATTCTACCAAATATGCAAACACTCTGTTGCATGTGTGTGTGCAAGCCCTGGGGTGTTTTACATCAACCTTTTAAATCATGGTCGGGTGTTAAAGCCCTCTGTAAAACTAATCCACCCATTTTTATACATTCTAATTTAGCTGCATATAAAACATCTCAAGCAACCAATTAAAACACTTGTGTACAGTAAAAACACACACACACACACACACACACACACACACTCATTTGGGTACACACCCACACTCAGGCGTGTGTCATTCTGTGTATTAAAACAGAAGCACTTTTGAGAGTGTGTGAAAGAGACTCAAAAAGACACAGACACACTGTAGCCTAAACTAAGCTGACACTGGATTTCCAACAGATAGCTCATATGTCAAAAGCAATAGATTTACTATGACCATGGATTTTACACACATACATTCCAAAGTAACTCACACATACTAAATAGCTGTGTGTGTGTGTGTGTGTGTGTGTGTGTGTGTGTGTGTGTGTGTGTCTATGTGAATGTGTGTATACCTATTTTTGTACATTTTTATTGCGTATACATATATACAATATACAGACAAAAGTTTTGGGACACCTGCTCATTCTTTGTATCTTTTAAAATCAAAGCTATTAAAAATAGTTTACCTTTTGTTGGAGTATTTATTATATTTATTTGATTACATTTATGCGTCGTATAAGTAATACACCGCCACAGTTTCCAACTGTATAGGACTGTATGGCTTCATTAAAGTTTTATAAATGGAACACATGTCAGTTACCATAAGAGCCCTTATGTCAGTCCTTATGTCTTAAAAAAAGGAGTCATGTTGTGATTACTGGCATAAGCTGTTCATTAATACTCAGGGATTGTTTTATAAATATGCCATGCAATGTTTATGCGTGTGCTATAAAGTTATCAATAGTGTTTATCTTTTTTTCTTGATGCTTACAGTTATATAAAGCACTTGAGATGTATTATTATAAAATGTAAGTACTTACATCTATTATATACACCTATTGTAAAAAACACAAGTAAGTAATTACTAATAATTATGTTATTACTTATTAAATACAGATGTTTAAATAGTTTTTACAAATGTAAGTGTGTGTGTGTTTGCGTGTCTATGTGCATGTATGTTCCATATGTTTGCCTGCGGTCAGTTACCACAACACTTGGGCACACAAACACACTTGATTGCCATTTCTTAGTGATGGACTACCTCACCTCACAGAGTCTCCCCCTCTATTATTAGCCACTCACACACACTTCAGAACTCTGACATGATGTCAACACTGTGCTGTAAAACCTGGGCGTGGCTTGACGATTAAAAGCTCGACCCTCACACACATACCCTCTGCAGGTCCAGAGCAGATTACTATGGTTACTGTGGACGACACCACACTGGACTTTGTTTGGGCCGTTGCCTTGGCTCCAGCTTTGTAGCTTGTTATTTCCCCCCCCTTTGACTGCTGTGGGCTGACCGGAGCTGGACAAAACTGTATAAACAGCCCTGTTTTTCACACTGCAATAGCATGAGGCGTACTTCACCCCTTTCCGCAGACCCATTTTTGCTGCATAATCTACTTTTGTCTATTAATAACTTTGCGCTTTTCAGATGTTGCATTTATCTGATATGTAATAAACATAATCTAACAAAGCTCAGAATGTATCCCTTTTTTTATTCTGTTAGTATTAAAAAGTCTTATTTTGAGAAAGAAATCACATTGGATGGACAGATGATTGGATGGATGGATGGATGGATGGATGAATAGTGATATCCAAAGAGTTGTATTTATAAGGAGTATGTAATATGTGTTTTACTGTTTACTGTTACTTTGATCAAAGAAAAAAAAGCTTATACTAATCCAGACTGCACTCTGAATGAGTGTTTGTGCTCACTATAGGGAAAAAACATAGTGTATCCAACAAGCGCAATCTGTTATACAGCGATAAAACATAGCTCACAGAAAGCTCTGATTCTATATGCTGTTCTGTTTGACTATTTGTAATGCAAACATGCATACATTGTAATTTCTCTGATGACAGATTTAAATCAATTTCCATTCTAGCCGTGGAGAGACCACTATATCATTTGAGACAACGTCCCTGAACATACTGGGACATGAATGTGAAAAGGTACTAAAATAGGAAAAAAAGAGATGAAATACAATGAAACTAGACTGCAAAAATTTTGTAAACTATTTATTCAGAACCTTTTATACATATGGAATATTCCTTATGTTGGATGTTTCTGAGCTGGGAGATACAAGCTGTACAGGGTTAGGAATATAACGTAAGCTAAGGTAACCTGACTTTTTGTTTGGGGTAACCTAAGCATTTGTTTGTTTACCAAAAGAAAGAGCTGGCTTCCTCTGTGTAAATTTCAAGTCACATGTGACCTACTGTAGCTTTCTGTGGTCTCAATATGGCTGCGTTGTGGCACACTACGGGATTGAAAAGTGTTCAGAGTCATGAAGCGCCTGTGTGTGCTGACGTGTAGTGCTGGTGTGCAGCTAGCTAACTTAACATTAGCTACTGTAATCTACCTTTCTCTCTTCTCTCCACATCCCTGCCTTTATTTCATTTCCTGAATCTGTCATTTCAAAGCCCTTCTGCACAGTTTTGCAATTTCGATTCCTTGACATTTCATAAAACTCTGAAGCAGTAGCAGCAAAACATATGCAGCGGAAACACTGATCAGCTAATAGATGCCCACACGGGCCTAAATTTTTCAAAATAACAATTTTGGTATTTTTATAACGATAATCATAAACCACTAAATCTAAAGTATCTGCCTTCTAATTCAACCACCATATTTAAGATAAGGGAAATTCTGAATGCTAAACTTATTATACAGTAATCATCTACAGCTACTCTTTAAACCAACATGCTTGTGAATAGATATGCTAAGCTATACACGGTTTTGGAATAGAAACTTTTCAGATGTGCTGCCCTGTTCCACCCAGCTGAGAGTGCTGGAAATGATCATGCTGAGGAATTTACTGGATTCCACTACAGTAACAGTAGTGCTTTTGATTGCTAGTGGGATGGGTGCGGGAGGACGCTTCCTGAAGTCTATCATCATTTGCAGTTCTTTGTGGTGTTTAGGTCCAGATGGTTTGTGGAATACTGTGGAATGTTGTGAGGTGGTACAAGCGCTCATCTCTGTTTATGATTAGACGTATACTGGTTGTAAGGAACTGCTCTGATTGGTGCCAGACCTTTGTGGAGAAAAAAAAAATCTTCAAAATAGCAAAAAAGTAAAGTGGAGGTCAATGTAAAATGATTTTATATGTTGGAGCATTTCTATTGGTCCATTAATCATTAATCATGAAATTAAAGAACATGAAATGTAAAGAATAATGGCCAGATTCACATCAGAGGTTTCTGTCTGACAACAATGATATATGTATTATCTTTGATTATTTAATGTGTGGTTTATTTGCAGCATTTGGGTACAATATTAGTATTAGTATTTTATTCTTGTGAATTTGTCTTATGTTTAAATTTTGTATATTGAATCGTATGAATTAATTTATTTAATGCATATAAACACATTTAAATTCAACCCTTCAACATAAATATAAAGCTTCTGATGTATTCATTTAGCTCAACAGGGACCTCATTACTACCTGTAAGCATCAGATAAGCACATTAGTGTAAATCTAAATATTACTATATATCACTTTTCTTACTTCTTTATGGCTTTCATCATTATACAGTTCATGAAGCATATAGTCTGTTATTGGAAACCCAGGTGTTTTAAAAATGTAATTTTGATGTGTAAGTAATTAATAACATGCAGATATGTTGTGTGTTTGTTTACAAAGAGATTTTGGCTGTTCCAGAATGACAGATGTGCAGATACATCGCTGCATCTGGGAACAGCAGCCAATGTATACTATATATCCTAATGTTTGTGGACACCTTGTGTAATGAATCCATTCAGGTATTTTACATTACACCCATTGCTGACACAGATGTGCAAATGCGCACACACACACACACACACACACACACACATGCACAGCTTGTCTAGTCCCTGTAGAGATGTAACGCTAATAGAATAGGAGCAGATATGACATGAACCTATTGGCATTGAGCTGTGGAGCAATGGAATTTCGGGATGAGGTGGGGTGGTGATCACTCATTATCCTGACCTCACTAACGCTCTCATCACTGAATGCAATCAAATCCTCATAGCAATGCTCCAAAATCTAGTACAAAGCCTTCCCTAGACAGTGGAGACAATTACTCCAACAAAAGCAGCTGTGTCTCTTTTTTTAATCCCCTTGATTTTAGAAGAAACAATGCAAGTCAGTGTAAAAACATTGGCATCTATTGCTTTTACTGACAACAGTGCTTCCAAACCTTTGAATGGTAGTGTGGCTGTACAAAACTATACAAACAGCTCACTTTTATTCACTGCCTTGAGTTCATAGGTACTTCATTAACTGCTAGGCAGCCATATTTCGTGAGAGTACTTGTGGCTGATTATAACAGAAACTGGTCCCATCTTCATCCCAACACAGCCCCATCCATTCAGTATCGGCCTTTTTCTGACACGTCAGCGGAAAAACTGCTGCACCTCTGAGTCTATTGATTAGAATATAAAAAGGTCCGAACGGCCGTGCGCTGGTGTCGCTTGCCACAGTACACACAAATTACACTTTTACGAGCCAATCTGCTGCTCTGTAATATGCCTGTCCGCTACGAACTCCCTGGTGGGTAATTTCACGACGACTTTGGCCCAGAGGAGGTGTATACATGTCTAACGAGGACGTAAATAACAGCAGTGCTAAACAGGCGGGTGCTTTGATGAAGCTGGGTGCTGGGGTGCTGCGGAAGCAGCTGTGTTAAGTACACAGTGCTTAGGGATGTTGTCCTATGTCACTGACCTAGGGTTAGCTTTAGATTTGTAGATATTTGCAGTGGTAGATTTTGGTGAAAAATCTAAATCTGAGATCTGAAATTGGTTCTTCTGTTTTACACTATGAAGCTAGTGTACTAGCTAACAAGTAAGGGAAGCTTATGCACACCTGTTAGCATCTTGCATGCACCAAATACCATCACACACGTACCTGAAACAATTTCAAGTTCTTCAGTAATTTAAACATACTAAATAATTTAGACTTTAAACTACTGCTGCTGTTTTTAGCAATGCTACATACTGAGTATCCATTAGTATAGATAAAATACGGTGTCAAAAAACACATAAACATAAAAGTCTAAACTTACAACCTGGCACACAACCTGTCAGGCTTTGGGTGTGCAGAGTGCAGGGTGCTAACAATTATCTTTCACTAGCAACATTAACTGGAATAAGTAGAAAATTTTATAAATTCTTTTTTTATTAAATTATTGCTTTAAATTAGACGTATATGAAAGAAAGCAGATGATTGCTCAAGGCCAAGTGTGAATTAGCTGAATTCCCCAGCCAGCTGAGGAACAGAGACTGTTAAAGCACTACTTTTCAGGTTGTTTGCTTCCTCTGTCCTTCACGTAGGTGATAATACAGAGGCACTGAGCGCGGACCAGATGGGAAGAGAACCCAGCCAAACAGTCACATAATGTTTTATGGCTTCTAGAGAGCTCCCACAGACAGTGTACGAAAGATGTCCGAACAACAGCCAAGAAGTGTCAGAACAGCATCCTTGAGTCTGTGCCAAATCACAAAGGATTTTCACACCTGAGTTCCACATCCATCCTTCTCTCGCTCTCGTTCTCTCTCTCTGGTCCTGTAGAACAAATAAGTCCAGTCTGATGAGCCATCACTGAATAGCCACTCAGCCATTTATATATTGCTATCACTATCACAAAAAAAGATGATTATGATGATTATATATATGACATATATACACACATACATACATACATACATACATACATACACCAATCAGCCATAACATTAGTATGACTGACAGGTGAAAATCATTGATTATCTTCATATTCAGTGGCATCTGTGGATACATAAGGGGTTGATACATACTGGGCTGAGCCCACTTTTCACAGCATTTCATTAGCTAACTGTACATTGGGGCCAGGCAACCACTCTATCAGAGAGGGCGAAATGATGTGGGGTCTCAGTACAGAAAATGACGGAGACTGTATCTTGGGTCTGAGGAGGAGAAGCTTGTTCACAAACTCACATTTCACATTTAGTTAGTATACTAGTTTCATAAGTTAGCATTATAACTCAATGAAATCAGGGTGGGAGGGTGATACCGGATTCATCCGATAACAGCAATTGTTGCATAATTATTATAATATGTGTATATTATATTATTATATTATTAAATGTGTACTTCCTGGTCTAGATTTAGCAACAAAGCTAATGAACAGTGCAGCATGGCCTTAGTAACCATTTGTCCCTGCAGTGGAAAAGAGGCCATTGATGATTAAAGATACACACAAACACACAGTATGACACAAAGTCTAATAGACACACTTATAAACAGGTTATACTTAGTTACATATTTTATACATATTTATTTAGTTGATGTTTTTTTTGTTGTTGTTGTGTAATATAATGCTCAGTAAAATACATAGAATTGTGTGTCTCACAGTAGTGAGAGCAGGGCAATGTTTCGGTAGTAAATGATGGAGTTAAAGCAGGTCGGCTAAAATACTTCTTGGATGGTTGCCATGGTAAAAACTGTACCATGCCATGGTCTCTCTTGCTCACTCTCACACACAGGAAGAGTGCTTTTTATCAGTGGAGAGAATTCAAATCACATCTTTATCTCACATCTCAGAGAGAGAGAGAGCGAGAAAAACATCACTCATTATATCTATATCCACACACAATTACTCACACCTTGGCCTCTTCATCTGCCCAGTTATTAAATCACACAATCTTCTTAGTGGTATCTTTTCCAAGCCGCAGAGCTGTTATGTTCTGCAGCCTGATCTAGTGAACACATCCACATTGGTCTTGTAAAACAACTCACTGATACATTTAGACCTATAGTGGAGATACGACTACAGGCGACTCAAGAATTAAAAAAAAATTACAAACATTGACTAATCTGAACCTAACCTTAACCTACACTTTAAACTTCACCTCAAACAACACCTAAACCTAATCTTAACCTCACCTTAACCTACATCTTAACCTACACCTTAAACTACACCTCAAACTATACCTCAAACTAAACCTAAACCTGATCTTAACCTAACCTTAACCTAACCTTAACCTACACTTTAAACTACACCTCAAACAACACCTAAACCTGATCTTAACCTAACCTTAACCTACAGTTTAAACTACACCTCAAACAACACCTAAACCTTATCTTAACCTAACCTTAACCTACACCTTAAACTTCACCTCAAACAACACATAAACCTGATCTTAACCTAACCTTAATCTACACCTAAACCTGATCTTAACCTAACCTTAACCTACACCTTAAACTTCACCTCAAACAACACATAAACCTGATCTTAACCTAACCTTAATCTACACCTAAACCTGATCTTAACCTAACCTTAACCTACACCTTAAACTACACCTCAAACAACACCTAAACCTGGTCTTAACCTAACCTTAACCTACACCTTAAACTACACCTCAAACAACACCTAAACCTAACCATAACCTAACCTAACCTGGCCAGTCCATCCCTGCCTTACCTACACCTTAATCTACACCAAAATGTAACCTTACCCCTGAATCATAGTGAAATGAGGAATCCTTACAGTTTCTCCAGCGATGTTGGTCCATTAATTTCTCTTTTATAAGTTATAAAAATGCAAAAACAGCAGGATTTTCTCCTAGCGCTGTTTTTATCAAGTATTCCTCGAGTACATGACAGACATTAAAAACTGTGCATTTACAATATGAAAGAATGAATTTTAAAAAAAAGTGATGTAAATTTACATTTAAATACCTGCAGTCTGTCTTTTTCTATACATAGACAGACATCTTTGAAATATTAACAGTATTTACATACCATATATACATATAAAAAATATATAGAGTTTTTGTCTTTAAGGCTGTAGCACTTACTGGAACGGCTGCTCTGGTGAGGTAGCCTCTTTGTGAACACAGGGTCATTACAGGAGGGAGAAAGAACATCAGTGAAGCAGTTAGTTCAGCTTAATGCACGCGTTTGGCAGCGAGCCCTTTGAAGTCCTCCCTAATGTGCCTTTGATAAATCAGGCATTACCAGTAATTACAGTATGCTCCTCTGCTCTCTGAGAGAGGCAGTGAGAGCAAGTGAGAGAAAGCTAGAGAGCGCGAGCACTCCCTTGGACCCTAGAGCAATATTATTCTGCCCACACCATCTCATTTTGCCAAATTAAAAAATGAGAGAAGCGCTGATAGCTTGCAATTTAATGTGAGCTGGAGGGACTGGAGGAAAACACACACACACTCACACACTCCGATAATGTTAAGCCTTCATTACAACTGTTAAAAAGAATAGCCCCTAAGCAGACTAGATATAACAACAATAAAACTTTTTTATGTTACTAAGTAAGAAACTTCTTGGCTAAAACTCCCTTGAGTTTGTAACTGCTCCTGTAAACGTCCAGTAGATGGTTTAGGTCTGGTGTTCTATGGTTTTCTTGCGTTGTATTTTATTCTTCGGAGGGTAGTTTTAAGTGTTTGTGTAGTTTTATATAGGCCTACCAAAAACAGAATTCAGTCAGAATTCACTGTGATATTTTCCAATAATGTGCTTTTAATGTGTCTCATGTATGTGAACAACCTCTGTTTGGATGGCCTTTAACAAATCTCATTGAAAAAAGCTAAAACAGTCCTCATACTTTAATATGAATTGCCGAGGCTAAGCTGCTGAACAGGTGGATGTATGTAAATGAACTGGGTTTTAATGACATCACAAAAACAGTGTATTCAAATTGGGACTGCATACATGGACTGGATGGATAGTGGGGAGAACAGTACATCGTGCAACAGCATTTGCATACTATATTAAACTCTATTTCAATATCATGAGGAGACTTCATATGATTTTTTATATTATATGGGCCCTTTCAATGATGTTTGGACTTTGGCCAGGGAACAGCCTGGTGTCATTAGGAATTCATACATATGTGATTAAAAGGGTAAGATTTTTTGGAAAGTTCTCTTTGCTTGTTTTTAGATACACTGTTCACTGATCCTTTGCTTTCACCCACCAGATCACAACCAGTTTTACAGAATGCAGACTAAAAGGGCATTTCAGGATATGTGCAATGTGTACTAAATATAGTTAAAATATTGTGCATATGCAGGAATCACTGACGCAACCCAGACATGCAGACTTTGAACAGAAAATCAATGAAATTTTATTACCTGAACCTCAGCCTAAACATAACCGACTACACTTAAACCAAATTCGAACCATAACCTTATCTAAGCTTAATCTTAATAGTTTTTGCAGAAGTTTCCGTCCATCAATCTCTTTGTATAAGCTCTGTAATGGAGAAAAGCAGAAAGCTGTGGTGCCTGTCGCGACCCAATTTGCGCCCCCTGCCCAATTTGTGCAGAGCATGTTTATGCCATTTCTAGGACATTTTGTTTTTCTTAAGCCATAACTAACTTTTTCAACAGTTTGTTACACCTTTGTTCGTGCAGACACTACTGGTCAAATGTTTGGAACCACTGTAAGTGTCTTAAATTGTCTCTCATTTGTAGGTAAAAATAAATGTTGCATTTATCCAGAATAATGAAAACATGGAGGGATGTACATATTAGGCAGCAAGTGAACAGTCAGTTTTTCAAGGTGTTGAAAGTGGGAAAAATGCATTAGAATCCCAGCTACAGTCCGATTGTAATGGCTAGACCGTCTGGGACAGAACATCTCTAAAACATCAGGCAGGTATTGTGGTGCGTTCCTGGTATGCAGTGGTCAGAACCTACCAAAAGTGGTTTGAGAAAGGACAACCGGTGAACCTGCGACAGGGTCATGAGCACCCAAGGCTCATTGATGTGATCCCTGAAGGCCCCACCTCATAATTTATAGGACTTAAAGGATCTGCTGCTAATGTCTTGGTGTCAGATACCACGGGACACTTTCATAGGTCTTGTGCAATCAATCCATTGATGGATCGGATCTGTTTGAAATCACGAGGGATGATATGAGAGGGCAGAAACTGCTGAAAGTATACAATGAGAAATCCTGCAGTTTGTTCTTTTAAGAGTAGGATTAAGAGTAAGCATTGGGATTTCTGGCTGTGTAGTAATCAATGAAATGTAGTATTCCTTTAAATCCATAAATATTATATCCTCTATAACACCTGATAGTGTTTTTGTCATGTTTGTTTTATATAAAAAGCTACATTTCAGGGTATTCTCCATCTTTCCACAGCCAGGGAGAGCATATGGGTTGCCACTGACAGATTTCAAACTCTGCTCAGTTGGGCATGTTTCATCTAGGTTCTGCTATGACTCAAAGTTCCTTTTGTCATGGTAAAACTATTGGGGGATTTCTTTCCAAGAGCAATTTGTCCACATACACGCATCATCACTGTTTGCTGACAGAATGGTGTGTGCTGCACTTTCCTACTGCATGGATTCATTTTTATACCAACATCCTGACCTCAGCATAATTCACTTCTATCATTTATTTCTACATACACTATATGGACAAATGTATTGGGACAAATTCAGAATCAAGGGGGTTAAAAAGAGTTTATCCTGCTTTTGCTCGAGTAACTGTCTCTACTGTCCAGAGAAGGCTTTTTAGAGCATTGTTGCAAGGATTTGATTGCATTCAGTGACAAAAGCGTTAACAAGGTCCAGATGTTGGATGATCACCACCCCACCTCATCCCCAGCTCAACCTAATAGTGTTGGAATGGAGCACCATTATTCCAGAGAACACAGTTCCACTGCTCCACAACTCAATGCTGGGGGGTCGTATACCCCTCTAGCCCAAGTCTGGCATCTGTCTCAGCAATGGCTGCAACTTAAAGTAGCTGCATTCATTAGAAATGACTGTCCACAATCATTTGGACATATAGTGATATACAATATCACATAGTAGTGGGTGGTATCAGTTCATCTGGTATCAGGGGAGTAGCTGTTAGGGGGTCGTAGGTAGAATAATCAGATGGGAAAAGAAGCAGCAAACATCAATTATACACTAACTAGAAGTGAAAGGAAATTTGCTTATCTCTGAATGCTAGCCTAGTAACAAAAAACATTGAACTAGAAAGATATACTATGTTAAAATATGTCTCAAGACCAGTCTCAAGAAAATGGCCCTCAGTCTTGTCTTTGTCTCAACAGTATTTTGACACTATTTTGTGATGAAGAGGACTTTGAATGTATTTTAAAAGTTTTTTGTTTGCTTGTTTTTTTTTTTTTTTTACTGCTGTGTAAAGTAGAGCACATTTAAGCCAGAAACCGCAACTGAATCACAACAATGGTACACTTGCACATGTTTCTGTTTATATATTGAGATATTGTGTTCGTCTATCTAATAGACTTTGAATTACACTAATCATTTCAATACACAAGCCAAATGCAAATATAGGTCTCTTATGTTAAATTACAGATTAAAAAAAAATTATCATTGTGGTATGCAAATATCACTTTGTTAACAAACACATGGTCATTTCATGATTATCACATATAACAAATGGAAAATTACAAACAAGTGTTAAACTGGTCTTGAGCTTGACTCAGCCTTGCCTTCTCCTGGTCTTTGACTTGTCTTGGGCTTGCCAACATCAAAGTCCTAGTGTTGACTCGAATGAGATGTGTCCTGGCATTGCTTGTTATTGTCTTGACTACATCACTACACTACACTCCAGCAGTACGTCTTTGTTTGCAATGGTTATGCTGTGTTAAGCAGCACCACACTGTCCATGAACTGTACTAGAGCAATTACTTTAGTACTATTTATTATTCATTTATCATAGACCAAAACATTATAGAAGCCATTAAAAGGTTTTGGTTCCTAATGATGTAATGATTATGTCTAATGGCCAGTAATGGTATTTTGTGTTTTCCCAGTGGGTTAGCAGATTTTACTGCGGTAGAAACTGATGTGGAGGACAAGCTCTTTCAGACGACACTGCAGTCTTGGGGCCTGATCTTCACAACAAGCTGAATACGAGATGGTACAGCATGACAGCATGAATGACTTAAAAAAAAATCAAACGAATAATATTATCATATTAATCAAATTCCTGCAGTATCGGACAGCCTTTGGAGGAAGCATGAGTGTCAAATGAGGTGCATATATATACTGCATGTTTAGTAAATTTGAGGTTGCCTTTAGATGAACTTACTAGCGCGCACATCTAAACCAATTAAACTTGCTAGGCTAACAAGGTGTGCTCCGATGGGCTCACTGGGTTCCTTACTTGTTGCGGTTTTCAAGTAAAAGCATTGCATCCTCATCCTCATTCATCTTATTAGTGTCAATGTTTATGGTGATGCAGAGATAAGAAACTGTGGCAGCTGAATTTAAATTGCTAACCAACACGCATTTGAGCTGCAGACATAATGTACCTGCAGGTCAAATGTGCGGTAGATTGTGTTCTGTAACAAAGGACCTTGTATTCAGACTAATAGACCTCCAGGGAAACTCCTTTCACTTAATTGGCTGTAGCTCCTCTGTGGTGCCAAGGTTACTTTAGATTTGCCCAGATTAAAGGGTATGCTGCTATTTATATCCTGAGGAAAGAATGGGTGGCTAATTAGGACTTGAGGCTAACAAGTGTCATGGCAAAAGGTAAATGCATTACATTGTAAAAGAGCTGAACTGAGTTGAATAGGTATGTGGTTTTGGTCAGTGAGTTGGACAATGATCAATGTGTAGTGAAAATGGTTCCTATCATACTTAAATCTTAACCTTGAGGGCAATAACTTTACATTTACATTTACATTTACAGCATTTAGCAGACGCTCTTATCCAGAGCGACTTACAAAGTGCTTTGCTATTTACCCAAGAAAACCTTCGCTAGTTAGAATAGGCTAATAATTCAAAAGATACCTCTAAGCTTAGACATTACTAAACACAAGACAATAAGGCGACCATAGAACTATTCGTCCAAGTACTCTCGGAAGAGGTGGGTCTTCAGTCTGCGTTTGAAGACAGCGAGGGACTCGGCTGTTCGGACACCCAGGGGAAGCTCGTTCCACCACTTTGGTGCCAGGACAGAAAAAAGCCTGGACGCTTGTCTTCCGCGGATTTTGAGGGATGGTGGGTCGAGCCGAGCCGTACTTGAAGCTCGAAGGGCTCTTGGTGCGGATCGGCTTTTGACCATTGCCATCAGATACGGAGGGGCTGGTCCGTTCTTGGCTTTGTAGGCCAGCATCAGGGTTTTAAATCTGATGCGGGCAACTACAGGAAGCCAGTGGAGAGAACGTAGCAGTGGAGTGACATGGCTAAATTTAGGGACATTGAAGACGACCCGTGCCGCTGCATTCTGGATGAGTTGCAGGGGCCTGATGGTGCGCAGAGGGAGACCAGCCAGAAGAGAGTTGCAGTAGTCAAGTCTGGAAGTGACAAGAGACTGAACAAGCACCTGGGTGGCCTCTCTAGAGAGGAAGGGTCGAATATATATATATATTTGTATATCTCACAAATAATATATCACGATTGTCTTGTTTCTTTTCAATATGGCTTAACTAACTAACATCTATGTTAATGGCATGAGAATATTATAGACTTTTAAATGATTAGCATTCAAATGTAAATCAAATGTTTTAATGAATGATTTCTTTCTGGCCTTTTGGTTGTATTTTCATTATCACAGTATCAGTAAAAACAAAGCAAAAAATAGTATTTCCCCCCCTTTTATTTACTGAAAGGTTTTTTATGGATCTAAAAGTGGTTCTTCTACAGCTATTTTACAGATTTTTATAAATAGTTAAAAGACAAATTTCACCACAGATAATATTTTTCTCTACTGAATTACCTAAACTAACCTGGTTCGCTGTAGGAGGGGCAGTCGCAACCTCTCCTAGACCTGAGGCGTTCTGGAGAAACGTGGTTGTTGCTAAATGGGAAACATCATGGCCGTGGGCAACCTGCACCACTTCAAAGCAACACTGGAGAAGCAGAAACAGCCGCACTCATTAGAACCAAAGCATCTGAGCAGTCTACTGAAACCGCACTGAAATTCTGATGACAATGAATGTTTAACCCTTATACCTACATTTTTACATTATTTTGTTTATTATAGTAAATTCATTGCAAACTGTTAACACCATGTGAAGACACCTGTTTTATGGTAAAAAAAAAAACAAGAAATAAAGATGAGAAAACAATTTTTAAAACCAAGATTATTAAAAAGATATACATACAACTGTATATAATCCATCTGCTTTGTTTTAGCACAATATCCAGGTTCATGGAAACTTTAAGGAACAATGTATCAAAGACAAAGTGAAATTTCATTCAGTCATGTCTTTTTCAAAATTGTTTCTTAGATAACAGCAAATACATCACTTAGCAACTAGTGAATACCAGTTATTGTGCAGTGTTATAGAAATTAGTATTTAGTACATACCATGAATGGCATAAAGTCACCCAACAGCAATGTGAAAGACTAGTGGAGAGCCTACCAAGACATGAAAGTTGTGATTGGCAGTCAAGGTTATTTCACCATAGTGATTTTGAATGCTCTCGAAGTTCAAATATTAGTACTGTGTTGTTTAAATCTGAATAATAACTTCTTTACATTATAATTATCATGATTTCACTGTATTATTTGAGCAGAATTGTTATAATAATTTATCTGCATTATTTGTTGTTTTTTGTAATAAATGCTCTAGATAGCAGTATAGCAATAATAAATGTTGGCCATGGAGGCAATACAATATATATATATATATATATATATATATATATATATATATATATATATATATATATATATATATGTGTGTGTGTGTGTGTGTGTGTGTGTATATATATATGTACATATGAGTTCTTCTTGTCCCATTTTTTAAAACTGCACGAAAACAGTACTGCCTTGATTGATTTCTTTCTTATAAGCCTCGGTTTAAAAATTACTGGGCTTGTTACTGAGATGTATTACTGAGATGTAATGCATTCTAGCTGCCCCAAAAACCTGTGGTCCCCAACCCCCCACCCGACAAGTCTCACTAACAAAGGCCTGGTGTGGCTCCAGGTTTTCAGTCCAACTAAGCAGGAGCACTTCATATAACTAATGAGTTGTTTGAAAACATACTGATTATACAAGGAGGATCAGATATGCTTCTGCTTGATTGGAATGAAAACTTACAGCCACACTGGCCCTTTGAGAATAAGATGACCCCCTGATGTAAGACTGGGTATATAACGTTGCGTTACTTTGTTATCTCTGTGCAGAGAGAGTGTGTGTGAGTGTGTGCATGTGTTCATTTTGGAAAAGAATCTTGGCATCTAATATGGTCACAAATCCAAGTTTGAAAAGATGTGCAGTCAACTTCCACTTTTTGCCAGATTTTCGATGCCTTTTCAGCAGACTGTGCTCAGCGGGTGGTTTCTGCTCTGAGGCAATGCCAGAGGAAGTAGCACCAAGCAACACCTCCTCAAATTAACTGCCTAGACAGAAGACTCCCATGGAGACGCCCCACCATGGGTCAGTGATTTTGATGATGAGACAGAAGTACTCATGGCACACTCCACGTGCTCCAACCATGTCAACTTAAATACTACAATGTCTTAGAAAAGCTACCAAATCTGCATAATTTAATTTTGGAGATGTAAACAGTCATTTCGACTTCTTTACAGTGAGAGTGAAATATTGGTATATCTGGAAAAAATCTCTTTTATTTGGAGAGTATTTTGCCACACACTGCATATAACTTTCCACCCTGTGTGATTCTTCTAGCTGCAGCTATTGATGCAGTTGACCACAAGATCCTCCTGTCAGACCTTGCCAGTCTAGAAATTGCCAACTCTGCATAGCAGTTGTTTGCATCCTACCTCAATGGGCGCTCTTACCAGGAAACATGGAGGGGGTCCAAATCAGCCCCATGCGGACACTCCACCGGTGTCCCACAAGGCTCTGTGCTTGATCTTTTTCTGTTTTCACTTCACACTTGCTGCTACCATTGCCATGCTGATGACACTCAAGTCATTCTTTCTTTGCCACCTTCTGACAACCAGGTTTGTACTTCTATCTCTGCAAGTCTCGCTGATGTTTCATAAGCACTTCCTGGTCACTCCAACTACAGAAGCACAAAGACTTTATCATAGTTTTGGAAGACCAGTTATGATTCCCGACTCGGTCTAGCGACTCAGACCTGATTCGGTCATGCAGATTTCTCCTCTACAACATTCAACCCGTGGAATTCAACCTTTTCTTTAATTGGTCACCCAGATGCCCATTCAGTTTCTCGTCGTCGCAAGTCTCCAGGACTTGTCTTCATTCTTTCTAAGGTCAGCCATGCAATTCCTTTGTTGCATTCTTTTATTGGCTTGTGTAGCTTCCCCACTGATTAAAAATATTGATGCTGGCCACTAAAAATGTAACAGCCCCTCCCCTAGCTGATGGCAGTGGTCAAAATCTGATCAGTCCCAAAAGCCAAAAATATTAAGTATGGAACCATGGAAGGCAAGCATTTAGACTTCTTGTCTTTGTCCTGGCACTAAGGAGTTAGAACAAACTTCATCTGGTGGTTTTTGAAAGTAAATAAAATGGCCATATTTGAGTGTTAAAGACTGCAACCCGTGGTTCCTATTACAACCACTGTAAAGAATTTTGAGTCATTAAGTCACACCATATAACTTGAGTCATACCAAGCCAATCTTAATAAATGAATAATGCAGAAATAAATTTAAAAAAGCTTTAAAAATGCCTCACAGGGAGCATAATTTATAATATGGCACTTATCAAAGTCACTCAGGTCCTTATTCCTAACCATTTTCCCTGTTTCTAATACATCAGCTTCAAAAACATCTGTTTAAACTTCGTAGTTCTTGTAATGTCATAAAACCAACAGACTTACAACAAATTCACACTGAAGGTAATGGGACTGTTTCAATCTGGACTGCTTTTGAACATGGCAGAATACAGGGCAGTCAGTCAGAATCATTTGCATATTTCAGTCTTAAGGGCTCAGATACAGAACTGAGCCGCTAAATCAATTCTTAACAGAACATCTGTTTTATTGCAAGGAAATTGTTCTACAAAAAAAACAACAGAATATTTCACACACACGTGTGTTTACTTGTGTTCCAGGCTTGAAGTTAAAGTCATAAATCTCACATCTGAGTTGTTATAGCTTCAAAGTTGTCATCAGGAAGAAGAGAGAAAAAAGGAAGAAGCTGTTTGTTTTGTTTGGAGTTAAGCTTCATATGCATTTTCTGAGTGTTTTTTTTGTTGTTGTATTTTTTGGATTCTTTTTGGTCCCAAAACCTTCTGCAGGGACACTCATCCTTTGTTCTTTTTTTCTTTTTTTATTCATTTTTTTTTCTCATAATTCTTTTCTCTCGCTCAGCCATCCTCCTCCTCACGCAGCGGGGGAGAGGAAAACCCCCCAAAAGCCCTGAGAGATTTTGTGTTTTTTTTAATGCTAGAAGAAAGAAGAAAGTTCGGATGTAATCCGTGCAACACGCTTGTGCTTGACATCAGCAAACATGCTGTGAGCGTTTCAAAGCCCAGTGTGTTTATTCTGGCGCACCATGTGTGTGAAGATGAAAGATAAAAGTGGAAATACGCTGGATACCTGAGAGAATGCATACCACACACACACACACAAACACACACACTCATACACACACATACACACACACCCACACCCACCCAGTGCTCAGCAGGGACTTTTCTCCAGTTCTGACTGTTTAACATCAACAACAGTCAAGAAATATCTCATCATGTCACTGCCTGCCACAAAGCAAGGGCAGGCACATTCCACAGCCATAACGTTAGGCCTGTGAACAAACAGACAGATGCTAACACACACACACACACACACACACACACACACATACTCAAGAGGAAACCAACAACAAACATGTACACAGTGATCAACACAGTCTTTGAGTCCATCCATCCATTTTTAAACCTGCTTATTCCTGGTCAGGGCTGTGATGGATCTACCTGGCAACACTGGAAACAAGGCAGGAATACCCCCTGGACAGGGCACCAGTCCCTTACTGGGTACCACAAATACAAATGTACCATGGGGCAATTTATCATAGGCAGTTCACCTACCATGTAATTCTGGCAGGTATGAGGAAATCCACTTGGACACAGGGAGGGCATTACAATCTAAATCTAATCTAAATCAGTTGAATCATTTCTGATCGTTATGTTGCTTGTAGTAAATAAACTGTACTATGGGACCTAATTCTTTAGTTCAGACTATATAGTCAACAGACTGTAAAACAATCAAAAACAGACCCTGTAATAATGCTAACATCTGCTGGATCCTAGCAGAATTTCAGTATTCAATAGTATGTTCGCGCCATGCTAACAATGATGAATACTGATGAACATTTCAAGCCATACTAAGCTAACCATGAAATCTGAGGCTTGTAAAACACATTCCATGTGGTTTATTTGAAGCTTATATTAACATTAACATACATGCTGTCTTATGCATTTTTTACACAATGACTTGTTCAGTAAAGAGCCCTCAGAACCGCTGCCGCTGTTCGTGACCTACACTCTGAAAAATAAAGATGCTACAAAATGTTATCTAAGCAATACCATAGAAGAACCACTTTTGGTTTCATAAAGAACCATGTTTGTACTAGAGATATGACCATTATATAAGAACCTTTACATCAAGAGAAAGTTCTTTGGTGGTCTTTTAAAGGTTCTTCACACTTCTACGTCTCTATGACAAACACGGTTCTTTATGGAATCAAAAGTAGTTTTTTTCAGGGCGAATTTTTATTATGAGAGGAACTTTGATCAAAAGGAGGACACAAGGTTTGCAGGTTCATGGTTTTGCTGCCAAATTGGGCTTCCCTGAAAATGCAGGTGCGGGTGGCAATGATAAAAAATGAGATGTGTTTTTTGGGATGCTTTCAAAGTATACCACAGCTGCTAAAGTAGATAAGATAAGAAAGTAAGAGGTGGCAGAAGAAAGAGTGTGGTGCATTTGATGTCACATCCTGACCATTCTAAACTTGAAGGCAGGCATGCATGTCTCTGGAAGTTCACACTGCAGGTATAAATTTGTTTTTGGCTAGGGAGCAAAAATAAACAATACTAGAGACATTAATTCATCTTTTTTAGCATGAATATATGAAACATTCTCATATCCATAGGCTGTCCAGTCAAGCAAATGTGTTGTGTTTATGGAGACGCCCTCAAAAATAAAGTGTCAAGAATTCACATGCTGTTGCAGTCCAGTGAAAAACATGTATTTGTATTAATCTATTCATCCAGAATTATTTACACATGTTACGGGGCATCTACGGGGTTTAAAGGAGAAAGGAAAGGAGAAAGCTGAAAATGGACAAAAATTTACATGTGTTTTTCATTGGACAGCAGCGATATGTAGCATAGCTATAGTTAGTGAATATTTGAGCAGAACCACTAAAAGAGCAAAAATAAAATTTTAATCATGAATAAAACACTCTAGGCATGTTTTGTTGTTTTTTTCAGAAAGCAATAGGCTTTCTCTAAGGGAAAGGGAAGCCCTAGGGGGTTCTCCACTAACTACAACTAGGCTAAACTACCATTGCTTATGAAGTTCTGCTTGTGTGATGCCTACACATTTTCCCCACCAGCCACTCCTGCATCCAATTATCACCTGCAACTGGTCAAATTGAACCCGCCTAGCAAGCTTAAGCCCAATGACAGGACAATTCAGTGTGAGCATGTTGTGTTGTCACCACAAACCCTGATTTATCCCGCAGCTACAGCTAAACTGTCACCTGGCATTAGTTACAGCTGTGTTAACTGCGGAAATCTGTTAAATCAAGTCGACATGTTCGAACAGCCTGCTTAAGCAGAGGCATGCCACCACTTCCTTTTAGCTAATGCTAAAGGTGGTTGATTACTAGCTCCATTCACTCACATCTAGTGAAGAGCAGTTTTGAGGGACTTTTATTTTTCCTTGTTTTGAATTTTTACTGTGTTTTCCCCCCGAGTGTAGTTGTTCACCTACTCACACGATAGGGCCTCCCTTATCATGGAAAGTGGTACTACACTGAACTTTTCAGGGTACAACCCAGCTGCTGGGGTTAGACTTTCAAGGGTATGGCTTTAATAACTTTAGTTAGGAAATAAAATTGTACATAATGCCATTGCAGTTTTATTTAATAATATTACTGCAATAAACACAAGATGTGTTAAGATGTTACTAATGCTTTACTAAGAGCTTGTATAATAAAAAGATTGTATAATAGCTGTATATTAATATACCACACTTATGCATTTTGCTTAGACAAACATAAGCTATATATGCAGCATATATCCAAGGTGAATATAGTTTTAATTAATGCAGTTCTTATTTGTTTTCTTAATATAAATGAACATTTATTTATTTATGTTATATATTTATTTTAATGTTAAGAAATGCATTAAATAATATAGTATTGATGTATGAAATAATATAGTATTATATGATGAAATAATATAGTATTGATCAAAACGGTTTGCCTATTTTAACTTTTTAACCGGTGTAATTCACATTTAATTACACAATTAATATTTAGTATAATACAATAATTAAAAGATTGGTTGGGCATGGGCAGTGTGTCGCCCCTGAAATCATATGAAACTACTAGCAGTGAATTATTAGCACTTTTCCTCAAGACTGATTATAGACTAGCCTACTCTAGCCTTTTTTTTTAGCTAATATGTCATAGCTGAGGGCCGATGTGGCTGATGGGTGAGTGCAAAGAACATTATTCAGCAGTTGCTTAACAGGCCAGTTGAGAAATAGCGATGCCTGCAAGTGGGCCAGGCAGACGAAAACCTAGGACATTTTCTTTTGAATTGCTACCGAACAAAAGAAGTGTGGGGAAAAAATAAAAAAAATGGGTCTCAGGGCTGAAGTAAATATGAAGTCAGTTTTTGTAATGGAATTTTGAATAAAAATTGATCAGAAACTGAGCATGATTTTTGGTTGTTTGTAATCAACAATGTATTGATTGTAAAATGGTTATTAAGAAAATAATATTAAAAGATAATCATTAATAGTCATTATTGGGATTCTTCTCATCTTTAAAGAGAATTAATAATAGTAACCTCTTCTGTGCATGTGCTGTTTTTTTATGTGTTCTATACGTTGTCATTAAGAAAGTTACATAAAAAGCAGTGTAGTGCAGTAGGGTAGACTGCTCATTTAAGGGATGCAAAAGAAACCCTACATTTTCTGCCAGAGGGGTGTAATTTAAAAGAGTGAAGCCGGTAGACATAACTATCCATCCAATTAGGCAACATGCTAGACCAGACACACTTGATGCAGGCACAGGGAAGTGTGTGTCTGTGATTACGAGTGTGTGGATGATGCAAACTTAATTTGTGTCACAGATGAAGCTCATATTCTGCAGATGTTCATTGAAAGATTGTAAATGACTCTCCTTATCTGCTCAGCATGTCTGCTTCATTTTTACAGCCGCTTCTTGATTTGCACCAGCCAGTTTCCATGACCTGCTTTGATCCCCCAACCATGTACACCATGCAGTCCGCACTTCAGTGCTGTTATTCATTGTTATTCCTATGTATATGCTCTATATATACACACACCCCAGTCATAGACAAGCACCCCTGTACTTGGAACAGCGCTTCAATTACAAATGCTTTGGTATTTACATGTTTATTTCTTTTGTTTGCATTGGAACAAGATTTAATAAGGATTTTTTTTATTTACTGCAGCAAAGAGACAAGTATTGACAATATACATATTATAAACAATAAAAACCAAAAAAAGACTTTTACTGAAGTTCTTTAAAGAATCTTTCATTGCAGTTTTACATGATATTTTCTTTTCCGTCCACGTCCAGGGGGTTAGCTACAGAGCAATGCAGCAATTCTTAATTACGTTGTGGACACAGGGACAATAAGATTTTTGGAGATAGATTTGTAGTCTTGGGATTGTCCATACATTTCCACAATTATGGTTTCTTATATCCTCACATTCTCACATTCCAGTGTGGTACACAGGCACAACGATTGAGTAAACGTACTGCCCTTTAAATTGGCTGAACATGTGATTTCATTATTCCTAGCACCTGTTATTAAGAAGCATCCGATTACAGAATTCCATATCCAACCTTATTTCTTACAATTTTAAAAAGGTGCCAAAACTTTTGTCCAGTCCATTTCAGAAGTTCTGTATTGGAATGGTATCAGATTTGACTGTTTTCTCTGCTTTTTCGTGTTGTTCCAAAGCACTTAAAAAACTGCAACAATTTTCTGGGAGAAGTGATGCATTTTCTGAAAGATGGTAGCAGTGTCAAGCATGCAGTTAGACAGCTGCACCACTCTAGAGCTGGAAAGACATGTACAAATCTGTGTCCAAGGAACATTTACTCTGTTTAAAACTGTGTTTTTATGTGGTGTAATTTCACAGCTGTAGAGTGGGCACTGCCTGTTCAGGAGATGTGTCAGGAGATCATAGGTTTCTTGCAGAGAAAGTGCTGCTTGGAGAACATTTTCCTTTGCAGTGCTAGGCTAATAGTAACTGAAAATTTTTTGGCCCAACCAATTTCACTTACTTACTATTTATGCATAATGTAGTATATATATATATATATATATATATATATATATATATATATATATATATATATATATATATATATAAACCCTACACATTATTGACCATCTTCGTTCCTCATTCAAACATTCAGCTTAAAATCAAATCAAAAAATGTATTTGAAATTTTGATCGTAAAATCAATTGCATATAATATCTATTTTGTCAGAGGTGTAAAATATAAATATTTTCCTATGCAGTGTTATGCTAATGCTAGCTGAACTGATTGTGTTGTGTGTGAATTTTACACACTTATTATCTATGCATAATATAGTATTTATACAAAGAACAATGTAGAAAAAAATCCTTAATAAATGGATAAATAAATTTTTATTGCAGCTTTAAGACTGAATCTGTACTTGTTTTATAAATGTGTATGGATGCTTTATAATAGGCTCCAGGTGTTCAACTGTTTTCAGTGAGTTATTCTTCATATGCGTGCACTTCTCCAGGTGCTTTGTTATTGAATGTCTAGGACCCCTACACTGCATTGTTTTAGGGGTTTCTTGCTCTGCTTAGATCTAGCTCATGCGTTACAACACCTGATTTATCAATGCACGGCCAGTCGCCCGGGACTGGAGCGGAGAAACATGGATTTAACCTCGTAAGTGTTTTGGTCAAGGAAGATTGATGGACACAGCTTATATTTTCCATAGCACATGTATGAGTCATCCAAACACTCATAAATATTTAGGTTGGATGGAGTGCACAGGGTCACAGGAAATGGAAGCGTACACAGGGGCACACCTTTGACAAGGGATGGTAATCACACAAGAGTGCTACAATGAAGTGTTGAAAATCAGGATGCAGGCGTGGAATTTTAGTACATTTAGGATCAGTCTTCCCTGTGGTTAGAACAGCTCAGAGTGAGGACACAGAATGGAAAAAGCGTACAAGGAACATGTTCAGACTTCAGTGGTGTATGTATGTGTGTGTTATATATAGGTTACTCAGTGGTCATCTTTGTCAACCAGGGCACATGACAGACAGTTGGAGATCTGTTATTTACACATGTGTATTCAGACAGGAGACACAGGAGGGCTGTGTCTCACACCTAGCATGTGCCTTGCGTGTTATACAGATCATCTATCATCGCTGTCAAATCAAACCCCCTCTTTTTAGTGCTGAAAATGTCAGCTGCTCTTTGCATTCATTAACATTTTATGAAAAAAGCATCAATAGAAATGGTTCACTACTGCTTGCATTACATTTAATTGCACATTTTATATATATATAACCCTACACATTATTGACTGTCTTCACCTCCTGATTATATACATACATTTAGCTTAAAAGCAAATCAAAAATTTATTTGAAATTTTGGTCATAAAATCAATTGCATATAATATCTATTTTGTCAGAGGTGTTATTCCATATTTTAGTTAAAATGGATATGATGATATAGGCATAACATGAGCACCACCTGGATAATATTTAGTAGATCCCCATTGAGGCCACCACAACACATCTGGGTATTTGAGGCATGGACTCCACAAGACCTCCAAGACGTTCGCAGCAGATCCTTTAAGTCCTCCATGGATCGCATCACTGAGCCTTAGTTGCCCATAACCCTGTCACCTTTTTATCAGTTGTCCTTTCTGGTATAACCACTGCATACCAGGAAATGCATCCTTTTGATTGTCCAGTTTTTCTGCTTTTAAAACATAACCTTCAATAACTGACTGTTTACTTGTTGCCTAATATATCCACCCCTTGACAGATGCCACTGTAGATGAAGATTATCAAAGTCAGTGGTGCTAATGTAATGGCTGATTGGTCTATAATAATGCTACACCCTGTTTCAGTTCGAGGCTGAAACAGCTGCATATGTGTTGTTTGTTGCTTTGATATATGAGTGCATTGCGATTGATCCCCTATACCCCTTGTGTTGTGAGTGAACACTTGTAAAGTGTTAAGTGCCTTTCTGGCTGATAAATAAAAGTCGTTGAGGACACATTAAAGCAATACTGAAAACAGGGTTGTGATGGTAGCATCTTATTTAAATACAGCATTTAGGACGACTTTCTAAAACATTATTTACAAGCAAAAGTAATTTTTAGTAATATCAGTAATATCCATAATGCTAGCACTGCACCAAGGCTTTTGCAGAGTAAGCTGAACAGTGCATTTGGGATATAAGCAAACAAAAGCAAGAACAAGAGAGAAATAAGACTCCTAACAACCAAGCAAGACCTTGTGGACCATCAAAACTACCTCCATCAGATAAACAGCTCTTCAAGCTTTCATCTTTAAGAAAAAGAAAAAATCAAAGCTTTACTCTTGCTTCAGATCTGAAAACATTCAGCCGCTTTTCAGTCCATCCTGAGAGCCATCTTCTCACAACTATGGGTCTGAACTGATGTATAGCTGATCAAGAAGATCTTACTAAGAGAAGCAGACAACAAACAAGAATGCCAATCAAACAAAAAAAATCTGCTAGTGCTGAACACTGAACTGACCACCTCAGTTACCTCCAGACCTCTACGTCCTTGAATGTATCTGGGATGAATTGGATAGAAAATGCACCAACTGAGCTGAACTTTGGAGTTGAGAAAAAAAAAAGTTGCCAAGTTCACCATACCCAATGTAAAGCGTTAGCTAGAATTAAATCTTCCCAGCACTGTGCTGTGGAGCAGTTTAATATACAGTTCTGTGTAAAACCTAGATTTAATGCTAGAATTAAAAAGCTCACAAGAACTGCTTTCTTCAAAATGAGAAATTATTGTTTACTGTATTTGTGTTCACTTTGTTCTAATTTGATCCATTCCCCTTAAAAGCAAACACTTTCATTGCTGAGACAAATGGTTTTAAATGATGTGCTTAGATGCCTAAAACCTCTGTACAATGTGTGTGAATGTGTGTGCCTGTGTGTGTGTGTGTGTGTGTATGTGTGTGTGTGTGTGTGTGTGTATTTACTGGCATCACTCTTGATCAAGGGCCTTGAACACTGCTCTAATGTCTTGACCCTGAATTGGCCGTTTCTCCACTGCCTTGACAGGTGCTGTGGCGGGGAGGGGATCAGGCAGGGCAAACAGCTGGACCAACCACTTTAACACTGCAGCTTTGTGTACTGGGTTCAACTCTACATGCCACAAGTCAGAAGACCTTACTGACTAGCATCATCAGCATACCAGCTCTCTTCATCAGCCTCTATCTGAAGTGTGTGTGTATATGTGTGTGTATTTTGCAGGACATTGGATATCATTGATGTTGTGGGGGTATTTGAATGTTTTAATAAGGAAACAAAATCACACTGATCTTATCTTAACATCAAAGCATTGTTATTGTAAACAATTATTATCGTTTTAGCAATATCAGTAATGCTAGCACTGTTTCTGTATGTCTTTTGCAGAGTAAGCTGAACAGTGCATTTGGGATATAAGCAAACAAAAGCAATTGCAAGAGAGAAATGGGTCTCCTAACAACCAAGCAAGACCATGTAGACCACCACAACTACCCCAATCAGATAAACAGCACTTTAAGCTTTCATCTTTAAGAGAAAGGAGAACTACAAAGCTTAACTCTTGTTTCAGATCTAAAAAAACATTCAGATGTTTTTCAGTCCATCCTTCAGCTGTGAGTAGGTGACTATGGGCCTGAAAGGATGTATAGCTGATCAACAAGATCTTTCTGAGAGAAGCAAACAGACAAGAAAAAAAGCATTAGCCAATCAAGCAAAGAATCTGCTTGTGTATGCTGAACACTGAACTGACTACCTCAGAGTCTGGACCTCTACATCCTTGAATGTATCTGAAATGACTTGGATGGAAAATGCACCAACTGAGCTGAACTTTGGAGTTGATTTCCATGGACAGCAATATCAAGATGACTCATTAGATGGAAAAAGGACCGAAAACCCCTTGACACTTATGATAGATGCTAATGGATAGTTCCTGTTATCCAGTAATCAAACTGGAACCTGTAAAAAAACCCTCCGGAAAAATTGTTCCGGCTCTGAAAGGACAAATTATGCAAGTTTGCAGGTTGTTCTAAGAACAGGGAAAGGCAGTGACATCATTGTCCATCATAACTGACTGTATGGTATATATGCAGCAAACAGAGATTAGAGACAGAGTATTCCTTCAAAAGGAAATCAAAGGAATCAAAAGGCCATTTCCAATTAAGATGTAAACAAAGTCATTTATAATAATAATGCTTTGTTCTAGTGAGTCAGTGGTGGTGGAACAAAGTAGATGTCGGAAGAATTAAATTCTAGAAAGTGATCTCTCAAGGTGATTACAATAGTCTTGAGATATGTTTTCTATCTCATGCCATTACCCTAATAAATAGCTGACCAGTAATAATAGCAATACAATTGTATAGTGTACACTACTGCTGTTTGCATTGCCACACACACTTATCTGTATGCTGCTGTATATTGTGTATTGTTTGTCTGTAATAATATGTGCATTGTCCATATACTTTTGTCATTGTATAGTTTACTTTTATTGCTTGTACACTGTGCATATTGTATTGTATATTGTCTGTGAATTAAGCTCCCCAGACAAAAAGAATTGTCACCTAGGTATTTAAGGTGGTAGTAAAGTTGCACAAGTATGATTGTGCTTCAAATACCTGCGGGGTGTGCAGCAGGATTCATCGATTGATAAGAGGTGGTCCAGTGCAGTGAATGTCTGGTTTGATGTGTGGAAAATGAGCCATCAAGCAGATGTTAATGATTGAAAAGGAGTCACTGCATTTGGGCCTTCCAAAGGCCATAGTGTGAAGGACGTAGCTGAATTTGCAGGTGTATCACAGCATACAGTCATAGGTGGCAGTGGTGGCTCAGCGGTTAGAGCGCCGGGCTATCGATAACAAGGTTGTTGGGCCCTTGAGCAAGGCCCTTTACCCTCTCTGCTCCCCGGGCGCTGAAGTTGGCTACCCGGGTGCCTGGGTGTGTGTGTGTACTCACTGCCCCTAGTTCACTTGTGTGTGTTCACTACCGCAGATGGGTTAAATGCGGAGGACACATTTTGCTGTACACTGTACAGTGACACGGGGCAGTGGTGGCTCAGCGGTAGAAGCGCTGGGCTATTGATAACAGGGTGGTGGGTTCGATACCCGGGCTTGCCAAGCCGCCACTGTTGGGCCCTTGAGCAAGGCCCTTTACCCTTTCTGCTCCCCGGGCGCTGGAGTTGGCTGCCCACCACTCTGGGTGTGTGTGTACTCACTGCCCCTAGTTCACTCATGTGTGTGTGTGTGTGTGTGTGTGTGTGCTCACTACCACAGATGGGTTAAATGCAGAGGACACATTTCGCTGTGCAGTGTACACTGTACAGTGACAAATACGTGCACCTTTACCTTTTCAAATACAGTCTACAGGTCCCTGTCTGTCGGTTTTGTCTTTCAGACACAATTCTGACAAGAATTTCCAGTAGACTGGGATTTTCACCACTGCTGGTAAACTCATATGATTGTACACTTAAATACACCTGCAAATTCAGCTACTTCACACTATGGCCTTTGGCACGCCCAAATGCAGTCACTCCTTTTTGCCAATCTTTAACATTTGCTTTGCGGCTTATTTTCCACACATTGATCGTGACACTGACTGCATCGAAACCATCTCTTCTTGGTTTATGAATCCTGTCACCAACCTTGTAGATATGTATAGTACAATGTACCTGGTGCAACGCCATCCGCAGGACTACCTTAAACATGCAAGGTGACTAAGGTGTTTTAAGGCAAAATTATATCCAACAATATCCAATGTTTTTTCTGATTTGTAACTATTTTACCATGATAATTTACCACAACATTACGTATTCAACTCAGGAGACATGTGTGGGTTAACTGGTAGTTTTGACTAGCAAATAACATGCCTACATCTCTGGTTTTCTATCACCATCACTGTAAAGAAATCAGTCAGTAAGTTTCTCTACAATTAGCCATTTCACATCACACCACTCTGAATGTCTTTAGTTATATCTTAGTGATTCAATTCTGCACAAATGTAGAAAATATACTGGGACTGGGTTAACTCTAGCACAGCAGTTTTTATCTTCAGAAATACAAGTCAGTCAAATACACTATAAAGATAGAAATACTAACTCATCTTAGTGGTGAGTGTGTGCTACAGAGAGAAGAGGACTGCAAAATGAGGAGGCTTCGGATACATTTTAGTGGCGATTACACTCGGCTTGTCTGAAATTCAGGATAAGTGCTGAGAAAGGATGTGCTTGAAACAATGCATGCATCATTACAATACACTCATCCATCCTGGGAGCAGCTATCACTGTGCTGCAGAAGCTCATTAGCTTTTCAATAGGTATCGCACCTTCAGTTCTAGCTGCCACGATAGCTTTTTGTGTCACAAAGAGCTGAATTAAAGAGCCCATTTCAAATAAAAACCCATTCCTTGCTTATTTTTTGGTGTTTTTTGAAGCTTAGTTTTGTGAAGCATGCAAGCATTGTTTAGATGTTCTGTTCATTTCCCATTCCATATGATTTCTACATGGGAGTTGTAGTCTGCATTTATTTCTTTTTGCGATTTTACAACAATCAGTGCATTTACAAGCATCAACCTATTCGGCCTACAGTGATTTAGCGGTGTCTGTTCTCACAGAACTTACAAGGACTGAAGTAAGACAGGGTTGGGAAATGCTTGTGTCCAAGTTAAACACTGTTTTTTTGCTATGTAAACCCACAAAATATATATATATATATATATATATATATATATATATATATATATAATTCTATAATTCTATAAATTAAAAGGAACTTTTTTATTTAAGGATTAAATACAAAATAAAGGTCAAATTAAATAAAACTAAAATGAAGCTTAACTAACTAAAATGACTAAAATAATAATAAAAATAATACTAAGAGTAATACAAGCAACTGTGAATAATGATAAACAAAAAAACAACAAAAAACAACAAAAAACAATTAAAAAGTTTATACAAAAGTTATAGCTTTCATATTTTATTTCTAGAAAAAAATCCTTTATTTCTAAATGTATTTAAATGTATTGGATTTTGTAATTAAATGTAAAAATGACAATAATAACATGATTGGGAATTTTATAAATGCATGCAAACTTCATTTGAAATGAAAAAGTAATAAAGTGTTTTGCTCACTTTTTTTAAGGATCCATCCATTGCCATGTGGTTTTAAAATATCTTCACAAGTGTTGTCTAGATTTGATACATTGATTCACCCACAAACACACACACACACACACACACACACACACACACATACTCACTCCCATACACACCTTACCAAAGTCGCATTCACATTCCAGAGTCACAGGTGTACCATCAGAGAAGTTCAGAAGAAAGATAGAAATATGCAGTTATGCTTTCCAGGAAATAGAAAACAAAAGCCCAATGATCTGTACATACAGCCTGAATCAGTGATGAGGGGAGGCATTCAGCTCTGTGGTGAGGAACAACCCAGCAAGGACATGCAGCTGACATGCAAATGAGAGATGACACTGAATGAACATGACTGTGCACGCTTCTATGTCTGAGTGGAGGTGGCGTATGTGCAGTGATGGTGAGCATACATTAGTGTGTGCTGTTTTTGACAGGAACACAGGTATGCTATCTACAGGAACATGTTGGGGGGAGGGGATGCCACTTGCTAGAGAGGCTGTGTGGTTATGATAGACATGAGCACATGGACATGAACACACCCATGTTTGTTTGGCAGATGAGCATTTAAAGATGTGTGGTGCCTGATGTGACCTGTTTCTGTGTGTGTATTATTACTGTCACATAGAAAACCTCATGTCTCCAAAATGGCAGCTTCACAGGAGAGTGAAATAACATTTACATTTAAGGTATTTAGCAGACGCTTTTATCCAGAGCGACATACAAGTGCTTCACTGTTTACTCAAGAATAACCTCAGCTAGTTTGAATAGGCTAACAATTTAAAGATTCCTCTAAGTTTAGACACTACTAAACACAAGCCAATATGGAGACCATAATACTGTACTATTCGCCCAAGTATTTTCTGAAGAGGTGGGTTTTCAGTCTGTGTTTGAAGACAGCGAGTGACTCTGCCGTTCGGACACCCAGGGGAAGTTTGTTCCACCACTTTGGCGCCAGGACAGAAAAAAATCTAGACGCTTGTCTTGGATTTTGAGGGATGGCGGGTCGAGCCAAGCCGTACTTGAAGCTGGAAGGGCTCTTGGTGCGGATCGGCTTTTGACCATTGCCATCAAGTATGGAGGGGCTGGTCTGTTCTTGGCTTTGTAGGCCAGCGTCAGGGTTTTGAATCTGATGCAGGCAGCAGCTACAGGAAGTCAGTGAAGAGAACGCAGCAGTGGAGAGACATTGCTGAATTTAGAAACGTTGAAGACGACCCGAGCCACTGCATTCTGGATAAGTTGCAGGGGCCTGATGGTGCGCAGAGGGAGACCAGCCAGAAGAGAGTTGCAGTAACTTTCTTAACTTCATATGAAAACATTTTATTCCAAGTCATTTTGGAGCATTTATGACAATGTAAGTAATAATTGCCAGACTCAAATTATGTCACAATTTGAAAAACTGAAAAATGTCAAAATTTTGTTTGACTGTGACGACACTTGAGTCAACTTCCTGTTTTTCCTGGGATTCTCACGTATTTTACATCTCACACCGTTCTCTTTCCTCCTTTAAAAAAAAAAAAGCAGTTAATATCTTGCGAGTTGATTTAAGGTTTTGAAATTTGGCTCCAGATTTTGGACCTGAGGTCCCAGCCATTGCAGAGATCTGTTCAAATCCACCAGCAGCAGCTCAACTAATTCATTAACCAAACCCAGAACTGAATAATACCTTTTGGGCTTTCTCAAAGTAAAGCTCTGGAAATTAAGAAATGACCACAGTAACTGTTTACATGCATATTCATGGTTCAATATTTGTCTGACTGGGACCCATGGTCTAGTACTCATTAACTAAGCTGTACACATGTAAACAGCATGGTTCGACTGTCACAGTCTGACTAATGGCTCAGTCTAGCCTGGTTGGAACATGTGGTTCAGGTCAGACTGTTTGAGGTGGACTAGACTTTTCTGCAGCAGTTGTAAACACCTTAGTTTGGTCTAAGACCAAGTTTCCAGTTGGGCTCTTGTGTGCATGTAAGTGGTAGTTATAGACATTCATCAATAATTCACACATTAATATAAGTGCTTTTCTAAATTAATAACTTAGAGATAAACATCTTCTTAATGTTATTTGCTCAGTGAATCAGGTATTCTTCCAGCACTGAGCTCAGAACTTTTTAGCTTCTCCATGCTTTTTTCTGTCTTTTTTATATGTGGTTTTAATTATATGAATTAAATACATATACATGTAGCTAAAATAGTGTATTAGTGTAATCAAGCATGTGCAATCAAGGCTAAAAGTGACACTAACTCAAAATGAAACATTCTGCTTCAATCCAAAATTAAAGTCGGCAAAACTGTCTTTGTTAGTTCCCGTCTCTGGTCATGTTAAGCACAAAATCTTCCATCAAAGTGAGCCAAGTGTCTAAGCTGAGATGGCTTTGGCATCACTGGGGATCTCCAAATGATGGAGCCAATCTCTATAGTTGGGAGATCCCCAGTGATGCCAAAGTCATTTCTGGCTGGGAGCCCAAGAGAACATAATTGGCCTCTGTCTTGGTGAGTAGGAGCATCCTCCTTCTCCCCCACCACTGTAGGGCTAGCTAGCACATGTGTCTGTTAACTGATGTTAAAAAAAGGAAGAAAAAACAATTCCGGAGGAAAAAGTGCCATAATTTCTGATTCTCATCCATTTGAACTACTTTTGATGCTGAATTCAGATTGGCTCAATGGGAGTTCTTGTTTACACTTGTCAATAAAATGGTTGATTTTGTTTTGTTCGGGTTGAGCATCAGACAAACAGACGTCACACCTGCAGTTGAGATGAACTTGAACTTTACTGGGAAGTTATTGAGAACCAGAGTTACATAGTGCATTTATCAGTGATTGGACTACATTTGAAGGTGGTCAGAGACGGCTCTCATCTGCATTTTGTACAAACCTAAACAGAATGCATTTTCTGTGATTCTGTCAGGCCAGTAAAAAACATGTCAGGAAACATGGTTATTAACTGGTATATGCTTACAGTATTGTAGAGTTTGCTAAATAGTGCCGTTACAGGCATTGAAGAACCCTCTATTGTTACATCACGTTGTAGAAAACCCACCATTACTTCAAGCGGCTGACAATCTCCCAGAGCAGGACAACTTTGATGAGAAACCTTTGTATACAGGAAGTACATGTTGTATGTGTTGTTTTACACAGGTGATTACAATTGAATCTCATCTGCTCACACTGGGGATGCATTTAAGTGATAAGAGTGTAAACAGAATCTGGTTAAAGTAGATCCATATACTATCCTGATATGAAATGCATGTTAACAGGCTCTTAATGTCATGAAACATGTCATATTGGTTGTTGACAAACTGACTTAAAGCAAAAAGGGTTCTCAACATATGGTACTGAAAAGATTTTGTTTGACCGGTAGTGATAGTGGAACCCTTAATTTGAGCATCCAAAAAGTTCTTAGAGTTGTCTTTTTTAACTAAACCCTTGATGAACTGGGAGTACGTTATTTCTCTAACTAGCTTCTAGATATTTGGTAGTATATTTGAAGAGTTTAATTAAAAAATGCATTATGGCATTAGGTTTACCTTTATTTTCTTCATACTTGTACATTACAATAGAATTGTTCTCTTTACGTATCCCTGCTTAGAAATCTGGGGTTAGATCAAAAATCAGCCATCTTACGGTGCCCCTGAAACAGAGAGTGTGAAGGCCCTTCCTGAAGAGCCCAACAGTGGCAGATTAGCGGACCAACAGGCCTGTTTTCAATAACACAATCCTGTTATCTAACCATTGAGTCACTACTGCATGTAACATCAAATAAAAATGTAACCCAATATAACAGAATGGTGTATTTATCATCATATACAGTCATATGACAGTAGCATTAAATCTGCCTGTGTGAGTAAAGCTCAGTTAAAACAACTGATTTCACTATCAAAACAGAAAGTGGTGATGCCTAAAATGTGCTTTGGATCCAAACCCTTGATCTTGGTCTTATTACTGGCATACCTATCATACCTCCTGAGAGAGAGTTTCTAGCATTTTAATAAAAGTCTCATTATACATCATATTGACCTGAGATCAAATAAGGGTTTGAGCCTTATTACGAAAGACGATGAAAAGAAACCCGAGAGCGCTTTCGATTTGCCTGTCTGCCTGTCTCTGTCTTGTTTCCTTTATCTTCCCCAAGCTCTGACTGACTCATCTGAAGGATCCTGAGTTTGAATAAGAGTAGTCACCTCCATTTTATCCTTATTCCACCCCTCCTTCTACCCTAACTTTTCTACCGCAGAGCGTTTGGCTTGTGCAGTAAAAGGGCAAGCTGTTTTCCATGCTTAGTGCTCATTCCATTCATGGCTGGCATAGCTGCTCCTCCTGTGTTTGCTTGCTCTTCTTTGGCAGCTGAACTCTCTTCAACCTGCTCTGCTGCTGAAGCGCAGCTCCTCTAATCTATTAAGAGTTTTAAAATTGACTCAGCTGTGCTTTGCTGGTGGACAAAAAATGCATCTCTCAGAGTCTTCCAGTCTTTCTAAATGCCAAGATGTTGGAAATGCATGTGACAAAGCATCTGGTGAACATCTTAACTGACATGGTCAGTTGCTGCCCTCTGTTTCCTGACATAGCCACCTAAGAGGCTTTACTCAGCAGTGCACGCTATTTAAGTTTATTTACGCCATATAAAGCACTAGCAAAGTATTAGCTTTACTGGGGAAATCAGTGCACAGTTTGTGTCTCTTAAGGAGGAGTTTGATGATAATTCTGTGCATGCTGAGGATTCCTGGCCTGCTAAGCAGATGCTGTAATGCTCAGGAGCAGGTTGAGCCCTGCTGAAGCCTTCTAAAACCTCAGGAGGATGTACATACGTAGCATTCTTCACATGCTAGCTAAAACATTTGTCTTTACCATGGAGAACATTTTGGGTCACATGGTTGATAATAGATGTGCTTATAAAGGGGATGTAAAGGAATAGTTCCCTGTAATTATTTTTTTTTTTTTTATGTCTGCATGTGCTGAATCTAGGTTGCTAACAAGATGTGACTTGTTAACAAAATATGAAACTTGTAGAGAACAACTGTAAAGAATTGAAGAACTACTGTAAAGATGACATAGAATGTATTTATTTAGTATTTTAAATTGTTAAATTGTTGTTGAGTATGTACATTTAGTTGGGGTGAAAATTAGATACAGTTTTACACTCCCATTTCAAACAGAATGGTTTTGTTTAAGAAATAAAGAAGCAGCTTTTGAATAATCATGAATAATTTGATGATTGATATTTTGACTCATTATTTAGCTATGCTAAATACAGTTTTTCATTCTATGGTGCCATTAAAGCAAATCAAATGGAGAAGCGTTCTATTTTAGACCTGCAGGTTCAGTCATTACATGTTCAAGAAATGGTTTCATAAAAAAATAAAATAAAAAAAAAACAGAATCAGAATCTCTTTCTTTCGCCAACTATGTAACACATACAAGGAATTTTACACACAAGTATGACATGTAACAAACAAACAAACTGTTACGCTAAGAAAGAAAAATACATTAAATATCATGACGTGCTAGGCCAGACCAAGGTGGGCTGAACACTCGCAGAGATGGAGTCAAAGCAAGCAGATTAATTAACAAAAGGGGATAAACCATGAACAACAGTGATCAACAAAAACATCAACATGGCAAACAAGAGGACGAACCAAAACAAACCTACTGGGGGTTGAGCTGGGGGACCAGCTACTGAACAAAAACGGCTAGGAACTGAACCTGGAACCGCAGCGCGCTGCTGTGAGCGTGGGTCGCCTAGCTAAGACGTGAGTTGCCAGTAAATCCTGGCCGTGAGCAAGCGAGCCTCGCTGATGTCTTGATTGGCAGGGTGACCTGCTCCTGAACGTGAACTCTGAGCAGAAGCTGACCTCAATACACTTCTATAGTATGGAGAACCTCTCATGAAACCTCAAGGTCCCAAACGATACAATTATCGACGTCGAATGGTGGTGTGGAGGCTCCTTAAATACCCCCCAATCCCAGGTGTAACACGTGAACACAATCAACATGACTCGACACACTGAATCAAACATGAAAACAAACGAGGAGGAAGTCCTCATTTGGGCCTGTGGGCAGAGGCTCGGAATCGCCCCGGGGGAGGGCGCGATACCGAGGGGCTGACACTAAACAATAGATAGAATAAGAACAATATGTTTAAAAAATACTAAAAGTAATAAAGAGCTGTAAAAACCATATTGCGTACAAATATAATTATATAAACCTTTACAGGAAACTAACATCTGTAAAGCTGTGCATATAATCATAGTGCCAATGGTAAACATGTTATGTATAGTACTGTGCTGCAGTTAAGTCCCGTTTGTTCACATACAATTATACAATTTTTCATTTATCCTAGATGTAATTGGGAAGACCTGTGTGTCTAATAAATTATGCTTCTTCTAGAATAGTGAGATAGTGTTAATAAAATGTACCACTGTTTCATGCTGAGAGGACCCAGTGTGCTATGTTGAGAAGTTTTGTTAATTTTTCACAGCATAGTATAATTATTCGAAAATTCTTGAGTGACTTCTTGTGTTTGTTAGCAACATTAGCTTAATAGCTCCATCACACAACATAAGCATCCATGTCCTCTCCTTTAACTTTTAGACCCACCTCCTTTCTTCCAACTCCCAGCTCAATGTAAAATGACTTACAGAACTGGTCCTACAAAATCCTGGTCATGGATTTGACTGTCCTGGTCTTGACCTGTTCTCACCTCTAATGGTCGTGAGTACAATGCTATTAAAGGCATGGGAAAGGCTTGCTTGTATATGTAGTGTTTCATTCTGTTACACAACCGAACTTTTATGCTTGTTGAAATTAGAAAATGTGGAGATTAGATGTTTTTACAGGAATATTCAATTAAGACTATTAGCAATTACTTGTTACTAGAGTTCGTAAGAGCTAGCTATAGTGTTTGCAGTATCACGTAGTTTGTGTAGTTTTATGAAGTTTGTAGTTCTGCAGTGTTGTTCTCCGGTACAACATTACACAAATATAAACTTAAAATGCATGATATTCTAACACAGCCTGTGCTTCTACTTTTTGTGTCCTACTTTTTCTTTCAGAGAGACAGAGAGAGAGAAGGAGAGAGAGAGTGTATGTGTGCAACTGGATGAGATAGATATTTCCCTCTCCACCGCCCAGCATGCAAATCAGAAACAAATGTCACGGCCTCGGCGGCCCGGGAATAACAATCATAGTTTATTTTGATTAAACCAAGCGATGCCAAAGAGAGAAAGGAGGGAGAGAAGGAATGAAAAAATACATGCAGCAGAAAACAAACCTGCCATTATCTTCTGAACGAATGAAGCCCAATTCCATTACTTTTTGACACACACAATATTCCCGCATCCCTTATGGATGACACTAAAGGGAATAGCAAATAGGGAGAGGTGGATGTGTATGTGAACAGAAATTGGTGTGAAGTCATCGATGGACAATGAAGACCGAAGCACTGGGGAGGGAAAGGCCTGAAAATTTATGAATATGTGTGTGTGTGTGTGTGTGTGTGTGTGTGTGTGTGTGTGTGTGTGTGGGTGGGTGTGTGCATAGGTTAATGATTGAGGTCAGTCATTATTCATTCTCTTCACTGGAGTTTGACAATCCTGTCAAGCTAGGTACCTCATTACAATAGAATCTCTTTCACATGCGCGCACACACATACACTCTCACAAGGAAACGGACGCACACAAATACACCCTGTCATACGAACAGCACAAGTAAGGAAGAGAAAATATCTAGAACATTTACATTTAAGTGTAAAGTGTGGGTGGGTCAGGACATTGTTTCTAGCCCCTGTTTTATTAGTAGGTTTACAAGCACTGTCAGTTCAAATGATAAAGCAACTGATTACAGAGTTAGTCATAGTAGTTAAGTTTAACTACTAATGAGTTGAGTTGAGCCTTAAAACCATTAGTAAATGAGCTGCAGCTGAAATGACTTACATTTTTGCAGTTTGTTTACGGTCTATTCCCATTTATAGATTAGAACTTTTTCTGTATCACATAAGCATGACTCTTGACCATGTAGGGTTGTGGTATTGATGTGCTTCGAAGTTAGGATCTCCTGTATCTAGAAAAGCAGATGGTTCAAAATTGCACCACTTAAGAGCTGTGACACTTATATATCCATAAATGAATGGAAAGGTACATTTCCTCAGGACTGTGTACTGTAATTTCAGAGCTCTCGAGTGGCCCTACGGTCTAATTGCCTTCTCATATTCTTCTGTGAGGAAATCAGAAGTTCAAATCCCAGCAAGGACTCAGTGCTCCACTGTCAAAAGAGGCTCCAAGTCTGGGGCATCATGTGATTGAGGCACTTCATTCTTATGGATAAGAATAAACAATCAATTGCTTTATCATTATAGGTTGGCCTGTCATGAAAGTGTTATGAAAGTTTATGGTGTATATTGGAGACCTAGACCTTGGCAGCTGTACTTATACTCCTATTATCTGTAATATTTGATTTGATTACCAACAAAAACATGTTTTACAGCAACAATGGGTCAAAATGACCCTGCAAAGATTACTATTCCATTTGTTTCTTTGTAAAAGCAAGCCATAACACTGACCTTGGATAAAAAGCCTATGTACACTTATTCACACACACAGAGAGAGAGAGAGAGAGAGAGAGAGAGAGAGAGAGAGAAAGAGAGAGACACTGTATAGAGACAGAGAAATGAAAACTTTGAGGGGAATTATATAAACTTGAAGCAGAAGTTAATTTCTTATTTCTTATTAAAATCAACTGTTCCACCCTAACCAGTGCAGCAGGTACATCTTGCACCTGTACAGGAAAAAAATAGTACACATGTAAATGCAGTGGGCTCTGAGTGGTCTAGTGGACAAAAGTGCTGCCACTATGCTCTGAGGTTCACCGATTCGTGCCAGAGTTCATTCTTGCCGAGTTCATTCATGCCATCAGCAGCTGGAGTCAGAGAGAGCATAACTGGCCTTGGTTAGCTGTTGCATAGGAGCTCGGGAGCTGCGTTTTCCTCAGAGCGCTAGCTGCCTAGCAATGCTGCGTCACAGCAGTTAAAAAAATGCAGTGACTGGCTTTACATGTGTCGCATGTCTCAGACATGTGCTAGTCCTAGTGTTAAGGGAATTGCTAGTGATAGGGGGAGTTCACTGAAAAAGGGTTGGGTAAGTGGACTTTGATTGGGTAGAAAATGGAGTAAAATTCGATATTTATTATAAAATATAAGAATATGTTACTGCTGCAATTTCAGTCTCATCACAGTCTGATGGGCCAAGGCATATTTACAAAAATATACTGTCTTTCACATGCAGCAAACACAGCTGTCCAATCAAAAAGGCATAAGCTTGTAAGGCTCTTCAGTTTGTTCACTTATTCAGCCAAAGGTCGGTAAATATACAGTACATCCTGTCATTGTGGCAGAGACTGGGTTTCGGTTAGGTGGTAGAATCAGTGAGAAATAGTATAAAAAAATACATGGTCAGTATTGCTAAACTACCAGATACCCTATATGTCCAAATGTTTGTGGACACCACTTTTAATGGAGGAATTCAGCTACTTTAAGTTGCCACGCACACAGCTTGTCTAGTCCCTGTAGAGAATCATTTCCAATGAAACAGGATTCTATGGAGCAGATAAACATGAATCTATTGCCACACATGGGCTAGAGGGGTATAAAGCCCCATAGCATTGAGCTGTGGAGCAGTGGAACTTTTCTGTATAAAGAAAAGTTTGGGCTGGCATCCAGCATGACCAGTCAGGTTTCAAGGGTAGCCTCCTGGGTCGGTCCTGCCCATTTTTTTAGTTCATGAGCTTGATTACCTGCAGTGCATCAATTCTGATTATAAGCATATTGCAGCTCAATGGCCATAAAATGATTAAACAGGTGCATTTGTACTCACATCTGAATATTTACATCTCCACTGTCTTCACC
Source organism: Salminus brasiliensis (assembly GCF_030463535.1). Lineage (NCBI taxonomy): Eukaryota > Metazoa > Chordata > Actinopteri > Characiformes > Bryconidae > Salminus > Salminus brasiliensis. The sequence goes on from NC_132878.1 coordinate 18,698,381, forward strand.
AGACAGTTGCATAATAGGCCACATCTAAGTATGTATCAATGCAGTCCTCATTAAAGGCTCAGTAAGTGCGCATGAAGGGTTCTTGAGTGCCCTTTTGACCTAAAAGGCTAAAGTTGTTCTGGCACTGGAGTAGCACTTGGCTTTAGTAGTAGTAGTAGTAGTAGCGTTGGCTTTAGTAGTGCACCCTCTGTTGACTATCTAGCTCTATCTAAGAATGTGCATGCAGTCTATGGTTTTTTATCTCACTTGTAGCCTCCTCTCATTCTCATGAAATCACAACAATGTTATCACTTTACACATTTATAGACTATATTGTTCAGCACTGGGCCTGGGTAAGCCTGAGGCCACACATCAAAGGTGTAGAGAGTGAATTTTAGGAACACTTATGCCCTGTCCTCACTACTGAGGTTTTATTAGAGCTGAACTCTTCTCTATAGCTGGTGTCCATTGTCCATTTCTGCCTCAAGGTGTTTTAGAAATGTGAACTGCGTGGCATTACAATGAATAAGCCAGCTGCTAATTTTAGCCATTACCAGGCTGGTTCTTTGGGGCTGGAAATGTCTCCACCCCTTTACTTTGATGTCCCCAATTATATTCAAATTCCTACAGAAAACACTCGTACCTACTGCAGCAGTGAGAAAAGCTAATGATGAGTTAATATTGCAGTTGTTGCCCAGTATATTGACAGAAGTATTCAGACACCTGCTCATTCATAGTATTACAAAGAGTTTTTCCTACTTTTGCTGGAGTAACCATCTTTACTGCCTATTGGCAATAAATATATATTATGAGATCTTGTCATCCCTACAGGGACTAAACAATTGGTGTGTGTCAGCAAAGGTGCAACCTAGTTTGGCTGAATGCATACTATTAGTATGGATGTCCACAAACTGTATATTGCTCTTTTAACTGTGCTAACATATAGATAAACATTGTGAAATATGAATTTAAATCTTCCAGTCATACTAAATAATGGGGGGAGGGGTAGAAGGTGCGTTGCTGGCAATGTCCTTTTAATGATTTAATTATTGCGCACTATGTGTCCATCTCTGTGTTAGTCTAGGCAAGTCCCCTATTTAACAGGCCATTTAAGTAGTTTATGTCAACAATGTAAATGATAATCTATTTTAAGGCTAATGCTACAAAGTAATTACTTTTTCTTGTAACACTGTAGTGTAACTCATTACAGGCAGCATGCATTAAAAGTGCCTGTGGGGCTAAGTACAGTCTTAGTCACCATGGAGACCAATGTGGTTTTCCAGTTATGAAGATCAATTTAGGAATAGCTCTCTGAAATGAGCTTGGAGAGCAGTGGGTCTGGAATGCCAGGCCTCACTGCTGAGTGTTCCAGAGGTGTTGTGGGCTCATTTCAGCTAAACAGACTGACGAAGGGAGGTGTTTACCTCATGACCCCTGTAAAGAGCTTACAATGTAGTGGTGATTAGAATAGTAGTGCAGGAATGAGTTGGGCCCTTTGTGTAACCCCAGTTATTAGGGGAAGAACTTTTTTCATCTTTCCTGTAGTGTTTCACTGAAGTCTTGTAATAGTTACTGATTTTATAAGAACTGTGTTACTTGCGTTACTCTTTAAGAGAATAGCAGTTACATAGCTACAATAAAGATTTGAATAACTGTAAAGTAGTGAAGCTACTTTTGTTCAGGAACTAAGAAATAAAGGATCACATCATCACAGTTACCCCAACACTGATGATAACCTACACTCTTCAAAACAAAGGTTATTAAAGAGTTCTTCAGGAAAGACAATGAATGGTTCCATGTAAAACATTGGAGTTTGCAAGGTTAAACGATTCTTGCATGGTTAAATAGGCCTCTCTGTAATTAGACTTTTTCCACCAGTCACAGACAAAGAAAGGAAAGAACAAAGGGGCGATGGCAGTGTAAACTGGTTTTGACCTGTTTCATGTGGAGCACAATATTGAGTTATAAACGGTAACTCCCTTAAACGGAATCCCGCCTGGTAAGACTTGCAGACTTTAGTGTGGGCTAAATGTCCTCAAACCTCAACAAATTTCTCCACCATTAAAGGAAAAATGAAAGTTCTTACAAACCTTTTGGTATCATCAAGTTATTCTAAGCAACAATGCATCGTGTGATGTAGAAAATATCAATTTATATTATTTATTGATTTATTATTTAAAAATCCATGGCTTTAATGGATATGTTTGAAATATAGATGTTGCACTTATTTTGGATGCCTATTGGTTAAATGATGTCAGACACTTGAACTGGAGGTTAACTCTGGTTGTTTTGGCCAGTGGAAAAAGGACAAAATTTGTAAGACATAATTATACAGGTCAGACGTTGATTTGGTGAGTGTTGTTGAGGTTTGAACTGATAGAACTTCAAGCTTTGATTTATCATTGCATTGTTTCATTCAAAGCACCTTTCTGAGCTGGATAACATCCGTTAAACTGTTTGTTACCACATGTGGTCATTTTTAGGTTGAGCTGACAAATCATTTTTTTACTGTGTGTGTGCTGCTATTGGGTGTGATCTTCTGTGCCAGCTTTTGTTGGTCTTGGTGAAGTGATGGTTTGAAGGGAATTAATCACAGTGAGGTTTATGATGGGACTTTATGATATTTCGGCAACAGTGATCATCTTTCTTCTACACTTTCACAATTTATGGAGCTCTGTGAGCCCCAAAAGCCTTTTCATCAATTGCAGAATGGCTGGCTGTTACCTGACCCAGTGTGTATGGGAAAGTTTATATGTTTATGTGTGTGTTTGCATCTTTGGCGATTTCATATGTCTCCACTACACACTTAAAAAAAGGGTTCTACAAGGGTTTAGGAAGAGAAAAACTTTAAAGAACATTGTTCAATATAGCACCAAAAGGCTTCCACTATCATTACAAGTCAAGGAATCCTATTTTCTGTACTATACAGACACTTTTTTATGTAGGACATAATATAAACACTACGTAATGACAGAAATCCATAGGTCAGTGGGAATCCCGTTCGAGATCGAAATATGTGTGTGTGCTTGTGTGTGTGTGTGTATGTGTGTGTAGAGGGTCTGACAGGTGGCTGGCTAAATAGAAGCTGCTGAGAGAGATACTTGTCTAAGATGAATAGCGCTGATAAGCTGTAATGAGAAGGTAGGAAGAAAATTAAAATACAGCATACACACACTCATAAAAATAAACGCGCCAAAGGGTTCTTTGTAGTTATGCCATAGAAGAACCATGTTTGGTTCCCTAAGTAACCTTTTAATTTTAATAATATTAAAGCAATGTAGCATAGTGGCACATACACACACACATATTTGTATATACTATATATTTATATAGTCGCTAACTATGTATCTTGTTTTTGCCATTTAGACATTAATTCAGTGCCAGTTGTTATTTATATGGTGTCAATATTAAATATATATAGGGAATATTCTCCTGTAAAGTTGCCATTTGGGAGATGCAAGGCTTTTGCATAACAGAGACAAAATGTATCATGTTAAGCCTCTTGTGATCTATTGCTTAACTAAATAACTATTAAAGGGTCCTTGTTCTGCTGTGACATCACAACCATGATTAACACCAAACAGACTGCATATGTTTAACATATGGACTGTATTTCCTGGGAAGTACATCAATCAGCCATGATATTAACACCACTGACAGTGAAGCAAAAAACAGAAGTGAAAGTGACAGTGAAGTGAAAACCACTGATAATCGTCATCTGCAGTGGCATCTGTCAATGGGTGTGTTTATTAGGCAGTGAGTGAAAAGTCAGTTCTTGAAGGTGAAGTGCTAAAGGCAGAAAAATGATACATCTTTTACAAGAACCTAACTGTGACTGATGGCTTGATGACATCAGGCAGGTCTTATGGGTTTTTTCTGGTATGCACTGGTCAGTATCTACCAAGAAAGGACAACCAGTGAAACGGCAACAGGGTCATGAGCACCTAAGGCTTGATGATGCTTATGGGGGCCCCACCTTCCGCAAGGCTCAATTTTAGGACCACTATTATTTACATTATACATGTTACCACTGGGCTCAGTTATAAGCAGACATGGCGTTAATTTCCACTTCTATGCAGATGACACACAGCTCTATATATCAGCCAAACCTGACGATAAATTTAGACTACAGAAAATGGAGGACTGTGTAAAGGATATAAAACTCTGGATGTCACATAACTTCCTTCTCCTTAACAGTGACAAAACCGAAGTTCTCCTTTTAGGTCCAAAAGACTCTAGAAATAAACTATCAGACTTAATGTTAGACTTGGCAGATTCTCCCATCATTCCTGGTTTAGCAGCTAAAAATCTTGGCGTCACATTCGACTCAGATTTATCATTTGAGCAACATATAGCTAATATTAGTAGAACAGCCTTTATGCAGCTTAGGAACATCTCCAAACTAAGAAACTCCTTATCTCTACAAGACGCAGAAAAGCTAGTACATGCTTTTATTACCTCAAGGCTAGATTACTGTAATGCGTTACTGTCAGGTTGTTCCAGCAGGAACCTCAATAAACTTCAGCTGGTGCAAAATGCTGCAGCCAGGGTCCTTACTAAAACTAGAAAATTTGACCATATCAGTCCAGTTCTATCAGCACTTCATTGGCTCCCAGTTAAATTCCGTATTGAATACAAAATTCTTTTATTAACATATAAAGCCCTACATGGCCTCGCTCCTGAGTACCTGCAGGATCTTATAGTATATTACGAACCATCAAGACTACTTAGATCTCAGGGTGCTGGCCTCTTACGCGTTCCCAAAATTCTGAAAACCTCAGCAGGGGGAAGAGCCTTTTCCTATAAAGCCCCCCAGCTCTGGAATAACCTTCCAGATAATGTTCGGGACTCAGACACAGTCTCAATCTTTAAATCTAAACTGAAAACTTATATGTTTAGTTTAGCTTTTGGTAATTAATGTTTCTTAGATAAGGGCTGCAGGTCCAGGGGTTCGCGGACCCAGGGAATTGTAGTACTCTGAGATGCTGGAGCTGTCGTCTCGCTGCTTACACGCGATCACTCAGGTTTGTTGACGGTGGAGCAGATAGATGCTGGTGTTCTCAGGGTACGCCCGTGTCCGTGTTACCTTCTGGCTCTCTCCTTTTAATTATGCTGTGATAATCAGACCTGCCGGAGTCATCAGACATACCCAGATGCTGATGATCAACATTCTCTGCACTCCATAAAATTCCTCTTAGAACTAACTTCTCTCTCTTTACCTTCCCCGAGTAAATGGCCACCCAGCCCGATCTGCAGGAAGATTGCCCGCTGAGGTCCCCTCTACCTGCATCTAACCAGCTGCCACCTACCAGTCCAGCCAGCGGGTCCCCCCCAACCCGCCACCACCCATGGCTCACCCGCCAGCCGCTGCTGCCTGTTTGGTGGCCGTGCTGAAACCTAGATGGACTCGTGCCTGTCTGACACTATTAATATCACAACTATTAACTTTCTGTTGTACCTGGTTTGGTAATTTTTATCATTAATGTTTAAAACAGTCTGGCCAGAGGAGGATGGGTCCCCCTTGTGAGTCTTGGTTCCTCCCAAGGTTTCTTCCTCCAGCTCTGAGGGAGTTTTTCCTTGCCACTGTCGCCGTTGGCTTGCTCACGGGGGTCTTTGACGCTTCATGTTATTTCTTCTTTCTTCTCTGTCTCTGTTCTTTATTAAGTAATAATTATGTAAAGCTGCTTTGTGACGACAACAGTTGTAAAAAGCGCTATACAAATAAATTTGACTTGACTTGACTTGACACCTTCTGAGGTCTTGCGGAGTCCATGCCTGGAATGCTCAGATCTGTTGTTTTGGCACAAAGGGCGAGCAACTCAACGTGAAGCAGGTGTTATTAATGTTATGGCTGATTGGTGTATGTTATGACACGCATTCAAAATGTGTATTTAACAAAGCAAGTTAGTTTAGTTTTCCATGCTGGTCAAAGTACAGTATAATACAGAGGGTTGTGATTCACCACAAGGTCAGACCTGCCATTCTAGAAGCACAAGCGCTGACCTACAGAAGCTGTCGTCATACTGGCTGTAGCTGTTAATAACACCAGAGTTCTAATAGCAGAGGTGTGTGCAAGTGCAGTGGGCTGAGTAAGCTGGCTGAATTAGCATGGAGTAGAGTGGCTCCTCTATAGTCTACTGACCCCAGGCTAAAGGCTTTCCTTGCCATTAGACAGAGATGCCATTCACCCTAATGAGGCCGGCTAAGCTGTGTGTTCAGCCATGCTCTCAGAGTACCATACTGTAATACCATGCTATGGGAGGGCAAAGTGTGAGTGTGTGTGTGTTTGTATGTATTGTAAGCTTCCACTGGCTAGTAGAACAGTGTGCATTATGGGTAGAGAGAGAGAGAGAGATGCGGTCAAATGAAGTTCAGAGTAATTACACTTGATCAGACAATTTCTAACCACAAAGGAAAACTGGAAGGAGACTGCTTTCTGGCCATATTTCATAATGGACATTACTTTCATAATTAACCGACCTATCTATGCTCTGCCCACAGATGTCATATTTTGTGGACAACATTTCATTCAAGATCAGAAGAGTTTAGCTTACATCGTTCACAATTCCATGCCAGACCATGTTGTTGTAGCTAATCAAAACTAGGAAGGCTGTAATTAACCCTCGCTGTCAGCTGTATGAACTGTATGCTTAATCCCAAACAGGTGAGACAACACATTTTAATGGAAGACTTAATCAAATCAGATCAAAATCACACTCACACCCAAACAAGCTGACTTCCAGACATTCCATCTGAATGGGTGCATCTTCACTGGTCCCCAGGAATCTCTTGCCTAGGAAAGCCCAACCCAGATAGTGAGCATATACCTGTTTGCTGATTCATTGACCGCTTGCAATTCCTTGGACCACTCAGATAAATGTCATGCCTACAAAATCTAACTAGTTTTTAATCTTCTCAAATAGATGTTACATGCACAGAGGCTTTTATTTGGAAAAATAAACAAATAGCTACAAAACTACAAATATTAAAAAGAACTGAGAATAACTAGGTCTGATATAAAAATTATTTAGTTAAAATGTTGCTGAAAGAATACATTGTATACTAAACTAATTTATAAAGGATGACAAAAGTAAGAAATGAAAAGGAAATAAGTAAATTGTGGACTGCAAAATGCCACGGACCACCAGCTCAAGTGGGACAACCTCTTGCTAACAGGGAACAGTCATATTTATATAATTATCACAAAGTGTTTTCATGATGTTTGACCATTAGGGCAAATGTAGACATAGCTAAGGCTAGCTATAGACATGTGATTTGATTGCTATTAGCTGTAGCAATTAGCCATAGACATGTTGTTTTGCTTGCCGCAATGTAAAGAGATATTAGCATTTTGGTATTTTTCTCTTGAACAGTAATGAGTTGTGCTTTTGTAATTGGATATTTTTTGCTGTTTGCTTAAATGAGACAACCTTTATGTGATGTTTTTCTCTGTTTTGGCCATTAGTGCAAACTTAGACGTAGCTAAGGCCAGCTCTAGACGTGTTGTTTGTTTGCTATTAGCTGTTGCAACTAGCCTAGTTGAAAGTGAGTGACTTTAGCATTAAACTAAATGGCTAATTACGAAACACAGGGAATGCTGATGTAACACAAGATTGTCTGATTTACATATTGCTATTACTACTAGCTTAGCTATAACTTAGCTTAGCTCTAGGTGTGTTGTTTGCTTTTGTCATTTTGCTCATATCTGTGATGTAAGGAGCGATTAGCATTTCTGTATTTTTCTCTTGAACAGTAATGAATGGTGCTTTTGTAATTGTGTATTTTTTTGCTGTTTGCTTAAAGGAGGGGTTTGATTACTTGCTGTAGAGACGGAAAAGTCACTGTACAACCTTTAAAACTTTTCTGCACAGCTTTTCTATTTGACATATGTGCCTATTAGTTACAGGATGTATCAGGTTCTAGGAGATTTCCTCAGCTTGTGAAAATCTCTTGAATTCTCTTCTATATATGTCTGTCTATCTCTGTCACTCTTTCTTACACACAGGTGCCTATTGTGTGTTCTTTTCTTCCTTTTCCTTCACAGGCCATGTTCTCACACGTCCGCTCAAAGCATCTCATTATTCCCAGCTGTACGACCGGTATGTAAGGGAAGACAAAAGGCGAGCATGCCAAACCTCAGTGGCTTTTAATGAGAAGTCATTTGTACATTAAGGCCCGCATACCACACATAGCAGGCTGATGATATAGAGTCACATGAAGGGCCGGTCATCTGAGATGGATTCTCACGGAATTAATCCCATAATGAGCGCTGGCACGCCACGGGCGAAGGAAAGAAGAAAAGACGGAAGCTCATCTCATGCTTGAAAGCGGCTGATGATGACTGGTCTATTGTGATTGAACAAACTTATCGAAACGACGATGACTCTGTGCTCTTTCACTCTTATTGTTATGGCCACTCAATTCAATGTGACTCATCGGCGTTTGCATTACCATAAAGAGAAGCAGCAGTTTCAGCCTACTTGTTTGTGTACATGCGGCCTTGTGCAAAATCCATAGGCCATCTGGGCTAATTATATTTAAAATCACAGTACTGTGCAGACGTCAGAGAGAACCCTTCGTAAATTTTAAGAAGCAGTGACAACACAGCCATTTATTCAGCTTTTTTTGTCGATTTCCCTTTTTGACAACACATGAATTTGACAGTTTATACTGTTTATACTGTGTCAAGAGTTCACGATTAATGGACCAGTAGAAATGCTCCACATCAATTGGAATAAATTCTTTTTACATTGACTTTTTTATTGTATTTAAGAAGCTTTTTCCTTCTACTGAAAAGTTGCTAATTTGGGTTAAGCTGTTAATATGAGGTTTATGTCCAACAGTGACAATTAAATATAATATCAACTGTTTCAGAACTTTACCTTTTACACAGCCTCTCAAACCACGCTGTATAATGTTTCTTTTCAGGTAAGAATCTGGTGAGCACTTGATATTATTAGGTGAGCACCAGAATTTATTAGACCCTGCTTACACCTGGTCACTTTATGTGACTAGTTTTTGGATTGTATCCTGATAAAATGTTTACACTCTATAGTCAAATGTGTGTCCAGTTAACTTTTTGGGCTCCATGGTAAGATATTAAACTGGTCGCAAAACTCAATTCTGAAAAAGAACAATTGTGCCAGAATTTTTAAACAGTACATTTTTTTAGGGCACCTAAAGTCATAGGCCTTTAGATTTGGGGTATGCTAATTTGTTTGTTCCGCTGCACTTATTACTGGTGTTTTGGTTGTACTTGCAGGAGTTTTGGTTGTCGGATTTGTCTTGGAGAGAAGGCTGCTATAACTCAAATGCATCTCAGACCACCTTCTGAATTAATTTGAGTGATCAGATTTGTATCTGTTTTAAATGCATCTTTGGTGTGTTTACACTTACATTTTTATTTTACATTTTTATAATCCTGATACTCAAGATGCATAAAGTGACAGGGTGTAAACAAGGTCATTGGTGAGCCCCAAACAGTATTAGGTGGTTATTAATGGTTTATTATTGAGTAGTAAATTAATGGATCAGTTAACTTTTTCTTATCTTAAGTCCATTTCTAGGATTACAATATTTTAGCTATGCATTTAACACTTTTAAATGTAATTTCAGTATCTTACAGCCGATAGGGTATATGAAACATTACTAGCATTTATATTTACCTTTACATTTAAGACATTTAGCAGATGCTCTTATCCACAGTGACCTACAAAAGGGCTCTGCAGTTTACTCAGAAAATATCCTTAGTTAGTTTGTATGGGCTAGAAAAATCCAATAGATACCTCGAGCTGGATGCTGCCAAATACAAAAGAATGGATACCTATATACACACATAAATGCTCACATACTACACTCCACCTGATTGTCAAATCAAGTCATGAGTACAACTGTAAGCCTTAAGAAACAGCAAGATAAGTGCTGATTTTAGGAATCGGGAAAAAGGTGAGTCTTCAGTCTGCACTTGAAGACAGCAAGCGACTGCATTCAGACACCCAGGGGAAGTTTGTTCCACCATGCAATTTCCCACTTGTTCTGTTAATATACTTATTTTAAATGAAAGGAGTTATACCACCTTCTCATCTTCACTTCATGGAACCCTCTTCCATCATCTTTAATAAAAGGTAGCTGGTTTAAATGCAGTATCTTTGAGGTGGAACATCAGCATGATGCAGCAAAAAAATGAAACAGGGTGTCTTAAAAATGCTGCTCCACATCGCACTGCATCACGCTGGCATTGCCCCTTTCTAGTGTTGCATGCAGTTAAGACAGGTGTAAGTGTAATGCTTCTTTTACTCTGAATTGCTAAAACTAATTTTTTGGCATAAGATCATTTCAATGTTAAGAACAATTATTTTACCGTGCTTTGTTTTTGTTGCTTTGCAAAGCTGCTTTATACAAACTTTAAACACTTGGATTTGTGTTATCATGAATAACTGGCATTTTAACAGTCATTGCTAAGGTAGTTATCAAATAATTCATAGCAATTTGAAAAGAGCATTCCCTGAAGAAAAGTGTTTTTCACCTCCAGGCAGTTAGGGTGAAACTGTATTTGCTAGGTGGCTGCTAGGTGGCTACTATGGTGTTGCTAGGTGATTACTATGATGTTGCTTAGTAGGTGCTAGGTAGTTGCCATAGTATTCCAAATGGTTGCTCGGTAGTTGCTAGGTGCTTGCTATGCAGTTGCTTATTAGCAGGTGACTACAGAAATAACTGAATAATAACCATAGGGTTAAAGCAGAATTAACAAATTCATGCAGCAGCTAGAGAACATCACATAGTGTCCTGTAACCAAATATTCTAACCATCTTACAAGATTCCACTAATATATTGTTCATTAGTTTTTACAGTATTCATTTTCATTGTCTTCATTAAAAAAAGTTTAATTATTATTATTAATTAATACATTTTTATTAATTAATATTATTCTAAATTAATTAACTTACTTTTCTTCCTCTGGTTTAAGATTGCTGCACAGTAAGTGTTTGGTTGTGTGTGTATGTATATGAAAGACAGAGAGACATAGAAAGCATATGAGTCATACAATGCCCAATTTCAGCTGACACAACCAGGCCAAGAGGACGTCAGATCCACAAACGCAGCCAGGCCTTTAGCCTGGATGACACAGACTGGACGACAAGTGTTTTTTCATGGAACTGGCCCCCACAGTCAGGAGAAGCCAATCGTTATCTCTTCAGCATTGCCATGCCCTGGAGTTCTGTTGCCCTTCATTATCTTTCCTTTTCTTTCTCTCCTGCCACATTCATTCATTCTTCATACTCGCTCCGCTGGCAATGAAGTGGAGAGAAATGACGCCGGGGTGAAAATGTCAGCCATTTTTATCCCACGACATTTTTTTCCTCCAAAAGACATCAGGCTTCTTTTTGGACATTTTAGTCCTTGGATGTAAAGATCAAGTGAAAAATCGGATAATGTTGGAGTACATCTAGTGAAATGCCAATGAAACCCAGGTTCATTCGGCACAAAAAGCTCGATGGTTGGCCTTATATTTTAGATGTCAGCTCTAAGGCCCCAGGATCAGGGCTTCTTCATATCATGCTTCATGTCACCCAGTTTGTGAGGGTATTACCTAGAAGTTCTCCATATATATTTATTATTATTTCAATTTATTATTATAATTCAGTTTTTTAAATTTGCATGGTTTTATAAACCCAAAACAAACGTGAACATTCATGTTCTCTTAGAATGTCTTAATATCCAAATAGCATACTAAGGTACTCGAGTCCGGTCCTATTAAATAATAATACATTTTAATGTGAATTAATTATAAGGAACATAACAATGCTCTAGATACATGAATAATACATGAGTAATACATGAAATGAATAGCTAAATAAATAAACAAATATATAGAATTACATTCACCTGTTAATATTACAGCTTTATGGTAATATTAGGCAAAACCAATGATCAGCAGGCTACAATTTGAATGTTTTATAATATTTAAATGCACTTTTTTTATATTGAATATGCAGCAAGTCCAGTATACAGTAAACAGCTACAACTTCATCAACAGACATCTAACAATTAAAATATCAAAATTGAGAATCTGCCAATCTGGTATAATCACCTAAAAATTAAAATATCAAAATTGAGAATCTGCCAATCTGGTATAATTCAGATTATTAAATTGAATGCTGGAAGGATTGTAATGAAATAATCTCGGAATAATCTCTGAGGATTTACACGAAACAGCTTCCTTGTATAAGGACTAGGAGGTTGCATGGCTTTAGTAACCATTTGGCCCTGGTCAGATGACTGGAGCGCAGCACTTCTAGGTATAAGTAGGCCCGACCGGCTCAGAGCTTTTAGTGTTTAAAGAACTAACAAACAAAAATTAACTACAGTGTCTGGAGAAAGATTCATTCCAAAATCAAGTACCGGTGTCACACACCAACCAAATATTCTCATATTTGTTCACACAGTGTTCTTTAGAATCTAGCAAACAATTTATGTTACTGTACCATTAAGACTGAAATATGTAAATTGCCTCTGTTCTGACTGTCTGGTTTGCTTAGCAGCTGCGAGAAGCACACTCTTTAGTCATTTTTCCTCACATACTTCGCTATAATAACGTCTATGTAAATTGATTTACATCAGTGATATGGGAAGTCATATGTAAATTTGCTGATTGTGATGTCATAATTACAGCCAAATAACAAAAGCTTGGTTGTTTTTCACTTTGCAACATAATCTGAATCTGGCAGCTGTTCTTTACATTGTGTCAGAATTTCATGATATGATAAATGGACCAATAGAAAGGCTCCATAATGACCTTTGAATAAGAATTGCGTTCCATTGACATCCATGAAGATAAGAATTGTTTTTTCCTCCTGTAAAGTTGTCAATTTGGAGATATGGATATGAGGTTTTCCACGGCAGCGACAATAAATTCAAAAAAGCTTAGTTTCCATAACTGTACTATCTGAACTGGGAAGTAATTGGTCCATTTTGAAACCATGTTTACGCAGTATACTTAACTTAAATCATAAAAAAAGAAAAGGAAAATTTTTATGATATGACCTCTTTGAGAAACACCCTACTGCTGTACAGTGTTGTAGAAGGTCGTCATTTTCATATCAAGACAAGAGTCAGAACAGGTTTTACTGACAGTACATTCCTTCCCTTCATGCATCTGTGGTTTGGCCTGAGGGGAACTTGTTTTCCTGCAGCTCGGTTTTTGTGAAAAATATGCTAGCCATTTTTCCAGAAAAGAAGAGTCAGTTCCAGTTCAGTAGAAAGACACGCATGAGGAAATCTGGCTCGGCGTACGTTTTTGATACACCCGGGTATTTTCTGCTTAACATGGACAGTTCATGTACAGAATACTAAATAGAAGTGCTGTAGGCAGAAGACCAGAAGACGCTGAGGCTAATCAGCACACGTTTGATTGAATTATTATCGTAATCTCTACCATCTGCCTTGGAGGAGATACACCAGATTAGCACTCGTTTTATCGCGGTCATCTTAATCTTCTGAGAACGCTTTCTGTGTGCATTCCGTTCTTTTTTTACTTCGTCCATCCACACACTCATGTGATCTTATCCTTTAATCATCCATGGCAAGAACAAAGATTAGGATTTTATCTTTCTATGCTCTGATTTAGTGTCAGTTTGATAGGCATTTGCTATGAGTTGTTGTGCAGAAAAGCACAAGCATATTCTGGTAATTATTGTCATTATTGTTATTACTGTAACTATTTTTATTCATATGGCTTGCACAAATGACATCAGTGTAATTCTCTGAAGATGTAAGTTCTATAGGAAGCTCCTCACAATAAATGTTAGAAGGATAAGTTGAGAAACACTCACAAATACACACACACACACACACACACACACTAACAAGCACACACACAGACACACACTGCAGATAAGAGTTTTATGTATTACACTGCCAAGGACCATTCAGTATTGAGCCCATAAATCAACTGGACTGTCTAAACACACACATACATACACACAAACACAGACACACACACACACAAACACACACCGCCGCAGCGTCCTTGACGTTAAATGGGTTCCCCTCCCCCCACTCGCCGGTAGTTTCTTCATTACTGAAGTTATGGTGCTATGATTTATGTAGCCAACACACCACAATTTCAGCCGAACAACTACATGCTCATAAAAAGCAAAGGGAAGATGTGGCTTTTATCCTCTCCTCCTTCGCCCACTCTCTGTCTCTCTCTTCCTTTCTCTCTCTCTTTTTATGTTTGTCTGTTTGTCTTTCAGGGCTCCCGTAGGCCCTGAAAGTGCCTGAATGTCGTCGAAAGTGCTTAGTTTGCACACTAAATTAATGAAGGTCATCGAAAGTCCTTGCTTTTTGTTTAAAATTCCACACATGATTTTGCTTGGATTACAAGACTTGAGCACCATGTGGGAAACACTGAAGGAACGTATATAGTGTGAGCTGTGAGACAGAGTCAGTCAATCTTGAAAGCACCCTTATTGGGGAGGTTTAAAGAAATGGGACGTAGGGGCCTAGAATGTTGCTAAACAAGGACAAAGGCTTGAAAATGACAGGAATTAACCAGAAGCTTTTCCAGTCCTAGCCCATATTTGGCAAGCTGATGGCAAGCTGTTTCCACATCTCATCACGACTGCAGTTAAGAATGGCCCTAAAGGCACCCAGGTTTCTTTGATCTTGTCATACCGACAACACAGGTGGCTAAGGCACGAATCTGGTCTGAACGGCAGTTACCAGCCCATGAAGGAGGCCTACATGCTGTGTGTCTTCGGTGAGAATGTACTACCAAGAAAATGTTACTTTTGTATTCCTTTACCACGTGTTTGTTGGTGCCCAACTGAGCTGAACTGATGCATCACTCTGCAGTGGTGGGAGCCCAGTGGATTAAGCTGTTAGTGTCTAGCCCATTCTTTCTCCTTCAGAGAGGAGTTGGTAAGGCCTTGAGAAGTCCCTGAATGACTTAGCTATGCTATACCCCTAAAAATACATAGGACCACCCAAATGATTCTTTGAGAGTACCACTTTTGGTTCCATAAAGAACAATGCTTGTAATAAAGATTTGTGTGTAAGTAAAGAACCTTTACATGCAGTGATGGTCATTAAGGCGCATTGACATGTTTTTTTGTTTATCTAATGGTTTCTGGATCTACTGTTTTCACACACAAATGTATCCCCGGCGTGACCAGAGGAGATCCAATTTTACTTTCTGGCCTAAAGCTCACCATCTCATACATCATCGCTTTACCTCCTGTAAACAACAGTCCTGCTCCGGGAGATTGTAAACAGTTTAGAGGAACGGCAGGGGTTCTACAACTGATAGATGGTTCTCACATTTCCGTAACGGCTCTCTCAGAAAATACTTAAACGCCAAGGGAACAAACTCTGTAAAAAAAACTCTGCTTTCATAAACTCTGCTTTCATTTTTTCTTTCTGCTTTCTTTTTTTTTTTTTTCATTTTTTAAACTCTGCTCTCATCTCAGATAATCATAAGTTTGAGCACACACACATATACACACAGAGAGAAAGAGAGAGGGAGAGCAAGAGGGAGAGAAAGGCCAAGATCCACTGTAATTATTACTGCTATTAATAATTGTTTTGACAGACGTATTTCTGCTTGTCTGATGGAATTCGATTACAGAAAACCCAACCTGTTTACACTTGTATGAAACGTGGATGAGATCCTTCTCTGACCACCATCTGAATCACAATGCGTCCTGGAGGTGTTTACACCTGGCTTTTCATGTGTCCAATTGTGACCCTATCGCCAAAAAGGCATGTTAATGCCAGGTGCAAACAGGTCCTGCACAGGTCTTCACACTCACATCTCTCTATTACAGACTTGGGGCCTCATTCACCAAGATGGTTCTTGAGAAAGGTCCTAGCAAAAGGTTTATGTCAGATTCATGAATTGTTTTCAACTCTCTCTCTGCTCTTATAACCATGGATCCCACTGATCTCTAAATAAATAGAACAAATAAAAAAGCACTGGTGAATGTCAGAAAACTGTGCAAGTTTCTTTTCTTAAGAAAGGGTTGCTGATTAAAGCTCATAGTTCTTTATGGCAGTATTTCTCAACCCTGGTCCTAGAGGCCCATTGCCGTGCATGTTTTAATGTTTTTCCTGCTCCCAACACATCTGTTCCAACTAATCAGCTGAGTAACAGCCCATTATTGAGTAAATGTAGGTGTGTTAAAGCAGGGAAAGCACTTCAACTTGCAGGGCAGTGGGCCTTGGGGACCAGGGTTGAGAGACACTACTTTATGGAAGCAAAGGTGGCTCTATAAAGACATCTCTCAAAGTAACATCTTTGGAAGCATCTTCATTTTTAACAGTGTACAACGTCAGTGGTCCTCAGTCCAGGTACTCCAGGATCAAGATTAAGTGCTGCTGATCTCCTGAATCTGGAGCTGAGTGGAAACACACATGTTCATATGTTCTATATCTCCGTTTCCTGGTGAACAACGGAGAGTTTAATATGTGCCCAGAGGCGCAGGCCTGTAGCCACAGGGATTATTCCCTTTCCTCTCCCATTGTTAAGGTAAAAATGAGAAGCTGGAAGGGAGCAATACAAGTTTGTTTAATGCACACACACACACTCTCACACACACAGATGTCAATTTTACTTAGAAAGCTGAAGGAAATTACTTCACAGCATGTTTGTCTCAGGGGCATCAGTAAAGGTGGGGTCCACCGTCTGTGTGTGAGTGTGTGAGAGAGTGCATGTGTGTGGGTGAAGGAAAGACTCAACATCTGGCCAAACATAAGACATGACTGCATCTGACTTAATGCCATATTGCCAGTGTGTGTGTGTGTGTGTATGTGTGTGACTCACACCACAGCAGTGTGAGATAACCCATTGGAGTGTGTGTGTTTGTGTGTGTGTGTGTGTGTGTGGGGGGGGGGGGGGTGTATGGATTAAGTGACCTGTGGAGTTAAATTTGACAGAAATGCCTCAGCGCTTCACTTCAGATTAACTCCACCCTGGCACCTGTCCAAAGGTTAAAATCTCTCTCTCTCACAGTCCCTCTCTCTCCGTCTCTCTCGCTCACTCACTTAGACTCTCTTTCTTTCTCTCTCTCTCTCTCTCTCTCTCTCTCTCTCTCTTCCAGTGTCTCCCTATGTCTCTCTATGTCCCTACCTTTGTCTATTTCTATATCTCTTACTATATCTCTCACTATCTCTCTCTCTCTATTCTCCTCTCTCTCTCTCTGTCACTCTCTCTTTTTCTCTCAGTCTCCCTGTTTCTCTTTTTCTCTCTTTCACAGTGTATCTCTGTCTATGTCTCTCCCCCCCTTCCTCCCATGCTCTCTCCTTCACAGTCTTTCTCTTTCTCTCTTTCTTCCTGTGTCTCTTTATGTCCCTTCCTCTGTCTACGCCTGTCTATAGGAGTAGACAGAGAAAGGGACATAGAGAGACACTCCTTTCTCTCATTCCCACACTACACTGTGTGCAGAATTATTAGGCAAATGAGTATTTTGATCACATCATCCTTTTTATACATGTTGCCCTACTCCAAGCTCTATAGGCTTGAAAGCCAACTATCAATCAAGTAAATCAGGTGATGTGCGTCTCTGTAATGAGAAGGGGTGTGGTCTAATGACATCAACACCCTATATAAGGTGTGCTTAATTACTAGGCAACTTCCTTTCCTTTGGCAAAATGGGTCAGAAGAGAGATTTGACGGACTCTGAAAAGTCAAAAATTGTGAGATGTCTTGCAGAGGGATGCAGCAGTCTTGAAATTGCCAAACTTTTGAAGCGTGATCACCGAACAATCAAGCGTTTCGTGGCAAATAGCCAACAGGGTCGCAAGAAACGTGTTGAAAAAAAAGGGCGCAAAATAACTGCCCATGAATTGAGGAAAATCAAGTGTTAAGCTGCCAAGATGCCATTTGCCACCAGTTTTGCCATATTTCAGAGCTGCAAAGTTACTGGAATATCAAAAAGCACAAGGTGTGCGATACTCAGGGACATGGCCAAGGTAAGGAAGACTGAAAAACGACCACCTTTGAACAAGAAACATAAGATAAAACATCAAGACTGGGCCAAGAAATATCTTAAGACTGATTTTTCTAAGGTTTTATGGACTGATGAAATGCGAGTGACTCTTGATGGGCCAGATGGATGGGCCCGAGGCTGGATCAGTAAAGGGCAGAGAGCTCCACTCCGACTCAGACGCCAGCAAGGTGGAGGTGGGGTACTGGTATGGGCTGGTATCATCAAAGATTAACTTGTGGGACCATTTCGGGTTGAGGATGGAGTGAAGCTCAACTCCCAGACCTACTGCCAGTTTCTGGAAGACACCTTCTTCAAGCAGTGGTACAGAAAGAAGTCGGTATTGTTCAAGAAAAACATGATTTTCATGCAGGACAATGCTCCATCACATGCATCTAAATACTCCACAGCGTGGCTGGCCAGTAAGGGGCCCCTTGTTCACCTGATCTGAACCCCATAGAGAACCTGTGGTCCCTCATAAAATGTGAGATCTACAGGGAGGGAAAACAGTACACATCTCTGAACAGTGTCTGGGAGGCTGTGGTGTCTGCTGCACGCAATGTTGATCGTAAACAGATCAAGCAACTGACAGAATCTATGGATGGAAGGCTTTTGAGTGTCATCGTAAAGAAAGGTGGCTATATTGGTCATTGATTTGTTTTTGTTTTTGAATGTCAGAAATGTTTATTTCTACATTTTGTGTTATATTGGTTTACCTGGTGAAAATAAACAAGTGAGATGGGTATATATTTGTTTTTTATTAAGTTGCCTAATAATTCTGCACAGTAATGGTTACCTGCACAAACAGATATCCTCCTAAGATAGCCAAATCTAAAAAAAAAACCACTCCAACTTCCAAAAATATTAAGCTTTGATATTTATGAGTCTTTTGGGTTGATTGAGAACATAGTTGAATCGTGAATAGTTGAGTAAGAATCCTCTCAAATATAACTTGCCTAATAATTCTGCACACACTGTATTTTTCTCAGTCTCTCTGTTTCTCTCTCTCTAGCTCAGTGTCTCACTGTCGTGAGGTCTCTCCCATGCTCTAGCCTTCTCATTATTTCTGTCTGTTTGTCTCTCTCTCTCTCTCGCACGTTTTCTATGTCACTCTTTCTTTCTCTCTCCCTATCTCTGATTTTCTACTCTCTCCCTCCTACGCTCTCTGTTTCTCAGTCTTACTTTCTCTCTCTCTCTCACTCACTCTCCAACCCACAGTGTCTCTCTATGTCCCTTTTGCTTTCTCCTCTTTCTCCGTTCCACAATCTCTCCTTCTTAATCTCTCACTCTCAATCTCTCTCCCACCGTCTCAATTTTTCTGGTTCCTAGTAGCTATCTCTCTCTCTCTCTTTTCCTCTCACTACCACAGTCTTGCCTTTTCTCTCTCTGTCCCTCTACCACATTTTCTCTGTTTCTCTTTGAAAGTCTCCTTCTCTCTTTCTCTCTCATGCTCTCTCCCTCTTACTGCTCCTCTCTCCATTTCACAGTCTTTCGCTTTGTCCCAGTCTTTCTCTGTCCCTCTCTCTCAGGGAAAATCAGCAGGAGATACACATCTCTGCAGCTTGAGGCTTATACAATGTGTGTGTGTGTCTGTGTGTACCTAACCTTGAATGTTGATCACATATTCATTCCTCCACCCAGCAAAGTTTTGTAAGGACAGACAGAGTGAGTGAGCGAGTGAGAGAAAGTGAGTAGGAGGCAACAAAACAGAACTAGAAAAAAACTGAAATGCTTATTTGAAAATAAGGGGGTGTTATGAAAATGAATTATTCTCATTGTTCTGTTCTTTTGTGCTGTTTATTCTCTACTCCATTTCTTGCTCAGCTCAGACACTGTGGAGTTCACACTCTGTGCACTATGTCCTTATATTTATTACTTTTATACTACATACATTCACTGTGTAGCGCCTGGGATTCTGCAAAGTGGTGATGTCTTGAATGCAGCACAAAACATTAATTACCACACAGTGGCTCACCTCACTGAATAATCTCTAGACTGGTAGTTATCTAATGTTAGCAGGCTAGTAAGTTAAAACAGAACAGGCAGAGTTCCCATTAATTTAGAACTTCTTAGCTGCGAATCACAAATAGCCTAAATCAGTTAACGTCATAAAAAAGTTATTCAACTGTTACAACTGTTAGTCAAGATAAAGACCTCCAACTCACAACTGAAAATGCAAACTTCAGCCTCTCCACCTGTTACACAGTTATATAGCCTGTATATAGCATGTTGTACACACCAGCAGCAGTAAATAATGTCTAGTGAATTTGTGTTATCTAGTAGATTTTATCTTGTGTTATTTGGCAATAAAATGAAAACATGAAAAACATGCTTTACAAGGTTGTAAAAAGGGAACCTCATTTGCTTGTGAAACATGTTGAAAAGAAAGGAGCTGATTTGGTCATTTAGGTTGTAAGGGCATTCCATTAGGTTGGTAAATGAATAAATGTTTATGTATGTTTATGTTTATGCTCATAGTTGCATGATTTTAGAGATATTTAACTCCCTCCCACCCCCACATATACACTCTGCCACGGTCCTACAGTTTTGGCCTACCTGAAGCCCCCCGGCCACAACATCTAACAATGGTGAGTACCCATGTGTCCTCATTGTTCTCTTTTTTGAAAACCAAAATGTGGCAGATTGGAAATAAATAGTGGGAGTGGAATGTGGGAGTTCAAGCTACAGTGAAAACAGGAAATTACAAAAATGGGAGGACATTTACTCATACCCATCAAAAATATTAATAGTGACTAGTAATTTTGAAATTCAGATCAATTAAAATGTATTTCTATAGCGCTTTATGCAACAAATGTTGTCACAAAGCAGCTTTACAGAGATCCGGGTCCAAGCCTCCTTTGTGCAAGCCAAAGGCGACAGTGGCAAGGACAACATTCTTTAAACTGGACAGGGAAACTCAGACTCAGATGATGAAGTGCTTTGGTTAATGTGACAGCAAGCCATGAGTTATGAGAATGCGAGTGAGTACAGGATACATGCTCTGTGTTAATGTAAAAATCCATGCTGGTCATATGCACAGCTATGCAGTATGTAGAGAGGTGAGAATGAATCAATGTGAGGATCCAAAGCAGGACAGCATCGCAATAGGCAGCAGGGTAGAGAAGAGCCAGGTCAGTCAGCCCTGGGACAGAACAGTAGAAATAGGCCATTGTAATACATGGTAAAGAGATGAGAAGAAAACAGATTGTGGCAAATATTGGTGACTTTACACAGCGTGAGAGTCTGAACCAGGGGGTAGGCAGGCGGCAGCACTTAACTATGAATGGACTCGCACCACCATTAGCAGATAGAAGAGGGCAGCTCAGGACATAGGAGCGAGATTCAGGAATTTAACTAGTCTGGCGGAGGACCTGTAAAGAACGTTGTTAAGAAAGACTACAGCTAAAATGGTTAAAACCTGTAATCAGAGAACAGACTGTATTAAAGAAATTAAAAACTGGATGGCTCAAAAATAGCTGTGAATGGTGTGAAATAAGTTGATCATTGGTGACTAGTTAATTGAAAACCTGCTGACAGAATTTTACTCAAATATATCTTGACATTAAAAACACCTGCCTAATATTCTAAGGGTGCTTCTTGTGCTACTAAAACAACTCTGACCTGTCAAGGCATGGACTCCACAAGACCCCCTTCTGTGTCCTGTGGTATCTGGCACCAAGAAGTGAGCAGCAAATTCCTTAAGTCTTGTAAGTTGTTAGGTGGGGCCTCCTGGATCGCATCAATGAGCCTTGAGTGCCCATGACTCTGTCACTGGGTCACTGATTGTTCTTCCTGGGAGAACCTTTGGTAGGTACTGACCATAGCATACCATTTTGGAGATGATTTGACCCTTGTCATAGTGTCTCATGCATGACTGGGTTGATGCTGATTGTTTGCAAACTCTGATATTCGGACAACTCTAAATGACTTTATCTTCGATCTTTATGACATAACTATGCAGACATCCCAGTTTTTTTTTATTGCACAGGTAGACCAAAACAGCTACTGCAGAATATTGTATTCATTGTCTGAACACTACATTACTATTCAGCCTCTTACTTTTCATGTATTTGTGTGTATAGATATTTTAATACACTTTGATCACATTCCAGTTCAGAACACACACGCATGCTTTATGGCCTTTGAGTATTTTTCATTGCAGTTAGCTCTGGTTAAGTTAGCATCAGTGATGCATGGAGGTAATGACAGAAACCCAATTAGAACTAGAGCCTTCTCTCACTCTCTCTCCTGAAGTGTAGCATGTATAACGTATGTCCTAGCTGCACACCTATCATTTTTATTGCATGCTTTATCTTCTGGGGCACTGCGGTAGAAATCTCTTGATTAACACACATATTCACACATCCATCTAAAATGCACACATGGCCCACCCTACATTGGCTGCCTTTTGTAATCTAATGCTGTTGTTTTTCCTACTTTTTTCTTCCCTTTCCTTTTTTTTAACTGTGCCTGGTACAATGAAGCTCATGCCCATGATTATATACAGAGTACTGGGAAGATGTTAGGCACATAAGCACATTAGTTACAGGTTTTTTATGTGTCTATGCTTGTAATCATATTAGCACAGATATAAATGACCATAAAAACAGTAAAAAAAAGAAAGATGAATTTCTCATTTTTTAAGAAAGTAATTCTTGTGAGCTAGTTTAAAGAGCAAAGCTTGGTTCCAGATTTTTCCTGAATACCTCCAGCCAGCGCTTGTCATGACGTGCTAGGCCAGACACAGAGGGACAAACACTTGCAGAGATGGAGGTAAAGCAAGCAGATTTATTAACACAAGGGGATAAACAAAAGGGGGCAAGTAAGGCAAAAAAGCAGCAACTGAACCAGCTACTGAACAAAAACGGCTAGGCCGACCAAACCAGGAACTGCAGCACGCTGCCGTGGGCGTCGGTCACCTAGCTGAGACGTGGGTTGTCAGTAAATCCTGGCCATGAGCGAGCAAGCCTCGCTGATGACTTGATTGGCAGGGTGACCTGCTCCTGAATGTGAACTCTGAGCAGAAACTGGCCTCAACACACTTCTACAGTACGGAGAACCTCAAGGTCCCAAACGATACAATTCTCAGCACCGAATGGTGGTGTCAAGGCTTCTTAAATACCCCCCTATCCCAGGTGAAACTCATGAACATGAAACGAGACACTGAATCAAACACATGAACCAAATGAGGCGGAAGTCCTAATTTGGGCCTGTGGGCGGCGGCTCAGCCCCGGCCCCGGGGAAGGGTGCAATACCGAGGGGCTGACAGCGTTGTTCAATTCCATCACCAGCTCTATTGATTTGACATCATTAACATCATGCTTGTAATTATTCTAATATCAGAGTTTTAGCCTAGATAACAAACGGTAACAGATAAGCAGATTTTATAACATGAAAAATATTACACTTAAATATAAAGACATTAAATATGAAAATAATATTATTATAATTATTGAAACAATTTATTTTCTATATCATGTTTAACACTCATCATATGAAGATATGAAGATATCTGTTTCTGCATTAACTCTGTAATGTGACCCTACATATCCCTCTAGAACAAGTCAGTGATTGGTCGATTTGTGTGTCAGTCATTTGACCCTTTCCTCTTAATGTAGGCAGTTGTTGGCCACACATGTCTGGCAAACGCCAGAGGTCTGGTTTGTGAGACTACTATTAAGCATAGTCTTGAACAGCTTAGTCAGTGGAAATGGCTCATTCAACTGTTTTCTAGACTCTGTCTGTTCATGACTCTTACTACAATAGAACACTGCTCCTTTGTAATGCCCATTCAGTCTATTGGTCATTCAATGATCACACTGTTTAAAGGACAGCTAATATTTGCAAATGATATTAAACAAACAAAGAAATTGCTGCCGGCCTTGCATTCAACATTGCCGGCCTAGATACAATGAGGTCCTGGATTTAATCTGTACAGAATGTGTTCTACAGTAGCTTTTTCATTTAGGCACGGCGGACTTTCCTGTCTTCTTGGCTCCTCCATGCCTGTGGTATTTTTATATGCAGGCCACATCAGCAAGGTAACGTGTACATTCCCATATTAAGCTAGAGGTGCGAGGATTGCTATTTATTCACCGCCATGATGTCACCCCATTCGTTCTTGCACAAGCCCTTGGGTTGCCATGGAAATCCATTTATGCCTCACTTCATGGGACCAAGATGATTTTTGGAGTTCAGGCTCAGAAAGGCAAACAGTTGAAATAGAGGCTGGACGGTAGAGTGTTTATATGACTCACAATTTGTCTACTAGAATGTGATGATCATGTCCTAACATGCCCCATGGTTAAGCCTCACACTATATATCATGTCATATGATATGACATTTTTTCTGTTCTGACCAATCAGGATGGATGCAGGGATTGGTTAGATTAGTTAGTGGCTGCAGGCCTTTATAAATTGAAATCAGTATATTAACAAAAAGCAGATTTTTTTTTAGTCCATCTTATTTTTGCTGTGAAGGCGTCCTGTGGTATCTGCACCAAGATGTTAGCAGTATATCTTTTAACCTCTTAAACAGCCTATGGCGCAGCAGCGGACCGAAAGTGTTATTGCAACTTCTATTATCAAAGAATGGCCCACCAGTTTTCACAGAAGTCCCAGTAGTAACTGAGTAATGCATCTTAGTGTGTAATAAGCCTTGCTGTGTTACGGGTTTAAGTTGGAATGGAAAATTTCATGCATCCATTTATCTTCTTATCCCCTTCTTTCTGGTTAGGTTTCCGGTGGGTCCGGAGCCCAGCCTGAATCATTGCGCGCAAGTCAAGAATACTCCCTGGATAGGGAACCAGTCTATCACAGGGTACCACACACAGCCATTCACTTACACACTCATACCTACACTCTTTAAAAAATGGCTTTTTGAGTGATGCCATGGAAGAACCATTTTATGCCATAAATAACCATTTTTGTAAAAAAAAGAAAAAAAGAAAAAGAAAATATGTTTGTGTGCGAGCATTTGTGTAAAGTACCCTTTATTGGTTTACAGAAGTCAATGTAAAGGTCCTTTTCCAACTTAAAGGTGTTTCACACTCACAGCTCTTGTAGCACCTACAGTATTAGCAACATGACTGTGATCAGGGTATGGCTATGTTGACATGAACCCAAACCTACAAAATAAAAAAAGCTTTCAGTCTATTGATCTTCTCTATCTTTCTTCTCTTATGTCATGCTCAACCACTATAAACGATTGCACTTTAGGGCAGAACTAAAGCAAAGCGCTGGCCACATGTCAAAAATATGTCATGCCTTTTTACCGGCTTGATCAATAAATCAGTCGTCTGCTCTTCTGTGCGATGACAGAACAGGCAGTAAGAGGTTTAATCTGGAAATATAACACCCACTAGGTACACACACACACACACTGACACAGAAGCACACACACACACACTTTCACACCTAAGGGCACTGTTTCTCCTGCCAGAATTTAGTAGCATTTCATGTGTGCCGCTTTTTTTATTGTGGGGATTCATTGCAAGTGTTGCATAAGTGCAAATTTATTATATTAGTTATAGTGCCACCGTAGAGGAAATATTGCACAAGTGGAGCTGTATATCATCGCTGGGCATTCAAAAAAGGAGCACCCATCCAAAAATAGCACTTCTGCAGCGCGTGTGAATAATGTGGTATGAAGCTGTGGCTTTGCGCGAAATTTCCCAGCTTAACATATGGTTAAGGGAGGCTGAGGCTAGATCAGTGTAAACTGCTCTTCCAATGTGGATTCAATTATAGAATTACAGCGACATCAAGAAAGCATCCAATGAAATATGTACCTTAGGATTTAATGTCGTAAACCATTTGCAGTTCACATCCTTTTGCTAAATTATTGATGTTTTTTTTCTCTTTTCATGACACTCTTGTCATGTTCCCTGTCTCCAGTCATTCTAAATCCTGTGCTTGAATCTACCCTGCATGACTTCTTCTACTGTCGTCATTAAAATGGATGCGTTAGAGCAGGAAAGACACTGCACTGAAAAAGAGGGCATTGAACTCACTTGCACATTGGGTATATTATTTTACTGCTGGTAAAACTTCACGCAACTAGCTGTGCAAAACTATTTCTGTGCAACATTAGAATTTCATGAAGCAATTTCATGTAGCAAGGTTATATGAGCATTACATCATTAGTGTTTCAGCCAGTATGATATAAATTATATTTAATATTATTTAGCCTATGTTTGTGCCTTTGTGTCATTTTACATGATAAGAGACAAAAAGAAAGACACAAGTTAAAAAGGCATAGTACACACTAACACAAACAGTACACACTCTGGAAGGATAACTAGCTAGCTAAAGCTAAACTGATTACTAGCAAATTTGTCTCAGCCTAAGATGTTCTGCCTACACATAAACAAAGCATCTGATATCTATTTATCTGCCTTAAGCTGTCCATAACTCTCAGGATCTTATTGGTTACATTCTGATTGGCAAGTTCAGGTTCAATTCTAGTCAGTTATAGGTGTGTCACTGGACCCAATTTATTAAAATGTTGCTGTGCCCCACTAAAAAACACGGTGGTAAAAAGTAAATACCCTGGATTGTTGAGCCAACCTACAGGACACTCCACACAAATTCACTACATGCCACTATATTTCCCATAATACCCCAGCATCCCTCCAAGAACTTTAGCAACTAACACTTTCAGTCAGAGTAATAGTAACAGACATTCGTAAATATTTAAAGAAAAGTCAGCCGCTACGCAACAGACAAGGTAACGGTAGCTCAGAGCTATCTGTTTTGTTTAAGGCCACTTTTAACAGCAAATACTACCCCAAATACATATTAGACCACAAAAGCAAAGGCAATAATTAAACTAGCAAAGGCATCAGTTACATTAGTATGGGCTTTATTTATGCTAGCTGCTAAAAGGGGCGTTGATAACACATGCTTGCAAAATAAAAAGTAGAACAGTGAACTACTCATTTTAAAAGCCTGTTATCTAGTTAATGTAAATTGATGATACAAAAACAAAAACACATGATTGCATGTAGTTTTATGCCAAAAAGAAGTTGTACTAGTATTATTAACGTAATAATAAAATAATAATAATAATAATAATAATAATAAGGAATCTTAAATAATACTATTATTTGGCAAGCAGTGATGTAACAGCTATGCCCCTGTGGAAGTTGTCTATAAATGCCCACAATTTTCACAATCGTCTTCTCCTACACACCATGCCAAAACCACAGGCTGACAGGGTTAAATTATTTATCATTACTGGATTATAAGTTAATTAAAATTTGCCATTCCAATCTAAAGTAATTCAGCTGAATGTAATTTAATGACAAAGTCTACTTGAACTTAAATAAGCTTTTTAATACCTTGTCATATGTCTGGTCATATTAAGCTCTAGCCATCATCACTGTTATATTGTTTGCCATCTCTGAAACATCTTCTGATTTTTAATTACATCACCATGCATCAGCAGGGGAAAATCCTATGAATTGTAATCCTAATAATATCATAATAATATAATGTTTCACCACCACCAGAGAAAGCTCAGAGACCCTCCCAAATACTGCTTGGAAATTGGGCATGATACAGAAAACGAGTCATGATTTTTATACACTGTGAAACAGTACCTTAGTCCACTGTTGCTCAGACTGCATCAGTACTTTATCACTAAAGTGTTTCAGCCCACACTCTTTTCTGAATGAAGCGCAGAACAGAGCAGCCAATCAAAACAGACATATTTACATACATCAAGGCTCAGTACAAAACAGCCTGTTTAAGTAACAATTAAATTACGTTAAACAGTTTTTGGTATTTTAACCACACAAATGCCTTTTTTACCCAGGAGGTTAAAAAATACATTTAATGAAAAATGCACTATTGCTATTACATTATCACACGAATTACATTAATAGAATAATTGCATTTTGGATTATTCACTTTCCACAATAACTGTATTAGTGGAATATTCTTTAACAAAGTAGACACATTTAAAGCAGTTTTGTGTCAGCATGAAATGTCTAGGATAGGTCACATCAGGAACACTGATGTAATACAATAGCCTAGTGACAACACTCCTGCTTGAAGATTACACTCTTACCCTAATGCATGCTTAAGTGATGAATGACCACCATTAAGACTGCAAAGGCACATATTACATCCCAGAATGTCTTTGTATGATAAGTTGTTGGTCACTTGTAGTCATGGAAGGCCTAAGAAATAGGCTTTTTTTTTACAGTGATCAATTACTGTATACTGTATACATTAAGTGCACATAACATGTACATGCAGATTACTTACACACTTCTGCAGTTAAGGTGGACTACACTGGAAACGTTGCTGCCACCAACAAAGCAAAACAAGGCAAGGCAAGTTTATTACATAGCACCTTACACCATACACATCATTCAATCAAATTACTTTACAAATGAAAAGCTAAATCAATTCAAATCAGATTCAAAATGAAAAAATAACATGAAAACAAGTAACAAGTAGCTGGAAATGTAATGATAGCACTTTATATGAATGGTTCACTCTAGATGTTTTGCAAATGCTTGTTGTTATATTACATTTAAGTAAATGTCTATCAAAGGATTGCTGCTGTGTTTTTCACCTAATCTCCGTTTGCTCCATTTGATTACTACATGCAATAATTTTGACAGTTTCCCCTGTACTTAGTAAAAGAACAGAAGAAATGTTGGCTCAGCATTGTCTTCAGCACCTACCCATTGGCCTCTGTTATAACTGTTCTTTGCTGTACAGGTAAAGTACAGGTAAATTACTGCCTATGGTAATAAACTGTAAGCTCCAAATGTAGCAGACAAGAATAAGGCTGAAAAACATTCATATAAAGCCCTCTAAAATCTGAAGGAAATAGCTGTAAATTATTTACGCTTACATCATTTGGCTGATGCTCTTTTCCAGAGCGACTTACGACTGTACTATGTTACACAGCAAGCCAAAAGTAGCAATAGGACTCTATTGGTGAAGTGTGGTGTAGTTGCCCAGCCAGAGAATTGAACCCTAGTCTTTCCATTAGTAAGGCAGTGTTGCTATTCAGTGTTGATACATAAACCACAACAAATACTGTTATACTAAAATTAAGTGTTGTGGTAATATCCACTAAAGTCTGCATAAAAAACGATATGTATGATAAAGCAGTGCTTCAAAACCACTGATCAGACAGACCAATCAGAGAACTGTCAAGGGTGGTCCTAATATTGCTAATGCCTTCTGTCCAGCATTCCCAGAAGACAACAGAGAAAGTGAAGCAGAGGGAAAATGAGCCAATAAGCTTCTTTTACATGGAGGTGGTGCTGTAGACCTTGCTATGTCACTAGTGCATACTAGTGCTATGTTATTAGTGCATACTCACTAATAACCTTCTTCAGCTTTTAGTGGAGTGACACCTCTAAAAAGGCAGAATTCTCTTTACTGCTTGGTGTGGATTCAGAAAAAATAGGCCTACACACCGCATGCAGACATACCATGCCAAACAGATGTAAGAACAAATGGACGAAGAAACAAATGAATGCACAACAGACCGACAGGGAAAGTAATGAGCAAGCTTTCTAACATGTGCTGGTTGGGTTAGCCTTAGCTAGCTAGTTTTTTTCGCTAAGTTTCTACTGCCTAGTTTTGTAAAGTTGTATGGAACGATAATTGGTGAAAGAACTGCTTATGTAAGCATTACAGATGATAGGAGCTCCCCAAAGTCATATATATGTGTATACATATGTTCACTATATGGACAAAAGTACTGGGACACACCTCTTAATCAATTAATTCTGGTGTTTTAATCAGTCCCATTTCCACATTTCTAAAAATCAAGCACCTAGTCATGCAGTCTGCCTTTACTGCCATTACAGTAATGAAATAAAGTGTGGTTCTAAAGAGCTCACTGAACTCCAGCATAGCAGTGTAATAGGATGCCAATGTTGCAACAAGTTCCTCCTACATATTCCACCATCATTTGTAAGTGATTGAAAAGTGGACGTGTTTAGGAACCACAGCAACACAGTTACGAAGTGGGTTGTAACGTAAGGTTACAGAGTGGGGTCGCTAAGTGCTGAGGCTCATAGTAAATAAATGTCACTGCTCTGCTGACTCAATAAATGCAGAGTTACAGAGTTACAAACTAACTGCTGTTAGAGCTG
This sequence comes from Salminus brasiliensis, assembly GCF_030463535.1. Taxonomy (NCBI): domain Eukaryota; kingdom Metazoa; phylum Chordata; class Actinopteri; order Characiformes; family Bryconidae; genus Salminus; species Salminus brasiliensis. The sequence continues at coordinate 18,728,472 of NC_132878.1, forward strand.
CAAAAAAGGGGAGAACAACTTTATGTTTATGTCTATGGATGTAGAATGGGATGTCATAAAAGCTCCTGTAGATGTAATGTCAAGGTGTCCTAAACCATCTGTCCATATAACGTATATTTGTCACCCTCAGGAGCAAGATTAGCATACTCAAAAAGTAAGATTTTGGTTCCCTAAGGCTTTAGCCCTAACTCAGAATGTAAATATCCAAATCCTAAAGCCTAATGTTGTTAAGAATCAACTCAATTTCACCACATAATCTGTTAGGAATTTTAAGCATTTGGAGATTTATAGAGGTCCAACCATGATCCGTTGTCCATAATCAGCTGAGAAATAGTTGTGTATGATATTTAAAAAGTGCATCAGTGAACATGCTAAGAGTGGGTTAGACTATAGCCTTTCCATCTACACAACTTTCCAAACAATGACAGTCAAAAAGTTCAACTGCCAGAACTTCAAACTGTCGAACCCACTCACTCCACTAGGATGGAAACTCTGCTAGTACTTGTTTGCTGGCAGACATCATCAAACACATACATACACACACACACACACATTCTGGTAGGTAGAAAGCTGATGTGTTGGAAACCTAAAGTTGAGGCTGCTAATTGTACTGTAGCATTTATTTACTTGTTTAGCGTTGTCTGCATTTTTAGTTTCAATGAGCAATTTTCACCAACCATTTAAATATATAGAGATATTCCTTCTTAAAACCTGCTTAATCACCAGTGTTGTCTTATTTAGGATTTGTTGATGTGTTCTATCATAAAAAGAGCAGAGCTGGGAACAATTCTGTAGACTTCCTGTTAGGACTTTGCTCAAGAACATATACATACGACGATTTATAGAAAGATATTGGCCCAAAATCTTTACTGTATAATATAAGTTCAGTGGTCAGTTTTTAGCTGGCTGGTTTGCTGCTAATTGGGATATCACAGGTAATTTACATCAGACAGTAAGTTGCTATTTATGCCTTTTCAGGTTGAATATACTTAGACAAAAGCCCACCTCAGGATGGGAACCAAAGAACATTTACTGCACTCGGTTTTTGTGTGGGCAGAGAATCCATTTCTTGGCTGATTGATTATTAACTTGCACTCATGTTGGCTGTTTTAACAGTTTAGTAATCTTCCAAACAGTGTTTACATGAGTCACAGTTCGAACAACGCTCGTTCGGGAGAATGTCAAGGAGGAAACGGGGTGGTTTTATGCTCATGCAGCATCAAGAGTCTCTGGAAAAGAGTACTTGAGTGAAGCAACTAAAAAGTAAGAGCACTTCATGTCTAATAGCTGTTGCCAATAGAAGTGAGATCGAAAATTCATCTTTAAAATTATGAAAAAAATTATTTTACACAGTTTTTTTCTTTCTCTAAATGTAGTAGATTGGACGAGACATCTTTGGTGAACACAGTAAACCTGGGACTGGGAGGAGCCGGGAGCTGAGCAGACGTAAATGGGCTATACAGGGGAAAACCAAAGAGGGAACCTGAACCTAAAGCAACAGGCAAAGCCTGGGCATGGGGACACTAAAGCTAAACAAGGGGAGAGTCGTGCTCTAAGAGAGGGGTAGCTGGGGAACCAGCCGTAGACCAAGCGGCAGGGCCAACCTAACCTGAATACGCAGCGTGCTGCTTTGAATGTGGGTCGCCTTGCTTGGACGTGGGTAACCTGAGAATCCTGACATGAAGCGAGCAAGCTTTACTAGTCGCGTGAGTTGCAGGGAGATGTGGGTAAAGCACCGGAGCTGACCTGAACACACCGGAACCTCTGGGCGTCCTAGAGGTTCCAGACGATTCAATTCTCAGCAGCGAACAACGGTGTAGGGGCTCCTATAGTACCCCCAGTCCCAGGTGTAACACATGAACCAAACAATGAACATGAATCGACTCAAACAAACAGGCAGTCCTTATTTGGGCCTGTGGGCGGCGGCTCACAGGCGTGCCTGACAACGTCATAACAATAACACAGTGCTGGTACATCAAAAATGTGTTGTGTCCAGAATTTTACGTCAGTATTGCTTATCTATTCTGTGTGCGGATTTTTTGCAGCCTAAAGTGCATCTTTTTAGGTCCTGCTTTCTCACTGCCACTACTGGTCTACATGTACCTTTATCTATACCAACCATTGGCGAAACTGCTTCCTAGAAAGAAAGAGCAAGATAGAGAGAATTAGCTATAGAACCAAGTAGACCAAATATTCTAAAAAGGTCCAAAAGCACTGACCCAGCCAACATGCTCACATGGGTGGAATGTGGGCCAGGTAGTATCCAGTTGGGCATGGGCTCTGAGTGGGTTAGCAATGCGTTTTTACTGGGACCCAGTTGGACTTCTTAAATGGGGCCAACCCCATGGACATGTTAGTAGGGGAATATTAAATCAATAATCAAATCATTAAGGGGAGTACCAACATTTTTCCCACTACATGCACTGATATGACATATCTTAGCTTGTATGTGGAAATTGTACAGTGATTCTTTTGGTAAAAGTCACCAAATCCTCAATCGTGCCTAGAGTCAGTGACCTCTCTTTATTTTCAATCAAAAATATGATTAAATGAAATCTATGATACTTGTTATTACATAATTTCTGGTTCCCATAAATCATCAGATGTTCTTTGAAGGCCTAGAAGGCCCTGAGGTTTCCCTAGGGGTCAGCATGATGGTAACTAGATGTTCATGTTAGCTACATTAGCTTGGATTGATTACATTAAGGGCAAGGAGAAACCTGCACACCTTTGATTTTGTGTCAAACTATAGTCTACATTTTTCACGACTCTCAGGGCATCGCCCAGATCATGAAGAGACCTTGGGCCAGAAACAGGATGTGAAGTTGAGGTCATTAGTTAATCTCATCCTTCCTGATAGTAGAAAAGCTTTGGGAACGTTATTTTCACTTATCTCTTAAAGAATTCTACGAATACCAGAGACGAACCCCGAAGGACAAAACTTCTTTCATAGGGTGAATCACACCCTGCAGAAGATAACTCTTGTCATTTTTTTGTGTTGATGGATAGCTTTTTTTTTACCTACGTATCTTTATTAGGCTAGTTAAAATGAATGCATCACTGAGGAAATGAAAATCTATGTATTTTATTTTATTTGATTAGTTTCTTCCATAACTGTGCTTTTTTAAAGTGACATTGACAGAAGATGGTGATCTTTTCCACCATGCTGTTTTACTTGGTACATTAGCACCTGATAGATGAGCTACATTATGCAGTTTCCTCTCATCATCAAGGGCACTTTCAGCAATTCCCAAAAGTAAGCTGGCTCATTACTTGCCAGAGACGTCTAACACACAGACACACAGACACACACACACACACTTGCTCGGTTTCAGAAGCAAAGAAAGGCATGAGGCTGAAAACAGAAACCTAGCTTAAGAGAAGCTTAAGGGACATCCAGCTAGGAACATCTAAAAAAAAAGTTTACACAATGCTCAGACGGTTGTGGGGGACATTTGGAAAATGTTGCTCAGGCTGCCCTGGCATTTGAAGGGGTCTGAGAGTAGTGGGTTTGGGCGGGAGGTAAACAATCAACAGAGCGGCTAATACCCAAAGCTTAGGCCAAAGAAGCAGCCAAGGCTTACTAATGCTCATATTAGTATTTCACACTGACTGCACTCTGACAAGAAGCTTAAGCCACTCTCTCTCTCCCTCGCTCTCTTTCTCTCTCTCTCTCTGCTCTATCATCATTGTTATTCTAGCACCTTGCCTTTTGGTAGACACTTGGTCCAGTGCCATGCAGCTGTTGTGAGAAGTCAATGGTGTCTCAAAAAGGAACCCCTCTTTAACTTGGCATTCACACTCGCTGCTCAGGATGATGAATGCGAACCCTAGGTGTGAACATGGGAGGCATTATTAGAAACAATAACTGTATATATCTCAGACCTCCAGACTCTTCAATATTCAAGACATTGTGAGATCTCAGATTTCTCCACAAGTTTAATTAAGGCAATTGAATAATGTTGGAATTATCAATTGAATTATTTTTATATTAATTGAATTTTTGTTAGTTGGGCAGACACTTAAAACCTTGAGCTAAAAGTAGGAAAAGATATGAAAAGATCTTCTACCTTTTGGTTTTGAACACAGCAGCAGTATAACACTGATGTCCAATAAAAAAAATGTATCTCCGTTTTGTTCGTTTTTAGTGTTCTCCATGGTTTGAACCCCGTAGCTGCTCTGTAAACTGTGTAAATACTTCTGGATGAATAGACAAATAGACAAATAATGAACTCTGACACTGACAACCATTCAGAGTTGAGGATGTTTTTGCTTTCTTTTGTAAAGTCACAGGAGATGTTTTGGAGATGTTTTTCATTGGACAGTGACTATAACTTGTATATGCTTGTGATTTCTAGTATTTATATTATATTGAACAAGTTCTAGCTACTGTATTTAAATACTGCTATATGTGTTCAGCTGCATTCAATACCTCAGTTACTCTTAGCAAATACCTCAGTTACGGTTAGCAAATACCTTACAGTTACTCTTAGCAGATACCTCAGTTACGCTTAGCAAATACCTGTTACATTTAGCAGATACCTCAGTTATGCTTAGCAAATACCTCAGTTATGCTTAGCAAATACCTCAGTTATGCTTAGCCCATACTTCAGTTACGGTTAGCAAATACCTCAGTTATGCTCAGCAGATAATTTACAGTTATACTTACCAAAAACCTCACAGCAATGCTTAGTAAATACCTTTTCATTACAATAAGTTACTAACACTTCATAGATACGCTTAGCAAACACCTAAGTTGAGCTTAATGAACAAGGATATTTATTGGTGGACATTTTCATTTTTGTTTTGGCCTAATTATGCATGAACTACTAATACTTCATTTTGGGTAATGCATGACATTAATCTTTTACAACATTTCAAATTCAATGCAACTGACTTTCCACTTTCATACAGAGGCATGTTTAACCCCCTCAAGTATTCTCCCAGCTTGGCATTCATAGTCAATGAATGCTAAAACACAGCAGTCTCTCGCAATGCTTCAACTTTATAGTCGGTGCGAATATGTGACACGTGCAGGAAATTGGAATGCCCAGATTTTACAGCAGGCCATATTAGACCAGAATCACACATCCCATTTTCTTTAAGGGAAGTGCTATGAACTGTGTGTTTTTAGAAGGAGGAGAAAGTCAAAGAAGCCTATTTCCTTCCCTTGCCTACAGGAAAGCGTCAAGGGCTATGAACAATATTTATAGCTGTGAGGGGATTCATTGCACATTCTTTTCCCCCTACCTAGCATAATCCTTATCTTCCGGCCTTGTGCTTTTTTTTGGGTTTCATTGCCCTCACTCATGCTCTCGTTCTCACACACACACTCACATCCACACTCACAACTTGGGTGTTTCTATTGACCTGTATTTGCGTAGCTAAACCATGTAATGCTTTACATAGTCTAGTGTAAGAAGTTATCTGCCTATATTTTGTTTCTCAATTAAATGCTGCAGTTTTGTACAACAGGATCAACATATTCAAACGTTCCAACATCCTGAAAACCTTGTAACCCCACAAAGAGCTAAATACATGCCCTCACTGATACACACACACTTTTAATAGCCTTTTTTGTTACGTTGTTTATTTTCCCCTTCACCCCTGTCTGGCTCGCGCTAGTTTCACAGGCCAGATAAATGTGTTTTTGATAAACCCTGAGAAAAGCAATCTCATTTGCTGTCAAAACACATAGCACAACTCCAGCCAATCCGGGAAAGCCAATCCGGATCACATCGTGATCGCCAGGCCCGACCAGGATTGAACCGGATCACAAAGAGGCAAAAGGCGAGTTAGCTCAGCGCTGAGCGTTTAGCGCTTAGCTTAGTGGGGTCCGCTTCTTGTCCGACTGACCTCGATCTTCTGTGACCCCCGAACCACAAGAGAGATGGAATAAACAAGGCAAGGGCTCTGACTTTAATGGAGATTAGCTTTTAGCGTGAAGCTTTATTCTGGCTGCTGGGGTAGTGCAAAGCTAATGGTGCTGAGGGGAAAAAGTGACAGTGGAGCTTGTGTGGGGTCACTGTGCTAAAAGAGACCACCCACATTTTAACAGTGGGTACTGTATCCCACGACACACTGACCTCTGTGTTCATTCATCAAACACACACATACACACACTCGCACACACACACACACATACACACATATTTCAGCTTAGCGTGAGATAGACTCACACTGCATATATACACAAACGCATATGCTACACTGACTTGGAGGCTAGAATACAGGCTGTTGCACTCATTTTCTCTATCTCTCTCTCTCTCTCCCTTATTTTCTTTATGTCTCTCTCTCTCATATTCACACACAGATGCAGAATTGGAAGTATTTTGAAAGTAGATCAGCACAATCCTTTGCACTTTAGAATTTAGCTTTTATGAATAAGTAATGAGATTCTTAGAATTAGCAAGGTAATGCAGACTATCAGCAGTTTCACACACACACAAATTCACAAACTCTGCACCACCATTAAGTGTGTGTTTGTGTGTGTGTGGGTGTGTGTGTGTGTCTTGGATGCCTTCCACCCTCCTGTCCAATTTCAAATCAATTCAGGCAATTTAATTCTCATTCAGGGTCTGCACTGAACAAAGATTGCAGAGGAATTGAACCTGGCACAGACATATTGGAGGTTAACAGCAGGGTGTCCTGGAATGGCACCATATCTGTGTGTGTGTGTTTGTGTGTGTGTGTGTGTTTGTGATGTCCATAGCCTTTGCACTCATCTCGTGCCAGAAATTCTTGATCTTTTGTGCACATCTATGGCTCCATGCATGTTGTACTTGTACTGAGTGTGCATGGAACTGAGTGTGTGCCTCCTTCTTCACTTGACTCATGGTTCTTAGTCGTTCTCTACGAGCACACTGGTCTTTCTCATTTGTATAACAAATGATTTAAATAGACGGGTGAGTCAGAGTCTATCGTCAGAATAAGACAGTGAGAGCCTGCATTATTGCTCTAAAAGGAAAGAAACAGGCCACTTATATTAGTAATTAATGTACAAAATATGCAGTATTTTAGTTCAGATAAGTGCAGACACTGAAATGGTGAGGGTTACATGGAAACATGTCATATACTGAGTACAATATATTGTCACTGTCATAGCAAACATATTTCCATTTATCTTTTTTTCTTTTTAAAGATATTTTACAGCAATCGAAACCACCTGTTGATCACAGCAGTTTCCGTAAAGGTCACAGATTATATATTAGTTCATTGTTGGGGAACACGGCAACCCAAATTGCAGGAGAATTTAACCGCATAACTAAGACCCAACATGTCAGAATGAGGCCATCGACCATAGACCATCGGATAGCAGTGGTGAGTAAGAAAAGTTGAAAGGGGGGCAGGGTTTCGAGGGTGTGTGTAAAGACAATGAAAAGCTAGCAAGTTGACAAGCCACATTTACATATAAACGCATCCGCACGCACACACAAATCCCGGGCCCGCTTGCCTCCCAGTAGGGGTGTAATAGGCAGATGACAGTGCAGATCAGGGGGCAGTGGAGTAGAGAGGAGACTAAGTCTGACCTTTGACCTTCCCCATAAACAGCACAATGGCAAGAAGGTGCCAGCCGTCCACATCCTCCTCATCCTAAAAGAAAATTCCAGCAGAGAGTGGGCCTTAGGCATGCACCCCATAGGGTCCCAAATCAACCCCTTTTACCCCAGATAACCCTCTAAATCTTTACCAACCCCCACTAGCCACACTAACCCCCCCCCCCCCCCCCCAGGTAATCTTTGTTACCATGAATTAGCTCACACTCCTGCTTCTAAAGGCTTAACTGTCTAAAGCCTTAGCACTGAAGTCAAAACTGGGTGTTGTTTTTAGAACTTCATACAACTTTCTCTCGTCCTGTTTTTTCACATTTTCATTTATGGTTGCAGAATGATGTTTTTTAGGTTATTGGCTTTCTAATTCTAATTCTTAGAATAGATCTAATTCTTAGTCCAAAGTACTCAGAAGTACAAAGTTTTGGATTCAGATTTCTATTCAATGCCAACAACCATTAACATGTATATTTATTATATTAAGAAATAAACACTAAGCCAAGATATTTAAAAAGCTGTCTGTATATATATATGGATGTCCAACAGGACAATTATCCTAATCATACCTCAAAATCCACCAAGGTTTGGTTTCAGAAGAAGTCCTGGAAGATTCTGGAGTGGTCGCCACAGTCACATGACTTGAACCCCATAGAAAATCATTGGTGGGATTTGAAAAAGCACACAAACCCAAGAATATCATCACGTTTGCTTACAGGTCACAACAGCAAAAGTGTGCTCTACTAAAGATAATTCTGGGACTGCAGGAGTCACTAAAAGTAGTGTGTTGAATTTGGAGAAAGCAGTTGTTGGCGGTGTTGAGCTTTTAAATGTTTTTGTTAGATTGGTTTATTGCAAGCAGCTAAAAGTTTGTAAAGTTTGTAATTGAGTAATTGAATTCAGTAACTGAATGAAAATAGTTGAATAATTGATGGATCTCGTGACATTTCAGTGGTAATTGTATTTGGTGCAAAAAAGATGTTTTGTAAAAACAACTATTGTGAAAACTCCTGACATAGCAACATGGCTCGGGGGCCCAGGGCTTTTTAGCGCGCTATCATGTGACATGGTCTCCAGAAGACTGTAGAATGGAACCCCTTGGCAAGCTTTTTCTAAAAATACATTGTTTTGGTCTTTACATCCCAGGGGCAAGCTAGTACAGCCCTGTTTATGTTTTTTGTTGTTATTGTTATAAATGCATACCATCTACCTGGTCTCTAGAAATGTTTTTCTTTTTGTTTTTCAAACTGCAAAAGTTTGGACACAAAGCTAACTTAAAAAAATGAAAATGTAAATAAATAAATAAATAATTCACACAAAACAAAATCACACAGTAATGCTATATTATTTTGAGATACTTTAGCCTTTAAGTACTTTTGCTATGTATTGCTTTATTAAACCTTTAAACCTTTAAACCTCAAAGGTTATTACTATTGTTAAGCTATGCATGGGAGCTGCATTACATTATTACATACATAGTTTGTTACACATTTAAATGAACTCCACCTGTATACATTTATATTCACTATATGTGTTGGCAGTACAACTGCAAAGCATGCAAAGAAATATTAAGGTTACATGATGAAAAGGCAAAAGAGATTTTTTTTTAAAGTAAGCACCAAGAATATGAAAATAATAATAATAATAATAATAACAATAATAATAAAATGAGCAACAATATTAATAAAGATATGCAATAAAGCACAGCTAATAGCAGTTATAGTAGAATACAAGGAAACAAATATGACTAAAAAAACAATAATATGACTAAAAATAAATTTTGATTTATATGCACAAATGTTATTATATTTATATATAATATATACATGTATTATATACATTTTAAAAATATTATTATTATTATTTTTAATGGAACCAGAAATGGTTCTGCTATGGCATCGCTAATCACCAGCTTATACATTTAGTTTTAGTCACAGATTCTTTTCATAGACACTCTACACACAGATCAGCCATTCTTTAGCACCACTTGCCCCCTCGTGCTGCATCAACAGATCTATCATTCGAGGCATGGACTCCACAAGATCTCTTGTGTGGTATCTGGCACCAAGATGTAGCAGATCCATTCAATCATTTCAATTGTCAGGTGGGGCCTCCATGGATGGAGCATCATTGAGTCCCAGGTACCAATAACCACTTTTGGTAGGAACTGACCACTGCAACTTGGGAAAACACCCCACAAGACCTGCCTGATGTGGCGATTGGAGATGCTCTGACCCAGTCAGTCGTCTAGCCATCACAATTTGTTTTTTGTCAAAGTGGCTCAGATTCTTATGCTTGCCCATTTTTCCTGCTTTTAACCTTCAAGAACTGACTGTTGACTGGCTCCCTAATATTTCCACCCTTTTGACAGATGCCACAGAAGATTAGGATAATCAATGCTTTTCACTTTATTTGTCAGTGGTGCTAATACTATGGCTGGTCAGTGTCTAACTCTATCATATGCGTTCATCTTCCACTCCACTTGTTCTGTTGGCAAAATATACTGGGAAAGCCTTTGCATGAGTGAGTTTTGTTTGTTGATGTTCTCTGATGGGTGCTATTGAGTTAGGTAGGTGGATATGCTGGGTTAGTTTTTTTTACCTTAATAATAATAATTTGATCACACTAAGAAAGGTTAATATACTGTGGGCTAATCTACTGTCTTCATGTGACAGTCATCAGTCATGTCAGTGTGATGGCTGGTTCTACAAGACTCCAAAAGCTCTCATAGTTCAGATTAGTACTGTGGGGTTTCAGTTTGTACTGAAGGCTGTGACACATCTCAGCCCTTCTTCACTTCAGCATAATGTGATAAATCTATCCATCTGTGGATCTGTAGCAGGATCACCGGCTGCTATTCCAAACTGAGATCAGCCGCTTGCGTGAGATAGCATGGTCTGACCTGGCAAATCGCACACTATTCATAGTTGTGGCCTAAATACACATTTAAAAGCTCTGTTAACCCCTTAAAGTGAAGGTTTAGGGGGAAAAAGACAGCCTAAACCGAGTCTAAACCGACAGCAGCTCATTATACAGTGTCGGAAAACACATTAGCAAGTCTATTCCATATTACTTAACAGAGTGACACAGTTTGAGGAGAGTGTATGCTGTTTGAACTGCGCTAATTCATCAGGAATTAGCTTCAATGAACTGTTAGCTTCACTAGACTTGTAGCTTTTGTAACTTCAGAGATCAGACAGCTGATTAAGCTGATCAGCTGATTCTGGAGAGCATGCTATGTTGGGAACCACAAGGGCTTTTAGATTTCAGTAGTCAGTAGTGCATCTAGGGCTGCATCTATAATGCTAGGAGAAGCAGCCTGGCATTTGGGACCCCTGTGTTCACATACTAGTGGCTTAACTTTGCAGGGCACATCTGTTGTAAACACGTTTCACACTGCGAGTCAGTAGTATCAGACACAGGGGCTACTTAAACCTGTGGGAAAAAAATGGCATATCAGCCTTAATGAAATCCTTTGAGAACATCCAACAGCTCTTTACAGCTCAAATATCCTGAACAAAGCGATATGCAATAAAGACAGTATTAAAGACATTATTAAAACCCAGTGCTGAAGGATAATGCTAGTGTAATATGTAGAAGTTAATTGTAAATGATGGTGTTCACATTTTATATTTCCTCCTCTATACTAACCAATGTGTTGTGTTAGCTACTTAATACAAGGCAAGTTTATTTATTTAACATATTGAATACAGAGACCATATGAAGTGCTTTATATAAATGAAGCAAGAATAAAAAGGTAAACAGAAAAACAGAAAAAAAATACCCTATCTTACACCCCACCAACTCAAGTCTATTTTCACACCCTGGACATGTGTTGTTTAAATACCAATGGTGCTCAGGTACACACACTGACTGAAAACAACCTAGGCAGACGTCAACAGTCAGACGTCCATTGCTTTCTTGGCAGTGAATTGTCAACACAGGCGCGTGCCCAACGCGCATACACGCCTGCTTTGCACCACTGAACTAGCACCGAGCTCTTAAAGGGAATGGCAAGTGACACGCTGATTGGTTTATTGCACATTATGCCCAAAACACACCCATGATTAATTAGGAGACTTAGTCCAAGACTTTTGAGCCGCGCAAGGTGTACTTTTTGTGTACTTTGCCAACAGATCACTAAAATAGGTTCCTAGGAGTGTGATGTTATAAATAAAATGCAGAGACAGTAAAGTGCAAAGAATGTTTTTAACCTGGATTTAAAAACTGCTACATTTAAGACACATCTGAGATCTGGCAGTCCATTCCTGCTGTATGTAGCATAAACGTTAAATGCTGCTTCACCTTGTTTGAGTTTTTCAGGTTCTACAAGGTTATACCTTATACATTTATACTCACAATATGTACTAACAGTACAACTGCAAAGCATGCAAAGAAATATTAAGGTTACATGATAAAAAGGCAAAAGAGATAAATAAGCACAAAGAATATGGAAAATGATGTTGATAATAATAATAATAGTAATAATAATAATAATTAATAAGCAACAATATTAATAGGCAATAAAACACAGCCAATAGCAGTTACTAGAATACAAGAATAGTAGAATACAAGAAAGAAAAACCTACATAATATTAGTAACAATAATATGACTATGTACAAATTATATTATATATACTTTTTTTTTTTTTTATGGAACCAGAAATGCTTCTGCTATGGCATCGCTAATCACCAGCTTATACAATTAGTTTTAGTCACAGATTCTTTTCATAGACATAATTTATACACAGATCAGCCATTCTTTAGCACCACTTGCCCCCTCGTGCTGCATCAACAGATCTATCATTCGAGGCATTGACTCCACAAGATCTCTTGTGTGGTATCTGGCACCAAGATGTAGCAGATCCATTCAATCATTAAAATTGTAAGGTGGGGCCTCCATTGATCGCATCATTGAGTCCCAGGTACCAATAACCACTTTTGGTAGGAACTGACCACTGCAACTTGGGAAAACACCCCACAAGACCTGCCTCATGTAGCAATTTGAGATGCCAATGGAGAGTCACCCTTCAGTTTCTCACTACAATAATACAACTACATAATACTCATTTAACAAATTAATTAACATTTAAATTGTAGTAGTTCCTCTAAACCAAGTACTTAATTGAATATTTAAATATTTATTTAAATACCAATTTGATGGTTGTCTTTTGGGTTGGCCGCATTGCACACTATGAAAAGAAAGTAAATTAGATCAAACAAGCGCATCAGCAGGAGAAGCGCACTGTGTTTCTGTGGGTCCGGGTCAGACCACATGGCACCGGCTTTAGGGAGCGCTGCTGTTCTCTGATCTGATAGATGCAGCTTTCCAGTCTGTGGTGGATTACTCGCTAAGCGCTGGCTTGTTTGGGTGCCTCTAAAATGTCCGTCCTGCGGCCCTTTTCCAAAACACATGTTAGTGATTTACTACAGAGGAAAAGGGAGGCAGGGTTGTGCGTGGGTGTGTGTTCACATGTGTGCATGTATGCTTGTCTTTGTCCCACATTTTGTTCACTGGACATTGAAGTACTATCCTTTTGGCTTTTAAAAGTCACAGAAGATGAGATAAATGTTTAAAATTTACAAAAAAATATTTCTCACTTGTAGCTTCTTGCAACAAGCTGAATGAGATTTTGTGGAAAGGTCAAATTCGAATCTTTTAAGCAACACCATGTTTGGTCTCATGAGTAGATTTTATTTAGATTCTGATATAAAGTAAAAAAGCTGCCAAGTACTCTAGAAATTAAATAATAGATGCAGGAGTAGGCTATAAGAATATAGTAGTAATATAATTAAGAAATGGCCATCAACAGGAACTGTGGAGGTCAAGTTGAGGTCAGAAAGATCATGAAAACCTTCAGAGAGAACTGCTCATAGGACTGCGAACAACCTTCAGGACAATTTAGCAAACTCTGAAGTATTGGTGCACTATTCTACTGTTCAGCAACACCAGGATATACACTGATCACCAATCAGGCCCCCCTTGTGCTGGCACAACAAATCTGACCTTTGGAGACATGGAGTCCACAAGACCTCTGAAGGTGTCCTGTGGTATCTGGCACCAAAACGTGAGCAGCAGATCCTTTAAGGCCTCCATTGATTGCATTAGTGAGCCTTAGGCACCCCTTACCCTGTCACCAGTTCACCGGTTGTCCTAGGTACTGACAAACCACTGCAAACCAGAAAGCCCTCACAAGACCTGCCTGATGTCTGGGAGATGCTCTGACCCAGTCGTCTAGCCATCACCATTTGGCTCTCATCAAAGTTGCTCAGATTCTTATGCTTACCCATTTTTCCTGCTTTCAACACATCACCTTCAAGAACTGACTGTTCACCTGATTATATACACCTAATATATTCACCTCGTGACAGATGCCACTGTAGATGATAATTAATTTGTCACTTCACCTGTCAGTGAGGTAATCAGCGCTTACGTCCTTCATGCAAGAGTCCTCACCAAAAAAAAGTCCAGTGTCTGAAGGCAATATGTGTTTTACAGTTGCTTTTAAGTCACTGGCTACCTGAGTGAGCCGGCATCTAGCATTTATTGCAATGAATGAAAAGCATTGATTTCTCCCACAGAGTTAAACACCTTCGTCCTAGGGCTTGTTCGGATGCTAACAGCCAACTACAAAATTACACCATGTCCTAAGTAAGGAGACGCAAAGTTCACAACAGCTGTGCCTGGCAGGCAGGCATCAGGTTATGACAAACTAAGAAAGAGAGAGAGAGAGAGAGAGAGAGAGAGAGAGACAGAGAGAGAGAGAGAGAAAGAATGACTATTGCCTTTAAATAGCATACAAAATCTACCATAAACCCTCTAGACCTCTAGAAGGGTTAAGTGAGGATAGATGCACATCAGTGTGTTATTGCCATATGCTGACGACATGAGTTACCACTTCTGTCATTTCTGTGGCTTTCAAATTGATCTGTATTTGATTAGAATTAAACAGTTTCGAATGGGTCAATGTTTAACTTTCGGAAGGACAGGAAAAACATTCCCAGCACCACTTTGGGTTAATTAATGACGATGGTAAAGCTGGGGCTAGCCTGTGTTCCCACCATTACCTTGGCTAAATAAACACAGTTAACCGGTGTGTGTGTTTCTTATCGAAACACAGATATGAGCGAAAGTAGTGGAGGTGATTTGCATCTTGCACCTGTCTGTCGGCAGTTAGATAAAGCGAGAGAGTTGGAAAAGTGGCTGCCTGATGGCCTTTGTTTGTGTGTGGGTGAGAGAGAGATTGATTCAAGCCCATTAGAATTCGTCAAAAACACACACTGCTGCACTGTAGGCTAGCTTTTTATCCCTTTGCCCATCACGTCCCTTTATGACGACTCAGACACATGTTACAGCGCACAACTAAGATATTAAATGAACAGTGGAATGCATATCCCCCCTCCCCACACACACACACACACATACACAGATGGGGACTTGTACCGCCTGACCTTGTATTATCTGGAAACATGGCCTTGTGCCTTGATCTTTGAATGAATTGATTGGACACATTGGACAAAGGCTTTGAGACAAGCAAGGCTGACTCTGAGATTGGACGAGAGAGGCTACATTCTTTAAGTGAGAGACATTGACAGACAAGAATTCAACAAGGATTCAAGTGCATCCTTTCTTCCATAACACACTGATGTGCATCTATCCTCTCTTAACCCTTCTAGAGGTCTAGAGGGTTTATGGTAGATTTCGTATGCTATTTAAAGGCAATAGTCATTCTGCTGCATAGCTAAGCCCAGTCTGGAAGCAGCACAGCATCATCACCATAGTAGTTCCTTGCCTAACGTCACAACAAGCAGTTCGCAATGAGTCCCGGGGTTTGAACTAAAAGCCTTCTGGTTGCTGATTCATGCCAGTATTGCTTTAAAGGACTTCTTTGATTGAATAGAACTGGTTAAAGCAACGGTTTTACATAACAGCATGAGCTATAAGCTATTCAAACTGCACCAACTACTCCAGCTGTATTTATTTCAGTGTATCATTTAGTTTTACTATTTTACAGTCATGGCCAAAAGTGTTGGCACCCCTGACAATTATTGCAGTTACACATGTTTTGTTATACAAATGTTTACAGCATGTCTATGTGCTGGAACAACACAAAGAAAGCAGAGAAAAAAAAGGTTGACATAATTTCACACAAAATTATTGGCACCTTTTCAGAATTGTGGGTAAAAACAGCATGTGATGCTCGTTTAAACTCACTTGTGCCACACTAAGCATGGAGAACAGAAAAAGGAGAAGAGAACTGTCTGAGGACTTAAGAAGCAAGTTATGGAAAAATATCAACAATCAAGATCAAGTCCATCTCCAGAGATCAAATATTAAGTTGAGGGAGCCAATAACTTTGTCCGGCCCAGAGTTTTGCATAAAATTATAGCAATTTTGGTTTTTCTTTCTCTGTTTTTTGTGCTGTTCCAATACACACAAAAGAAAAGAACATGTGTTTAACAAAACGTGCAATTGCAATAATAATACTATAATAAAATACTTCAGGGGTGCCAACACTTTCGGGCATGACTGTATTTGAACTTGATACAGCCAATTCAATTGGTCTAAAGATTTTTTTAGGTTGAACTGATGACCCTTTTTTCACAAGGCAGTATTGCAAGCAGTAACATTACATAAAGGTAGTATATTGGATATCACTAAGGGCACAGGAGTGAGTTTGATATTGGGGACACATTTGCTACTATGAATCAAAACCCACACCATCTCTGGAAATATTAGCTAGCTATAAGCTGCCTCCACTATAGCTAAGGCAGTAAAGTACTGTATTTATAGTGAGGTGGAAATTGTTTTCTGGAATAACAAAAATAAATAAATAAATTAATAAACTAAATTAAGTATAAATAAATAAGTGGATGAAGTAAACAGTCTTAAAACTATACTATACAACCTATAAAAACATAAGTTAAACATGGTGTGATTTTTATTTTTATTTTTAATTTTTTTGTGGCGGCTTTATGCTGAACTGAAATGACAAAACAATTTGGGTTAAGATTAACACTGAGAAAATTCAAGCTTACTACACTACTAAAAGCATTCTTCTAACAGTGGGGTACTATCAGTATGCAGTTTGGGATGCCGACAGAGACTAATGTCAAGCACAGTCAATGTTAACGTTGGCTAACTCAAAGCCTCTTTGTATGTTACCATAACAAAACATTATATGCAAGCCATTTTCATAGCTATAATTAGCCGTTGTTGCTATTCGTTGTGCTGTCGTTGACCTCAAGTTCAAAGTTGGTGAATGCTGACTTTACAAACCCAACTCTCCGATGAGGCAAACACTGAAGTCAGTGAAGCTGGTGATTGGAGGATATTTTTGAACGGGCACCTCAACACAAGCCTTAACAAAGGCTAAAAGAAGACTCTGCACCACACAACATAGCATTAAATGAAATGATAAAAGTTTGTCTTATTTGCTGCCAAAACACACTAACTTACCCTCTGTGTCGCACTTTCACAAGAAAAAGTTACCGTTTTTTCTTACCCCTTGTGGTCGGTGTCATTTTTCGTTGAGACGAAAGCAACTGTTTCCAGTATTCGGTGGGACACGTCCCACCCATCCCACCCAGGTCCTACGCCAGTGTATATTACAATAGCCCTCATATTGTCTGCAAAGTGAGTGAGCACACTGAAAAAAGTGAAGTATTGAATTTACTTGATTCCAATATGTGCATCATCTAGGGGTGGCACTAAGTATTGGTAGCTGGTCGGTACCTCTGAAAGACTACATTTATGTATCAGTGGGGAAAAGTAGAAATACCAGGGACTCCTGATTGGCTATTATCGGCAGATCCTCCATCACAGATCAAAGCCATCCATGACCGGGAGTCCCAGAGAGCGTACAGTAATTGGCCTCATTGTTTCTGTAGGGAGGTAGGATGGCCCTCCCTCCCTCAGCTTGATGCTAGCCAGTCTGTTAGCTGACATAACAGAACTGGCAGCTGGGCAGTTAGCATGCTCCTCCGAGCATGTTTGGCTGTCCGGTGACATCACTCAGCGCGGTGCTAGCCAGCGCTGGAGGCTGTTAGCTGACGTATCAGAACTTGGAGTTAATGTTCTCCTTTGAATTTGAAAAGGAATAGGTTGGTTAGTCAGACTAGCCTTTATCCACCCAGCACTGGGGCCCACAGTGAGATAGAAGAGTCCTATCTAGTGGAAGGGAAGTGGAAAAGACTAAATTGGAGAGAGAAGATATATTCTAAAAATATGTCATTGTCATTTCAGTTAAAATGAAAATAAAATAAATAAAATAAATAAATAAATAAAATCATAACATGGGATGGGTAAGATGTAGCATTTGTTTAGAAACTGTGTACATATTTGACTTGCATACATTCAATGCATTGTTTTTGTTCAGTGTATAGTGACTTAATAAGTGTATTTTTATATTTTACTTACCTTTATCTGAGGAACCACATAACCATGTACATGTGAAAAGGCCAATTTGTCTAACAGCTTGAACCTCAGAGTGTCTGCTTCTGTGTTTGTGTGTAGGAGGGAGGGAGCCATGGAAAATGTCTGTGGAATCTAGGCAGATAAAAGACAGAGCCATGAAAGAAAGAGACAGAAAACACAACAAAGAAGACCAAAAACATGGTGCTATGCGAAGGACTGATTGCGATTTCCCGCGTCGCTATCCGTGGGAAGCATCTATAGCTGGACAACTTGTCACTGAGCTGCTAGCCCAGGCCAGCAGGATAAGACTGACAGCAAAAGGGATTTCCCTAGAGACAGAGCTGTGGGAGGAGATGGGTCTAAATGAGCTGGAATTTCGCAGAGAAACAAGCTTATCTGGTAGGAATGGGCCACACGCCTGTTAATGGATTTGGAACTGATAATGGATGTGTGTTTGTGATAAACACTCTAGGCACAGGTGATGAATAGTCGAAAGTCTAAAGAGCAAAGCTTTGAATAACTCAGAGTGTAAAGGCATGAAATGAACTATTCAGTACAGTAAAGTAGCACTGGACAATCCATTTAAAGAGCCTATTACATGTACAACATAGCAAGTAGGGCATGCTTTTGCGCACCTTCTCATATTATTATGTCTTCTCTGATTTTTCACCACATTTAGATTTTTTTTTTATTTGCCCTAAATGCCAAAACTCTATTTGATCATATGTTATGATATTTGAGTTAGAATCATTTTGAACTCTAAAGAAGTGAAATTGATCCTGCCACCACCATGCTTCACAGTGATGTGCAGTGTCCTGTGGTCAAAAAGCTCCATTTTGGTCTAATCAGATTAAGGAACATCTTCCAGAAAAGCTTGAAAAAAGCACATGCCTTTGGGTGAACAGTGACCGGACCTTCCAGACAGGTGTTTTTACACTACAATGACTTGAGACATTCTCTGCACTCAGGCGATCTCCATTTCACTAATTGTGAGACTACTGGCACCAGCTGGCCTCTGTTGAATCGGGTCAGTCACTTTAAAAGGGGGTAAATAATAATGCAATCACTTTCTTTAGATACCTTGGTACCTTGTATAAAATATTTTTCACTTCCACATTAAAGAGTTTTTGTAAGCTCTTATAAAACAACTATAGCTCAACTATACTGGCCATCATTCTTAAAAGGAACAAATGGGGAAAACATTCAGGCTCAGTTTGTACAGCGAGTTTATTAAGATTAACTGTTAGTGGCTCACTAATCATCATAAACGCATCCATCAGCTCACACATCCATCTTACTTTAAGGTGCTTCAGAAGGGCCGTACAATGTGTTTAATCTCATATTTTTTATGCTCTCTACTCTTATATAAGTGCCTTCTTCTGTGTTTTCTGAGGTAATTAAGAATACATTGCAAAACTGAGTGAACGCTTCCATCTGGCCACTGTACTAAACTAGCCATCCTTACTGTACCATTTGAGAATGCAATTACATAGAGGTAATGAACATGCATCTTCATTAACAGGCCTGATGAATATGCACATTTTATGCACTGAGCGGAATGCTACGGGAGGTATAATCGGCAAGGCTAAATTAGAAGTGTTAGATGTTTAATGCTTTAACGCTGCGTTAGATGTGAAGAGTGGGACAGAGAGAAAGGCCAGCGTTCTGGGCCCGAGACAAAGGCTCCTTTTAGGTCTCAGACACAAGGCGCAATTGGGCCAATTCAAAGAGGAAATGGATTTAATTGGTTCTGAGTCAGTCTATTCAGGAGGCAGCACAATCTCGCTCTCTCTATCTTTCTCGCTCTCACTTTCTTTCTTTCGCTCCCGTTTGCTTAATTAAGTTCGTTCGGGAGGATAAAAGCATTTCCATTTCTACTTGTCTCTCTGCCCCCCCCCCCCTCTTTAATTTAGTAGAGAGTGCTGCCAATTGGGATATAAATATTTGTGCTTTTTTATTTTTGTACAGAAAGCTTTAAACTGATGTCAGCCACCATAAAAAAACAATGGGGCATTGCAATGGCACAGCAGGCCTATGTCCAAAGGTTTGTCCAAAGACGTCTGCTCATCCAGTGTGTCTTCTGTGATCAAGTGCATTAGAAAAGAGTGGCCCCCCTTTTCGGAAGTAAAAAACCTCTGCTATGAAGCTCTTTCACTATGTTTGAACACTGCTATGAGGAGGTTTGATTGCTTTTAGCCACAAGAGCAGTGGTGAGGTCGGGTACTGATGTTGATGATCAGTTCTGGCATAGTGACTTTACACAATTAAGTGAGTGTGAAGAACCTTTATATTGAATCCTATAAACCTTTAAAAGGTTTTTCTCACATACACTACATGAACAAATACACCTACATGAGCTTTTATGACCTCCTTATGAACTCTGAATTTATGAGCTGATGGTGGAATATCTAGCATGGAAGAAATTTTACCAGCTGACTTGTTGTAACGTTGGCATCCTATTACTGTACCATGCTGGAATTCAGTGAGCTCTTCAGAATGACCCATTTTTCACTTATGTGTGTAAAGGCAGACTGCATGGCTAGAAGAATGATATTATATGCCTGTGACAATAGGACTGAATTAAACAACTGAATTCAATGGTTAAGAGGTTTTTCCCAATGCCTTACAATCCAAAAGTGTAAATTCTTGTACTTAATGGACACAAAATATGGTTCTTCTGTGGCATTGCTTGAAGGACCTTTTGTATCACCTCTATTTTTTAGAAGTATAGTTCATAGTTCATATCATGCCCACATGCTCCAGAAGTATATCTGTTAGATTTCATATTCTTTCCTATTAAGATGATTTCCCTTTAGTATGCCTGTTTTAGCAATCCATGCATCTTAAACGTGGCTAAATTTACTAATTAGAAGGGTGGATACTTTTGGATAGTGTATAATAAAACCTATTATCCTATGTATTGAATATTAGAATGAAAATTACTGTTAAATAATAAAAAAAAAAACAGTAATATTAACGGCTATGTGTATTCTGTTTGTAGAGAGTTTAGTCAGGTTCCAAAATGCTGAAACCACTTCCCAGCTTTTAAGTTGAAAGTTTTTTAGTTTGTTTCGTAGCAAATGTATGATAATCCTCTTTTATACTCCTGCTGCTTTTTTGCGCTTTTTTGACTTCACTTGAGCTGAGGTGTCAATCACAATATGTTTTAGACTCGCAAATAAGACAAGGGTAAACAACCAATTAGGGGAGAAATCTGGCTCTTCTTCTGACTGACTAAATTCAGAGCTCTGTCTGTAATATTAATGTGTTGTGTGCTTCAAAGCCAGCCTTTTAGCTTTGCTTTGTGATCTCCGGTAGCGCAAAGTGGAGATGGGTGAACTGATACTGCAGTACTGATGCATCCCATCCACATCCTTTTAAGAACTGATTCTTAAACATTAATAAGTAACATTAGGGTTTTTTTGTAAACCGGTTGTTTTAATATATTTTTATATAAACTAAAAAAAAAAGCCCAAGTTAAGTCAATTTAGTAACCCAATGGTGGGATGGACAGATTCAATATAGGTAGTCTTAACCCAGCAGTCCTTAACAGGGTTAACGGCTTGGCCTGTTAAGTGCTGAGATGGGTAAAACAACCTCAAGGATTCAAGGATTCAAGGATTCAAGGAGACTTTATTGTCATTCGCATCACATGTGGTACATGGGGTGGAACGAAATTGTGGTACCCAAGGACCCAGTTTTACCCAGACAGCAGTACTTAAATAAATAAAATATACATAAATATATAAAAATATATGTAAAAATGAAAATAAAATACAGAGAGAAGAGCATCAGTAAATAGAGAAGGTAGCAGCAGAGTATATTTAAAGTGACTAGTGTCGTCAAAGTGTCGTTGCAGTGGTTCCACTAAGTGGCGTTTAAAAGTCTTACAGCTTCCGGAATGAAGCTGTTCCTCAGTCTAAATGCAAGGTTACAGCAAGGTTAAAAAGATGAAGCTAGGTTGGGTTAAAAATGTAAAAAATACAATTCAGAGTTTATTTTAATGAAGCTCATCCATGCACAAGATCACACATGCACTAACTAGATTTACAATGCCACTAAAGTAAAAAATCAATCATTATACTGTAGTAAAAAACTCGGTCAGACTTTGGAAGCTTGTTGGTTTCAAACAGCATAAAACTGCGCTTGCATCATACAACTATCCCCTTCATCTATTACTGTTAACCTCACCATTGTTCATAAATGGTACACACTTTCCATCTGCACTAATGTTTAGGCCGCTTCTGTGAAAATATTAACCTATCCGAAATACTTTCAAAATTGTTTAGAAAAATACCCCAAAAAAGCCTTGGGTTGTACCCATCGCTCCCCTATCGCTTATCCCTAGTTTGCAGCAGCATTTTATCAGAAGCTCTACTAAATCAGCTGTAACTGGCATGAATGGAGGGAAAAGGCATATTTTACTGCTGCCTCTGGCCATGAAGACACTTGGGAGCGCTTCTTTGTACCACATTCAATAGAGCTGCTCAAGAGCAGAACTGAGACTCAAAGAGGAAAAAGACAAAGAGGGGAAAAAAGAGCAAGAGAGACTGATGGAGAGAGGGAGGGAGACATATTTCGTTTAATTCATTCCACAGAGACGATAAAGCTCAGCTAGCGGTCATTAGCCATTAGTATTATCACATTCTTACACAAACACACACACACACATGCACTGTTATTCTTTCCTACCTTGATGGAATTTTAACAGAGCAATATTCTGGGCTTTTATGATATGGTCTTTACAGGTAACACGTATATATCAACACACACACACCCACACACCAAGCGTCTATTTACATTCAGCACTGAATTGCACTGCTTCACTGAGATAAGTAGTTTAAAAGGTGGAGTCATAATTGCTGACACCAGTGAGAAGATATGGTTTCATATAATGCTGAATGAGAGATAAGAGGAAAAAGGTCCATGTTTGCTCAGTAATCTTAATGGAACACAGTATGAATGGGTTAGGGAGGTAGAGTGTTTTCCTGGCTGACTATACGTGTGTGTGTGTGTGTGTGTGTGTGTGTGTGTGTGTGTGTGTGTGTCTGTGAGAGAGAGAGAGAGAGACAGAGAGGGAGAGAGGAAGCTAAGGGAATCACATTTTGTCTAATGCACACTATATGGACAAAAGTATTGGAACACCTGCTCATTCATCATTTCTTCTGAAATTAAGGGTATTAAAAATAGTTTAACCTGCTTATGTTGAATGAACTCTACAGTCTCTACAGTCCAGGGAAGGCTTTCTACTAGATCTGCTCTGAGGATTTGTGCTATTCTGAGTGCTATTCTGTTGGCAGTACATGGACTAGCTTGTGCATGTGTGTGCACAAAGGGTGCAGCTAAAAGTAGCAGAGCGCATTCATTAAAAGGGGTGTCCACAAACATATAGACAGTGTATTTGTTTATAGTAAAAGTTCCTTACATGGTATCCCCATATTTTTGTATATATATATATATATATATATATATATATATATATTTATATATATATATATATATATATATATATATATATATATATATATATATATATATTATGTGTAAGTGTCTTAGATTTCTGTGTATTTATTATATTTAATTCTGTATATTTAGTGCTATTCTGCTGAGTGATTACCAAAGCCACCCACAAGTATTTCACTGAATGGATGTCCTGATGTGTCATGCAAATGACAAATAGAGTCTTATATAATTAGTTTTATATAATCAACCTGCACAAATGTGCTACCAATGATGAAAACACAGCCTAAAAATGAACATAAGTGGGCTTGGGAGCAAAAAGCAGCAGGTTCAATCCACTGGATTGTCAGCAAGTGTGGGCAGGAGACAAAACCAACAACTGCTCCACAGGTGCCGAGGTCGCTGCCCACAGCTCCAGTTGTGAGTATTACTCCTATTGGTGGGGTTTACCTGTAACAGATGGAGGGACTAAAAAAGCATTTGAGTTCCTGAATGTATTTGGGGGGGATATTGCCTTCTCTCAGTGTTTACATTGACAGGTCTGGTTGAAACTGACCCTGCAGTGTGGAGGCTGTACTTTAACTTTAATTTTTTCATATGCTTTTAAGCAGTGCTATACTATAGACACCAAGAGGGAGCTTTACTAATAGATTGAATACTATAACCTACACACACACATTGTTCGTTACACACTGGAGGCTAATGTAGCAAAAAGTAACGTAAACCATTGTGTGTATTGAATGGCAGCTTTTCTAGATGTACATTTATGGCACTTGGCCGATGTAAAACAGGAAAATACATTCATAACTCATATACAGTGTGCTTACAGAGCAGGATTGTAGTCCAGGGTGCTGATCTGACAGCTTTATGTACATCATAAAGCATCGCACACTGCTGAGTTCTTAAGTGATCTCGAATAGACTTGCTTATGTGGTTTTGGGCACTGTATGACAATATGCAAAAAAGCAAGTGTTTTATTGATAAATAGGTAGAAGACATCTTTCATCTGTGGAAACTAGAAGTTTAAACACCACAGAGCACTTATTCCATTAGTCATTTCGGGCACTGAATGTGTCGCATTTTATCACTTGAATTTCCTTTAGGATCAATTCAGTAATTCTACTCTATTGTATTCTCCTCAGCTTTCTTACTCAAAACCACTCTCACAATTTTCAGGGATCAGTATATAAACAACATATGACCCAGCAGTTGTGGTTGCAGGTTTACATATAGTCATCACGGACAAGCTCTTTTTAAGTGGGCGTAGAGAAGCTGCCAGCTGTAGTCAATCATGATCACTAACAGGAAGTTAAGAGGCCTAGGCAAGTTGGAACTTTTAGCAACACTCATTTAATAATCTAAGTGGGTATATGTATATTGGATGCTGTATGTATATTTTGGCCATGTCTAAAGAACAGTTCAGAGAAAGCCCAATTATGTCATGATGTTCATGTTAATCTTGAGTGTACTTATGTGTCTGTAATCCAAATGAACCTTATTATTTTAAGGGGCTTTTGTACAGAACTATATCTTAGCTGTTAGGTAAATACATTTTATCTCCAAAAAGAGATACAGGAAATGTTCAGTAGAGGGCAATGTTAAAAGGTTTATTTCCTAGTCATTTTTGAGCATTTCTATTGGTCCATTCATCAGGGCGCAAATTCAGACAGAATATGAACACCTACCGAACAACAAGCAGATTCATATTCTGTCAGAAAGTGAACATTTTGATAAATGGACATGCAAGGTTTTTGCGTGATACCAGTGATACCAACTTATCACTATACATTTTAAGTAGGTTTAGGTAGCTCTTCTAGAAGGTATGTGCCACATACCAGCATATCATGTAGACTACACCTCTGTAGATAACAGCAGGTCATAGTGTCAGAAGCTACATACAGTAAGCGTGCGATGATGAAGTAAGCCGATTGCACAATGCTAATCGGTTATAAGCCTTCACTACTTGTTAGCTACATTAGCCTCCAGTGTTAAATTAAAGAAACCAACTTTGAACAGCAAATATGTCTAGAATGATAACAGAAAGGGCAAAAGTTTGTATAATTAAGATTTCTCTCAAAAATGTCACTGTAAGTGTTCTGAAGGCTAAATGTTTGCTCAGCTCCTACACCCATGCTTGGCGCTCTCAGCTAAATAAAAGCATTAACTTCATTAACTCATGATTTCTACCACATTAATATTGTCATTAACACAGTAACGCTGTATACAGTACTGTAATTAACCCCATCGCTGACTCGTTTTCTTTCTTGGTACATTTTGTTGTCTAATTTTCCAGTTTGTGATTCGCCGATGTGGAGCATTATGATTAATTCCACACTTCATCTGGGAAAAAAATATGAAAATTCATTGGTTGTGATTTGTCAGCTATGCTGTAGCATGATTACCACCGCAACAGTTGTGGCATAATTAGTTTTTAAATGAATACAGCATTCACATCTGCCGATTCAATGAAGTGTGCACAGACACACACCCACACCCCACACACACCCTAACACACACACAAACAGACTCAATGTCTGCCCTGCCCTTCCCAAACACACAGTCCACCCTTAGCATATGCGACTTAACATGGTTCTTCTTACATTTAGCTGGTTTTTGTTTCACAGTAGTTTCATTAGAGAAATGCACTACAATACTCAGATGCTGAACTTTGTGTCTAAACATTTTTTTGTAGAAAGATTATTATGATTTTGTTGTTAAATGGCATGAAAATGTGCAGATACAGTAACTCTGTAATTAATTATGTAAGTGCAAACCTCTGCAATTCCATGTTTTGAATAACTGTTTATGCCTGTTGCTTATAGCTGGGTCACAGAGTTGATGGTGACAGGGATTATGTTTCATTCATCAGTTAATCCACTTCCACTCGAACTGTAGATATACTGTCACGTAAACACATGTCTTTAGCTTTAGCTTTTTAACTTTATCCTCTTGCGACTCGGATGTTTGCTTGGTGGTACGTTTTTAATTTCTCCTAGCTATTTGGGATTAGAAGGACCAAACAAGTATAAAAACTAAACTTATTCTTGGTACAGGAAGTCATTTTTGCATAAAACAACATCCTCATATCAGGCCAGAGGGTCAAAGTTTTAAAAAATGAAGTGTCATGGTGCAGAGAATCAGAAATGTAATGTCCCCATGTGAGGACGCAGGGTCTCAAGAGGTTAAATGACAAGAAATAAACCTTCCTATTAATATAATGTAATATTGACATAATGAAATAAATTGCCATCTTAAATCATGTCAAGAAGATTTCTGTTTTCTGTGACAGTAATGATGTATATATTATTTGTTTATTTTATAAGTTACATTTCACCATTTCTCCATCCTCAGATCAAATTATTATGCATGATCCTATTTGTATACCTATGTGTATAACTGTGTGGACATGAATAAAGACAGAATTGCTTACAAGAACAAGGTTGACTTGGGTTTGGAGACACAAATAAATTGTTATTTCACAAAATCACTCTGAACTCAACTCTGAATGCAGTCTTTGAGAAAGAGGAATTGGATAGGTATTGGATTTGAAAGCAGTAATAGGTTTTCATTAGACTGGAAAGTATTGTAAAAAGTTTCCATCAGAAGTTCTGATGGAAGAATAAATGACTTATAAATCAAATAAATTGTTATGAATGTAAATTCTAAAAAAAATATTAGTTTAGTTTAGTTTAAAATTAAGTTTATAGTTAAGAACTGTTTTATCTCAAATCACAAAATATTGAAATTTATTCATTTGAAAACAATATTTTAAAATAATTGCATAGTTTTAACTGTTACACTTTTGTCTTAGGGGACACAAATAGTTTTATTCTGGTTGGATGATATATGTTTTTATTTTTCCAGCATGTACATTTAGCGAAACAATACAAAAAATCTAAAATGTGCAATAAAAAACTTTTTTTAAATGTACTTTTATAATGTTGCGATAAACAAAAAAAGGTAAACACTAATTATATTAAAGTATGCATTCATGTTCAATGTTAACATTCATATTCTCGAAACCACTGATAGTTCTTGGCTCTTTTCCCCACTGTTACAACTTAGAAACAACTCAGTTTGCACTGCACTGCATGTAGTTACCAATTAGTAATCCATAAAAGTACAGAGCATAAGGGGTTAATTAGAGAATGCCATAGTACTATGATATTAAACTGAATAATGACTGTTTTTAATCATTACATCCATATTACTGATGTAGCTAACCGACTACTTTTAGTTGCGCCGCCATGTGCAAGCTAGTAAGGGGATACAAATTGTCTTATTCTGGTCGAAGAACCCATGCTTTTTCCCCAGAGTATTAAATTGCGTCTAAAATTAGCAGAATTACACATTTAAGTTGGATTCTTTAACTGTACTTGAAAAACTTTTTTTTTTTTGTTATTTGAGCAGGGGTATCGACATTGTTATGACTGTATATCAAATGTATTTCAAAACAGAATAACAAGCACTCATCACTTCCATTAGATGTTTTATTTCTCTTTCTTTCACTCTCTCTCTCTCTCTCTCTCTCTTTCTCTTCCCTCCATCCAAACTGTAAATCAGCCCTCTCCCCAGGGGGGCCGAAAAAGTACCCACAGCAGCACCGAGGCCAAACACACTTTGGAGCGTCCCTAAAGGATTGACCTAAATCAGTCCTGCCACGCCGGCTAATTTCTGCAAACACCGAAAAAGGATTAAGAAGTTAGATTAGGCTGGAACTGCCTGAGGAGTGACCGTCCTCCGCCAATTATAATCCCACTCCCCACAAACACACACACATACACACCAATTCCCTTTCCCTCCACCCATCTATACTTCAGCCAGTCCAAACCAAGAGTCATTATAAGTGAGAAAACATGCCAAACCCAATTTGTCAACAGTATTATTGGTTGTTATCTACTGCATCATCTGATTATCCGTTCATGACATGTCTATGGCCATTTCAGTTAAAGAATTTTCTCCATGGCCTAAATGCAGTCAATCAGCCAAGACTTGCTTGGTGTCCAAAGTTTGCTTCTTCACTTTTCCACTTACCATACAGGAGCACGTTGTAGTTCTATAAGTACAGACTGTAGTTCATCTGTTTCTCTGCATACTTTGTTAGCATCCTTTCACCCTGTTCCTCAGTGGTCAGGTTCAGAGGGTGGTGTTGGTCATTGCCAGCACTGCATTAACACTGACTGACATGGTGGTGGCGTGTTAGCAGTGTGTGTTGCACTGGTATGAGTGGATCAGACACAGCAGGGCTGCTGGAGTTTTTGAACACCTCAGCGTCACTGCTGGACTGAGAACAGTCCACCATCCAGAAATATCCAACCTCCTGCAGTGTCCTGTGACCACGGATAAAGGACTAAAGGATGACCAACACAAACTGTCCAGCAACAGATGAGCCTCTGTCTCTGCCTTCACATCTACAAGGTAGGCCAACTAGGTAGGAGTGTCACTGCAGTGCTGAGAATGACCCACCACACAAATAACAGCTGCTCTCTGGTGCTCTTCGACCATTGAAGAACAGGGTGAAAGATGGACTACAGCCTGTAATTATAGAACTACACAATGCACCTGTATAGTACGTGGAGCTGATCAAATGGACAAAGAGTGTAGAAACAATGAGGGTTAATGTTATGGCTGATCTGTGAGACACCCCAATTTCAAGCTGGACTTAAATGATTGATTGTCCTCCCAGATTGCCCCGTTTTGAGGGATGTGTTTGATCCATTCTTCACCCCTCCAAGCTGCTCACAGTCCAGTCATGTGCCCCAATTCTACATCCTATACATTAAACCTGATCAATATTCATTGTCTGTTAACCGATTCAAACTGAAATGTACACACAACAGGCACGGTAATCTAGTCCCTTCTGATGTCCACTATGTTTAGAGCAACTCCAGGGTCATGTTTGTTCACAAGTACCTCAGGTCAGTTGGTCGTGATTGCAGTCGGATAGTGTGTGGTGGTTCATTCTGGATAAATCTTGCATGGAAGCTGTGATGACTGAAGGCTGACTAAAGTTATAAAGCCCTCCAGCATTAAAGCTGAGGAGCAGTGGAACTGTGTTCTCTGGAATGAAGGTGGTACTCAATCCAATACTGATCATCAAACATCCTGACCTCTCGTGTCCCTGGATGATTCAGATCCTTGGAGCGATTCTCCAAAATCTAGTAGAAATCCTGGCCTGGACAGTAGATGAGGATAAACTCTTTTTTTAATACCCTTGATTGAGGGTAGAAAGAAAGAATGAGCAGGTGTCCCAATACTTTTGTAACACTGTTTTTTTTTGCTCTTGATGGTATATTGAGTTTAACAAAGTATTATATTTAACTGAATTATTAAAAACACACTATTTTTATGTAGCTAATGGACTACCTTAAGTTGCAGTAGTCTTTAGCTGCTAGTCACAGTACACCAACTACTTCAGAGTGCTCTACACCACTGCTGATCTGCTTTCTCTATGCTACTAGGTCACATTTCCTAAAAGCATTGCAGCACAAAGATCTTGGCTAAATGGTCGAGCGAGGATCACATTGAGCACTCAGTCTACAAGATATCAGGCGATATTAAGTCCCAGTGCTTTGAGATCTGACCTTTGCTCTGTAGGAAGTAAGAACAGTCTAGTGTGTCTGCAACTTCCACATTCAAGCACATACACATACACACACACATGCACACACACACAGTTCTGTCAGCTTCATGTCCCAGTTGGCTGTCTGGCTTTTAAAAGAGAAACCAGACAAGTCTTTGATGTGGCACGTTATCACACACACAGATGCTTTCATCCTCAAAAGGAGGCTTCCCTTTATGTGTGTGTGAGGAATGTGGGCGCATGTGTGTGTTCATGAGTGTGCACGTGTGTGTGTATGTTTGGGAAGGGGGGTTATTTTATGCTTGCCACGTGCCTTTTCCTGTTTGTATGTGTGTGGTCTCCAACCTAAACCCAAGCTGATTTGTGGTCTGTTTCTTTCAGTGTGTGTGTGTGTGCACACATATGTGTGGTGTTTAATGTTGGTTTTCAACAGAGCTAGGGCTGTCACTATGAATTATATTCATAATCAGGTAATTTAACAATTAATTGAAAATTTGACTAATTTGAATAGTAACAAACCATGCTGATGCTTTCACATGAACCTTTGTAACCTTGTTAGTTGTGTCTCTAGTCATATTTACGCAATCCGTTGACTCTATTAATACTTTAATATAATGTAAATAAAATAATTATAATTAATAAATAATAATAATAATAATAATAATAATGCGCCATTGGGCAGGAAAAATAATATTAACCAATAACCAAGTTCATCTTCTCTTGCCACCGCTCCCACATACACTATATGAACAAAAGTATTGGATCACCCCTCATGTATATATTTTTGCCGAACTCAAGGGTACCAGGCCCTTTTTCTGACTTTAAGAGAGATGAAGGAGTCACGCTATAACTGTGCATACCTGCTTAGAATCAGAACAGGCCTCTCTCGGGTCTCCAGGTGTGTTCTGGGACCAAATCAAACAGAGGCAGGAGAGAGAGAGAGAGAGAGAGAGAGAGAGAGAGAGAAAAATATTGAGTTAATCTGCATTCCATGGAATAGTTCAGCATGTTGCTCACAATGAATGAAAATGAACAGCTCCCAGTTACCGCTATGCCTTAACCACCACCTGCTAACTGACAGCTACTGGCTTCCATTCACTATTAGCCACATTAGCACATTTGGTCAAGCTCTTCCTTTAAAATGCCACCACTGACATTAGTGATAAGGGGCATATACTCTCTGCCTCACTAACACACTCACACACACACACACACACACACACACACTTACTGCTGGTCGAGCAGGGTATAAAAACATTAAAATCCCAAACAGCTGTTGGACGTCCTGCCTCTTTTTGCTAATTACAAACTCTGTGGGCTCCCTCGTCCCTGCACACGCACGCACACACACACACACACATACCCACCATCTGCTCGCGTGCTGTTTAATTAAGGAGCAGCTCCTTTAAGTGATGAAAGGCCCCAAACTTCTGACCACAGTCCAACCGAAGAATCCAAAGCCTGTGGTGTCTTGGCCTATTAAGAATCCACACTGCTTTCTCAGAGATGTGTATGTGCGTGTGATTGTGTGTGTGTGTGTGTGTGTGTGTGTGTGTGCCGCGAGTGCGTGTTTTACTGTTGCCTAATTAACAGCAGCTACGCTAGCTCCATGCGTCATTAGCACACGCATCTCTTGTAATCCTGCACACCCTAAACTCACAATTTTAGGGAACAGCTTTGGGTACATCCCTGACCATCCTGTCGCTGCAGTTATGTGATGAGTTTGTGCTGAAACTGTTGGTTAGGAACATTAGTGTTAGCTCATTAGTGTTAGCAATGCTAGCCCTGTACGCCATTAGCACACTCCTCCACTGTATTCTCTCTCTTCCTAAGTGCACATAAGATATGGCTTCCTGCAGCTGCCTGCATCAGATTCCAAACCCTGACGTTGGCCTAAAAGCCAAGAATGGACCAGCCCCTCCATACTTGATGGCAATGGTCAAAAGATGATCAGTAACGAGGGGCCTTCGAGCTTTAGGTATGGCTCGGCTTGACCCGCCATCCTTTGGGATCCATGGAAGACAAGCATCCAGGCTTTTTTCTGTCCTGCCTCTGAAGTGGTGGAACAAACTTCCCCTTTGTGTCCAAACAGTCGCTCGCTGTCTTCAAACACCAACTGAAGACCCACCTCTTCCGAGAGTACTTAGTGTCAAGTATTATAGTCTCCATACTGACTTTTGTCTTTAGTAATATCTAAGCCTATAAGTATCTTTTGGATCCTAGTCTATACAGACTAGCTAAGGGTATTTTCTGAGTAAACAGTGAAGCACTTTTGTAAGTCGCTCATAATCATGAGCGCTGGGCACCTTGCTAGTGTGTGCAGCACTCCTCACCTCACAACTCCTTTCAGTTCTGACTGTCTATAATAGGAAAAAAATCCATGCCATGTCATCCTACATGCCCTATTTCTACATTTACTTTTCACTCACACTCCATTGTTAAAGAATGTCTCTAAGGCAAAAGCTAGAAACAACTAAAAAAAAGTAAGGAGGAACTTTTCTTTGTTGTGTTTCTTTGCTGTGTCAGTGTTGAATTAGCATCGGGTTGGTAGTTAAATTCTTCAAAACACTCTACGTGTCGATAAACCGCCCAGGCCCCAATGGGTCGATATCAGCAGTGCCCAGGCTGCTCCCTGCTTTGGTAATTACTCTTCCGCTTCGTTAAAGAAGGGAGGTTTTGATGAGAAATGGCGGAGGTTGATAGGAGGGAAGCTGCTAGCAGCCAGACGCAGCGTGGGTCTATTCTCTCCCCTTTAATTAAAGGCTATTAAACCTGACAGATATATATTTTTTTGCTCTTTTTGGTTCTGTATCTTGACTTGTGCTTGCACAAGGTATACAGTGCATTTTAGAATGAGAATGGAAAATGCAAAGCTTATGCAAACACCCCCAACAATGCTGCACACACACATAAACACTAGACTCTAACCTTAATCAAAAAGAAATGATTGGTTCTTTTAGGCCCTGTCCACATGTACCCAGATATTTTCAGCCTTCTATTCACATAAAAATGCAGTTTCTGGTCACAGAAAACTGAGCTTTTCTTTGTAAACACTCTCCAAGGTAGAGAAAGCAACTCTGAAAATGGCACTTCATGAAATCACTGACCTCACAACATATGTATTTTATGGCTGAATCTCAAATACCTTATTACTCCCTATGTAGGGAACTACATGAGGCATAATACTACAACGTCTACACAGATAGCACTAGATTTCAAATTTTGACATATGAAAAAATGCAAACACTGTTCTGTTACAGATATGTAAAGCCCTGTTTAGAGTTAGAATTCGTAATTTAATGACTTGCATAGTACACTACATAGGGAGTAGTGTGTAATTTGGGATAAAACCTCTGTGTTTTCTTCCTACTTCTTGGTGTTTTGAGGTCTTTCTTTATTAGGGACTGTCATTGGTTTGAATCCCAGTCATTCTGCTAGCCATCGGCAGCCGAGGCCCTGAGAGAGCACAATTGGCTGTGTTCTCTCTTGGGTGGGTAGATAGCTCTCTCTCCTCCAACATCGCTTTGTTACCGTGCTGGCCGTCACTGGCGTCTGCAGGGCGGGTATAATTGTGGAAATGGGTGAAAATCTGGTAAAAATAAATAAATAAATAAATAAAATGTGGCTCAAACAGCATGACAACAGTGATCTCTTTGCCTTTAGTTTTTGACATGTACCTTAGCTGCTCTGGCACTCAGCAGCAGGCAGCTTCTCAAGCATTCTGAAGCCAGAGAATTGATTAGCTCTTATAATCTCCAAGTACCCCCACAAGGACATCAAATGCACAAACCCCACCATTCCACTAATTAATGAGCTTTCAGTGTGAGCTTTCAATGTTGCTTTAGGCTACATGTTTTCATTAGGTAGTCTACCTGTTGGCCAATAGTTCGATAATAATTTCTAGAAAGTCTACTAAACTTTAAAATGAGCTGCTTCTAATTGATGCACTTTTCCTAAGATGAGCCATCTAGCATCACATCACACCATGTGAGTGTGTGCAGTTTCAGGATATATTCGGTGCAGGTTTGGATTAGATTCATATAAGTGATTCCCCCCAAAATCCAAAGTCAAATCATTCAGCTGATGTTGGCCTGATACTGATTCCCATCAATGGCAAAATATCTACACAGAATTGACAAAAATATTGGGACACCTGCTGATTCATTGTTTTTCCTAAATCCATTGTATTCATAGCTACATTTGTAAATGTAAATGTAAATGTCTCAGCTGCCAACTTTTTTACAATCCTTGATATCTGGTATCATAATGGTTTATGCTACTGAACTTCACATAAGGGAGGAGAGAAGAAACAGAGAGCAAAAAGAAGGAGAAATGGAAGGCCGTGCACTTCACTCTCTCAGAAAGCCTACGGAATGTCTTTGATTCCATGCTTTCGGCCTGCGCTGTGTTCTCTACACAGGGAAGATGAATAGATAAGAGGCTTCAGAAACGCCCTCTAAGCGCTAAATGATGATGTTAAGCACCTTTTATCTCAGGGAGTGGCCTAATCGTGCAGGTGCTACCCTTAATAGGAAGGTGACAGTCAGTTTAGATATGTAATGAGGTGTTTCCACTTTATGATGGAGGTGGAAAGAAGGCTGTAATCATAGCTATGCGTGTCTGTGTAGGTGTGAGTACACATGAGGGGCTATCATGTGTTCAGACTGGAAGACTACGGTTTCAGCTACAGTTCAGAATGTGGGCATACATCTCTGACCTGCTGAACTGATTATGATTTGTAGGAACTTATTAAAAAGGTATCAAAGAAAAGTGTAGCATAAATCCACAAACTGTATGAAAGAGTGTAAAAGCATGAGCATCCAAACACTGAAACTGAACTACTGACTGTAATTATGATATATATTATAAATGCAGTCACTTGTTGGGACAGCACTGTTGTGTGTATATATATATATATATATATATATATATATATATATATATATATATATATATATATATATATACCCTTGATATATATACCCCTGTATTTGGATATCACAATGGGTATATTCTCTACTGTTTAACGAAAACTTTCTACTACATTTTCAAACATTGCTGTGAGGATGTGATTGCATTCAGCGACAGTAGTGTTAGTGAAGTCAGAATGTTGGATGGATCCAAAAGTATTAGATGGAGCATTAACCATCGTTTCACTGTTCCACAGCTCAATGCTGGCGGTCTTTATACCCCTCTAGCCCACACCTGGCATTATGCATGGTGCTAATAGGTTTATGGTTATCTGCTCCAGAGGGCTCTATTCTATTGGCTTTACTTCTCTACAGGGACTAGACAAGCTGTGTGAGTGTGTTTTTGCACATCTGGGTCAGCAATGGGTGTAACTCAAATTAGATGAATGCATGCATTTGAAGGAGTGTCCACAAACATTTGGACATATAGTGTTCATAGAATCACCGTCAGACTGGGGTTTGATTTCCCACTCAGGCAAGCACACCACACTACACCAGTAAGAGGCCTTGAGCAAGACACCTAACTCTATATTTGCCTCCCTGTGTATAGTGTGCAAGTCACCCTGGATAAGGTCATCGACCAATTATGTTTTGCTCATGTGGAAATAGAGCTTTGTTGGAATTACGTAATATTTCTTTTTATTTTTCCCAGTGAACTCTTACTCCTGCGGAACACCAGAAAGCAGCTGGCAGCAGCTTCTGAGAAAAGAAAAGCCCTTTCCTGATGAAGCGATGACAGAGAGAGAGAGAGAGAGAGAGAGAGAGAGAGAGAGATAGAGGTAGAGAATGTATGACCACGCCAAGCCTTGTGATGACCTCAGAAGCAGGTTTTTATAAGAGAAAAAGAGAAGAAGTTTCCGAGGGCCTTGTGTGTGGTCTAAATCATGAGCCCCCTGAGACTCACCTCATTCTTACTGCTCTTTCTCTGTTTCTCTGATTCCATTCTTCTCTCTGTTTACATGGCTTTTTTTTCTCTTCCCTTTTTTCTCTCTTATCTTCTAATGTAGTACAGGTGTGCTCAATCACAAACGGACACAGCAGAGTGCAGCGAGGCCTGAGTGTGTATGTTTGTGTACGTGCGTGTGTGGTCTCAGTGACTTACATGAATGATGTGGAAGCACATTACCAGAGAGTGTTTTTCTTCCATAAATACTCCATAAAAAGCAGAAGCGTGACTTTTTAGCACCAAGTTGCTGTGCTTAGGATCTGGGCTGCAGCACAATGCTATTATCTGTCTGTGGTCTAAACCTGATATTTATTTTTAACAGGTCTTTTAAGTTGCATTTCATTATTGAATGCATTCAGCTTCTTTAAGCGGCCCCCAATTGGACTCTCTGGAGTAGATAGAAACATATAGTTATAGAAGTATAGAGCCCCCCAGCATTGAGCTGTGGAGCAGTGGAACTGTGTCCTCTGGAATGATGGTGCTCCATGCAATAATTTTGGGATGAGTTGGGGAATGTGGGATGAGGAGGGTGGTGATCATCCAACATCCTGACCTCACTTACACACTTGTTGCTGAATCCAATCAAATCCTCACAGCAATGCTCCAAAATCTAATAGAAAAGCCTTCCCTGTCAGTAGAGGCAAGTACTTCAACAAATAAAAAAAACAATAAATGTGCAGGTGTCCCAATACCTCTGTCCATGTAGTGTACATTTTAATTGTATTTACTTAGCTATGTATTTATTGGAGACCCCCAACCAAGATCCTGTGCATAGCACATGGTGGACTATGTGGAACGGCAGCTCAGCTGGGAAGTTTTTGGATTTCTGAGAATAATGGACTGTCATTCCCAGAGTCCAGACATCAACATTGATGAATATGTTTGGGTTGTTTTGATGGTGAAGAGCAGAAGAACTGAAACATTTGATATGTTACTAACTGAATAACTGAATACTTAACAGCCATTTTGACTGGAAATTTAGATGAAAGGTGGTCTCTGATCTTTGTACTGTACTGTATATGAATATACACCTACTATACACTGTACACTATGATACAAATATATAAATATCCTTGAGTGATGCCTTCAAAGAACCAATTTGGGTTCCATAAAGAGTCAAGTGAAGGTTCTTTAACCTTTAAAAAGTTCTTCACACTTACAGATTAAAAATGAGATGCTTTCTGAAACCAAAAGCGGCCCTTCTAGGGCATCACCCACGAAGTATCCTAATGTAGCACCTTCATTTTTGAGCTCACTTTGTATGTTTGCAATAACTGACATCTGCTGTTGGTGTTCAGCCCCTCTCTACCTCTTTGATCAACGGAAAAAGCCCACTGTGGGACCACCGCTAACCAGATATTATTATTTAGGTTGTAGACCAACATGATCTATGGCTTAATTATTTGTGGTGCGCTGGTAAGAGAGTATCCGGCACCGCAGTGTTGCTGGAGGTCTTACAGGGCCTAATACTGTACCTCTGCTGGGTTGGAGACAGTCTACAGACCAAAATATCCAGCCAGCAGTGTTCCTGTGGTCAGATACTAACCATAAAAGAATGCCCAGAAGTTGACTAACACATACTGTGCACAGCCAGCAATGTTGTACCTAATTAAATGACCAAATACACTACAGTGTGTATGCTGCTTGTCACTCCTCTGAAAGTAACACCCAAGGTTAAGTGAGGAGGAAATGAATTCATGGGTTGCTAGCGACCAAAGCTATGCATTTTAAGGGCATGGAGTGTTATTAGGATTAGGATATGGTATAGAAGTGCCAGTGAGAATCTGAAAGCTTATAAATAAATCGTATTATGAAGCTTCCTCAAGGGTTGAGAGCAAGCAGAGCTATGAATGCGAGAAAGTGGCGGTACGAGCGCGCTAACCATTCGCTCACTGGCGGCTTTGACATCTCTTTAATGCAGAGGCGCCTGCTGTGATTGGTCGAACTGGAGCGAAACGTCCCCCTGTGATTGGCTCAGTGACAGCGCAAGAATTCAGGGGAGCTAAGGGATCGCACTGAGTGCGTGCCAACTTGAGCGGAGCCACCACACACGTTGCCTGGCAACAGGAGCTTGTGGTATATTGTGTCGCTTTAATGTGTAGGTTCAGTATGTGTGTGTGTGTGTAAGTGTGTGTGTGTGTGAGTGCATATTTACGGCCTATAAGCAGTGTTTTT
Organism: Salminus brasiliensis; assembly: GCF_030463535.1. Taxonomy (NCBI): domain Eukaryota; kingdom Metazoa; phylum Chordata; class Actinopteri; order Characiformes; family Bryconidae; genus Salminus; species Salminus brasiliensis. Next base: position 18,766,570 of record NC_132878.1, read on the forward strand.
CATCCTCGCAGGCTTTTCAAAGAGACCCACGCACAAAGTCAGTCTTCCAGGCTGAAACGGATTCTTAATCCATGGTCATATCAAGCAAGGCTTTTAAGTCATTTAAGTTCAGTTCAGTTTCAGTACCAGTTCATCCAGGGTTGTCAGGATTGTTTGATTTAGAAAGGTCATCACATAAAACTGACCTTGATTAATCTGATTAGTTGGCACTTTGCATGATGGTTATACACATTGTACATTTTTCTTGAAGCACACCCCTATTTCAGTTTCACGCAAGATGATTATTAGGCCTCAGGCCTCCAACTCAGACTGTAAATACCAAAACTAAAAAATATGAGGCAAAAAAACCCTTGATCATTTCTGCAACCCCTTAAAAGCAAAGTTCATTTTGAGTTGATCACTGTTTTCTGTATTCTGTGTCAAGGCAGGTCTGTAGTCAAATCTTTTACTTCTACAGAAGCGAACCTAAACATTATATCCATGCATTGATTTGGATTAGCCATGCTAATAACAGTCACCCAGGCAGGGCAGCAGAAATGGGTTCATCTGGTTACTTGTTAGAACTGTAAAATGCCCTACAGTTCACTTTCTGCTTTGCTTTGGAAGTATCAGACATAGGTTATCTATGATGGTGACACTTGTAATACATCGGTAATATCTTGCTTTATTGGGAAGGGAATTTAATGCACATGGAGGCTGCTATGCTAAGCACATGTTTCTTTGCTGTTAGGACTGTGTTTTTACAGTTATTTGGTAGAAATAGAAAAAGAAATAGAGGTCCCACACCCACACCCAACAACTGTCAGCTTGCTTCAAGGATTTGTAGATCTAGAACTGTTCACAGGTAAACACACTAAAGCGGTAAACCCGATAGTTGGTAATATCCTAGTTCGAGGTCGGAGACAGCAGCGGTCAGGTCGTTGAAAGATCACGTTTCTCCAAAGAAGTGTCCCTGTCATTCCTGCTGAGTTTTTCCTGATATGGTATTACCTCACGTAGCTTTTGCTTCTCCAGGTTTATTTCATTCAAGGCTCCCAAATATTACAAATGTAAGCTAGTTTCTACTACTTTCACTGCACTGCTCACTGCAAAAATACCTCCAACATGGCGGTGCATTAGTGAATTCACTACTAGAGGGGGCTTGGTTTTTCCCCCACCTGTTTTCAGAGTGTGACTCTTAGTGAGGACCCACAGGTTTCAGTGCCTGGATTTCAGTTGTTTCTGCAAATTGTAGCAACCCATTAGTTCCTCTTCTCTTTAGCTGTCAGCAGTCTGCAAAAAGAGAGCTCTGAATTCCTGCTGAATCTTGTTTGTACAGTCAATCGCATGACAGCTCTTTCTTATTTTGTGTGTTTTATCGGTTTTCACGCTGCCACTTAGTCTGTCTTCTTGCTACTCAGTGGGCATGGGTGTGGGCGTGGCCACATTAACTCCTGCCACCTGTGATGTCACATGCATACCCTCTATGTCTAACTACTGACCAGATTAGGCTACCGCTCAGATCCACTTATCTCGAACTACCAGAAGTACCAGAGAGACGAACTTCCTCATGAAACAGGTCCCGACCGCTGGAAATCCAAATGCAATTGGTTGATTCTATTTTTGGAATCAGCCAATGGTTGGTAGGTGGTTATTCTAGGTGGATCCAGTGAAGGAGCTCGCTTGGCTGTTTCTTCCAAGATGCCATGGAAGACTGATCGGACAATTTTCTGTTTAAAGTTGACGGTTAAAAATTTTAGTTCTTTTGTTGCCAACAAAAACATAACAAGGGACTAAGATAGAAATATGTGGTGTTTAAACACATGCATGCTTTTATATCATAAGAATGAACTAAAATTACAGTATTATTTAATTGCCATAAATCATTAAGTCTTCTCTGTAGGCTTAGAGGGTCCTGAGGGTTTCTCACTGGATGCTTTTACCATTTGTGTTAAAAAAAAAAAGTTATTTCTTTCACTTATTTTTTTCCCAATATGGACCACCAGTTACCCTCCATTGCACAAGATGCCCCCGACACCCTCCTTCAATGTCAATGCAACATCACCGGGTAGCTAACGTGCCTGGAGGAAAGCGCTGCATACCCAGCTTCAACGCACCAGCCTGCAGATGCCAGTGGCGGCCAGCACCGCAACAAAGCGATAGGGGGGCAGAACACCATCTACCCACCCAGGAGATACCAAGGCCAGTTGTGCTCGTTCCGGGCCTCGGCTGCCGATGGCTAGCAGCATAACCGGAATTTGAATCAGTGATCCTCTGATCACAGTGAGAGCGCATTAGTCCGCTGGACCACTCAGGGCCCTGTGTTTTGCCATTTTTGAAAAGCTCTGCTCTTTTCATTATCTGACCTTTATCGAAAACCTCTTTTTACTCAATGAGCTCCCAAAACAATCCATAGGTAACTAAAATAAACAATAGTGACTACACCAAATTAACCCCGTTATTCTTCAGTAACTACAGGGACTTCTGCATTATCAGGTGGGGCTATTCTTTGGTAATAGAAATGTGCACTTTCGGCCTGCCGGTGGGCCCTAGGTTGTTTAAGAGGTTAAACGATTCATTTAGACATTTTTTTGCCCTCCAAAACAATTTCAAACACAGTCCCTCTTTTCACCCTGAGAAGCAGCAGAACCTGCAGCTCTAATCAGTAGATTAGAAAGCCACCCCGCATTGAGATCGGTATGTTTCTCATGAAATGAATCATTTTCTTCCCATGAAATGCATGTTTGCTTTGTAACATGTAGCATGCGTGTTTGTGGAGCCAGTTGAACTGGTGTATCAGAACCTGCTGAAAGGGAGTTGTTTTAACGCAGGAATGTAAACAGTCATCTCCTCAGGAAGCAGAACTCTCTGCCTGTGTGAATGTGTGTGTGTGTGTGTGTGTGTGTTTGTTTTCACACCTTTTCAAGACAAAAAGTGGAACCACAGGCTTACCTTTTCAGAGTCCTCCTGACTTTGTGAAGGGTTTTTTACAAAAGCTACATGCTTAAATTGTAACACCCAAACCATTTCTTTTTGGTGACAGAAGTTAAGGCTTGGGGTAGGCTATGAAAATTACTCTAAGCCTCTTTTAGTACCTATACATAGATTTTGGATTATTACATAAATGGTAGTTAGCACATTGCCACTGATAACAGAGCATTTTAACATTTTAGAAAATGTTATTCTAATGTAAAGATTTTATTCCTAGTAAAAGTCCAATTTCTGCGGGGCTTAGGTGTCCTGACATGTCCTGACACTGTACAAAAACAAACCCCTGTGTGTGTCCAATGTTAAAGTCATGTACCTTGATTTTGACCATCTAAGGAGTCACAAAATCAAAATGCATAGTGACATCAGAATTACGTTAAAAGATTTGTTGACATTGGACAGATGTTTAGATTTGACTGGCATTTCAACTCAGCATTTGATTGGTTATTTACTGTACTCTAGAGGAGCTGACCATTTACAGTCAGTCTCATAGTGCCTGCATAACAATGGGAAACACTCATGGTCCTCTAGGCCTTTTGAGAAAGCCTAATAATAATATCTGGGAAATAAAAAAATACATCCCAGTAATTTTAGTTCTCTACTAACTCCACTCAGACTACTAATCTTATTTCATTGTTAGGTTTGACAACAAAAGGCATTTGTTTTCAGTTATACACTTTATGGACAAAAGTATTGAGACAGCTGCTCATTCATGGTTTCTGCTGAACTCAAGGGAATTAAATAGTTTATCCTGCTTTTGTTGGAGTAACTGTCTCTATTGTCCAAGAAAGAAAGCTTTTTGCTAGATTTTGGAGAATTGCTGTGAGGACTTGATTGCATTTAGCGACAATTGCATTAGTGAGGTCAGGATGTTGAATGAGCACCACCCCACATCATCCCCAACTCATCCCCAAAGTATTGGATGGAGCACCATCATTCCAGAACTCAATGCTGGTGGGCTTTATACCCCTCTGTCATGTATAGAAGTGGGTGCTGTATTTCTTTGTATGGGTGATCCATGTTCTACATTTTACAAATGTTCAGATACCAGTTCCCATATTGACGCATCTTAAAAAAAGAGCCTGGTGATAAACAGAAAGGAAGTACTTAGAGGCGGACTAAAGCATGATGGCTTATTTTTTAAGAAAATGCGGGGGGGGGGGCAATGAGCGAGAGAGTAGTAAGTGAGCGTGTGCGCAAGAGAGAAAGAGAGCGAGGGAAGGAGTGTTCCAAATCAGCCCCCACAGTTTGGAGATAAAGGGAAGAGTTGCCACAGCAACGGCAGCATAAAAGGGAAAGTATCTGATGGGCCGTGTAGGGGTGGTTCATCCTACCTATTCAACCACACACACACACATGCACACTCAGATAAGATGATTTGGGCCTCTCCTACACATTTAGGCAAAGCCTTTAAGAACACACACCCGGCCTAATGCTTTCTGCAGACAGTAGGGCTCCTGGCCTGCAGAGCCTAGCAGATATGTGAGAAATGCTCTAATGAGTTTGGCTGGACTAGGCTGTGCTGGAATAGACAACTGTTGCGCTTTTCATGCTTTAGGGTGTGAGTGCACGTGTCTCTGGCAGAGACAGTATGAAGAAAAGCAGGAAAAATGGAGAGAGAGAGAGAGAGAGAGAGAGAGAGAGAAAGAGAGAGAATGAGAGAGCCCAAGCTCACAGCTCAAGAATGTGTACTGAAATTCTTCGGTATTTGGCTTCTAAAGGCTGAACAAAGACTCAATAAGACAAGTTGTTTTTTAACAATCAAGAGGAAAAAACTCTTATGTTTATTTCGCCATGAATTTCACATTGTGAAAAAAATCACTTGTACAAAATAATGTTAACCGCCATGGTTGAGATAGAGCAACAACAGAACAACGCAACGCAGTAACACATACAGGATAGAACGCTACAGCCCAACATTGACAGCATCCGAGCAATGCGTCCATTGACAAAGGCATATGATGGTCAAGGCCAGAAACATATCCCAGGCAAGTACGCAAATGAAAATGACAATTCCCTGTTAAAACATTAGTCCAGTTGTATGTACTCATCATGCATTACCTTTGAGGGCTGTAAAGAGGTTGTAAATAATAATAATAATAATAATAATTAAAAAAAAAAAAACGTCACTGTCACTCAAAAACCAATGTCCATTTTGGCCATATTTTCATTTTTTACATAAATTAAATCTGGCAGTTGTTCTTTACACTGGGTCCAAATTTCATAGAGGAATTGACCAATAGAAATGGTCCAAAATGACTTCCACTGAAAGTTGCAAAGGTCTTTTCTTTCCCTGTAAAATTGCTATTCTAAAGATACAAGGTTTTTGTCTGAGAGTGACGATTAGATCTGCTATTATTACAATAGCTACAAACAACATCCCACATGTCAAAATTGAGCCACTTAACATGTTGCATAGGTGAAAAAAATGCAAGAAGAATGGAGAGTATTTAGTCTCACTTGTTCAAATTATGTCTGGGATGTATTCCAATTAGCGCCCCCTTGCTGCAAAGCTGTGCATTTTAAGTTGACACAAAATTTCAATTGCTACTTTGTCTTTGATGATTTCATGTTTACGCACTCGCCCATGGTATGTCTCTGGCCTAAGAGTGGACGCCACACACAAGTCCTGCCACACGCCTCCTGGTCACTCTGGCTCAGGAAGGAGAGGGGTCAGTGAAGGAAAAAGAGAGGGAGGGGGAAGAGAAGAAAAACAAAACACTTGACGGCCACCAGTTTCAATGAAGGGGGTTGGTGGGGTGACTGTTGACCATCGCCAGGGCAACGGTACTCGAGAAAGGGCGATCTGATTGGCTGGCTGGCGGTTGGTGTGTGCAATGTTCTGGAAAGGCAAAGGAAAAAGATCCCGCGGGTGGGAGGAAGAGGAAGGCCTTTAAGTTGAGGGGTGTATGCAAGATCCTTAATGGCAACAGGTTAAAAAAGCAGGAATTCCTTGAAACCACTCTGCTGCAGAAGGGTGGAAGTGGAAGGGGAGGAGGGTCTGAGACAAAATGTAAAGGTTGACCCCTCAAAGCTTTCTCCCTTTCTTGCTCTCCGCCCCTCTTTTTCTGTGTAAATGTATGATTTTGCTAAAACTCATGCTAAGTCCTAATCCTGTAAGGAACTGGATATAGAAGTTACTGTTGCTTTTATAGAGATCTGCTAGAGAAGCCAGCATTAGCTTGACAAATAAAGCATAGAGATACCGTTCAAGCACTGGGTTCAGTGGGTTTGTGTACATCTTAGCAATCCACTAAAGCATAAGCAATAGGCTGTTGATGCACAGAGCAATCACAATGTAGCAAATCGTGCTAAGCAACAACGGCCAACTGGTACCTTGTGCTGCAGCCTGACAGATACATAAAACTGTAGGGATTAAACAACGCCCTAACATCGAACTCACAAGACGTCTAGCTTTACCACTGGTTCTCATGCGCAGTGCTTCACTGAACGTGGGGTTTCCCTAGCTCAGCAACTCGGCTCGAGTTGAGTCAAGGTTGCAGTGCATGGCTACTGCAGAACTACATCTGAGAACTATTGCACTATACAGACAATGACATTGGCACTGGTTAAAAAGCACTATGGTGTCTGCCCTTGTGTAGACATTGCCTTTAGAAAGTGTTATTAAGAAGCTTTGGGATTTAGCATTAGCATCATCATCATCATCATCATCATCTACGCCTTCATCATTTCCTTTGCCGTTGTGACCTATACAACAGAATTGTTTGCCAAATGGCAGTGATATTTAGCTTTTTAAAAGCTCGTGGAAAAACCTTCAGGGCCTTGTTTCAGCAAAGGTATTTTCAGCCAAAGAGAGAGTTTTTAGTGTAATGCTCACTTGACCATTTTTGATGCTTTCGAGAAACCCATCCCAGGTCATCTGGGAAGGGTGCTATAGGACACCCTGAGAGGAGGCAACGTCATGAGCCAATTTCTATTTCTAACAGGCCAATCTCTCTGCTTGCAAGTGTTGGTGGCTTAGACCCTTTAACATTGATCTGAGGTCAGATGCTGCAGAGTCTGCTAACAACACTTAACACCCTTACGCTTTGCTGCGAGTCACACCTACGACACTGTGACAGTTCCAGCTGTTCTAGGAGCAGCTGCAGATTTCCACATTTCTCACATAGCGCCACAGGGCCCTTACCACTCGGGCTGACTCTGGGTCAGGTCGTGTTTGAGTACTGCCAGAGGGACTGACGTAGCGGGGTCAGCAAGGGGCCATGCTTGCCGACGTTTAGCATTCAGCCGGCATGCTGTGGCTGTCAACTAAGGTTCGTCAACTACAGGTGTTAAAAGGATAGTTCAACCAAACTGAAGTGCAAAAGTGGTCCACAAGGAATAATAGCTAGTAAGGATGCACGATAATATCGGAATCAGATCAGTATTGGCAACTAATTGCCAAAAACAAATGATTGCCATTGACAGACGAGCACTAATTCAAACCAATAGGTAATTATTTTTTTGTAATGTTAATTACAAAGTAGATATTCAGAATATCAGATATTGCCATTGGCGACAATTCCCATATGGGTGCATCCCTAACAACCAGTGCAGTAGCAGATTAGCATGACTGTTTGGTTGAACCATCCTTCTACATTTCTGTTTGGAAACCTGTTCTACAGTCACCAGCCAGCTTGTTATTAGCATTAGCATTAGCCACAGAGTTACTGTAACAGATATGAGGTTTCAATGTAGTGTACAAGCTCGGCCTCCGAAATAAAGGTCTTATTGTAGCTTACACTAACACTAGCATAAAAGGTGGTTTGTGTGTTGTAGATGCCCCCCTCTCACCACCTTGAAACCATGGTCTCTCGGACGTAAGATGAACCAGCCAGCCCAAACCCCCGACCCTTCCCCCTTTTGCAGTCCCCCCGCTGACCTGTTCCTGTGCACCCTGGGCAATCTGATCCTGTGACATCATCCCCCTCATTGTTATCCAGGCAACGACCTACGACCCCAAGCCTGGCCCCCCTCCCTATTTTCAGGTCGGACGAGCCAGAGGTCCGAGCACTTGCTGACTCCTACGAATTCCGCCCCGGCACGACCAAAACGGCATGACGTAGCTAGATATGTGCAAAAGAGCAGCTTTTAGGTAACAGAGCAAATATGGGCCATGCGTAGCACGAAACACGAAAACTCGTCTTACTTCTGTACATCTGGATATGTATGCAAGCAGATCATCAATAAATACAAAAATAATACACATAGGTTCAAATGAACAATAAAAAAAAACAACAGTAAAAAAAACAATTCTCATAAATTAAGACTATGAGCAGACACTGAAAGGTCTTAAGACAACCAGTTTCTTTTTTTTTTTCCAGGAAAAGGAAAATTCACAAGTTTTTTTTCTTTTTTTTCCCCCAGGTTGCTCGTTGTTGTTGTCATGGAGACTACATTCCCTCTCCAGCTGACAGAACAACTCTCACCTCTCTCTCGGTCTCGCTCTTATCGTTCTGTCTTTCATGTTTTTTTTCACTCAGGCCATATGTGTGAGAACAGAGCTGCCCGCCACCTTATAACAAGGCTAAGCTTCGTGAGCAGCCTAACTTCATACTGATGGAACAGTCTATTCTTCAATGTTCTCCGCTCTCCTACGTGGAGGTCATCAGGAGCCGCTGAGAAAATGACAGTGTCTATACTTGCTGGTCGCTCCAGCTGTCCGTGCATCAGGTCCACAGTAGGGCGTGCTCCATCCTTCGTTTTTGGTGTCTTTTTTTGGGAAGAAGAACGGACGACTGGACGGAGAGTGTCGTCAGCTGGATTCTCACTCAGGAGAACATGCTGGGACATGCTGACCTTCTCCACACACACACACACACACACACATACACACAGACACACAGCTGGTGTGTGCCTCGCCTCAGGATGTGCTCCAACAGCCAGTTTCACACCAGGTTGCCAGGGTCTGTTTGTCGGGAACAGGCCAGCATCAGCCCGTTCCCGTTCAAACAGAGGCAATGAGGGACAAACTGCCTCCATCTTTTATGGGCCAGAAAAAGAGGACAATTTACATGGATCTAAATGGCCTCTCTGAGATCTCTGTCCTTCGATTTTGAGTAAGAGAGGCTTTGTATGGAAACGCTGGCAGAACACACATCAGAGAATGCGAGGTTTTTAGGTTCCTCTCCAGGTTCATGGGTCTCTCCTCATAGCGAGGCATGTCTTTTTTCGCTTTTCACTTTACTGTCTTTGTTAAATGGAAAAAAAAACAACCAAACAAAAAACAGACGACATGCACCAACACAATGGACATAGGACACCAATTCATGCTGGACGCTGCTTCGTCTTTTTAATTTGGCGTGGGGATTGGTTTGTTCACTGCGTTCCAAGACTCCACACAGAGACGAAGGGATGAAGTAGAGACCTCTACGCGAAACGTCTGTTAACTTGCAGCCCAAAAAAAGGAAAGCTTCGCGAAGGGACGTCTTCAACATCGAGTTTGAGCTTTTAATGGAAGAAAGTGTCTATCGACAGAATTGCACAGGGTGGCGAAAATCTTCACAGTCGGAATCCAGTAGACATCAATAACAATGGGAAAACAGGGAATCTGTAGAGAGAGAAAAGAGAGAAGACAACATTAATAAAAAGTCATTCCCATATTTTTCAACAGGAAGTTGACACCATCCAAATTTCCTGAAAGTCCAGTGTTAACCAAACTAAAGACAGAATGCAAATTGTTCATTAAGAAATTGATTTGAAGGAAATCAGTAGAATTTTCTTAATGTCCTCATGCTGTTAGCATGGACGCTAGTTGACCACATGTTGTGTATATTTTACTAGTTCTACGCTAAAAACTCAACCCTGTACTGTTTAAGCCTGTTGTTCGAATGGTTAAATGGCAATGTCTGAGACTGCATGCTAATGAATAATTATTTTAAAGGAAATTAATAAAATATCCTTAATGTCGTGTTGTGTATTGACTAGTAAAAAAAAAAAAAAGTTTACTTTCAACTCTGTACTCATTTAGGCCGTTCTCAGTAAAGAAACCTTGTAAAGAATGAGAGTTTGTTCCTGAGATGCTATAACATGTTACTTGAATGGTTAAATGCAAATTCAATGCTGGTAAATGATATAATAAATAAGTCGAATATCCTTACACTGTTAGCATGGATGCTAGTTATCACATAACCACATGTTTTGTATTGGCTAGTTTGTTGTCGGCAGAGAAACCTTGTACGTTGCTCCTGAGATGTTCCCGACATGTTTTGAATGGTTAGATGTACATTTTCTGCGATTGATAGAAATGTTACACATTAAAATGTGATACTTGACAATGATGTTTACATTCTACATCAAACTTTTCTTTCCAAAAAAGGCGAGGAAAATTCTCTTTTTCTATGATTGGAACTGTTAAGTCATTTTGATTGAACCCCAAGTCATTCTGAACTGGCAGCATTTTTCCTATTAAGGCACGAAAGCTGCCGTCCCTAACTGAACGGATCACATTCGTGCTATTGGATCTCATAAACAAACTGGAGCAGACACGTTTTCTCAAAAATGCTTTCATTTCAGACACACACACACCCAAACCAATGCTCCAGGAAAGAATAACAAGTCTGCAAGATCAAATCCAGACACTCGCTCCTTCAGCCTGACCATTTGTTCTCCTTCTTTTCCTGTCGTTCTCGAGGAAAAACAGATGGAGTTGGACGGGTCGTGTGCTAGCACCTGTTCAGCAGGCGTCGCGGGGTAAAGGCACAACCCAGGCAACAGTGGGGTGCACGTCCTTACTGTCCGCACACGCTCAGATCACTCTGTAACCTCAGCAGCAGCTGGGACACTGTATACGTCTGCTACAGAAAAGCACAAAGGGGACTCTATTTTAATGCGGCCATGCTTTGCCATGATCTGCCGTTACGGTGCCAGGTCATCTATCTGACCTACAGTGACTCCTCAATTAGGGTTTCTGTGCCAGGACGTTAGCAGCAACTAGCAGACCAGGTTAACTGTCCCACAGTGATTGATATCAGTGCAGAAGCTAAAAAGTAGAGACGTTCCAGTTTCTGCCGTTCAATCCACTCTTCTGTGTTAATAAAAGTGTTGAACAACCAAGCGTGTTGGTAATCTGATCTAAAAAAAACAAAAAAAACAGCAACTGCTTATTAGCTGACACTGCACTCTGAATGATATTGCATACTCACTTAGAAAAAAATGCAGCGCATCCAACAATAAAGGAAGCCCTGTGCATCTTTTATTATGCATGCAGAAGGCTTTATTTCCTAATAATGATGTTTCATTATGGCCAGTGTGAACGCGCTGTTAAAGTGTTAAAGAGGTCATCACCAGATTCTGGGAATGGATGTCCGGTACACTAGGAAAATCCTGGGTAAATGTATATGAGTAAAAGGGCTGTGCTTATGTTTTACTGCTCTCTTTGCTAGTGAAGTCCTAGCAAAGGTTGCTGCTTCAGCAATCCCTGATTAGCAATCAATTTACAGTTGATTTATGTCTTTAATTAAGTCAGGAAAACTTCTGATCATATCCAGTTTAACTACATCCTCTAACCTTTAGCACTCCATGTGAGAGTTTGACCATAAGCAGTTAGCAGTCTATCAGTTTTGACTATCACTCATCAGTTTTGACTATCACTCAATTGTTCTTGGTCTACTCTGGCTAGTCATATGAAAACATCTGCCATTATTAGTCCACCTCTCTCTCTCTCTCTCTCTCTCTCTCTCTCTCTCTCTCTCTCTCATGTGCACATTACCTGGCTAACTGATTTGCTTTTAGTGTGAAAGCTAGCTGTGCACCACGTTCACAGCCAAGCCTTCAGCAATTAACAAGTAAGCACGCTAATAACAGCCTGAGAAAAAAAGACAGAAAGCAAGACTCAAATCACCCATCCATCCATCCATCCATCACTCTAATGACCCACTCATTGTCCAGCTCGATATGCAGGAGTCGGCAGGGTGGAGCTTCTCCAGGTTGTTCGGGGCACAAAGAGCTCCCTGAAGCATGAGCCCTGCTTTAAGACAGCATGGAGCTGATAGTCAATGGTGCAGAGCTTGGACTAATGACCTCCACTGCATGCCTGGCATACATTCACTCGCGTGTGCACACATACACACACGCGCACACAATCAGGGCTCTTCAGTCCTGACCTTGGAGGGTTTTGCCATCGAACTGTGCTGGACTGTGCACTGGCCACAGGTGAAGAACCTGGCACTAAATTATATGGCCAATCAGTCAATGGAAATGAATCATAAAAGTCTTAATAACAGTGTTATCACAACTATATTATATTGTAGGTGTCACGCAAATACCTAGTATCTTCAAAATGACAACTTTAGAGAAAAGCCCTTCTTAGCTTGTAGTAGAAGCCAATGTAAAAAGATTTTATTACAGGTCTCTAAATTACAGGTTTCTATTGGTCCATTCATCATGAAAATCTGAGACAATATAAAGTTTCAATTTTTTAGATGACAGAGGCAATATATTTTAGTGCAATGTACATAATTAGAGTGACAAGGAAGTAAATTGGAATTCCCACTGATTTTACTAAATTGTTAAATAGAAAACAGCCATTCAGAGTGGTTTGAGATAAAAATGCTCCATTGTAGAGAAAATGTAGTGAAACAATGGTGGTGATACCAGTAGGCCATCTGAAGCATTTCAGTTCCCCTATAAAAGCTACCTCACAGAAAGCAAATACACAAAATACTATATCATTTTGAACATTCCCTTCCTTTATATGGAATTAGGAACATAGTGCTGATTGGAAATGTAAACTCTGCTCGCCCACAAGAATATCTTCATGTGTTTCAACTAGATAGGAGGGGAACTAATTCAAACGTGAGAAGGGTTTATTGGCTTTATAGGCAATTATGGGGTTCAGAGTTGGGTTAAATGTAATTCTGCGGTAATCATGTGATATTCATACGTTCTAATGCTTGTCCAGCAAATCCGGTAACAGCATTTGCTAATAATATTTGGAATTCATTTATTTTCAGACAGGATGTCCAATGCTGATAAGGAGAAGCAGCGAAGGGAGTTGATTGGTTTGTGCACTCAACTGCACATCATGAGGCTTCAGTCACATGTGCTGAGGATATGAGGTTTTCGCCCTCTGGCTGTAGGTCAACACAGCTAATTACACTGAGCGTGTTGTAGGTAGCTGCTATTTTGAGTAAGCTGCTTTGGTCCATCCATAGCATTCCTGCTTCACAGTAAACTTGGGAACATGCTTTCTCCTAAAGAGATGAGGAAATTAGGGAAAGGAGTATGTGTATTTGTTTTTCAGGATATATATATATATATATATATATATATATATATATATATATATATATATATATATATATATATATATAAAATCTTATAACATATGTATGGCCCTGTGTCTTTACACTGCAGAACCACAAATGTGTGCGAGAGTGTGTGTGCGCTGGTATGAATTATGCACTGCCTTCTGTAGCAGGAAACGGAGGACGCCTGTAGCCAAACGAGTTCCCATGGGGGAGAGATAGTGCAAGGATGAGTGTGAGAAAAGGCAGCAACTAGGGGGGAAAAAGCGCAAGAGAGACAGCTTTGTTTACATGCCCTCCTCCAGTCTTCTCCCTCTCATCCTCTTTTCCTCCTCTCTTTCCTTCTCCTCCCACTCCTCTGGCCAGCGGTGAGCCATCTCATTCTCACAAAGGGAAGGAGGGGGTGAGGGTGGGGGTCAGCTAACTAAGAACACTTCATAGTCATTTAAATGCATAGGAATGTCCCAATGGACAAAAGAAAAGGACCTCCACTTTGAAATTAACTGCCCGCTCAAGGTGGGCGGCATTCCAGACACACACACACACACACACACTCTAACAGACTTGGTCACTGAGCCTTTAAGACGAGAAGATGAATGCTCAACCTTCAGGGGGTCAGGAATGGAGAAAGCTCGCTTGGCAGCTTCGCACTCCTACTTTTCTTGCCTTGTTAAACCCTTAGAATTTGGGAGTGGTTCCTTTGCTTTTGCTATACTATATAAATGTAATTGTATCTGCAGCTGCTGAACACAAATATGGTATGAGTGTCTAGAATCCACAGGTTCCGCACAACGTCTCTGCTTGTTTCAATGACTGCACCTACTTGCAAGGGTTAACAAAGTTGAGTCAGTCCTGCTTCCTGTTATCTCTCCAGTGTGAAGAGGTCTAGCAAAGTCGGAGCAAGTTTGTTTCGTCTACTGGCCTTACAGCTCCCCAGACGTTCAGGCTCATGTAAGTGTATGACTTGTCTGCTTTGTTACAAACACATGAGCAATGCAAAAAGACTGCAAATGCAAAAGTCACGATTGGACAAACATTTGAAATGTCATCTAGGAATGGACTAAACCTTTCATCTGCAGACTCCCTGGTCCCACTGCAGGGCAAATGTCCCCCACCTTTATTTGAATAAATACAATGACAAATTCATTTACTTGGGTACTTACTATTGCTGTGTCTCAAACCAGTCTGTGTTATAATGTTGGCTAATGTCTGAATAATATCATAATGGATACCCATTAGTAATCAGTGTAAAACTGAGAAAGTAGCACTATAAGAACCAGTTCAAGAACTGCAGTAGACTATGGTTAAAACTAATTTTACAACAGAAGCCAACAAGAAGCTAGTCCATAGATGCACCATTATTCAGGACTTCATCCAGTGTTGATTGTGCCTTTAGTCTTTAAGATTTTTAAATAAAATGCTTAATCAAACATAACCCCTTGAGCTATGTTTTTATTATTATTTTTCAATCATAATTTATTATTTTTAAATCATTGTTTTTGTGACATCACACTAAAACCAGCCCGTTTACATATAGCCGTCAATTTCAGCCTACAGCCGTTTAGCTCAGCTCATTGATGTTTTAAGGAGAGATGCTTCTGAATGAAGCATGATAGAAGGCAGCCAATCGGAACAGAGCTCAACATTCACTAGTCCAACACTCACAAAAACACACACACACACGGGCCATTTGTTCACAAGTTCACATGCTTGGACGTGTGTCCTCTCAAATGTCCCTCAAGAACAAGAATACGCTTTGGGAGTGAACCTCCCAAGAACAAATGCCTTGTCTATCTTTTTCCCCTCACATCTCTCCCTCTTCCCCCTCCTTTTAGATTAACTGCAGATGGACCTGGCACATTCTGCCTTTGAATATAGAGCCCGATATCTCAAGTCTTTCCCAGCTTCTTGCCTTATTAGAAGATACCACAGCCTTAACATAAGCATGCTAGAACAGAGAGCTGATCTAAAAGCTTCTCCTTGCTCATGTCCAGGGTAAATTCTAAAATTAAGTTCAGGGCTTGTGGCTAAATGTGTTTGGCTTTTGTTAGCATGTTTCAAACCACCCCCCAAAATGCTTGCTGTTACATTCCCTTTGTTTCTGCACTGCTTTTTGTTTTGTCAGCCATGGACATTCCTGCACTCAATCTGTCCATGAGCTCTATTAACCTGGACCACACTGTCCAATCAGTGCAGGTGTCGGAAGCTGATTTAGACCTCCTGCTGGCTTACTAGCATGTTGCCATGCATATTGTTGATCTAATTTCTCCCGCTATCCAGCGCCTCGCTTGCTATGTTCTGCCTCCTTTCTTATTCCCGCTCGTTCTCTTCCCTCCTCTCTCCACCCTTAGACAAATTTCCCCCTCAGGGACAATAAAAGTCGTCTATTCTGTTTCAATTACCCTTGGTGCTACGGCCCACGTGGCCCAATCATAACTCAACAAGACACCCCTTGAGACATCTCCCGAAACATACATGCACACATGGATCTACACTTCCCAAGCAAAAATGTACAGTGTGTACACGATTGTGTCTCGCAGCGCTAGCCGGTTTTGCTATGTGTCTGCCACAGCAAAGA
Organism: Salminus brasiliensis; assembly: GCF_030463535.1. NCBI lineage: Eukaryota > Metazoa > Chordata > Actinopteri > Characiformes > Bryconidae > Salminus > Salminus brasiliensis. Next base: position 18,782,362 of record NC_132878.1, read on the forward strand.
AAATGCGAACCTTGGGTTCCATCACTCCAAGAAGGTCTACGGATCACTCAGCCCTCTTTCTTTCTGTGTCTTAGACATGCTGTTGACTTCCAATGCTGGAGGGAGATCAGATAGAGCACAGTCGCTGTATCAGCCAGCCCACAGAGACCCCAGCACACATACACACAGTCACTAGCCTGCATCACTGCATATACACACCACTGCTAAGAAATGTATGCTGGCATGCTGTGCCTCTTTTTCCTCAGCAACCCAGCAATGACCCAAGCAGGGAATCATTCATTTCAACCATAGAACACTATAGCATCTAGTCTCTTAAACGTACGGATGCATGTATATGGGAATCATGAGCCAATTGGTGATACCCTACACTTTTCACAGTAATTCAACACACACACAGACATCAGACAATACATTCAACTATTTGGAGCAAGTAAAGCTCTTTTAAAGCTCTCTTAAAACAGGCCATCCCTGCACTTTGTGGGTGGGAGATTGTGAACAAAAGTTGGGGGTGTTTTTTTGGGCCTGAGCGGTCCACTATTTATCCATTATTTAGAGACAATTAGTAAAAATATCCAGAAAATAAGATGATAAGTCGATCAGTTGATTAAAATTAAGAGAAAATAAGTGATATTGTGACACATCAGGTCAAAGAGATGTGAAACCTTTCAACTGGACAAAGGTGGGAGTGCAAAAATGCATTTCTGCTGTATCAAAGAATGTATCGCATCAGAATTCCAGTGCATTGTATCCCATTACCTACAAAAACATTTAAAATATAGAGAAACTGGGACAAAATCCACCTGCACTAGACGTTTTAGTGCAGTAGCCCAGGGTCACCTAAATGGTTTGCTGGCTGGAGTGCAATAAACACGTTGAAAACAAATGATCTCGATACCGATACGATTACGATATCATCAGGCATTCCTTCTATAACACATCTATACTCTTCTAACATCTGAGGTGAAACAGAGTAATAGAGACTAACTACATAAATACCCACTGTATGCTAACCATGCTCTCCAGAACCGTCCACAGCAATGGCTATATTGACTGTGCTAGCACATAGCAATTAGTGTGCTCATTTCAGTCAAAACACCCAACCCCCCCTCCCCCAGAGGTTAGCCGACAGCAGTTAAGAAAGCCAAACCACACGACTGAACCAAAACAGATAAAGATGTTGAGGTGAAAGGGCAGATGAGCAAAATTGATGTGTAAACGGTACTGGTTGATATTCCAAGCATGCAGTGCCTTCTCGCTGAATCATGGAGCAATCTAATTACTCCATCAATAACCAATTTGGTTCTGATTTAATAAGCATCACTGAAGCTGGGGTGAGATCAGGAAATGGATGGGATTTTTTTAATACAAAGTGAATTACATTTCAGCATAAACAATGGCCACTGCTACACCCTAGGTCTGTAGTTCTCATTCCAACCTGGACCTTTTCCAGGTTAAATGAAAGAAAAAAAAAAAGAAGAAAAAAAAAATTGTTCTATAAGTGTTATAACAAAACAATTGAAGATAAATCCTGTGCCAGCCTCCGGTCTTTTTAATGAGCACAGGGATTTGTGTAAACATGCAATTTGTCCAGTTAGAGGCTTAAATTAAAGCCTGAAAAACAATCCATTATCAGATATTATCTTAACAGGTTTGTGACCTTAATTGGCAGTAGCTTGACACGTCTCATTAAAACTTCCTCCTGGAATTCCCTCATGTTTTGAGGAGTAATTCTTTCAAGATTTCCACTCCATTCATAAAAGCTCTACATGGGCCTGAGCTGCACAGTCCTTTTGATGTTAATCTAATTATATACTACCTATAAATCCATCAACCTGCTCATGCTAATAGCCTTGATATGAAAGGACCAACAATTCTGATAGGAGCTGTTAGGCAAATCATTCTTCGGCGAGCGTACCTACCTCACAGGATGAAGGAAGGTCGAGGGGCAGTCAAGGCATGCGTCTGTCAGGCTGGGAGGTGCTTCCAGGTGCTGACGAAGGCAGTGGGGATGAGGGAATAGGGTACAGTGGTTATGCTGTTCCAGGCATCCAACGTAGGATCGTAGCAGTCTAGTGTTTTGCAGCGCTGTGTTCCGAAATAGCCGCCGACCACGTACAGTTTGTTTCCCGAGGCTACTGCCTGGCAGCTCATTCGCTTAGCCGTAACATCACCTACTTTAGTCCACTGGTAGGTTTCGCTGCTAAACTTGTAGGCGGAACAGGCCGAGAACTCAGTGTCGCCACCCATTACGAAGATCTGGTTCCCTAACACAGCAGCCGCAGTGTAGCGCCACGGCTGTGGGCAAGATGCTGGGACAGTCCAGTGGTTCTCCACTGGGTCATAGCACTGGACCTTGGGCAGCTTGTCATGGGCCACGCTCGTTCCTCCAAAGGCAAACAGCTTGAGCTTGACGCTGACAACGGCCGCATTGCTGACACCTTCACGCAGAGGTGCCACCATGCTCCACTTGTTGGCAACTGGGTCATACTGCTCCACCTGCTTCAAGGAGACAGACGGTGAGGCTGGAAGGCAGCCAGTCGCAGCTGTGTGACCACCGACAACATACAGACAGTGGCGCAGTTCGGCTGAGCCGTGGCCAAATCGGGCTATCAGCATCGGGGCCGCTTTGGACCACTCTTCGTGCAAGGTATCGTACACCCAAACATCCTTGGACACACCATTCTCGGAGCCCCGGCCACCTGTCACATAGACTTTGCAGCCAATCGCACAGGCACTGAACTCCTTGCGTGGACTGGGAATATCTGCCTTTGGAATAATCTCCTTGGCCTTCTGGTCCACCAAGTACAGCTTGTCACACATAAAAGTAGGGCCACCTAGCAAGAAAAGGGCATGGCTGGTCTTGCGTGGCCTGGCACAAGGACTGTTGACCACACCGTCGTTCTGCAGGATGCGTAGCTTGCAACGGATGGCCTCATCCACCAGCTCTTTGCTCTTGGCCTGAGTGTTGATGAGCTCCTCCGTGGAGACGTTCTCCATGAGGAAGATGGCAGGCAGAAGGGCAAGGCGTACAGTGCGCAACAGCTCTGGCAAGTGGCAGTGTCGTCGTTCCAGGTCATAGTTCACCCAGTTGAGTGCCGACTCGTACACCAGCCTCTCGTCTTCTGTCTCCAGCTCCTCGTGTGAGAGCAGTTGAACAAGCATATCCTTGGGAAGCTGCAGAAACTCTTCCGTCTTGCAGATGGCCGGGAAGTTGCTGAGACACATGCTCCAGGAGAGCTGGGACAGCTGGGTGCACTGGTGGGCATCAGACAGGAGGAGCATGCCCAGGCAGTTGGATGGATGAAGGTTCTTCTCCAGGAACTCAGCACAGGCGTCACGGATGTCCTGGAACTCCAGCATGTCGCCTGCCTCCAGCAGAGACTCAGCATTCTCCTCATTGATGACCACGCGGGACGAGTATGCGTAATCCAAAAGAAGCTCCAACACCTGGGTGACATGGAGTGATACTGATGTTAGTCATGTTGGGTCCTCAGTATACAAGATGTTTTAAATACAAGATAAAAACATAAATTATAGTCAAATCTAGAACTACGACTGGAAACTCCCATACCTCTGGATGAATGGAGTCCCTGAAGTCCACCTCCTTGGCTTGGCTTTCTCTCAGCCCGCCACTGAACATTGCCTCAAAGTACCGGCTGCATGCGGCCAGCACGGCCCGGTGGCAGGGAAAAGAGCGGCTGCCCGCATGGAGTAAGACGTCAGTGAAAAGCCTCTGCTGCCGGAGCACGTTGAGGTGCATCAGGACACTATCGGCATATGAGGACTTGTGGAAAAGGTAGATGTTCATGGAGCCTGTGCTGGCCCGCGACTTGCGGTTCTCGTGGACGCAGACAGACATTTTCATTGAATCCTATGAGAAGGACAGCAAAAAAGCTAGTCAGAACAGGACACAGATCACCTCCTAATATGGAAAAGAAAAGTTTCAAGACAAGAAAGGACCCACACCCAAAGTTCTGGACTCTCGGGCAGCACTCACAACGAACTCAATCAAAAGTGAACTACACTACACAAGTTTGTTGGCTCGCTCTCGGCTGTGCGCTATAAAACAATCTTGGTTTGTGGATTCTTACAAGATACGAATGAGGTTAGTTACATGTCACTAACTCAACTGATCAATATCAGCAAAATCCACAGAGAGCAAAGCCAAAGCAAGAACAGACGACAGAACATGATGTCATTCTGCAAACACACACACACATACACAAAGCCCACTGGATCTGTCTCTGATGTCTAGCCGCCTGGAATGCAAGTGAGTTTAATCATTACCAGGTGTTCAAAGGCGGACGAAAAGAGGGGAAAAGGGAAGGGAAAAGAGCAGGAAAGAAGTTTTTAAAGCAAACACCACAACCACTCCACCACAGTCAAAGCAAAACCAACAAAGAGACGAGCACTGGGCGCAAAGTCAACATTAAGTGTGTCAGTGTCACCGGCTACCATCTGGTCGCCCATATAGTGCGCATTCAAATCCAATCAGTCGTAATTTCCATGTAACCGATACGCGTCCCCTGGTCCCTGCTGGATGTCAACGACCCTGCGGGGCGGGTTTAATTGGGTTTCCACTAATGCTGTGCAGACCCAAATGTAGTACTAACCCGAGCTAAATGCGTTAGAGCGAGAAAAGGTGATACATCGCACCTGATGCCGTCTGATAATGCATTTAAACCGCTCACAGCTGCGACAGATCCCAGCCAAAAAGCCCGGTGTCTACACATTACCAATCATTCCGTTACACTGTTCTCTACAGAAGCCTCGTAAAAGGCTTTCTATGGGGTTTGATAAATTCAGAGAGCCCCCAAGAGCAATGGGATAAATAAGTAGCTAAGGCACTAAGACATGAGATTTATTGAAAATTATATTAGATATTATTATATATTATATTATATTATATATGTAAGCACATGAAACTTTAACGTCATAAACTGTAGCTGTAGTGTAACTGTAGCTACATACATTAAATCATAGAAAAATGCTGTGCATATATATATATATATATATATATATATATATATATATACACACACACACATATATCTAGTATGTGTAAACTATACATACCCAGGTTACATAGCTGTAACTTAAAGGCTTACATATAAAAGCATACATTTTTTGAAGAAAAATAAAATAATAATAATAACAAGCATCATCATAATAATAAGAAGAAGAATAACGTGTGAACTACACTTGTCAAGTTGCATGATTACACATCCTCATCCTCGCTCTCCAACACACAAACGGGTCCTATTCACTTAAACGGACCCCTCACGCAGACGGCACGCGCGTATCGCCGTTTATATACAGGCTAATGTAGTGCCAATGAAAGCCCTACTGAGCCTGACGGCTGAGCGAGTGGACCGTGCAGAAACAGCAGAGCGTGCTGTAGGCTGTGGTGTACCTCTTTGTAAGAAAGCAGGAGTTCAGATCTGTCCGCTTCAGCCCTCGAACATGCCCAACCGTGGACAGGCACGTACCGCGACCGCTCCGGCGACTGCAGTCCAACGGCTCGATTTCCCGAGGCTTTCACGACCAAAACAAAGTTTCTGACCTCTCGCCGTGCGTCCAGCTCGTGTTCTCGGACCCGTCTGGTCGTGCCAGCCGCTCGTGAGAGTGCGTGTTGGCCCCGGCTGAAGGGGTGTGTTTTAATGGGAGGGGGGAAGCAGAGGAAGGGGGCGGAGATGTGAGGGAGGCTGAAGAATGAAGAAGAACGAGGAACCAGTGGAGATGCAGAAGCCTCTCTGAAACGGTATACGCTGGCTGATGTGGTGTGTGTGTGTGTGTGTGTGTGTGTGTGTGAGAGAGAGAGGCTTCTAGATAGCCTAAGCAATCCTCCAGTAAAGCCAGAGTCAGGGATTTGGCGTTTAAAGGTGTAGGGGCGTCACGATTACTCGAATGCAGCCTTCCGTCTCGCCTAATCGGTCGTGATTGGCTGGCAATTGACGTTAAAATCTGATATTTAAAGACATCACAGATTTTTTTTCTTCAGTAAAGTATTTGAAAAGGTTGTTATTGTGCAGATATTGTTCAGATAACTCACCTTTACTGCTTAACATTTTGATTTAATTCGGATTACTCGATTACTCGTGACAATAATCGAGAGCTTTCTCAATAGTGACAGCTTTAATGGGCGTTATATGAAAAAAGAAGATGGTGAATATGTTTAATGACCTAAATAATCCAACTTGTGCCAATAGAACTGTTGTTTTTGTTGTTTTTCAGACATTAAAAGTGATTAAAAGAGAGGTTAAGGTACTTATACAGTTCCAGTTGCATCATTGTTGGATATCAAGCCTTGATAATAGCTTTAATATTATTGAGTAAACCTCAAAGAACGTTAGTCTATGATTTATATATATATATATATATATATATATATATATATATATATATATATATATATATGTAGGATTACTGGGATAATGCTTTTAATAGTCATATTAATATAACAATGAATTAAGAGAAATTTTGCATGGTTTGGCAGAAACCCACAAAATAGAAGCTAATCTAGATGAACTATGTAGTTCTATAAAGGAAAATGACCAGAGTTTGATGAAGTCCTAGTCTTTATAATAGTGCAGCTCATTTGCAAGGATACACTCTGAGTTAACACTGAGTTCCTAATATCACATTATCTTTATAGCATCTGATATAGCTAATATATCTAACCCATGTTGAGTGTGTCGTTCCTCACTCTAACACACCTGGGTCTTGAATGAAAAGCTTGGCAATCAGCTGAAATACAGAACCACTGTAAGAGAGAGGAACATTTGCAGGGCAATAGCGCCCTCACTTGGACACCATCGTGCAGAAGACTGCTACTCCCTGTATTGTTTGGCTCCAATTCATAATGCATAGAAAGGTAAAGCCTTCTAATTAGTGCTTTTAGATAATTACTGACACGTGCTTCCTATTGTGTACACAGCTTGTCTCTATAATCTCTGTAGAAAAACACTGCCAATAAAATGGAGTGCTCTGACGCAGCCACAGGGGTGTATACTCCCAGAATCAGTGGGATTACGTTCTCTGGAGTGATGGAGCTCCATCCAGTACCTATTGTAATGAGCTGTAGTGGCGTTTGTTAGTTACCTGACTTCACTAATGCTCTTGTGGTTGAAGGCATTCAAAATATCACAGCACATGTGTTCCCACAGCCAGGGTTAAGCCATTCCAGTGGAATCTGTTACTGCAGTAAAGGGCAAACTCTTTATAGTTAAGTTAATACTGTATTTTATAGTATAGAGGATGCATTATATATTGAATACATTAACATAGAAAAACAATGCACTGCTCCACAGCTTTATACCCCGTCTACATCTAGCCCTAATACTTCTAATACTTCTCTGCAGGGAGTCAAACAGTTGTGCGTGCATTTGCACATCTGTCAGCTATGGGTGCAACTTAAAGCAGATGAACGTATTCATCTTTTTAAAATGTGCAAATGTATAACTATGATGTCTGATGTGAGGCAGGCTGCAGCGGGACTTACCAATAATCATCACCATGGTAGGCAGAAGTCAAAACCAGGCAAAGCCAGGTAAATACAGGCAAATCTATAATCACAAATCCAAAGAACAGCAAAGGTCAAAGCAGGCCAGAGAGGTCAGAACACAGGAAAACCTGAACAAACTGGAACACAGTTCAGATCATGAGTAAAAAACACACAGATCTCACAAACAGAGCCTGAGACTAAAGCCATATTTGGAGCTGATTAAACAAACATGGGGTCCTGGGGTCATTCTGTCTTTCACTGAAGCTCCTCAGTGATTTATTTGTCATCCGGGTCGGCAATGTCTGTGTTTTTCTCCCTCTGCCTTTGAGAAAATTACAGAACTAATGATCTGCTGTGTTTCACTGAACCCTGCAGTGCTCTGATAACTTTAGTCCCGTCTGGATTCACATCTGTAATTTTCCAGACAGATTTCTTCCAGTTTTGTCTCATGTTGGAGAAAACAATGTCTTTTGCTACCTGCTGCATTAGTCTCAGAAAGTACACGTCCAGGATACTAAACAATGGATATTAAACAATGAGAACTTTTCTTCACCTCAAATCAGGTGATGCTAACATTCCGGATGCAAGAGTTTATCACTGAGGAGACTATATGGGTTATGATGAGTCCGGGGAATCAGCTACAGGTGTAAGTAGTTTGAGTAGAAGAAACTCAGAAAGAGCTAGAGGAGGGAGAGTCAATACCGCATCTAACCAACAAGAGGAGACATTGTGGCAGTAACAGAACCACTGTTAGAGAGCAAAGAGAGCAGCATATGTACAGATCTTTTACAGAGATCCGACCTAAAGCAACATCATGTAGCATTTTGTCCTTAGAACAACAGCTTTATCATTGCAATGCTCCACTGACTTGCCATAAGGAGAACAGCTCCTCTATCATTGCCACTTCCAGTACAGCACACTGCTAACTGCACTACATGACTTTGGAGATGTAATTTCCCACAAATATAAAAAAAGCCACATTCTTCTTTCAGTGATGATTCTGTATCTCTCAGCATGTCAGGAAATGCATCTAAAAGTTAAAAGTTATGTACGTTCTTGAGGGATGGCTCACAAAATACCAATTCTTTGCTGGTTTGAATATGACTGATATGAAATTCAAAACACTGAATGAAGTGAAAACCTAATATAAGATATTTTTCAGGAAACATGACAAATGTGAAGTGTGAGGGGTGGCAACTTCATGTTGTGCGGATGATTTTCCTCTGTGGTTTTCTCACTGGGCCTCTTTTTGGAAATTGAAGGATATATACATAAAAATGTACTTTAAGGAAGTAACATTTTGCAGTAAATATGCTGTCTAGTACAATCTGTATAATTCAGGCAAAAGACTGATGACTTTTGTAGAGGTTGAATACTTTTGAAGGCGCTGTAGAAATATAAAGGTTTTGTTCATATAAAGTGTTGGCAGTATAACACTAACAAATTAAATACATCAATATTCAAAGCCAGCACTTGGAATACCCCAGATAGCAGCCTTCCTTAGCCCTTTCCAGTTCAAGCAATGACGCCATATGGCATGATAATCATTTTCCGAACAGATTTCCTATATCTCCTGTGCTAAGTGAGCAGATGGCAGCATTTATTGTATTTCTAGTCCACATCCAGAATACTGAATGAATGTTAGCTCTTTTTTCTTTCATTACACCACAGGAAAACCGCAAATGAGGCCAACGTCTCATTTTCACAGAGTAGATTTAAAACCACCAATTATATTACTAACCACCGATTATATAGTAAAAACATAGGTCATGTCCGTCAGTGAGCTAGTCCTCTAGCAGTGCTCTGAATGGGATCAGCTGGCATTAGATTGCAGTTTAGACGCTATGAAACTCAATCCAAACCCACATGTGCAGGCAATGAACCTCCTGACTTTGTGAGAACTCATGACGTACCTGAATGACCATCTGCAATTATGTTGCACCAACACAACCACAAAAATATCAAATCTAATGTCTTCAACCTGGGAGTGCAGTAAGGTGATAATGGTATATATAATTGCTGCTGTGCAAAAAACTCATATCTCCAAAATGGAATAGAAGAAGTAAAAATCTGTCATAACTTTCTACGGAGGTAATTGTAAACATATTTCATTGTGGAGCATCTGCATTATGTCTATATGTGGAAATTTGATGTTTTTTGTGTGATATATCTATGGACATCATCTACAGTGACACACTTCCACAGATTCTAAAGTATAATGACGGTTTATCTGCTTAATTTAATATGTTAAATTAAACCATTAAATGGAAAACAAATGTTTTTTTTTTCAATTTGTTAAATTCAGAAAATACATAGGAATTGTGTCCTAAATGGCACATTTAAGTTTGTAGGTTTGTAGATTATGTTTTGCACATTTTCACTTATTGTCATTTGATCAGGGGTGCACAAACATTTGCATAAGACAATATGTTATACAATATGTAACAAAAATTATATTTATATTTTGGTTTTGTCCTCCTGTAATCTGTAAGATAAGATAAGATAAGATAAGATAATCCTTTTTTAGTCCCACAGTGGGGAAAATCTCTGTGTCACAGCAGAAAGGGATAGCAAGACACTTAAAAAAATGTAGATAAATAATTTACACTATATATAAATAAGAATTTAAAAAGCAATAACAATATTATTTACAGGTTATTGCAAATGACTCTTAATTAGTCCTTCGAAACTGTAGTTTTAATTCATATTTTTTTTATTGCCAGTGTTACGAATATCAGTTGTCAAAAACACACTCATATAGTAAAGCTGTAGACCTGTAGAAGCAAGCGAGTCTTTGACCATTAGAACCACAATGAACCGACTGGCTCCACGGTAGGCTGAATCCCAAACGACTCCCTGCTCCCTCTATAGTGCACTACATAGTATACCGTACAGACTTGGACCCTCATGTAGTGCACTACAACCCCTGGATGGAGCTGCTATTTGGAACCCAGGCAGAGTCTCGTGACTGTCTCTTTTGTCGTTAGCCCCGCCCATGGTTCGCCTACAAAACGGTCTCGCGGTTCTAACCGTCAGCTGACTGTCCGCTGCAGAACGGTAACAGCTATGGCAGCGCTGAATGTGCTCAACTTTTGGGCGCTGTTGTTAATAACTGTCTCCGTTTGTAACGGTTGGCTTTTTGAGAACTTCGGAGCGTATAGGAACCGGGAGGCGGATGAAGTGGCTCTTTGGCCGCTGCCGCAGAAGTTTCAGACCTCCGGGGCTGCGTTTCAACTGAGCGCGGCAAGCTTTCAGATCGTCCACGCTAAAAGCTCGACGGCCGGCCCGAGCTGCAGCCTCCTCCAGAACGCCTTCCGCAGGTACGGGCGGCTATAGTTGCCTTCATTCAGGCTAGATTCAAGCTTTCTTAACGCGTTAAACGAGTCCTTCCAGGCAAAGTCGAAGACTAGCAATGAGGAAGTGCTTTGTTTATCATGTGTTGGATTTTAATGCTGGTCATAAGATCCGCAGCTCTCTCACCAGGTTCGTTTGTTGTGGTCCTGTAATCAGTTAGTTAACCTAGCTGGCACTAGCTAGCTAATGTGTGCAGTATTTCCTCAGATCTACTGAATAGACACCTAGTTAGCACTAGCTAATGAATCAGCTGAGGGAAACAGTGGCAAAAATATCTTCCAGTGTGAAGAAGAAGAAACCCTGAGAACCAAAAGCTGAAGCCCCCCTTCTCTAGTGCAGATGATGGCTAGTGTAATTAGTGGTGCTTATAAGGAACTAGGGTGACAATGTCTGCAACACCAACATAGCCATTCAGCTTAGCTAGCTACTATACAAAACCCCACAAATGATCGTACACATGTCTTCTGAGTTGTTAAAAGTAGTGTTGGTGATGGTAAAATAGTGTTTCTTTGGGTACTACTTTGCCTAACATCACCCTCCATGTAGCCCACCACCATGAAGCCACAACTTTCATTTAAAAGTGCTGCAAAACAGTGTTTCAGAGATTAGGCAGCCGACTTGTTTGCTTTTTTTTGAGCTGGTAAGTACATCTAGATCTAAGCCGTTTCACCTCAAACCGCTGAATATGTTTACTGACATATTGACCATTTAATTCTGCAGAAAATCTGGAATATTGATGGTCTACTGTCTGTGTTAGGCAAAGAGGATGTTAAAAATGAGTATCATGAGTATGTAGTTCAGTTTAAGAGCTAATAAAAGGAAGTTCATGTAAGGGTTAGCAGTCACCTTCATTCCGAATCATGACAGGAGTTTGATCAGGTGAGGGACGAGAACAGGTTAGGCTTTCCGTCGCATCACGAGGGCGAAGGGCTAAGAGCAGTCATGTGACAGCCTGACGGGACGGTTGTTCTAAGCACCTCTTTGTCTTTTGCCACACAGATACTTCGATTACATCTTTGGAAATGTGAGGAAGCATGGAATCAACCAAAAGAAGGTGTTCGACTCTGAGCTGGCGGAGCTTCAGGTGCTCATCTCGTCCTCTGACCCAGAGTGCGACGGCTATCCCAGTCTAAAAACAGACGAGTCCTGTGAGTTCCTGCTTCCTGTGTTCTTACCTACAGTCTCAATAATCTGCTAATCGGTAGCCTAAGCCTACTGAAGAGCGGAGATTACTGTAATCCAATACGTGACATGACATCTGCTGCTGGGCTTGGATAATCTGAAGTTAAATGCTTTAACCTCCTTTAGGTTAGAAGGAGAAGGTGAAGCTGGCCTGGTTTGTCAATGAACAGGCCTTTTGTTTAGGTTTGAAATTGGAAAAAAAGGCAGTGATGCAAAGCCAGGGCTGCTGAAATCATTTTGTGTTAATTATGATGAGAAATGTGTGTTTCCAAGCAAAAAATTTTCTGTTTAGCATTTGTCAAAAAAAAGATAGGCCTAAACTCTTAAACCCATGGGCTGGTTATGCTTGTTTGGCCACCATACGTTATCCATGCTGAATAGGTTTAAGAAATGCAAAACTCTGCCTTTTGGAAGCTATATAACCTTTTATGTCTCTCTGGCTTAGACTTGCGAATGTATCATGAGCAATCAAGGGTCATTATATGGCTTAATTTATTTTGGTGTTCAGTATCCAGCACAGTTTAATTACCCAAGTCATAATTTTGAGCACAGCAAGGTTTAGTCACGAATGAAGAAGTGAAGTGTGTTTTTAAAGCCGTTTCTGTTTGTAGATCAACTGGAAGTAGACACACCCGCAGCTGTTCTTAAGGCTGCGAATGTATGGGGAGCATTGCGAGGTAAACTCAATTTTAATGCTGTTCTCTTTCTTATGATGCATCCTATTTTTTCATTGTGTTCTGTTAGAAAATGGCTTGATATAAGTATAATACAGTCTAAACAGAGCCACTGTTAAGTGTTATATAATTAGTATTTTTGTCTTTTGTGATCTTTTATTTTCTTTTATTAGTTTAAAAATACCTGCTAGCACAGCGGGTAAATAAGTAAATTTGGACCTGTTTATTAAAAAAAAAAAAAAACGTACTTGCTTTTTTTTCCATGACCTTGTTTACTGTAGCTACATATGTCCCTGTATTCTAAGTATACTCCTAAAAGAGATGATGAAGCACTTCTGCAGTACAGTGTAACTCCCGTGTGATTTCATATGACCAGCAGCTGCTATCATGTGCCATAAAGACCTTAAAAACCTTCATCTAATTGCAGTCTCACTGTTTTTGCAGTTTTACAGTGATTTAGTTACCATATTTTACTGCATATACATTCTTTATGACTTTGCTTTTCTTAGGGCTTGAGACCTTCAGTCAGCTGGTGTATGAAGATGACTATGGAGCTGTGAGTTCACCCTTGTGTTAATACGCATTGACCGTATTGATTGATTTAACAGTTTAGCGGAAAATGAAATTACCTTGATTGACCACTGACCTCAGAAGCAGTTGATCAGCCAAGACGCGTTTGCAATTTGATGTTTGTTCCTTTAGTTTACATCGGTTGAAATGACTGCCCAACCTTTAACTATGTGGCGTTTAATATTACTTTAGTGTAGAAAAACAAGTCACACCATGTTTTTACGACATCTGTTTGGCTGCACAAAATGAATGAAGATCTTGATGGGTTAAGAACGTTGTTTGTTAGCAACATTCACCTAGCATCTCCTGATTTTAAACTAAAAAGGCAAACTTTCAAGACCAAACCTGTCTTGGCTGATGAACTACATCTGGGTTGGTGACAAATCAGGTCATGGCCTAAACCCTTAAACCCAAGGGCTGGTTATGCCTGTTTGGCCACCATACATTGATCATGCTGTGGTTTAAGAAATGCAAAACTCCAAGCTATTTAACCCCATATGTCTGTCTTAGACTTGTGCATGTATTATACATTTATAAAAAAAAAATAAAAAGTTTTTATAAAAAAAAAGTCCCTTTAAGCATACCTGTTACAGTGGTGGTTGGCTGTATGTGTGTAGTAGTAACTGATTCAGACATATTATAATCTGTGATTTATGTCTTCCTGCATCAGCATAACATCAACAAGACGAGTATTACAGACTTCCCTCGGTTTGCTTATCGAGGCATCCTGCTGGACTCATCTAGACATTACCTGCCACTTAAAACTATTTTGGCCAATCTGGTAAGCATAAAGCCACGTGGTGGTACTTTTTAATGAAGTATGTAGGTAAACTGTTAAGTGTGTGAGTGAAATGAAACCAATGTTTCATCCAAATTAATGAATATGATTAATGAAATATTAATGCTTTAGAGCAATACAAAAATGGGACCTTAATAGGTTTCCTTCTCCTTTTAATATCACCATCAGCACATTGGAGTGGTAGTTACTCTCTTTCACTCATTTACTTCATTAAGGGATTCAGGAGGAGGAAGTTCTATATATATATAATTATTTTTAAATAGAGGTACTGTATCAATCTTGTGTTTTTAAAATTGCCAATGAAGCACATTCTCACTGTACCTTATGAACATATTTGGATTATTTAATTCAACGTCCCATCATTTACAAATCATTTACTCATCATTTACATTTATCATTTACTTTGTTTAGTTAACATATTGGAATAAAACACAATATGATGTACAAACAAATGACATATTGACATATTGTGCGCAAACACTATGCAATATGTAAATTTGTTCCCTGCACAGATGTGTTCACTTGTATTATATTCACTTCACAAATCAACAGAACATGTAATTTGACCAGATGTGCCCAAACATTTCCATGTTACTGTATGTTAAACCCCCATTGGATTTTTCTGACTAAATAGCTACATAGTTTCTTATTGCCAAGCAATACCTGAATATACCTCAACCTGTGCAGTTAAAAAAGCCACTGTACATTTGGATTCACTCCCACAGAACAGGCTTTTTACATGAAGTGATCCTGACCTTGTGTATTCTTCACTTCCCTCTAAGGTGGTGTCTTCTGTGTGCATTAATCTGTGTACACCCTGTATTCTGTCAACTGGAAAGACGCAGTGCGAGGAAGTGGTCTTACTTGCAAAACTGGAAAAACAATTCCACTATTTTCACAAAGTCCTCGTGACCAAGCACAAAATGCGCATCACAAGAGTTCGTTTTTTAATTCTCAAATGAGGCCGTCTGACCTGAGAGCAGTTTAAGGCTGCACACACTGAAGGATGCTGTAATAATTCACTCCCAGGTTATTTGAAAAGTTATCAAAATTGGTTATCAAATGTTATCATATATAGTCAAAATCTGTTGGTGTTTTGCCTGCTGCAGTCAGCTGTCACATAATTTCCAAATGTTCCAAAGTTCCACCCTATATAGCAATTTTAATTGGGTTATAGACATGTTCAAGTGGTTGACCCTGTATAGGACACTGATGTCTGCAGAAACGGACAAAAGTACAGACACCATTCAGGTTTCTGCTAAAGTTTCCCTTTGACTGTCAAAGATAATTTAAGTGTTTTTTTTTGGGGGTTTTTTTTTTTGGTAATTGTTGTTCTCTGTCTAACCACACTTTTTCATGCTGTCTCTATAGGAAGCCATGGCAATGAACAAGTTCAATGTTTTCCACTGGCACATTGTGGATGATCAATCCTTCCCCTTCCTAAGTCGTACTTTCCCTGACCTTAGTCAGAGGGTGAGCTATCTTTAGAGACTATTCCTAGACACTTCTGTTCTTATTTCTGTTTAAGACTATGTGCATTTAAAAAGCTTTTTCTTTCTTTTTTTTTTTTTACACTGAGAGTTTGTGCCTTGTGTTAATGGGCAAACTGCATTCTTATATTGTGTGAGCATATCTGTAGATTCAAAAGAACGGCATGTTGTAATGGCATTCTGGTTTTAATTACCAAAACATTACATATGACTAGAGCTGGGCAATATAATGATATTTTATCTTATTGTGATAAATTTTGTTATGATAATATGCTTTTCTAAGCATATTGAGGATACTGTTAGTGCTTGATAAACACTGTTCAGCTGTTGGTTTCATTATTAACAGTGTAATTAGATGAAGTGCTGTAGATGTTGAATAGAATTATGTTATCCATATATATTTATTCAATATATGTTATTCGCCCAGCATGTGACTCATTAGTCATCATTACATAACAATTACATAATTACTAATTATGGGATGTTTTTCTTTTAAGTCTCCACCCCTGCCCCTCTTCCCCTTTGTGTTAGTTAAATAACATTCTCACTTTATTGTGTTGTGAGCTTTAATAAATGTTAGTAATTTATGAAAATCTCAGTAATACTAAACAGTGATTGTGGAGGCTTGATTAATAATCTAGAGATTGTGCTTAAATGCTTTAAAAGAGTCACATGTCAGAAGCGGTGTGGAGTGGGTAAGAATCTCTAAGCATGTTTGAGATGGTTCCTCATTGCCTGTATTCGAACTTCCCTCACAAACAGAAGTGCAGTTTATTGTGTTCTAAAATTAGCAGATTTGGATGTCTAAAATGAATTAATAATGCATTTTATTCTATTTACTAATTGTTTTTTAATGTTATAATCATGGTAATATTTAATAATTAATAATCATTTAATAATTTTACCATAACTAAAGTCATTTGCTTGATGAAATGTACTGTAGAATGGACTACAAGTAGAGAAGCCCATACGTTGTACTTTACTTCAAAGGTTAAATGTGGACAGGGTTAGCAGATTAGCTCAGTTTTAACAGCTGCTCCCTCTTGTTCTTTTCTTTTGCCTTCTTGGAAAAAGAGGGTAGGTAAAACAAATAAAACAAGGAGACACACAGACTGTAGCTGTAGTAATCACCCTTGCCCTACATTGTCTCAGGGCTAAGGCAGATAGTTGCATCTTAGTTGTATCTGTGTGCTTGTTTCATGTGCTACTGCATACTATGTCCTTGTTTTCTGTGCTGGTTCATTTCCCTCATTTACCCAAGAAAGAAAATCACAAATTACCAGTTATTTAGTTGCACTGATCTCTGAATATATATACTTGCAAACTCCCTACAATAAGACTAATCCACACAGACAGTGATGCCACCAGGGAGCTTAAAGCGAGTTATCCCCTTTTTATCCACATGACTCCAGTAAGGTGGGAATTAATTGCAAAACAGTCAGTTACTGTAATAACATTTTTTACAAATAATATATGAAAAGTGTAAGGTAGCTAGACACCAAATTTGTAATAAGTAATAAGTAGATCCAGCCCCTGTGCTAGTTTTTATTTGAGAGAATATGTATTTGAGTTCTGACAGTCATCAAAAATGCACAGCTTAACTGAAACTGAGTTTGGAAATTAAATATAAATGAAATTGTCCAATATTATTGCTTATTGTATTTATCTCGTCCTGAATATGGGTAACACAGTTGACCTTGCGTGATTGACATTCTAAATAAGACCAAAGAAGGCTAGGAAAACAACTTGCCTTCTGCAGTTTCAATCTCCTAAGAAAATGTTATAATTTTACAGGGTTCACTGCTTATAGCTTTTTCTTTCCTTTTTTTTTTTTTGTATAAAAGGGGGCCTATCACCCGTACACACACGTGTACACTCCATCTGATGTGAAGATGGTAATTGAGTTTGCTCGTATGAGAGGCATTCGCGTGATTGCCGAGTTTGACACTCCGGGACACACCCAGTCCTGGGGAAAAGGTCAGTGAAGTACCCTTGATTAGAAATGTGTACTTGTGTTTGTTCCATGTAATGGGGCTACTAATTTTTTTTTTTTTAATTTTCTTTTTGGTTCATTGGGCCACATAGTGCATTTACTTTTGTTCTGAATAAGTGCTTCGCTTTTCTGTAGTGAAAATGCAGTGTATTGTTACCTGGGCAATCGTTCCCATCATAAGCTATTGAAAACATTTTTCTAGGAACATTTTTATTTATTTTTTTCCCACCAGTACAATACTTGTATGTATCTTCTCTCTTCATGTAGGTCAGGCAGATCTGCTGACCCCGTGCTTCTCTGGCAGCAGTCCTACAGGGACCTACGGCCCAGTAAACCCCATCCTGAACTCCACCTATGACTTCATGACCCGCTTCTTTAAAGAGGTCAGCACTGTATTTCCAGATGCCTATATCCACCTGGGAGGAGACGAGGTGGACTTCTCCTGTTGGTGAGAGAGAGACTTCAGTTAGCACTTTTCCCACTTGCATTGTATCTTACCATTGTAAAATAGGCTACTGTAACAGAAAAGCAAATGGTCAATATTCACACAAAAGAAACACTTTTGAAAACATGCAAGAAACCATGTATGATTGGATACCGGATCTGATGTCTTCGTTTTGATACAACCCAAGCCGATATAACTGACTGTTTAGCTGAGTTGTAAAATTGCCTGTAATCCAGATTAAAAACTGCTTTTTAACCATCACGTCTTTTTTTTTTTTTTTTTTTTTTTTTTTTTTAATCTTTTCCAGGAAGTCAAACCCTGACATTCAGAAGTTTATGGTGCAGCAGGGCTTTGGCCAGGACTACAGAAAACTTGAATCCTATTATATTCAACGGTAAAAAAAAATATATTAAATTAAAAGTAATTTCTATGTAAAATAAGAGAGAAAGAATGTAGTAAATAAATGTCTTGTTTCTGAATACAGACTCCTTGACATTGTGAGTGCCACCAACAAAGGCTACATTGTCTGGCAGGAAGTATTTGACAATGGAGTGAAGGTAGGAGATGGCTTTTTTGTCTTGTTAAAACTGCAGTCTGACTTTTTTTGAGCTTATAGGCGAAGACGCAAGAAGACAGATATACCCAGTGTTTATCTTTTGTCTATGGTCATTCCAAGCAACATTGTCACACATCTATTTAGATTAGCTACAATTGGAAGAAAATACAGTGGTGAGCAAATTACTTGATGCTTAGGAACTCTTTGCCTCCCTGAGTGGGGAATAAAACTCCAGTCTATGAGGAGAGCAGTGGAGTTGACCATTACACTGTATAGTTTGTCTTTTCTTTTAGAACGTACAATGTAATGTCACATGTACATCTTAAGGTTAAGGTTCTTAAGGTTTTTTGGGTGACAATCATCATTGCATGCAAAGAAAAGGAAAAGTTGCGATTTGCTATTTTACTTTCTTACTTTACTTATTTATTTCGGAGCTATAAAAAAAAAAGAAGATATATAGATCAGTTGATGTAACTGGGGGAGGAAAGGAAGTAGTTTGTTTAAACAATTGGCAAAACCCAGCAGTTCCCCTTGTCTGCATTAGTCTAGTATTGCATGTTACATGCTGTGGGAAATGCAGAACATCCTTTTATGGGAACAAATCTATTTCTGTCTGTATTTATTTGAGGAAAAGAAAGTAATCAGACTACTTTAGTTACTCTATTATTATGATTTTTTATTATTATTATTATTATCAATGTGTCCAGTGAGCTTCACAAATGCAGTTTGTGACATTACTTTGTACAAGACGGACTTCAGACAATGTAACGTGGAATGACCAGTCTTAAACTGTGTTTTTGTGATGCTATTTTCATGTTCACTGATTTATCACACCTAAGCTTGTATTGGGACTAATAACACCCAACTTTTGGAAATATTAATTGACCGCCATTGTGCATGCTGCTTTGCCAAACCTCCACAACGCTTGCCGTGATCTACGCTTGTGCGAACAACAAATGGAGCTTTCTGTCAGACTGGGCATAGAAGCAATAAGCCAATAAGTTGTGTGCCTATTGCAGCTGAAGGGTGACACGGTCGTGGAAGTGTGGATGAACAACAATGTGGATGCTGAGCTTCAGAACGTCACAGGGTCTGGTTTCACCACCATTCTCTCCGCCCCCTGGTACCTGGACTACATTAGCTATGGACAGGACTGGCAGAAGTACTACAAGGTTGAGCCGCTCAGTTTTCAGGGTTAGTGTGCTCAATAAACCTTCTCTGTTTGGCCCATTTGTAGAATCGTACATGGTTACTGTTACACTGGCACAAATTCATTCATGTATTTTAACCCTTAGAAGTCTTAGTTGTCACAGGTGATGCGGGGTTCATGGTGTAATTCCATATTGACTACTTTATACAGTTTGTACAGTAGCTCATCAGTTCAGTTTGAGGCAACGGTTCTAAAAGTTTAGTCAAAACCATAACATTTTAAATCTGATGAAATTACTGTGACTCATAGTCTTGTGTAAAGAAAAGGTAGGTCACTTATAATTGTGGGGGGACTAATATAAGGCGCATATGTAATTACATTTAAATAATATAACACTTGACTTCTAAGGGTTAATTGTGATTGGCTAGCAACTGAAAATAGTTAGATGGGTATAGATTAGCAAAGTCCTCTAATGGGACCTTTTGTTCCCTCCCTGCTTAGTCTGCTAGAATTGGCTTTTGGGAATTAAGTTGATTGTTTTTTTTGTAGTACTGCTTGTGGGTAGGTAAGATTTCTCTTAAGTTTTGTGCAGTATGAAATTCAGCCTATGCTTCACTCCCAGGCTTCCATTTTAAAACACACTCGGGCATAGGGACATTGGTGAGCTGAGACGCAGTTTTCATGGTGCGTTTTTTTTTTTTTTTTTTTTTTTTTTTTTTTAAACCGTTTGCTCATAGACTTATCAGGTTTGGAGTGATTTTGCTTCAGGTGATGGTCTTGATGACTTTCTGACATCAGCCTTAGGGGTTATTTATTAGCTGTTTGTTAGTGGATGGTCTTTGGATTTAATTTCTAGCTAATTAGAACCTAGGTCCTAGAAACTTTGTTCAGTCGACTTCCTGCCTCATGTTTTGTGTAGAGACATTGTGACTGTTCTCTTTATTTGGAAGACTTGTCTCCTCATACCTGCCTCCTCGTTTCATCCTTCAGTAATTTATTAAATATTTTTTTGGATGGAGTCTATATTTGTTACACCCCCTTGTATGACATCAGCATTTGTTCACACAAGATGTGGGAAATAATTAGTTATTTGTCACTTTTTGGATGGATTTGAGCCTCTCCAGCTCACTATTTTCAGGCATTAATATTTAGTAAGTTGACTTTGTTGCACTGTTGATAACATTTTGCTTTATTATGGGTCAAACTTCTGAGCTTCCATTGCACTTTAGACAAAGTGTTACATTGTAAAGAGAAGAACAGAGCCTACCAAACTAGTTTCTAAGCAGGTTGATCCTGGATATTGTACCCAAGTTGTTTTTGACTTGGTACTTCTGTACCGCTCTGCTGTATGGATTTAGGTTGCTCAGCCCACCTCTGACTGCACATCTGCCACTAACGCTTGCCGCATATGATAATCTCTCCGCTTAGTTTTAGAGCTTTGTGGAGTGCATTCAGGATCTATAGTCCTGTTCACATTTGGCATTAACATTCATCTTGAGTGATCCAAGGTACAATACTTCAGTCTTCACAGGTGGTCAGGGGCACGTGACCACATTTGTAGTATGAATGCTATCCTTGATTGCTCCTCATCAGTAATATCACGGCCATCGAATGTGAATTTTGCCAGACACCAGTTCATTAATAAATGCCCAAGGCACAGCCTGTTCCTACTGATCTGCACTTCTGGTGTGGGGTCTAGGTTGTGAACACAGATATGGGTGCAGCTGCTTTTCCCTTTTATTTATAAGTTGGGCTCTGAAGACCTTGTGATCAAAGAATTGTGAAATGACCCCTACTAGAACATGAGCAGAGATTTGCAGGGCAAATGCAGTGGCAGAGTGATGTTAAAGTGTAAGAAATTTCACTACAAGTGGTCACTGGAGATCTTTCAAAATGCCAAGGGTTAATCTGGTGCGTCTTGAGTGCCTTTTGTAATCGGATCACCAAAAACGCAAGTTAATGCCAGGTCTGATCAGAGTTTAAGACTGTTACACTTGGGGCACATTCACATTGAGTCAAAGCATATCTTCTGTAAACAGTATGCATGTAGACTGTTTAGGGATGCCCAGATGTGGCAATCGTGGGCTGATGCAGATATGTGATTTTATGTCTGTATCTGTATTACTGACTCAAAACTGAAAAAATATTGATCTGGATTAGCATTAAAGAGAAATACAACTATCTGATTGCGGTTAAATAAAACAAATCAAATCGGTCAAATCTAAATATTGATCTGATTCCTGCTGATACAGATATTCCAATACTTTTCAACCTTAATGCTGTACACTGATATACTAATATTTAATAATGTACCACTATATTTACCAACATATGCCCATAGAAAGTAATTCTTTCTTCGTCTGGGATTGTCTTAATCTGTCATGATTTCTATTGATTGTTTGCCGTCAGTGCTAATTTAACTGCCATGTCCGATAACACGCATAGACTCAAATAACCCCTGGTTTTAACACAGTGTTACTGGACTGAACTAACTCTGACTAAATTACTTTAGCATTTAGCATGTGAATGTGCCCTGTACATCTGACCCCACATTAATCAGTTTGGTGAACTCAGAGAAGCGCTGCCCCCCCCCCCCCCCCCCCCCCCCCCCCCCCCCCCCAATGAACAAGGTGCATGCTTATTTGCAAATGTGGCATTGTGATTGTGTGTATGTATCTGTGTGTAGCTGAAAGCAGACACACAGCTCCATGTGTGGAAGGAGAAACCACAGTACCAGGATGAAATGGCACGGATAACTGCAGCTGGGTTCCACACCCTCCTCTCCACTCCCTGGTACCTAAATCGCATCAGCTACGGCCAAGACTGGCAGGGCGTTTACAAGGCTGACCCTCAGAACTTCAATGGTGTGTGAGAGGGCACAATAGAAGAGAAAGTCATGGATTGGTTCAGGCGTTCAGTGGCATGCAAAAGTTTGGCCACCCATATTCAAAATGTTTGTGATCGTGAATAGCTGAGTAAAGATGGCCTCCAAATAGGGCTGAGCAGTACATCAACCTCTTAAATGGCGTAATCTTCCGTTAGTGCTTAATATTTTCCCATGTGTGCGTACTTATGTAATGTCCCCATACTACACACATTTTGACCAGGGGTGACTGAACGTTTGCGTGCTACTGAAGGTGGCACTGTATGTTTGTTCTGCAGTATAGAGGATGGGAATTTAATATAGTATAATTTAACAACAATAGTGATGCCCACAGTAAGTCCATCACCAGTATGTCTATTACACTAAATAACTTGCATGCATCATAATTCCAGACAGCCTGTAAACACTTGAATATTGTTAAGAATTTGATTTGTCACATCACTCGATAATTACATAAAATTTGATTGCTTGTCCATTTTGAAACTCCACTCCCCCTCTTTGGGGCAGTCCTTTATTGTGTTTTGGGTTATTTATCTTTTTTTTTTTTTTGGTGAATGTGGTTCTAAAAGTTTGGGAATGGTTTTAGAATTGAACACTGAAGTCTTAGCCCACTGATTCTTCAGAGTGTAGTACGTGTTTGTTTTTTTTTTTGTTTTTTTTTTTAAATTGTGGTCTTTGTATAAAGTTAAGTTAAAGTTGTATGTTTTGACTTACTTTTGTTAAGCTTGTTCATCTGGGTTGGAGCCATAAAATCTGTCTGAAAGGACTGACTGTTAGGTGATGGGTGTGTTGCTTATACATTATTTGAAGCAAAGGAATGTGTTTCCTAATCAGTTCTGTAAACTGTGACTTTGCACTGGCCTACATGATCTTAATAGTTGTGGTTTTGAGTTCTGTCAGCTGAGCCTTATCCACAGGTCATTGTTGGTGTGGACTCCTGTTGAGTGAAGCAATGCCTTTTAGTGACCCTTATAGTACAATATAGTACAGTGTTAGAAAAAAACAATCATAAAACAGCTATGTAAAAATGTAAAAAAAAAAAAAAAAAAAAAAAGTGACACCTGTTTCTTTTCTCTTCCCCACCCTTTTTGACCCTTTAGGCACAACAGAGCAGAAGAAGCTGGTGATCGGTGGAGAGGCTTGTCTCTGGGGGGAGTATGTGGATGCAACCAACCTCACTCCCCGACTGTGGTATGAATCCAAATCCCACTTCAAATGCAGGCAGGGTTCAGTGTGAACCTGCTGCTAGGTTATAAGTATTGGACGTTAGTAGTTAACCATAGTTAACTTTATGCAACACTACTTGAAGGTTTGGTTCCTTGGTTTTGTACAGGAGTTAATAGGCTAATATTGTTATAATAATATTATAAGCTAATATATGTTATATCTACTTCTTTGCATTATGCAAATTACTTGCCTAATCTCAATCACAAAACCCATGAATCAATCTCAGTCTTAAGTAATTTAGACTCATTCTGTACTTTTTGTTCACACTTATGATTTATAAAAATCCCTTTAGGATTAGTCCTTTAATATAGCACGTTTCAGACCCTAATCTTTCACAAAACAAGTACATCTATCCTCCTCAAACCCTCTCAAAAAGTGCACCGTATCCCCTGTAGAAAGTGATGCACTGTGACTTTACTGGGGTTCACAGGTATCCTGGAGAACCTAAAAATTAATATACAATGTTTCTTGTTGTGGAAACATCTGGAAAATTGCTAAAAATGTCCTGGAAGTATTAGTGAGATTCTGTTTTCAGATTGCATATAACCTTTAATCAATATCACAGTTATTATAATATTTTATCTAAACAATTAATCAAGTTATAATCTATATAAACTGCTCAGTTTAAAGAAAGAGTGCGATGTACGTTTCACAGGCCACGGGCAAGCGCAGTAGGTGAGCGGCTATGGAGTGATGAGAATGTGAAGGACCTGGGCAGCGCCTACAATCGTCTGATCAAACACCGCTGCCGAATGGTCAGGTAAGTCACACACCTTGGTCATAATGACCTAAAGTGCATTTCGGAATGATTTTATTAGTTGTTGGTAAACTTGGTGTAATTATCTGGTAAATCACCTGGGGTTGCCACGCAGCTAATTGCGCTGTAACATGTTCTTGCAGTGTTAAGTACACTGTCACATTTATGTAAAGTCCTGTAAAATTACTCTACTGTCAGTCTTTTTTTTGGGGGGGGGGGTACCCCTTCATACTAGCTATTAGCTAAGTTTGTTTATTTTTTTTGTTTTTTTTTAAGCATAATTTTTTTCACTAATATCTTAATTATGATGAAACACATCATAATGTGTATTAACTAAAATGCATTTAACTTTTCCTTTTTCTTTCTTTATTTTCAGGAGAGGCATACCTGCAGAACCTTTATATCTGGGCTTTTGTCCTCATGAGTACGATGGCCTGTGAGCTCAAATCAGGACCAGTGGAATTATTACTTAAACAAATGCTGATACACAGGAGTCCATTTCTAGGATTATTATGCACTGAGAATTTTGATGAATTTTGACAACAAAACAATGTCTGACAAATGCACTTTTTGGTATGAATTTTATTTTTTAAATATGTATATGAGGGACTACCTCATAGGTAAATTTTTAGTAAATTTAACCCCATGGATTTGTTTACGTACTGTGCAGGACATGGCTGGTTTTTCTTATTTTGACATGCTGTATCCATTCCACACAAACACGCCTCAGTATTTCATCACTCAGGTTCTAGAAGAGACCCCTGACAGTCGTATCAGTAATCTACAGGGACACGTATTTCTTGATCTGTTTGTTTTTATGTGTAACTGGACGTTGCTGTGATTTAGAAATGAATAAACAAAAGGGAAACTACAGATGGGGGGAGAAATTACTTTTTCCTTTTTCAAACATTTAATATTAACATCTTCCCAAGAGCAAACTGTTCAAGTGCAAAGTAAAAGAAAATGACCTCAGGACAGTCCAGCCATCTTGTTGAGCAGAGTTTTCTGGGCTTGGGGGTTCATGGGTTCATAGCTAGCCAGCTCCAGAGAGAAGGTCGCGTTCCCTGAGGTCAATGTGCGCAGAACCGTTGAATAGCCCTGGAGAGACAAGTATTAGTCACCATTTCTGTTCA
Source organism: Salminus brasiliensis (assembly GCF_030463535.1). Taxonomy (NCBI): domain Eukaryota; kingdom Metazoa; phylum Chordata; class Actinopteri; order Characiformes; family Bryconidae; genus Salminus; species Salminus brasiliensis. The sequence continues at coordinate 18,808,080 of NC_132878.1, forward strand.
GTGTTAGAAAATTGTTTATCAATTAAAATTCTGCCAAGCAAGTGTTTTGCTCAGGCTGCAGAACACTGGGAATAGCTGAACATGAGACCACCTCACCCCAAACAAGAATCCACAGACATGAGCTGAGCTAAACTAGCAGGATTCATGAAGTGCTTGTAAACTGTAATGGTCACACTGTAAGACACACAGTGTCACTGCTGCAAAGCAACAAATGTTACTTGAGAACCATGCAGTGCTCCAAGCAAAATGTACAGAAGTATCAAGATTGGTCCACTCACCATCATTTCTGCAAGAGGAACAGTGGCTAGAAGCACCTTGTTGTCATGGCGAGACTGGACATCACAGACAGATCCTCTGCGCTGGGCGAGGTCACCAAGAACAGGGCTCAGATACTCCTCCTCAACAGTCACCTCCAGTGCCATCACAGGCTCTAAAACTTGTCCACCTGCTTGCTGCAGAGCCTACACATACATGCACATAGTCAGTTCTCATCTGTCTCAAAAATCCAGAATAAACTACATGGGAAATACAAGAGACATAAAAGATATCGTTATATAATGCTAAATGGAGCATTTATTGCTTTGGTACCCCATTAGAAACGTGTTCTACCTCTCTATGATGCTAATGCATGTAGAGGTCATCACAGTTTACACATTACTGAAAAGTTAACGTATTGGTAGATGCACTTTATGTCCAAATGTTTGTGGACACCCCTTGCAATAAATGCATTCAGTTACTGTAAGTTGCTGACACAGATGTGCAAATGCACACACAAAGCTTGTCTACTCCCTGTAGAGAAGTACTGCCAATAGAATAGGACTCTCTGGAGCAGGAAAACATGAACCTACAGGCATCATGTGTGAAGCCAGATGAAACTGAATGCGAAGGTGTCCCAATACTTTTGTCCATATAGTATTCATACATTGAACAATATTACACATCGGCCCACACTTTCCATATTGGTTCATTTCACATGTATTTTATTTTAACCCTTACTTAGCAGGATTGTATTTCAGTTAAAATGTCATAGCTGGCTTCAAATGCTAGACTTCAACTTTGAGACTTACACTCATGTATGACACAGTACCTTAAGCATGCACCGGGAGACCGCAGCGGATACCATGGCAAGCGAGGTACCTGGCTCCACACACACACTGTGGATGACTGTGTTCACACCCTGCACGGGGTAACCCAGCACAGGACCTGCACAGCAGAGACAACACTTCTCACACAGGATCTACAGATACATTCAGACAGCTGAAATGGACAACAGGCCTTTGTTGGACTTCAGTTAGGAAAACCAGAATGTGTTTAGGCAGAAAGCTCACAGGTTCTTTAATCTCTGCTACAGCTCTGACCCACAGTAGTCTGTCTAATCACTCTTACAAATCACAACAACCTTGAGTTTGACATGGTTGCCTAATCACTATTCCTTACATTACACATTCAGAAGCTACACTGCACACTAATAGAGAATTTGTGATCCAGGTCAAAGGTTTCGTACAGTCCAAGGAACAGTTTGGCAAGAAAATCTAATGAATAAGATTCATCAATTACCCCAGATGTAGATAATCAATCAAGACCCCCCACCCTCAATGCAGACCCCCCTGAATGAATTTAAAGGCTAGGTTTGTAAAGTTCCTATTGGAGAGCATTCTTATTTTCCATTTATGCTTTCCCAGTCATTTTCAAACACCACTACAAAATCTCTACAGTGCATGGGTCCCATCGTCACAAATGGCAATACCTTACCCTGGAGGTAGGAACTTTGAATGCCAGTATCCACTGCTTCTCTGACCTCTGCAGATAGATGGGCTTCCACTTCCTCCTCATAAGTGACAGTGGCAGACTCTGCTGAAGGGCTCACGGTTAGCTTCACTGTCACGATATGCCTCTTTTCCCCTAGCGTGCGATCCAGGGTGTCTGGGACAAACACAAATACAGTAGACTTTCTTAACACATTATTCATTATTGTGCACTGTATCAAATCCAACGCTGTACTTAGTGCATTTTACACATTTCTTCCCATCGCTGCTCCACATTTAACCTACTGAGATACACAATATGGGCACTGGGTATAGTACTGGGACACCTGCTCTTTCATTATTTCATTGAATCAAGGGTATTAACCTTTTCACACGTACACAAGTCAGGATGGTGGATGATCACCATCCCACCTCGTCCTAAACTCCCCAAAAAAGTACTGGACCAGCATCATCATTCCAGAGAACACCTAGAGGTTCCACAGCTCCACAGCTCAATGCTTTGGGGGGGGGGGGCTTTATACCCCTCTAGCCCATGCCTGGCATTAGGAAGCATGGTGCCAATAGGTTCATGTTTATGACTCCACAGAATCCTATATTCTATTGGCAGTATTTCTCTACAGGGACTAGGCAAGCTGTGTGTGAGCATTTGCCATCAGTGTCAGCAATGGGTGCAACTTAAAGTAGCTGAAGGAATTCATTAGAAGAGTCCACAAACCTTTGGACATATAATGTAGCATGGTTTCAGGGTTTATTAGCTTAACTTATATGGCAACCATAAAACAATACAATATCATAAACCACTGAAGTGTTTTCTTGGAAGAGAGTTCTGGATTCCAAGTGGAATTCTTAATGTATGTGTCTGTGGTTTGACACATCTAGAGCAGTTAGAGAAAGGACTAAACGTTGTTTACAGAAAGTCAAATGGAAATGATGGACGTGTTGGTGTGCTTTCTGCACGGGAAAGTAAAGTCAGATCTCACACGTTAAATAAATGACTGCAACTGGTTAGTTTAAAGTGGTGGTAGATGAGTATATCTGTAACTTTTACTGTCATGGCAGTAGTTATATAGCATGTATGTAAAAAAATGATGATGCCTTTAAAACCATCTGGGATTGTAAGACTTTTGGGACCCTGTTCTTTTTACCAGTGCTTTACCATTTATATTTAGCCTCTAATCAGGGTGTTCCTGGATGATGCTGATGAGAAACAACCACTCTGCCCTTTAACTGGATTTAGGTCAGATCTCTAATCAGGTCACTCCTAGGCATGTGCCTTGCAGTTTATGACCATTGCTGTAACAGTGTTTACACTGCGTTGCTTTGTATATTTGTATATACACAACAACCCATTTTTGCTTATTTATTTTTACTCCCTTTGCTGGATATTATATATATATTAGTGGAAAATCCAGCAAATGCACATACCCAATACTGCCAACAGAATACAACTAGAACACAATTTAACCATAAACCTAATGGCACCATGTCTAATGCCAGGCATGTCCTAGAGGTGTATAAAGGCTCTAGTTACAGCCTCTAGTTTTGTTACAACAACAAAAAAAATACATATCCATAATTAATGGACCCCTATAGGCACTCCATCTTCTAGTGCTATTAGACCTTATGACCCTTATGAGGTGCTTTTCTTTGGTCACTAGTCTTACCTGAAGTGGTTGTTGACTTGAAAATGGTCTCTCTGTAGGCCACCTGCAAGGGTCCCAGGTGGGTTTCAATGTTGTACTCTCTCCTAATGCGATCGTGCAGAATCTCAATATGAAGTTCTCCCATTCCACACAGGACTGTCTATGTAGAGGACACATGAAAGAGAGGGGAAAAGAAAACTGATCAAATATGCAGTAAAAATTGGTCATATGATTTTCTGAATAACAACTGACCCTGTGACCATTTCAGCAGGTGTACATACATTCTAGGTGCACACTGTGGGTTTACAAGTACTGACTGTACCTTATCTGTTGCCACACAGTTCATTATACCTCTTCTACCCAATCCATCTACAGAGAAGGATCAGCACAGGATGACCAGTTACTGTTTGGGTGCTATTTGGGGACTATTCCCAAGTCAGCAGTGACACCGAGGTGTGTACAAACTCCAGCAACACCACACCAATGCAACATACTACGTCAGTGAAAGTGCTGTGAATGACCCACCACCCTAAAGATATCTGCTTAATGGTAGTCTATGGTCTGATGGATGGGAAGGGTAAAAAAAAAGGTTCCAGCAGCAACAATATGTTGAGTAGCCTAACAAGTCACATGTAACCTCAGAGACATTTCACGCAGGATCTCGCAAAGAATGGATTTTATCACCTGCCCAGTGTCAGGGTCTGTCCTGACTTTCAGACTGGGGTCTTCCCTCTGCAGGCAGTTCAAAGCATGATCCAGATCTGCCAACAGCAGCAGAGTGAGAAACAGTGAGAAATACGTCAACAGTTTCAATTGTTAAGCAGTTCTAAAATAGAATACATCTATAGGCTGTCTGCGTAGCTTCTGATATAGGGCAGGGGATGTCATGGCTTTATAATGTAAGCTGTAAAAATTGATAACTTATACGATCATAAATCATTATAGACTGGATACGCAGTGCATCAGACATCCAATATAGTTAATGTTTTCTGACCTAGTGTCAGCAGTTCTGTCAACAAATCTATTCACAAATGTAGGCCATGACAATAAAAGCCACAGCTACACTCATCCAGCACCACTTTAAACTAACCAGTGGCAGTAATGAGCAGTAACCTATTATTATTATTTTTATTAAATGAAAATCTGGCTCTGTTTATGACTGTAGTCTGAAAAATCATGATGCAGAACTGAATTATTATGATCCACATTGTAAAGTGCCACACATAAGCATGAGTTAAAGTCTTAAGTAGTAGCTTACAGTTTTCCCTGATGGTAATATATTTATATATGTATAGCTTCTAAATAGCTGTAAAATTATCTATTGTGTACATTTCTAAACCAAGAAATCAGGTAAAATCAAGAAATCAAACACCCCAAAAACTCAGTAAACTCGGTACATGTGACCTTTCGGTAGTTTAAGTACTTTTGAAGATTTCTGAGTATAGCTTGAAAGCCAGATATGCCCTCACCCAAGATTGTTGCAAGGTAGATATCACCAAAATTATTTGTGTAGTTTTCCTCCCTTTTCTTTTTTTCTTTTTTTTTAGTTTTACTGATCAAGTTGCAGGTTTGAGGACTTGTTATTATCATTGCTACTACTTCATGTACATGCTTACACTGCCCTCCATTGATTGCTGCAGGTAACGTTGACAAGAAACAAAGACCATTGTAGCACTGTGGCATCCAGAGAATTTAGGTAAACACAGTCAGAGCTTTACTGACCTTTATTTTTTTAACTTCCATACTGTTCTCCAGTTCATGCAAATGATATTTATGTCATTTTAATGATTGTAAATGATTACCTGCTTGTTTGGACATGGTGGGTGGCTCTATAGAGCAGAAGAATACGGGCTCAGGTACCTCCACCCCGGCCAGCACCAGACTGCTGCTCTGTCGAACTGACCCTTTTTTCTCTTCAGCCCCTTTCTGAGCCCGCTGTGCTGCAGCCACTGCTGAGGCTTTGGATGAGACAATGGTGTCGCCTGTCACAGTCTGAGTGGGTAAAACATCAAGGCAAATGAAGTAACATGGAAGGAACATCTGTATTGATATTTAAACAACAGTGACTAATATAATATTCCTCTGGCTGTACTTTCAAAAGCCTGTGGTTACCAAGGCACTCCAGACTGGCCTGCTAGTTTTAAGGTACTCAATTTTGGAGTATTTACTAGGGTTAAAAATCTCTTTCCTTACAATGATTCAATTAGATTATAGACTATAGAACTGTGGTTACAAATCCTGGTCCTGTAATGTCTTCTCTGCTCTAAAACAAAGCTTGTTACTCAGCAGAACAAATCATTTAAATGTTTTTTGGCTTATTTGTATACTTGACAATAGTCAGATAATTAAATTGTAGTCTTAAATAGGCTTATGGTTCATTAATGAGAATTAATGAATTAATTCTAACTTTGCAAATAATGTCTTCAGTGTTAGCTTTTATATATGTTAGCACTGGAGGCTTGGGTGGGAAGGTTCAGATTGTATCAGAGGAGATTTGCTCATTTACTGAAAGCTTCAGAAAAGTGAGAAAAGAGTGTCCAAAAAGAAAACATCAGTACCTGTTTGAGTCCCACAGTGAGGGCGATGTTTCCTGCAGACAGTGAAGGGATTTCAACATGCTGGTCTGCAAACGGCAGGAGTAGACGACTTATTCTCTCTCTGTAGCACAAATGAAATGTGCCACTCAATACAGCCTTCAATCCAAATGTATACATGTGTTGGGTCATCAGAGTCCACAATTACATTTACCAAAATTGACCAACAAACTGCAGTAATAATGTAAAATTGCTCAAATGTTCTACTGTCAATAATAAGTAAAACTATGAATTATTTTGAGATCTAGATATCTTTTTGGAAATTAGCACATGGATGGAGAAAATAGGGGCAAGTATTGCTATGCAGTTTAGAGCATGCAGTTTGCATGACATTAAGGGGTTCCACTCATAAAAAAGTGCACTATATAGAACCATTTTTTGAAGGTTCTTTATAGAACCATCAATCACTTTTTTTACCAATCTGAAGAACCCATTAACCCTGCAAAGAACCATTTTGTCTTTTAAGAACACTTCATTAACCCTTTGGTGTACAACGTTGAGTATATAAGCCGATGCTCAGAATCTTTTAGTGATGTGTGCCATTATACTTACTTTTCGTTTCTGTTGATGTTATATACTGCTGATTGGGGTTTTAAAGTGCCAGAGTAGATCCTAAGAAACACCAGAGGACCCCTCTGCTTGTCATGGACCACTTTAAATGCCAGTGCACACAAGTCATCATTATACCAGCGCCTAAACACACAAATACAGACAGATTAAAAGGCAAATATCAGGGTCACGTCACACTGAATTGAACACAAACATTATAGTAATTATTATGGACATATGGGGGGGGGGGGGATTTGACATTTGATATATCTGGCTGAATGTATGCAGTTGACAAAGGCCAACTCATGTTTCGAGGGAACTAAGGAAAGAAGGAAAAGCAAAACATACGCCCGGTCGTGGCTCCTCTCATTGGGCGCAGGGAGATATTCTGTGATGGCATCCAGCAGTGGCTGGACCCCTTTATTCTTCAAAGAGCTGCCGCACAACACAGGCACTCCTTTACGAGCCAGCGTCACTCTCCTGATGGCCTCTCGCAACTGAGAACACAGGCATGCATTTTCATTACATTACATTTACTTAAAAATAAAGAATAAAAATAATAAAACACACATGCTGAACATGGAAGCAAGGCCTACCTTCTCGGCAGGCATGGTGTCGAAATTGTCGCCATATTCTCCAATAAGGAGCTCCGCAAACTCGTCATCCAGATCGGCTACCTGTAAAGAACATGCATAACCCTTTTAAAATATCTTAACTTCTGTTTATATGCTGTTCTGAGACCAACAATTTGAGACCATTATTTTTCCCCAGTCATGTGAAAGACCACATTGGGGAGTCTCTGGGGGAGCAGCCATGCTACACTACAACGATAGCATTCAACTTATAACAGACGCTCAATGATGGTCTGAAAGCCAAGAGTCAGCTTGGCGTCTCAGGGCTCTTAAAGTCCCCTAAAACCAAGATGAATAATGCTTTGTATGATAGGAAAATACAGTGTTATGGTAAAGTTCTAGAAAAGTTTGGAAAAGAAACAAGATAAATCCCTACTTATATGGTCATGTCTGTCATGAGTGTATGTGGCTAGAATATGCAATGTAGGTGGCTTTTTCAAGAGTGGTTCATTGTGGCCAACAATGACAGTAACGTGGTACTAACTAAGCAATGCAACCTTTTAAATAATGGCTAGTTTTTGACTGTGCTGTACCTGTTCTATAAGTGCTCCTCTGGCCTGTCTGACCTCTTCCAGTAATTCCGGATCGTCTGTGAGTTCAAGGGCTCGGCCCTCAAAAACACGTCCATCCTCTGCCCAGGACTTCCCCTGCCACGTCATTCGCTGCTTGGTGAGTAAGTCCACCAATCCTATGAAGCCTTTTCCAGAGCCAATGGGAATCTGTAAAGAAAAAAACAACGAAAAACAGTTACGATTAAAATGAATTAATACATTGTTTATCATGGTCTAGAATGAGGTTTAATAGAGCACTGTAAACAAGAACAAGTTTACCTGTAGAAGAACAGGGTTGGCCTTCAGTTTTGTCTTGATGCTTTCTACAGAGTAACTCAGGCTGTCGGAGGACATTAATAGCACAAAATCTTATTTAAAAAAAAAAAGTTTCACTAAATGATGTTTTGACAGAACAATAAATGAAGGGTGTTCTCTGACTTTTGAATGTGTCTAACTAGTGTATGTGATATGTCCACACATTTGATGACATTAACATCAATGTGTCTGCCTATAGAGGGCAGTGTGTGTGCGTTACCTGGCACCCGGTTTATCCATCTTGTTTAGGAAGCACACACATGGTATTTTGTGTTTGTCTGCCTGCCGCCACACTGTTAAGGTTTGCGCCTGCAATTCAATTAAGAAAGACAAGGTGAATCTCAAAAAATGGAAAAGGAAACATAATATTGTCGAGTTAACATCATTGTCTCAAACCACTGGGGTGTGATGATGTAATCAAAAATCAAGATTTACCTTTACATTTAAGGCATTTAGCAGACGCTCTTATCCAGAGTGACTTACAAAAGTGCTTTGCTATTTACTTAAGAATAACCTCAGCTAGTTTGAATAGAGCAAAATTCAAAGATACCTCTAAGTTAAGACACTACTAAACACAAGTCAATAGGGTGAACACTCTGCTATTCGCCCAAGATTTCTTGCTTGGACCCCCCCCCCCCCCCCCTTCAGTTATTGAGTGTAACTTTTACACCACTGTCAAAGAAAAAAAATGCATTTTAAGCTCCCTGTTTACAACTGCACACGTGCATTTCCTTACAAGCTGAAAGATACAGAATTAGCATCTGAAACGAAAGAAGCACGTGGACTGATGTGACAGAGCTGTTATTTCAAGGTAAAATTGCTACATAATGTTGCTTTACATGACATGACACTGTTCTAAAATATGATCAGGGAACTAACAAATGCAAGAGTCTTCAATTCTGATTATTCAAACTTAAGTTCCTAAATAATGAAGATTTTTCCAAATTGCCCAGTACCTATCCGTAGATTCTTAGTAGGAATGTCCTGATTTCAGCTGCTGCCTGCCAGAGTAAGGAACTTGAAAACTACCCTAAAAGCATTTGTGACGTTTAATTCCACCCTAAATGATGCAGCAGTTACACTGTGTACATTTCAACAGCAGAACTTTACTGTTGTACCACTTAAGGTGGAACAAAAAGTTAGAGAAAGAGAACAACTTCAGCCTTGTTTTGGATGCTGTTTTGGGTCAGTTAAAATAAAGCCCTTTTTCTAGTGTTAATTAACCGCATGTATTATCCAAGATGTGGAAGTGTATTATTTACAGAAACACAAAGATCAGATCGGATCATTAATTTTTGTAGCAGATAAGGTGTAAAAGCGTGCGGATAGAGGGTAATAAACCTCTAAGCATCCCTTGCTCTTAGTAGTCACTATATGTAATTGTACACTGGAAATACACAGAAATCACGTCATTGGCCAACCTCCACTCCTGCTGAAGCATCAAACACAGCAACAGCTCCATCTAGCACACGCAGAGCTCTCTCAACTTCCAGAGTGAAATCCACATGTCCTGAAAGACAACAGAATTGACTCAAGGCGTATATGCCTGTAAGGGCAAAACCCAAACACACAGACAGGCAGGGAACCATTTAAGCCTGTATAAGTGTGAGCAGACATACCTGGTGTGTCTATGAGGTTAATCCTGTGCTCCTTCCAGTCGAAGGTGACTGCAGCTGATTGGATTGTAATTCCCCGTTCTCTCTCCTGAGCCATGTAGTCTGTTACAGTGTCCCCATCATCCACGTCTACACAACAGAACAATTCACCTCAGTGACTTTAGCATTAATGAAGACCGGTTAAATGATTGAGGCTGACATTTAAACTGTGCCACCCCCCCCAACAAAAAAAAAAAACTCACCTCCGAGGGCACGGGTATACCCAGAGTAATACAGCATCCTCTCTGTGGTGGTGGTCTTCCCAGCATCTATGTGGGCCATGATACCAATGTTCCGGATTCTAAAAAAATATATAACAGATCCAATTGCTTTGCTTATTATTGTAGGTAGATATGACGGAAATTGCGTGCACCACAATATAGCTTTTTGCCCGAAGGTCATACTTGCTTTTTGTATACATTATGTCTCTGGGAAAGCCCTTGAGCTGAATAGTCTTGGCCTAATTTTTTTCAAAAGCTTTTATTATTATTATTATTATTATTATTATTATTATTAATACTAAAATCCACCACTCTGGTAGGGAGGGTGTTTAATGTGATGATCCCTTAACTCTTTAACAATAGCTACGTTTCCATTTAAAATATGTTTTTTTTTTCAAATGCTTCCAAAAGTTTGCTGATGTAGGCTATGGAAATTGACATTTTCTGTAATATTTAATGAATGTCAACAAAACGTTTTTTTGTTTTTGTTTTTGTTCAACCTTAATGGATAAACGTTTTTTCAATTCCAGAAAGGTTGCTAATGCCTGCACTGGAAACAGGAAATATAGTACTGTGTGTCAGATTTGCCTCATATGAAAAAAGTTCACCACCATTGCAAGTTTATCATAGCACATAATGTGTACAGGCGTGCATTTGAAAACACTGAAAACAAGCCCAACAGGAACAGTGAACTGAGGAAGAGACGAGAACCTCCAGTCAGACCTATGGCCTCTGCCTTAGTCCTCAGAAAAAAGCATATTGGTTGTTATCTATGTTGGAATGATGAGTTAGAAAGCAGCACTTCTAATACAGCGTTATAGGGTGGAGAAACCGGATCTGTTTGATAGTGAAAAAAAAAAAATAATAATAATAAAATAAAATGTAATTATTAATTTAATATTTTATAAAATAATTTATTTTACAAATATAAAATTAGAAATAATTATCAGAAAGTCCTGATCAGTAGATTATGAGGACACAAAGAAAGCTGATACAGAATACAGAATTTACGGCATACATAAAAATAGGGCTGGAAACATGTCATACACAACTTTTTATATTGATAAACCACAACCTATGCGGGACATAACGTCAGCATAACTTCAACATCATTGCTTCGTCGGTTCAATGGAAACAAGCTTGATTTTTTTTTTTTTTGTATTTTCATGTTATCATTGTATTTTGCACAGGAAACAAACAGAAACGTAGCTACTTGTCTTTGTGCCAAAAGAGGCTGTTGGGAAACTCAGCCCATAAACTACTCTATGTAGTATAAGAGTGCCTCAGGTTAAGGGCCAAGAACCAGAACATTAAAACCCGTAAAGCCACAGAGACATTACTAACTGTCCTTAGCTACACCTTCTACATTAGATTTTTATTAAAAGTCTCTTGAACAATAATGCAAGAACTGGTGTCTTACTTTGAGATGTCTGGGTTGACCACAGCTCGAGGTGATTTAACATCATCTGCAGAGAGATTGAATACGGTATGCCTCAATTACCATCATGACAGACTTTAAGAACAAAATCATGATTTTCAGACATTTCCTGACAGTCAGGTCTCACCTTTAAGGAAGCTGTAGCTCCTTCGCCACTGTGATCTCCACCCGCAGGCATGTGAAGGACAGCTTCTACAACGCTGTACACACTACAAACACACAAGCACAATGTTGTGGTAGAGCTGGTCGAAACAGATACAATTCAATATCACTATACTCTCTAAAAACTTACTATTTTATTGGCCTTTTATTGCCCTATTCCTCATGTATGTCTTAACACATAAAGTCCTGTTCAAGGTCAAAGTCACTTCACTACAACAATGCTCAATTTTCTATACAGGTGTTGCTTTGATCAGCCTAGATGTCATCCTGCCAGTGATAACATTGCCGATGTCCCCAATATTGGCATACGTTTAAACAGTGTATGAACATTAAAAACTGTATTACCAATCTGTCTCTTTTTTGCCATATTTTATGTACTACAAGGTCAAAGATCAAAAGCAGGGTGCCGAGTGAGGCTTTATTATAAGCACACCCACACTCAAATGATCAGACATCTGAAGGTGGTAAACATAAGGCTGGGCTGAGCGATATGATATTTAAAGATTTTTTTTTTACAATATACACAATACTTATGCTGATACATGTCATCACAGCCCAAATACATCATGGCAACAAATTCTACTATTCAGATACTCTCCCGTATTGAAAACTCTGATCTTTATTCAACATCTGCAGCACTTAATCTAACTAACCAGTCTAATTACACTGTTTGTAATGAAACTTGCAGTTGATAAGTGTTTGTTGAGCACTTATCATATCCTCAATATGCTTAGAAAAGCATACTGTCTATCACAATACCAACATTTATCACGATACAATAAAATATCATATTGCACAGCTCTAGGTAAACATGATATTACTGGCTGTTGGCGCAATCAATAATCCAAAAGACATTTTAGAGGCTGGCAAAAGCAACTACAGTTGTTTATTACAGATTGCGAAGACAGAATTTGTTGACAGAAGGAATCAGCCCCAATTTTAAAGAAATCAAAGAAAGCACTATTGTGGTCCTGTAAGTGTCTAATGGTCAGTACTGGTATTTTAGGGTTTCATAGTAGATTGATAGTGCAGTGTAAACGTATCCTAATGGTTTAACAGGTGAGCTATGACTGATTCTAATGGGACTGAAGGTTTACTATAGCAAGGTATTGAAAGTAGTAGTAATGGTTAAGCCAGTTTCCAGGATACATTTTTTATTCTTATGGTACTAATGGGCAGGGACACAAACTAACCAGGCAAAAGTGTCTTTAACTCTAAAGTGAAAATGCTGAATTATAAACAGTCTGTTCAATCTTCCGATTAATGCGATTAATGCTTTTAAAGCCCTGGAGAGGAGCTTCCAGTCCCCGAGTTGTGTGGGTCAGGGGGGCACAGAGATGCGGTCAGCTCTTGAGAAAGATGTAACGGAGACTCTTACCCCTCGGAGAACAGCGAATGTCACTCCAAACCGCATCGCTGAACCGACTCCACAAGTCCAGGGCTAAAATACTGGAGTCATACTTTAACGCTGGAGCACAGCACGCTGCTCATTCCTACACCACACACTTATCTAACCGCTGTCAACTCATCTGTGCCCTCTATTAGACGTAGCCTATATAAAGACACAGTGACGCTGTAAAAATGTTCAATTTCTCCCAAATTAACTGTTAATAAATATCTACTGATATAAACTTCTTAACTTGTAATAACTCAGTTCATATTTACAACAATTACATCTAATAAACTTTAAAAAGCCCAAGAAGAATCCTACAGCGCAAGGAGCGGTGCATCGTTAAATAAGACCGTGGGAAACAGGGTGAAAGACAAGGTTCCGAGGTTCACAATTGCCATAGAAACCTGCGGTCACTACCATGACAACCGGGCTCAACCTAAAAAGGGCTTCTTAAGTGGTTCATTAGTAAGAAAACACACACCCACACACACATTGATATATATTAAAAAACCAATAACAATATGATAATATTATTAATATATAATATTATTAAAAATAAAATTCAATAATTTGTGCAAAATTATTTTATGATAATTTATAATCTTAAGAATGTATTTTGGGTCCCTGTTTCTGCTTGGATTTCCTCTGGGTAATCCGGTTACCTACCACCCCCTAAAACACACACATGGCAGGTGAACTGGTCATGCTAGACTGCCCCAGGATGTGAGTGAATGGGTGCAAGTGAAACCCTGTGATGGAGTGGCGCCCTTGTCCAGGGAGTATTTATTGCTGCCTTGTGTCAATGCTTCCAGGTAAGCTTCGGACCCACCGTGACCCTCACCGGAAAGAAACAGATAAGAAGATGGAATACATGTTTCAGGCTACATGTGGTACATTTGTGTCATAGTTGCTCTGCTAATGGATGGCCAAAGCCTCCTTCAGAAGGTCATTGTTGAGATAAAGTATGTTTATGTAAATCCCGTCAGACATGACAGAGCAGCATCCAGTTGTGAAAATAGGTGAAGTGACTTAGTAGAAATCCGTAGTCCATAGGCTTTCTAAGGTGTCAATCATTCTGGAGGGCAGCACACAGGCACATAGTGTAACTTGTTAAAATTACAATTACTATTGATTAAAGCTACACTTCAAAGTCAAAGGGACTGAATAACAATCCAGCAGAGCAGAAGGTGATCTGTGTGGTTGATGTGCCTCATGTCAAGTTGGACTTTATTATCCTCATAGGAAGCGTAGCTGGTCCGTGGTGCAATGCACACCTGTGTATTTCTTTTTTCGCAATTCTGCAAGTCATATTGCACTATTCATATCTGTATTGCATACCCTGTTACAATATTTCAACATATGCAGCTCTGTGCAATCATTACATTTTGCTCCCTTACAGTATATATGTATAGTAATTTATATTCTATGTTTATATTCCACCCCCTTATCCCTCATTCTGTGTATACTTACATTATATACATTATTTATATAATGACCCCCAAATGGTTATAGTCATTTCTGGATGCTAACTGCATTTCATTGGCTTTGTACCTGCACTCTTCACAATGAAAATAAAGTTTAAACTAATCTAATCTAAATAAAAAAAAAATAGTAAAACAAAAGTGGTAGTAATATCACAACAAGAACAGAGAAAAAGATTACGATAACTTAAAGATTACAAAAAAATGTGTTTAGTTTGACTATTAAATATATTAATAGCAGCAGGAATGCTTTATCTCTTTGACTAATTCTAACTGAACGTCAGTTTGTGAGTTCACCAAGAATTCAGTAAGTGAGGAAAACTAGTCTGTATTCATAGTACTATACAAAATTACACAGGAGTGATTTTAAGAGACAATTTACTATCATGCAGTCCCAATACATCGTTACATGACAATATCACGTCATAATTCAGCGTTACATCTATCAAAATTCTCTGACGTAACATTGCATCGTTGCATCACAATGTCATGAGGACAATTGCTTGTTACAATGCATTGTGACATCACAAAATCATGAGGTCACATTGCATTGTGACCACAATATAATGAGGTCATAATGCATTGTGACATAACAATGTTATGATACTGTGGTCATAATGCATCGTTACATCATATGGTAACAATGTCACAATGGATCGTTACATGACAATGTCATGAGGTCACAATGTGTCGTTACCTCAATACATCACAATATGATCAAATAAATCATTACATCACAAAATCATGAGGTCACAATGTATTGTTATGTCATACGGTCACAAAGTAATAATGAATCGTTACATCACAATATCAGGAGGTCACAATGCATTGTGACATCACTATATCATGAGGTCACAATGCATTGTGACATCACAATATCATAAGGCCACAATGTATCGTTACATCACAATATCATGAGGTCATGAAGCATTGTTACGTCACAATATCCTGAGGTAACAATGCACTGTGACATCACAATATGATGAGGTCATAATGTATCGTTACATCACAATAACATGAGGTCCTAATGCATTGAAAAATTACAATATTATGAGGTCCCAATGCATTGTTATAATGCACTTCATGATATTGTGACGTCAGAATGCATTGTGACATCACTATATCATGACATCAAAATAACATGAGGTCACAATGCATTGTGACATCACTATATCATGACATCACAATATCATGAGGTCACAATGCATTCTGACGTCACAATATCATGAAGTCACAATGCATTGTGACATCACAATACCATGAGGTCACAATATATCGTTACATCACAATAACATGAGGTCCAAATGCATTGTAACATCACAATATCATGAGGTCACAATGCATTGTGACATCCAAATATCATCAGGTCACAATTCATTGTGACATCACAATGTCATAAGGCCACAATGTATCGTTACATCACAATATCAGGAGATCACAATGCATTGTGACATCAAAATATCATGAGGTCACAATGCATTGTGACATCACAATATCATAAGGCCACAATGTATCGTTACATCACAATATCATGAGGTCATAAAGCATTGTTATGTCACAATATCCTGAGGTCACAATGCATTGTGACATCACAATATCATGAGGTCATAATGTATTGTTACATCACAATAACATGAAAAATTACAATATTATGAGGTCACAATGCATTGTGACATCACAGTATTGTGATTAAATAATGCATTGTGACATTACAATGACATGAGGTCACAATGCATTGTGACATCACAATATCATGAGGTCACAATGCATTGTGACATCACAATATCATGAGGTCAAAATGCATTGACACCACAATATCATGAGGTCTTAATGCATTGTGACATCACTATATCATGACATCAAAATAACATGAGGTCACAATGCATTGTGACATCACTATATCATGACATCACAATATCATGAGGTCACAATGCATTGTGACATCACTATATCATGACATCACAATATCATGAGGTCACAATGCATTCTGACGTCACAATATCATGAAGTCACAATGCATTGTGACATCACAATACCATGAGGTCACAATATATCGTCACATCACAATAACATGAGGTCCAAATGCATTGTAACATCACAATATCATGAGGTCACAATGCATTGTGACATCACAATATCATGAGGTCACAATATATCGTTACATCACAATAACATGAGGTCCAAATGCATTGTAACATCACAATATCATGAGGTCACAATGCATTGTGACATCACAATATCATGGGGTCACAATGCATTGTGACATCCAAATATCATCAGGTCATAATGTATCGTTACATCACAATAACATGACATCAAAATAACATGAGGTCACAATGCATTGTGACATCACTATATCATGACATCACAATATCATGAGGTCACAATGCATTGTGACATCACAATATCATGAGGTCACAATATATCTTTACATCACAATAACATGAGGTCCAAATGCATTGTAACATCACAATATCATAAGGTCACAATGCATTGTGACATCACAATATCATGAGGTCACAATATATCGTTACATCACAATAACATGAGGTCCAAATGCATGGTAACGTCACAATATCATGAGGTCCAAATGCATTGTAACATCACAATATCATGAGGTCACAATGCATTGTGACATCACAATATCATGAGGTCACAATGCATTGTGACATCACAATATCATGACATCACAATATCATGAGGTCACAAAATATCGTTACATCACAATAACATGAGGTCCAAATGCATTGTAACATCAAAATATCATGAGGTCACAATGCATTGTGACATCACAATATCATGAGGTCACAATGCATTGTGACATCACAATATCATGAGGTCACAATGCATTGTGACATCACAATATCATGAGGTCAAAATGCATTGTGACATCACAATATCATGAGGTCAAAATGCATTGTTACATCAAAATGTCATGAGGTCTTAATGCATTGTCACATCACTATATCATAACATCACAATATTATGAGGTCATAATGCATTGTGACATCACAATGTCATGAGGTCACAATGCATTGTGACATCACAATATCATGAGGTCACAATGCATTGTGACATCACAATATCATGAGGTCACAATGCATTGTCACACATTGCATTAACATCACAATATTATGAAGTCTTCATGCATTGTGACATCACTACATCATTACATCACAATATCATGAGGTCACAATGCATTGTGACATCACAATATCATGAGGTCACAATGCATTGTGATATCACAATATCATGAGTTCAAAATGCATTGTTACATCAAAATGTCATGAGGTCTTAATGCATTGTCACATCACTATATCATGACATCACAATATTATGAGGTCATAATGCATTGTGACATCACAATGTCATGAGGTCACAAAGCATTGTGACATCACAATGTCATGAGGTCACAATGCAGTGTGACATCACAATGTCATGAGGTCACAATGCATTGTGACATCACAATATCATGAGGTCACAATGCATTGTGATATCACAATATCATGAGTTCAAAATGCATTGTAACATCAAAATATCATGAGGTCACAATGCATTGTGACATCACAATATCATGGGGTCACAATGCATTGTGCCATCCAAATATCATCAGGTCACAATGCATTTTGACATCACAATGTCATGAGTTCAAAATGCATTGTGACATCACAACATAATGTGGTCACAATGCATTGATATTGATATCTTGATATTGTGATGTCATAATGCATTGTGACATAACAATATCATGAGGTCACAATGCATTGTGACATCACAATATCATGAGGTCAAAATGCATTGTGACATCACAATATCATGAGGTCACAATGCATTGTGACATCACAATATCATGAGTTCACAATGCATTGTGATATCACAATATCATGAGGTCAAAATGCATTGTTACATCAAAATGTCATGAGGTCTTAATGCATTGTCACATCACTATATCATGACATCACAATATTATGAGGTCATAATGCATTGTGACATCACAATGTCATGAGGTCACAATGCATTGTGACATCACAATATCATGAGGTCACAATGCATTGTGACATCACGATATCATGAGGTCACAATGCATTGTGACATCACAATATCATGAGGTCACAATGCATTGTCATGCATTGCATTAACATCACAATATTATGAAGTCTAAATGCATTGTGACATCACTACATCATTACATCACAATATCATGAGGTCACAATGCATTGTGACATCACAATATCATGAGGTCACAATGCATTGTGATATCACAATATCATGAGTTCAAAATGCATTGTTACATCAAAATGTCATGAGGTCTTAATGCATTGTCACATCACTATATCATGACATCACAATATTATGAGGTCATAATGCATTGTGACATCACAATGTCATGAGGTCACAAAGCATTGTGACATCACAATGTCATGAGGTCACAATGCAGTGTGACATCACAATGTCATGAGGTCACAATGCATTGTGACATCACAATATCATGAGGTCACAATGCATTGTGACATCACAATATTATGAGGTCTTAATGCATTGTGACATCACAATATCATAATGCCACAATGTATCGTTATATGACAATATCATAATGCCACAATGTATAGTTATATGAAAATATCATGAGGTCACAATGCATTGTGACATCACAATATCATGAGGTCACAATGCAGTGTGACATCACAATATCATGAGGTCACAATGCATTGTGACATCATACTGTCACGAGGTAATAATGAATCGTTAAATCACAATATCATGAGGTCACAATGCATCGTGACATCACAATATCATGAGGTCACAATGTATTGTAACATCAAAATAACATGAGGTCACAATGCATTGTGACATCTCAATATCATGAGGTCACAATGCATTGTGACATCACAATATCATAAGGTCACAATGCATTGTGACATCACAATATCATGAGGTCACAATGTATTGTAACATCAAAATAACATGAGGTCACAATGCATTATGACATCACAATATCATGAGGTCACAATATATCGTTACATCACAATAACATGAGGTCCAAATGCATTGTAACATCACAATATCATGAGGTCCAAATGCTTTGTAACATCACAATATCATGAGGTCACAATGCATTGTGACATCACAATATCATGAGGTCACAATGCATTGTGACATCACTATATCATGACATCACAATATCATGAGGTCACAATATATCGTTACATCACAATAACATGAGGTCCAAATGCATTGTGCCATCCAAATATCATCAGGTCACAATGCATTTTGACATCACAATGTCATGAGGTCAAAATGCATTGTGACATCACAACATAATGTGGTCACAATGCATTGATATTGATATCTTGATATTGTGATGTCATAATGCATTGTGACATAACAATATCATGAGGTCACAATGCGTTGTGACATCACAATGTCATGAGGTCACAATTCATTGTGACATCACAATATCAAGAGGTCACAATGCATTGTGCACTGTGCATTGTGCATTGTGCACTGTGGCAGCACTGTGGCAGCACCGTGGCAGCACTGTGAGGATCACCTTCTTCGATTTCTCCAGTGCTTTTAACACCATACAGCCAGGGCTTCTAAAGGACAAGTTGGGACATTGTGGAGTGGACAGTCACCTGTCAAACTGGATACTGGACTACCTCACCAACCGACCACAGTATGTGAGGGCACGGGACTGTGTCTCTGACTTGGTGGTCAGCAGCACAGGAGCCCCTCAAGGAACGGTCTTGGCACCGTTCCTCTTCACTCTGTACACTGCTGACTTCATGTACAGCTCACCGACCTGTCACCTCCAGAAGTTCTCTGATGACTCAGTGATCGTCGGCCTCATATCCAATGAGGAGGACAGCGAGTACAGAGAACTTATTCAGGACTTTGTGGACTGGTGTCTGCAGAACCATCTGCAGATAAACGCTGGAAAAACCAAAGAACTGGTGGTGGATTTCCGCAGGTGCAGACACCCCCCTCCATCAGTGAACATCCGCGGTATGAACATCGAGAGTGTGGACTCTTATAAATACCTGGGTGTTCATCTGAACAACAAACTGGACTGGTCAGTCAAAACTGCAGCTCTCTACAAGAAAGGCCAGAGCAGACTCTACCTGCTGAGGAGATTGAGGTCCTTTGGAGTGCAGGGAGCGCTCCTGAGGACGTTCTTCGACACAGTGGTGGCATCTGCCATCTTTTATGGAGTGGTCTGCTGGGGCAGTAGCATCTCGACGGCAGATAAGAAGAGACTGGACAAACTCATAAAGAGGGCCGGCTCTGTCCTGGGGTGCTTCTTAGACCCAGTGCAGGTGGTGGGAGACAGGAGGATGACAACCAAGCTGGCATCCATGCTGGAGAACAGCTCCCACCCCATGCATGAGACTCTGGCAGCACTGGGCAGCTCCTTTAGCGACAGGCTGCTTCACCCCAAGTGTGTGAAGGAGCGGTATCGCAGGTCCTTCCTTCCTGCTGCCGTCAGACTACACAACCAACACTGCTCCCAGCGGACCACATACACACACACTTAACTACACACACATGTTCATGTTCAGGGAATGCTATGTGCAATATCCCACCCCCATGTGCAATTAAGAGTCTTTTGCTGTAAATAATATTGTTTATTGCTTTTTTAATTCTTATCTATATTGTGTGTATATAGTGTAAATTATTTATTTATCTAAATTTTTGTAACTGAGTGTCCTGCTATCCCTTTCTGCTGTTACACTGTGAATTTCCCCACTGCGGGACTAATAAAGGACTATCTTATCTTATCTTATCTTAATATCACGAGGACACAATGCAATGTGATATCACAACATCATGAGGTATTGTAAGTTCATGATATTGTAAGTCAATATAAAAAAAAAAAGAAAAAAAAGAGAGAACATGAACATGGCGCGAGAAAGAGAGAACATGAGGTCACAATGCATTGTGAACTTACAATATCATGAGGTCACAATATATCGTTACATCACAATAAAATAAGGTCCTAATGCATTGTAACATTACAATATCATGAGGTCACAATGCATTATGACTTCACAATATCATGGAGTCACCATGCATTGTGACATCACAATATCATCAGGTCACAATGCATTGTGACATCACAATATCATGAGGTCACAATGCATTGTGAGATCAAAATATGATTAGGTCAAAATGCATTGTGACATTGTCACGCATTGCATTAATATCACAATATTATGAAGTCTTAATGCATTGTGACATCACTACATCATTACATCACAATATCATGAGGTCACAATGCATTGTGACATCACAATATCATGAGGTCACAATGCATTGTGATATCACAATATCATGAGGTCAAAATGCATTGTTACATCAAAATGTCATGAGGTCTTAATGCATTGTCACATCACTATATCATGACATCACAATATTATGAGGTCACAATGCATTGTGACATCACAATGTCATGAGGTCACAATGCAGTGTGACATCACAATGTCATGAGGTCACAATGCATTGTGACATCACGATATCATGAGGTCACAATGCATTGTGACATCACAATATTATGAGGTCTTAATGCATTGTGACATCACAATATCATAATGCCACAATGTATCGTTATATGACAATATCATAATGCCACAATCTATAGTTATATGAAAATATCATGAGGTCACAATGCATTGTGACATCACAATATCATGAGGTCACAATGCAGTGTGACATCACAATATCATAAGGTCACAATGCATTGTGACATCATACTGTCACGAGGTAATAATGAATCGTTAAATCACAATATCATGAGGTCACAATGCATTTTGACATCAAAACAACATGAGGTCACAATGCATTGTGACATCTCAATATCATGAGGTCACAATGCATTGTGACATCACAATATCATAAGGTCACAATGCATTGTGACATCACAATATCATAAGGTCACAATGCATTGTGACATCACAATATCATAAGGTCACAATGCATTGTGACATCACAATATCATGAGGTCACAATGCATTGTGACGTCACAATATCATAATGCCACAATGTATCGTTATATGACAATATCATAATGCCACAATGTATAGTTATATGAAAATATCATGAGGTCAAAATGCATTGTGACATCACAATATCATGAGGTCACAATGCATTGTGACATCTCAATATCATGAGGTCACAATGCATTGTGACATCACAATATCATGGGGTCACAATGCATTGTGCCATCCAAATATCATCAGGTCACAATGCATTTTGACATCAAAACAACATGAGGTCACAATGCATTGTGACATCTCAATATAATGAGGTCACAATGCATTGTGACATCACAATATCATAAGGTCACAATGCATTGTGACATCACAATATCATGAGGTCACAATGCATTGTGACGTCACAATATCATGAGGCCACAATGTATCGTTATATGTCAATATCATGAGGTCATAATGCATTGTGACATCACAATATCATGAGGTCACAATGCATTGTGACATCACAATATCATGAGGTTACAACGCATTGTGTCATCACAATATTATGAGGTCTTAATGCATTGTGACATCACTATATCATGACATCACAATATCATCAGGTCACAATGCATTGTGGCATCACAATGTCATGAGGTAACAATGCATTGTGACATCACAATATCATGAGGTCAAAATGCATTGTGACATCAAAATGTCATGAGGCCTTAATGCATTGTCACATCACTATATCATGACATCACAATGTGATATCACAATATCATGAGGTATTGTAAGTTCATGATATTGTAAGTCAATATAAAAAAAAAAAGAAAAAAAAGAGAACATGAACATGGCGCGAGAAAGAGAGAACATGAGGTCACAATGCATTGTGAACTTACAATATAATGAGGTCACAATATATCGTTACATCACAATAAAATAAGGTCCTAATGCATTGTAACATTACAATATCATGAGGTCACAATGCATTATGACTTCACAATATCATGGAGTCACCATGCATTGTGACATCACAATATCATCAGGTCACAATGCATTGTGACATCACAATATCATGAGGTCACAATGCATTGTGAGATCAAAATATGATTAGGTCAAAATGCATTGTGACATTGTCACGCATTGCATTAATATCACAATATTATGAAGTCTTAATGCATTGTGACATCACTACATCATTACATCACAATATCATGAGGTCACAATGCATTGTGACATCACAATATCATGAGGTCACAATGCATTGTGATATCACAATATCATGAGATCAAAATGCATTGTGACATCAAAATGTCATGAGGCCTTAATGCATTGTCACATCACTATATTATGACATCACAATATCATGAGGTCTTAATGCATTATGACACCACAATGTCATGAGGTCACAATGCATTGTGACATCACAATATCATGAGATCAAAATGCATTGTGACATCAAAATGTCATGAGGCCTTAATGCATTGTCACATCACTATATCATGACATCACAATATCATGAGGTCTTAATGCATTATGACACCACAATGTCATGAGGTCACAATGCATTATGACATTACAATATCATGAGGTCACAATGTATCGTTACATCACAATACCATGAAGTCCTAATGTATTGTAATATCACAACATAATGTGGTCACAATGTATTGTGACATCAAAATGTCATGGGGTCTTAATGCATTGTCACATCACTATATCATGACATCACAATATTTTGAGGTCATAATCCATTGTGACATCACAATGTCATGAGGTCACAATGCATTGTGACATCACAATATCATGAGGTCACAATGCATTGTGACATCACAATATCATGAGGTCACAATGCATTGTCACGCATTGCATTAACATCACAATATTATGAAGTCTTAATGCATTGTGACATCACTACATCATTACATCACAATATCATGAGGTTACAACACATTGTGTCATAACAATATTATGAGGTCTTAATGCATTGTGACATCACTATATCATGACATCACAATATCATGAGGTCATAATGCATTGTAACATCACAATATCATGAGGTCACAATGCATTGTGACATCACAATATCATGAGGTCACAATGCATTGTGACATCACTATATCATGACATCACAATATCATGAGGTCACAATATATCGTTACATCACAATAACATGAGGTCCAAATGCATTGTGCCATCCAAATATCATCAGGTCACAATGTATTTTGACATCACAATGTCATGAGGTCAAAATGCATTGTGACATCACAACATAATGTGGTCACAATGCATTGATATTGATATCTTGATATTGTGATGTCATAATGCATTGTGACATAACAATATCATGAGGTCACAATGCGTTGTGACATCACAATGTCATGAGGTCACAATTCATTGTGACATCACAATATCAAGAGGTCACAATGCATTGTGCACTGTGCATTGTGCATTGTGCACTGTGGCAGCACTGTGGCAGCACCGTGGCAGCACTGTGAGGATCACCTTCTTCGATTTCTCCAGTGCTTTTAACACCATACAGCCAGGGCTTCTAAAGGACAAGTTGGGACATTGTGGAGTGGACAGTCACCTGTCAAACTGGATACTGGACTACCTCACCAACCGACCACAGTATGTGAGGGCACGGGACTGTGTCTCTGACTTGGTGGTCAGCAGCACAGGAGCCCCTCAAGGAACGGTCTTGGCACCGTTCCTCTTCACCCTGTACACTGCTGACTTCATGTACAGCTCACCGACCTGTCACCTCCAGAAGTTCTCTGATGACTCAGTGATCGTCGGCCTCATATCCAATGAGGAGGACAGCGAGTACAGAGAACTTATTCAGGACTTTGTGGACTGGTGTCTGCAGAACCATCTGCAGATAAACGCTGGAAAAACCAAAGAACTGGTGGTGGATTTCCGCAGGTGCAGACACCCCCCTCCATCAGTGAACATCCGCGGTATGAACATCAAGAGTGTGGACTCTTATAAATACCTGGGTGTTCATCTGAACAACAAACTGGACTGGTCAGTCAAAACTGCAGCTCTCTACAAGAAAGGCCAGAGCAGACTCTACCTGCTGAGGAGATTGAGGTCCTTTGGAGTGCAGGGAGCGCTCCTGAGGACGTTCTTCGACACAGTGGTGGCATCTGCCATCTTTTATGGAGTGGTCTGCTGGGGCAGTAGCATCTCGACGGCAGATAAGAAGAGACTGGACAAACTCATAAAGAGGGCCGGCTCTGTCCTGGGGTGCTTCTTAGACCCAGTGCAGGTGGTGGGAGACAGGAGGATGACAACCAAGCTGGCATCCATGCTGGAGAACAGCTCCCACCCCATGCATGAGACTCTGGCAGCACTGGGCAGCTCTTTTAGCGACAGGCTGCTTCACCCCAAGTGTGTGAAGGAGCGGTATCGCAGGTCCTTCCTTCCTGCTGCCGTCAGACTACACAACCAACACTGCTCCCAGCGGACCACATACACACACACTTAACTACACACACATGTTCATGTTCAGGGAATGCTATGTGCAATATCCCACCCCCATGTGCAATTAAGAGTCTTTTGCTGTAAATAATATTGTTTATTGCTTTTTTAATTCTTATCTATATTGTGTGTATATAGTGTAAATTATTTATTTATCTAAATTTTTGTAACTGAGTGTCCTGCTATCCCTATCTGCTGTTACACTGTGAATTTCCCCACTGCGGGACTAATAAAGGACTATCTTATCTTATCTTATCTTAATATCACGAGGACACAATGCAATGTGATATCACAATATCATGAGGTATTGTAAGTTCATGATATTGTAAGTCAATATAAAAAAAAAAAGAAAAAAAAGAGAGAACATGAACATGGCGCGAGAAAGAGAGAACATGAGGTCACAATGCATTGTGAACTTACAATATAATGAGGTCACAATATATCGTTACATCACAATAAAATAAGGTCCTAATGCATTGTAACATTACAATATCATGAGGTCACAATGCATTATGACTTCACAATATCATGGAGTCACCATGCATTGTGACATCACAATATCATCAGGTCACAATGCATTGTGACATCACAATATCATGAGGTCACAATGCATTGTGAGATCAAAATATGATTAGGTCAAAATGCATTGTGACATTGTCACGCATTGCATTAATATCACAATATTATGAAGTCTTAATGCATTGTGACATCACTACATCATTACATCACAATATCATGAGGTCACAATGCAGTGTGACATCACAATGTCATGAGGTCACAATGCATTGTGACATCACGATATCATGAGGTCACAATGCATTGTGACATCACAATATTATGAGGTCTTAATGCATTGTAACATCACAATATCATAATGCCACAATGTATCGTTATATGACAATATCATAATGCCACAATGTATAGTTATATGAAAATATCATGAGGTCACAATGCATTGTGACATCACAATATCATGAGGTCACAATGCAGTGTGACATCACAATATCATAAGGTCACAATGCATTGTGACATCATACTGTCACGAGGTAATAATGAATCGTTAAATCACAATATCATGAGGTCACAATGCAGTGTGACATCACAATATCATAAGGTCACAATGCATTGTGACATCATACTGTCACGAGGTAATAATGAATCGTTAAATCACAATATCATGAGGTCACAATGCATTGTGACATCACAATATCATGAGGTCACAATGCAGTGTGACATCACAATATCATAAGGTCACAATGCATTGTGACATCATACTGTCACGAGGTAATAATGAATCGTTAAATCACAATATCATGAGGTCACAATGCAGTGTGACATCACAATATCATAAGGTCACAATGCATTGTGACATCATACTGTCACGAGGTAATAATGAATCGTTAAATCACAATATCATGAGGTCACAATGCATCGTGACATCACAATATCATGAGGTCACAATGTATTGTAATATCAAAATAACATAAGGTCACAATGCATTGTGACATCTCAATATCATGAGGTCACAATGCATTGTGACATCACAATATCATGGGGTCACAATGCATTGTGCCATCCAAATATCATCAGGTCACAATGCATTTTGACATCAAAACAACATGAGGTCACAATGCATTGTGACATCACAATATCATAAGGTCACAATGCATTGTGACATCACAATATCATGAGGTCACAATGCATTGTGACGTCACAATATCATGAGGCCACAATGTATCGTTATATGTCAATATCATGAGGTCATAATGCATTGTGACATCACAATATCATGAGGTCACAATGCATTGTGACATCACAATATCATGAGGTTACAACGCATTGTGTCATCACAATATTATGAGGTCTTAATGCATTGTGACATCACTATATCATGACATCACAATATCATCAGGTCACAATGCATTGTGGCATCACAATGTCATGAGGTCACAATGCATTGTGACATCACAATATCATGAGATCAAAATGCATTGTGACATCAAAATGTCATGAGGCCTTAATGCATTGTCACATCACTATATCATGACATCACAATATCATGAGGTCTTAATGCATTATGACACCACAATGTCATGAGGTCACAATGCATTGTGACATCACAATATCATGAGGTCACAATGTATCGTTACATCACAATACCATGAGGTCCTAATGTATTGTAATATCACAACATAATGTGGTCACAATGCATTGTGACATCACAATGTCATGAGGTCACAATGCATTGTGACATCACAATGTCATGAGGTCTTAATGCATTGTGACATCACTATATCATGGCATCACAATATCATGAGGTCACAATGTATTGTGACATCACAATATCATGAGGTCACAATGTATTGTTACATCATACTGTCACGAGGTAATAATGAATCGTTAAATCACAATATCATGAGGTCACAATGCATTGTGACATCACAATATCATGAGGTCAATGTATTGTGACATCACAATATCATAAGGACACAATATATCGTTATACGACAATATCATGAGGTCATAAAGCATTGTTACGTCACAATATCATGATGTCACAATGCATTGTGACATCACAATATCATGAGGTCACAATGCATTGTGACATCACAATATCATGAGGACACAATATATCGTTATACGACAATATCATGAGGTCATAAAGCATTGTTACGTCACAATATCATGAGGCCACAATGTATCGTTATATGTCAATATCATTAGGTCATAATGCATTGTGACATCACAATATCATGAGGTCACAATGCATTGTGACATCACAATATCATGAGGACACAATATATCGTTATACGACAATATCATGAGGTCATAAAGCATTGTTACGTCACAATATCATGAGGCCACAATGTATCGTTATATGTCAATATCATTAGGTCATAATGCATTGTGTCATCACAATATTATGAGGTCTTAATGCATTGTGACATCACTATATCATGACATCACAATGTCATGAGGTCACAATGCATTGTGACATCACAATGTAATGAGGTCACAATGCATTGTGACATCACAATATCATGAGGTCACAATGTATTGTTATGTCATACTGTCACGAGGTAATAATGAATCGTTACATCACAATATCAGGAGGTCACAATGCATTGTGACATCACAATATCATAAGGCCACAATGTATCGTTATATAACAATATCATGAGGTCATAATGCATTGTGACATCACAATATCATGAGGTCACAATGCATTGTGACATCACAATATCATGAGGTTACAACGCATTGTGTCATCACAATATTATGAGGTCTTAATGCATTGTGACATCACTATATCATGACATCACAATATCATGAGGTCACAATGCATTGTGACATCACTATATCATGAGGTCACAATGCATATTTATTTGAAATGTATCTTTATATGAAAATATCATGATGTCACAATGCATTGTGACATCACAATATCATGAGGTCATAATGCATTGTGACATCACAATATCATGAGGTTACAACGCATTGTGTCATCACAATTGTATGAGGTCTTAACGCATTGTGACATCACTATATCATGACATCACAATATCATCAGGTCACAATGCATTGTGACATCACTATATCATGACATCACAATGCATTGTGACATCACAATATCATGAGGTCAAAATGCATTGTTACATCAAAATGTCATGAGGTCTTAATGCATTGTCACATCACTATATCATGACATCACAATATTATGAGGTCATAATGCATTGTGACATCACAATTTCATGAGGTCACAATGCATTGTGACATCACAATGTCATGAGGTCACAATGCAGTGTGACATCACAATGTCATACTGCATTGTGACCTCATGATATTGTGATGTCACAATACATTGTGACCTCATAATATTGTGATGTCACAATGCATTGTGACCTCATGATATTGTGATGTCACAATGCATTGTGACATCACAATATTACGAGGTCTTAATGCATTGTGACAGCACTATATCATGAGGTCACAATGTATTGTGACATCACAATATCATGAGGTCACAATGCATTGTGACATCACAATATCATGAGGTCACAATGCATTGTGACATCACAATATCATGAGGTCACAATGCATTGTCACGCATTGCATTAACATCACAATATTATGAAGTCTTAATGCATTGTGACATCACTACATCATTACATCACAATATCATGAGGTCACAATGCATTGTGATATCACAATATCATGAGGTCAAAATGCATTGTTACATCAAAATGTCATGGGGTCTTAATGCATTGTCACATCACTATATCATGACATCACAATATTTTGAGGTCATAATGCATTGTGACATCACAATGTCATGAGGTCACAATGCATTGTGACATCACAATATCATGAGGTCACAATGCATTGTGACATCACAATATCATGAGGTCACAATGCATTGTCACGCATTGCATTAACATCACAATATTATGAAGTCTTAATGCATTGTGACATCACTACATCATTACATCACAATATCATGAGGTCACAATGCATTGTGCACTGTGCATTGTGCATTGTGCACTGTGGCAGCACTGTGGCAGCACTGTGGCAGCACTGTGAGGATCACCTTCTTCGATTTCTCCAGTGCTTTTAACACCATACAGCCAGGGCTTCTAAAGGACAAGTTGGGACATTGTGGAGTGGACAGTCACCTGTCAAACTGGATACTGGACTACCTCACCAACCGACCACAGTATGTGAGGGCACGGGACTGTGTCTCTGACTTGGTGGTCAGCAGCACAGGAGCCCCTCAAGGAACGGTCTTGGCACCGTTCCTCTTCACCCTGTACACTGCTGACTTCATGTACAGCTCACCGACCTGTCACCTCCAGAAGTTCTCTGATGACTCAGCGATCGTCGGCCTCATATCCAATGAGGAGGACAGCGAGTACAGAGAACTTATTCAGGACTTTGTGGACTGGTGTCTGCAGAACCATCTGCAGATAAACGCTGGAAAAACCAAAGAACTGGTGGTGGATTTCCGCAGGTGCAGACACCCCCCTCCATCAGTGAACATCCGCGGTATGAACATCGAGAGTGTGGACTCTTATAAATACCTGGGTGTTCATCTGAACAACAAACTGGACTGGTCAGTCAACACTGCAGCTCTCTACAAGAAAGGCCAGAGCAGACTCTACCTGCTGAGGAGATTGAGGTCCTTTGGAGTGCAGGGAGCGCTCCTGAGGACGTTCTTCGACACAGTGGTGGCATCTGCCATCTTTTATGGAGTGGTCTGCTGGGGCAGTAGCATCTCGACGGCAGATAAGAAGAGACTGGACAAACTCATAAAGAGGGCCGGCTCTGTCCTGGGGTGCTTCTTAGACCCAGTGCAGGTGGTGGGAGACAGGAGGATGACAACCAAGCTGGCATCCATGCTGGAGAACAGCTCCCACCCCATGCATGAGACTCTGGCAGCACTGGGCAGCTCCTTTAGCGACAGGCTGCTTCACCCCAAGTGTGTGAAGGAGCGGTATCGCAGGTCCTTCCTTCCTGCTGCCGTCAGACTACACAACCAACACTGCTCCCAGCGGACCACATACACACACACTTAACTACACACACATGTTCATGTTCAGGGAATACTATGTGCAATATCCCACCCCCATGTGCAATTAAGAGTCTTTTGCTGTAAATAATATTGTTTATTGCTTTTTTAATTCTTATCTATATTGTGTGTATATAGTGTAAATTATTTATTTATCTAAATTTTTGTAACTGAGTGTCCTGCTATCCCTTTCTGCTGTTACACTGTGAATTTCCCCACTGCGGGACTAATAAAGGACTATCTTATCTTATCTTATCTTAATATCACGAGGACACAATGCAATGTGATATCACAATATCATGAGGTATTGTAAGTTCATGATATTGTAAGTCAATATAAAAAAAAAAAGAAAAAAAAAGAGAGAACATGAACATGGCGCGAGAAAGAGAGAACATGAGGTCACAATGCATTGTGAACTTACAATATCATGAGGTCACAATATATCGTTACATCACAATAAAATAAGGTCCTAATGCATTGTAACATTACAATATCATGAGGTCACAATGCATTATGACATCACAATATCATGGAGTCACCATGCATTGTGACATCACAATATCATCAGGTCACAATGCATTGTGACATCACAATATCATGTGGTCACAATGCATTGTGAGATCAAAATATGATTAGGTCAAAATGCATTGTGACATTACAACATAATGTGGTCACAATGCATTGTGACATCAAAATGTCATGAGGTAACAATGCCTTGTGACATCACAATATCATGAGGCCACAATGCATTGTGACATCACAATATCATGAGGTCCAATGCATTGTCACATCACTATATCATGACATCACTATATCATGAGGTCACAATGCATTGTGACATCACAATATCATGAGGTCACAATGCATTGTGACATCACAATATCATGAGGTCACAATACATTGTCACGCATTGCATTAACATCACAATATTATGAAGTCTTAATGCATTGTGACATCAAAATGCATTGTTAAAGGTCAAAATGCATTGTTACATCAAAATGTCATGAGGTCTTAATGCATTGTCACATCACTATATCATGACATCACAATATTATGAGGTCATAATGCATTGTGACTTCACAATGTCATAAGGTCACAATGCATTGTGACATCACAATATCATGAGGTCACAATGCATTGTGACATCAATATATCATGAGGTCACAATGCATATTTATTTGAAATGTATCTTTATATGAAAATATCATGATGTCACAATGCATTGTGACATCACAATATCATGAGGTCATAATGCATTGTGTCATCACAATATTATGAGGTCTTAATGCATTGTGACATCACTATATCATGACATCACAATATCATCAGGTCACAATGCATTGTGACATCACAATGTCATGAGGTCACAATGCATTGTGACATCACAATATCATGAGGTCAAAATGCATTGTTACATCAAAATGTCATGGGGTCTTAATGCATTGTCACATCACTATATCATGACATCACAATATTTTGAGATCATAATGCATTGTGACATCACAATGTCATGAGGTCACAATGCATTGTGACATCACAATATCATGAGGTCACAATGCATTGTGACATCAAAATGTCATGAGGTAACAATGCCTTGTGACATCACAATATCATGAGGTCACAATACATTGTCACGCATTGCATTAACATCACAATATTATGAAGTCTTAATGCATTGTGACATCACTACATCATTACATCACAATATCATGAGGTCACAATGCATTGTGACATCACAATATCATGAGGTCACAATGCATTGTGATATCACAATATCATGAGGTCACAATGCATTGTGACATCACAATATCATGAGGTTACAACACATTGTGTCATAACAATATTATGAGGTCTTAATGCATTGTGACATCACTATATCATGACATCACAATATCATAAGGTCACAATGCATTGTGACATCACAATGTCATGAGGTCACAATGCATTGTGACATCACAATATAATGAGGTCAAAATGCATTGTTACATCAAAATGTCATGAGGTCTTAATGCATTGTCACATCACTATATCATGACATCACAATATTATGAGGTCATAATGCATTGTGACTTCACAATGTCATAAGGTCACAATGCATTGTGACATCACAATGTCATGAGGTCACAATGCAGTGTGACATCACAATGTCATGAGGTCACAATGCATTGTGACATCACAATATCATGAGGTCACAATGCATTGTGACATCACAATATTATGAGGTCTTAATGCATTGTGACAGCACTATATCATGAGGTCACAATGCATTGTGACATCACAATATCATGAGGTCACAATGCATTGTGACATCAGAATATCATGAGGTCACAATGCATTGTGACATCACAATATCATGAGGTCACAATGCATTGTGATATCACAATATCATGAGGTCACAATATATCGTTACATCACAATAAAATAAGGTCCTAATGCATTGTAACATTACAATATCATGAGGTCACAATGCATTATGACTTCACAATATCATGGAGTCACCATGCATTGTGACATCACAATATCATCAGGTCACAATGCATTGTGACATCACAATATCATGAGGTCACAATGCATTGTGAGATCAAAATATGATTAGGTCAAAATGCATTGTGACATTGTCACGCATTGCATTAATATCACAATATTATGAAGTCTTAATGCATTGTGACATCACTACATCATTACATCACAATATCATGAGGTCACAATGCAGTGTGACATCACAATGTCATGAGGTCACAATGCATTGTGACATCACGATATCATGAGGTCACAATGCATTGTGACATCACAATATTATGAGGTCTTAATGCATTGTAACATCACAATATCATAATGCCACAATGTATCGTTATATGACAATATCATAATGCCACAATGTATAGTTATATGAAAATATCATGAGGTCACAATGCATTGTGACATCACAATATCATGAGGTCACAATGCAGTGTGACATCACAATATCATAAGGTCACAATGCATTGTGACATCATACTGTCACGAGGTAATAATGAATCGTTAAATCACAATATCATGAGGTCACAATGCAGTGTGACATCACAATATCATAAGGTCACAATGCATTGTGACATCATACTGTCACGAGGTAATAATGAATCGTTAAATCACAATATCATGAGGTCACAATGCATCGTGACATCACAATATCATGAGGTCACAATGTATTGTAACATCAAAATAACATGAGGTCACAATGCATTGTGACATCTCAATATCATGAGGTCACAATGCATTGTGACATCACAATATCATAAGGTCACAATGCATTGTGACATCACAATATCATGAGGTCACAATGTATTGTAAAATCAAAACAACATGAGGTCACAATGCATTGTGACATCTCAATATCATGAGGTCACAATGCATTGTGACATCACAATATCATAAGGTCACAATGCATTGTGACATCACAATATCATGAGGTCACAATGCATTGTGACGTCACAATATCATGAGGCCACAATGTATCGTTATATGTCAATATCATGAGGTCATAATGCATTGTGACATCACAATATCATGAGGTCACAATGCATTGTGACATCACAATATCATGAGGTTACAACGCATTGTGTCATCACAATATTATGAGGTCTTAATGCATTGTGACATCACTATATCATGACATCACAATATCATCAGATCACAATGCATTGTGGCATCACAATGTCATGAGGTAACAATGCATTGTGACATTACAATATCATGAGGTCAAAATGCATTGTGACATCAAAATGTCATGAGGCCTTAATGCATTGTCACATCACTATATCATGACATCACAATATCATGAGGTCTTAATGCATTATGACACCACAATGTCATGAGGTCACAATGCATTGTGACATCACAATATCATGAGGTCACAATGTATTGTTACATCATACTGTCACGAGGTAATAATGAATCGTTACATCACAATATCATGAGGTCTCAATGCATTGTGATGTCACAATATCATGAGGCCACAATGTATCGTTACATCACAATACCATGAGGTCCTAATGTATTGTAATATCACAACATAATGTGGTCACAATGCATTGTGATATCACAATATCATGAGGTCACAATGCATTGTGACATCACAATATCATAAGGCCACAATGTATCGTTATATGTCAATATCATGAGGTCACAATGCACTGTGACATCACAATATCATGAGGCCACAATGTATCGTTATATGTCAATATCATGAGGTCATAATGCATTGTGACATCACAATATCATGACCTCACAATGCATTGTGACATCACAATATCATGAGGTTACAACGCATTGTGTCATCACAATATTATGAGGTCTTAATACATTGTGACATCACTATATCATGACATCACAATATCATCAGGTCACAATGCATTGTGACATCACAATATCATGAGATCAAAATGCATTGTGACAACACAATATCATGAGGTCTTAATGCATTGTGACACCACAATGTCATGAGGTCACAATGTATTGTTACATCATACTGTCACGAGGTAATAATGAATCATTACATCACAATATCATGAGGCCACAATGTATCGTTACATCACAATACCATGAAGGTCCTAATGTATTGTAATATCACAACATAATGTGGTCACAATGCATTGTGACATCACAATGTCATGAGGTCACAATGCATTGTGACATCACAATGTCATGAGGTCTTAATGCATTGTGACATCACTGTATCATGGCATCACAATATCATGAGGTCACAATGTATTGTGACATCACAATATCATGAGGTCACAATGCATTGTGACATCACAATATCATGAGGTCAATGTATTGTGACATCACAATATCATGAGGACACAAAATATCGTTATACGACAATATCATGAGGTCATAAAGCATTGTTACGTCACAATATCATGATGTCACAATGCATTGTGACATCACAATAACATGAGGTCACAATGCATTGTGACATCACAATATCATGAGGACACAATATATCGTTATACGACAATATCATGAGGTCATAAAGCATTGTTACGTCACAATATCATGAGGCCACAATGTATCGTTATATGTCAATATCATTAGGTCATAATGCATTGTGACATCACAATATCATGAGGTCACAATGCATTGTGTCATCACAATATCATGAGGACACAATATATCGTTATACGACAATATCATGAGGTCATAAAGCATTGTTACGTCACAATATCATGAGGCCACAATGTATCGTTATATGTCAATATCATTAGGTCATAATGCATTGTGTCATCACAATATTATGAGGTCTTAATGCATTGTGACATCACTATATCATGACATCACAATGTCATGAGGTCACAATGCATTGTGACATCACAATGTAATGAGGTCACAATGCATTGTGACATCACAATATCATGAGGTCACAATGTATTGTTATGTCATACTGTCACGAGGTAATAATGAATCGTTACATCACAATATCAGGAGGTCACAATGCATTGTGACATCACAATATCATAAGGCCACAATGTATCGTTATATAACAATATCATGAGGTCATAATGCATTGTGACATCACAATATCATGAGGTCACAATGCATTGTGACATCACAATATCATGAGGTTACAACGCATTGTGTCATCACAATATTATGAGGTCTTAATGCATTGTGACATCACTATATCATGACATCACAATATCATGAGGTCACAATGCATTGTGACATCACTATATCATGAGGTCACAATGCATATTTATTTGAAATGTATCTTTATATGAAAATATCATGATGTCACAATGCATTGTGACATCACAATATCATGAGGTCATAATGCATTGTGACATCACAATATCATGAGGTTACAACGCATTGTGTCATCACAATTGTATGAGGTCTTAACGCATTGTGACATCACTATATCATGACATCACAATATCATCAGGTCACAATGCATTGTGACATCACTATATCATGACATCACAATGCATTGTGACATCACAATATCATGAGGTCAAAATGCATTGTTACATCAAAATGTCATGAGGTCTTAATGCATTGTCACATCACTATATCATGACATCACAATATTATGAGGTCATAATGCATTGTGACATCACAATTTCATGAGGTCACAATGCATTGTGACATCACAATGTCATGAGGTCACAATGCAGTGTGACATCACAATGTCATACTGCATTGTGACCTCATGATATTGTGATGTCACAATACATTGTGACCTCATAATATTGTGATGTCACAATGCATTGTGACCTCATGATATTGTGATGTCACAATGCATTGTGACATCACAATATTACGAGGTCTTAATGCATTGTGACAGCACTATATCATGAGGTCACAATGTATTGTGACATCACAATATCATGAGGTCACAATGCATTGTGACATCACAATATCATGAGGTCACAATGCATTGTGACATCACAATATCATGAGGTCACAATGCATTGTCACGCATTGCATTAACATCACAATATTATGAAGTCTTAATGCATTGTGACATCACTACATCATTACATCACAATATCATGAGGTCACAATGCATTGTGATATCACAATATCATGAGGTCAAAATGCATTGTTACATCAAAATGTCATGGGGTCTTAATGCATTGTCACATCACTATATCATGACATCACAATATTTTGAGGTCATAATGCATTGTGACATCACAATGTCATGAGGTCACAATGCATTGTGACATCACAATATCATGAGGTCACAATGCATTGTGACATCACAATATCATGAGGTCACAATGCATTGTCACGCATTGCATTAACATCACAATATTATGAAGTCTTAATGCATTGTGACATCACTACATCATTACATCACAATATCATGAGGTCACAATGCATTGTGCACTGTGCATTGTGCATTGTGCACTGTGGCAGCACTGTGG
The DNA here is from genome assembly GCF_030463535.1 of Salminus brasiliensis. NCBI lineage: Eukaryota > Metazoa > Chordata > Actinopteri > Characiformes > Bryconidae > Salminus > Salminus brasiliensis. The sequence continues at coordinate 18,846,413 of NC_132878.1, forward strand.
CAGCACTGTGGCAGCACTGTGAGGATCACCTTCTTCGATTTCTCCAGTGCTTTTAACACCATACAGCCAGGGCTTCTAAAGGACAAGTTGGGACATTGTGGAGTGGACAGTCACCTGTCAAACTGGATACTGGACTACCTCACCAACCGACCACAGTATGTGAGGGCACGGGACTGTGTCTCTGACTTGGTGGTCAGCAGCACAGGAGCCCCTCAAGGAACGGTCTTGGCACCGTTCCTCTTCACCCTGTACACTGCTGACTTCATGTACAGCTCACCGACCTGTCACCTCCAGAAGTTCTCTGATGACTCAGCGATCGTCGGCCTCATATCCAATGAGGAGGACAGCGAGTACAGAGAACTTATTCAGGACTTTGTGGACTGGTGTCTGCAGAACCATCTGCAGATAAACGCTGGAAAAACCAAAGAACTGGTGGTGGATTTCCGCAGGTGCAGACACCCCCCTCCATCAGTGAACATCCGCGGTATGAACATCGAGAGTGTGGACTCTTATAAATACCTGGGTGTTCATCTGAACAACAAACTGGACTGGTCAGTCAACACTGCAGCTCTCTACAAGAAAGGCCAGAGCAGACTCTACCTGCTGAGGAGATTGAGGTCCTTTGGAGTGCAGGGAGCGCTCCTGAGGACGTTCTTCGACACAGTGGTGGCATCTGCCATCTTTTATGGAGTGGTCTGCTGGGGCAGTAGCATCTCGACGGCAGATAAGAAGAGACTGGACAAACTCATAAAGAGGGCCGGCTCTGTCCTGGGGTGCTTCTTAGACCCAGTGCAGGTGGTGGGAGACAGGAGGATGACAACCAAGCTGGCATCCATGCTGGAGAACAGCTCCCACCCCATGCATGAGACTCTGGCAGCACTGGGCAGCTCCTTTAGCGACAGGCTGCTTCACCCCAAGTGTGTGAAGGAGCGGTATCGCAGGTCCTTCCTTCCTGCTGCCGTCAGACTACACAACCAACACTGCTCCCAGCGGACCACATACACACACACTTAACTACACACACATGTTCATGTTCAGGGAATACTATGTGCAATATCCCACCCCCATGTGCAATTAAGAGTCTTTTGCTGTAAATAATATTGTTTATTGCTTTTTTAATTCTTATCTATATTGTGTGTATATAGTGTAAATTATTTATTTATCTAAATTTTTGTAACTGAGTGTCCTGCTATCCCTTTCTGCTGTTACACTGTGAATTTCCCCACTGCGGGACTAATAAAGGACTATCTTATCTTATCTTATCTTAATATCACGAGGACACAATGCAATGTGATATCACAATATCATGAGGTATTGTAAGTTCATGATATTGTAAGTCAATATAAAAAAAAAAAGAAAAAAAAAGAGAGAACATGAACATGGCGCGAGAAAGAGAGAACATGAGGTCACAATGCATTGTGAACTTACAATATCATGAGGTCACAATATATCGTTACATCACAATAAAATAAGGTCCTAATGCATTGTAACATTACAATATCATGAGGTCACAATGCATTATGACATCACAATATCATGGAGTCACCATGCATTGTGACATCACAATATCATCAGGTCACAATGCATTGTGACATCACAATATCATGTGGTCACAATGCATTGTGAGATCAAAATATGATTAGGTCAAAATGCATTGTGACATTACAACATAATGTGGTCACAATGCATTGTGACATCAAAATGTCATGAGGTAACAATGCCTTGTGACATCACAATATCATGAGGCCACAATGCATTGTGACATCACAATATCATGAGGTCCAATGCATTGTCACATCACTATATCATGACATCACTATATCATGAGGTCACAATGCATTGTGACATCACAATATCATGAGGTCACAATGCATTGTGACATCACAATATCATGAGGTCACAATACATTGTCACGCATTGCATTAACATCACAATATTATGAAGTCTTAATGCATTGTGACATCAAAATGCATTGTTAAAGGTCAAAATGCATTGTTACATCAAAATGTCATGAGGTCTTAATGCATTGTCACATCACTATATCATGACATCACAATATTATGAGGTCATAATGCATTGTGACTTCACAATGTCATAAGGTCACAATGCATTGTGACATCACAATATCATGAGGTCACAATGCATTGTGACATCAATATATCATGAGGTCACAATGCATATTTATTTGAAATGTATCTTTATATGAAAATATCATGATGTCACAATGCATTGTGACATCACAATATCATGAGGTCATAATGCATTGTGTCATCACAATATTATGAGGTCTTAATGCATTGTGACATCACTATATCATGACATCACAATATCATCAGGTCACAATGCATTGTGACATCACAATGTCATGAGGTCACAATGCATTGTGACATCACAATATCATGAGGTCAAAATGCATTGTTACATCAAAATGTCATGGGGTCTTAATGCATTGTCACATCACTATATCATGACATCACAATATTTTGAGATCATAATGCATTGTGACATCACAATGTCATGAGGTCACAATGCATTGTGACATCACAATATCATGAGGTCACAATGCATTGTGACATCAAAATGTCATGAGGTAACAATGCCTTGTGACATCACAATATCATGAGGTCACAATACATTGTCACGCATTGCATTAACATCACAATATTATGAAGTCTTAATGCATTGTGACATCACTACATCATTACATCACAATATCATGAGGTCACAATGCATTGTGACATCACAATATCATGAGGTCACAATGCATTGTGATATCACAATATCATGAGGTCACAATGCATTGTGACATCACAATATCATGAGGTTACAACACATTGTGTCATAACAATATTATGAGGTCTTAATGCATTGTGACATCACTATATCATGACATCACAATATCATAAGGTCACAATGCATTGTGACATCACAATGTCATGAGGTCACAATGCATTGTGACATCACAATATAATGAGGTCAAAATGCATTGTTACATCAAAATGTCATGAGGTCTTAATGCATTGTCACATCACTATATCATGACATCACAATATTATGAGGTCATAATGCATTGTGACTTCACAATGTCATAAGGTCACAATGCATTGTGACATCACAATGTCATGAGGTCACAATGCAGTGTGACATCACAATGTCATGAGGTCACAATGCATTGTGACATCACAATATCATGAGGTCACAATGCATTGTGACATCACAATATTATGAGGTCTTAATGCATTGTGACAGCACTATATCATGAGGTCACAATGCATTGTGACATCACAATATCATGAGGTCACAATGCATTGTGACATCAGAATATCATGAGGTCACAATGCATTGTGACATCACAATATCATGAGGTCACAATGCATTGTGATATCACAATATCATGAGGTCACAATGCATTGTGACATCACAATATCATGAGGTCACAATGCAGTGTGACATCACAATATCATGAGGTCACAATGCATTGTGACATCATACTGTCACAAGGTAATAATGAATCGTTAAATCACAATATCATGAGGTCACAATGCATCGTGACATCACAATATCATGAGGTCACAATGTATTGTAACATCAAAATAACATGAGGTCACAATGCATTGTGACATCTCAATATCATGAGGTCACAATGCATTGTGACATCACAATATCATAAGGTCACAATGCATTGTGACATCACAATATCATGAGGTCACAATGTATTGTAAAATCAAAACAACATGAGGTCACAATGCATTGTGACATCTCAATATCATGAGGTCACAATGCATTGTGACATCACAATATCATAAGGTCACAATGCATTGTGACATCACAATATCATGAGGTCACAATGCATTGTGACGTCACAATATCATGAGGCAACAATGTATCGTTATATGTCAATATCATGAGGTCATAATGCATTGTGACATCACAATATCATGAGGTCACAATGCATTGTGACATCACAATATCATGAGGTTACAACGCATTGTGTCATCACAATATTATGAGGTCTTAATGCATTGTGACATCACTATATCATGACATCACAATATCATCAGATCACAATGCATTGTGGCATCACAATGTCATGAGGTAACAATGCATTGTGACATTACAATATCATGAGGTCAAAATGCATTGTGACATCAAAATGTCATGAGGCCTTAATGCATTGTCACATCACTATATCATGACATCACAATATCATGAGGTCTTAATGCATTATGACACCACAATGTCATGAGGTCACAATGCATTGTGACATCACAATATCATGAGGTCACAATGTATTGTTACATCATACTGTCACGAGGTAATAATGAATCGTTACATCACAATATCATGAGGTCTCAATGCATTGTGATGTCACAATATCATGAGGCCACAATGTATCGTTACATCACAATACCATGAGGTCCTAATGTATTGTAATATCACAACATAATGTGGTCACAATGCATTGTGATATCACAATATCATGAGGTCACAATGCATTGTGACATCACAATATCATAAGGCCACAATGTATCGTTATATGTCAATATCATGAGGTCACAATGCACTGTGACATCACAATATCATGAGGCCACAATGTATCGTTATATGTCAATATCATGAGGTCATAATGCATTGTGACATCACAATATCATGACCTCACAATGCATTGTGACATCACAATATCATGAGGTTACAACGCATTGTGTCATCACAATATTATGAGGTCTTAATACATTGTGACATCACTATATCATGACATCACAATATCATCAGGTCACAATGCATTGTGACATCACAATATCATGAGATCAAAATGCATTGTGACAACACAATATCATGAGGTCTTAATGCATTGTGACACCACAATGTCATGAGGTCACAATGTATTGTTACATCATACTGTCACGAGGTAATAATGAATCATTACATCACAATATCATGAGGCCACAATGTATCGTTACATCACAATACCATGAAGGTCCTAATGTATTGTAATATCACAACATAATGTGGTCACAATGCATTGTGACATCACAATGTCATGAGGTCACAATGCATTGTGACATCACAATGTCATGAGGTCTTAATGCATTGTGACATCACTGTATCATGGCATCACAATATCATGAGGTCACAATGTATTGTGACATCACAATATCATGAGGTCACAATGCATTGTGACATCACAATATCATGAGGTCAATGTATTGTGACATCACAATATCATGAGGACACAAAATATCGTTATACGACAATATCATGAGGTCATAAAGCATTGTTACGTCACAATATCATGATGTCACAATGCATTGTGACATCACAATAACATGAGGTCACAATGCATTGTGACATCACAATATCATGAGGACACAATATATCGTTATACGACAATATCATGAGGTCATAAAGCATTGTTACGTCACAATATCATGAGGCCACAATGTATCGTTATATGTCAATATCATTAGGTCATAATGCATTGTGACATCACAATATTATGAGGTTACAACGCATTGTGTCATCACAATATTATGAGGTCTTAATGTATTGTGACATCACTATATCATGACATCACAATGTCATGAGGTCACAATGCATTGTGACATCACAATGTAATGAGGTCACAATGCATTGTGAAATCACAATATCATGAGGTCACAATGTATTGTTATGTCATACTGTCACGAGGTAATAATGAATCGTTACATCACAATATCAAGAGGTCACAATGCATTGTGACATCACAATATCATAAGGCCACAATGTATCGTTATATAACAATATCATGAGGTCATAATGCATTGTGACATCACAATATCATGAGGTCAAAATGCATTGTGACATCACAATATCATGAGGTTACAACGCATTGTGTCATCACAATATTATGAGGTCTTAATGCATTGTGACATCACTATATCATGACATCACAATATCATGAGGTCACAATGCATTGTGACATCACTATATCATGACATCACAATATCATGAGGTCACAATGCACTGTGACATCAATATATCATGAGGTCACAATGCATATTTATTTGAAATGTATCTTTATATGAAAATATCATGATGTCACAATGCATTGTGACATCACAATATCATGAGGTCATAATGCATTGTGTCATCACAATATTATGAGGTCTTAATGCATTGTGACATCACTATATCATGACATCACAATATCATCAGGTCACAATGCATTGTGACATCACAATGTCATGAGGTCACAATGCATTGTGACATCACAATATCATGAGGTCAAAATGCATTGTTACATCACAATGTCATGAGGTCACAATGCATTGTGACATCACAATGTAATGAGGTCACAATGCATTGTGAAATCACAATATCATGAGGTCACAATGTATTATGTCATACTGTCACGAGGTAATAATGAATCGTTACATCACAATATCAAGAGGTCACAATGCATTGTGACATCACAATATCATAAGGCCACAATGTATCGTTATATAACAATATCATGAGGTCATAATGCATTGTGACATCACAATATCATGAGGTCAAAATGCATTGTGACATCACAATATCATGAGGTTACAACGCATTGTGTCATCACAATATTATGAGGTCTTAATGCATTGTGACATCACTATATCATGACATCACAATATCATGAGGTCACAATGCATTGTGACATCACTATATCATGACATCACAATATCATGAGGTCACAATGCACTGTGACATCAATATATCATGAGGTCACAATGCATATTTATTTGAAATGTATCTTTATATGAAAATATCATGATGTCACAATGCATTGTGACATCACAATATCATGAGGTCATAATGCATTGTGTCATCACAATATTATGAGGTCTTAATGCATTGTGACATCACTATATCATGACATCACAATATCATCAGGTCACAATGCATTGTGACATCACAATGTCATGAGGTCACAATGCATTGTGACATCACAATATCATGAGGTCAAAATGCATTGTTACATCAAAATGTCATGGGGTCTTAATGCATTGTCACATCACTATATCATGACATCACAATATTTTGAGATCATAATGCATTGTGACATCACAATGTCATGAGGTCACAATGCATTGTGACATCACAATATCATGAGGTCACAATGCATTGTGACATCAAAATGTCATGAGGTAACAATGCCTTGTGACATCACAATATCATGAGGCCACAATGCATTGTGACATCACAATATCATGAGGTCCAATGCATTGTCACATCACTATATCATGACATCACTATATCATGAGGTCACAATGCATTGTGACATCACAATATCATGAGGTCACAATGCATTGTGACATCACAATATCATGAGGTCCAATGCATTGTCACATCACTATATCATGACATCACTATATCATGAGGTCACAATGCATTGTGACATCACAATATCATGAGGTCACAATGCATTGTGACATCACAATATCATGAGGTCACAATACATTGTCACGCATTGCATTAACATCACAATATTATGAAGTCTTAATGCATTGTGACATCACTACATCATTACATCACAATATCATGAGGTCACAATGCATTGTGACATCACAATATCATGAGGTCACAATGCATTGTGATATCACAATATCATGAGGTCACAATGCATTGTGACATCACAATATCATGAGGTTACAACACATTGTGTCATAACAATATTATGAGGTCTTAATGCATTGTGACATCACTATATCATGACATCACAATATCATCAGGTCACAATGCATTGTGACATCACAATGTCATGAGGTCACAATGCATTGTGACATCACAATATAATGAGGTCAAAATGCATTGTTACATCAAAATGTCATGAGGTCTTAATGCATTGTCACATCACTATATCATGACATCACAATATTATGAGGTCATAATGCATTGTGACTTCACAATGTCATAAGGTCACAATGCATTGTGACATCACAATGTCATGAGGTCACAATGCAGTGTGACATCACAATATCATGAGGTCACAATGCATTGTGACATCACAATATTATGAGGTCTTAATGCATTGTGACAGCACTATATCATGAGGTCACAATGCATTGTGACATCACAATATCATGAGGTCACAATGCATTGTGACATCACAATATCATGAGGTCACAATGCATTGTGATATCACAATATCATGAGGTCACAATGCATTGTGACATCACAATATCATGAGGTCACAATGCAGTGTGACATCACAATATCATGAGGTCACAATGTATTGTTACATCAAAATAACATGAGGTCACAATGCATTGTGAAATCTCAATATCATGATGTCACAATGCATTGTGACATCACAATATCATAAGGTCACAATGCATTGTGACATCACAATATCATGAGGTCACAATGTATTGTAACACCAAAACAACATGAGGTCACAATGCATTGTGACATCTCAATATCATGAGGTCACAATGCATTGTGACATCACAATATCATAAGGTCACAATACATTGTGACATCACAATATCATGAGGTCACAATGCATTGTGACGTCACAATATCATGAGGCCACAATGTATCGTTATTTGTCAATATCATGAGGTCATAATGCATTGTGACATCACAATATCATGAGGTCACAATGCATTGTGACATCACAATATCATGAGGTTACAACGCATTGTGTCATCACAATATTATGAGGTCTTAATGCATTGTGACATCACTATATCATGACATCACAATATCATCAGGTCACAATGCATTGTGGCATCACAATGTCATGAGGTAACAATGCATTGTGACATTACAATATCATGAGGTCAAAATGCATTGTGACATCAAAATGTCATGAGGCCTTAATGCATTGTCACATCACTATATCATGACATCACAATATCATGAGGTCTTAATGCATTATGACACCACAATGTCATGAGGTCACAATGCATTGTGACATCACAATATCATGAGGTCACAATGTATTGTTACATCATACTGTCACGAGGTAATAATGAATCGTTACATCACAATATCATGAGGTCTCAATGCATTGTGATGTCACAATATCATGAGGCCACAATGTATCGTTACATCACAATACCATGAGGTCCTAATGTATTGTAATATCACAACATAATGTGGTCACAATGCATTGTGATATCACAATATCATGAGGTCATAATGCATTGTGACATCACAATATCATGACCTCACGATGCATTGTGACATCACAATATCATGAGGTTACAACGCATTGTGTCATCACAATATTATGAGGTCTTAATGCATTGTGACATCACTATATCATGACATCACAATATCATCAGGTCACAATGCATTGTGACATCACAATATCATGAGATCAAAATGCATTGTGACATCAAAATGTCATGAGGCCTTAATGCATTGTCACATCACTATATCATGACAACACAATATCATGAGGTCTTAATGCATTGTGACACCACAATGTCATGAGGTCACAATGTATTGTTACATCATACTGTCACGAGGTAATAATGAATCGTTACATCACAATATCATGAGGCCACAATGTATCGTTACATCACAATACCATGAGGTCCTAATGTATTGTAATATCACAACATAATGTGGTCACAATGCATTGTGACATCACAATGTCATGAGGTCACAATGCATTGTGACATCACAATGTCATGAGGTCTTAATGCATTGTGACATCACTATATCATGGCATCACAATATCATGAGGTCACAATGTATTGTGACATCACAATATCATGAGGTCACAATGTATTGTTACATCATACTGTCACGAGGTAATAATGAATCGTTAAATCACAATATCATGAGGTCACAATGCATTGTGACATCACAATATCATGAGGTCAATGTATTGTGACATCACAATATCATAAGGACACAATATATCGTTATACGACAATATCATGAGGTCATAAAGCATTGTTACGTCACAATATCATGATGTCACAATGCATTGTGACATCACAATAACATGAGGTCACAATGCATTGTGACATCACAATATCATGAGGACACAATATATCGTTATACGACAATATCATGAGGTCATAAAGCATTGTTACGTCACAATATCATGAGGCCACAATGTATCGTTATATGTCAATATCATTACGTCATAATGCATTGTGACATCACAATATCATGAGGTTACAACGCATTGTGTCATCACAATATTATGAGGTCTTAATGCATTGTGACATCACTATATCATGACATCACAATGTCAGGAGGTCACAATGCATTGTGACATCACAATATCATAAGGCCACAATGTATCGTTATATAACAATATCATGAGGTCATAATGCATTGTGACATCACAATATCATGAGGTCACAATGCATTGTGACATCACAATATCATGAGGTTACAACGCATTGTGTCATCACAATATTATGAGGTCTTAATGCATTGTGACATCACTATATCATGACATCACAATATCATGAGGTCACAATGCATTGTGACATCACTATATCATGACATCACAATATCATGAGGTCACAATGCATTGTGACATCACTATATCATGAGGTCACAATGCATATTTATTTGAAATGTATCTTTATATGAAAATATCATGATGTCACAATGCATTGTGACATCACAATATCATGAGGTCATAATGCATTGTGACATCACAATATCATGAGGTTACAACGCATTGTGTCATCACAATATTATGAGGTCTTAATGCATTGTGACATCACTATATCATGACATCACAATATCATCAGGTCACAATGCATTGTGACATCACAATGTCATGAGGTCACAATGCATTGTGACATCACAATATCATGAGGTCAAAATGCATTGTTACATCAAAATGTCATGGGGTCTTAATGCATTGTCACATCACTATATCATGACATCACAATATTTTGAGGTCATAATGCATTGTGATATCACAATGTCATGAGGTCACAATGCATTGTGACATCACAATATCATGAGGTCACAATGCATTGTGACATCACAATATCATGAGGTCACAATGCATTGTCACGCATTGCATTAACATCACAATATTATGAAGTCTTAATGCATTGTGACATCACTACATCATTACATCACAATATCATGAGGTCACAATGCATTGTGCACTGTGCATTGTGCATTGTGCACTGTGGCAGCACTGTGGCAGCACTGTGGCAGCACTGTGAGGATCACTTTCTTCGATTTCTCCAGTGCTTTTAACACCATACAGCCAGGGCTTCTAAAGGACAAGTTGGGACATTGTGGAGTGGACAGTCACCTGTCAAACTGGATACTGGACTACCTCACCAACCGACCACAGTATGTGAGGGCACGGGACTGTGTCTCTGACTTGGTGGTCAGCAGCACAGGGGCCCCTCAAGGAACGGTCTTGGCACCGTTCCTCTTCACCCTGTACACTGCTGACTTCATGTACAGCTCACCGACCTGTCACCTCCAGAAGTTCTCTGATGACTCAGCGATCGTCGGCCTCATATCCAATGAGGAGGACAGCGAGTACAGAGAACTTATTCAGGACTTTGTGGACTGGTGTCTGCAGAACCATCTGCAGATAAACGCTGGAAAAACCAAAGAACTGGTGGTGGATTTCCGCAGGTGCAGACATCCCCCTCCATCAGTGAACATCCGCGGTATGAACATCGAGAGTGTGGACTCTTATAAATACCTGGGTGTTCATCTGAACAACAAACTGGACTGGTCAGTCAACACTGCAGCTCTCTACAAGAAAGGCCAGAGCAGACTCTACCTGCTGAGGAGATTGAGGTCCTTTGGAGTGCAGGGAGCGCTCCTGAGGACGTTCTTCGACACAGTGGTGGCATCTGCCATCTTTTATGGAGTGGTCTGCTGGGGCAGTAGCATCTCGACGGCAGATAAGAAGAGACTGGACAAACTCATAAAGAGGGCCGGCTCTGTCCTGGGGTGCTTCTTAGACCCAGTGCAGGTGGTGGGAGACAGGAGGATGACAACCAAGCTGGCATCCATGCTGGAGAACAGCTCCCACCCCATGCATGAGACTCTGGCAGCACTGGGCAGCTCCTTTAGCGAGAGGCTGCTTCACCCCAAGTGTGTGAAGGAGCGGTATCGCAGGTCCTTCCTTCCTGCTGCCGTCAGACTACACAACCAACACTGCTCCCAGCGGACCACATACACACACACACTTAACTACACACACATGTTCATGTTCAGGGAATACTATGTGCAATATCCCACCCCCATGTGCAATTAAGAGTCTTTTGCTGAAAATAATATTGTTTATTGCTTTTTTAATTCTTATCTATATTGTGTAAATTATTTATTTATCTACATTTTTGTAACTGAGTGTCCTGCTATCCCTATCTGCTGTTACACTGTGAATTTCCCCACTGCGGGACTAATAAAGGACTATCTTATCTTATCTTATCTTAATATCACGAGGACACAATGCAATGTGATATCACAATATCATGAGGTATTGTAAGTTCATGATATTGTAAGTCAATATAAAAAAAAAAAGAAAAAAAAAGAGAGAACATGAGGTCACAATGCATTGTGAACTTACAATATCATGAGGTCACAATATATCGTTACATCACAATAAAATAAGGTCCTAATGCATTGTAACATTACAATATCATGAGGTCACAATGCATTATGACTTCACAATATCATGGAGTCACCATGCATTGTGACATCACAATATCATCAGGTCACAATGCATTGTGACATCACAATATCATGAGGTCACAATGCATTGTGAGATCAAAATATGATTAGGTCAAAATGCATTGTGACATTACAACATAATGTGGTCACAATGCATTGTGACATCAAAATGTCATGAGGTAACAATGCCTTGTGACATCACAATATCATGAGGCCACAATGCATTGTGACATCACAATATCATGAGGTCCAATGCATTGTCACATCACTATATCATGACATCACTATATCATGAGGTCACAATGCATTGTGACATCACAATATCATGAGGTCACAATGCATTGTGACATCACAATATCATGAGGTCACAATACATTGTCACGCATTGCATTAACATCACAATATTATGAAGTCTTAATGCATTGTGACATCACTACATCATTACATCACAATATCATGAGGTCACAATGCATTGTGACATCACAATATCATGAGGTCACAATGCATTGTGATATCACAATATCATGAGGTCACAATGCATTGTGACATCACAATATCATGAGGTTACAACACATTGTGTCATAACAATATTATGAGGTCTTAATGCATTGTGACATCACTATATCATGACATCACAATATCATCAGGTCACAATGCATTGTGACATCACAATGTCATGAGGTCAAAATGCATTGTTACATCAAAATGTCATGAGGTCTTAATGCATTGTCACATCACTATATCATGACATCACAATATTATGAGGTCATAATGCATTGTGACTTCACAATGTCATAAGGTCACAATGCATTGTGACATCACAATGTCATGAGGTCACAATGCAGTGTGACATCACAATATCATGAGGTCACAATGCATTGTGACATCACAATATTATGAGGTCTTAATGCATTGTGACAGCCCTATATCATGAGGTCACAATGCATTGTGACATCACAATATCATGAGGTCACAATGCATTGTGACATCACAATATCATGAGGTCACAATGCATTGTCACGCATTGCATTAATATCACAATATTATGAAGTCTTAATGCATTGTGACATAACTACATCATTACATCACAATATCATGAGGTCACAATGCATTGTGACATCACAATATCATGAGTTCACAATGCATTGTGATATCACAATATCATGAGGTCAAAATGCATTGTTACATCAAAATGTCATGAGGTCTTAATGCATTGTCACATCACTATATCATGACATCACAATGTCATGAGGTCACAATGCATTGTGACCTCACAATGTCATGAGGTCACAATGCATTGTGACATCACAATATCATGAGGTCACAATACATTGTCACGCATTGCATTAACATCACAATATTATGAAGTCTTAATGCATTGTGACATCACTACATCATTACATCACAATATCATGAGGTCACAATGCATTGTGACATCACAATATCATGAGGTCACAATGCATTGTGATATCACAATATCATGAGGTCACAATGCATTGTGACATCACAATATCATGAGGTTACAACACATTGTGTCATAACAATATTATGAGGTCTTAATGCATTGTGACATCACTATATCATGACATCACAATATCATCAGGTCACAATGCATTGTGACATCACAATGTCATGAGGTCAAAATGCATTTTTACATCAAAATGTCATGAGGTCTTAATGCATTGTCACATCACTATATCATGACATCACAATATTATGAGGTCATAATGCATTGTGACTTCACAATGTCATAAGGTCACAATGCATTGTGACATCACAATGTCATGAGGTCACAATGCAGTGTGACATCACAATGTCATGAGGTCACAATGCATTGTGACATCACAATATCATGAGGTCACAATGCATTGTGACATCACAATATTATGAGGTCTCAATGCATTGTGACAGCCCTATATCATGAGGTCACAATGCATTGTGACATCACAATATCATGAGGTCACAATGCATTGTGACATCACAATATCATGAGGTCACAATGCATTGTCACGCATTGCATTAATATCACAATATTATGAAGTCTTAATGCATTGTGACATAACTACATCATTACATCACAATATCATGAGGTCACAATGCATTGTGACATCACAATATCATGAGGTCACAATGCATTGTGATATCACAATATCATGAGGTCAAAATGCATTGTGACCTCATGACATTGTGATGTCATGATATAGTGATGTGACAATGCATTAAGACCTCATGACATCAATGATGTCACAATACATATTGATATTGATATTGTGATGTCACAATACATTGACCTCACAATATCATGAGGTCACAATGCATTGTGACATCACAATATCATGAGGTCAATGTATTGTGACATCACAATATCATAAGGACACAATATATCGTTATACGACAATATCATGAGGTCATAAAGCATTGTTACGTCACAATATCATGATGTCACAATGCATTGTGACATCACAATATCATGAGGTCACAATGCATTCTGACATCACAATATCATGAGGACACAATATATCGTTATACGACAATATCATGAGGTCATAAAGCATTGTTACGTCACAATATCATGAGGCCACAATGTATCGTTATATGTCAATATCATTAGGTCATAATGCATTGTGACATCACAATATCATGTGGTCACAATGCATTGTGACATCACAATGTAATGAGGTCACAATGCATTGTGAAATCACAATATCATGAGGTCACAATGCATTGTGATATCACAATATCATGAGGTCAAAATGCATTGTTACATCAAAATGTCATGAGGTCTTAATGCATTGTCACATCACTATATCATGACATCACAATGTCATGAGGTCACAATGCATTGTGACATCACAATGTCATGAGGTCACAATGCAGTGTGACATCACAATTTCATGAGGTCACAATGCATTGTGACATCACAATATCATGAGGTCACAATGCATTGTGACATCACAATATTATGAGGTCTTAATGCAGTGTGACATCACAATATCATAATGCCACAATGTATCGTTATATGACAATATCATAATGCCACAATGTATAGTTATATGAAAATATCATGAGGTCACAATGCATTGTGACATCACAATATCATGAGGTCACAATGCAGTGTGACATCACAATATCATGAGGTCACAATGCATTGTGACATCATACTGTCACGAGGTAATAATGAATCGTTAAATCACAATATCATGAGGTCACAATGCATTGTGACATCTCAATATCATGAGGTCACAATGCATTGTGACATCACAATATCATGAGGTCACAATGTATTGTAACATCAAAATAACATGAGGTCACAATGCATTGTGACATCTCAATATCATGAGGTCACAATGCATTGTGACATCACAATATCATGAGGTCACAATGCATTGTGACGTCACAATATCATGAGGCCACAATGTATCGTTATATGTCAATATCATGAGGTCATAATGCATTGTGACATCACAATATCATGAGGTCACAATGCATTGTGACATCACAATATAATGAGGTTACAACGCATTGTGTCATCAGAATATTATGAGGTCTTAATGCATTGTGACATCACTATATCATGACATCACAATATCATCAGGTCACAATGCATTGTGGCATCACAATGTCATGAGGTAACAATGCATTGTGACATCACAATATCATGAGGTCAAAATGCATTGTGACATCAAAATGTCATGAGGCCTTAATGCTTTGTCACATCACTATATCATGACATCACAATATCATGAGGTCTTAATGCATTATGACACCACAATGTCGTGAGGTCACAATGCATTGTGACATCACAATATCATGAGGTCACAATGTATTGTTACATCATACTGTCACGAGGTAATAATGAATCGTTACATCACAATATCATGAGGTCACAATGCATTGTGATGTCACAATATCATGAGGCCACAATGTATCGTTACATCACAATACCATGAGGTCCTAATGTATTGTAATATCACAACATAATGTGGTCACAATGCATTGTGATATCACAATATCATGAGGTCACAATGCATTTTGACATCACAATATCATAAGGCCACAATGTATCGTTATATGTCAATATCATGAGGTCACAATGCACTGTGACATCACAATATCATGAGGCCACAATGTATCGTTATATGTCAATATCATGAGGTCATAATGCATTGTGACATCACAATATCATGACCTCACAATGCATTGTGACATCACAATATCATGAGGTTACAACGCATTGTGTCATCACAATATTATGAGGTCTTAATGCATTGTAACATCACTATATCATGACATCACAATATCATCAGGTCACAATGCATTGTGACATCACAATGTCATGAGGTCTTAATGCATTGTGAAATCACTATATCATGGCATCACAATATCATGAGGTCACAATGTATTGTGACATCACAATATCATGAGGTCACAATGTATTGTTACATCATACTGTCACGAGGTAATAATGAATCGTTAAATCACAATATCATGAGGTCACAATGCATTGTGACATCACAATATCATGAGGTCAAAATGCATTGTTACATCAAAATGTCATGGGGTCTTAATGCATTGTCACATCACTATATCATGACATCACAATATTTTGAGGTCATAATCCATTGTGACATCACAATGTCATGAGGTCACAATGCATTGTGACATCACAATATCATGAGGTCACAATGCATTGTGACATCACAATATCATGAGGTCACAATGCATTGTCACGCATTGCATTAACATCACAATATTATGAAGTCTTAATGCATTGTGACATCACTACATCATTACATCACAATATCATGAGGTTACAACACATTGTGTCATAACAATATTATGAGGTCTTAATGCATTGTGACATCACTATATCATGACATCACAATATCATGAGGTCATAATGCATTGTAACATCACAATATCATGAGGTCACAATGCATTGTGACATCACAATATCATGAGGTCACAATGCATTGTGACATCACTATATCATGACATCACAATATCATGAGGTCACAATATATCGTTACATCACAATAACATGAGGTCCAAATGCATTGTGCCATCCAAATATCATCAGGTCACAATGTATTTTGACATCACAATGTCATGAGGTCAAAATGCATTGTGACATCACAACATAATGTGGTCACAATGCATTGATATTGATATCTTGATATTGTGATGTCATAATGCATTGTGACATAACAATATCATGAGGTCACAATGCGTTGTGACATCACAATGTCATGAGGTCACAATTCATTGTGACATCACAATATCAAGAGGTCACAATGCATTGTGCACTGTGCATTGTGCATTGTGCACTGTGGCAGCACTGTGGCAGCACCGTGGCAGCACTGTGAGGATCACCTTCTTCGATTTCTCCAGTGCTTTTAACACCATACAGCCAGGGCTTCTAAAGGACAAGTTGGGACATTGTGGAGTGGACAGTCACCTGTCAAACTGGATACTGGACTACCTCACCAACCGACCACAGTATGTGAGGGCACGGGACTGTGTCTCTGACTTGGTGGTCAGCAGCACAGGAGCCCCTCAAGGAACGGTCTTGGCACCGTTCCTCTTCACCCTGTACACTGCTGACTTCATGTACAGCTCACCGACCTGTCACCTCCAGAAGTTCTCTGATGACTCAGTGATCGTCGGCCTCATATCCAATGAGGAGGACAGCGAGTACAGAGAACTTATTCAGGACTTTGTGGACTGGTGTCTGCAGAACCATCTGCAGATAAACGCTGGAAAAACCAAAGAACTGGTGGTGGATTTCCGCAGGTGCAGACACCCCCCTCCATCAGTGAACATCCGCGGTATGAACATCAAGAGTGTGGACTCTTATAAATACCTGGGTGTTCATCTGAACAACAAACTGGACTGGTCAGTCAAAACTGCAGCTCTCTACAAGAAAGGCCAGAGCAGACTCTACCTGCTGAGGAGATTGAGGTCCTTTGGAGTGCAGGGAGCGCTCCTGAGGACGTTCTTCGACACAGTGGTGGCATCTGCCATCTTTTATGGAGTGGTCTGCTGGGGCAGTAGCATCTCGACGGCAGATAAGAAGAGACTGGACAAACTCATAAAGAGGGCCGGCTCTGTCCTGGGGTGCTTCTTAGACCCAGTGCAGGTGGTGGGAGACAGGAGGATGACAACCAAGCTGGCATCCATGCTGGAGAACAGCTCCCACCCCATGCATGAGACTCTGGCAGCACTGGGCAGCTCTTTTAGCGACAGGCTGCTTCACCCCAAGTGTGTGAAGGAGCGGTATCGCAGGTCCTTCCTTCCTGCTGCCGTCAGACTACACAACCAACACTGCTCCCAGCGGACCACATACACACACACTTAACTACACACACATGTTCATGTTCAGGGAATGCTATGTGCAATATCCCACCCCCATGTGCAATTAAGAGTCTTTTGCTGTAAATAATATTGTTTATTGCTTTTTTAATTCTTATCTATATTGTGTGTATATAGTGTAAATTATTTATTTATCTAAATTTTTGTAACTGAGTGTCCTGCTATCCCTATCTGCTGTTACACTGTGAATTTCCCCACTGCGGGACTAATAAAGGACTATCTTATCTTATCTTATCTTAATATCACGAGGACACAATGCAATGTGATATCACAATATCATGAGGTATTGTAAGTTCATGATATTGTAAGTCAATATAAAAAAAAAAAGAAAAAAAAGAGAGAACATGAACATGGCGCGAGAAAGAGAGAACATGAGGTCACAATGCATTGTGAACTTACAATATAATGAGGTCACAATATATCGTTACATCACAATAAAATAAGGTCCTAATGCATTGTAACATTACAATATCATGAGGTCACAATGCATTATGACTTCACAATATCATGGAGTCACCATGCATTGTGACATCACAATATCATCAGGTCACAATGCATTGTGACATCACAATATCATGAGGTCACAATGCATTGTGAGATCAAAATATGATTAGGTCAAAATGCATTGTGACATTGTCACGCATTGCATTAATATCACAATATTATGAAGTCTTAATGCATTGTGACATCACTACATCATTACATCACAATATCATGAGGTCACAATGCAGTGTGACATCACAATGTCATGAGGTCACAATGCATTGTGACATCACGATATCATGAGGTCACAATGCATTGTGACATCACAATATTATGAGGTCTTAATGCATTGTAACATCACAATATCATAATGCCACAATGTATCGTTATATGACAATATCATAATGCCACAATGTATAGTTATATGAAAATATCATGAGGTCACAATGCATTGTGACATCACAATATCATGAGGTCACAATGCATTGTGACATCACAATATCATGAGGTCACAATGCAGTGTGACATCACAATATCATAAGGTCACAATGCATTGTGACATCATACTGTCACGAGGTAATAATGAATCGTTAAATCACAATATCATGAGGTCACAATGCAGTGTGACATCACAATATCATAAGGTCACAATGCATTGTGACATCATACTGTCACGAGGTAATAATGAATCGTTAAATCACAATATCATGAGGTCACAATGCATCGTGACATCACAATATCATGAGGTCACAATGTATTGTAATATCAAAATAACATAAGGTCACAATGCATTGTGACATCTCAATATCATGAGGTCACAATGCATTGTGACATCACAATATCATGGGGTCACAATGCATTGTGCCATCCAAATATCATCAGGTCACAATGCATTTTGACATCAAAACAACATGAGGTCACAATGCATTGTGACATCTCAATATCATGAGGTCACAATGCATTGTGACATCACAATATCATAAGGTCACAATGCATTGTGACATCACAATATCATGAGGTCACAATGCATTGTGACGTCACAATATCATGAGGCCACAATGTATCGTTATATGTCAATATCATGAGGTCATAATGCATTGTGACATCACAATATCATGAGGTCACAATGCATTGTGACATCACAATATCATGAGGTTACAACGCATTGTGTCATCACAATATTATGAGTTCTTAATGCATTGTGACATCACTATATCATGACATCACAATATCATCAGGTCACAATGCATTGTGGCATCACAATGTCATGAGGTAACAATGCATTGTGACATCACAATATCATGAGGTCAAAATGCATTGTGACATCAAAATGTCATGAGGCCTTAATGCATTGTCACATCACTATATCATGACATCACAATGTGATATCACAATATCATGAGGTATTGTAAGTTCATGATATTGTAAGTCAATATAAAAAAAAAAAGAAAAAAAAGAGAGAACATGAACATGGCGCGAGAAAGAGAGAACATGAGGTCACAATGCATTGTGAACTTACAATATAATGAGGTCACAATATATCGTTACATCACAATAAAATAAGGTCCTAATGCATTGTAACATTACAATATCATGAGGTCACAATGCATTATGACTTCACAATATCATGGAGTCACCATGCATTGTGACATCACAATATCATCAGGTCACAATGCATTGTGACATCACAATATCATGAGGTCACAATGCATTGTGAGATCAAAATATGATTAGGTCAAAATGCATTGTGACATTGTCACGCATTGCATTAATATCACAATATTATGAAGTCTTAATGCATTGTGACATCACTACATCATTACATCACAATATCATGAGGTCACAATGCATTGTGACATCACAATATCATGAGGTCACAATGCATTGTGATATCACAATATCATGAGATCAAAATGCATTGTGAAATCAAAATGTCATGAGGCCTTAATGCTTTGTCACATCACTATATCATGACATCACAATATCATGAGGTCTTAATGCATTATGACACCACAATGTCATGAGGTCACAATGCATTGTGACATCACAATATCATGAGATCAAAATGCATTGTGACATCAAAATGTCATGAGGCCTTAATGCATTGTCACATCACTATATCATGACATCACAATATCATGAGGTCTTAATGCATTATGACACCACAATGTCATGAGGTCACAATGCATTGTGACATCACAATATCATGAGGTCACAATGTATCGTTACATCACAATACCATGAGGTCCTAATGTATTGTAATATCACAACATAATGTGGTCACAATGCATTGTGACATCACAATGTCATGAGGTCACAATGCATTGTAACATCACAATGTCATGAGGTCTTAATGCATTGTGACATCACTATATCATGGCATCACAATATCATGAGGTCACAATGTATTGTGACATCACAATATCATGAGGTCACAATGTATTGTTACATCATACTGTCACGAGGTAATAATGAATCGTTAAATCACAATATCATGAGGTCACAATGCATTGTGACATCACAATATCATGAGGTCAATGTATTGTGACATCACAATATCATAAGGACACAATATATCGTTATACGACAATATCATGAGGTCATAAAGCATTGTTACGTCACAATATCATGAGGCCACAATGTATCGTTATATGTCAATATCATTAGGTCATAATGCATTGTGTCATCACAATATTATGAGGTCTTAATGCATTGTGACATCACTATATCATGACATCACAATGTCATGAGGTCACAATGCATTGTGACATCACAATGTAATGAGGTCACAATGCATTGTGACATCACAATATCATGAGGTCACAATGTATTGTTATGTCATACTGTCACGAGGTAATAATGAATCGTTACATCACAATATCAGGAGGTCACAATGCATTGTGACATCACAATATCATAAGGCCACAATGTATCGTTATATAACAATATCATGAGGTCATAATGCATTGTGACATCACAATATCATGAGGTCACAATGCATTGTGACATCACAATATCATGAGGTTACAACGCATTGTGTCATCACAATATTATGAGGTCTTAATGCATTGTGACATCACTATATCATGACATCACAATATCATGAGGTCACAATGCATTGTGACATCACTATATCATGAGGTCACAATGCATATTTATTTGAAATGTATCTTTATATGAAAATATCATGATGTCACAATGCATTGTGACATCACAATATCATGAGGTCATAATGCATTGTGACATCACAATATCATGAGGTTACAACGCATTGTGTCATCACAATATTATGAGGTCTTAACGCATTGTGACATCACTATATCATGACATCACAATATCATCAGGTCACAATGCATTGTGACATCACTATATCATGACATCACAATGCATTGTGACATCACAATATCATGAGGTCAAAATGCATTGTTACATCAAAATGTCATGAGGTCTTAATGCATTGTCACATCACTATATCATGACATCACAATATTATGAGGTCATAATGCATTGTGACATCACAATTTCATGAGGTCACAATGCATTGTGACATCACAATGTCATGAGGTCACAATGCAGTGTGACATCACAATGTCATACTGCATTGTGACCTCATGATATTGTGATGTCACAATACATTGTGACCTCATAATATTGTGATGTCACAATGCATTGTGACCTCATGATATTGTGATGTCACAATGCATTGTGACATCACAATATTACGAGGTCTTAATGCATTGTGACAGCACTATATCATGAGGTCACAATGTATTGTGACATCACAATATCATGAGGTCACAATGCATTGTGACATCACAATATCATGAGGTCACAATGCATTGTCACGCATTGCATTAACATCACAATATTATGAAGTCTTAATGCATTGTGACATCACTACATCATTACATCACAATATCATGAGGTCACAATGCATTGTGATATCACAATATCATGAGGTCAAAATGCATTGTTACATCAAAATGTCATGGGGTCTTAATGCATTGTCACATCACTATATCATGACATCACAATATTTTGAGGTCATAATGCATTGTGACATCACAATGTCATGAGGTCACAATGCATTGTGACATCACAATATCATGAGGTCACAATGCATTGTGACATCACAATATCATGAGGTCACAATGCATTGTCACGCATTGCATTAACATCACAATATTATGAAGTCTTAATGCATTGTGACATCACTACATCATTACATCACAATATCATGAGGTCACAATGCATTGTGCACTGTGCATTGTGCATTGTGCACTGTGGCAGCACTGTGGCAGCACTGTGGCAGCACTGTGAGGATCACCTTCTTCGATTTCTCCAGTGCTTTTAACACCATACAGCCAGGGCTTCTAAAGGACAAGTTGGGACATTGTGGAGTGGACAGTCACCTGTCAAACTGGATACTGGACTACCTCACCAACCGACCACAGTATGTGAGGGCACGGGACTGTGTCTCTGACTTGGTGGTCAGCAGCACAGGAGCCCCTCAAGGAACGGTCTTGGCACCGTTCCTCTTCACCCTGTACACTGCTGACTTCATGTACAGCTCACCGACCTGTCACCTCCAGAAGTTCTCTGATGACTCAGCGATCGTCGGCCTCATATCCAATGAGGAGGACAGCGAGTACAGAGAACTTATTCAGGACTTTGTGGACTGGTGTCTGCAGAACCATCTGCAGATAAACGCTGGAAAAACCAAAGAACTGGTGGTGGATTTCCGCAGGTGCAGACACCCCCCTCCATCAGTGAACATCCGCGGTATGAACATCGAGAGTGTGGACTCTTATAAATACCTGGGTGTTCATCTGAACAACAAACTGGACTGGTCAGTCAACACTGCAGCTCTCTACAAGAAAGGCCAGAGCAGACTCTACCTGCTGAGGAGATTGAGGTCCTTTGGAGTGCAGGGAGCGCTCCTGAGGACGTTCTTCGACACAGTGGTGGCATCTGCCATCTTTTATGGAGTGGTCTGCTGGGGCAGTAGCATCTCGACGGCAGATAAGAAGAGACTGGACAAACTCATAAAGAGGGCCGGCTCTGTCCTGGGGTGCTTCTTAGACCCAGTGCAGGTGGTGGGAGACAGGAGGATGACAACCAAGCTGGCATCCATGCTGGAGAACAGCTCCCACCCCATGCATGAGACTCTGGCAGCACTGGGCAGCTCCTTTAGCGACAGGCTGCTTCACCCCAAGTGTGTGAAGGAGCGGTATCGCAGGTCCTTCCTTCCTGCTGCCGTCAGACTACACAACCAACACTGCTCCCAGCGGACCACATACACACACACTTAACTACACACACATGTTCATGTTCAGGGAATACTATGTGCAATATCCCACCCCCATGTGCAATTAAGAGTCTTTTGCTGTAAATAATATTGTTTATTGCTTTTTTAATTCTTATCTATATTGTGTGTATATAGTGTAAATTATTTATTTATCTAAATTTTTGTAACTGAGTGTCCTGCTATCCCTTTCTGCTGTTACACTGTGAATTTCCCCACTGCGGGACTAATAAAGGACTATCTTATCTTATCTTATCTTAATATCACGAGGACACAATGCAATGTGATATCACAATATCATGAGGTATTGTAAGTTCATGATATTGTAAGTCAATATAAAAAAAAAAAGAAAAAAAAAGAGAGAACATGAACATGGCGCGAGAAAGAGAGAACATGAGGTCACAATGCATTGTGAACTTACAATATCATGAGGTCACAATATATCGTTACATCACAATAAAATAAGGTCCTAATGCATTGTAACATTACAATATCATGAGGTCACAATGCATTATGACATCACAATATCATGGAGTCACCATGCATTGTGACATCACAATATCATCAGGTCACAATGCATTGTGACATCACAATATCATGTGGTCACAATGCATTGTGAGATCAAAATATGATTAGGTCAAAATGCATTGTGACATTACAACATAATGTGGTCACAATGCATTGTGACATCAAAATGTCATGAGGTAACAATGCCTTGTGACATCACAATATCATGAGGCCACAATGCATTGTGACATCACAATATCATGAGGTCCAATGCATTGTCACATCACTATATCATGACATCACTATATCATGAGGTCACAATGCATTGTGACATCACAATATCATGAGGTCACAATGCATTGTGACATCACAATATCATGAGGTCACAATACATTGTCACGCATTGCATTAACATCACAATATTATGAAGTCTTAATGCATTGTGACATCAAAATGCATTGTTAAAGGTCAAAATGCATTGTTACATCAAAATGTCATGAGGTCTTAATGCATTGTCACATCACTATATCATGACATCACAATATTATGAGGTCATAATGCATTGTGACTTCACAATGTCATAAGGTCACAATGCATTGTGACATCACAATATCATGAGGTCACAATGCATTGTGACATCAATATATCATGAGGTCACAATGCATATTTATTTGAAATGTATCTTTATATGAAAATATCATGATGTCACAATGCATTGTGACATCACAATATCATGAGGTCATAATGCATTGTGTCATCACAATATTATGAGGTCTTAATGCATTGTGACATCACTATATCATGACATCACAATATCATCAGGTCACAATGCATTGTGACATCACAATGTCATGAGGTCACAATGCATTGTGACATCACAATATCATGAGGTCAAAATGCATTGTTACATCAAAATGTCATGGGGTCTTAATGCATTGTCACATCACTATATCATGACATCACAATATTTTGAGATCATAATGCATTGTGACATCACAATGTCATGAGGTCACAATGCATTGTGACATCACAATATCATGAGGTCACAATGCATTGTGACATCAAAATGTCATGAGGTAACAATGCCTTGTGACATCACAATATCATGAGGTCACAATACATTGTCACGCATTGCATTAACATCACAATATTATGAAGTCTTAATGCATTGTGACATCACTACATCATTACATCACAATATCATGAGGTCACAATGCATTGTGACATCACAATATCATGAGGTCACAATGCATTGTGATATCACAATATCATGAGGTCACAATGCATTGTGACATCACAATATCATGAGGTTACAACACATTGTGTCATAACAATATTATGAGGTCTTAATGCATTGTGACATCACTATATCATGACATCACAATATCATAAGGTCACAATGCATTGTGACATCACAATGTCATGAGGTCACAATGCATTGTGACATCACAATATAATGAGGTCAAAATGCATTGTTACATCAAAATGTCATGAGGTCTTAATGCATTGTCACATCACTATATCATGACATCACAATATTATGAGGTCATAATGCATTGTGACTTCACAATGTCATAAGGTCACAATGCATTGTGACATCACAATGTCATGAGGTCACAATGCAGTGTGACATCACAATGTCATGAGGTCACAATGCATTGTGACATCACAATATCATGAGGTCACAATGCATTGTGACATCACAATATTATGAGGTCTTAATGCATTGTGACAGCACTATATCATGAGGTCACAATGCATTGTGACATCACAATATCATGAGGTCACAATGCATTGTGACATCAGAATATCATGAGGTCACAATGCATTGTGACATCACAATATCATGAGGTCACAATGCATTGTGATATCACAATATCATGAGGTCACAATGCATTGTGACATCACAATATCATGAGGTCACAATGCAGTGTGACATCACAATATCATGAGGTCACAATGCATTGTGACATCATACTGTCACAAGGTAATAATGAATCGTTAAATCACAATATCATGAGGTCACAATGCATCGTGACATCACAATATCATGAGGTCACAATGTATTGTAACATCAAAATAACATGAGGTCACAATGCATTGTGACATCTCAATATCATGAGGTCACAATGCATTGTGACATCACAATATCATAAGGTCACAATGCATTGTGACATCACAATATCATGAGGTCACAATGTATTGTAAAATCAAAACAACATGAGGTCACAATGCATTGTGACATCTCAATATCATGAGGTCACAATGCATTGTGACATCACAATATCATAAGGTCACAATGCATTGTGACGTCACAATATCATGAGGCAACAATGTATCGTTATATGTCAATATCATGAGGTCATAATGCATTGTGACATCACAATATCATGAGGTCACAATGCATTGTGACATCACAATATCATGAGGTTACAACGCATTGTGTCATCACAATATTATGAGGTCTTAATGCATTGTGACATCACTATATCATGACATCACAATATCATCAGATCACAATGCATTGTGGCATCACAATGTCATGAGGTAACAATGCATTGTGACATTACAATATCATGAGGTCAAAATGCATTGTGACATCAAAATGTCATGAGGCCTTAATGCATTGTCACATCACTATATCATGACATCACAATATCATGAGGTCTTAATGCATTATGACACCACAATGTCATGAGGTCACAATGCATTGTGACATCACAATATCATGAGGTCACAATGTATTGTTACATCATACTGTCACGAGGTAATAATGAATCGTTACATCACAATATCATGAGGTCTCAATGCATTGTGATGTCACAATATCATGAGGCCACAATGTATCGTTACATCACAATACCATGAGGTCCTAATGTATTGTAATATCACAACATAATGTGGTCACAATGCATTGTGATATCACAATATCATGAGGTCACAATGCATTGTGACATCACAATATCATAAGGCCACAATGTATCGTTATATGTCAATATCATGAGGTCACAATGCACTGTGACATCACAATATCATGAGGCCACAATGTATCGTTATATGTCAATATCATGAGGTCATAATGCATTGTGACATCACAATATCATGACCTCACAATGCATTGTGACATCACAATATCATGAGGTTACAACGCATTGTGTCATCACAATATTATGAGGTCTTAATACATTGTGACATCACTATATCATGACATCACAATATCATCAGGTCACAATGCATTGTGACATCACAATATCATGAGATCAAAATGCATTGTGACATCAAAATGTCATGAGGCCTTAATGCATTGTCACATCACTATATCATGACAACACAATATCATGAGGTCTTAATGCATTGTGACACCACAATGTCATGAGGTCACAATGTATTGTTACATCATACTGTCACGAGGTAATAATGAATCATTACATCACAATATCATGAGGCCACAATGTATCGTTACATCACAATACCATGAAGGTCCTAATGTATTGTAATATCACAACATAATGTGGTCACAATGCATTGTGACATCACAATGTCATGAGGTCACAATGCATTGTGACATCACAATGTCATGAGGTCTTAATGCATTGTGACATCACTGTATCATGGCATCACAATATCATGAGGTCACAATGTATTGTGACATCACAATATCATGAGGTCACAATGCATTGTGACATCACAATATCATGAGGTCAATGTATTGTGACATCACAATATCATGAGGACACAAAATATCGTTATACGACAATATCATGAGGTCATAAAGCATTGTTACGTCACAATATCATGATGTCACAATGCATTGTGACATCACAATAACATGAGGTCACAATGCATTGTGACATCACAATATCATGAGGACACAATATATCGTTATACGACAATATCATGAGGTCATAAAGCATTGTTACGTCACAATATCATGAGGCCACAATGTATCGTTATATGTCAATATCATTAGGTCATAATGCATTGTGACATCACAATATTATGAGGTTACAACGCATTGTGTCATCACAATATTATGAGGTCTTAATGTATTGTGACATCACTATATCATGACATCACAATGTCATGAGGTCACAATGCATTGTGACATCACAATGTAATGAGGTCACAATGCATTGTGAAATCACAATATCATGAGGTCACAATGTATTGTTATGTCATACTGTCACGAGGTAATAATGAATCGTTACATCACAATATCAAGAGGTCACAATGCATTGTGACATCACAATATCATAAGGCCACAATGTATCGTTATATAACAATATCATGAGGTCATAATGCATTGTGACATCACAATATCATGAGGTCACAATGCATTGTGACATCACAATATCATGAGGTTACAACGCATTGTGTCATCACAATATTATGAGGTCTTAATGCATTGTGACATCACTATATCATGACATCACAATATTATGAGGTCACAATGCATTGTGACATCACTATATCATGACATCACAATATCATGAGGTCACAATGCACTGTGACATCAATATATCATGAGGTCACAATGCATATTTATTTGAAATGTATCTTTATATGAAAATATCATGATGTCACAATGCATTGTGACATCACAATATCATGAGGTCATAATGCATTGTGTCATCACAATATTATGAGGTCTTAATGCATTGTGACATCACTATATCATGACATCACAATATCATCAGGTCACAATGCATTGTGACATCACAATGTCATGAGGTCACAATGCATTGTGACATCACAATATCATGAGGTCAAAATGCATTGTTACATCAAAATGTCATGGGGTCTTAATGCATTGTCACATCACTATATCATGACATCACAATATTTTGAGATCATAATGCATTGTGACATCACAATGTCATGAGGTCACAATGCATTGTGACATCACAATATCATGAGGTCACAATGCATTGTGACATCAAAATGTCATGAGGTAACAATGCCTTGTGACATCACAATATCATGAGGCCACAATGCATTGTGACATCACAATATCATGAGGTCCAATGCATTGTCACATCACTATATCATGACATCACTATATCATGAGGTCACAATGCATTGTGACATCACAATATCATGAGGTCACAATGCATTGTGACATCACAATATCATGAGGTCCAATGCATTGTCACATCACTATATCATGACATCACTATATCATGAGGTCACAATGCATTGTGACATCACAATATCATGAGGTCACAATGCATTGTGACATCACAATATCATGAGGTCACAATACATTGTCACGCATTGCATTAACATCACAATATTATGAAGTCTTAATGCATTGTGACATCACTACATCATTACATCACAATATCATGAGGTCACAATGCATTGTGACATCACAATATCATGAGGTCACAATGCATTGTGATATCACAATATCATGAGGTCACAATGCATTGTGACATCACAATATCATGAGGTTACAACACATTGTGTCATAACAATATTATGAGGTCTTAATGCATTGTGACATCACTATATCATGACATCACAATATCATCAGGTCACAATGCATTGTGACATCACAATGTCATGAGGTCACAATGCATTGTGACATCACAATATAATGAGGTCAAAATGCATTGTTACATCAAAATGTCATGAGGTCTTAATGCATTGTCACATCACTATATCATGACATCACAATATTATGAGGTCATAATGCATTGTGACTTCACAATGTCATAAGGTCACAATGCATTGTGACATCACAATGTCATGAGGTCACAATGCAGTGTGACATCACAATGTCATGAGGTCACAATGCATTGTGACATCACAATATCATGAGGTCACAATGCATTGTGACATCACAATATTATGAGGTCTTAATGCATTGTGACAGCACTATATCATGAGGTCACAATGCATTGTGACATCACAATATCATGAGGTCACAATGCATTGTGACATCACAATATCATGAGGTCACAATGCATTGTGATATCACAATATCATGAGGTCACAATGCATTGTGACATCACAATATCATGAGGTCACAATGCAGTGTGACATCACAATATCATGAGGTCACATTGTATTGTTACATCAAAATAACATGAGGTCACAATGCATTGTGAAATCTCAATATCATGATGTCACAATGCATTGTGACATCACAATATCATAAGGTCACAATGCATTGTGACATCACAATATCATGAGGTCACAATGTATTGTAACACCAAAACAACATGAGGTCACAATGCATTGTGACATCTCAATATCATGAGGTCACAATGCATTGTGACATCACAATATCATAAGGTCACAATACATTGTGACATCACAATATCATGAGGTCACAATGCATTGTGACGTCACAATATCATGAGGCCACAATGTATCGTTATTTGTCAATATCATGAGGTCATAATGCATTGTGACATCACAATATCATGAGGTCACAATGCATTGTGACATCACAATATCATGAGGTTACAACGCATTGTGTCATCACAATATTATGAGGTCTTAATGCATTGTGACATCACTATATCATGACATCACAATATCATCAGGTCACAATGCATTGTGGCATCACAATGTCATGAGGTAACAATGCATTGTGACATTACAATATCATGAGGTCAAAATGCATTGTGACATCAAAATGTCATGAGGCCTTAATGCATTGTCACATCACTATATCATGACATCACAATATCATGAGGTCTTAATGCATTATGACACCACAATGTCATGAGGTCACAATGCATTGTGACATCACAATATCATGAGGTCACAATGTATTGTTACATCATACTGTCACGAGGTAATAATGAATCGTTACATCACAATATCATGAGGTCTCAATGCATTGTGATGTCACAATATCATGAGGCCACAATGTATCGTTACATCACAATACCATGAGGTCCTAATGTATTGTAATATCACAACATAATGTGGTCACAATGCATTGTGATATCACAATATCATGAGGTCACAATGCATTGTGACATCACAATATCATAAGGCCACAATGTATCGTTATATGTCAATATCATGAGGTCACAATGCACTGTGACATCACAATATCATGAGGCCACAATGTATCGTTATATGTCAATATCATGAGGTCATAATGCATTGTGACATCACAATATCATGACCTCACGATGCATTGTGACATCACAATATCATGAGGTTACAACGCATTGTGTCATCACAATATTATGAGGTCTTAATGCATTGTGACATCACTATATCATGACATCACAATATCATCAGGTCACAATGCATTGTGACATCACAATATCATGAGATCAAAATGCATTGTGACATCAAAATGTCATGAGGCCTTAATGCATTGTCACATCACTATATCATGACAACACAATATCATGAGGTCTTAATGCATTGTGACACCACAATGTCATGAGGTCACAATGTATTGTTACATCATACTGTCACGAGGTAATAATGAATCGTTACATCACAATATCATGAGGCCACAATGTATCGTTACATCACAATACCATGAGGTCCTAATGTATTGTAATATCACAACATAATGTGGTCACAATGCATTGTGACATCACAATGTCATGAGGTCACAATGCATTGTGACATCACAATGTCATGAGGTCTTAATGCATTGTGACATCACTATATCATGGCATCACAATATCATGAGGTCACAATGTATTGTGACATCACAATATCATGAGGTCACAATGTATTGTTACATCATACTGTCACGAGGTAATAATGAATCGTTAAATCACAATATCATGAGGTCACAATGCATTGTGACATCACAATATCATGAGGTCAATGTATTGTGACATCACAATATCATAAGGACACAATATATCGTTATACGACAATATCATGAGGTCATAAAGCATTGTTACGTCACAATATCATGATGTCACAATGCATTGTGACATCACAATAACATGAGGTCACAATGCATTGTGACATCACAATATCATGAGGACACAATATATCGTTATACGACAATATCATGAGGTCATAAAGCATTGTTACGTCACAATATCATGAGGCCACAATGTATCGTTATATGTCAATATCATTACGTCATAATGCATTGTGACATCACAATATCATGAGGTTACAACGCATTGTGTCATCACAATATTATGAGGTCTTAATGCATTGTGACATCACTATATCATGACATCACAATGTCAGGAGGTCACAATGCATTGTGACATCACAATATCATAAGGCCACAATGTATCGTTATATAACAATATCATGAGGTCATAATGCATTGTGACATCACAATATCATGAGGTCACAATGCATTGTGACATCACAATATCATGAGGTTACAACGCATTGTGTCATCACAATATTATGAGGTCTTAATGCATTGTGACATCACTATATCATGACATCACAATATCATGAGGTCACAATGCATTGTGACATCACTATATCATGACATCACAATATCATGAGGTCACAATGCATTGTGACATCACTATATCATGAGGTCACAATGCATATTTATTTGAAATGTATCTTTATATGAAAATATCATGATGTCACAATGCATTGTGACATCACAATATCATGAGGTCATAATGCATTGTGACATCACAATATCATGAGGTTACAACGCATTGTGTCATCACAATATTATGAGGTCTTAATGCATTGTGACATCACTATATCATGACATCACAATATCATCAGGTCACAATGCATTGTGACATCACAATGTCATGAGGTCACAATGCATTGTGACATCACAATATCATGAGGTCAAAATGCATTGTTACATCAAAATGTCATGGGGTCTTAATGCATTGTCACATCACTATATCATGACATCACAATATTTTGAGGTCATAATGCATTGTGATATCACAATGTCATGAGGTCACAATGCATTGTGACATCACAATATCATGAGGTCACAATGCATTGTGACATCACAATATCATGAGGTCACAATGCATTGTCACGCATTGCATTAACATCACAATATTATGAAGTCTTAATGCATTGTGACATCACTACATCATTACATCACAATATCATGAGGTCACAATGCATTGTGCACTGTGCATTGTGCATTGTGCACTGTGGCAGCACTGTGGCAGCACTATGGCAGCACTGTGAGGATCACTTTCTTCGATTTCTCCAGTGCTTTTAACACCATACAGCCAGGGCTTCTAAAGGACAAGTTGGGACATTGTGGAGTGGACAGTCACCTGTCAAACTGGATACTGGACTACCTCACCAACCGACCACAGTATGTGAGGGCACGGGACTGTGTCTCTGACTTGGTGGTCAGCAGCACAGGGGCCCCTCAAGGAACGGTCTTGGCACCGTTCCTCTTCACCCTGTACACTGCTGACTTCATGTACAGCTCACCGACCTGTCACCTCCAGAAGTTCTCTGATGACTCAGCGATCGTCGGCCTCATATCCAATGAGGAGGACAGCGAGTACAGAGAACTTATTCAGGACTTTGTGGACTGGTGTCTGCAGAACCATCTGCAGATAAACGCTGGAAAAACCAAAGAACTGGTGGTGGATTTCCGCAGGTGCAGACACCCCCCTCCATCAGTGAACATCTGCGGTATGAACATCGAGAGTGTGGACTCTTATAAATACCTGGGTGTTCATCTGAACAACAAACTGGACTGGTCAGTCAACACTGCAGCTCTCTACAAGAAAGGCCAGAGCAGACTCTACCTGCTGAGGAGATTGAGGTCCTTTGGAGTGCAGGGAGCGCTCCTGAGGACGTTCTTCGACACAGTGGTGGCATCTGCCATCTTTTATGGAGTGGTCTGCTGGGGCAGTAGCATCTCGACGGCAGATAAGAAGAGACTGGACAAACTCATAAAGAGGGCCGGCTCTGTCCTGGGGTGCTTCTTAGACCCAGTGCAGGTGGTGGGAGACAGGAGGATGACAACCAAGCTGGCATCCATGCTGGAGAACAGCTCCCACCCCATGCATGAGACTCTGGCAGCACTGGGCAGCTCCTTTAGCGAGAGGCTGCTTCACCCCAAGTGTGTGAAGGAGCGGTATCGCAGGTCCTTCCTTCCTGCTGCCGTCAGACTACACAACCAACACTGCTCCCAGCGGACCACATACACACACACACTTAACTACACACACATGTTCATGTTCAGGGAATACTATGTGCAATATCCCACCCCCATGTGCAATTAAGAGTCTTTTGCTGAAAATAATATTGTTTATTGCTTTTTTAATTCTTATCTATATTGTGTGTATATAGTGTAAATTATTTATTTATCTACATTTTTGTAACTGAGTGTCCTGCTATCCCTTTCTGCTGTTACACTGTGAATTTCCCCACTGCGGGACTAATAAAGGACTATCTTATCTTATCTTATCTTAATATCACGAGGACACAATGCAATGTGATATCACAATATCATGAGGTATTGTAAGTTCATGATATTGTAAGTCAATATAAAAAAAAAAAGAAAAAAAAAGAGAGAACATGAGGTCACAATGCATTGTGAACTTACAATATCATGAGGTCACAATATATCGTTACATCACAATAAAATAAGGTCCTAATGCATTGTAACATTACAATATCATGAGGTCACAATGCATTATGACTTCACAATATCATGGAGTCACCATGCATTGTGACATCACAATATCATCAGGTCACAATGCATTGTGACATCACAATATCATGAGGTCACAATGCATTGTGAGATCAAAATATGATTAGGTCAAAATGCATTGTGACATTACAACATAATGTGGTCACAATGCATTGTGACATCAAAATGTCATGAGGTAACAATGCCTTGTGACATCACAATATCATGAGGCCACAATGCATTGTGACATCACAATATCATGAGGTCCAATGCATTGTCACATCACTATATCATGACATCACTATATCATGAGGTCACAATGCATTGTGACATCACAATATCATGAGGTCACAATGCATTGTGACATCACAATATCATGAGGTCACAATACATTGTCACGCATTGCATTAACATCACAATATTATGAAGTCTTAATGCATTGTGACATCACTACATCATTACATCACAATATCATGAGGTCACAATGCATTGTGACATCACAATATCATGAGGTCACAATGCATTGTGATATCACAATATCATGAGGTCACAATGCATTGTGACATCACAATATCATGAGGTTACAACACATTGTGTCATAACAATATTATGAGGTCTTAATGCATTGTGACATCACTATATCATGACATCACAATATCATCAGGTCACAATGCATTGTGACATCACAATGTCATGAGGTCAAAATGCATTGTTACATCAAAATGTCATGAGGTCTTAATGCATTGTCACATCACTATATCATGACATCACAATATTATGAGGTCATAATGCATTGTGACTTCACAATGTCATAAGGTCACAATGCATTGTGACATCACAATGTCATGAGGTCACAATGCAGTGTGACATCACAATATCATGAGGTCACAATGCATTGTGACATCACAATATTATGAGGTCTTAATGCATTGTGACAGCCCTATATCATGAGGTCACAATGCATTGTGACATCACAATATCATGAGGTCACAATGCATTGTGACATCACAATATCATGAGGTCACAATGCATTGTCACGCATTGCATTAATATCACAATATTATGAAGTCTTAATGCATTGTGACATAACTACATCATTACATCACAATATCATGAGGTCACAATGCATTGTGACATCACAATATCATGAGTTCACAATGCATTGTGATATCACAATATCATGAGGTCAAAATGCATTGTTACATCAAAATGTCATGAGGTCTTAATGCATTGTCACATCACTATATCATGACATCACAATGTCATGAGGTCACAATGCATTGTGACCTCACAATGTCATGAGGTCACAATGCATTGTGACATCACAATATCATGAGGTCACAATACATTGTCACGCATTGCATTAACATCACAATATTATGAAGTCTTAATGCACTGTGACATCACTACATCATTACATCACAATATCATGAGGTCACAATGCATTGTGACATCACAATATCATGAGGTCACAATGCATTGTGATATCACAATATCATGAGGTCACAATGCATTGTGACATCACAATATCATGAGGTTACAACACATTGTGTCATAACAATATTATGAGGTCTTAATGCATTGTGACATCACTATATCATGACATCACAATATCATCAGGTCACAATGCATTGTGACATCACAATGTCATGAGGTCAAAATGCATTGTTACATCAAAATGTCATGAGGTCTTAATGCATTGTCACATCACTATATCATGACATCACAATATTATGAGGTCATAATGCATTGTGACTTCACAATGTCATAAGGTCACAATGCATTGTGACATCAAAATGTCATGGGGTCTTAATGCATTGTCACATCACTATATCATGACATCACAATATTTTGAGGTCATAATGCATTGTGATATCACAATGTCATGAGGTCACAATGCATTGTGACATCACAATATCATGAGGTCACAATGCATTGTGACATCACAATATCATGAGGTCACAATGCATTGTCACGCATTGCATTAACATCACAATATTATGAAGTCTTAATGCATTGTGACATCACTACATCATTACATCACAATATCATGAGGTCACAATGCATTGTGCACTGTGCATTGTGCATTGTGCACTGTGGCAGCACTGTGGCAGCACTGTGGCAGCACTGTGAGGATCACTTTCTTCGATTTCTCCAGTGCTTTTAACACCATACAGCCAGGGCTTCTAAAGGACAAGTTGGGACATTGTGGAGTGGACAGTCACCTGTCAAACTGGATACTGGACTACCTCACCAACCGACCACAGTATGTGAGGGCACGGGACTGTGTCTCTGACTTGGTGGTCAGCAGCACAGGGGCCCCTCAAGGAACGGTCTTGGCACCGTTCCTCTTCACCCTGTACACTGCTGACTTCATGTACAGCTCACCGACCTGTCACCTCCAGAAGTTCTCTGATGACTCAGCGATCGTCGGCCTCATATCCAATGAGGAGGACAGCGAGTACAGAGAACTTATTCAGGACTTTGTGGACTGGTGTCTGCAGAACCATCTGCAGATAAACGCTGGAAAAACCAAAGAACTGGTGGTGGATTTCCGCAGGTGCAGACACCCCCCTCCATCAGTGAACATCTGCGGTATGAACATCGAGAGTGTGGACTCTTATAAATACCTGGGTGTTCATCTGAACAACAAACTGGACTGGTCAGTCAACACTGCAGCTCTCTACAAGAAAGGCCAGAGCAG
Organism: Salminus brasiliensis; assembly: GCF_030463535.1. Taxonomy (NCBI): domain Eukaryota; kingdom Metazoa; phylum Chordata; class Actinopteri; order Characiformes; family Bryconidae; genus Salminus; species Salminus brasiliensis. The sequence goes on from NC_132878.1 coordinate 18,885,026, forward strand.
ACTCTACCTGCTGAGGAGATTGAGGTCCTTTGGAGTGCAGGGAGCGCTCCTGAGGACGTTCTTCGACACAGTGGTGGCATCTGCCATCTTTTATGGAGTGGTCTGCTGGGGCAGTAGCATCTCGACGGCAGATAAGAAGAGACTGGACAAACTCATAAAGAGGGCCGGCTCTGTCCTGGGGTGCTTCTTAGACCCAGTGCAGGTGGTGGGAGACAGGAGGATGACAACCAAGCTGGCATCCATGCTGGAGAACAGCTCCCACCCCATGCATGAGACTCTGGCAGCACTGGGCAGCTCCTTTAGCGAGAGGCTGCTTCACCCCAAGTGTGTGAAGGAGCGGTATCGCAGGTCCTTCCTTCCTGCTGCCGTCAGACTACACAACCAACACTGCTCCCAGCGGACCACATACACACACACACTTAACTACACACACATGTTCATGTTCAGGGAATACTATGTGCAATATCCCACCCCCATGTGCAATTAAGAGTCTTTTGCTGAAAATAATATTGTTTATTGCTTTTTTAATTCTTATCTATATTGTGTGTATATAGTGTAAATTATTTATTTATCTACATTTTTGTAACTGAGTGTCCTGCTATCCCTTTCTGCTGTTACACTGTGAATTTCCCCACTGCGGGACTAATAAAGGACTATCTTATCTTATCTTATCTTAATATCACGAGGACACAATGCAATGTGATATCACAATATCATGAGGTATTGTAAGTTCATGATATTGTAAGTCAATATAAAAAAAAAAAGAAAAAAAAAGAGAGAACATGAGGTCACAATGCATTGTGAACTTACAATATCATGAGGTCACAATATATCGTTACATCACAATAAAATAAGGTCCTAATGCATTGTAACATTACAATATCATGAGGTCACAATGCATTATGACTTCACAATATCATGGAGTCACCATGCATTGTGACATCACAATATCATCAGGTCACAATGCATTGTGACATCACAATATCATGAGGTCACAATGCATTGTGAGATCAAAATATGATTAGGTCAAAATGCATTGTGACATTACAACATAATGTGGTCACAATGCATTGTGACATCAAAATGTCATGAGGTAACAATGCCTTGTGACATCACAATATCATGAGGCCACAATGCATTGTGACATCACAATATCATGAGGTCCAATGCATTGTCACATCACTATATCATGACATCACTATATCATGAGGTCACAATGCATTGTGACATCACAATATCATGAGGTCACAATGCATTGTGACATCACAATATCATGAGGTCACAATACATTGTCACGCATTGCATTAACATCACAATATTATGAAGTCTTAATGCATTGTGACATCACTACATCATTACATCACAATATCATGAGGTCACAATGCATTGTGACATCACAATATCATGAGGTCACAATGCATTGTGATATCACAATATCATGAGGTCACAATGCATTGTGACATCACAATATCATGAGGTTACAACACATTGTGTCATAACAATATTATGAGGTCTTAATGCATTGTGACATCACTATATCATGACATCACAATATCATCAGGTCACAATGCATTGTGACATCACAATGTCATGAGGTCAAAATGCATTGTTACATCAAAATGTCATGAGGTCTTAATGCATTGTCACATCACTATATCATGACATCACAATATTATGAGGTCATAATGCATTGTGACTTCACAATGTCATAAGGTCACAATGCATTGTGACATCACAATGTCATGAGGTCACAATGCAGTGTGACATCACAATATCATGAGGTCACAATGCATTGTGACATCACAATATTATGAGGTCTTAATGCATTGTGACAGCCCTATATCATGAGGTCACAATGCATTGTGACATCACAATATCATGAGGTCACAATGCATTGTGACATCACAATATCATGAGGTCACAATGCATTGTCACGCATTGCATTAATATCACAATATTATGAAGTCTTAATGCATTGTGACATAACTACATCATTACATCACAATATCATGAGGTCACAATGCATTGTGACATCACAATATCATGAGTTCACAATGCATTGTGATATCACAATATCATGAGGTCAAAATGCATTGTTACATCAAAATGTCATGAGGTCTTAATGCATTGTCACATCACTATATCATGACATCACAATGTCATGAGGTCACAATGCATTGTGACCTCACAATGTCATGAGGTCACAATGCATTGTGACATCACAATATCATGAGGTCACAATACATTGTCACGCATTGCATTAACATCACAATATTATGAAGTCTTAATGCACTGTGACATCACTACATCATTACATCACAATATCATGAGGTCACAATGCATTGTGACATCACAATATCATGAGGTCACAATGCATTGTGATATCACAATATCATGAGGTCACAATGCATTGTGACATCACAATATCATGAGGTTACAACACATTGTGTCATAACAATATTATGAGGTCTTAATGCATTGTGACATCACTATATCATGACATCACAATATCATCAGGTCACAATGCATTGTGACATCACAATGTCATGAGGTCAAAATGCATTGTTACATCAAAATGTCATGAGGTCTTAATGCATTGTCACATCACTATATCATGACATCACAATATTATGAGGTCATAATGCATTGTGACTTCACAATGTCATAAGGTCACAATGCATTGTGACATCACAATGTCATGAGGTCACAATGCAGTGTGACATCACAATGTCATGAGGTCACAATGCATTGTGACATCACAATATCATGAGGTCACAATGCATTGTGACATCACAATATTATGAGGTCTTAATGCAGTGTGACATCACAATATCATAATGCCACAATGTATCGTTATATGACAATATCATAATGCCACAATGTATAGTTATATGAAAATATCATGAGGTCACAATGCATTGTGACATCACAATATCATGAGGTCACAATGCAGTGTGACATCACAATATCATGAGGTCACAATGCATTGTGACATCATACTGTCACGAGGTAATAATGAATCGTTAAATCACAATATCATGAGGTCACAATGCATTGTGACATCTCAATATCATGAGGTCACAATGCATTGTGACATCACAATATCATAAGGTCACAATGCATTGTGACATCACAATATCATGAGGTCACAATGTATTGTAACATCAAAATAACATGAGGTCACAATGCATTGTGACATCTCAATATCATGAGGTCACAATGCATTGTGACATCACAATATCATGAGGTCACAATGCATTGTGACGTCACAATATCATGAGGCCACAATGTATCGTTATATGTCAATATCATGAGGTCATAATGCATTGTGACATCACAATATCATGAGGTCACAATGCATTGTGACATCACAATATAATGAGGTTACAACGCATTGTGTCATCAGAATATTATGAGGTCTTAATGCATTGTGACATCACTATATCATGACATCACAATATCATCAGGTCACAATGCATTGTGGCATCACAATGTCATGAGGTAACAATGCATTGTGACATCACAATATCATGAGGTCAAAATGCATTGTGACATCAAAATGTCATGAGGCCTTAATGCTTTGTCACATCACTATATCATGACATCACAATATCATGAGGTCTTAATGCATTATGACACCACAATGTCGTGAGGTCACAATGCATTGTGACATCACAATATCATGAGGTCACAATGTATTGTTACATCATACTGTCACGAGGTAATAATGAATCGTTACATCACAATATCATGAGGTCACAATGCATTGTGATGTCACAATATCATGAGGCCACAATGTATCGTTACATCACAATACCATGAGGTCCTAATGTATTGTAATATCACAACATAATGTGGTCACAATGCATTGTGATATCACAATATCATGAGGTCACAATGCATTTTGACATCACAATATCATAAGGCCACAATGTATCGTTATATGTCAATATCATGAGGTCACAATGCACTGTGACATCACAATATCATGAGGCCACAATGTATCGTTATATGTCAATATCATGAGGTCATAATGCATTGTGACATCACAATATCATGACCTCACAATGCATTGTGACATCACAATATCATGAGGTTACAACGCATTGTGTCATCACAATATTATGAGGTCTTAATGCATTGTAACATCACTATATCATGACATCACAATATCATCAGGTCACAATGCATTGTGACATCACAATGTCATGAGGTCTTAATGCATTGTGAAATCACTATATCATGGCATCACAATATCATGAGGTCACAATGTATTGTGACATCACAATATCATGAGGTCACAATGTATTGTTACATCATACTGTCACGAGGTAATAATGAATCGTTAAATCACAATATCATGAGGTCACAATGCATTGTGACATCACAATATCATGAGGTCAATGTATTGTGACATCACAATATCATGAGGACACAAAATATCGTTATACGACAATATCATGAGGTCATAAAGCATTGTTACGTCACAATATCATGATGTCACAATGCATTGTGACATCACAATAACATGAGGTCACAATGCATTGTGACATCACAATATCATGAGGACACAATATATCGTTATACGACAATATCATGAGGTCATAAAGCATTGTTACGTCACAATATCATGAGGCCACAATGTATCGTTATATGTCAATATCATTAGGTCATAATGCATTGTGACATCACAATATCATGTGGTCACAATGCATTGTGACATCACAATGTAATGAGGTCACAATGCATTGTGACATCACAATATCATGAGGTCACAATGCATTGTGACATCACAATGTAATGAGGTCACAATGCATTGTGACATCACAATATCATGAGGTCACAATGTATTGTTATGTCATACTGTCACGAGGTAATAATGAATCGTTACATCACAATATCAGGAGGTCACAATGCATTGTGACATCACAATATCATAAGGCCACAATGTATCGTTATATAACAATATCATGAGGTCATAATGCATTGTGACATCACAATATCATGAGGTCACAATGCATTGTGACATCACAATATCATGAGGTTACAACGCATTGTGTCATCACAATATTATGAGGTCTTAATGCATTGTGACATCACTATATCATGACATCACAATATCATGAGGTCACAATGCATTGTGACATCACTATATCATGAGGTCACAATGCATATTTATTTGAAATGTATCTTTATATGAAAATATCATGATGTCACAATGCATTGTGACATCACAATATCATGAGGTCATAATGCATTGTGACATCACAATATCATGAGGTTACAACGCATTGTGACATCACAATATCATGAGGTCACAATGCATTGTGACATCACAAAATCATGAGGTCACAATGCATTGTGACATCACAATATTATGAGGTCTTAATGCATTGTGACAGCACTATATCATGAGGTCACAATGTATTGTGACATCACAATATCATGAGGTCACAATGCATTGGGACATCACAATATCATGAGGTCACAATGCATTGTCACGCATTGCATTAACATCACAATATTATGAAGTCTTAATGCATTGTGACATCACTACATCATTACATCACAATATCATGAGGTCACAATGCATTGTGACATCACAATATCATGAGGTCACAATGCATTGTGATATCACAATATCATGAGGTCAAAATGCATTGTTACATCAAAATGTCATGGGGTCTTATTGCATTGTCACATCACTATATCATGACATCACAATATTATGAGGTCATAATGCATTGTGACATCACTATGTCATGAGGTCACAATGCATTGTGACATCACAATATCATGAGGTCACAATGCATTGTGACATCACAATATCATGAGGTCACAAAGCATTGTCACGCATTGCATTAACATCACAATATTATGAAGTCTTAATGCATTGTGACATCACTACATCATTACATCACAATATCATGAGGTCACAATGCATTGTGATATCACAATATCATGAGTTCAAAATGCATTGTTACATCAAAATGTCATGAGGTCTTAATGCATTGTCACATCACTATATCATGACATCACAATATTATGAGGTCATAATGCATTGTGACATCACAATGTCATAAGGTCACAATGCATTGTGACATCACAATATCATGAGGTCACAATGCATTGTGACATCACAATATTATGAGGTCTTAATGCATTGTGACATCACAATATCATAATGCCACAATGTATCGTTATATGACAATATCATAATGCCACAATGTATAGTTATATGAAAATATCATGAGGTCACAATGCATTGTGACATCACAATATTATGAGGTCTTAATGCATTGTGACATCACAATATCATAATGCCACAATGTATCGTTATATGACAATATCATAATGCCACAATGTATAGTTATATGAAAATATCATGAGGTCACAATGCATTGTGACATCACAATATCATGAGGTCACAATGCAGTGTGACATCACAATATCATGAGGTCACAATGCATTGTGACATCATACTGTCACGAGGTAATAATGAATCGTTAAATCACAATTTCATGAGGTCACAATGCATCGTGACATCACAATATCATGAGGTCACAATGTATTGTAACATCAAAATAACATGAGGTCACAATGCATTGTGACATCTCAATATCATGAGGTCACAATGCATTGTGACATCACAATATCATAAGGTCACAATGCATTGTGACATCACAATATCATGAGGTCACAATGTATTGTGACATCTCAATATCATGAGGTCACAATGCATTGTGACATCACAATATCATAAGGTCACAATGCATTGTGACATCACAATATCATGGGGTCACAATGCATTGTGCCATCCAAATATCATCAGGTCACAATGCATTTTGACATCACAACATAATGTGGTCACAATGCATTGATATTGATATCTTGATATTGTGATGTCATAATGCATTGTGACATAACAATATCATGAGGTCACAATGCGTTGTGACATCATAATGTCATGAGGTCACAATTCATTGTGACATCACAATATCAAGAGGTCACAATGCATTGTGCACTGTGCATTGTGCATTGTGCACTGTGGCAGCACTGTGGCAGCACCGTGGCAGCACTGTGAGGATCACCTTCTTCGATTTCTCCAGTGCTTTTAACACCATACAGCCAGGGCTTCTAAAGGACAAGTTGGGACATTGTGGAGTGGACAGTCACCTGTCAAACTGGATACTGGACTACCTCACCAACCGACCACAGTATGTGAGGGCACGGGACTGTGTCTCTGACTTGGTGGTCAGCAGCACAGGAGCCCCTCAAGGAACGGTCTTGGCACCGTTCCTCTTCACCCTGTACACTGCTGACTTCATGTACAGCTCACCGACCTGTCACCTCCAGAAGTTCTCTGATGACTCAGCGATTGTCGGCCTCATATCCAATGAGGAGGACAGCGAGTACAGAGAACTTATTCAGGACTTTGTGGACTGGTGTCTGCAGAACCATCTGCAGATAAACGCTGGAAAAACCAAAGAACTGGTGGTGGATTTCCGCAGGTGCAGACACCCCCCTCCATCAGTGAACATCCGCGGTATGAACATCGAGAGTGTGGACTCTTATAAATACCTGGGTGTTCATCTGAACAACAAACTGGACTGGTCAGTCAACACTGCAGCTCTCTACAAGAAAGGCCAGAGCAGACTCTACCTGCTGAGGAGATTGAGGTCCTTTGGAGTGCAGGGAGCGCTCCTGAGGACGTTCTTCGACACAGTGGTGGCATCTGCCATCTTTTATGGAGTGGTCTGCTGGGGCAGTAGCATCTCGACGGCAGATAAGAAGAGACTGGACAAACTCATAAAGAGGGCCGGCTCTGTCCTGGGGTGCTTCTTAGACCCAGTGCAGGTGGTGGGAGACAGGAGGATGACAACCAAGCTGGCATCCATGCTGGAGAACAGCTCCCACCCCATGCATGAGACTCTGGCAGCACTGGGCAGCTCCTTTAGCGACAGGCTGCTTCACCCCAAGTGTGTGAAGGAGCGGTATCGCAGGTCCTTCCTTCCTGCTGCCGTCAGACTACACAACCAACACTGCTCCCAGCGGACCACATACACACACACTTAACTACACACACATGTTCATGTTCAGGGAATACTATGTGCAATATCCCACCCCCATGTGCAATTAAGAGTCTTTTGCTGTAAATAATATTGTTTATTGCTTTTTTAATTCTTATCTATATTGTGTGTATATAGTGTAAATTATTTATTTATCTAAATTTTTGTAACTGAGTGTCCTGCTATCCCTTTCTGCTGTTACACTGTGAATTTCCCCACTGCGGGACTAATAAAGGACTATCTTATCTTATCTTATCTTAATATCACGAGGACACAATGCAATGTGATATCACAATATCATGAGGTATTGTAAGTTCATGATATTGTAAGTCAATATAAAAAAAAAAAGAAAAAAAAAGAGAGAACATGAACATGGCGCGAGAAAGAGAGAACATGAGGTCACAATGCATTGTGAACTTACAATATCATGAGGTCACAATATATCGTTACATCACAATAAAATAAGGTCCTAATGCATTGTAAAATTACAATATCATGAGGTCACAATGCATTATGACATCACAATATCATGGAGTCACCATGCATTGTGACATCACAATATCATCAGGTCACAATGCATTGTGACATCACAATATCATGTGGTCACAATGCATTGTGAGATCAAAATATGATTAGGTCAAAATGCATTGTGACATTACAACATAATGTGGTCACAATGCATTGTGACATCAAAATGTCATGAGGTAAAAATGCCTTGTGACATCACAATATCATGAGGCCACAATGCATTGTGACATCACAATATCATGAGGTCCAATGCATTGTCACATCACTATATCATGACATCACTATATCATGAGGTCACAATGCATTGTGACATCACAATATCATGAGGTCACAATGCATTGTGACATCACAATATCATGAGGTCACAATACATTGTCACGCATTGCATTAACATCACAATATTATGAAGTCTTAATGCATTGTGACATCACTACATCATTACATCACAATATCATGAGGTCACAATGCATTGTGACATCACAATATCATGAGGTCACAATGCATTGTGATATCACAATATCATGAGGTCACAATGCATTGTGACATCACAATATCATGAGGTTACAACACATTGTGTCATAACAATATTATGAGGTCTTAATGCATTGTGACATCACTATATCATGACATCACAATATCATAAGGTCACAATGCATTGTGACATCACAATGTCATGAGGTCACAATGCATTGTGACATCACAATATAATGAGGTCAAAATGCATTGTTACATCAAAATGTCATGAGGTCTTAATGCATTGTCACATCACTATATCATGACATCACAATATTATGAGGTCATAATGCATTGTGACTTCACAATGTCATAAGGTCACAATGCATTGTGACATCACAATGTCATGAGGTCACAATGCAGTGTGACATCACAATGTCATGAGGTCACAATGCATTGTGACATCACAATATCATGAGGTCACAATGCATTGTGACATCACAATATTATGAGGTCTTAATGCATTGTGACAGCACTATATCATGAGGTCACAATGCATTGTGACATCACAATATCATGAGGTCACAATGCATTGTGACATCAGAATATCATGAGGTCACAATGCATTGTGACATCACAATATCATGAGGTCACAATGCATTGTGATATCACAATATCATGAGGTCACAATGCATTGTGACATCACAATATCATGAGGTCACAATGCAGTGTGACATCACAATATCATGAGGTCACAATGCATTGTGACATCATACTGTCACAAGGTAATAATGAATCGTTAAATCACAATATCATGAGGTCACAATGCATCGTGACATCACAATATCATGAGGTCACAATGTATTGTAACATCAAAATAACATGAGGTCACAATGCATTGTGACATCTCAATATCATGAGGTCACAATGCATTGTGACATCACAATATCATAAGGTCACAATGCATTGTGACATCACAATATCATGAGGTCACAATGTATTGTAACATCAAAACAACATGAGGTCACAATGCATTGTGACATCTCAATATCATGAGGTCACAATGCATTGTGACATCACAATATCATAAGGTCACAATGCATTGTGACATCACAATATCATGAGGTCACAATGCATTGTGACGTCACAATATCATGAGGCAACAATGTATCGTTATATGTCAATATCATGAGGTCATAATGCATTGTGACATCACAATATCATGAGGTCACAATGCATTGTGACATCACAATATCATGAGGTTACAACGCATTGTGTCATCACAATATTATGAGGTCTTAATGCATTGTGACATCACTATATCATGACATCACAATATCATCAGATCACAATGCATTGTGGCATCACAATGTCATGAGGTAACAATGCATTGTGACATTACAATATCATGAGGTCAAAATGCATTGTGACATCAAAATGTCATGAGGCCTTAATGCATTGTCACATCACTATATCATGACATCACAATATCATGAGGTCTTAATGCATTATGACACCACAATGTCATGAGGTCACAATGCATTGTGACATCACAATATCATGAGGTCACAATGTATTGTTACATCATACTGTCACGAGGTAATAATGAATCGTTACATCACAATATCATGAGGTCTCAATGCATTGTGATGTCACAATATCATGAGGCCACAATGTATCGTTACATCACAATACCATGAGGTCCTAATGTATTGTAATATCACAACATAATGTGGTCACAATGCATTGTGATATCACAATATCATGAGGTCACAATGCATTGTGACATCACAATATCATAAGGCCACAATGTATCGTTATATGTCAATATCATGAGGTCACAATGCACTGTGACATCACAATATCATGAGGCCACAATGTATCGTTATATGTCAATATCATGAGGTCATAATGCATTGTGACATCACAATATCATGACCTCACAATGCATTGTGACATCACAATATCATGAGGTTACAACGCATTGTGTCATCACAATATTATGAGGTCTTAATACATTGTGACATCACTATATCATGACATCACAATATCATCAGGTCACAATGCATTGTGACATCACAATATCATGAGATCAAAATGCATTGTGACATCAAAATGTCATGAGGCCTTAATGCATTGTCACATCACTATATCATGACAACACAATATCATGAGGTCTTAATGCATTGAGACACCACAATGTCATGAGGTCACAATGTATTGTTACATCATACTGTCACGAGGTAATAATGAATCATTACATCACAATATCATGAGGCCACAATGTATCGTTACATCACAATACCATGAAGGTCCTAATGTATTGTAATATCACAACATAATGTGGTCACAATGCATTGTGACATCACAATGTCATGAGGTCACAATGCATTGTGACATCACAATGTCATGAGGTCTTAATGCATTGTGACATCACTGTATCATGGCATCACAATATCATGAGGTCACAATGTATTGTGACATCACAATATCATGAGGTCACAATGTATTGTTACATCATACTGTCACGAGGTAATAATGAATCGTTAAATCACAATATCATGAGGTCACAATGCATTGTGACATCACAATATCATGAGGTCAATGTATTGTGACATCACAATATCATAAGGACACAAAATATCATTATACGACAATATCATGAGGTCATAAAGCATTTGTTACGTCACAATATCATGATGTCACAATGCATTGTGACATCACAATAACATGAGGTCACAATGCATTGTGACATCACAATATCATGAGGACACAATATATCGTTATACGACAATATCATGAGGTCATAAAGCATTGTTACGTCACAATATCATGAGGCCACAATGTATCGTTATATGTCAATATCATTAGGTCATAATGCATTGTGACATCACAATATTATGAGGTTACAACGCATTGTGTCATCACAATATTATGAGGTCTTAATGTATTGTGACATCACTATATCATGACATCACAATGTCATGAGGTCACAATGCATTGTGACATCACAATGTAATGAGGTCACATTGCATTGTGAAATCACAATATCATGAGGTCACAATGTATTGTTATGTCATACTGTCACGAGGTAATAATGAATCGTTACATCACAATATCAAGAGGTCACAATGCATTGTGACATCACAATATCATAAGGCCACAATGTATCGTTATATAACAATATCATGAGGTCATAATGCATTGTGACATCACAATATCATGAGGTCACAATGCATTGTGACATCACAATATCATGAGGTTACAACGCATTGTGTCATCACAATATTATGAGGTCTTAATGCATTGTGACATCACTATATCATGACATCACAATATCATGAGGTCACAATGCATTGTGACATCACTATATCATGACATCACAATATCATGAGGTCACAATGCATTGTGACATCAATATATCATGAGGTCACAATGCATATTTATTTGAAATGTATCTTTATATGAAAATATCATGATGTCACAATGCATTGTGACATCACAATATCATGAGGTCATAATGCATTGTGTCATCACAATATTATGAGGTCTTAATGCATTGTGACATCACTATATCATGACATCACAATATCATCAGGTCACAATGCATTGTGACATCACAATGTCATGAGGTCACAATGCATTGTGACATCACAATATCATGAGGTCAAAATGCATTGTTACATCAAAATGTCATGGGGTCTTAATGCATTGTCACATCACTATATCATGACATCACAATATTTTGAGATCATAATGCATTGTGACATCACAATGTCATGAGGTCACAATGCATTGTGACATCACAATATCATGAGGTCACAATGCATTGTGACATCAAAATGTCATGAGGTAACAATGCCTTGTGACATCACAATATCATGAGGCCACAATGCATTGTGACATCACAATATCATGAGGTCCAATGCATTGTCACATCACTATATCATGACATCACTATATCATGAGGTCACAATGCATTGTGACATCACAATATCATGAGGTCACAATGCATTGTGACATCACAATGTCATGAGGTCAAAATGCATTGTTACATCAAAATGTCATGAGGTCTTAATGCATTGTCACATCACTATATCATGACATCACAATATTATGAGGTCATAATGCATTGTGACTTCACAATGTCATAAGGTCACAATGCATTGTGACATCACAATGTCATGAGGTCACAATGCAGTGTGACATCACAATATCATGAGGTCACAATGCATTGTGACATCACAATATTATGAGGTCTTAATGCATTGTGACAGCCCTATATCATGAGGTCACAATGCATTGTGACATCACAATATCATGAGGTCACAATGCATTGTGACATCACAATATCATGAGGTCACAATGCATTGTCACGCATTGCATTAATATCACAATATTATGAAGTCTTAATGCATTGTGACATAACTACATCATTACATCACAATATCATGAGGTCACAATGCATTGTGACATCACAATATCATGAGTTCACAATGCATTGTGATATCACAATATCATGAGGTCAAAATGCATTGTTACATCAAAATGTCATGAGGTCTTAATGCATTGTCACATCACTATATCATGACATCACAATGTCATGAGGTCACAATGCATTGTGACCTCACAATGTCATGAGGTCACAATGCATTGTGACATCACAATATCATGAGGTCACAATACATTGTCACGCATTGCATTAACATCACAATATTATGAAGTCTTAATGCACTGTGACATCACTACATCATTACATCACAATATCATGAGGTCACAATGCATTGTGACATCACAATATCATGAGGTCACAATGCATTGTGATATCACAATATCATGAGGTCACAATGCATTGTGACATCACAATATCATGAGGTTACAACACATTGTGTCATAACAATATTATGAGGTCTTAATGCATTGTGACATCACTATATCATGACATCACAATATCATCAGGTCACAATGCATTGTGACATCACAATGTCATGAGGTCAAAATGCATTGTTACATCAAAATGTCATGAGGTCTTAATGCATTGTCACATCACTATATCATGACATCACAATATTATGAGGTCATAATGCATTGTGACTTCACAATGTCATAAGGTCACAATGCATTGTGACATCACAATGTCATGAGGTCACAATGCAGTGTGACATCACAATGTCATGAGGTCACAATGCATTGTGACATCACAATATCATGAGGTCACAATGCATTGTGACATCACAATATTATGAGGTCTTAATGCAGTGTGACATCACAATATCATAATGCCACAATGTATCGTTATATGACAATATCATAATGCCACAATGTATAGTTATATGAAAATATCATGAGGTCACAATGCATTGTGACATCACAATATCATGAGGTCACAATGCAGTGTGACATCACAATATCATGAGGTCACAATGCATTGTGACATCATACTGTCACGAGGTAATAATGAATCGTTAAATCACAATTTCATGAGGTCACAATGCATCGTGACATCACAATATCATGAGGTCACAATGTATTGTAACATCAAAATAACATGAGGTCACAATGCATTGTGACATCTCAATATCATGAGGTCACAATGCATTGTGACATCACAATATCATAAGGTCACAATGCATTGTGACATCACAATATCATGAGGTCACAATGTATTGTGACATCTCAATATCATGAGGTCACAATGCATTGTGACATCACAATATCATAAGGTCACAATGCATTGTGCCATCCAAATATCATCAGGTCACAATGCATTTTGACATCACAACATAATGTGGTCACAATGCATTGATATTGATATCTTGATATTGTGATGTCATAATGCATTGTGACATAACAATATCATGAGGTCACAATGCGTTGTGACATCATAATGTCATGAGGTCACAATTCATTGTGACATCACAATATCAAGAGGTCACAATGCATTGTGCACTGTGCATTGTGCATTGTGCACTGTGGCAGCACTGTGGCAGCACTGTGGCAGCACTGTGAGGATCACCTTCTTCGATTTCTCCAGTGCTTTTAACACCATACAGCCAGGGCTTCTAAAGGACAAGTTGGGACATTGTGGAGTGGAAAGTCACCTGTCAAACTGGATACTGGACTACCTCACCAACCGACCACAGTATGTGAGGGCACGGGACTGTGTCTCTGACTTGGTGGTCAGCAGTACAGGAGCCCCTCAAGGAACGGTCTTGGCACCGTTCCTCTTCACCCTGTACACTGCTGACTTCATGTACAGCTCACCGACCTGTCATCTCCAGAAGTTCTCTGATGACTCAGCGATCGTCGGCCTCATATCCAATGAGGAGGACAGCGAGTACAGAGAACTTATTCAGGACTTTGTGGACTGGTGTCTGCAGAACCATCTGCAGATAAACGCTGGAAAAACCAAAGAACTGGTGGTGGATTTCCGCAGGTGCAGACACCCCCCTCCATCAGTGAACATCCGCGGTATGAACATCGAGAGTGTGGACTCTTATAAATACCTGGGTGTTCATCTGAACAACAAACTGGACTGGTCAGTCAACACTGCAGCTCTCTACAAGAAAGGCCAGAGCAGACTCTACCTGCTGAGGAGATTGAGGTCCTTTGGAGTGCAGGGAGCGCTCCTGAGGACGTTCTTCGACACAGTGGTGGCATCTGCCATCTTTTATGGAGTGGTCTGCTGGGGCAGTAGCATCTCGACGGCAGATAAGAAGAGACTGGACAAACTCATAAAGAGGGCCGGCTCTGTCCTGGGGTGCTTCTTAGACCCAGTGCAGGTGGTGGGAGACAGGAGGATGACAACCAAGCTGGCATCCATGCTGGAGAACAGCTCCCACCCCATGCATGAGACTCTGGCAGCACTGGGCAGCTCCTTTAGCGAGAGGCTGCTTCACCCCAAGTGTGTGAAGGAGCGGTATCGCAGGTCCTTCCTTCCTGCTGCCGTCAGACTACACAACCAACACTGCTCCCAGCGGACCACATACACACACACTTAACTACACACACATGTTCATGTTCAGGGAATACTATGTGCAATATCCCACCCCCATGTGCAATTAAGAGTCTTTTGCTGTAAATAATATTGTTTATTGCTTTTTTAATTCTTATCTATATTGTGTGTATATAGTGTAAATTATTTATTTATCTACATTTTTGTAACTGAGTGTCCTGCTATCCCTTTCTGCTGTTACACTGTGAATTTCCCCACTGCGGGACTAATAAAGGACTATCTTATCTTATCTTATCTTAATATCACGAGGACACAATGCAATGTCATATCACAATATCATGAGGTATTGTAAGTTCATGATATTGTAAGTCAATATAAAAAAAAAAGAAAAAAAAAGAGAGAACATGAACATGGCGCGAGAAAGAGAGAACATGAGGTCACAATGCATTGTGAACTTACAATATCATGAGGTCACAATATATCGTTACATCACAATAAAATAAGGTCCTAATGCATTGTAACATTACAATATCATCAGGTCACAATGCATTATGACATCACAATATCATGGAGTCACCATGCATTGTGACATCACAATATCATCAGGTCACAATGCATTGTGACATCACAATATCATGAGCTCACAATGCATTGTGAGATCAAAATATGATTAGGTAAAAATGCATTGTGACATTACAACATAATGTGGTCACAATGCATTGTGACATCAAAATGTCATGAGGTAACAATGCCTTGTGACATCACAATATCATGAGGCCACAATGCATTGTGACATCACAATATCATGAGGTCACAATGCATTGTGACATCACAATATCATGAGGTCACAATACATTGTGACATCACAATATAATGAGGTCACAATACATTGTCACGCATTGCATTAACATCACAATATTATGAAGTCTTAATGCATTGTGACATCACTACATCATTACATCACAATATCATGAGGTCACAATGCATTGTGACATCACAATATCATGAGGTCACAATGCATTGTGATATCACAATATCATGAGGTCACAATGCATTGTGACATCACAATATCATGAGGTTACAACACATTGTGTCATCACAATATTATGAGGTCTTAATGCATTGTGACATCACTATATCATGACATCACAATATCATCAGGTCACAATGCATTGTGACATCACAATGTCATGAGGTCACAATGCATTGTGACATCACAATATAATGAGGTCAAAATGCATTGTTACATCAAAATGTCATGAGGTCTTAATGCATTGTCACATCACTATATCATGACATCACAATATTATGAGGTCATAATGCATTGTGACTTCACAATGTCATGAGGTCACAATGCATTGTGACGTCACAATGTCATGAGGTCACAATGCAGTGTGACATCACAATGTTATGAGGTCACAATGCATTGTGACATCACAATATCATGAGGTCACAATGCATTGTGACATCACAATATTATGAGGTCTTAATGCATTGTGACAGCACTATATCATGAGGTCACAATGCATTGTGACATCACAATATCATGAGGTCACAATGCATTGTGACATCACAATATCATGAGGTCACAATGCATTGTGATATCACAATATCATGAGGTCAAAATGCATTGTTACATCAAAATGTCATGAGGTCCTAATGCATTGTCACATCACTATATCATGACATCACAATATTATGAGGTCATAATGCATTGTGACATCACAATGTCATGAGGTCACAATGCATTGTGACATCACAATGTCATGAGGTCACAATGCAGTGTAACATCACAATGTCATGAGGTCACAATGCATATTTATTTGAAATGTATCTTTATATGAAAATATCATGATGTCACAATATCATGAGGCCACGTTGAATCGTTATATGACAATATCATGAGGTCTTAATGCATTGTGACATTACAATATCATGATATTGTGACGTAACAATGCATTGTGACCTCATGATACTGTGATGTCACAATGCATTATGACCTCATATTGTGATGTCACAATGCATTGTGACCTCATTATGTTGTGATCTCACAGTGCATTATGACCTCATTACATTTTGTGATGTCACAATGCAGAGGTCGGTGAGCTGTACATGAAGTCAGCAGTGTACAGGGTGAAGAGGAACGGTGCCAAGACCGTTCCTTGAGGGGCTCCTGTGCTGCTGACCACCAAGTCAGAGACACAGTCCCATGCCCTCACATACTGTGGTCGGTTGGTGAGGTAGTCCAGTATTCGACAGGTGACTGTCCACTCCACAGTGTCCCAGCTTGTCCTTTAGGAGCCCTGGCTGTTTGGTGTTAAAAGCACTGGAGAAATCGAAGAAGGTGATCCTCACAGTGCTGCCAGGCTTCTCCAGGTGAGAAAGAGCTCTGTGTAGAAGATAGATGACAGCATCATCCACCCCGACACCAGGCTGGTAGGCAAACTGAAGAGGGTCCATGGATGGGCTCACCAGAGGGTGGATGTGGTTGAGGACCAGCCTCTCCAGTGACTTCATCAGATGAGAAGTCAGTGCCACCGGCCTGTAGCTGTTTAGGTCCTTTGGGTGCTGTGTTTTGGGCACAGGTACCACACAAGATGTTTTCCACAGCTGTGGTACTCTTCCCAGTTTCAGGCTCATATGCTCAACTACCCTGCACAGCTGATCTGCGCAGGACTTGAGGAGCCTGGCGCTGATTCCATCAGGACCTGTAGCTTTCTTTGTCTTGATCTTCCTCAGCTCATTTCTCACATGGGTTGTTGTGAAGGACAGGTTGGAGCAGGGGGGCTGGGTGCTGGAATGTGTGAATGGGTGCCAGACGATGAGCCATTAGAGGATGATGATGATGATGATGACTGTGAGCCAAAAGTTGTGAGAGAAGGGGGAGGACAGCATGATGGTAGTGCTGCTGAGTGGGGATACAGCAGGGGTCTTTGTAGGGGGGGAGGGCTAGGTGATCAAATCTGTTGAAAAATAGATTGAGATCATTCACCCACTTTTGGTCCCTCGCCACCTGGGAGTTGGACTTTGTGTGGCCAGATATGGTTTTAAGGCCTTTCCAAACTCCCCTGACGTTGTTCTGCTGCAACTGTTCCTCCAGCTTCTTCCTGTAGCTGGCTTTCCCCGCCCTGATCTTCCTTCTCAGTTCCCTTTGCACAGCTTTCAGCTCATCCTTATCACCAGATCTCTTTTTCGCTTTCAACGATGCATTGTGATCATGAGGTCACAATGCATTGTTACATCATACAGTCACGAAGCTACAATGCATCGTTACATCACAATATCATGAGGTCACAATACATTGTGACATCACAATATCATCAGGCAACAATGTATCGTTATATGACAATATAATGAGAAAATAAAGCATTGTTACATCACAATATTATGAATTCACAATGCATTGTGGCATCACAATATCATGAGGTCACAAAGCATTGTGACATCACAATATCATGAAGTCATAATGCATTGTGAAATCACAAAATCATGAGGTCACAATGCATTGTGACATCACAATATCATGAGGTCACAATGCATTGTGATATCACAATATCATGAGGTCAAAATGCATTGTTACATCAAAATGTCATGAGGTCTTAATGCATTGTCACATCACTATATCATGACATCACAATATTATGAGGTCATAATGCATTGTGACATCACAATGTCATGAGGTCACAATGCATTGTGACATCACAATATCATGAGGTCACAATGCATTGTGACATCACAATATTATGAGGTCTTAATGCATTGTGACATCACAATATCATAATGCCACAATGTATCGTTATATGACAATATCATAATGCCACAATGTATAGTTATATGAAAATATCATGAGGTCACAATGCATTGTGACATCACAATATTATGAGGTCTTAATGCATTGTGACATCACAATATCATAATGCCACAATGTATCGTTATATGACAATATCATAATGCCACAATGTATAGTTATATGAAAATATCATGAGGTCACAATGCATTGTGACATCACAATATCATGAGGTCACAATGCAGTGTGACATCACAATATCATGAGGTCACAATGCATTGTGACATCATACTGTCACGAGGTAATAATGAATCGTTAAATCACAATTTCATGAGGTCACAATGCATCGTGACATCACAATATCATGAGGTCACAATGTATTGTAACATCAAAATAACATGAGGTCACAATGCATTGTGACATCTCAATATCATGAGGTCACAATGCATTGTGACATCACAATATCATAAGGTCACAATGCATTGTGACATCACAATATCATGGGGTCACAATGCATTGTGCCATCCAAATATCATCAGGTCACAATGCATTTTGACATCACAACATAATGTGGTCACAATGCATTGATATTGATATCTTGATATTGTGATGTCATAATGCATTGTGACATAACAATATCATGAGGTCACAATGCGTTGTGACATCATAATGTCATGAGGTCACAATTCATTGTGACATCACAATATCAAGAGGTCACAATGCATTGTGCACTGTGCATTGTGCATTGTGCACTGTGGCAGCACTGTGGCAGCACTGTGGCAGCACTGTGAGGATCACCTTCTTCGATTTCTCCAGTGCTTTTAACACCATACAGCCAGGGCTTCTAAAGGACAAGTTGGGACATTGTGGAGTGGACAGTCACCTGTCAAACTGGATACTGGACTACCTCACCAACCGACCACAGTATGTGAGGGCACGGGACTGTGTCTCTGACTTGGTGGTCAGCAGCACAGGAGCCCCTCAAGGAACGGTCTTGGCACCGTTCCTCTTCACCCTGTACACTGCTGACTTCATGTACAGCTCACCGACCTGTCATCTCCAGAAGTTCTCTGATGACTCAGCGATCGTCGGCCTCATATCCAATGAGGAGGACAGCGAGTACAGAGAACTTATTCAGGACTTTGTGGACTGGTGTCTGCAGAACCATCTGCAGATAAACGCTGGAAAAACCAAAGAACTGGTGGTGGATTTCCGCAGGTGCAGACACCCCCCTCCATCAGTGAACATCCGCGGTATGAACATCGAGAGTGTGGACTCTTATAAATACCTGGGTGTTCATCTGAACAACAAACTGGACTGGTCAGTCAACACTGCAGCTCTCTACAAGAAAGGCCAGAGCAGACTCTACCTGCTGAGGAGATTGAGGTCCTTTGGAGTGCAGGGAGCGCTCCTGAGGACGTTCTTCGACACAGTGGTGGCATCTGCCATCTTTTATGGAGTGGTCTGCTGGGGCAGTAGCATCTCGACGGCAGATAAGAAGAGACTGGACAAACTCATAAAGAGGGCCGGCTCTGTCCTGGGGTGCTTCTTAGACCCAGTGCAGGTGGTGGGAGACAGGAGGATGACAACCAAGCTGGCATCCATGCTGGAGAACAGCTCCCACCCCATGCATGAGACTCTGGCAGCACTGGGCAGCTCCTTTAGCGAGAGGCTGCTTCACCCCAAGTGTGTGAAGGAGCGGTATCGCAGGTCCTTCCTTCCTGCTGCCGTCAGACTACACAACCAACACTGCTCCCAGCGGACCACATACACACACACTTAACTACACACACATGTTCATGTTCAGGGAATACTATGTGCAATATCCCACCCCCATGTGCAATTAAGAGTCTTTTGCTGTAAATAATATTGTTTATTGCTTTTTTAATTCTTATCTATATTGTGTGTATATAGTGTAAATTATTTATTTATCTAAATTTTTGTAACTGAGTGTCCTGCTATCCCTTTCTGCTGTTACACTGTGAATTTCCCCACTGCGGGACTAATAAAGGACTATCTTATCTTATCTTATCTTAATATCACGAGGACACAATGCAATGTCATATCACAATATCATGAGGTATTGTAAGTTCATGATATTGTAAGTCAATATAAAAAAAAAAGAAAAAAAAAGAGAGAACATGAACATGGCGCGAGAAAGAGAGAACATGAGGTCACAATGCATTGTGAACTTACAATATCATGAGGTCACAATATATCGTTACATCACAATAAAATAAGGTCCTAATGCATTGTAACATTACAATATCATCAGGTCACAATGCATTATGACATCACAATATCATGGAGTCACCATGCATTGTGACATCACAATATCATCAGGTCACAATGCATTGTGACATCACAATATCATGAGCTCACAATGCATTGTGAGATCAAAATATGATTAGGTAAAAATGCATTGTGACATTACAACATAATGTGGTCACAATGCATTGTGACATCAAAATGTCATGAGGTAACAATGCCTTGTGACATCACAATATCATGAGGCCACAATGCATTGTGACATCACAATATCATGAGGTCACAATGCATTGTGACATCACAATATCATGAGGTCACAATACATTGTGACATCACAATATAATGAGGTCACAATACATTGTCACGCATTGCATTAACATCACAATATTATGAAGTCTTAATGCATTGTGACATCACTACATCATTACATCACAATATCATGAGGTCACAATGCATTGTGACATCACAATATCATGAGGTCACAATGCATTGTGATATCACAATATCATGAGGTCACAATGCATTGTGACATCACAATATCATGAGGTTACAACACATTGTGTCATCACAATATTATGAGGTCTTAATGCATTGTGACATCACTATATCATGACATCACAATATCATCAGGTCACAATGCATTGTGACATCACAATGTCATGAGGTCACAATGCATTGTGACATCACAATATAATGAGGTCAAAATGCATTGTTACATCAAAATGTCATGAGGTCTTAATGCATTGTCACATCACTATATCATGACATCACAATATTATGAGGTCATAATGCATTGTGACTTCACAATGTCATGAGGTCACAATGCATTGTGACATCACAATGTCATGAGGTCACAATGCAGTGTGACATCACAATGTTATGAGGTCACAATGCATTGTGACATCACAATATCATGAGGTCACAATGCATTGTGACATCACAATATTATGAGGTCTTAATGCATTGTGACAGCACTATATCATGAGGTCACAATGCATTGTGACATCACAATATCATGAGGTCACAATGCATTGTGACATCACAATATCATGAGGTCACAATGCATTGTGATATCACAATATCATGAGGTCAAAATGCATTGTTACATCAAAATGTCATGAGGTCCTAATGCATTGTCACATCACTATATCATGACATCACAATATTATGAGGTCATAATGCATTGTGACATCACAATGTCATGAGGTCACAATGCATTGTGACATCACAATGTCATGAGGTCACAATGCAGTGTAACATCACAATGTCATGAGGTCACAATGCATATTTATTTGAAATGTATCTTTATATGAAAATATCATGATGTCACAATATCATGAGGCCACGTTGAATCGTTATATGACAATATCATGAGGTCTTAATGCATTGTGACATTACAATATCATGATATTGTGACGTAACAATGCATTGTGACCTCATGATACTGTGATGTCACAATGCATTATGACCTCATATTGTGATGTCACAATGCATTGTGACCTCATTATGTTGTGATCTCACAGTGCATTATGACCTCATAATATTGTGATGTCATGATATAGTGATGTGACAATGCATTAGGACCTCATGACATTTTGATGTAACAATGCATTTTGACCTCATGATATTGTGATATCACAATGCATTGTGACCTCATGATATTGTGATGTCACAATGCATTGTGACCTCATGATATTGTGATGTCACAATGCATTGTGACCTCATGATATAGTGCTGTCACAATGCATTAAGACCTCATAATATTGTGATGTCACAATGCATTGTGACCTCATGATATTGTGATGTCACAATGCATTGTGACCTCATAACATTGTGATGTCACACTGCATTGTGACCTCATGACATTGTGATGTCACAATGCATTGTGACCTCATGACATTGTGAAGTCACAATGCATTATGACCTCATAATATTGTGATGTCATGATATAGTGATGTGACAATGCATTAAGACCTCATGACATTTTGATGTAACAATGCATTTTGACCTCATTATATTGTGATGTCACAATGCATTGTGACCTCATGACATTGTGATGTCACAATGCATTGTGACCTGATGATATTGTGATGTCATGATATAGTGATGTCACAATGCATTAAGACCTCATAATATTGTGATGACACAATGTGTTGTAACCTCATGATATTGTGATGTCACAATGCATTGTGACCTCATGATATTGTGATATCACAATGCATTGTGACCTCATGATATTGTGATGTCACAATGCATTGTGACCTCATGATATTGTGATGTAATGATGTAGTGATGTCACAATGCATTAAGACTTCATAATATTGTGATGTTAATGCAATGCGTGACAATGTATTGTGACCTCATTACATTTTGTGATGTCACAATGCAGAGGTCGGTGAGCTGTACATGAAGTCAGCAGTGTACAGGGTGAAGAGGAACGGTGCCAAGACCGTTCCTTGAGGGGCTCCTGTGCTGCTGACCACCAAGTCAGAGACACAGTCCCATGCCCTCACATACTGTGGTCGGTTGGTGAGGTAGTCCAGTATTCGACAGGTGACTGTCCACTCCACAGTGTCCCAGCTTGTCCTTTAGGAGCCCTGGCTGTTTGGTGTTAAAAGCACTGGAGAAATCGAAGAAGGTGATCCTCACAGTGCTGCCAGGCTTCTCCAGGTGAGAAAGAGCTCTGTGTAGAAGATAGATGACAGCATCATCCACCCCGACACCAGGCTGGTAGGCAAACTGAAGAGGGTCCATGGATGGGCTCACCAGAGGGTGGATGTGGTTGAGGACCAGCCTCTCCAGTGACTTCATCAGATGAGAAGTCAGTGCCACCGGCCTGTAGCTGTTTAGGTCCTTTGGGTGCTGTGTTTTGGGCACAGGTACCACACAAGATGTTTTCCACAGCTGTGGTACTCTTCCCAGTTTCAGGCTCATATGCTCAACTACCCTGCACAGCTGATCTGCGCAGGACTTGAGGAGCCTGGCGCTGATTCCATCAGGACCTGTAGCTTTCTTTGTCTTGATCTTCCTCAGCTCATTTCTCACATGGGTTGTTGTGAAGGACAGGTTGGAGCAGGGGGGCTGGGTGCTGGAATGTGTGAATGGGTGCCAGACGATGAGCCATTAGAGGATGATGATGATGATGATGACTGTGAGCCAAAAGTTGTGAGAGAAGGGGGAGGACAGCATGATGGTAGTGCTGCTGAGTGGGGATACAGCAGGGGTCTTTGTAGGGGGGGAGGGCTAGGTGATCAAATCTGTTGAAAAATAGATTGAGATCATTCACCCACTTTTGGTCCCTCGCCACCTGGGAGTTGGACTTTGTGTGGCCAGATATGGTTTTAAGGCCTTTCCAAACTCCCCTGACGTTGTTCTGCTGCAACTGTTCCTCCAGCTTCTTCCTGTAGCTGGCTTTCCCCGCCCTGATCTTCCTTCTCAGTTCCCTTTGCACAGCTTTCAGCTCATCCTTATCACCAGATCTCTTTTTCGCTTTCAACGATGCATTGTGATCATGAGGTCACAATGCATTGTTACATCATACAGTCACGAAGCTACAATGCATCGTTACATCACAATATCATGAGGTCACAATACATTGTGACATCACAATATCATCAGGCAACAATGTATCGTTATATGACAATATAATGAGAAAATAAAGCATTGTTACATCACAATATTATGAATTCACAATGCATTGTGGCATCACAATATCATGAGGTCACAAAGCATTGTGACATCACAATATCATGAAGTCATAATGCATTGTGAAATCACAAAATCATGAGGTCACAATGCATTGTGACATCACAATATCATGAGGTCACAATGCATTGTGATATCACAATATCATGAGGTCAAAATGCATTGTTACATCAAAATGTCATGAGGTCTTAATGCATTGTCACATCACTATATCATGACATCACAATATTATGAGGTCATAATGCATTGTGACATCACAATGTCATGAGGTCACAATGCATTGTGACATCACAATATCATGAGGTCACAATGCATTGTGACATCACAATATTATGAGGTCTTAATGCATTGTGACATCACAATATCATAATGCCACAATGTATCGTTATATGACAATATCATAATGCCACAATGTATAGTTATATGAAAATATCATGAGGTCACAATGCATTGTGACATCACAATATTATGAGGTCTTAATGCATTGTGACATCACAATATCATAATGCCACAATGTATCGTTATATGACAATATCATAATGCCACAATGTATAGTTATATGAAAATATCATGAGGTCACAATGCATTGTGACATCACAATATCATGAGGTCACAATGCAGTGTGACATCACAATATCATGAGGTCACAATGCATTGTGACATCATACTGTCACGAGGTAATAATGAATCGTTAAATCACAATTTCATGAGGTCACAATGCATCGTGACATCACAATATCATGAGGTCACAATGTATTGTAACATCAAAATAACATGAGGTCACAATGCATTGTGACATCTCAATATCATGAGGTCACAATGCATTGTGACATCACAATATCATAAGGTCACAATGCATTGTGACATCACAATATCATGGGGTCACAATGCATTGTGCCATCCAAATATCATCAGGTCACAATGCATTTTGACATCACAACATAATGTGGTCACAATGCATTGATATTGATATCTTGATATTGTGATGTCATAATGCATTGTGACATAACAATATCATGAGGTCACAATGCGTTGTGACATCATAATGTCATGAGGTCACAATTCATTGTGACATCACAATATCAAGAGGTCACAATGCATTGTGCACTGTGCATTGTGCATTGTGCACTGTGGCAGCACTGTGGCAGCACTGTGGCAGCACTGTGAGGATCACCTTCTTCGATTTCTCCAGTGCTTTTAACACCATACAGCCAGGGCTTCTAAAGGACAAGTTGGGACATTGTGGAGTGGACAGTCACCTGTCAAACTGGATACTGGACTACCTCACCAACCGACCACAGTATGTGAGGGCACGGGACTGTGTCTCTGACTTGGTGGTCAGCAGCACAGGAGCCCCTCAAGGAACGGTCTTGGCACCGTTCCTCTTCACCCTGTACACTGCTGACTTCATGTACAGCTCACCGACCTGTCATCTCCAGAAGTTCTCTGATGACTCAGCGATCGTCGGCCTCATATCCAATGAGGAGGACAGCGAGTACAGAGAACTTATTCAGGACTTTGTGGACTGGTGTCTGCAGAACCATCTGCAGATAAACGCTGGAAAAACCAAAGAACTGGTGGTGGATTTCCGCAGGTGCAGACACCCCCCTCCATCAGTGAACATCCGCGGTATGAACATCGAGAGTGTGGACTCTTATAAATACCTGGGTGTTCATCTGAACAACAAACTGGACTGGTCAGTCAACACTGCAGCTCTCTACAAGAAAGGCCAGAGCAGACTCTACCTGCTGAGGAGATTGAGGTCCTTTGGAGTGCAGGGAGCGCTCCTGAGGACGTTCTTCGACACAGTGGTGGCATCTGCCATCTTTTATGGAGTGGTCTGCTGGGGCAGTAGCATCTCGACGGCAGATAAGAAGAGACTGGACAAACTCATAAAGAGGGCCGGCTCTGTCCTGGGGTGCTTCTTAGACCCAGTGCAGGTGGTGGGAGACAGGAGGATGACAACCAAGCTGGCATCCATGCTGGAGAACAGCTCCCACCCCATGCATGAGACTCTGGCAGCACTGGGCAGCTCCTTTAGCGAGAGGCTGCTTCACCCCAAGTGTGTGAAGGAGCGGTATCGCAGGTCCTTCCTTCCTGCTGCCGTCAGACTACACAACCAACACTGCTCCCAGCGGACCACATACACACACACTTAACTACACACACATGTTCATGTTCAGGGAATACTATGTGCAATATCCCACCCCCATGTGCAATTAAGAGTCTTTTGCTGTAAATAATATTGTTTATTGCTTTTTTAATTCTTATCTATATTGTGTGTATATAGTGTAAATTATTTATTTATCTAAATTTTTGTAACTGAGTGTCCTGCTATCCCTTTCTGCTGTTACACTGTGAATTTCCCCACTGCGGGACTAATAAAGGACTATCTTATCTTATCTTATCTTAATATCACGAGGACACAATGCAATGTCATATCACAATATCATGAGGTATTGTAAGTTCATGATATTGTAAGTCAATATAAAAAAAAAAGAAAAAAAAAGAGAGAACATGAACATGGCGCGAGAAAGAGAGAACATGAGGTCACAATGCATTGTGAACTTACAATATCATGAGGTCACAATATATCGTTACATCACAATAAAATAAGGTCCTAATGCATTGTAACATTACAATATCATCAGGTCACAATGCATTATGACATCACAATATCATGGAGTTACCATGCATTGTGACATCACAATATCATCAGGTCACAATGCATTGTGACATCAAAATATCATGAGGTCACAATGCATTGTGAGATCAAAATATCATTAGGTCAAAATGCATTGTGACATTACAACATAATGTGGTCACAATGCATTGTGACATCAAAATGTCATGAGGTAACAATGCATTGTGATATCACAATATCATGAGGTCACAATGCATTGTGACATCACAATATCATGAGGTTACAACACATTGTGTCATCACAATATTATGAGGTCTTAATGCATTGTGACATCACTATATCATGACATCACAATATCATCAGGTCACAATGCATTGTGACATCACAATGTCATGAGGTCACAATGCATTGTGACATCACAATATAATGAGGTCAAAATGCATTGTTACATCAAAATGTCATGAGGTCTTAATGCATTGTCACATCACTATATCATGACATCACAATATTATGAGGTCACAATGCATTGTGACTTCACAATGTCATGAGGTCACAATGCATTGTGACATCACAATGTCATGAGGTCACAATGCAGTGTGACATCACAATGTCATGAGGTCACAATGCATTGTGACATCACAATATCATGAGGTCACAATGCATTGTGACATCACAATATTATGAGGTCTTAATGCATTGTGACAGCACTATATCATGAGGTCACAATGTATTGTGACATCACAATATCATGAGGTCACAATGCATTGTGACGTCACAATATCATGAGGTCACAATGCATTGTGATATCACAATATCATGAGGTCAAAATGCATTGTTACATCAAAATGTCATGAGGTCCTAATGCATTGTCACATCACTATATCATGACATCACAATATTATGAGGTCATAATGCATTGTGACATCACAATGTCATGAGGTCACAATGCATTGTGACATCACAATGTCATGAGGTCACAATGCAGTGTAACATCACAATGTCATGAGGTCACAATGCATATTTATTTGAAATGTATCTTTATATGAAAATGTCATGATGTCACAATATCATGAGGCCACGTTGAATCGGTATATGACAATATCATGAGGTCTTAATGCATTGTGACATTACAATATCATGATATTGTGATGTAACAATGCATTGTGACCTCATGATACTGTGATGTCACAATGCATTATGACCTCATATTGTGATGTCACAATGCATTGTGACCTCACAGTGCATTATGACCTCATTACATTTTGTGATGTCACAATGTAGAGGTCGGTGAGCTGTACATGAAGTCAGCAGTGTACAGGGTGAAGAGGAACGGTGCCAAGACCGTTCCTTGCGGGGCTCCTGTGCTGCTGACCACCAAGTCAGAGACACAGTCCCATGCCCTCACATACTGTGGTCGGTTGGTGAGGTAGTCCAGTATTCGACAGGTGACTGTCCACTCCACAGTGTCCCAGCTTGTCCTTTAGGAGCCCTGGCTGTTTGGTGTTAAAAGCACTGGAGAAATCGAAGAAGGTGATCCTCACAGTGCTGCCAGGCTTCTCCAGGTGAGAAAGAGCTCTGTGTAGAAGATAGATGACAGCATCATCCACCCCGACACCAGGCTGGTAGGCAAACTGAAGAGGGTCCATGGATGGGCTCACCAGAGGGTGGATGTGGTTGAGGACCAGCCTCTCCAGTGACTTCATCAGATGAGAAGTCAGTGCCACCGGCCTGTAGCTGTTTAGGTCCTTTGGGTGCTGTGTTTTGGGCACAGGTACCACACAAGATGTTTTCCACAGCTGTGGTACTCTTTCCAGTTTCAGGCTCATATGCTCAACTACCCTGCACAGCTGATCTGCGCAGGACTTGAGGAGCCTGGCACTGATTCCATCAGGACCTGTAGCTTTCTTTGTCTTGATCTTCCTCAGCTCATTTCTCACATGGGTTGTTGTGAAGGACAGGTTGGAGCAGGGGGGCTGGGTGCTGGAATGTGTGAATGGGTGCCAGACGATGAGCCATTAGAGGATGATGATGATGATGATGACTGTGAGCCAAAAGTTGTGAGAGAAGGGGGAGGACAGCATGATGGTAGTGCTGCTGAGTGGGGATACAGCAGGGGTCTTTGTATGGGGGGAGGGCTAGGTGATCAAATCTGTTGAAAAATAGATTGAGATCATTCACCCACTTTTGGTCCCTCGCCACCTGGGAGTTGGACTTTGTGTGGCCAGATATGGTTTTAAGGCCTTTCCAAACTCCCCTGACGTTGTTCTGCTGCAACTGTTCCTCCAGCTTCTTCCTGTAGCTGGCTTTCCCCGCCCTGATCTTCCTTCTCAGTTCCCTCTGCACAGCTTTCAGCTCATCCTTATCACCAGATCTCTTTTTCGCTTTCAACGATGCATTGTGATCATGAGGTCACAATGCATTGTTACATCATACAGTCACGAAGCTACAATGCATCGTTACATCACAATATCATGAGGTCACAATACATTGTGACATCACAATATCATCAGGCAACAATGTATCGTTATATGACAATATAATGAGAAAATAAAGCATTGTTACATCACAATATTATGAACTCACAATGCATTGTGGCATCACAATATCATGAGGTCACAAAGCATTGTGACATCACAATATCATGAAGTCACAATGCATTGTGACATCACAATATCATGGTCACAATGTATCGTTATATCACAATATCATGAGGTCATAATGCATTGTGACATCACAATGCCATGAAGTCTTAATGCATTGTGACATCACTATATCATGACATCACAATATCATGAGGTCACAATGTATTGTGACATCACAATATCATGAGGTCACAATGTATTGTTACATAATACTGTCACGAGGTAATAATGAATCGTTAAATCACAATATCATGAGGTCACAATGCATCGTGACATCACAATATCATGAGGTCACAATGCATCGTGACATCACAATATCATGAGGTCACAATGTATTGTAACATCACAATATCATAAGGTCACAATGCATTGTGACATCACAATATCATGAGGTCACAATGCATTGTGACATCACAATATCATGAGGTCACAATGCATTGTGACGTCACAATATCATGAGGCCACAATGTATCGTTATATGTCAATATCATGAGGTCATAATGCATTGTGACATCACAATATCATGAGGTTACAACGCATTGTGTCATCACAATATTATGAGGTCTTAATGCATTGTGACATCACTATATCATGACATCATAATATCATCAGGTCACAATGCATTGTGACATCACAATGTCATGAGGTCACAATGCATTGTGACATCACAATATCATGAGGTCAAAATGCATTGTGACATCAAAATGTCATGAGGCCTTAATGCATTGTGACATCACTATATCATGACATCACAATATCATAAGGTCTTATTGCATTGTGACACCACAATGTCATGAGGTCACAATGCATTGTGACATCACAATATCATGAGGTCACAATGTATTGTTACATCACACTGTCACGAGGTAATAATGAATCATTACATCACAATATCATGAGGTCACAATGCATTGTGACATCACAATATCATAAGGCCACAATGTATCGTTATACGACAATATCATGCGGTCATAAAGCATTGTTACGTCACAATATCATGATGTCACAATGCATTGTGACGTCACAATATCATGAGGTCACAATGCATTGTGACGTCACAATATCATGAGGTCACAATGCATTGTGACATCACAATATCATGAGGTCACAATGTATTGTGACATCACAATATCATAAGGACACAATATATCGTTATACGACAATATCATGAGGTCATAAAGCATTGTTACGTCACAATATCATGAGGCCACAATGTATCGTTATATGTCAATATCATTAGGTCATAATGCATTGTGACATCACAATATCATGTGGTCACAATGCATTGTGACATCACAATGTAATGAGGTCACAATGCATTGTGACATCACAATATCATGAGGTCACAATGTATTGTTACATCATACTGTCACGAGGTAATAATGAATCGTTACATCACAATATCAGGAGGTCACAATGCGTTGTAACCTCATGATATTGTGATGTCACAATGCATTGTGACCTCATGATATTGTGATGTCATAATGCATTGTGACATCACAATATCATGAGGTCACAATGCATTGTGACATCACAATATCATGAGGTTACAACGCATTGTGACATCACAATATTATGAGGTCTTAATCCATTGTGACATCACTATATCATGACATCACAATATCATGAGGTCACAATGCATATTTATTTGAAATGTATCTTTATATGAAAATATCATGATGTCACAATGCATTGTGACATCACAATATCATGAGGTCATAATGCATTGTGACATCACAATATCATGAGGTCACAATGCATTGTGACATCACAATATCATGAGGTCACAATGCATTGTGACATCACTATATCATGAGGTCACAATGCATATTTATTTGAAATGTATCTTTATATGAAAATATCATGATGTCACAATATCATGAGGCCACGTTGAATCGTTATATGACAATATCATGAGGTCTTAATGCATTGTGACATTACAATATCATGATATTGTGACGTCACAATGCATTGTGACCTCATGATACTGTGATGTCATAATGTATTATAACCTCATATTGTGATGTCACAATGCATTGTGACCTCATTATGTTGTGATCTCACAGTGCATTATGACCTCATTACATTTTGTGATGTCACAATGCAGAGGTCGGTGAGCTGTATACGAAGTCAGCAGTGTACAGGGTGAAGAGGAACGGTGCCAAGACCGTTCCTTGAGGGGCTCCTGTGCTGCTTACCACCAAGTCAGAGACACAGTCCCATGCCCTCACATACTGTGGTCGGTTGGTGTGGTAGTCCAGTATTCGACAGGTGACTGTCCACTCCACAGTGTCCCAGCTTGTCCTTTAGGAGCCCTGGCTGTTTGGTGTTAAAAGCACTGGAGAAATCGAAGAAGGTGATCCTCACAGTGCTGCCAGGCTTCTCCAGGTGAGAAAGAGCTCTGTGTAGAAGATAGATGACAGCATCATCCACCCCGACACCAGGCTGGTAGGCAAACTGAAGAGGGTCCATGGATGGGCTCACCAGAGGGTGGATGTGGTTGAGGACTAGCCTCTCCAGGGACTTCATCAGATGAGAAGTCAGTGCCACCGGCCTGTAGCTGTTTAGGTCCTTTGGGTGCTGTGTTTTGGGCACAGGTACCACACAAGATGTTTTCCACAGCTGTGGTACTCTTCCCAGTTTCAGGCTCATATGCTCAACTACCCTGCACAGCTGATCTGCGCAGGACTTGAGGAGCCTGGCACTGATTCCATCAGGACCTGTAGCTTTCTTTGTCTTGATCTTCCTCAGCTCATTTCTCACATGGGTTGTTGTGAAGGACAGGTTGGAGCAGGGGGGCTGGGTGCTGGAATGTGTGAATGGGTGCCAGACGATGAGCCATTAGAGGATGATGATGATGATGATGACTGTGAGCCAAAAGTTGTGAGAGAAGGGGGAGGACAGCATGATGGTAGTGCTGCTGAGTGGGGATACAGCAGGGGTCTGTGTAGGGGGGCAGGGCTAGGTGATTGATCAAATCTGTTGAAAAATAGATTGAGATCATTCACCCACTTTTGGTCCCTCGCCACCTGGGAGTTGGACTTGATATGGTTTTAAGGCCTTTCCAAACTCCCCTGACGTTGTTCTGCTGCAACTGCTCCTCCAGCTTCTTCCTGTAGCTGGCTTTCCCCGCCCTGATCTTCCTTCTCAGTCCCCTCTGCACAGCTTTCAGCTCATCCTTATCACCAGATCTCTTTTTCGCTTTCAACGATGCATTGTGATCATGAGGTCACAATGCATTGTTACATCATACAGTCACAAAGCTACAATGCATCGTTACATCACAATATCATGAGGTCACAATGCATTGTGACATCACAATATCATCAGGCCACAATGTATCGTTATATGACAATATCATGAGAAAATAAAGCATTGTGACATCACAATATCATGAACTCACAATGCATTGTGGCATCACAATATCATGAGGTCACAATGCATTGTGACATCACAATATCATGAGGTCACAATGCATTGTGAAATCACAATATCATGAGGTCACAATGCATTGTGACATCACAATATCATGAGGTCAGAAAGTATCGTTACATGACACTATCATGAGGTCATAATGCATCGTTAGATCCCAATATCATGAGGTCACAATGCATTGTGACATAACATCATGAGGTCACAATGCATTGTGACATCACAATATCATGAGATTACAATGCATTGTGGCACCACTATATCATGACATCATAATGTCATGAGGTCATAATGCATTGTGACATCACAATCTCATGAGGTCACAATGCATTGTGACATCACAATCTCATGAGGTGACAATGCATTGTGACTTCACAAAATCATGAGGTTACAATGCATTGTGACATCACAATATCATAAGGGTCATAATGCATGGTAATATCGCAATATCATGAGTTCACAATGTATTGTGATGTCACAATATCATGAGGTCATAATGCATTGTAACATCACAATATCATGAGTTCACAATGCATTGTGACATCACAATATCATTAGTTCACAATGCATTGTGACATCACAAAATCATGAGGTCAAAATGCATTGTGACATCACAATATCATGAGGTCATAATATATGGTTACATCACAATATCATGAGGTCACAATGCATTTTGAAATCACAATATCATGAGGTCAGTGAGGTCACAATGCCCTCATGATATTGTGATGTAATGATGCATTATAACCTTGTGACCGTATGATTGTGACCTCATGATATTTTGACATCACAATGCACTATGACCTCAATATATTGAGGTCATAATGCATTGTGACATAACAATATCATGAGGTCATAATGCATCGTTACATCACAATATCATTAGATCACAATGCTTTGTGACATCACAATATCATGAGGTCACAATGCCCTCATGATATTGTGATGTCACAATGCATTGTGACCTCACTGATTAAGTAATTTAGGTCATTTAAAAATGTAAATCTTTTAAACAATTGGTAAAACATGCACTTTCTGTATACACCTACAGGGGGCAGCACCACTCTGACAATCATAGTGCTGCACATTGCTGACTGCATTGATTTTGTCATTGTCCTCCTTAAAATCATTATTGAGCTTAGCTAAGTATGTTATACACCTGTAAATATGTATATTTGAATGTGAGTACATTACATTAGAATAAATAATAATATTTAATAAAAGAATACTAAAAGTAGATGAGATGATGTGAGCTGGTTGTAGGTCAACATGTTTGGTTGCTGATTTCTCCTGGACGTCCCCAGCCATCACATAAATCTGTATAAATAGATTTACTTTTACAAGGACAACAGACTGATAAAACATGTAAGTGTAACAAATAATAATTTAATAATTCAATTATTAAAGTAACTCTGAAAGAAAGTAACAGCATTAAGCAAAATTAATTTATAACTTTTTATCAACTGTAACAACAGAACAAAAAAGCAAATAGTGTATCGCTGCTGTCCAACAACAAACATGTCTCACCATTTTTGTCCATTTTTTCATTTGAGATAACTGGACCAATAGAAATGCTCCAAATTGAAACTTTTTTTCCTGAAGTTTTTTTTGTGAAGTTGCTGTTTTAGAGATTCATGTTTTTCTCTGGACAGCAACGACACAAACAGTAATTACAGAAGTGGAGAGTGAAACCGTGGTGGTGTAACTGTTTAATATAATGAACACACACTGTAGTGATTAATACGATATTTAAAATTAGCTATATAACAGCTATTCCAGTCTGATCAGTGATTGGTCGAGAAGTGCTCTAGTGTTTGTGAGAAAGCCGTGATGTTATGGCGAAATAACAGCATGGCTTTTTCACAAACACTGCATCACTAAAAAAGACACTAAAAGAACTGAAAGACAGAAATACATGACAACAAAAACACAATCGGACAAGAATAAAAACACAGTGAGTGGGAAACGCAGTTTAATGAGTTGGTCTGTGTAAGGAGCTGGAGGAGGAGTTGCAGGCTGTGCAGTGAGTGGAGTTACTTACTGCAATGCAGCAGCAAGCTATTTATATTATAGTTAAGGAACTGGCTATAATTTGGAGGAAGGAAACACTAAACATTTAAACTTATTAAATGCTACATTCTCTGCTCAATTTATTTATTTCCCACTTTATTTATTTTCCACTGTTGTATAAAAAGCAACAGAACAGCATGGCTGTTCTTTATATGGTGATTACTAAGGATCACCATTAAAATCATGGCAGTATCATACTTACCATAAGGTACCTCAGTAGCTTATGGTATAATCGTGGCTTACCATACAGTAGTTACAGTATCATGAACTACCATCATAAAGCCTCAGTGATCCCACAGTATAAACTTAGCTAGTTAACACAAGGCAGGGTCACAGATGTAGAAGTAACAATGTTTACTATCCCATTAAGAAGCCATGGTGAATTTGTGTACTACAAATCATACCCTGACTACCTTACACTCAAATAAAGGTGCTACGAATGGATGGTTGAATGAAGAACCTGTAATATAGATGTGTGAGCGGGCCTTTAAATGAGTTCAGTAAATGAGTTAAGTGACGGTTCCTCAGACTCACACATCCATTACAAGACTGGTTCTTTATGGAACCAAAAGTGTCTCTTCTATGGCATCGCTTGTAGGACCTTTTATTTTTAAGAATGTAAGGAGAAGTTTGGAAACGGATAAATGAACACAGTGGCGTATATAAAGCATTAATGAACCGATGTCAGTGCACTGCTCACTTCTTCATTTGCTGAGGCAGTGGAGGCTCCGGGCTAATTGATGGCGTGGTGGTTGTGGGTCCGATATCTGGATACTCGGCAAGCTGCCACTGTTGAGCAAGGCAGTGGTACACAGTGTGTGCTCCCAGTCACTGTGTGTGTTTCACTGGTGTGTATGTGTGTGTTCACTGCACGGATGGGTTAAAGGTGAAAGCCAAATGCCACACAAATGGTGAATGTGGTTGTCTTGTCTTGTCATTTAGTCACTTTCGTCTCCTCTCCTGTTCTCCACCTTTTTGAACTGTATCAAATCAAATCACATTTATTTATTTGATAACTTTTTACAACTGGTGTTGTCACAAAGCAGCTTTACACAATCAGTAATCAGTGAAAAGACAAGAAATCAACAACATAAGAAGACATGAGAAAACCTAAGACCCCCGGTGAGCAAGCCAAAGGCCACAGTGGCCAGAAAAACACTTTCCTCAGAGCTGGAGGAAGAAACCTTGGGAGGACCCATCCTCCTCTGATCAAAACTATTAATAAATTATTGATAAAAGCAACCAACTGCTCAGGTGTGCAACATATTATTGTCTATTTTAATAAATGTTTTTGTATTGTACTACTCACCCCTTCCTCAAGAGGGCGCCAGTGGCCTACATTGACCCACACGCACCACTGTCCCCCACTAATTGCGGTGGTTATGTAACATACACAGGGATTAGGGATGTGTCAGGGTAGATTATGGTGCAACGTCCATATAAAATTACACTTAGCCCCAATCCATGAAACCAAGTCCAGCTACAACCTGGTGGGAAGGGTGCTATCTCTGCTCATGCTGCTTATTAAACACCTCACCCTGTTTTCTCAGGGGTAATTTAGGCTATGCCTTCCTTCCTTCCTTCTCTCCTTATCCCATGGGTTTTGTAGCAGAACTATAAGGGTCCTTAGAGGAATTGATGCAGAGCACGGAAACTAGTGTGAAACACACACACACACACACACAGGCATGATGCTCATTAGCATGCATGTGCGCGTTCACACGCCTGAGTGGACCATCAGCGATCAACACACACACACACACACACACACACACACTTACAGTGTAGACAGCGCCTGTGCTGTAGATGAGCTGAAACTTCCCCAACAGGACGACCGCCTTCAGAAAGTACAAGGCAGAAGTTAGAAGAGGAAGCCCGCTGACCACAGAGGTTAACATGCGGGTGCCCACTTCACAGCGACGTTTAGGAAACAGCCCCTGCAAGCAAACGTCACAGGGTCACACTTCCGCAAGCTCGGCGATGACCGGTGGAGGCCTTTTTTAGACAGCTTTTCAACAGTCGACCCATTTTAGTTCAGGGACGGCTGTGGATGTTCACTCCCTCCCATACACACACACACACACACACACCATCTCTCGCCTCCAACACAGCACATTTAGACTAACGTGTCTGATAAGGAATGAGGTTAGCATATTGTGCTAGCTAGCTAACTGCATGCTTTACCCATCACTCATCTAACCCCAAACACTGAACATAAAATACAAATGACACTTAGTACTCAGAATATTTGCATAATTCAGTGGCTGAGATGCTAATACATGAATTCCGAGTGGTCTGGTGTGAAACCACTGCTGAAACACCACAACCCAGGCCTTCATCACTACACCGCCTTCTGAGCCAGCGTGGCCAGCTAGCAGCCTTCAGTTTCAGGCACAGCCTTAATGTTTCAGTGTCCAACCAAATATTTAGAATTGAATTATGCAGAAGTTCCAGTCAGTTTATTGTCCCATTTTTTATATAAACAAATAATTGTAATAATTTAACCCCATTTTCTACTCAGTTTGGAAGGCCAATTATCCAGACCCTGTTCATGTGAGCTCCCCCCCATCACTAGGAGGGTGGAGGCTAGCACCTAGGTTAGCTGTCTCCTCCAACACATGTGAAGGAAGCCAGCCAGCCAGCCAGCCAGCTCCTCTTTTTTTGACCTGCAGCTGAAAAGCGAGGCTCCCCGGCTACAGCCCGTGCTGACCACTGTTGCGCTAGGAGTGCCGTTAGGGAAAAGACCTGTGCCATCAACCCACCCCTGAGAGGCCAGTTGTGCTCTCTTGGACTCTGGCTGCCTTTTAGTTTTAGTACAGTAGCATCCATAGGCCTACTGATGGCCCAGTTTTGACCAGTATATATGACCATAGTGTCAGAGTTCACAACTGTAATTGGCATATTTGGTAATGTAAAAGGAAAATTGTATAAATTACATGTCCCCCCCACACTAAACTGTTCCTATAAACGCTCAGCCATCTGTTTATATTTTACGCAAAATCTAATTTTCAAGTGTTCATCTGCAAGCATATGGGTGGGGATGGGTGTGCTAGTTTTGCTGGCTGCTGGTTAATGCCATCAGCTATTCATATGTGCATGTGTTTGTATAAGCGCGTTATATATGTGAAGAAAATAGGTCACCATGCTCTCTCCTTCTGTCCACCCAACATAGTCCTCAGGGCTGGTTCACAATCCCCATGGCTTAAAGTATAATGAAAGGACTAAATGTTAGGGGTGGACACCCCACACAAAATGTCTTTGTGAATTGCTAAGCGAGGAAAATATGTGCTTATTTTGAAACAGCATAAAATTAAAGCAATATTTTAAGCATTAAGCAACTCTCATTCAAACCGGTCCGGGCACCCAAAATCTGCATGATCAGTAGTTAGTAACTTCCCCGTTTGCAAGGGTCATAGATTTGTAAACACTTTTTGTATCCAGTAAATTGTCTTACAGTTCCTGTTTGGATCTTCACCC
The DNA here is from genome assembly GCF_030463535.1 of Salminus brasiliensis. Lineage (NCBI taxonomy): Eukaryota > Metazoa > Chordata > Actinopteri > Characiformes > Bryconidae > Salminus > Salminus brasiliensis. The sequence continues at coordinate 18,925,056 of NC_132878.1, forward strand.
AGTTATCATTGCAAAGAGAATTATAAGTCTATATTAATTGTTATGCTGCTGTAGAATCATCCTTTTTTTGTATTTATATAAACAGATGTGATGTTTGCTTCCAATATTTGCTGGTATTTAACCGAGTCAATGCTTCCCACATTATCGATCCACCCACTTGCTTAACAGTTTGATTCTTATGAAATTCTGTATTCTTTTCTCTCCACACATTCAGTGCTTTTGCTCATTGCGACAGAAATGTTTGCACTAAAGGTCTTGCGGTCAAGTAAGATAGTCCTTTTTTTAGCAATCCTCCAAAGTTTTCTCAGATCTTCAAGATCTCAACTTCACATGCATTGTTCCTGTTAACTGTCTTTTCTGAATGATATTATCAGAAATGATGATATTATGATATTAGGAAACTATGACCTGGAAATGCTTTTCCATCTACTTTTAGCCTTGATCTGCTTTGTGGGCATCAATTATTTTCCACTTTCAGAGTGCTAGGCAGCTGCTTAGAGGAACCCATGGCTGCTCATTAATGGCACAAAGTTTAAATAACCAAATAAAATTTTCTCCAACATCAAATCTTTCACATAAAAACTTCCTATATAACACTTACAACTTCTATTCCATGTGAATGACATTTCTGCCAGTTTTCTGTAAAGCTTGCTTAAACTCAACATTTGCCTTAATAGGATGGATTCACGGGTGAAGCGAAAAACAGGTCAATAAAAATAATAAAGTATCATGCACGCACACAAATGATTCAATGACTTCAACAAACAGGTTTCTGTGTAACTAAGGTTTTTTTTTTACTTCCTTTGGTGTTTGCAAAAAAAAAAAAAAAAAAAAAAAAAAAAAAAAAAAGTGTTACACAAGTGATCTATAATTTAAAAACAAAGCCTGCATTATGCTGAAACAAACTCCTACTCCTAAAAATAATTAAACAATGCATTAAAAATAAAACCCTAATACAGTGCAGTTGCTATTCCATAGTTCATGTTCATGTGATTCTGAAAGGAAAATAAGCATGAAAAAAAAAAAAAAAGAAATAATCAACAGTAAAACACATTAGGCACATGAGATTTTCTACACAAATGAAGCCCAGAATAAAACTCTTGGAAAAATATTGTTTGAAATATGAGAAGCTTGAAGTTGCTGATCAAAGGCTTCACTGCGAAATCTAAACCCTTTTCGTTTCAGTGATCTAGCTGTACAAAGCAGTGCTGTGGCAGTGAAACCGCCTAGCCTACCCTAAACATGGTAAACTGTCCTGTAGTTCTGTAATAGGAATGAATACAAACTGACTGCTATAGAATGAGATGGATGTGAAATCGCCGATGTGGAGAATGGGGGTGGGGTGGGGTGGGGGGGTTGGAGTCAAAAGCACTAGGGAACATTAAAATCCATGAGTTGAGCAAAAGCTGCATTTGGGGGAGGGGGGCAATAAGGACACTGCAGCATTCAAGAAATTCCCAGAAGGTACCCAAAAGCAACTCTGCACAAACAATTTAGCACTAGTACAATATATTACCCCACACACACACACACACTAATCTTTTGCAAGCAATCTGAACATAACTGGCATGTTCTAATCTGGCTACATCAAAATAAGTGAGGCACTTGGAAAGACTGGTTCAATAGTAATGTACAGTGTGCGGATGCCATGTATGAACACGCCAGTGTCTTGAAACTCGAGTGAGACTGCGCAGACACGTTTTTCCAAGTGTGGCGTCTCACCTATGACTAAAAACCAAAACTAGCTCTATACATGTGAAAACAGAGCATGTTCTCTTGTTGTTTGTGCTTAGCCAACAGTGTACTACACTATAAAAATACTATACAATGTCACATTTTAATTGGGGCAAGTTTACCACAAGCTGGAAAGAAAAGAGGGAATGACTGATGGATAAAAATAATAGTAAAAAATGAACACACACAGTAAGAAAGACAGAGTGTGGGAGGCCTGAGAGGTATTTAGGCTAGAAGGAATGCAAAACAGCTCTACTTGCTCTTGTAGCAAACACAAAAAACAACCCTGTGGAACTTCCTCCCTTGCTTTCTCAATCCCTTTCTGCCTCCGTCAACACAATTGTACATCACAAACCTTCACTCAATGCAACAAAGAAATGCCCATATCAAACAACTCCATCATTACAATATTGTTATACATCATTATCATGGCATCAGGTTTTGAAAACCCATCTCACTGCCCTACTACGAAACAGCCCTGGCCACAGGTTTGACATTACACTAGAACACACCTGACTGTACAGACTGTGACAAAAGGTTAGTGGTAATTCAAGACTATATGCTTCAAGCTAATTAGACTTATCCGGCTAACGCAAAAGCACTCTGAAAGGTTTGGTGGAGGGGAGGGCGAACACCTATCTCAATTCTACAGTAAAATGTTTAACGTCTTCGGACATAAAAACGATCTCATCCCACACGCACTACACATAACACACGTTCAAATGTTACACATCATACCGTTATGTCACACGTGGTAAGAGAGCAGACTCTTATCAAAACACACACTTTTGTTCATTTTATGAAACATTTCAATTAAGGGATGAGCACTCTTCAAAAAGACCTGTTTTCCATATAAATATATACATTTGTTTAGTTATAAAAAGCTACTCTGCAGTTTGACCTCTTCACAGCAAATATAGATATAGCTATCTTTCTCTTCTTCCTCCTCCAACCTCCTCTGAACCGCAGATTTGTTTTTTCCCTGGGTTCAAGCAAAAGATGTCAGGTAAGGCTATGTACACTTAGCCCCTTGATGTGAAATGGGCGGGGATTGCAGTTGCAGAGGCGACCTGCTCTAGGGCAGGCTGGCGATGTCACGTTTGGGTGGCGGACCGTCGGGTTTGCAGGTGGCGCTGTTGGCTTTGTCCTCAAACATCATTACCCTAAAAACAGACCAAAGACAAAAACTGATAAGCCAACAAAATAGTTCAGTGAAAAATCAAATGTACGTTCATTTATGTTTTCCCGCTTGCCACAAGACATAGTTTCAACAAACCTGCGAAGTAGTTCAAGAGCAATTACTTTTAATAATTTATGGAAGCCAGAGGCACCTGGTGTGTGTGTGTGTGTGTGTGTGTGTGTGTGTGTGTGTGTGGGGGGGGGGGGGCGCAAACCTAAGGTAGAAAGTTAGGTTTTATTATCCTGCGGGCTTTATGTATACACATACACATGTGGAGTAATAAAACTGCCTTAACTGGCATTAATATTTTTTTGGAATAATAAACAAAGCCCTTCCAGAACAGTAATATGCATGCAGACATACACAGTCTATAACTACACTTCTCCAAACAGTCACTGGTCTTCACGGCACAACTGCACTGTCCAACTGTGCATGCGTTCAGTGCCACTGGCCTGAAACAACTGCTGGTGTCAAAGTGCAGCTCTGCAATCAGACCCATCTCAAGTAGCGTCATATCCTGAAAGTACCTCTTACAAGGCAGTGAAACTTTTGCTTAGCCATCTTAAAACCTGGACGTTAAACTTATCCTAATAAACAATCAACGCTAACACTGATGTCTGGGCTAAGATATTTCAATCTGGAATAATTTGGGGGAAATTCCACAGATGCTTTATCCTGTACAAATCAGCCAGTCAAATCCCATGAACATTACATAACCAGGCCGCTGCTGAAACTAATCCAGCTTGAATAGGGCATCAGGACAACATACAGGCATCCAAACCATATCAAGTTGTAAAGTAATCTCAAAAGAGACATGTTTGTGGTTTTTGACAATGCATGACACTTATCTATATGATAACTGTAAACAACAACAACTCTTCTCTGAAAGTACTGCGATGACAAGGCAATTTTACACCTGATGACACTGGAGATACAATTCAGACATAGCTCCGTATTTTAGCCCCCCCCCTTTCTGTACACAGCACACACAGAACCCACTCCTTTTTGGCAGGTTTTTCTGGTTGCCCAGGTGTGCCCTATCGGACTGTTGAAACAATGACTAGCTCTGAATGTGTACAATTGATTTAAGCACTGGGATTCTACCAGTGAAGACATTAATATGCATTAAAAAAAAAGAATGAACCAACATAAAGACCAGAGAACTCTGGGGAGAAGGCAAGCCAATTTGAAGCTAAGAAAAGAGGAAAGCATGGAACATCATCATGCAGCAGGACAATGACCCAAACACACCGCAAACACAACGACTTAATGAGGGTAAAAGCGGCAGCTTGTGCATTTGTCAAGTCAATCCCCAAACCTTAACCCAGCTGAACATGCACTTCATTCCCTGAAGGAGACTGCAGGAAGAAATGCCCCATAGCAAACATATGTAGGACCTTCCTTAAAAGTGTGGAAAAGCATTACAGAAGAACAACAGTTTGGTGATTTTAGTGAGTCATCTTACTGGAATCAAGTGATTTTCTGAAGTCTTCTTTCTCTTTTTTTTTTTTTTATCAAGGTTGCATTAAAATCTAATTGTGGAAAGAAATGTGGGATGGAATGAGGCCAAAGGCAGTTGTGTGGTTTCATTAGAATTTCAGGTGTAGCATTCTTCCCCAGCTAAATATACAGTGCCAAGGTTTTGTATTTCATTGCTTCTTGCACAGTAGCTATGCACATTGAACCTACAGGTGACTAAGAACTAGGCCTGTCACAATGCGTTTTTTGTAAAGACGATATATTGTCAGATAAATATTGCGATAAAATCAATGACCAGTGTCATTTTATGATCATTTTATGTCACTGATATAATGGCCCCACATAAGGCTTTCCATTTGGATTTAGTCTTCCAAACTTTCTGTCTGAAATTACACTGTCTATGGGAACACTACCCACTAGCCTTAAGTACCATGTCTTTGCCTGCTGCAGATGAGAAAACAGAACTAAAATATTGGTGACATACATTCGTATGTAACCAAAACCCATAAGTAAACACAATAGGCAATACTGAGGTGAGCACAAATTACTCAGATCATGTTCATATGTTGTACAGCAAGTCAATAATTATTGTGACAGGCCTACTGAGAACATAAAAGGAAGTGTTAAAGCATGATTTGCAAGGTCCATGTTGCAACACTGACCTGAACCACAAAGGCAAATTTAGCTGCAGCACCCAGCAGATGTGACAGGGACATACAAAGTGAGCGAGTGAGATCCAGACACACTGACTAAGCACAAGTGACAGGTCAGTGAAAAGAGTATAAAAACAATGCTGACCAACAATGAGTGAAGGAGATTTTAAGGAAGAGATTTCATACAGACGAAAAAAAAAAAAAAAAAAAAAAAAAAAAGTGTTACAGGGACTGAGAGGACAGCCAGTATGAGAGTATGAAGCAGTCCTGACAGGTCTATTCAGAGACAGCGTCTTTCTTTTCCTGGTTAGCCTCTGCAAATCTCTTATAAGCTCTTAACAAGCCCTGAGCCTGCATGGGACCAATAGCTACCAGCATATTCACAACACTCAGTTCATGGTGTCCTGTAGGATTTGTCCTATGCCCACTACAAAAAAACAAAACATGCTAACAATAGTAAAGGTGGTGTGTTTTGGAGTGGAATGCAAGTAGGAGGTAACATGGTAAAAACATACTTTGAGCCATTTTCAGGATAGGCTTCACAACATTTTGTTGGCACTGGTATTTAGTTGGCATATTTATTTATTTATTTTAATGAAGTGTAAGGGACTAAGCTCACCATAGCTACCAAAGTACTATTCCTGTTTTCCTTTGGAAAATCTTCAATGGATTTCCACATTTGCAACCTACTTGACTTGTGCCGAATGTTGCAGATCTACTTTCACTATGCCACACATACATGACTAAACACCTACATGAGCATCTCCACTTACGCACAGCAAACTGTTTTCCCGCAGGATTTCATGGATGTTCTAAATATATGAACTAGGATTTTCTTTTGGTATCATAAAAAGGAGTCCGAATCTTTACTGACGAGAGCACAGAGTCAGTAAAAATCTCAGGCAGGAGACTTAAAACCACTGAGATACACTGGAAATAATACTCTGGGGAAAACAAATCCCATCCAAATGAAAAGCGGCTTTGCAGTCTATTGTAAAGAATACACTGTTTTGTTAGCTTCTGATAACGCTCATTTGTGCTGCTGGCTTGTGAATAATGTCTGATAATGGGGCCGGTGCTGTGCTGTGAGTAAAAAAAAAAAAAAAAAAAAAAAAGAAAAAAAAAGAAAAAGAAAAAGAAAAAAAAAGAAAAAGAAAAAAAGCTAAAAAAGAAGAACTGGACTGGGCTTAAAATAGCTGATACTCGTTCCATTAAAAGATGCCTGGATCAGTGCCCATCCTGATCCACAGCTAGGCCACTTGTGATGTCCTTTTAAATATTATTTTCATTAAACATGCAGTTGATCTTTAAGTACTCACCAAGTGCCCATGACATGCAAAATATACTTGCCCATCCTTACAGAATACTTATTCCTCACTTATGCCTTCTAACTGCTTTGAGTATATGGGTCACCTCCCTAGAGCTTAGCGTATTGAGGGGCTGGGACTAAAATTAAAGCTATAATCAGGGCTCAGTTTTGAAGGAAATGGTTATGGTCGGGTCGCCAACATTTTTTAATAGCTGTGACAAGTTTAGAATTGCTGGCATTAATGCCATTTAAATGCGAAAATGACTGCCGGCAGTGCCACTTCTCCTGCACTTAAGAGGAGCTTTGGTGTCAGTGTCCCCATATAGCTGAAAAGTCTTTCTTGCTTGCCCTCCAGCACTGCAGGGCTACTTAGAGCTGTCCTAAATTACCTCTTTGGCCCAATTCACTATGCTTACAGGAACGACTCCTCTGGGTGATCTGACACACTATCTGGCCCTGATGTGGGACTGGGGGACTGGTTTTGATCTTACTAAACCATTCAGGTGGAAATCATGCAATATTGTGTGTGCAGCATTTTGTTAACTGAACTTATTCACCCTTGCATCTGTAATTCCAGAGAGACAGAGAGTCAACAGCACAGCATGAATGGGCAGTCTTTATCTTATTGGCTTACACTTAAAAGGATAGATTGCTCAGAGTGTTAACCTACAGAAGGTTAACACTCTGAAGAAGAAAGCAGTTAGTAGTTACAGATTAGAAAGAGCCTTTGCTCCGTTATCCTCACTTTTACCTGAAACAGAACTAATTCTTTTAAGACTAAAAGACTTTACAAGTGATGTGTGAAAATGCTCAAGTCTCATTTTTATACTCTGCTTTCACTTTATAGGAACAGTCTGACCAGAAACTAAATAATGTTCTTCACTCAAGCTTAGTGGTCTGGATAACTCATGGGATCACAAATTCTGACCATCCTTTCTAGAAAGCTGCACAATCCAGCTTCTGTAAATCTTTATTAACAGTAACGGCTACAGTAAATGCAGCTTCTATTTGTAAAATGTATAGAATAGCTATAACAGAATAAGTCGTCATTTAAAATGCTTTTTGACCTCATATTACCCTCAACATAGCTTTTGAGCAACCTTAAACAACCCTACCTTTCGTCAAGTCAAGCAAAAATTGCACGCTTTGCATATTTCAAGTCAGTCAGTGTCTAAGAACGCACTAACAAATAGCATGAACTTCAAAAGCCTCTTATTAGCAACAGTCAGCAGTGTTACAATATGAACTTTGGCACAAGTTCACCATTTCGTTGACATCAACACTTGGGAGCTAAAGCTTCTATTCTCCATATCCCTTGGGAAAGAAAGACAGAAGAATTGAGGGGTGGTGGGGTGTTGAGGAAAGCTGTGCCAAACTGGAAGGCATCCAGAGTAGCATACATAAGTTAGAAGACTGCAGGGTGTGTGTGTGGTGTTGAAAGTCTTCATAAAAATAAAATCTATTATATTCCATAAACTTGTTTTTCTGTGCCTTTTTAAAAAAAAAAAGTAAACACCTACACATTTGTGAAGATGCAGATAAGGCTGTATTTTACACTCTGGAAAGCAGTGTGGGCTATAACCACTGTACTGCCATTTTAGGGCAAGACCAACCTTGAAGACACCCTTTTAATGAATTTCAGCATTCGGTTCACACCAGTGATCATTTTAACTGTTATTTTAGACAAACACACTCCCATCACAGAACCAGAAATTCATGCAAAAGAAGAGCTCTCCACTGAGTAACCCCACCACCTAACAAACTGAACAACGAAAAAAGGAAATTGAGGGCAAAAGTGGAGCGGAAATGCTGCCTTTCATCAGATGATTAGTGTGTTGCGGATTATGAAGGGATTTACTGGAAAGGGAAAGGTCTGGCCATCTTAGCTTTCGAGAGCCAACACACTGAACATACATTTAAAGTCTGAAACTTAGGATTGTAAACACATCAAGTGTTAATGCCAGACAAGCTGCCTGGTGTCACTGTATTAGCATTGTGGAATAGGATCTTGAACGAGCCTCTCTCTACATATTGCCGCAAGCCCTGCGATAAGGAATGAATATATATATATATATATAAATGTAAAGGGCCATCATCTACCCAACATATCTGTGTGCTTTTTGTATTAAATGTGACCATTTCAATCTTTGTTAATTCCCTGTTTTTTTTTGTCATTGTACATTTAAGACTGGTCCATGTAAATGAGCTTGTTCTGATTGGCTGACCTGTATTTTGCCTCACTAAAAAAAACAAAACAAAACAAACAAAAAAATGTGTCTGTGCTTTTAACATGGGCTGTTCACTGCACTGGTTAATCAATAATGTAACACTGCTACTGTCATAATCAACATATTGCGCACAAAATGAAAACAACACTGGAATAATGCCACTGGGAGAAATTTAGCAGTTCAATAGTGATGCTGGGAGAATTATGACTGATTTTTAGGTCCTGCAGAAATGTCATGTGATATGTGATGATAACATCGCCTATCACAGCATATCCTACCCATAACAGAGATAATGGCAGAGATGTGCTGCTGTGCTGGTGCTGCAGCGGATTTGCTGGCACGATTAAACACACAGACATGCTAAAAATAGCCCCACTGAGCAGATCCTGACAGTATTAAAAATGGCTCTGCAACATGTTTAAAGAGGGACCACACACAATCACACACAGGACACACAAACTTACAGTTTGAGCACAGCCGAGCGCTTGCCAAGCATCATCTTCACAAAGTCTCTGTAGTTGATTGTGTCACTGCTGCCCCCGGTCACCTCTGAAATCATCTTTTTCATTTCCAGATGAGTTTTGGGCACTCCCAACTTCTCCATCATTCTCTTCAGACCCATCATATCTGTACCACACAGACACAAAGTGCAGTTATACACATACCCCATTTCCCACTTCCTTCCAACAGAAGGAAGAATATAGACAGAAGTGGAAATCTTTTGGGCCCTTTTGTAATTACAGTGATATCACCTGATTAGAGTTACAAAAATGTAATACATTCGAATACCTCAACTTTCAATTCTTAATGTAAATATGCTATATGCATTTAAGCAGTAAAAATGTGCCAATATAAATAAAAATAAGCCAGTTACCCAGTTTTCTAGAATAACAATTTCCAAAAATAAATTTTAAATTAAGCCTAGTCTTGTACCACACTGAGTGTACCATTTGATACATTTTGTGATACTACACTTGGCATTAGTATCAAAATCAAAACTGTGCCATCATGACCAATCTACACTCCGTACTGATCTATGATCTATACATCAGTCTCATAATCAAACGAAGCATTTCTGGGTTCGTATTAAACTGAAATACCTTAAAACCTCAATTTTGAAAAACTAAGGAAATAAAACATTAGGTTTTAGTTTTATGTTTTGTAAAGGAGTCAATCATTTATACAGAACTATTCAGATCTCACTGTGCTTTAACATCTGCCTTAACATGTGCCTTTTACCTAAAATGGTCTTGATCTGATGGCAACTAAGAAAACCGGAACATGCTTGCCCTAAATTAGTAGAAGAGGCCACAAGTGAAAGTTCTGGGACTTCTCCCTAGATTAGACATTCTAAACTAATGGACAGTGCCTTTTCTTTGAAGTGAAATGACAGTGACTGTAGAATTCACACATCAAGTATCTGGACAGGTGGCTTTTGCAGCTGTTCTCTTTAAGGCAGGTGGAGGGTACAAGTGTTCTCACAGAGCATACATAAGACTGCCAGTCTTAACCATGCCAGTGGAGGTTAAAACAGACCTTTTTGAGGCAGGGGAGAGGGGAGAAAAAAAAGAAAAAAGAAGGGCACATAGTAGAAGCCACAATCAAATGTTTGGTTGTTAAGAAAATAACAAGATCATGAGAGCTGTGATGTATCCGTTTTGAGGAAAATGCCAGTTAAACACTATTTGCTTTTATCTAGCTGTAGATTTGCAGATATAGTTATAGGGTATCATTTACTGAGCTATAACAAACATCTCAGAGGAAAACTCTGAAGGCGACAATAAGGCAAAAGTCCTGATCATTATCTGACTTACATAATGTGCAGATAACAGTTTGCTGGAAGTGGTTAAACAGGAACTGCAGAGAATAACCAATAAAGGCTCCCAAGACCTTATTAAACAGTGTTAACTCCCTTCCTAAGGGAGTAATCTCTTTCACTAATTAACAAGCTCATGAGGTGTTCTGCAGTAGGAAAAAGCAATAAACACCTAAGAAGTACTCAAGGACATGGACTGGGGAGCATATAATACAGACTACACTACAATTATACACTCTTACCCTATTATGTTTCCCCAGCTTGTGCACACACTCAGGTTTCATGTCCGTCCTTTACAGTATCACATTCACAATGAACACAAAGTCAAGAGGCTAATACAGTCTTAATCACACATGTCTACACACACACACACACACACACACACACACACACACACACACACACACACACACAGACACACACAGACACACACAGACACAGACACAGACACACGCTTACCAATCTCTCCCTGGTCGTTCAGGTCGAATTCTGCATATTTGTCTAAAAAGAAAAATTATACATTAATATGCATCAATATAATGTTTTAGTAATATTGAAGAAGTACTTGCACACTTCAGTTCTAATTATACACACTTTCAGAAACATGCACCCACAACCACACCAAAGACGCAGCTGCTAGGAACAGGTGAATGTGGCAGGAAAGTGGTCATTAGTGAGACAGCTGACTTTTAGACTGCAAAAGCAGGTCACAGTAGGGGATGAGGTCAGCCTGGTTTCAACTGCAGTGCAAGAGACACTACTATTGTATTATGCATCTGTGCAGGCTCCACTGTTTAACCGAGTGGAGGACTGACTTTTTCTGACCATTTCCGTCTCTGTGGTTTTACTATCCCCATACTAAGGCCTCGCAATACAGGGTTTGCCAATAGTAATCATATTAGACTGTGTAATACAGACATTGCAGATGGCTGCAATATGCAAATGTGCTTCGAACTAAACACTAAATGTTTTAAAAAGTGTTGCGTAGGGGTGTAACAATAGCTTAGTAGTATAGGAAGAACATATTCAACATGGTCATTATCATTATCTCTGTACGTATGTGTTTTGAGGCTTTTAGAAACCTCACCTTGTGTCATGTGTCAAAGCAAAAGAGATGCTGTTACCACTAATACTAGTAGGATATAAATAACAGGTTGTAGTGGTAGTATACACTTATATTTTATTAACAGACTTGTGAATGTCCATTTTACCATTTGATGCCGCTTAGCATTTTCTCTAAAGAAATGTCCTGATTTACCTGAAGCGCAAAAGCCAAGATTTAACTCGTGTTTCATCCCCACCGAAGACCAGGAATTGTTTAGTCTAATTTTGAAGCCAAATGCTGTGCTCTGAGGATGTCCTAACTTGTACAACTTTGTACACCTACAGAAAGTTTTTTTTTGTACAGCCATGATCCATGTCTGCAGCACCCAAACTCAACCAACGCAAGAGTCAGATCTCTAGAAAATCTGAACATCGCATCTGTTCGGCACAATAAATGGTGTTTATGTAAGGCATCAGTTCATCCAGCATGTAAACATTCAAATTACATCCATGTGTGGGAACATGAGTGTATTTCATGCTATGGTTTGCATGAAATAAAACAACAAAATAAACAAACAACAGGTTTAGACTTTAGTAATGAATTAGCTTTTGCTTTCATTAAGGGAAGGGACAGCACCAACTTTTTTGGGTCTTTGAATGAAGACATATTAACCATTTTTGGGTTCATAAAGTGTGAAGAAGCTACGTTTTTTTAGTTGATGAAGGTTATTTACCAGTTAACCAGAAAATTTAATGAAATGCTACCGGTTAGAACCAAACCCGGTCATTACTGATAAAAGCTATTGTAGCCCCCCTGAGAAACTGAGAAATCACTGTACTGTATATCGCATTGAAATCTTTTTGAAAACCATTGCTCTCCTAGTGCTCTAAGCATCCTGACCCGATTCTGGACAACTTTTCTGACCAACTTGATGAAACAAGGAGCATTCACACAATATCCAACAAACTAATTTTAAATTGTGGCACACTAACGATTCACTAATGTCCCTTTCCTAAATAACAAATTGTAAGTCACATCAATATCAATACATAGTATGGACGTCTTCCATATCTTGCAGCCTGAGCCCATATTTGCCCTCTCTTTGTTTATCCTCCGGCCTCATTCTGTTTGTTTCTGTCTCACAAAGAGGACTCTGTTGGAGCGGCCCGTGAGCGGTTCTTGTAACAGTGTCTTCGTGAGAGAAGGGTCATGGGTAGGAGAGGGTTATAATGGCCCCCCTGTTGATGCCCGCCCCTCAAACTCATGACTATTCACAACAAAGCTGTGCACGAGATTGAGAGGAAGAGAGACAGGCTGCCAGCCACTGCGGATCAATTTCAGACTGGGCTTTGAGGCCCAAAGAACATGTGGGAAAGCAAAACAAAACAAGAGCCGGTGACTACTAACTACTACCTTTCGTCTATCCAATTCTGTTGATCATTGAGGCAAAATCACTGTTGCTTTGTTAAAATGTTTCTCACAAATGCCATGTCATTTAGTTTTTGTACAACCTCAAACATTTTAAAGCACTTCTGATCAATCTAAAACTTAATGGCAGACATCATTCAATAGCAGGCATTCAAAATACATAAATTAAGTACTATTATTGGCCACACTATGTGTATTCAATATAGCCACAAAAATGGAAAAGGTCTGTCTAATGTAACAGTTTGTACCGTTTTCAAAGCCTGTTGCGTGGCATGATGGAAAACAATGGGCCTCTATCTCCAGCTGCTGTCGTCTGCTTTTCTCAAGGGCATGCTTCCTCATTCCCTCTCTGGTCTGAGGGCTGAGGCACATGCACACACATACATGCAGACTGACATTTGTGGGTCGCACACACACTGCGGTGAGCCTAAGGGCTTGAGCCCGAGTAAGAGTGCAAGAGAGACCACATTACTGAACACTTGACTTGAAAACTAGAAGGGTTCCTGTGTTTTCCTACACACTCTGGATCCAGCTTTGTTCTTCCTTAGCGTTTGTACTCTCTGCCAGAAGAGTTTTGTTCTCTAAAATGTATTTCACTTCTTTCCTCAGATCTAAATAAGCAAATACAACACACATGGATGTGCGCACAAACAAGTCTTGGGCGGATGGTAAACAATTCATGAGAAAAGGAAGGCGGCCCGTGGGTTTAGAGTTCAAGTGTCATGCATGGGAAGTGGGGGGATGAGTAAGAATGCACAGAAATGACTTGGCTTTAGGGTTCTGTGGCTGAAAACAGAGACTATTTTACATTTCAGCTGTTCTCGCGCTCCTTTCTCTCATACGCACACAGATCACTCTCCCCAAAGCCACATTCTCCAGGTCCGTAGTCCTAAAAAAAACAAGGAAGCATTCCTGCAAGACTGCTGCAAGAAAGCTCCTCTACGGACCACTAAATCAGACACCCTCACTCACACACACACACGAAGTAATGCCGCCATAGACTCCTCTTCTATAAACACCATGTCACACATATATGAATATTGTACAAACGCGCCCATTCCACCTCTCCTCTAATGCCATTAGAGGAAGTTTATGCCCTAAGGAGATTCCTGACAAGCTTTTAGCCTCTGTGTACTTACTTTTGAAAGAATCCAGCTTCTCGGCCAGATCTTCCTCGTCCCGGTACTTCTGGTCCTCCATGAACTCCTGCAGAGGCACAGCCAGAAAAACAGAACCAGTAAGGCATAATGGATCAATTTGAGATGGTATATAATGTCATCATCAAGTTGGAAATCAAAAACATCTGTCAACAGCAGCTGTTCCTGAAAGTTTGGCTTGATGGCAGGGATGTACAATTTTGAGAAGGTACCATAGGGCCATACACCCCTAAAAATAAAGATGCTAAAAAAGGTTATTTGGGTGAGGTCATAGAAGACATAAAAACCTTCTTAATTCCTGTTAGTGATTGAAGGTTTTTCTCAAATCTCTATGTGAATATCCACTGATTGGTTGTTTGGATGTTTTATTCTTCACAGTCTCACAAAGGCCAACACTACAAGCCTTCCTGCCTAGACTAACATCAGGTACATTTCGTGCTAGATATGTCATATATCATTATTGAGCAAATATCTACAGCTCAAGATTTACAAAAAGCAAAATCTCATGAAAATACAGAGGATTTTGCTTAGTAAAGCAGAAGGATGTGTTTGTTTCTTTAAAATTAGGCGCTGTCTAAACACATGGTGACAGTATTTGGACGTGAATGCCTGATGGCAAACCATTATTAAAGTTTGATGACACAGCGTCTGGTTTGGAAAGATGGACTAAATTGCTGATGTTAATGTTTGAATCAGTTCAACTCCCAACAGAGCATTAGAAAGCTCTGCTGTTCCGTTCAGTCCTACTCAACTTGGACCACTACTGATGAATCAATAGGAATTTGTCTGTAGTAGCCTGTAAGCAGAGTGGAAAATCAATGAGGGTTAATATGTGTGACTGTGTGTAGCAGATTCTACTACTGGTCTTTGAAACAACCCAAATATTATGCTGACTAGGGATGGGTGGACACAATGATTACGGGATGAAGAGCCTGGAAAGTTTAAGTAAACAACTTGAACATGACTAACACCGATGCAAGCTTTTTTTTTTTAGTCACAACTGGCGGTCACATTTGTGCTGCGTTCGACAAAACTATCCCTATGATATAGATATTTATACAGCTCAAGTAAAAAAAAGCACCTACACAAAACACCTCCAATTAAACCCTGGACAATGACAAGCCAACTTTTAGAGCTCATTATCTGTGTATTGGTTATGTTTCACAAACACACAGTCTTGGCCCACTTACAGATGGTCTCTGCAGCTGGCCTGTCTAACTGGAACCTCTCTAATGGGTTGCTGTGGGTGAAGGAACAACTTCCACCTGGAGTCTGTTTTCCCCATCCCTTCATCTGTGTGTTTTTTGGCTTTGCGCCTTATGTATCACCACAGTTTATAAATAGTCAGGCCCAGTTTTCCCCCTTATCAACATAGTTAACTACAACCTCACCTGACATGGCAAGATAACATCTCTAGTTTATTAGGACTCAATGCATGGACTTTATAGCAGGGGTGGTAAACTCTAGTGAGAAAGCTGCCTAAATAAATAAATAAATAAATATTGTATGTCATCACATCTTGAATTCTTCATCAAGAACACTGACTAATGAAACAGTCCAAGTGGTATCCAGATCATTTAAAGATTTCAAGTTCAACCCCAGGGGCTGTCAAAGCCATTCATAGATGTAGATGTAGTCAAAGAGAGTACAAATGGTGATTTGTAAAAGAGATGACTTTCCAGTTTCTTTTCAGTTCTTTTAGTTTTTCACACTCACAGTTCTCTTTTACAACTTTGTGGCACCTTTATTTTTAAGAATGTGTTGTGATGCTAGGCATTGCATGGGCCTGTCAGCTAATTTAACAGAATTGGCAGTTAGTTCAAGTGTGTTCGGTTTTGTAGATTTAAAACAAGTTCTCATGGCAGATTTGTGGTCATATTTGTTTTTAACATTTATTTATTTATTTATCTATCTATTTACTCAAAAAAGGAAGCCTGATAGCCTACATGTCAGACTAAAACTGTGGTTGTTATTCTGCACATCAGTCAAGTGGTCTTTATCAAAGTATGTGGTAGTTAGTTATATTAAGCAATAAAGGTCACAACACTCCGATAAGCAGATGACTGATCTGTGAGACTAGCCACCCCTGCTCTTAAGTAAGCGAAGTGAAGCGTAAGTGAAACTAGAATAAGCAGAGTCAAAATTAAGACGATAAATAGCAGAAATGAAAATGAAAGTAGTGACAGCAGATTTAAGAGAATCAACAGAACAGCTAAATATTTCCACATGCTTTTAGTACACTTGCTTTAAACACCACAAATAATGTCTTGCTGGGTTGTCAACGAGATGTAAACGTACACTCTTGGTCCAAAAGTTGACAAACCCCTACTCAACTTTTCTTCTGAATTTCCCCCTCCACCCCTATCTTCTGCAGTAGCTGATAGCAATCATCCAGGTAGTGAGCAAATCAGTCAGGCACTGATGGATAATTAGTTATGGGCTACAAACACCACTCCAACTCATCCCAAAGGTATTGGGTATTGGATAATGCTCCACAGGGGAGGACTTTACAACCCTCTAGCTAAAAACTGGCATTGACCATGGTGACCTTAGGCCCAGAGCCTCCTGTTCTATTGGCATTTGTGGAGACTGTCCAAGCTGTGCATGTAAAACAATATGCGACTCAGCAATTGGTGCACCCGGAGAAGCTGAATTCACAAATTTTAAGCCTGCCTGGACACTTTCGGACATTCAATGCGGCTACACTGACCTCATTTTCTTGTTGTGAAAGGCTCAACAATATAGACTAGATGAACAGAGGTATTGGGAAACCTGCTTCTTTTTTGTTTCTTCTGAAATCAATAGACCTAATCCTCCTTGTTCTGGAGTAACTAGCTCTACTGTCTAGTGAAGGCATTCTACTAGATTTCAGAGCATTGCTGCAAAGATCTGATTGCATTCAGCAAACAAGGGTGGACACAAGGTCAGGATGCTGGATGATGACCACCTTAACTCATCCCAATAGTACTGGATGAAGCTCCATCATTACAGAGAACACAGCTCCACAGCTCAATGCTGGGGGGCTTTATACACCTCTAGCCCACATCTGGCATTGACATGGTGCCTATTCTATTGGCAATTCTTCTCCAACATGACTAAACAAGCTGTGTGTGTGTGTGTCTGTGTCAGCAATGGGGCGAGCTGCTATGCTGACTTCCCCATTCTTAAAAAGGGGTGTCCACAAAGATGTATATAGCTATACAGCATACAACGAGAGACACAATGGAGATGTTGGCTTCTTCTTTGAATTTCCTCCATCACCTTAAATGGTGCACCATCATTTAAGGTAGAAAGGGGAAGTAGAAAAAGAAGCCAACTTCATCTTCATCTTCATCCAGAACATGCCGCGTTGACAGGGTGCCAGGCTGAGGCAGTGGAGAAAGGGAAAGGCAGAAAGGCAGTCAGACGGTGGGGTGGAGAGACTCCCCGACACAATGGGGCTCTTCATTGGGCCCAGCAGCCACCTGTTTCCCGTCTGAACGGGAGAAGAAAGGGCGCCTCTTTATCGCCTCCAGAGCGACCTGGTTTCAAACGGTAGCTTTAAATAGAAGCTAAAAGCTAAGGGCTTCAGATAGGGGGGCACTTTTGTCAATTCTCGCTGCAAAAAGGGCAAATGGGAGCCGCACCCTCCGACAGTCCTGCCCCTGAAATAACTGCACGTTTTCAGGTTGCCCCCTCTCCAACACGCACATTGAGCTTTATGGGGTGGAAGACAGGTGTGGACGGAGCCGGGAAGAGCCTAAACATCTACTAGACGAGCAGGACTGAAACAAACGGTGGCTGGACTGAAACAAACGGGACCAACTCACAGATTAGCTGGCTAGCTAGTCCCTTCTGTGTGTTCAGTCCTATATGTATAACGACCGGCGGGCTAATACGGTAGAGCTAGCCGCTGATTTGACTGATTCTCTCTCTCTCTCTCTCACAGACACACAATACACGTTCAGTTGAACCTAAACTACACCCATGTTTTACGAAAAAAGCCCAAACAGCTACAAATGTGGACATTTGCTTAGCTAAACAATCATTTGAGGAGTATTTTATTGAGCAGCAAGCCATAACTAGCTTTGTCTGACTGATAAAGGTCACGGCCAAGCTAGCCGACGTTAGCCTAACGGTTCCTTTGAGTGAGGGGGGGGGGGGGGGGGGGGCGCCTCAGAAAAGCATCCCACAATATTAACGCCAACATTAACGAAGTTTCACTTCACTTACCTTGTTTACTTCTTCGAGTTTATCTCTCTGCTGTGCTTTCAGCAACCCAAACGCCTTCCCTCCTGCAAAAAGGGACATTTTGGACCCCGTTAGAGCGGGTTTATCTCTAATGCACTTGCCGGTGCCACCGCGCGGCATTCCTGAAGAAGCAGGGCGACTGTTCGCTCGAACACAGCACAAACACGGCGGTTCACCACATTTATAGCACTACATCTCTAAATGCCTACCTTGTACATTTGACGGCATGTTGCAAACAGTAGGTTCGCGTTAGAGGATGGACAAACCGTGGCGCTGCTCTCTCTGCGAGTGTGTGTGAGGTTGTGGCGAGTCTGAGAAGAGCTGCGTTGTCCGCCTACTAGACGAATCGTTCTTGTGAACCGGTTCAATGAATCACCAGAACCGATTCGCAAGTCACTATTTTCGTACATTCAGTATTCAGGCTCAAAAATAACTAGCTAATATAAACATTTCCCAAGTTTTTGCATTCCAATATCTTTACATTCAGTCGACATTTTACTATGAATGAACTTTTACTATGAACCATTTGAATTGAAACCTGTTAGTTCTTCTGTACAGAATACAGATGCCATTTTGGAGGTACTAGCTAGTTTTTACGTGATGTTACAGCACTCTTGACTCCGTCATTGCGAATAAGTGCATTGTCACTGATCGCGGACATCAGATTTGCTAGCTGGACGAGTGTCGTTAGAGTGAAGTAGCTAGCTAGCTAAGTTTGGCTTGTGGATCCAATGCCGTTCGATTCACTAAGACACGTCGATTCAAAGAATCGGTTCGGTGAACTGATCCGAAACTCCCATTACTATAGGAATACAGGCGTGAGAGCCGCAGTTGATGCGCTGCCGGTTTGTCAGGAATGCAGCTCTACCCGCCACCGCGTGGCCAAAAGTGGAATGACAGCCCACCTTCCCTCAAGCGTTGGTTCCCCCCACCCGTTTTCCGACAAATCTCTTCTCCTCACACCGGGGTTGGCTCTGAAGGCATACTAGTGTGTAGGCCGCCTGTGGGCGCAGAACGCGGGATACAAGCAGCCAATCCTAGCGCGGGGAGGCGGGATTTGACTGAATACAGGTGGGGTAAAAAATTAGTAACAGTAACAGTGTAGTATCTAAGAATCGCGCTCTAGTCCAGGCAGGGCTGGATTACCGACTGTGTCGGTGGGCCCATGCAGGAGCCACTGACTGCCTAGAGCCTCAGGGGACCCTTCAATATACACAATGACTAGAAATATGAACTGCCCACTTCTCCTAGCCATGCACTCACTGTCTGTGTGTGTTTATTGGTGGAAGGGTAGGGGGCTGCTCATCGTTTTATATTTGGGGGAGTTGAGCTCAGGAGGCAGCGATGCGTTCATATGTATGTATGTATTAATTAATTAATTAATTAATTAATTAACCCATACACACATATTCGCCAACTGGTTTAATTGCTTTTACACCTCGTACATGTACCTGTGTGTTATATGTATGGTGTATGTAAGACGTTTGATGGCTTGTATGTGGCGCCACCGTGTGGTCAATATCCAAACAGCATGTTCCTTAAAACCAAACAATACAACGGAAGTTACAGGTGTATCATGTCGTCATTTTCAGGTAAATTAACGTGGCGCAGCAACGTATTTAATGTGCAATTACTTTTGCCCCATAATTACAACTACCGTTAATTACAGGTTTAGAATTACGTTCTAAAACGCGCTGGTTTCCAGTGGCAACCATGAAGTTGATCTTACAGTCCAGCGGTTTCCTTTCTGGCTCGTGGCTTCGTTATTGGACAGGTGAGTGATTCACCAGCACCCATGCAGTGCTAAGTGAATGATGAACTGTTATTTAGTGAAGAACGTGGCTCCTGCACTGCACAGCAGTTTTATCAGCTGCCTTTGAAATGAAGTTCTCTCCTTTACAAAAAAGAAGCTCATTTATGTTATTTATGCTATCAATACACTCAAATAAGTCAGTATGCTTCCAGTTTTAGCACTTTTTAGGTTTTATCAGAGATATACCAACCAGTACACCCAGTAGACCCAGTGTATAGAAAAGACTAGCTAAGTATATGAGCTGTAGCTACCTGTACATAGATAATCCTTTGCTATAGATATACTTATATAAAAATAATAATAACTAAGTATTCTTGCCATATCCATAGCTACATTTAGTAGTAAACCTGACTTGGGGTGGGACGGATTTCAGAAAGGTAGCATGACACAAATTCAAAGATCAACCTCCTCTAGAGACGGTGTGTTTGTGGTGTTTTGTTTTGAACTGAATGTCTATTTGAGTAATGTTCTCATATTTTGGCATCAAATGCAATATTTGTTTGAACAACTCGATTCATAAACAAATCAAATTGGTTCATCCTGAGTGTGGCTTATGGATTTTTATGTGTAGTCCACTGGTAGTGTTTATAATAGCTAACTACAAGGATACTCAAACTGCAGTTAAATATACCTATGAACTTTTAGTTTAGTTGCAGCACAAAATAAACAGGGTTGGTGTGTTCTCCCTGAGTTTGTGCAGGTTTCCACCAGGTATCCTAGCTTCCTCCCAGCCCCCAATGCATATGCAAATGCATATGGTAGGTGAATTGCTAATTTGCCCTTGCGTGAATACCCCAGGACAAAAGTAGTTGTGTACTCAAAGTGTACTGCTCTTAAACCTAAAGTATACTTTTATACACTAAAGAGTTAACATATTTAGTCCCAAGAAGCATTAAAATAGTTCACACACATATATACCACTAGTGCACTTATATTAGTATATTTACTACATAAAGTACATTTGGGAAATATACCTGAATTTTACTCAAGTTTCCTTAATAAAATAAAAGTCTACTTTTTGTAAGGACTCTTACAGAGTTTCCAACTTTAAGGAAAGCTGTTAAAAGAAACCTGGAAAATGGATTCTCACATCACCCTCTGTACGATGCACCTGTGCGCTTATAAAAAAGTTATTCAAGGGTACTGTGAACCATATGACAGCTCAAAAGATCCATTTGGATGCTTATATTGTTCTGTGCCTGGTTAAAAGGTTCTTCAGATTCTTCTTTCTCAGGTTCTTCTTTCTCTGTACTATATAGAATCATTTTTCCTTGCAGCATATGGTGTAAATATGCCTAGTTGTTCAGAGGGGTCTTCTGAGTTTACAGCATATTTTGCTTAGTTTAGACATCCCTATGCAAGGTGACAGATTTCTCTGAAAGCTAGCCATGCTAAGCACTATGGTGGAATTTTAACCCTCAGAATAGCACAGATATATACTATATATCCACATTTTGTTTGTGGACAACCCTTCTAAGTTGTACCCATTGCAAACAGATGTGCAAATACACACACACACATACACACACACACAAATCTTAGTCTAGTTCTTGTAGAGAAGTATTGGCAATAGAATAGAGCTATCTGGAGCAGATAAACATGAACCTATTGGCAACATGTCTAATGCCAGGTGTAAGCTAGAGGGGTAAAAAGCCCCCCAGCATTAAGCTGTGTAGCTGTGTTCTTAGGAATGATGGTACTCCATCCAATACTTTTGGGATGAGTTGGAGGTTTGGGTTTGAGGTGGTTACCTAACGCTCTTGTGGCTGAATAGCAACCAAATTTTCACAGCAATGCTCCATATTAACACTCCTTACATGACCTGTAGAAACAGTTGCTCCAACAAAAGCAGTATAAACGCTTCTTAAAGATAATTGATTAGAAACAATGAGCAGGCGTTTCATTATTTTTGTCCATATAGTGTCCATATAGTGTACCTTACATCTGCATGTTAACTCTTAATATGTTTTTTTTTTTAATAGCTGTGCTAAATACCTGTGCATGAGAGACTTGAGACAACTCCTGACCTGACTGCATCCAAGCCAACTAAGGAGACCCTAATCAAAACTCCCAACAAGACCCAGCAAGAGAGGGCTGGAGGAAGAGAAATTGATGTATTTGGAAGGTAGTTCCAGCGCTGAGAGCAGCAAAGGCCTTGCAAATGCTGGAGGAGTCAAAGTAGGTTCCCAGGTGGAAAATCAGTGGCTCAGAATGGAGAACCATAGAGGGGTGTATAAGCAGACAGCTGCAAGGCTGCAAGCACAGGTCTGGGAGACCAAGAGTGATCACACCACTAGTTCAAATAATGAGACTCCTAAGAAGAACGTTTTTCGCATCAACAGGAACACAAGTATGTTTCGGTCTTTTTTTGGTCTTAGAAAATGTAAAAGTTTACAAGCTTGTTCTGAAAGGTATTTATTACACTGCATTTATACAGCACCCCTCCCACCACAATCCAAATCTTAGCAACGCCGTTGTCGCTTTTTTAATGTTGCAGTGAATGGCAAGCCTGATTCCTCCATTCAGGCTATTATAGTGAAGGGTTTTGAGGAGATCATGCAAGAGAAAAGACTCAGCAAACAGCAAGAAATGCTCACAACTCACAACTCCAAGAAATCAACTCCACCACACACAAGTCTGGAGAAGTCTACTGTAATCAGACCACGAATAACCACACCTGCAGCAACCCCACTACCTACAGAGTCCTCAAACCGAGCTAAGCCCTCCGTACGACAGTGCCTTGGCCTTAAACCTCAGGCCACCTTTCCTGTCCCTGGAGTACGACCTCAGAAAAGGTCCTCAGTAATGCAAGCCAAGGAGATTTCTCCCTCCCCACGTCATAGGAAATTGAAGCTGTCAGAGGACACTACTGTAAAAGTGAGAGAGGTGGCAGCTCCTCAAAACCTCCATTCGCAGGACCCCCAGAGAGTGAAGACTAGAGAAGCCTACAAAACAACCCCAAGCAAAGCTGTGAAACTAAAAGGTACTCCATATGTGAACTGTCATGCCTGCCACTGTTCTGTTGGCTCTGTTTGTGTGTTGTCAGTTCAAGCCCCTCCTTTTCATTAGTGTTCCCACCTGTGTCTCCTCTCTAGCCACGCCCCCTTGTTAGTCCCATGTGTTTTTTGTGTGTCCCTCATTGTCCCTGTGTATGAGTAACCCTTTGTTTCAGCCCTGTCCCGTCCTGTCCTGTCCCTCTACTCACTGTAACATGTACATAAATGTTGTTAAGGAAAGTAGCCCATGCCTAATTTAAATTCTGAAAAGGTAAAGGTGCACATATTAGCACTATGTACTATAGCCAGCACTATGTACAGCGAAATGTGCCTTCCGCATTTGACCCATCTATGGTAGTGAATACACACAAAAGCGAAGTAGAGGCAGTAAGCACACACACACACACACACCCTCAGAGCGGTGGACAGCCAACTCCAGGGCCCAGGGGGGCAGAGAGGGTGAAGGGCCTTGCTCAAGGGCCCAACAGTGGCAGCTTGCCGAGCCCGGGTATCAAACCCACAACCATGTCATCACCGGCCTGGAGCTCTTATTGCTGAGCCACCACTGCCACTAACTCAGTTGTGATATGTATGTGCATGCAAATCTTCAGTGCATGGTTGTGTCTGAATTTCAGTGGAGCCCAGACTGAGCGTGAACCTGCCTATGCAGAAACCGGCTGCTCAGAAGAAGCGCTGCCTAAGGAGGGAAGCTTTGTGTAGTCATTGCTTTGCCATTGGCCTTGAACCACCCTGCAAGTGTATCAGGGTAAGGTGTTGACACGACTGCAGCAGGTGTATCCGCAGCACTGTTCAGGTATTGCAGTGCTGATGAACATGCAGCTGGCTTCTGTATTTTTCACTCCTTAGTTGTTTGCACCAGTCTGCAGTTCAGAATTTGGAGCCAGTACCCAACAACCGTCATCTCTTACGGAAGACGTTCTCAGCCTTCCCAGGAACCCTTTATTCTCAGCACCTGAGCCCTTTTCTGGCCTGCAGAGGTATGGCAGGCTCTCTTAAGTGTGTTCCAATATGTTTGTAGACACCCCTTCTAAATGAATGCATTCAGCTCCTTTAAGTTACACTCACTGACACAACTATGCAAATGCACACACACACACACACACACACACACACAGCTTTTCTAGTTCCTGTAGAGAAGTCCTGCCACAAGAATTGAATTGGCCCCCAGCATTGCTCTGCCTCTACTCTTTTCTTGGTCTCTCTCTTTGGTTTCCTCTTCCCAATATTATTTGGGTGGTTGTGGGCCATTCTCAGCACTGCAGTGACACTGTAGTGGTGGTGGTGGTGTGTTGTGTCGTGCTGGTACGAGTGGATCAGACACAGCAGTGCTGCTAGAGTTTTTAAACACTGCTGGACCGAGAATAGTCCACCAACTCGAAATATCCAGTCAACAGCGTCCTGTGACCACTGATGAAGGACTATAGGATGACCAAAACAAACTGTAGAGCAACAGATGCGCTTCACCATGACACCATGTAAGTGTCACTGCAGTGCTGAGAATGGCCCACCACCAGTAATGTGGGGTCATAACCATTGATGAACAGGGTGAAAAAGGGCTAATAAAGTATGCAGAGAAACAGATGATATAGAATTATTAAAGTACATTTTTTCTATATGGTCAATGGAGCTGATATTCAGCCCAGAGTTCAGCCCAAAGCAAATCCCGATCTGCCTAGCTGGCTGCCTAAAACCCCAGTACTGTATTTGCACAGTTTTTTACATTGCGTTTCCCACCTTGTGTTTGTCTGTCCTGCAGCCCTGTCACTGAGCCACCTATTAGGCCTGGGGTCCACCAGTCAGGTGTGGCTTCCGCTCTTGCTACTGCTCTTGTAGGAACATCCTCCCCAGTGGACGACCTTGACGCCCTGCTGGATGAATTCATTGATGATGACCTGGAGGATGAGATGGACCTAAACAAGAGCGTGGATGGCCTCCTGGTGGAGCTCTGGAAATTGATTAACAGCTCGGACTGAGCTCAGGAATCTTGGACCACATAAAGCCCTCAATGCCCCAACTGTAAACCTTCTAAACACTTCCTAATGAGCTCATCATGATAATGTAGCTGTGCTAAGTAAAAAGTTGCATTTTAAAACCCAGATGTCCTGGATGTTTTTGATAGCTTTGAGTATTTAAATATTATATATTCGGTTCGGTCACTGTAAACAAGACGAAGATCTCACAACATGTTCAAACAAGGGTGTGTAATCAAGCCATTGTGAAAAATCGTGTATTGCTGATGCAAAAGTGGTGCTTCCTACT
This sequence comes from Salminus brasiliensis, assembly GCF_030463535.1. Classification (NCBI taxonomy): domain Eukaryota; kingdom Metazoa; phylum Chordata; class Actinopteri; order Characiformes; family Bryconidae; genus Salminus; species Salminus brasiliensis. The sequence continues at coordinate 18,950,404 of NC_132878.1, forward strand.
GTGTATGTTTTCAGGAGCTTTTTTTTTTTTTTTTTGTACTTTTCCAGATTTGCTGTTGGGTTTACTAAATGCTTCATTGTAATCAATGCATGGTGTCTTGATTGATTGATTGATTGATTGATTTATGTTTGTTTGTTTGTTGAATTATTCTACCAATTTGTTACTGCCAATTAACCCACACGTTTGTTACCACAAAGTAGGAGGGTAAGGACTTAACCACGTCTCCTCCTCCAGCCTCCGCCTGTAATTACATCCAGGAAAATAAAGTAGAAAAAAACAGTTCTAATGTACTCAAACCAGTACTCACTCAAGTACTCATTTGAAAATGTAAAATACTGTAAAATACAATGTGCAATTAAGGGTCAGTTTGCAATTATCTGTAAATAAAACCTTTTTTTAAGAGCTTTTGCCTTCCATTATTTATATTTTGTATATAGTGTAATTTATCTACGGTTTGCATCTGAGTGTCTTGCAATCCCTTTGCTGCTGTGACACTGTAAATTTCCCCACTGTGGGACTAATAAAGGATTATCTTATCTTAAAATCAGTTTGTGGAATCTGAAAAACACCAACATTGCAATACATTTTTTGCTATAAATCACATCACGACACTGACAACAACTTCACACCTTACTTTCAACTGGTTTATTTGCTATGAGACATCAGCATTTCTTGTAAAACACATCCTGCAATTCAGTGTATATTGTGTATATGGAAAAAAAACAAACCAAAGCCCTACAGCTGGTATATGGTGCCATCTTGTGGTCAAATATGAAACTGCATGTTCGTCATGAACATCATGTTGGTTCTTGCTTTACCAAATGAATGCAGCCTGGCCACATACTGATAGTCCAAAATACATTTCCCAAATATGCACAGAAATTCTCTCACTCACAGCATCAGTGAATATTGTCCTCTACGCAGATCTCAACACATGTTAATGCCAACTCAACTTACTCACATAGACCAATCACCTACAGTTCTGTTATTATAATGAAATCAATATTTAATCACAGAGTATGGCACATATATTTTACATTCTTTATAAAGGGACTGACATGAAAAAGGAACTGAAGAGCAGACAGAGAGTCTCGTTCTCTCTTCCTATTAACTACATTTGAAGGAATACTCCAGAGTTTCATCCTAATCTCTGTCTGTCAGATCTGTGGTGTTTAGTTGATTACATAACCGCAATAACTACATTAGAATATCGGGTTGTAAATCTGTATAATTTGGTCTTTTAGAGATGGAAGAATTTGTGGCTGGTGTAGCATAGTGGGTAACATCATAGCCTTCACCAAGGGCTTCAATTCACCAGCTGGTCAAACACCACATGCCGGTAAGAGCTCTTGGGCAAGACCCTGAATGAGGTGATTCAACTGTAAGTTGCTGTAAATACGAGCATCAGTCAAATGCTAGACCTGTAATATGTTACGAGTGTGGTGACGCTTAGTGGCACAAAGCTTTGACAGGACAGGGGACTGCAGGTTAAACTGTCTGCTACGCTTAACAAGCTTAGTCCTTCTAATATCAGTACATGATGTGATGTTTCTGTAAGTATTAAAAGTTTGATGAATGATGCAATATTATAAGTCTGCATTGTGTGACGGGGTGGACATGTTATGCTTGCTGTAGAAAACAACTTATTATCAATCTTGAAGAAATGAAAAGCCTTTGAACTCATCTGTTCATCTAAAGACTTAAAAGTGACTCTTCATCATGTGAAATCATGTGACAGCACATTTATTATTTATGATTAAATAGGTTGGTGTGACGGAGATCAAGGCAAAAATGCTTCCATGTAGTAATAAATTCTACATTCTATTTAGTCAAATTTGTGACAGACCTTCAAGATACACCTGCCAAAGATACAGTATATATGTAAATAGTGATAAACACTAAATTGACTTTTTCTGGTTGCCATGGATACCGGAAATGAATTGCAATTGCCATTTTAATGTGTCTGAATGTACGATAAAATATTGGTATTACATTCCCTCATATCTATCTATCTCCCTCTGAGGTGAGTATTTGTTTATTCATTCATGCACCAAATTCACCAGCTGCCCAGCTGTTTTTACTCATTAGGCTTTATGCTCTCTCCTAAGTTCAGGGAAATGCTTTGAAATGACTGCCTGTGGTAACAGACAGTGCAGTAAAGATGTGGCAGACAGAGATTAGGCTGAAAAAACTAACACTCCTTATAATTTCAGTTCTGAGTAAGATTCCTCTTTCTCACTCTCCTCTCCTACTCTCCTTCCCTCAATGTCCCCGCTGTGGACACTCCTTAGGCAGGTTCTGAATGATGTCTGTCAGGCTGTCCCTCTCCTCTCTTATGTCCTGCAGGTTTTGCTCCAGCTGCAGTAGTTGTTTCTGCTGGTCCTCGGCAGCACCACGCAGCTTCTGGATCTTTCCACTCAATGCCGGGTTCTCCACGCTGGCCCGCAGAATCAGCAGGCGGGCCGCCGTCTCATTCAGCACACGGTCATACTTTCCCACAGCCGCATTCGCTTCTGCATAAGGAAACATGTATTTTGAGAGATATTTAATAATAAAAAGAAGAAGAATAATTACAACAATAACAATTATAATTACAATTTTCCTTCAGCAATAGTTAAACAATGATTTAATTTTTAACTCGTTATACAAAGGAAAATGCTTTGAGGCACAAACTAGAAACCAAATATAACTATAACTAATATATATATATATATATATATATAAAAAATCACTGTATTCAAAGCCCAATTGACTTCTATTCTGTGTGAGTTTTCAGTCACTGGCCTTTCTATTGTTTTCTTAGTGCAAGGAAACACTAAACAGTTATGTGGTAATCAACAGTATATTGCATTGCCAGTTCATTCTCAGTAATGTAGCGTATTGTCATGCCTGCCCCTGTTGTTATGTCTGCCTTTGTTCCCAAGCACATGGCTCTGTTTGTGTCTTGTCTGCCCTAGCCACGCCTGTCCATTATTGTTTCCACCAGAGTCTCCTTTGTAGCCACGGCCCCTTGTTAGTCCCAGGTGTTACTCGTGAGTCTCTTGTTAGTTTCTGTATAAGTACCCCTTGTGTTTCAGTCATCCCTTGTCTGGTCTGGTGCATGTATGTGAGAAGATGTTCCTGTTGCGTACATGGCCATGTCAGTTCATGGTTTGTAGATTTGGCCTGTTTATGGGATTTTTGTGTTTATTTAGTAAGCTTTGCTTGTTTGGTTTCTGTTTTCTTGTCCGGCATTAAAATATCCTGCAATTACATCCGCCTCTGTCTGGTGACAAACTGTGACACATATTCATATTTGGCTAGATCTCTACAGCATACAGAATTTTTAAATATATGTATCAATATAAAAAGGCAACTTTTAAAGAGAAGAAAAACCTTCTCAACTTTCAATGGAAGTCGATATAAATTGATTTTATTCCAAATCATTTTGGAGCATTTCTATTGGTCCATTCATCATGAAAGTGTGACAGAATTTAAAAGAACAACTGCTAGATTTACATCACTCAGAAATTTTATCCTTCCGCATCAATCAGTAATTGAGTATTTAACATTTCTCAGTCATTTCAGTATTCAAGATGACTTAGTTTCATCATCCAAAATAGCTCAATAATTGTAGTATTCAACATTATTCAGTCATTTCTTTATTCTTCATTACTCAGTAATTTTAGTATTCAACATTACTCAGTCATTTGAGTAGGCCAGAGGCTCTGTAATGTATCTGTCATGTAGTCTGTCAGACTGAAAAAGACAAGACAGGCATAACAAGACAGGAAAAAACAAGAAGACAGAAAATTAAAGAAAAAAGCAAGAACACATCAGTTTTGGACAGTAGAGGACAGAAATGTTACAGGTAAAGAAAACAGAGAAAAAGACAGGTAAGAAAAGAAAAGACAAATAAAGAAAATGACAGATGTGGAATGGACAAGAAAAAGATAACAAAATGACAGGAAAGAAGAAAGGTATCCAAATGTACCTAACTGACTCAGCAGCTCAGCCAGTGTGTGTGTAAATGCCTCCAACTGGATCTTAGCTGACTCCATGCTGTCCTTCACAACCTCTAATGAAACATCTGCCTGTAGAGCAGAGAAAGGGAGAGCATTCAGAAAAACACTAGAACCAAAGTGTGTAAAGCAGATCAAACATTTCGCCTCACACTAAAATCCAGTGCAAATCACTGAAAAGAGCCATTCAGAACAGTTTTGCGCCTCGTTCAGTTCTTTACACAATATCACGTAGTAAAGAGGTAGAAATTTCCCACTTCTCCTTCATAGGAGCACACACTTTGACACAGTGCACCCAAGATGGACAATACTCTGCAAAGTCCTCAGCGTTTTTTTATGTGGGCAGTAAGTGTTTAGAAATGTGTTGAAATGTGTTGCTCAGAAATGTCATCATTCATTTTTGCTCAGTATTTTAGCTTTCAACAAAACTCAATGATTACAATAATGGACATTATTCAGCAATGTTATAATTCATCAAAGCTCAGTAATGTCAGTATTTAATATTACTTAGTTATCTTATCATTCAATAATACTCTGTACTTTCAGCTTCCAACATTATTCAGTAGTTTCAGTATTTGGCATGACACTGTAATTTCAGTATTCACTATTACTCAGTAATTTCAGTATTTAACATTACTCTGTAATTCCAGTACTCAACAGTGCTCAGTAATTTCTGTACTCAGCACTACTCAGTAATTTCAGCATTCAGCAATACTCAGTAATTTCAACCTCCAAGAATACTCCAGTACTCAACAGTGCTCAGTATTTTCAGCACTCAACATTACTCTGTAATTTCAGTATCTAAGGTTATTTTGCAATTTCAGTATTTAAAATTATTCTGCAATTTCAGTATTTTACATTACTCTGTAATTTTAATACTCAACACTACACAGTCTTTTTTTGGTATTCAACATTATTCAGTATTTTCAGTATTCAACATTTCTCAGTAATTTCAATATTCAACATTACTTATTAATTTCAATATTCAGCATTTCTCAGTAATTTTAGTATTTAACATCACTCTGTAATTTCAGTATTCAACATTACTCAGCAATTTCAGTATTTAACATTACTCTGTAATTTCAGTACTCAATATTATTCAGTAATTTCAAGACTTGACAATACTCAGTAATTTCAGTATTCAACACTGTTCATTATTTTCTGTACTCATTACTCAGTAATTTGACATGACACTGTAGTTTCAGGATCCAACATTACTCAGTAATTTCAGTATTTAACATTACTCAGTGATTTCAGTATTTAACATTACTCAGTAATTTCAGTACTTAGCATTACAGTTTTAATACTTCATATTACTCTGTAATTTCAGCATTTAGAATTTCACCATTCAACATTACTCAGTGATTTCATTTATTTGCTTATAAATTCAGATCATTTAATACACTCCTGTTCCAAACGTCTAAACAGTAGTGTATACATTACTACATTACTGTATATTGTACTTTCATGCTGGTGTCAATTTCTTTTTTTTTGTTGATGACAACAACAACAAAAAGAAACTGTTAACCGTAAACTGGTATGACGCAGTGCAGCTTTAGGAGGCACAGATATAATCATTCACCAGCTCAGATAATGAAACCTATATGGACTGCTCACCTCATCCTTGTGCATGTTTGACTGCACCTGTGCCACTGTGTTCTCCTGCTCAGCCAGCTGCTGCACAGATGCATGCACAGCAGACTTCAGCTGCGCAGATGCCCTTTTCATCTGCTTTCCCCGTGACACAGATGCCTTGGCATCCTGCCACAGACAGTGAGCAAAAGACTGAGGATTAGCATTTGCCTTCTTCTATATCCTTCTATTACCTTATTTTAACAAAAACACTGAAAGTAATGCATTCAGACACTGTGTATTTTCTGTCAATGTACAAAATAAGCATGATGTTGTCCTTATTGTTGAATGCATTGAGCCCACATTCAGATCAGAATTTGGAATGCTACAGGCTTATTATTGTTTCTTAAGGTATTATTTGTTTCATTTTAAAAACAGTTAAAAGGGGGCTATTTCTGTATATCTAGAATGTACTTGTTAATAAAAGGATTTACACAATTAAAAGGACTTTATATTCTGCATCCAACTGAAAAGTTAACTAAAACAGTACAGGTATTTCTGAATGTGCCGTATGAAGCGAGCTTTATATAAGGTGCAGATATATAAGGTTTATATAAGAAAGTATATAGAGAGTATGTATTGTGTATGTTAATGTGTACACATTCTGCCTCCCTACCATGAGGGACTATGTACTCACCTTTACATCTGTGTAAACACCTGGGATGTGACAATAAACATGATTTGATTTGATTGATTTAAAGTTAAGGGGTGATGCAGATTGCATGTTGACTTATATTGCTAATTTGTCTTTGCAAAAGCAGTCTGGGTAGCAGAAACCGACTCCACTTAAAGCAGCATTATATTATGGTAGTTCTTGCTCCTAGGCTCCCCATACAGTCAGGAAATATAATGTCATATAATTCATGTGCATTTTACAAGCTGAGTGCGCATCTGAAAGTAAAATAAGCATGTGGACTGATGCGGTAGTAATTGAGAAGGGGGTTGAAAAGAAGCCTGCAGAGGCAGAACAGAGCAAGAGAATAATGCATCTGCATCAATGGGAGCATCAACATTCAGATGTCCTCACTATTTCATCGTCAATTGAGGCAGAGTTACAGATGCAGCAGAACTGTATTGAAAACTATTGTACTTTACATTGTTTATAGCAGACATAAAAGTGAAGCAGTGGTGGTTAGAGCTCAGGGCTAGAGCTCAGGGCTATTGATGACAGTGTTGTGGGTTTGATACCCAGGCTCGGCAAGTTGCCACTGTTGGGTCCTTGAGCAAGACCCTTCACCCTCTCTGCTTGCCGGGCGCCGCAACAATGACTGCCCATCGCTCCGGGCATGTGTGCTCACTGTCTACTGTGTGTGTTTCACTGGTGTGTATGTGTGTGTTTACCGCACGAATGGAATGAAAGCAGAAGCCAAACTCTATCTGTGTCAATCACAAATGATCAATTTGGTTGTCAATAATGTCAAGTGGTGGTAAACAAGACCTGATCTATTTACCGCCAACAATGCCTTAATTTCATTCCCTTTTTATTACATTTTTGTGTTTACACAGCTTTTTTGCTGCAAAAACCTTAAAAGTTGACTGTGCAAACAAATACATCCCAGTACAGATCAAAACAACAAAAAGCAGATAGAGACAAGACAATCAAATTCACCATTTGTGTTGGACAAAGATAGAATCTGGCCTTTAACACACACTAGGGATTAAACACACACACAGTGACTGTGAACACATGTGCCCAAAGCAAATAGCTGCAGCACCTGGGGAGCAGAAAGGGTGAAGGACCTCGCTCAAATGGGCCTAACAACAGGCCCAGGTATCAAACCCACAACCCTATTATAAATAGCCCGGTGCTCTAACCGCCGAGCCACCACTGCCACTTACACATGCACATACTACATATGCAAACAGTAGGTTTTTGTGAATCTTCTCCAGAATCATGAACAAAATACATTTCCATGCTGTTTTCACTTAAAAACTCAAAACACATCAGCTCTTTAGACATCACTGTATTTCCCAGCTTTCAGACATTTCAGACATGAGCTGTTCCAGTCATTTCCTATACCAAAGTATCTCTCATGCAGGTAATTTGGCACATCAACTTCACAGAGATTTGATTTGATTTGTCCGATTCCAGAGTAAAATAATATGTATGTGTGAAAGCACTTTCAGTGTAAATGCTGCTCCTCTGGGGAACAGTGATATGTTTCTAAACTCACCTTAGCCACAGCATTGGCCATGTCCATGGTCTGTGCAGCTGTGTTGCTAGCTAGTGTAGCATTCTCCAGGATGGGCTTCAGGGCTCTTTCAGCTTGTCTCACCTTTTTCTTCACTTCTATCAAGGTCTTCTCCTCCATGATGCTCTCTCTCTTCAGAACTGCCTTGGTCTGAGTGCGGAGGACAGGCCATTCCTGATGTATGCCTTAGTCAGGAGAGAGAGTTACAGACTGTGTGACTGCACTCTATTCTATGCAACTCTACCAGCCAAGGTAGTGTTTAAAAACTATTTATCTGCAGCTAATTTAAGTATTGCCAATAGAATATGACTCTCTGGAGCAGACCAACATGAACCTATTGGCACCATGCTTAATATCAGGCATCGGTTGGAGGAGAATAAACACTCCCAACATTGAGCTGTGCTGGAATGATTGTGTTCTGCACAAGGAAGTGGGTTTTATCAGGGAAAATAGAGTAGGAAGTACAGTTCAGTACAGTTACTGATATGTTGTGTGGGCTGGCTGAAAGAATGCAGGTTTGGTTATATTTCCCCCAGTGTCATGTCTGTTGTGGACTCAGGATAATGATGTCAACTCCAAGTCCAAGCATCTGCAACTGGGGATCATTAAATTCATCTTGATTTTTGACCCTTTTTTCATATCAGGTTGGATCTTGGCTTCTGGTCTGATTTTGTCCTATCCCTTACTTTTATTGATACCTGATTGTGATTTTGACATGAGTGAAAGCCGATAGAATCTGACATGTTCATTAACGTTACACAGAGCTATAATTTGCTAAACTAGGTATTGCAAAGTAGGTATAAACCTTGCTAGTCTGGACCACACCCTGAGGTGGAACAAAAGGCCGGACTCTATTTTAGCTAGGAATCCAAAGAAGAAGAAGGAGGAGACAGGATAAACTGTGTGGTATGGGTTGAAGGAGGGGTTATGGGCATGGTCCTTCTCCCAAAGTTAAGTTAAATTCTTCCACATTGAACTTCCTCAAGGAAAACGATGGAAACTAACAAGCCAACACTGATACCATTGATACACAAATTACAAAATTACAAATGTTTATTTGTATGTAATCTAATGTCATTGTTTTTCTGTGTGAATAAATGTTTACTGCTCATATAAATGACTTTACAATTTCTCTGAAGCCTAACATTTTATTTGTTTGCACAGAATTTCTATAGAAGTTCTGCAGAATTCTCTTCAATTTCACACAGTCTGTCGTTGAATCATTCATACCTTTTTATTTTAGCTTGATTCCCCTCTTGCAATTCCTAATGAGTTTCTATTCCACTCTTTTTAGACCCATCCTTCCTCGAAATCTGCCCTGCAAGTCTACATTCTATTCTGTACCAGTCTAGTTGTCAAGCTGGAATCTTACCTTGCAAGCTTATCTTTCCTTCCTTTGAGCATATTCAATATCAGAAATGCATTATGCTTTTGAAAATAAGGGAGAAAGAGAAAGATATTGAGGATGTGTTACAATAAAGAACCCTTTATGGCTAATAGCTTTACCTTCTAGATTCTTCCGTAGGGAAAAGGCCTCCGACTCTGTCTTCTTGGCTTCTATTACTGAAGAAAGAGCTGCCTCTTTAAGTCCCTGGGTAAGGGCTGTCAGCTTCAGAGGCAGAGGAGATGACACAGAGAAAGAAAAAATGAGACATAATGCCATTGTTGCAAAGACAAAGAAAGTCGTTAAAGTGAAATCTCTTATTTACGGCAGATTTGGCAGACTCAGTTGTGTAATTTTTATGTGTGTGTTGTTTTGCCGCTATATGTTTTATAGTATTCTACTTGTTTCCTGCTTGTGGATTACATTTCCTGCTTATGTCAACTTAAACAGAATACAGGATCAAGAGATAGGAAACAATAACACAGCATGTCAGTCATAAAGCACATATAATGTAAGCTACTTTATACGGTACTGAAAAGGATTTGGCACTGTGAAAATGAAAACAAATAAGATGCTAATTTGGGCAGAAAAGTGTTTATTTGCTCAGTAAAACACTTATATTAGAATAAATGCAAATAACATTAGTATAATAATCTTTGATTGTTTGCATATATATATATATATATATATATATATATATATATATATATATATATATATATATATATATATAATTATGATACAATATATGATAATAGAATAATAGAACAAATCTAGAAATTGTCTGAAGCGTCCAGGGGAAATCTTCAAGAAGTTCCTCAGACTTAGTTTTTCACATCAACATCAACATCAACATCGACATCTACAGCTTGGCTACAAGTGTTGCTAATAGAATAGGATTCTCTGGAGCAGATAAACATGGACCTGCCAATGATGGTGCTCCATCCAATATTTTTGGGATGAGGTGTGGAGTTGGGTATAACCCTTTCCTGTACAGTAGAGACAGTTACTTGTGAGTGGTAGCACTAGCATGGAGTCTTAGTTTTGGCTGCACTCACTTGATGGAACTCCTGAATGGTCTTCAGGGTCTTGTTCAGTTGAGGCTCTACCTCTTCTCTGGTTTTATTTAGCAGCTGCTCCTTCGACTGGATCAAGATATCAAGATTTGTAGTTCTATTGGCCAGGTCCAGACTCTAAACAAGAAATCAAAGTGTTTAGAATTTGTTCCTGTGTAACCCCCCCCCCCAAAGAGAAAAACACAAACATAAAAAAAAAAACAATTATACTTTAATTAAAGGCTTTCTACATAGGGAAAAGCATACATATCATCTATAATATCTCACGCTACTTTCAGTTTCGATGCTTTAATACATTTCATAGCAAGTAGTTTCATAATTTTGTTACAGGGCAATGCCTTTTCTTTATAACAGTGTTATAAATGAAACAAAAGTTTGTTACTTTAGTTTAAGGCCCCTTAATACAATACAATGTAATTTTGCATAAATTATACATAATGCTTATGTATACCTTGTATACCCATTTTTGTATACACATTTTATCTGGCAGTTGTTGTTTTTGTTTTATCCAAACTTAATGATGAATGGACCAATAGAAATGCTCAGAAATGACTTCGAATAAACTCTTATTACAGTGACTTCCACTGAAAGTCCCTTCTTAAATTAGGTAAAAATATTGTGTACAGACAAATTTGATATCCCATCTGCCAATCATTTTATAAGCCCCTATTACTCCTGTGGTACACTGGTAAAAGTATAAGATCCTTGAGGGCCTTTTGGAGGTTCCTTAGTTTGAAATTGTGAAGGAACTTCTTTGAAGAAACCTTCAAGGAACCTTTTTCTTGTAAAAACTTAAAGTTCCTCAAAGCATCTTAAAGTTCCTCCACAGTGACTGAAGAACTGAGAACTGAAGAACCTCCAAAAAGTTACATAAGGATTTTGAGCTGTTTGGCTTGTTTTCAATAAGAAAATTAAAGTTTAATTTGAAATGATTTATATCTGTCAGCCCTCTTGGTATCGCGTCCTCCCCGGGGCGATTCCGAGCCGCCGCCCACAGGCTCACACGAGGACTTCGGTTGTGTTTATGTTCATGTTTGATTCAATGTATTGGTTCAGTGTTTTGTCCATTTTCATGTGTTTTGATTCAGGTTTATCATGTGTTGTTTAGTTGATGTGTTTCACCTGAGACAGGGGGTACTTAAGAAGCTCGGCTACAGAGCTCCTCGCCGAGAATTGTAGCCCGAGAGGTTCGTGACTCAGATCACGGTTTGTTTAGGCCAGTTTGGTTCACAGTTCAGGTCCACTAGTGGACCTTGCTTCTAGCGTCGAGTTTTGTGAGGCACCTTCGCTCGCTCCCTGGATATATCCGCGACTCTCGCTCCAGCTAGGTTACCCTCTTTGACTTCGCGTCTTCAGGTTTGGTCAGCCTAGCTGTTTAGGGTTCAGTGGCTGGTTCCCCAGCTCTCTCCCCCCAGTTTGTGTAATCTCTGCGTGGTTCACGCTTGTCCTCCCTGAAATCTCCCCAGGCACGGCCTGGTAGGTTGTTTTGTGTTCCCAGTTCTCCCTCACCAGCTTTTACTGTTTAATCACTTTAGTTGCTGTATTGCTTGCTTTCATTTACCCACTGTGTTGCACCCCTTTTCTGTTAATAAAAGTTCGGTGTCTGGCCTAACCAACTATGACAATATCTCACTCATATCTGATTACAACAGTTGAAAAGTCAACAGTTCAATGTAAATGTTCGATCAATACTATATTTACATGCATAAGTAGAAAAAATACTTTCTTATGATTTGAATTTTATGAAAATTTGTCTTGTTTTGCAATAAACAAATTTATTTCCCCATATTTGTCATTTGTCATGTTATGTCATCTACTTTTTATATCAAAAAGCTATAAAGTATGTTAAAAATAGCCAAATTTGCATTGAATCTTGTTTTGTTGCATTACAAACATCAATAAGCCCACTGTGAATTCTCCAGGCTCACTCGGCATTACCCTGACTAGGAAGCTGGCAGTATAAAGTACGGGTAATGTCCAGGAAACAAACTTGGACATTTGTGTTCACACATACAGCTGCTCCGGGTAATGTTCAGAAAAGTTCTGGATTACTGTGCATGTCTGAAAGAGCCTTATGAAACCTTATGAAGCACAGTGAAGCACATTGGCAGTGTGAACAGACCTGTATCAGTTCTTTCAGCTGTGGTCCTGTAGCATCTGCTTCCCTGAGCTGTTGTGAGGTGATCCTGGTGACGTTCTCCTGCAGTTCAGGTAGAGTGGAGGTGATGTTTTGTAAAATGGCCTTTGCATCAGCGTGTTGCTCCTGCACTGACAGGTAGGCAGCTAGGGTCTCATTTGCCTGAAGTGTGAGGTTCTCTTTTAGCTCCTGCATCTCTGACAGCCTGACACACACACACACACACACACACACACACACACAATGAATCACCATGGTGTTTTTTAAACAAAGATGAAACATGAAGGACGTTTTAAACACACTGTCTGTCAAAAGTTTAAGGACATCCAGCCTACTCTAGATCCAGTAGTTTACTCAAAATACTTTCTTGTCCAGCATTTCTTCTGAAGGGCAGTGATGGACAATATAAAGATATTTTATTGTTGTTGGGATTCATTTTGATATTAACACACAATCTGAGCACCTTGTAAATACTGTATGGCTTTAAAGAACAATGGCCAACTGTATCTTTCAGTAAAAAGAGCTTAATTAGTCTCATTTAATTGGATGTAGTAAAGATCATTTTGAATAAAAATGACTGTACTACACTGAACACTCTAAAATATGTGCTTTATCTTAAAAAGTTAACCTGTTGCATTAAAAAATGTTAATTGCACTTAATAAAGTGAAGTTCAGTTATTAAGTTAAATTAACCCAATTAAAAAACAACATTTTTGGATGTTTATGTTATCTAGTAATACTAGTGCATTTTATTAAAATATTAGGTGTGTCAAAATGTTGTGATACATTCCAGTCAGTATCATGATCGCTCACTTCTAATCAAAGGCATTAATAGAGAGTTTGCTCCCCTTTGCTGCAGTAACAGCCTGTAGTATTGTAGGAAGACTTTGCATTAGTGAGGTCACGGACTGATATTAGATGACTTGTTCTGAATCACAAACACCAGTCTTACACCCCTGCTCCATAGTCGATCACTATACTACACTTACTATACCTTTTGAGCCCACACTTAGCACTGGCTGTGGATCTTAGTCTCATGTGTGGCCACTCCAGAGTGTCCTGTTCTATTGGCAATGCTTTTCAAGGAATGTAATACTTTGTATATATTTTCAACTCTCAGCTTCATGGTCATCAAAGTGTTTTCCTTGGTATTGAGTGTATGTTTTGCAAAAGTCATGATTTGACAGTGTAAATTACTGTCACAAGCACATATTGAAAACCTTTGTTTCCAAGGTGTTTAATCCCCTAAAAGATTTTCTATTGTGCTATTCCTGTCAAGCTTAGTACTGTCACAAATATTTCTATACAGTATTACATAACATATTTTTAAAATGACAACTTTACAGGAAATGGAAAAAAAAATATTTTCTTTCAATGGAAGTCAATCTAAAATATTTTATCCTATGGTATTTTGGAGCATTTCTATTTCATTGTCAAGTAGGCCTCTTATACTTTTAACAGTGTACCACAGAAGTAGTAGGGGCTTATAAAATGATTGGCAGATGGTATAGCAAATTTGTCTTGCCATAATGTTTTTACCTAATTTTAGAAAGGAAATGTACAGCCAAATCTTAAAACTAAAAAACAAAAATGTCAAAAACTAAAGATGAAAATAATAAAGCTGTTTTATTGAGCATTAGATGAACATTATGATCATATATTTTTCTTCATAAAAGATTAAAAAAAATGGGACCAATGGGACCAGCACAAAGGTGCCACAACATTTTCCGATCATTTTGTCCAGACAAACATTACTTACTGCTCTGTTAGGTCTTGTATTTGGAGCTCTGTTGAGTTATCCCCCAGCAGACTGAGCAGCATGGAATAGGTCCTGTTGGACACATTCAGTGCCTCACCTGCTAACTCTTCAATACGAGTGGCCATGTCTTTATGACTGTGGAAAAAGAAATACCTTTATGGGTCATCATATAGGGTTCAATTCTGTTGTTCTGTGGTTCAATTGAGAACCCGTGGTGGAAAGGCCAGAGTGGAATCAAATTGTACTTCATTCAATTTGTTGTTCAAAACTAGTTTGGTGGTGTCCAACCTGATATTAGCAGGTTGTGGTCCTTTGTGAAACCATCAGTGATAAGTGGCTTTATCTAGTCCAATTTTTGATTTTTCGACATAGCACTGGCCACTTGTGAACATTAGACACAAAAAGAACGCAACATGATTGGACTATAAATGCAATTGTCCAACCTACCTTTTCACTAAAGTTTCTGATTCATTCACCAGAGCATTCCACTGGGTTGGTCCTTTCGGGAGCACAAATGGGATTACCTGAAACATGCAGAGAAGCCAAAGAGTGCATTTTCAAGTTGTTCAGTTATTGCAACAAAAAAGCCACTTACAGAATGTACATGATTATATATATGATTTCCTGTCAGACTAACTTGTGACCTGTACCAAAAGTCTGAAATGACTGTTATTAGTGTAGATACATGTGTACACTGATCATAATAGGATGCTAGTAAAGCTGCACCATGATATCAGAAACCTCAGTTTTTCTATCATGTCGTTTGGCAGTTTACAGGTCATGGTAGTTTACTGTGTTTTCGCTTGGCCTATTTTGTATTTTTCAGTTCAGTTTCTGTTTGTTTCCTTTGCTAGTGTTTGATTTGTTCCCTGTTTGTTTGTTTTTGTTTTCCTTTTAATAAACACTTGCAGTTACGTCTGCCTCCGCGTCCAAGCTCCACACACCAATGCCAATGGGGGTGTTACTAAGTACTGACCATGCAGGGTGCCCAACTTTTGCTCTAGGCCCCTTTTCCTTTCATGCTATATTAAAAAGGCTATAGTAATTAGATAAATCATCCTATATTAATTGTGCCTTTTGGAAAACGGGTCATCTTTTACTGGCTCAGCTTTTTTTTTTTTTAGGTGCTCTGAAACTCTGAAAGTTTGGGAGGAGGAACATGCCCCTCCTCCCAATCTAATGTCCTATAAATACCATCTCTACCTTGTTCATGTGTCTATAACAATTCTCTTACAACCCTCCTCTGATCATATCTCTCATCTCTCATGGAGGACAGACTTCCAACCACCAAGCTGAAGCAACCTGAACTCCTCAGTTCTCTGTCTCCTTAAAATTATCATGCTAAAGGCCTTGTCCAAACTAGCCAACAAGAAAGTCACTATATATTACTCATCATTTAACGACAAAAGTTGCACGGCATGAGTTATTATTGAATAAAAAAAACACAAAATATTAATGTAACAAGTGATTCCAGACTTTTGGATGGTAGTAAGCCGCAATAGCAGTGCGTATTCATTCTGTGCCTTCTGTCTTTGTTGAACACACACACACACACACTCAGGCGCATACTCAACATGGAAGGACATGATCTGTGGAGACTCACCAGGCTGTTAAGATCAAGGGTCATCCTCTGAAGGCGCACCTGCGTATCCGTGACAACAACAAGCGTGTCTACTAGAGCTCGGCATTCGCTTGCTCCCGTCCCTTCCTCTCCCTGCTTGTCTTCTTTCCCCCCATCCACCACAAAACTGCAGTTCACTGCCATGGCAAAGTTACGTAGCTGCAGCTGTAGGGTCTGGGCAGATGTTTCCAGCTGCGAGAACTGGCTCGTGAAGGCTTCTCGCGCTTCTGTACAGAAACAAGGAGCGTGTGTACTCAGCCATTGATTTTGTCTCCATGGGCAAACAGAAATAAAGAAGCGAAAAAATCAACACGGAAACTGTTAAAAACCCAACAGCAGTGTTAACAGAGTTGTTAAAGGAGTGCAGCTTTTAAAACAGCAGGTGCTTGTGTAGAAACAGCAGGTGCGCTCATAAAAGGCCCTCTGAGAGTTTAGGAGCTAATCTTAGCATTTGCTGCAGAAATATGCAACATGGGGGGAAAACTGAAGTGAATGAGGTAGGTGAATATTCTCATCTCACACTGGGAACAGTGTCTGTCAATAGTTTAACATGATACTTTAACCCCTTAAAAAACGTTGGCAGGCTGAATGTTTTATTACAAACTTCTATTACCAGATAAAAGCCCCACCAGTTTGTACAGAAGTCCCTGTAGTTACTGAATAATACAGCTTAGTGTGTAATAAGCCTTTCTGTATTAAAGGGTTAAAGGGCCCGAATCATGAAAAACTCCCCAGTTTGAAAGTACATTGTGATCATAGTTAAGTTTTAAAAGAATGTTGTTCATGTCTCAAACCATAGGGTCCATTCACCATACGATCCATAAATGAAAACTAAACTGCAAAAACAGCCTGTTTTGCATCATTTGTTTTTGTGACGTCACAAAAAAACAATATATTGACATACATTATATGAGCGTATTTAGCCACAGTTTACCCTGATGTTTGCCCTGCAAAAAAGGTTTAAGGCATGTTTCAGCCTGACCTGCTTTTTGAATAATATACAATAGAGGACGGTCAATCCGAAAAAAAGTCATTTACAAACACTATATGGACAGGTGGAAGTGTTGGGGCACCTGCTCATCAGTTGTTTATGGGTATTACAAAGAGTTTAACCTGCTTTTGTTGGAGTTATGTTTGTCTCTACTGTCTAGGGAAAGCTTTTTACTAGATTTTGGAGAATTGCTGTGAAGATATGATTGCATTCAACAACAAGAGCATTGATAAGATCAGAATGTTGGCTGATCACCACCCTAACTCATCCCAAACTCAACAACTTATTCCAAATATGCTGGATGGGGCACCATCATGCTAGAAAATGCAGCTCCATTTCTCCTCAGCTCAATGGCATGGTAATAGGCATGGTGCCAAAAGGTTTATCTGCTAATGTTCATCTGCTCCACAGTCCAATTCTATTGACAGAGGCTTGCTACAGGGACTAGCCTAACAAGACAGGACAAGCTGTATGTGTGCATTTGCACATTTGTGTCAGCAAAGGGTTCAATTTAAAGTAGCTGAGCATATTCTTTAGAAAGGGTGACTACAAATATTTGGACCCATAGTGCATATCATTATTATGAACTCAAAATGTAAATAGAAAATATAGAAAACCAAATGTGTCTCCAAATGACAAACCTTCCTCCTTTAGCTTTGCACTGGAGCTACTAGGCTAATGTAGCTAAGGCCTCAAGCGATGTCCAGTTGTGAAGTAATTTCTAATAGACTAGCTTATGTGGTTTCTGACACTGTATGACACACTGTTATCTAAAATGGGGGGGGGAAATCATACATAGCCAGTGTATAACAGTGTGTTAGACAATGTTAGCTGCATTCGCTTCATAACTCCAGTGCAAGACGAAAGAGGTAAACGCCAGACGCCAAATTTATCTTGGCAGGATTTAGCGTCCCCCTTTGACATGAACCTTTTACCTTGAATGGCTAGGAAATCCTCCAGGGCATTGGGCAGATAGTCCTCTCCTTGATGGTCATGGACCTGATTCTCAAGCTCATTATGCTGAGGCTGGCGTATGTGATGTGGCCGAGCGTAAAGTCGCTGCCTGTAGCTCCTGCAGTCATAGTTGGAAAGCAGCCGTTCCAAATCCTGTAGTTTGGCTTTGAGTTTACTGGCCTGTAGATATAAAAAATTTTGTAAAACACTGGAAACAAAGAAGTTTCGATCAAATTAATGTTAAATTTGTGATCGCTTGAATGTGTGAACTGTCTGTGAACTTTCTAAATATACTGACTACATGTAATACTAATACCTTGATGTGCATTAATGTATTTTGTTTATTTCCAATTTGTGGCCCATTGTAGGAGATGGAGACATTTTGTCAGGTCTGTAGATTTTAAACTGTTAATCAATAGCACATTTGTGTTTTAAGTAGAAGAGAAATTCTATCAAATATTTGACAAAAAAAAAGTGTGTACAGTCTTGAGAAAAGAATAAACTTTGATTTAAGTCAAATGTGAAAACAAAATTGTAAGTGCAGACTCAAACTTAATAATATGGAAATGTCATTTAGTAAGTAATAAGTTATGTGTGTAAATCTTGATACAAGTGTGTCAATGCGACAGTACTATGACTAGACCTGAATCAAATATACAGAAATAACTTGTATAGTAAATTACATCTTTAATCTAACTGTGATACTACTACTACTACTACTACTACTACTACTACTACTACTAATAATAATAATAATGATATGATTTCATAAGCAACTTTCAAGGTAATCAAAAACGCTAAATAAATAAAAAAATATATAGGAAAACATTACAACAATAGTAAAATAAAACCCTAATGTAAAACATTCAAATATGCTTATATGTATATAATATATTTTATATTATATAATAGTATAATATACTATTAGCAATGACATTAGAAAGGATATTTTGCTCTTTGAAACATTCAGGAATTTCCAGGAAGAAGCCTCTTCTTTCTATAAAATGGCAGCATGGCTTAGCATGGATGTTTGGCCCTGATGCACAGTGCCAAACACAGCATACTGATTCATGGGGTGATCTCAATGGGACACAAAGGACCAGAGGTTTTTTTTATTATATCCTGTTACGTAAACCCCTACACATGACTGTGTGTGTGTGTGTATATATATGTATATATATATACAAATATTAAAATATTAAAATTACAAAGTATAAAAAATACATGCTGTCTACAATAGACAGGTATTCAGTTATTTTTAAATGAGAAGAAAAACATATTAGCAGGTGCAAAGACCTTTGAAGCACATTCACACACTAGGGTGCTATGGTGCTATGGTCCTGACAAATTGTCGATCATTACAACATTTATCACACCTTATTAACCTGGACCCAACTGAGCCATGGGCTATCATTAAACTAGTTAAAATGCAACCTTTCCTTCCCACATATGCACATTCAAAATGACTTAGCAATTAGGAATTGAGTGCAAGGCGGTGGGCATCAGCAGAATGCATCACGCTAGCTTAGACAAGGGAGGCGGTGTGTGTGGGCGAGGAAAAAAGGAGTGCTTAGAGTGTTTGCAAGCATTCATTTTGAAAAAAAAATGGTCAAAGTGGTCATTTTCCCTCACCTGAAGCTTACAAACCTGAAAGGCCTATAATTGAGGCAGGGATGGAAAATGAGTGTTTCCTGTTACTCTGGGGTGATAAGCTTTCAGGCTAAAAGTTAATTACATGAAACTCCAGCCGTACCTATGTTATTTTCTATTGAAAATGTTTGTTGTTATAGCATTTTTATTTTTGTCATTGCGCTGGGAGTTCAAAGCTAGTATTAAATAAAAGCTTATACAATTTACTAGAATTCAATGTTATATACGTATAGATCTTTTGTCACAACAATTTAGGAACAGACTTGACCATTACATGCATCTGGAGGCGTGTTTTCTGGCCTGTATATATAAAACAAATGTTTTAATAGAATTTTCTTAAAAATGTCTTCTCAGTGCTTTGATATTTTCTACAAATTCAAAGTATCCGCTTCTTCAAACCACACATGCATTTCACTTTACCCGAGGGAAACTATGTTGTAAGTGAAAATGAATAATGGATGACAGCAAAAGCTGCACACATCTGCCATCGCACGCTGGAGCCATTTTCTCACCTTTAGTCATTATAAAATGCATAACTGCATAGAACAGAACTTCTGGTGTGGCACCATCTCAGTTACAGTTCCTGAAAAGAATTGGTGAGAAAAGTAGCCCTAAGGTCTGCCTGAGATGCATTTGTGTGGCAATATCTAAATGGTACGTGGATATACAGTCCTCTTCATAATTTTTGGGACAAAGATACATTTCTCCTTGATATGGCCTTTTACTCCACAGCTTTAAATTACAAATCAAACATGATTCAATCAGACATGATTAAAGTACACATTCCAGAATTTCATTGGCTATTTGCATACATTTCAGTTTTACCCTGTTGAAATTACAACAGTTTTTACGCAGTTACCCTCATTTCAGGGCACCATAATGTCTGGGACATTTGGCTTCACAGATGTTTATGATTACCCAGATGTGTTGCGTTACTTCATTAATTAAGGAATAAGATCCCTAGGCTGGCTTCTAAGCTTTCAAACACTGTTGGAGTCTGTAGTTGCCACTGTTCAGCATGAAGACAAGAGCTGTTCCAATTTTAAAAGTCAAAGAAGAAGCTACTATGAGGCTGAAAAACAAGATTGACAAGATTAATGACATCCGTCAAACATTGGGATATTACCATAATTAAATATGTGGAATTTAATTAAGAAAAAAAGAACGCACTGGTGAGCTCATTATTCGCAAATGGCACTGGTAGGCCAAAGAAGACCTCCACTGCTGATGGCAAATGAATTCTCACTAATCCTCAGAAAAATCCTCAATTTTCTGTCCGACAGATCAGAAATAGCCGTCAGGAGGTGGGTGTGTATTTGTCAGAAAGTATTACTGGCAAAGCCTCACCAGAGAAGATGATGCACCTGATGATGTCCAAGAATCACAGATTTCTGGATGCAAGTCACTGCATGCAAGGGATATGCAACAAAGTACTAATACTGACACCTTTAATGTACCTACAATTGCTATATCCCGAACATTAAGGTGCCCTGAAACGAGGGGGTCTGTGTGGAAAAGCGCAGTCATTTCAACATGGTGAACTCAAAGTCAATGCAAATGCAAATTTTCAACTGTGGAGCAGAGGGACATATCAAGCAAAAATATGTGTCTTAGTACCAAACATTATGGAGGGCGCGGTATCTTGTCTGGACTTTATCTGGATACCTGCAGCAAGAAGTCATAATAAAGCACATAGAGGAAGCTGTGTGCGGAATGGGCCTCACAGGTGCAATAGCTGAACAGACGCTTCTAATGGCAGGACAGTCCCAAAACATATGCAGGGTAATAGCTGCATAGCTGGCAGTAAGAATGTGTGGACAGTTTCATTTTAAACTGTTTCAAGGGGGTCCTTTGCACTCCAGAATAAGGCTGAAGTGCAAATCTGGTGGCTTTAGGGAATATAGGTTTTTATCCCACATTATATCCTAAGCCAGCCACTGACTGCAGCTCATCTTTTAACATTGTGAATGACAAGCCTGATAAGCCTGGTAACTATGAAACAAAAAGGTTTACCAAGATCAGACAGTTAAATCAAAAGCAATGATTGGGCCAAAACCCAAACATACATAATCTTCTTATCCTAAACGTACTTCAACAGCCAAGACATGTTTGGTGAGACGTGTCTCATATCTCCAGTGCCAAACTAATGTTGGGTACGAATAATGGTGGCTCATAGATACCAGTTCAGCATAATTAAAGTCAATCATGTCAAATTTATTTGTATAGCTCTTTACAACTGTTATTGGCACAGAGCAGCTTTACATAATTAGTAATTAGTAAAAGACAGAAAAAAAGAAATAGCATAGGAAGACATGAAAGATCTAAGACCCCCAGTGAGCAAGCGAACGGCGACAATGGCAAGGAAAAACTCCCTCAGAGCTGGAGGAAGAAACCTTGGGAGGAACCAAGACTCACAAGGGGGACCCGACCCGTCCTCCTCTGGTCAGAACTATTTAAACATTATTGATAAAGGTTACTAAACCATCTACACTGTTGAACTTCTCTGGTCATAATCATAATATAATAATCATGGTGTAGTATAACTTAATATAGTGATGGCACTGATGGCCAGAGTAATGATGGCTAATAGTGGTAATATTAATAGTGGCAGATAGTTAAAATAGGCATGTCTATTAGAGTTGCACAATATTGAAAAAAAATTACATTAATTTTTTTTTCTGTGATACAAATTGTGGAAAATGATGGAAATTACACTGGAAGTCACCCAACATGTCATGTCAAAATGAACACTGAGCAGATATAAACTGCCTCTTATAGATATGTCATTGAAAATGAGAACAGGGCAAATTTTCCTTTTGCATCAAAAAGCAAAAGCAAAAACTCTGTAATTTAATGATATTTGTCCTATGTGACATGGCATGTCCTGTGACGTGATTAATATGCATATTTGTACTGTGATGACAATGCTGAAATGATATATTATAAACAACATTCATACAGGAAGTACCCTTACTTTACATCTCTGTGTTTAATAAAATATATCCAAAGCTCTCCTCATGGGAGTTTAGTATTAGTATTATAATATCTAATGATGTTAAATTAGGTGAGCTGGTGATGGAATTGAACAAATCCACATGCGGACCTGCGGACATGCGGACCAGACAGGGGGGCGTCCAGGAAAACTCTGGAATCAAGCTTTGTTCTTTAAACTAGCTAACAAGATATCAGCAACTTTCTTCAAAATGAGAAATTCTTATTATTTAACTGTATTTATGTTTATGTGCATCTGTTTTAATGTGATCTGGAGTTTAGATTTTACAGGCAAAAACATCTTATTGTTAAGGTAAGTGTTTTTAAATAATGTGCCTGATGTATGATATACTGATATCTATAAACAAATAAACATAAGCTTATCACATAGCTGAAAACAGTAGCAGCCGTCATCTTCAAGCCTGAATTTGGTACAGTGTTGTGGGTAACACCACTGTCCTCTGGCCTGGGTGAGCCTGCTATGCTATACCACAATAAAAGTCCATGCGCAAGCATCCTAACACGACATGTCTTTAATGTAACAATGATAAATGTGATGAATATTGACTGTCCTTTTGTACATTTTATAAGCTTGCCATTTGACCAACGCTAATATGGTGGCTGTAAGACATCCTTTACTTTTTAGCTACATTAGCCTTGTAGTTTCACTGCAAATTCTGGACTCTAAACATATACATCTTGGGTGACTGCATTTGGAATACAAAGCAGCAATCTGCCAGACTGATACATACATTGACAGCACTGAAGTAAACATGCTAATTAGCATAAACGCTGGATTTGGATTGCTGAAATGCTTGCCACAACAGCATTACTGTACCATATGGCAGATGATGAAGTGAATTCAGAAGTCAGTATATCTTGGAGGATCATGTATAATGTTGTATAAAGAGTGGTTCACAATTATGTAGAGTTGAATTTTAATGAAACAATGGATATAAATGACTACAGGTCTCATATTTGAATCAATAAGCCCAGTTAAAGCTACCTCAAGCATGAATCATTCACCATTCATCCCTCACCTAACTGGACATTTATTATTCACCAGCCCTTCATAATTCATATACTGTATCTAACATTTAAAATGACTAAAATTCACCCACTGTTCTATCTCCCTTATCTCAGTAAATGATCTATGTTCAACCTTGCCTGATTTTAGTACCTAGGTACGAAAAACCTTCTCTGGAGATAATCAAGTTGAGGGGTAGTCACTGAGGTGCTATTATCCAGAACCGCATTGGTAGATTTTTTCAGTTTACTTGCAGGCTGATAACTGGCTGTGAAATATGGTCCTGCATAATGAGTAAAGTTAGAGGGATTTGATCTTGATTCACACAAGAAAAAAAAAAACCTTGATCAAAAACGTATTCACTTAGTCCAGCACTCCATATAATGGCTTTATGGTTTGAGTGCAATGTATTATGCCATCTGAACACAGCCTATGCAGTGTAGAAGTTCCTCCTATGAGTATTGTGATTATTACACTATACATTGTGACCAAAAACTAATGTTTGAAAAATATAAAACCTATGAAATTTAGAGAACTGAACATTTATACATAGACCAGGACTTCTGGGACAATGTGCTTTGGACAGATGAATCTTGAGCGCTACCTGTAGATCCTGTGATGAAATTTTAGGACTCCTTCATGCATCTCTGCTTTCGGGCTAAACTTACTAGAACAGCCTGAACTGGCCATATTAACATTTGTTGTACTTTTATTTACACATTATTTTGAAACAGCTGATGTTCTGCACCTGATTCAAATTTCAGAATTTTAAGTAGAACTAAATGTGGGCGTGTCCTAACTATTCATTAACTTTTACAAATCATTTTAAAGATATTTCTTTAGTTTTATGTGTTTAGTTATATTATCTCTCTCTCTTCAGTTAGTTTACCTCCAATATTGTTCCAAAGAAGATCAAATGTCAATATGTTTAAATTTGTTAAAAATGAAAAAGCTTTTTTATGGAGTGTGCAATTTTTTGTTTACATGACTGTAATTTTCATTCTACTAGGCCACTTTGGGTCATGGATGTAGACTACAACTAACTAAAGTCTGCAGTAAGGTAAATGTTCAGAAGCAGGGTTGGTGACCATTGGTCTATAGCAGGAGTGGGCAATTCCGGTCCTGGATGGCTAAATTCAGTTTTTGATTTTCTCACTCAAGCACAGCTGATTCAACTCACCCTGGCCCTCATTGCCCACCTCGATAGAGGAATATCTAATCTTCATCCATTTACTATAATATCAAAGTCTCATAAAGTGCTTTAGAGCACTTTATGAGTATCAGATCACATGTTCTAGTCTGGTCTACATGGGAATACATGAGTCCTACAGCATTTTAAATGTGGTTGATTCAAAAAAGAAAAAGAACATTTAATCTTTTGTCTGAATAAGCTGGAAGTAAAAACTACACTACAAAGTATATCACATTTTTATGACCAAGATTGACTGTATAAAAAGTTCATAGAAACAGAGCAATGGTTTTCCTGGTATGACTATGCACCCGGTCGCTATCACTGAATGTAGTGCCATATTCACAAAATGTTTACATAATTGTCTACTGTATATTAAAGACCACATCTATCTGCCAGTGCAAAGCCATAACCTCCAGTCAATGACTTCAAATTCTACTTTAAATATTCCCTTCAAGAGCCCTCTGGGTTTTCTATGATAACCATGAGCAATTAAAGACTTCATTTGTGAGCTCAAAACTGACTCCTTCTTATTCTCACCCTGGCCGTCCCGCTGCCATTCTACTTTTGCCTCAAGAGGTTCATGGCGATTCCATTCTCTACTTAACAGCCAACCAGTCTAAAGCGCTGTAATCGGGGAGCATGTATTTGCATTTTCAGTGCAAGTGTGGGTGGCATCTGTTTTGCTTGCATTGTGCACACATTGCTGTTTCACAAACAAGAGCCACCTCGGCACGCTCGCTTCTCTCTCAATGGGGAAATGAAGCTACATGCCTCAGTAATTCTCTTTTGTTGGGAGACAAAGACCAGCTTGGCTGGAAAGCACTCTTGGCAGAGGGTGATAGTGGGGTGTCTGAATCGCATGCCGTTTTAGCCTCAGCGCTAGCTAAATGAGAGCAGCGCTGAAACGCAGTGCTACAAGGTTCAGATAAGTGCAAATTAGGTGCAGTGGATGGTGGATGTCATTGATACAGTGCAGATGGAATTGTGGAAGTATGAACAGAATGTCTGGTGCCAGTTTATTAGAAACACCTACCTTGTACCTCCACTTGCTGGCTTTAAAATTGTATAGCAACTGATTACGAACTTAGTTAAGTCAAGTTAGTAAATTTAGTAAGTAGTTAGTTAGTTAGTAAATTTAAATTATGTATCTTATCGCTGAAACTGCATTAACTATTAATATTAACTATTTAGTACAATATTCCCTCGTCCTCCATTCAGGAGGGTAAAACGTCCCCTATCACTATTCCTGGACTCCTGACCATGAAGGACTGGAGTGCTGATGCACTCATCATCAGTAAGAGAGGGCCACCATAGGCAGAAGTTATTTGAGTGGTGGACAATAACTGCTGCTAGTGTTTTTTCAGACAATATGACACCTTCCTGGCACTCTATTATTTGTACACCTTGTAGATGTAGAGCTCATCTTTTTTAATGCACAACCTGCGTTAGTCATCCTCTAGCCCTTCATCAGTTTTTGGTGGTCACTTTTTTAACCACAGGACCACTGTTGACTGAATATTTATGGTTTTATCGACCCAGTATTGGCATTGTGGTGTCTAAAAGCTCCAGCAACACTGCTGTGCCTGATACATTCACTACCAATATTGCTACCAAGCTGGTGTCACTACGGTGCTGAAAATGGTCCACCACTTTAAATGACCAGTGTTGGTCCTACAAGGGTCCCTTTACATTGATGGATGGTGTAGAGGAGGCTGATAATTGTCTACCTCCAACAGACACACACACTCACATACCTGGTCTCTGATGAGACTGTAGCACACCGGGCACTCCTCACACTGGTGGGTCACATGGTTAAGGTAGTGGTTCAGCTCACATTTGTCACACTTATAACCCACAAAGCCTTGGCGACAAGGACAAGTCCCATTGCCATGGCACTGCATGGAGGACGAACCCATGGGGTCACAGTTACAGGCTGCAGTTTTACAGACACACACACAGAGAAAGATATAGATTATGAGGACATCCTAACTCATTATAAAGAGCAACACTTTCTAAGGTTCTGGGACATTTCATTAATTGTAAGAAGTCAAAATACTGCCTATGTTTTTCATATCAGAATCAGCAGAAATTTTGTTGCAAACAAGTGATCACGGCTAACAGAAATACAGAAAATGTGATTTACAGGTTCACTTGGTCCACATAGTTTGAGCTTTAGCCTTTTAAAAAATATCTGTCTGTGATCAGGCTTTTCATAGCCTTTACATGCCATTTGAACACAGCCTATGCAGTGCAGTAGGTCCTCCTGTGGGTATTGTGTTTATTACATTGTATATGGCGACTAAAAAATACACTTTGTAATATACAAAAAATGTATATGTATGTAACTATACATTTCATACTAAAAACAAATATCAAAAAGCATGTTGTTGAAACCCCTTGAGCCCTATGTTCATTATTCAGTTATTAATTCTATTGCAGAAACTATTCTGACTTATTTGGTAACCATTTTAGCATATGGAGTCGCACAAGGTTCTATTTTGGGGCCTATGAAACTGAAGAATATTTTGACAGTAATATAGCTATGAGAACCTTGAAAGTGTGGGCTTAAATACAGGGTCTAAGAGGTATGAATTCCTGTTGTTTACCCTGGACTCGAGTTGTGTACTGTTGTGTTTTAATTGTATCGTAATTTACATTCTGCTGCCACGTCTCCCCTTTGAATTCTTAGTCAATTACAATTCATTATTCCCACGCACTAGTTAGGACTTCCCCATCACTCCATGTGACTATCGCATAGTGATGTGAAAGAAGTTATTCGCTTCTTTTTCAAACTGCTGCTAATGCAACACCACTGACAACTCAACACACATGCAGGAGAACACTAACTGCCAATTCTGTTATATCAGCAAACAAATGCCTGCTTTGGTTAGGGTCATAAATGGGGGGAGAGGCAGAGCCATCCTACTCTTCCAGAGAAAGTGAGACCAATTTTGATCTCTTGGACTTCTGACCATGGATGATTGTGGCACCCACCAGGGATCGATCTCTTAATGAAAGGGCCAGACAATGTCTAGGTGACTTTCACTATGTGGTCTTGTAAACACTCTTGCACTGAGGCCTTTGTATGAACACTTTTCCATTCCACTGTGGTTGGGATCAACAATAAAGTTCTTTTTGATCTTAACTTGACTCTGTAAGGGGCTCATGTGGTTAGAAGGCCATTTACACCACAGATAAAATATGATATTGCCAAAAGAATTATATCCCCTCCAAAAATGTACTATATATACACTATATTATAACTCCTGAAGCTAAGACAGTCTTGGACTGTTATTATCTTAATATCACACATAATATCACATTTTCAAAATGCCTGTTATTCTCAAGACAGAAGGAAACAGTGGAATTCTAATATTAAGATCATATATGTGATGATGTTAACATCAGCCTACATCATGACTGGGCCTTATAGCTGATAATTGTGTACCTCTGCAGCCTCTGGAAGAAAAGCCAAAGAAGCCCATTCGACAAACACCACACTGCTTTCCTTCCACACCTGTCCTACACATACACTGGCCTGTGATTGGGTGACATGCTGGTGAGGACGAGCCAATGGGATTACAATTACACCTGTACAGGAGGAAGAAGCCATTTAAATTTTCATGAGAGACAAATATCTAATTATTCCTTTAAATCAATATATAGCTCCTAGTAAACACACATTTCCCAGATGCATACTTAAGGTACAAAAAGGTCTAAAAAATCTAAATCTAATCTAATTCAAACAATTCTTTTCTTGGTAAAGGTGCAAGGTGCACCTTAAGACAAAATACCACACAAAATTTGTGGTAAGATGAGTGCTGTATTTTGACATGTCATCTCAGCAACAACCAATCACAATTGCATATATACTCAGAGCTTATTTGGGTGCCAAAGTTGGCCTAATATTTTAGAATTTAGAGATTGAGATTCAAGGAAATTAAGAACAATTACTCTAGCAAATAATATAACAACTTAAAAAAATCTGTAACAAATGTGATTAATATTATATAAAATATAATATCATCCATTTACTGTATCTCTCTTCAATCTCTAGGTGTTTTTTTATCTGTTGGACTCATTGAAAGCCATTGAAATACATTCTAGTCTAGAGTGTTTCTTGCTGTTCTACTTGTTGTGTATTTTGTCTGGTCTTCTATGTTTCGAAGAAACAAGACAACCAAGTAATGAATGAATTTATGAAAACAATGGAAAGTGTATGTTGGGAGGGAGGTGGGTTTTCTTTAACTTACCTCTCACAGCCTACACCTGGTTGCAGATTGAAGTAGCCGGTTTCACACTGCCCGCAGTCTCGTTCGGTCACATGATTCAAACACAAGCATCGTCCTGTGTCAGGGTCACACTCATTCGATAATCCGAATGTGCCAGCGGGGCTACAGGCACAAGCTGAGAAGCAAAAAACAGAGGTCAACACACACACACACAAACACACACACACACACACACACACACACACACACATACAAACAACAAAGTAGAGGTTTTTGGAGGATGAAACCTGAATTGGAATGCTTCCAATTTTCAGTGGATGTAATAATTATGCTTACTTGATCTTATCTAATGCATAGTTGCTGAAATATCCAGAGATTTTGACAGTGACCGGACATAGGCTAATGCTGTTTTAAAGCTCTAACATTCAACAGCACAGCAAATGTAATCATATGGTGTATCTGTACAAAAGCACAGCTTGGAATAGACAAATCTAGTTTACACTTTCACTTTGAAACTTTGAAACTTAACAGACAAAAAAAAAAAACATGTGATCAAACTGTAGATGGCAGGAAGAAGGCTTATGTTATATTTGTGGTGTTGGAGATACGATTTTTAGGGCAGAAGCTGTAAATAAACAAAGTCCAAGTCGAGACCATGAGTGGTAAGACTGAGCACAGAAATGTGTCTAAAGTAAAATGTGCTAAAATGCTGCATGTAGAATAATCCCTTGTTCTTGTTCTTGTCAGCCTCCTATTCTACAGCCTTCCACTTCCACTATTCACTCCTTTACAAAGAGCATGGGCCTGCACCTATAGAAACAGACTAACAATAAAAAACAGCACAGGCAGGCACATGAAAGGAATATGATGACCAGGGGTCATAACAACACATAATCAGAATGGATCAAACCATACTGATGTAAGATTGTTTAACAATTTCCATTTTTTTTCACTTGTTATAATATATAGTGATATGATCTTCTCATTCTTCTCACATTTAAGATTGCCCTTTCAAACACCATGTCTTAAAACAAGAATAAAATGATAAAATAATAATAATCACATTGAAATTATATGTTATATGTTATTACAGCAACTATTGTACTTACAGAGAACTATTTACTTGCCAGGATATTGTTTTTTTAACTGCTTTTTTAAAAACCTTCAAAAGAACAGAAGTGAAGCATTTAAGATCGTCTCAGTACTACCATCAATAGTGTGCTCACATTCAGAACGGCAATGTGATCTCTAAAGACTTGATTAGAAGTATTGATTAGTTTTAAGTATCTATCTAGTATCTACAAAAGGCGACTGAAGTGTGACATAGGTTCCAGTTCATATACTTTCTGGTAGTGATATTTTGGGACACAAACAAAAGGAAAATATACAAAAGTTCTTCATGTTCTTTGCATAATAAAGTCAAAGCAGCAACAGCACTAAGAAATGGCTTTAAAGAAGGAGAGTAGTTTAAAAGACAGAAACAGTTGCTTTGTGTTTCAGCATTAGAGGATTAGGGAACCTTTAAAATAACTAATAATCTCTTGAAAAGGGATTAAACAATCATAAGTTCCTTAGCATAAGAGCAACACACACACACACACACACACACACACACACACACACTCACACACACAGTCTCTAAATAATAATGTCAGAGTTTGTCGTCTTCTTTCTTTTTTTAGAGACACAAAAATTTAGACTTACGTTTGCACTTTTGGGAAGGCCTGAGGGTGCTGTCCACAGCGTTGCCGTAGTAACCCGCCTGGCATTTTTCACAGCAGTCCCCAGCTGTGTGTCCTAAGCATTTCAGGCAGCGCCCAGTCACATGATCGCATACACCTACTGCGTTAGAGTCTACGTTTCCATTACACTTACACCTCACACACGACCGGACCACTCCATCCCGTCCCAGAGGGTTACCGTAGAACCCGTCCTCACATAACTCACACCTGGTTCCTGGAAATGCAGCACAGAGTTACACACTGATCTGTTGTTTGGTTTCAGTTTACAGTGAGGTTTAAAGCGGTAGTTCAGCAGACCATCAAACATGTACATTTGGAGTCATTTGGACCCCCTCTGGGGGGTAAAGTGAAAACTACTGATTATCTTCATCTACAGTGGCATCAACTGTCAAGGGGTGGGATATATTATATTAGGCAGTAAGTAAACAGTCAGTTCTTAAAGGTGATGTGTTAAAATGAGGAAAAATGGGCAAGCTAAATTATGATGGCTAGATGACTGGGTCAGAACATCGCCAAAACATCAGGCAGATCTTGTGGGGGTTTTCTGGTATGCAGTGGTAAGTACCTACCAAAAGTGTTCCAAGAAAGGACAATCAGTGAACCGGCAACAGGTACATGGGCACCAACCTCACAACTTACCTCACAACAAGTGAGGCACATCACAACGTACAGGACTTAAAGGATTTGCTTCTAATATATTGGTGCCAGATACCAATAGATGCCTTCGGAGGTCTTAAGGAGCCCATGCTTTGAATGGCTGGATCTGTTGTGGGGAAATACTTAATTTTAGGCAGGTGGTGTTAATTTTATGCCAGTTATGTGTATCAAATTACGTACCTCCTTTGGTTCCATAAAGAACCATGTTTGTACTAGAGATGTGTTAACTTGGTCAAAAAAACCCCTCTCCAATTGGTTAGGACTCCAGTGGTAGAACTGAAGACCTAATGCATCAGATTAGCCACTAGCATAATTAGGAACCTGCAGATTAATCAATTCATCATGCTCCCATTTCCAATGGGGGAGTCCAGTTTTGTGAGTGAGTTGTGAATAAGCAGATTACATTGTAATGTTTTTATTAAATTCATGATGTTTAGGGGGGCTTTCATATGTTTGTACTGGGGTCATTAAAACCCTGGCTTCTCTAGTAAATTAAAGCTTCTACCCTAACATTTTAGAAAACAGAGTGTCTAAATCATCACATACCTTCCTGAAAATATGTTGACCTGTTCACTGTTGCCCAGAGAAAGGGGTAAATGGACGAACAAAATATCCATAGTGAATGCAAATATAAACTCTTTTGTAACTCTTTATAATTCAGTTATCCAATTTCATCAAAAACAGCATCAACAAATCTGTTCAAAAGGCCCTGATTTGAGGCAAATGTGTGTTCAGGTATTTAAGTATGCAGTTCTTATAGCACTAATTGGTGGGTATAAGCTTTCAAAACTTGTTAACTACACTGGCCTCATCGATCCTGTGCACAGCTAGAGAAACAAACTTGAAACATTAGGCATGTTGTACTGATACCTTTAAGCTAAGGTGAACATCACTTCAAACTCTCAACATTACATTGATTTTTTTTATTTTATTTATGTCAGACTTCAATACCTGAAAGTGAACAAATCAAGCAGACACTGACTGACCTCTTTGATTGGCTGGGCAATTGGTACACACCACAATCCCCGTCTCTGGCATCTGGGCACAAGTGGTTTGGTCCGGACAGGGACAAAGCAGACAGTCATTTGGGCTGCCAGTCAAAGGGTTTCCATAGTAACCGTCCAAGCAACGCTCACAAGATGCACCTGTTGTGAAGTCTGTGCAGTCACACAGACCTGGAGCAACACACACTGATATGAGTACCTGCTATACTATAAATGAGTAAATCTGGAATTACACACGGGAAAATTTATAATGAAAATAATGTTGCCTGTGAATTTTAGTCAAGCAAAAGCCTTGGATCTCCATTTTTGCAGTGTTTAACATTTTGACATTATTTGATTTTGGCAGTTGTGCTACACAATGTGTCCAGAAACCAGGGTGAACAGACCAAGTGTTCTTTAAAGTGACCTAAACTGAAAGGTAATAAGATGTAACTTTTGGAAATACAAGGTTTTTGTAGAACAACAAAAGAGATGATTATTGTCTTTTTGTCAGAAGCAGACTAAAGAAGGCTGTTAGTGCCATATCTATATATATTATACAATACAGTCATAATGATGGGTGAGTAAGGGCTAGCATTTGCTTCCTCTGAGTTACACGAAACCATCCAACCACTTCTTTTCAAACTGCTGCTAATGCAACATCTTTGGACATCTGAATGTGCTTGGGGAATGCTAATTGCCAGTTCTACCCGCCTAGAGAGTGAAGACAACTGTGTTCTCTGGGACTGCTGGCCACAGAACCATGTTTTATGCAGACTTCTGAGAACAATGAAACTGAAAGTGAACTGTAAAAAAAAATCAAACATTACTTGGAAAAGTATTGAAAAAGCAAGCAGGGCTTCCCTGTGTTTTGACATGTAGTGTGCTTAATAAACATTAGGCACACATACACACACTCGACCAGAGAATTTCATTTTGAGGGCAGCTGGCACAGAGAGTCAAAACATGAGTATACAGACACATTGTGGGAGGGTGGAAGGCTCATGAATGCAATATGAGCTTTTACTGCTTTTCTCTAGGAAAAATAAATCATATAGTAGTGAGCTTTGGCAGTTGAGCACAAAGCCCAGCACTGGAGGCCTCAAGCTGCAGCTCATATGTGCAGACTCATACAGCTCAACCCCACTGCCTTCTCGTCCTCAAACAAAAAGCCTCAAACATACCATTGGGCAAGCAAAGCCTATATGCATTCCATATGCTGCACACATTCCACATTCCATCAAGAAAGTAACACAGCAAGCTAAAGAGGGCAAATATGCATACATCAGCAAGAAATTAGTAAGCGAACCCTTTTGAATGATGTGGATTTTTAATAACACACAAACAGTAGCACTGTTCACACCTTTTATTAGGCACAGTGAGTAAACATCACCAGTGCAGGCTAGAAAAAGTAAGTGAACTCTTTGAAATTACCTAGATTTCTAAACCAATAACACACAAACAGATGTACTTGAGCCCTTTGGAAAGACCTGGATTTCTGCACTGATTACCAATAAAAATGTGGTCTGATCGTTATCTAAGTCACAGTTATAAACAAACACAATCTAACTAAACTAATAACACACAAATTCTTGTATTGTTCATATCTTTTATTGAGCACATACACAGTACAGGCTAGAAAAAGTAAGTGAACCGCTGTGTTAATGATTCTTCAAGAGGTAATTGTCAAAAAAAAGTTGTAATTAAGAGGATGAGATTGGAAGTATGGGTTTCAAATTGGCTTTGCCCAATATATAGCCACAATCTTGGTTACTGACAAATCTATTCTTATCAAGAAAGACCAAAAGAATCTTGTACTTGAACCTGTTTAACTACTACTAATGTAATCAATATGTAATCAACATACTACATCTAGCATCATACTATAATAGCATTAAAAATGGGTTTAATATTATTGAAAAACAGTGATTCCACGCTTTTGAACACACACACAAAAACATACATACAAGTCTAGGGAGGCGGGAATGCATTATTGACTTTCCTTACTGACAGAATTAGGGCAGAGAGTGCATTTGCTTTTCTGGACAGTAGAGGGCATTGTGTCATTAAAGTTCAATAGAGAGAGAGAGAGAGAGAGAGAGAGAGAGAGAGAGAGAGAGAGACAGCGAGAGAGAGAGCGTGAGAAACTCACGTGTGGCCAATTCCGAATCTAAATCCAGCTTGACTGTAATTGCTTTAGAGAATGTTTTGAAGAAGAAAAAAATTGAAACGGGGACGGGGGATAAAGTGCAAATGTGGAAAAAAGAAAGATATATATACAGAATATACAGACAAACAAGCCCTTACACCAACCCCCCGAGGCTAACCATGTCCCATGCATGATTCCAGTATCAAAAAGCACATTAGAAAGAGCCCAAACATCAGCCATCCTTCAAAGCCCATTCACTTCATAATCTTGTTGGCTCGTTCCTAACGGACAAGCGGGGAATAAGTCTCTGAAATTGATTTTAAGTCATTTATACTCCGAATCAATTCCTACGCTCTCTCTGAAAATATAAGATAAAGCTTGACTGGCGAATGCATGTCTAACGGCTTGGTTGCTGTGTGAAGCAGCTGAAGAGCAGTGGAAGCATAAGAGCGAGACAGGGGGAAGGGATGTGGGATACAGTATCTGCTCAAAACATAAAGCCTGAGTGAATCTTGTTCATGACCCTCCACATATAAGCTACAGAGGACACAGGGGATGAAGAGTGTTAAGGGCGAGAGGCGTAAGTGATCAAAGGAAGCACACACACACACACACACACTCACACAGGGGGTAGTAGTGAGGAAAAAAAGAACATAGTTCTTCCCCAGGGAAATATGAGAGTATCTCATACCATGAAATGAAACGAATCATAATGAGGCTTAAATCTAGGCTTTTTTTTATATTTGTAATTCACAACCTCCTAGAAACAACCTCCAAAATTATATTTAACTACTCTCAAAATCTCTCTCTCCCTCCATCCCTATCCTCTCACTTTCTGCCATCCTAAATCACACATAAACTAGGTGTTGGATGGTAAATAAATACTAAGCTTCCTTAAGGAAAGCATTGGAAATGGTTAACACACATCAAATCACAATGTATTGTTTATTTGTTTGAATTTCTTATATATTTAGTATACATTAGCACTTCTCTCTATTTTAACACATCCACTTCAACAACTGACTTTTTACCTGCTGCCTAATATGCCCACCTCTTGACATATGCCAGTCTCTGTGGTGGCTCTCACCCTGTAGCTGAGAGGCCAGTGTCCTATTTCCTGCTCTCACTGCTTAGCTGAAAAAGCGAACATCCTCCAAACTGGCTCTTGCTACTTAGCTGGGAGGCTAGCGTACTGTCTCTTGTCCTGGCGAGAGCTATGCTTTTAGAGCTGCTGGGAGCACCTTCGTAACAAGCTGCTGCTGTGCGTATTTAGGAACTGGGCTCCCAGCACAAACTCTGCCTTTCTCCCAACACCATATATACAATTCAGGTAGTGTTTACACAATCCTTCAATATTACAAAGATGAAAATGCTGTTTTGGCAAAAGAGGTCAACAGCGAATGGCCAGACTGTAACAGAAAGTCTATGGTTCCTCTGACAACCACTCGAAACATCTCAGAATGCACAACATCAGCCAAGAACAGAAAGCTGAGGCTGCAGTGAGCACAGACTCTCCAGACAGTTAAGACTGGATAGCCTGGTCTGACGAATCTTGATTTATGCTGAGACACACAGATAGTGGGGTCAGAATTGGGTGACAACAACTTTATTCCATGGATACACTCATACACTCTTGTGTCAACAGTCCAGACTGGTGAAGATGGTGTATAGGTGTGGGAAAGGTTTTTTTGGAGCACCCTGGGGCCTGTCAAAATTAATCAAGCATTGTTTGAATGCCACAGTCTATTTACATATTGTTGCTGTCCATGTGCATCCCTTCATGGCCACAATTAACCAATTTACAATAAAATCTCCTAACGGCTACTTCGAGCATGATAATGCACCATGCCACAAAGCAAAAGTCCTCTCTAGTAACTGGTTTCATGAACATGACAATGAATTCAGTGTTTTTCAGTGTTCAATCATGTCAACATGGACCAGAATGTAATGAAAGTAATGTTTCAAACATCTTGTGGCATCCATGAATTATGAGCCTTACCCAGTAAGAAAAGGGGGTTTTGACCAGAGGGAGGTGGGTCTCCTCTAGGTGTCTTCCTCTAGCTTTGAAGACGTTTTTCTTTGCATTTGTCACCTCTGTCTTGGTCAGTTGGGGTCCAATGTTCCTTTTTATTTTGTTACTTTCGTCTTATTTCTCGATCTGCTACTTTGTGACCTCAGACTGATGTATTGATAGGCTAGTTATACAGTATTTACCTCAGACAGCCAGCCAGAACATGCCAGATAGCTACCAGACAAGCCAGTTAGTGAGCTGTGTACTGCCAAATCCAGCAAGACAGGATGTGTTGTAGAGTATAATTAACAGTAATGATACAATTATTTAGTAGAGAGGTTTGTTTCTTAGGTAGTTGACAGATATGCCATGCAATCATGTGAGTTGAGAGTTGTTTTACTAGGAGGTATATACTGTGTGAGAAACAGCAGATGGAGAGGTCGTACAGACCTGTTAGATTAGGGCATGAATTCAAGAATGAGTCAGAGGAAAAAACAGAGAAAAACATTTTTAAAAATTGTGCATTTGGTAATACGTGTAATTTGCATTCATGTCTTAGTGGTATCACTCATGTTATCAACTGTTATCCACTCTTTTTATTTACAAACACACAAAATGTGGCCTATATTACCAGGCATGTATCCTTTATCAGCCCAGCATGTGTCTGCAAAGTGTTGCAAACTTCTTTTACCAAAGACCATAACCCCACCACTGTCTACGGAAGTCCCTGTAGTGTGAAATGTCTAACTGTAGTGTGTAAAGTCTTGGAGTGATAAGGGGCATGACACTAGTGATTAAAGCGGTGGCAGTGACCATGCACAAAGCAGGCCTCTAATACTTAAACTATTATTATCTAACCATGCTCCACAACATGCTCTACAGGACGTCTTGATATCACAGTGGCATTTGGCCAAAACGAGCATCCTGTCTCTGAGGGGTGTGATGGTGTTAGCATTTGCCCACTACAAACATTTTTTTGATGATGAAACTATAAACCAACAAACACTCAGAATTCAGCTCATAACACGTTGCTGCCGTGAGAATAGTCAAGTATTCATTGTATGATAGTTCTTACGAGTCCCACGGTTACTATCTGTGTTAGCAACATTAGCTGCAGTTGACCAGTGGAGCATATATTTCTTTGAAGAAGGTTCAACTTTACTAAAGCTTTACTTTATTTAGCTTTCTACGAGATGTAGCTATTCTAGTCATTATGTAAAGTCAGTCACTTACAGACTGTCACATAATGAGTATCAGTTCAGATATTTCTCATGAGGAAAAGCATTTCTATTGTTAACTTTTGTTTTTGCAAACAGCAATACAGGGCAGTTACCAGTTTTCTCCATATAAATGTTTTAGTCAGAGATAGGGTGGAGAAATATAGTTTTAACGAGATGGAGTGGAGTAGTGGAGCGTCAAGAAGATGGGGTAGAATAATGAGACGTCGAGGAGGCGGGGTGCAATAATGGGGTGTTGAGGTTATGGGGTGGACTAATGCACTGTTGAGGAGATGGGGTATAATAGGGCGTAAAGGAGATGGGGTGGAGTAATGCACTGTTGAGGAGGTGGGGTAGAATAATGGGCGTAAAGGAGATTGGGTGGAGTAATGGGCTGTTGAGGAGATGATGTATAATAATGGTGTGTTGAGGAGATGGGGTGAAGTGGTTGGTGTGGCGCAACAGATAACACCACTACCTGCCACTGAGCTACCACACCATGTGGGAGACTGGGGTTCGATTCCCGGTCTAGGTGATTGTGCTGCGCTACACCAATAAGAGTCATTGGGCAAGACTCCTAACACTACACTGACCCACCTCTGTAATACGAGTACCCTTGTAAGTCGCTCTGGATAAGAGCGTCTGCTAAATGCCATTAATGTAATGTAATGTAAATAAGTAATGCACTGTTAAGGAGATGGGGTATAATAATGGGGCGTAAAGAAAATGGGGAGGAGTAATGCACTGTTTAGGAGATGGTGAATAATAATGGGGTGTTGAGGAGATGGGGTGGAGTAATGTGCTGTTGAGGAGATGGGGTATAATAATGGGGTGTTGAGGAGATGGGGTGGAGTAATGCGCTGTTTAGGAGATGGTGTATAATAATGGGGTGTTGAGGAGATGGGGTGGAGTAATGCGCTGTTTAGGAGATGGTGTATAATAATGGGGTGTTGAGGAGATGGGGTGGAGTAATGCGCTGTTTAGGAGATGGTGTATAATAATGGGGTGTTGAGGAGATGGGGTGGAGTAATGCACTGTTTAGGAGATGGTGTATAATAATGGGGTGTTGAGGAGATGGGGTGGAGTAATGCGCTGTTTAGGAGATGGTGTATAATAATGGGGTGTTGAGGAGATGGGGTGGAGTAATGCACTGTTTAGGAGATGGTGTATAATAATGGGGTGTTTAGGAGATGGGATGGAGTAATGGAGCGTCGAGAAGATGGGGTAGAATAGTGACACATTGGAAGATGGGGTGTATTAATGGGGTGTTGAGGAGATGGGGTGGAGTAATGTGCTGTTGAGGAGATGGGGTGGAGTGATATGCTGTTGAGGATATGGGGTAGAGTAATGGGGCGTTAAGGAGATGAGATGGAGAAATGGGGCGTTGATGGGATGGGGTGGAGAAATGAGGGGCTGAAATGTCTCTCGTACAGACTGACAAGAGGTCACTATAAACACAGACAAGGAGCTGTTCTGGCATACTGTTTTCTAAACACAAGTGCTGATGCCATCACTAAAATAATTATTACTGTAGGTTCTACATATTTTACAGTTTACAAATCTAGTAAGAAAAGGAAAAGGACAATTGACTATTGGCTTTAGGCCAATATGTTTTTACAAAACTATCCCAAAGCAATGTCATCAGGCAGCAGATTTATAACCATTTCATATAGATTTCTTTCTAGAATGGTGAATCTCACAACAAGCCACTCTTCTATATGTTTTCTAAATGATTAAATCATGCAGGAATGTGGATATAAAATCTGCGCTATTCTCCTTTAGCATCTAATTGTTCTCAAACTACAAACACTTTATGACACCATTTATTGAAGCGGCTCTACAAACGTGTTCCCAATATACGGCTATAAAAGCTGACCGCCGTTTTAATCTGCATCTGGCTCCTGACTCACTGCGGAGGTGAGCGTTGGTTATTTGTTATTACCTTGTGCATAATGGCGCGTGGAGAAAGGCCTGGAGACTGTTATTAGCTCTGCCACTTGCATGCTTGTTTCTGCCCATTAATCAAGCCAGACACAGCGTTTACAGTAAAGGTGAAAGAAGTTAATGGTAATGTTTTTTTTCTATTGATTTTGTCTTATTTTCCACCCATTCAAGTTTGTAAATAAAGGCTGGATGAAATGGAAATCTGCAAGTTTTATATGCGCACATGGGTGCCCTCTTCCTTTACGCTAGCAAAATCTCATCTAAAATATATCCATTGTTTATTAATTAAAAAAAGTCCTTTATAACTGGATTTGCCATGGCAAGGTAAAATGCTCCTTTTATATACAGTGTCAGTGAGAGGTTTGAGGCTGACGTTTAAGCATAGGTAGAGAATAGTCAACGAGTTAGCCTGCTTAGCTATAGAGCCTCAGCTTGAGTACCTGCTTCAAGTTAAGTGAGGCAGGTAGCAACTTCAATAGAAATGTGAGGAGCCCTTAGGGCCTTCTCCATATAATGATTTATTGGAATTTAACCCTTCCATACATACAGTACCACTGGTGGAACTAACCGTGGCCTGTTCCTGGGTAGTACAGTCCCACCTGTGGGATTCTAATGGTCAGTGT
This sequence comes from Salminus brasiliensis, assembly GCF_030463535.1. NCBI lineage: Eukaryota > Metazoa > Chordata > Actinopteri > Characiformes > Bryconidae > Salminus > Salminus brasiliensis. Next base: position 18,990,569 of record NC_132878.1, read on the forward strand.
AGAAGGTTCAGCCAGTTCATGAAATCTATCTGCTGATTTATCTCCCCACTATTACTATTATTCTTTTTTTTTATTGTATTATTTGGTATTGAGGACTTTGTCTATCAAAATTCTGGTATTGTGACAACCCTTTGTGGGCAGAGCATAGATAGGTCTGATAGTATGCAATTTAAGTGGCAATTGGTCAGTCGAAAGCTTCTGTTCAACCAGTGTTATGCATACCATCAGATGTCATCACCTCACTCCTGACAGAAGACAAAATCCTGTGATGTAACACTTTAAGGGTGATACCAAGACTTTCAGAATTACATTCTTAATGCACTTCTCTCAGTTTGTCTTTTCAACCACACACACACACACATAAATAAATGAGCATGTCTTCACCACAATGCTGGAAGGCACTTGACCGCAGTTGACAGATCTCAGTCTGAGACAGAGCGAAGTCAAGACAGAAAGAATAAACGCACAGGGCATTTTAATGAAAAATATCTTTGTTCCAGAGCAAGAAAGGGGACTTTAAGATCTGGGCTTTGGGGGACAGCCCACTTCCCCACCCCCACCCCCCCACACACGCTTTAGAAGGCAGCTGCATTTTGCTAGCTGTCTCCCACTATTCCGGTTTATTTGTTCTGCTAAATTAGATTTAAGGGGCATTTGATTTCCAGTCTTTGGGAGGCCTCCCTCAGTGTGTGGATGTGTGTGTGTGTATATGAGTGTGTGTGTGTGTGTGCACGCCTATTCACAAGAGCAAAGCCACACAACACCCAGGGCAATACATTAAATAACTCAGTACATGTGTACAGACTAGAACCCACATGCTGAACCCACAAAGACAGACAAATCATAGATGCAGATAAAACCATCTATTTCTATACTCAAAGACCCATTACTACACCCCATCTCCTCAACATCCCATTACTACACCCCATCCTTTCAAAGAACCTTTACTCCACCCCATTTCCCCAATGCCCGTATACTGTACCTTCATCTTCTCAACATCCCATTATTACACCCCATCTCCTCAATGCCCGTATACTGCACTTTCATCTTCCCAACATTCCATTACTACACCCCATCTCCTCAACATCCCATTATTACACCCCATCCCCTCAAAGACCCATTACTAAACCCCATCTCCTCAACATCCCATAACTATACCCCATCTCCTCAGCGCCTGTATACTGCACCTTCATCTCCCCAAGATTCCATTACTACAGCCCATCCCCTCAAAGACCCATTACTCCACCGCATTTCCTCAATGCCCCAATACAGCACTTTCATCTCCTCAACATCCCATTACTACACCCCTTCTTCTCAACATGCCATTACTACACCTCATCTCTTCCGTGCCCCATTACTCCACCCAAGTCTCTGGCTCTGACACTGAAGACTTTGCAGGACTATTTAAATGGCTATAACTTTTTGTTCATAACAGAAGGCAGAAGAGCCAATATAGAAGAGGTAATTATTAGTATAAAACGTGTCATTAACATGGCAATAAGGGAGATAAGACCAAGTCTTTCAAATTACTTTTATCTCTAAAGACTTGAAAAATACTGATTTTTCAAGTCTGTGGAGCCAAATAAAAGTGCCTTCAAAGTAATTCAGCATTAATCTGCAACTGATTATGTGTGTATACACAGCACACATCACCTCAGTGAAGTCTTTAGCATGAAGGTACTGTATGTACTGAAATGAACTGAAAGTGAGATAGAGAGAGAGATCTTAACTGAACTGAGAAAGGGAAGAGAGATAGAGAGATCTGTACTTAACTGAGAGAGACATTAAACGATCTGAACTGAACTTAGAGATCAAGAGATAGAGAGATCTTAACTGAACTAATAGAGTAAGATAACTGAACCGATAGAGTGAGAGAGAGAGAGAGATATCTTAACTGAACCGATAGAGTGAGATAGAGAGAGAGAGATGTTAAACTAACTGATAGTGGGAAACAGAGAGAGAGCTCTTAAATGAACTGATAGAGTGAGATAGAGAGAGATCTTAACTGAACTGATAGAGTGAGATAACTGAACAGATAGAGTGAGATAGAGAGAGATAGAGAGAGATCTTGACTGAACTGATAGTGTGAGACAGCGAGAGATCTTAACTAAACTGATAGAGTGAGATAGAGAGAGATCTTAACTAAACTGATAGAGTGATATATATATATATATATATATATATATATATATATATATATATATATATATATATATATAGTGAGAGATTAATTGAACTGAAAGTGTGAGATAGAGAGAGAGAGATCGTAACTGAACTGATAGTGTGAGATAGAGAAAGAGAGACAGAGAGAGATCTTAACTAAACTGATAGAGTGAGACAGAGAGAGATCTTAACTAAACTGATAGAGTGAGAGAGAGAGAGCTTAACTGAACTGATAGTGTGAGATAGAGAGAGAGATCGTAACTAAACTGATAGAGAGAGATAGAGATCTTAACTGAACTGATAGTGTGAGAGAGAGAGCTTAACTGAACTGATAGTGTGAGATAGAGAGAGAGATCTTAACAAAACTGATAGTGTGAGATAGAGAGAGATCTTAACTAAACTGATAGTGTGAGATATAGAGAGATCTTAACAAAACTGATAGTGTGAGATAGAGAGAGATCTTAACTAAACTGATAGTGTGAGATAGAGAGAGAGAGATCTTAACTGAACTGATAGTGTGAGATAGCAAGAGAGAGATCTAATCTGAACTAAGAGAGAGAGATCAAAAGATAGAGGGATCAAATCTGAACTGATAGAGTGCGATTCCTTTTTGGCCTTAGTAACTGTAATGGTAAAATAAGTCATATCTTTTGATGAGGTAGATGCTACACACACACACACACACATATTTTAGAGGCTGACTCAGTGTCTGAGCTCGACAAGTAATCATGAAACCATTTATCTCAGCAATAAGAGATACACATAGATAAATACAATAAAAAAGCTGCAGGAATTTCTCATTTTGACGACAGTGGGTGGATTTGGAATCCCATGATCAGCTCACCTGACTTAACCTGATTATTTTATGTGCTTTTGAGACATCTGCAATGTCAGTGTAATAATTAAATAATTAATTTAAATGATCTATAAATAATGACAATAACATATCATATATTTAAAATAATAATACATTAGATGAGAAATAAGAAAATAACATTTTAATGTAAATTTCCTGGTGGAATATCTACACACTGCACAACAACACAATGGAATCCAATACAGAAGATAAGTGTATAAAATCTATTTCATTCTATGACCAGCTTAGATCACGACACTAATATTCGGCATGTGACTGTAAAACCTCTATTCCACTTTTTATCCACAACGGGCTGCAGGTTTTCATTATGAGCAAGGCGGAGCACATTCCTCTGATTCCACTTGTTCATTCAGTGTGTCTCTGTCTTCGAACAGTTGATCACATGTGCTCCTGCCTGGTTGGAATGAAAGCCTGCAGCCACACCTGCTCTCTGCAGATAGGATTGGACACCCCCTGCTCAAAAGGAACTGCTTCCCACACATTCTTGACCTCTTATAGTGGCTGGATGTTTCCTCGCCGCATATTTCCCAACATAATCCCACATTTCTCAACAAGATCTCAAGGGGTCTCATTCACCAAGATCCTCCTAAGAACTTGCTTAAATTTGTTTTTGAGAAATGTTCTAAGAAAAAGTCTTATTAATAATGTGTTTTCCAAATCCCAAATGAAGAAAACACTGGTGAATGTCAGAATCTTTGTGCGTAGGTGGGTTTTAAGAAGAGATTTCCATCTATGAATGGTTAATGAATGATAATCTGTGTTTTCCACAATATCACCTGAACCCCACTGATTCCTCAACCTTCTTTATTAGTAGATGAGCCCTGGGGTATTTTGCATTGTCTTGTTGGCATATTGAGTCCTTTTTTGTGGTTCTCTATCAAAAAAGTGGGATAGACTATGGCTTCCAAACATGACCAAATTATTACTAAATACTAAGTAATTACTAATTAATTACTAATTTCTTTTCTTAAAGTGCAGTGGATTACTTCACTTTCCCTAAGAACAGATCACTACTCATTACTTTCCTAGTGCGTTACTCTTATTTAACATATGTGGTAGCCCTTCTTAAAAAAAGGCATGCCAATCATCTTCTATTCACAATAATTAAAAATATAATGCATTGTGCATGTTTAATATACATGTTTAATATAACATGCAATGTTATATTCAACAAATCTTATTGATTTGGTAACTGTAATCTTATTATAAGAACATGATTACACTACTTTGCTATGATGTACTGTGTTACTCTCACTGCTGGTAGAGTGCTGGGGTTTGTTGTTTGTAATACACTTTTAAAATAGAAGAGCCATACTGTAAAGTGTGGAGCAGTGTTATAAACATAATATAGTTAGCTATAGAAGCTTATAATGGATAATTAAATAATTAGTAAATAAAATGTCAGAGTATGATTATTAAAAGTCCTAATATTCAAACCATGTATTTTCCTTGGCATAGTTAAATAAATAGTTCAGTGTTCAGTGCATACCGTGAAATTACATACCGTGAACCTCAAACCCCACATAACTAAAACAAAACTGTCCAAAATCCCATCCCGTAACAGTTTTTAATATTTTTTTACACACACCCAGCCCACTAGCTAAAGCCTTTTAAGGCTAAGCACTAATTCTAAAAAGCTAAGCAGGAGAGGCACAACTTGGAGAAAATCAAAATGGAGAAAGTGCCACTGTGCAACGTAGGTGCGAGATTGATAAATCATGCAGGTGATTTGTCAAAAGCTAAACCTAGCACACCCTCCGGCAATCTCTTTAGCTAGAAAAAGGTCACTTTAGTATTATATTTTCTGTACTAACTCATAAAATGATCAGGATCAGATATTATAGAAACATACAAGTTTAAGCTCTAGCATTTACTGACAGCAGTGCTTCAGCCTGTATTTTTGTCTTTGAATGGTCAGGTATGGTGCGGAAATCTGCTTATGTTCTAGCTGCCTATCCCACCCATTGCCCATTCCCCAGTCCTATTGCCACACCCTGGATCACCAGGTAAGAAACACACCAGTAAGGAAACACAGTGTGCTGCAGCCATGGAAGCGAAGAAGCGACTTGGACCTGGATCATTAGATGTTACACAACCTGAAAAGCCTCTGCATTCATCTAAAAAGCTCCATGACCAGAGATGGAGTAAAACGAGAGTAAATATTGGCAATGCCTTTGATAGATGGAGACAGCTCTGAGCCCAGAAACACTTCAAGACGGACGCTGAACTGTCTCATTTTCTCCTAAACAGGTGAGCACTGAGCTTCAGCTAGGGTTAGCTAACCAAAGCTGGATAATTTATTACAATCACTCGTAGGGGTGGACATTTTTGGGGTATAACTTGTTGCTTGTCATTGTAAAAGTTATTGAACTCATCCTGAGGTTCACTGTGCTCAACCTGGCAACCCGCTTGAGCTGCGGTAGTCATTTTGTACTCATTGTTGCCTTAACAGCACATCCTGCTGACCAGACTCAGAGAAGACCCAGATCAGACAGCCATGCTTGCAGTTGTTTTCACAAGCCCACCATAAATGGAACATGTGAGGCAGCATAACACGGATGAAAGTAGACTTGTAAACTGCATCAGGGCATTCTGTCCCCAAACAAAGTCACATTCTCACTATAAATACATAAAACAACAGCACTATTTAGGCTCATCTCCCTAAAGTTATTCATAAAACTGTACATATAAGCCATGGACCATTTAAAAAACATTTATTTACATAATTATTTATGCGTGTACATGACCAAAAACATGAAATGTATCTCAGAGATATGGCAGTACCTAAAGTCTACAGTTTTGTCGACTTCCTCTCTTGAGTCAAACCTAGGGTTCATGCCAGTAGAAAGTTCCCTCAAGCCTTTTGATAATCAGAATACCCTTCAAGATGGCACCGGGATTCCCATGAGGTCAAATCCTGTAGGGAAGTCTGAGAAGTCTTTGCCGCAATCAGAACACAGAGCCTTAAGATCTTTTTGAGTTTTTTTTTTTTATTTCTTTGGAACCTTTCATGAATGTGGCCCCAGAACCCTCAAAAATTGATGAAAACAGGATCCGTGTGTCATATCAGTGTCTGAGGCCCCACTGTATCACTGATTACCATGTCAGTGTTGGAAGCCCCATGGGCACCCGCCAAAGCTCCAGACTTTATTTTCACTCTTGACTCTTTTCAGGCGAAGTTTATTCTCTCTCTTGCGCTCGCCTCCTTCCTGACATTTGTACATCTCTCTGAATAATTCACTACTTTTTTGCATGGCTAAATGTCAGCACCTCTGAAACCGCTCATATTTTTTTATTTTAGCACCCTTTGAGCAAGAAGAAAGAGAAAGAGAGAAAAAAGTAAAAGAGCGAAGAACTCTGTGGTCTCGTCACTGTCCTTTATTTCATTCTTCTGAAAGGGCATTTTTCCACCCTGTCTATCTGTCACAAGCGGGAGGATCTCATTAGAATACTTACTAGAATGGGGCCTAGATTAGAGGACTCATTAGAATATATATTATTTTAATGAGGATGCAGATGGCTAGTTGAGTGACTTCAGCTGGAATACACCCACCCGTGAAATGCGGTAATGGCTATTAGAATATTAATTAGCAAAACAGCTACAGTTTATTCATCTCATTAGAGGCTAACAGCAGAGACACTGTAGTTTCAGAAGCCTCAATCATGCTAGCAGTTTAAAAGCAAATCATTACAAACGTAAAAAAAAATGTAAATCTCCACAGTTTAGCACTGACTTCTGTACTGAACACAGTATGTGTGTGATACTATATTTTAACTTTAAAGCAGCATTATGAGAGAACTAATATTTTTTGCTCCTGGGCTCCCTCTACAGCCTCCAGGGAATGTAATTCACTTTTACGCAACTGTCATGAATACAAATCACGCTTTGAGTGCCCCCTCATGAACAGCTCTACACATGCATTTGTTGACAAGCTGAAAAGTGTCAGACATGTGGCATGTGGACAGACACAGCTCAGTGTCTTATGCAGCTCCACCAAAGTTACACAGTGCAGTAGCAGCATTCAGAGCCTGGAGTGACAGAGATGATATTCTCCTCATTCAGTCAGTGTGTGATTAAAATTATTCTGTGGCTGTTATTTTAGGGTACATGGTCTAAGGTAGAGTAGCATTCAAGATCTAAAACATGCAGTTCTCATACTGGGTTCCTTCCAGGCAACAGCTCTGCAGCATCCTGAATTCACCACTATTTTCTTCCCAATTTAGTCATTCCCATTTCCACCCACTAGTTTGGCCTTCACCTATCCAGTGCTTAAGGCTAGCCTTCACAATGGCATTGAATAGTTAAATAGTTAAATACGCCTGTAGGAGAAAGCTAACAATTCCGTTATATCAAATAACAGATGCCTGTGTTGGCTTGCAATGCACTGAGTGATAGGGAGAGGGAGGGTCATCCTAACCGCCCACAGAGAGTCCAATTATGCTGTGGCATGGCAAGGGCTTGAACTTGCAAACTTCCAATGATACGATCAACACTTGATTATGAGTATATAGTAATTAGTATATGTGTAAAATAAATTAACGCTAAGCATCATGGTATTTACATGCTATTGGCCTATACAGTTTACACTGTGTATAGTAATGCACTGTTTAGGACTGTTCAGTTAGCTTGTTTGCTTGCTTGCAGTTCCCTCATTCTCACTGCAATATTGCTAGGCACATCTAAGATGTTTACTGTTGCTAGTATTGCCTCGTTTTGTAATAAGAACTGCACATATCTAATGGAACTGTGTAGCAGTGCCGCACATAAGCTGCATAGTAGCATACTCATATTTCTGAATGCTCTGCTGTGTGACCCTGCATGTGGGGACCCAAAAAAATGATGCTGTGGGACAGTTGGTCTGGTAAACAAGATTTTTTTAAAGAATACTTTTTAAAGTAACAGTTAGGTTGTGGTTTGCTTTGGTAACTAGATCAGTATTAGTGAAAACGTCAATGGAATTGCAATAGTCAATGGAATTTGGCCACTAAGTAAGGAATACAAACATGTATGTGTAATGTGACATGGGCCTTAAATCTAACCTTAGGAATAGTCTGCAGACATTTTATGCCTGAAGAAGCAGATGGCTGCAGCTGTCTTATTACAGCTCTTCTCATTTCTCTCCCTCTTGCTCCCGTCCTTTCATCTCTTTTTACCTGCTTTGTTAAGACCCCCAGGTCTAAAAAAGCCCATCAGCAGCTATAGGAGGAAAGGGATGAAAAGGAAAACATTTCCACATTGGATATTACCACTGTACATAAATGACTACAACATAATGCTGTGGTTTTCAGAGGTGACTGGTCTGTCCCAACCTTGTGGTGCACACTGATGTTTTTCTGAATTCAGCAAAAGCACATTTCTGCCATGGCCAAACTAGACAGGCAGGGAATGGGGGTCTTTCCTTCCATTGTTTTCTTATGTTTTCTGTACTGTACACATGAAGGCAGGTCAAGCTGAATTTACAAAAACTGATTGCAGAGCCTTTTTTTTAAATTATCTTATCTTAGTCAGCATTTCAGTTCCACTGTGTCCCTCTTTCCCCAATTCACTTGCCTCCCCCTCCTCCCCCTCATATCTGTAGGTTAAAACTTTCCCTAATGGGATAGACCTTCCGATTCTGACTCCTGACTATGAAGGGCTGTGGTGTTGAAGAGATTTGAACTAATTGAACAAGCAGACAGTTAGGTGGTTACAACACTCTGGAGTTGTGAAACCACGTACTTATCTGTGTCCAAGAAAGAATGGAAAGGTAAATTTGCTCAGACCTGTGTTTGTATAGAAGGTAAGCTATTTTCACAGCTGTTAAGAGGAGCAGCTGTCTAACTGCTGTCTCCCTCTGCGTACCATCAGGCCCCTACAACTCATCCAGAATGCAACGGCACGGGTCGTCTTCAATGTCCCAAAATTCAACCATGTCACTCCGCTGCTGCGTTCTCTCCACTGGCTTCCTGTAGCTGCCCGCATCAGATTTAAAACCCTGACGCTGGCCTACAAAGCCAAGAACGGACCAGCTCCTCCGTATCTGATGGCAATGGTCAAAAGCCGATCCGCACCAAGAGCCCTTCGAGCTTCAAGTACGGCTCGGCTCGACCCGCCATCCCTCAAAATCCGTGGAAGACAAGCGTCCAGGCTTTTTTCTGTCCTGGCACCAAAGTGGTGGAACGAGCTGCCCCTGGGTGTCCGAACGGCCGAGTCACTCGCTGTCTTCAAACGCAGACTGAAGACCCACCTCTTCAGAGAGTACTTGGACGATTAGTTCTATTGTCGCCTTATTGTATTGTGTTTAGCAATGTCTAAGCTTAGAGGTATCTTTTGAATTATTAGCCTATTCTAACTAGCTGAGGTTTTCTTGGGTAAATAGCAAAGCACTTTGTAAGTCGCTCTGGATAAGAGCGTCTGCTAAATGCCGTAAATGTAAATGTAAATGTAAATGTAACTGTCTGTTCATCAAGTGTGCGGAGATCATAGGTTCAAATCCAGCAAGGGCTCAGCGCTCAGGATACACAGTAAATCAAAATGAGGGGGAAAAAACTGACTTAACCTCTCACAAAACATAAATGCTCCCACAAGTACACAAAAGCACAATCTTGTGGGATAGGCCGCTTGTCCCTGTCCCCAAACAAAGTTGAAGTCACCAACATTGTTCCCCAGAGGAGTATAATGTGTGGTTGCCTATGTTGTGAAATATACTAGGGTGTTAAATTGGAGCTTTCTGTGTGTCTCAGTGTTTTCCATCCCTATAAGCATGATGCAATCTGTATTGTTAGATGCGCTGTGATAGTTCCTGAGTGGGTGAACATATATTGGAACTGAATTCCGTCTGTTAGGCTCTCATTACGGATTTGTTAGGTGATCAGAATAATGGTGACCGAAGTGTGAAGTATATTCCCATTTATATGTCTGCTTTGACCAAGTCCAGCTCTGTCATGTCTGCAGACAGCTGTTGGTTTGATGATCAGGAGTGTAAAGTGTAAAGTCTTTGTGGGAGTTACGTAAAATGTTGTTAGTCTATTTGGTGTTTGCATCAAAGCAAAGTTCCATAGCTGAAGAAAAAAGAGGCAGGTGGCTGTTTATAGACACAGCATTTATGCTTGGAGTGCCACTTCTTTAATTAATTGCTTCATTCATGTTCATTGATCCTAATCAAATTATTGTGCACACTTGTGGAAAAGAGAGAGACAGAGAAAAAAAGAGAATTAGGTAGAAGAACAAAGAAAAAAGCACCCAATGCAGCCTATTTGTTCAGAAGACAAATGTGTGCTCCTATACTGCCTGGTCCCTCTTAATGTATTTGTCTATACAAACACACATGCTTTCTTTTTTCTCACTGCAGCTACTTAATTTTTTTCCCTTTTGGTTAATCATTTGCTCTCTCAATCAACCTGCTCTTCGCCTCATTCTTCAAGTCCAATTTAATGGATGAGAAGTCTTACATTATTCTGGCAAAATCATTCCAACAGAAGCAACATATATATATATATATATATATATATATATATATATATATATATATATATATATGCCAGATTCACATTGTTTTTTTCTGAAATCAAGGGTATTAAAAAAATAGTTGATCCTTTTGTTGGATTTACTGTCTCTACTGTCTTCCAGGGAAGGCTTCTACTAGATTTTTGAGCATTGTTGTGAAGACTGCAAGAGTGTGAGTGAGGTCAGGATGTTGGATGATCACCACCCCAACTCATTTTCAACTCCCCAACTAATCCCCAAAGCATTGGATGCATCATTCCAGAGAACACAGTTCCACTGCTCCACAGCTCAATGCTGGAGCTTTATACCCCTCTAGGCCAAACCTGGTATTAAGGCACGGAGTCAATAGGTTGAGCTTTATCTGCTCCAGAGAGTTCTATTCTTTTGGCAATACTTTGCTACAGGGACTACACAAGCTGTGTGTGTGCTATATATATATATATATATATATATATATATATATATATATATATATATGACCTGGTGCTGTTTTGGAGGTGCTCCAATGTTTTATGACTTAAGTTCTTCTTACCTTTAATGCATTTATGTTTATTTGTATTGTATTGTATTGTAATGTATTGTAATGATATTGCAAATAATGTTAAAACACACTTATTCCTAAGGTAAATGCTTTTGCAATATTTATTATGTGTTACTTTGTGATTTGTCTTGAAAATGTATGAAAACCAACACACACACACACACACACACAGCATGTACATTCATCTGACGGACATATGCTTGACTTTATCAGCCCTCCGGTGGTAGCGCTCTGGAAAAGCTGAGACCTCTTTTGTTTTCCCTGCTGCAAATATTAACATTTTCCAATCTGTTGTGTTTCGCCGGCGAGCAAACGGCAATGACACGAGCTGAAGAACTTTTAATAAATCACAATTATGAAGCATCATTGGCGCTACGCTAGAGCACAGCCTCCACTCCCCTGTTCTTCTCCACCAAACAAACATAGCCTGCTCTCACTGACACAGCCATTAACCAATTAATAGTCTATTAGGGCATAATTTGAATATCCAGCCAAATGTTCCAGTCCCCTTGATGCTTGGAAATTGCAAGCTTTCACGACAGTCTTTTCTGATGTGTAAAGCAGCAATGTTGCGAAGTTCATTTATCGAATCTGTTCATTTATTGACTCTGTTTTAGTGAACCAAAATACTGATTCAGTGACTCATTGTTTCACAAGGTATAATCTTGTTTTGCTCACTAATGGGCCATTCCTGTAATGCACTAAGCACAAATACATAAAGAAAGTAATCCAGCAGTCAGGCAACAATTCAGTGTTTCAATGTAATGCCTGTAGGGCAATGCTTTGTTTTAACTTCTTTGGTTTAACACCTCTTATTAATAGTGTTATACGTTAGGAATAGGTTTAGAATTGCTGCCTAACATCAAGGTTACACTCATACAAATAAAGGCACTACAAAGGGTTCTTTGAGTGATGCCATAGACAAACCACTTGAAAGAGCCATTTATTAAATGAGGTGTGAGTGTGATGCACCTTTGCATAGGTGAAAAACCTTTACTTTGACATATTTAAACCTTTAAAAGGTTCTTCACACATGCACCCTTTTAAAAATCGGAACCAAAAATGGTTCCTCTGTGGCATTGATTAATAAACACCTTTATTTGTAAGGGTTTAGAGTTAGGACCAATTTGCTTAGAAATAAATGCCACTTTACATATTCTAGGTGTACATCTGAAAACATGTAAATATCTTCTGTATAGATAGCTTGATACATCACTGACTGCAAAAAAAAAGGACTCGTACAACCAGGATTCAGTCCGTAGTTGAAAATAGAAGACAAATGTAACATTGGCACCCCCTTCTAGCTTCAGCAGCTGGCTGTGCTCCACCCCTCACCTGAAGCCTATCATTTAGGGACTGATTAGGAGTCCTGTAAAGCTCCAGGGTGTTTGTGGGCCTCATTGCGATGTTCTGCGTATTTCTGTGCTTTGTTTTACTGGTTTTCATAATATGGATTTGCTCTCTTTGTGTTTTCGACCCTTGCCTGCTATGACCTTGAGTATTGGATTGCTCAGTGTAAAGCTATTCAGCACATGTAGCCAGTGTAGTGGGAGCGTTTTGGTGACGAACTGTGACGTACTGAGGAATCAAACTGTTTTTGATGTCTGCTAGCTGTTGGCGCCATGGTGCATATCTCAATTAAAACAACAGGGAATGTTTGGGCACTGCGCAGCCCTAACCCTAGCTCCTAGACCTTTTAAAGATATAAAGAACTACACTTACTACGTTTAAGGTTCTTCACACTCACACATCTCTGCCGTTGTACTGTACAACCTTGTATTAGTATAATAACAATAAAGCTGAATTGAATTGAACAGAATTGAATTACAAACATTGTTCTTTATGGATCCAAAGTTATTCCTCTATGGGCCTACTTAAAGATCCATTTAACCCCTTAAAAAATCTATTGCCCAACAGCGGGCTAAAAGTGTTCTTCTATTACTAAAGAATAGTGCCACCAGTGTTGAAGTTTTACATGTTTATTCAGAACGAAACCAAAACATACAGGTGGCAGCACTTCACATTGTTGAATTACTGTTTTCCAACAACCAGTTTGCACAAAAGTCCCTGTAGTTACTGAATTATGGATATTGTGTGTAATGAACCTGCATTAAGGGGTTAGAGCACCTTTTTTAAAGAGTGTCGGCATGGATGTGAATGTCATGTGGATGCTACAGAAATGTTTGATTCATTTGGAATTTGTGAGTAAGTTCAACTGATTGATTTCAATGATCTGGTTCAAATGAGCCCATTCGTCTGCGAGACAGACACTGCTGAAAACGAGATCAGATTAGCTTCCGTCAAAGGCCTAACAAAACTCAATTAGGGGGGTGACTTCAAAACAAGTTTAAAAGACACTCCAGTTTACAGCACGGCGGTGAAATGAAGAATGATGCTATACGTGCGCTAAGTGCATTTTCAACAGGGACTCATTTCAGGCTTAATTTTATGTACTAACCTGAGGAGGGTTTAAGCGGCTAAATGGCCCTGAACAGCACCTGTTGCGACTGGCTCTCAAACGCGCTTTGAAGTTAAAGAGGCTCATGAATAAATAAATGACCGGGCTCCTCCTCCTCCTCTCATGGGATGGAGAGATTTTTTGTGCATGCTTTCGTTCGTCCAGGTCTTTCAATGCGCCCTTCAATCTTTGATTCCCCATTCTTACATTACTTTAAACTTTCCTTGACCTTTCCACACCCCCCTCCTGCTCTATTCCTATTCCGAGGAGCTTAATAAATTAGTGCCTCCCTCTTCGTCTTGCCGTCTTTTTTTTTTCGCTCTTAAAGCACATCGGGTCGTGTCTGACATTAATTTGTAATGTGAAAGTCTTGTACTGAACTAATCACATATTACACTCATAAGGTGAATGATGAAGGTTTAATTTGCAGCACATTAAGAGAGATGGAAAATTTGTCCTTAGAGTGTGCAAATGCGGTGCGGGGGAGGGGCTGAACGAGAGAGAGAGTGAGAGATTCCGACCACTTGCAGAAGGAAAACATGTGAGAAGAAGCAGATCTTAATGAATTAGTGTGAAATAGATGACAACATACAATATGAGTCCATGCTTTATACTACATAATAAAGAAAACAACTAAATAAATGAGTGGAGAAGGAAAACGAGTGCAGATGTTCCTGGACAGGTGTACTGCATGATGCAACCTCTTCCTGCAATGGTCTTATTGCGATGTATAAAAATGCTGCACAGGCCCAGTTCTAGAGGTGTGGACTCTTCATTCAGTGACATTTCATTTCCCCAAAGTTGAGACAAACCCTATGCCACCATGTTTAAAAGCCATTATGTTTGCTGAAGTATGCATACTGACTTGTTTAGGAGCCCAGTTTTAGATGCTGGACTTTCCTGTATGGACTTGTCTCTGCTTGGGATTTGTGAGTTTCAAGAAAATCAAGATGTACTTGTTGCTTTGGAACTCAGAGATTCCCTTAATTCTGGATGTGGCTTTGAAAGATGGTTCATTATTGTGGAATGTCAGTACAGGACATGGTCAGTCTGTGTCCACAAGATCAGCTCGTAGAGAAGAATATTACAGTAGGGCTGCAGTGCATAAAGCCTTCATTACAAAGACAAACACATACTTGAAGAGCTCAGTGGGTTAGAAGCCACAGGCACTGCTCTGCAGAGATGTGGACAAAAGTGATCTGAGCTGAGCTTTCTTTCACCATTAGGTGAAAATGTATGGTCTACTCTCAAGGCTGAGGGATGCTTTTCCAAGCTGGTGATGCCCAAATCCACATGACATAAGGGGTTATTAAATAGTTTGAGGAGTAAGACATTTATGTAAATCATGTGCTACGGCTTTAGAACTTAACCCAGTTGACCACCTTTGGGAGATTTTGGACTGACATGTTGGAAAGCACTCTCCACCATCATTCTCAAAGCACAGAGAGAGGGAATATTATGTGGAAGAACAGTGCTCCTCCAGCACAGCTGCAGGTGCATTGAAGCTGTCCTGGAGGCTCCTGGTGGCCTAACACCTTACCAAGGCAAACACATATGTCATAGTTTCACCTTGTAAGTAAAGATGGCTCAATATCACTTTTTCTTTTCCAGAACTGACACTGATATTGAAACTGTGTACACTCCCTAACACCATTTCAATATGATATTTACTTAAAAATGTAACATTTTTGAAACATTTTAATAAAAAGAAATCAAAGCAACATTGTCTAACATTTCAAATTAATAACAACTTTAAAGTTGTGATGCTACATTGACTTGTAATAGGCAGAACAGTGTCTCTATCATTGCCACTCCAGGCTCGGAGCGCTGCTGCACTATATAACTTTGGCGCAGCAATGTGTACAATCCTGTAATATTACTTGACTGCATTCTGTATCTAACATCCAGAAACATAGACATCTCCTTCCTGAGGGGTGGCTTAAAGTGTGAATTACACTTTGCAACTGTAGGTGAAGCCCAGGGGTATGAAATACAAATTGCTGCATTATGCTGCTTATGCTGCATTAAAACTATTCCACTCTTATTATTACATGACACTAAAATGTAGGTATTGACATTATAACACCACTTATTTTACTTGTTAGAATTAGAAACAAACGTTTTAAGCCACTGCACAGCACAACATTGGATTTTCACATTTAACCCATCAATGCCAGTGAACAAACACCCATACACTAATGAACTTCAGTGGGCAGAGCAGTGGACAGGCACCTTACCCACCTCTGCTGTTCCTTCACTTTCCCCTACCCCCAGTTCCTGATGTTCGAGGGAACTGAAGCAGCAATCTTCCAGTCCCCAGCCTGCTTCTAAGCTGCTTCCCTAAGCTTTAGGCCACAGATTTTTTTTGTTTTGGTGCTTCCAGCAATTCTGTGCTATTATTGGCTAGATCAGTGACAGAATCAGATCTGCGTGCAGCAACAGATTGGTCTGTGCAAGCCAATAAAGTGCAACAGTGTGATAGATGCATGTGATAAAATGTCCACAAATGACAACTTAATGTATACCCCATTCTCTCTCTCTCTCTCTCTCTCTCTCTCACACACACACACACACACACACACACACACAGTCTCACAATCTCAGTCTGTAATAACGCTATTTAGCCAGGGGCTAGGTAGCAGAGCTAATGAGAAAGAGAGAGGTAATGGTGAACTTTGCCTCGTCTGCATAGGCAGTCAGCCTCTAAAGTGGGTCAGGGGAATATAAAGGTGGAACAATGAGAGAAGATGGGGGTGGAATAGTGAAAAGAGTCCAAAGTAAGAGCCAAAAGGAGAGGAAAATTATGAGGGACAGGCAAGACACCTGAGATGCTGAAGTGGGTGTGTGGAGGAATAATAAGCCCATGACAATGGAGGAGAATAGGAAGAATATTACCCTGTCCTTACCTGATAAAATGAACACAAACATACACACAAATCGGAACTAAGAATCTGATAGAAAACACATCACGCTTCAAAGAAGGGGGTACACAGAGGTAGCATCTGCTTCAATAATGAAATCCAACAATTTCTATTTTTCAGAATTGAAACAAGCTTCACAACAGTTTTTATTATTGGGTTCCAATAATAAAAAAAAAATCTGCATTCTTTTTGAAGCCACTGTTGTGAGATTTGGCAAGCCTTCCAGAAAACTGGCAACAATCCAATTCAACCCAATGATAGAAAATCCATTACCAAGCTAGTAGGTGCCAATAATGTCCAGATGTAATGTCAAAAGCCTAAATAATATTCTATCAATCAATCCATCAATCTTTATTTTCGTTCAGAAGTATTTTTCGGGTGACTCTAATGTAGACAAGCATTTGCAGTAAACAAGGGATTTAATCAACTTCCACTAAAATAAGTAAACAAATTCTTATTTTTACATTAAAAACAGTCAATTATTAAAAGATTAATAGTAAATAATATGGTTAAATAAACAAATTCGGATTACATTTAAATTCAATAAAAATAATCATTCAAATTCAAATGTCTTTATATAGCACTTTTCATAATGGATGTTGTCACAAAGCAGCTTTATGGAGACTCATGCTCAAGTCTGTTTTGAGTAAGCCAGTGGTGACAGTGGCAAGTAAAAACTCCCTCAGAGCGAGAGGAACCAACCCTCCTCTGGTCAACACCAGATAGCACATGATGTTATTCGTGATAACACACAACCTCAAATGTTCTATTGCTTTTATACAAGAGTTTTGTATTAAAAATAATGAAACACAAAAAATCAAAGAAGCCCTGAATTTCATACTGAATATGTTTCAATACTGTCAATACCTCCCACCAAAAAGTAGTTCCACCACAAATGAGTTATAGCTATTGAACAGTAAAAGTTCCTAAACACCAGGATAGACTACATGGAGATTCATTAACACAGTCCAGCATACCTGCCGATGCTGTAAGGCTCTCCTTTTAGGGTCTGCATAGAGCCATAGAACTGTATCATGTATTACGTTTAGCAAGAGAGGTTATAAATTAGGAGGTTAAGCTCAGCGTAGCGAGTGTTTAACGAAAGGTCCCATCCTTCAACAAAAAGAGTTTTACATTATAACATGATGCACCTCTTCCAGTTCATCTAGATATAAGGCACAATACATACATCAAACAAAACCTGTAAAACCCAAAATTTGGTCAGATTCACACAGCAGGATGACTACATTATATGGACAAAAGTATTGGGACACCTGTATATTCATTGTTTCTTCCGAAATCATTTGCATTTAAAGGGCTTTCAACTTAAGTTTGGAACATTGTTATAAGAATTTGATTGCATTCAGCGATAAGAATGTTACTGAGGTCAGGATGTTGGATGATCACCACCCCATCTCATCCCATACTCCCCAACCCAGCCCAAAAGTATTGGATGGAGCACCATCATTCCAGAGAGCACAGTTCCACAGCTCCACAGCTCAATGCTGGGGGGCTTTACAGCTCTCTGGCCCACGTCTGGCATTAGAATTCATGCTAATTGGTTCATGTTTATCTGCTCCAGAGAGTCCTATTCTATTGGCAATACTTCTCTGCAGGGACTAGACGAGCTGTGTGTGTGTGTGCATTTAAAAACCTGTGTCAGCAATAGTGTATGTGTGTAAAAAACTGGGTGCAGTTTCAAAATGCTGTCTGTATTTTCCTATGAAAAATTAGTGTGCTTACCATGGATACATCAAATGAAACTGATTCATTGTAATCTTATTTTTGCTGCCAAAGCATTGCAATTATACTAGCCTTCAGTAGCTACAACAAACGTTTAAGCTAAAATGTAAGTTATATAGTTATGAGAGTAAGGAATTGAATTGTGGGTCCACATGCTGGAGACCACCAGTTCAAGACATTTCTTGTCATTTTACCCCTCTTACCACAAACACATTCACACATATACACACCTGTTTCTGGATGGCAGGTGCCATGCTGGTTACAGTTGCAGGGCACACAGCGTGAGAATGGTCCAGCATTAGGAGTCTCTCTGGTGAAGCCTGGTGCACACAGCTCACAAAACTGTCCTGTAAATCCAAGAGGGCATGTACACATCTCTACCCATGGGGCATGGGGTCCACGGGAGCTGTCCGAGGGATACGCAATCGGGAAAGCAGAGGTAAGGCTTACCCCTGAGAGCTGGGAAGTGTCTGTAGGAGAGATTGGAAGAGAAAAAAATAGGAGAGTGTGAGGGTTTAAAAATGAATAAATACTGCAGGTTCCAGTACAATACATTATTTCTTCCAGGCCTTTCAACTACCTCATCAATGACTTATGATATTCTGTTTATGCCCTCGATTTCTGTGTTGTACTTCAGGTTTATGTCATCTGTCTACAAAATTCCATTTAATAAAAATAATAATAATAATACTTTATATACCTACATCAGTAGTAGTTTTTTTTGTCAATTTTTGAGTGATTTTTTGTGATGCAAAGCAAAGTTTGGAAAAATAAAGCAAAGACAGATTGGAAAGATAAAAGTAGCTTTTTTGGCAATCCTTTTGAAACCATTATGCTATATATTTATTTTTTATTTTACTTATTGGTACAAAAAATGTATATACAAAGCAAAACAAGCAACAAAATAATTATACAGACCAAGTGGGGATCTGGGCACTGGGATAACTGTCCATAAGCTATAGCAGCAACCAGTTTAGGTCAGTTAGGACCAGGTTCAACCAAAAAGTATCTTAGCACAAAGACCATTGTTAAATAGTAGAGAGAGAATCACATTTACCACTCTCTCTACCATTTAAGATGAGCTTAACATTACATAAGCACTTCTGGGTCTGTAAAGAACTATATTTAGAACAAAGATGTGTACGTGTAAAAAATACATTTTTAAGGTACAAAGAACCTTCGCTTAATGTAGTTAATGTAAGGTTACACTTCACACTCTATTACAAACTTGGTTTATTATGGTACTGAAAGAGGTTCCTCTATTACTCAAAGAACCATTTGATGCACCTTTTTTTTCTTAGTGAGTAATTCCTTATGGGACATATTTAATGGCACACAGTTTTATGACTCACAAAGTGCACTAGGAAGTAGGAAGCCATTTGAGATTAAGCCTTAGTTTGATGTTCATGATGCATGAGGTTCATTCCCATGAAGTTATTTGAGGTTGATTTAAATATGTGCATGAGGGTTGTTTCAGGACAGATGCAGATCACTAGTTTATGAATCACTAGTTCATGATGTGAACTACTAAGATCAGATCCGAAATAAGGAAAATAATCAGAAGTGAGAAATGAGGCTCGTAATGAAAACAGCCTTATAGACAAGTGTATCTGCATTTGTGACTGGAAGGTTTTCAGAAGGATTTCGAAGCACAGTGCAGGAGGCCTAGCAAGACCAGTGTTGGGAAACACTTCCATAGTCTGTAAACACGTTTCCATCTTGAAGAAATTACAAAGATTAATGAAACCTATTTAAAGAGGTGAGAAAGAAGACGCATGAGGCTATTCCTTTAAGCAAAGACATCCATGCATCAGTGTAAAGGTTAAATAGTTGGCCTTTTTTCAAGTTCAGTGGTAGACATTTTGAGTTTAATTGACTTTGGCCCAGCTCTGTCACTTCTGTATTGATCCTTACCATGAAGAAAGGCGAGCACATATGAGATAGATAATTGAAAGAGCCTACGGCCTTGGGATAAGATAATGGCATGCATGCTAGTGTGTGGCGTTAGCAGGGATAGCAATCTTAATACACTCCCGTCTAAAAAAAAAACAAAAAAAAACACATAGATTGAACGTTTATCTTCTGTCATATAACCACCCTAGAGGGAAGTAAGGTTGATAGAGAAAATCTATAATTGGTTAATCTTAGCACACGTCCATTCAAAGGCCTGCCTTATGGGAAGGTTAGGGCACATCTTTCAATATTTAGAGATGAAGCAGGAGGGACATTATTTTCTTCAGGAGGCCAGGAACTGACGCTCAGGCTGATTTCTATACTCTAAATATCAAGGTTGTATATCCAGTCTATAATTCATATTTTCCCATGTACGATTTTTGTGTTAGTCATCCAGCCACTCACCGGAGTCGTCATTGCCCTCTGGCATCAATGGCCAGTGGGGAACCATTGTTATGCCATTGGGTGGCACTCAATGTGCGAAAAGTCTATTCTTGTATACCTTTACAACACCGGCTCTAGAACATCCTACAGGCCATTGATGCCAGAAGGGTTATCCAAGCAAAGGGTGTTTTTCCTCCTTTTTAGTAGGTGGTCATCATTTTCTGATATGTATATATACAGTCCTTATATGTCCACTAGTGTTAGACTCCACAATAGACAGTTGCTGAACTAACTCATCCTCTCTCTCTGTCTCTTTCTCTCTTTCTTACTCAAGCACACATACATAGACAGACTCAGTGCACTGGTGCTGGCAGAGTGAATCTTTGATATGTGTATAAATAAATGAAGAAGAGATAAATTAATCAATACAGGCTGAATGGAGCAGTGGAGGAACATGGTCGAGGTGAAGGGGTCTTTCTCTCCCTTTCAGAGACCCCCAGCTCCTCTGACTAATGATAAAGAAATAACATTCTCACCCACACACTCACTCTCTAACCAGTGCTGGAACCATCAAACCATCAAAATACTTTCTGCTATATCTACACACACATGTTTATGCTCTTTATTTTTTCAACCATTGCTACTCACAGGTTATAAACTGGGGCAAAACACACCTATGATTTATATATATGGCAAACAGAGCTAAGCTGACTATAATTCAAAGTAAAAAGCACTTAATATCCAATGCAATCATGGCAAATCCAGTCAACTGTATGTTGTAGAACATCTCACTGTTAATGCATTCAATGCTTTGTCCCCTTTAACTCATTACAATCTGCCCTTAAAATGGTCAGGCCACTTCAGTATCCACACTGCACATGGTAAAAAGGATCAGTGCGCGTAACTGATGCTAGCATGTTTTCTATCACTGTATAAAAAAACAGTATGCAGTGAGTGAGATGCAGACTCAGTCACCGCAGACTCAGTCACTGAATTCATACGGAAGTGTATAGAGGATGTTGTGCCCACAAAGACCGTTTGTGTTTACCCCAATCAGAAGCAATGGCTCAACTGTGAAGTTTGTTCTGAACACACGCAGCACTGCTTTCAGATCTGGAAATACAGAAAAGTATAAAATAGCCAGCTATGCTCTCCTTAAGAACATGAAAGAAGCCAAACGTGAGTACAGAGCCAGAGTGGAAGCACAGTTCCACCAACTTCACCAACGCCTGAAGCATTTTAAGGGGACCTCTCGCTCCGTGGTAAACACCAATGCCACACTACCAGATGAGCTAAACTGCTTTTATGCTCATTTTAAACCACCATTTTGAGGCGAAAGCACCATCAACTGCTGAGTCCCACCCACCCTCTGTCTCCGAAGCTGCATCAACACACATAAATCTGTTGGCCCAGAGGACATACCCGGAAGAGTGCTTAAAGCATGCGCCAGTCAGCTTGCTGGAATCTTTGCAGACATTTTCAACACCTCTCTCACTCTCTCAGTCATGCCAGCACACTTCAAACTGGCCACCATTGTCCCTGTTCCAAAGACAGGCTGCATTACCTGCCTAAATGACTGGCACCCAGTTGCTTTAACCCCTATCACAAGCAAGTGCTTTGAGAGGCTCATCTGCTCCTCATTACCTGCCACCCTGGATCCACTGCAATACAGGCGGAACAGATCCACTGATGATGATATTGCCCTGACTCTGCACACTGCCCTCTCCCACCTGGACAAGAAGAACACCTATTTGAGGATGCTGTTTGTGGACTACAGTTCAGCGTTCAACACCATCATTCCACCAAGGCTTGACACCAAGTCTTAACAACTCTCTGTGCAGCTGGATCCTGAACTTCTTGGCGGGCCCCCTAGAAATGTGTGCTCAGCCCGCTGCTGTACTCCATCTACATCTATGACTGCTTAACAAGACACAGCTTCAATGTCCTCATTAAATTTACTGGTGACACGGCAATTGTGATCTCCAACAATGATGAGACAGCCTACAGAGAGGAGGTTAGCCAGGAAAGCCAGGAAAACCACCTTTCTCTTAACGTCAGCAAGACCAAGGAGCTGGAAGTGGACTTCAGGAAACAGGAGAGAGTGCATGCCCCTGTCTCCATCAGTGAGACCACTGTAGAGAGGGTCAGCAGCTTCAAGTTCCTTGGTGTCCACATCACTGAGAAACATACATGGACAGAACACACCACACGGGTGTGAGTGTTTGTTGCAGCTGATGAAACAGAATTGGCAGTAAGTGTTCACCTTCAAGCATGGTTAGCTGTCCAAAAATGCTGTTGGCATTCATCTGAAAAGATGCAGTTGGCTAGTTTTCACCTACCCAGTACTGGTACAATTTTATAATGGGGGTGTCCTTACCTACTGAGTAGGAAGTGGAAATTACTAAATTGCTCTGTTACTGGCTCAGCTCATAGCAATGAACAAAGATAGGGAATTACTGTTACTCTACCTGGAAAGAATGCAGAATAGCCACATTTTGTCAATTGGCTGTCCCTTAAAGCACTGAAAAGGTAAAGCCATACTTGCAGCCAGCTAGCTAGATATACAGTCATGTGAAAACATCAGTACACCTCGTTGAAACCCATTGGAAAGAATTTGTAAAATGCAATTAGGGAATCGAGAAAAGAACTATAACATCTATATTAGTATATCTCCCGATACTGTTTAAATGAACATCAAATGTCCAGATGCTTAAATGTGTTTAAAAAATAGGTTTTCGTGGAGTGTCCTAATTTTTTTCACATGACTGTTCATGTTAGATTCATTGAAATGCGTTTTTGTCTAAATTTCCATGATGTACATGCTAAAAACGCCAGACTCCAAATAACACACAGTGGACTGTATAGTTTCCACACTGAACGAAAATAGGGCTGATGGCAGAAGAAACTGAGCTCCCTCACCTCACTAAATCCCAATTTAACCCCTGGCTACACATACATACACTCAGTGGCACATGCAAACACACATAAACACCAGAGCATATCTCTCCATGGCAGATGTCTTGCATCAGTAACTGGAGCTGTCAGTGCGAGTGTTGCAGAACAAAGCAGCCGAGGTTGTAGCTGAACATTTGACAAATGAATAATAATGGGCTAATAATCCTTTTCAGTGAGAGAGAATAAAAAAGCAATAGCAGAGAAAAAAGGAGTGTGCTCTTTGTACAATTTCTCACATTATTGCCTTTTCAGAGCCTTTAGTTGATAAGTCACCTCCAGCGCTGTTTGGGGATTCATTTGAGTCGTCAGTCGTCAACTTTTTTCCCTCCAAAGCCAAGATATGACAGTTTGAGGATGTGCAGAAGTGTTTGTGCTGGTTCATTAAAAAGAGCTGTCTTTGTATTCACCGCTCACTGAATACTGAACAAGAAGGTGAACGATTTACATAGACAAACAACCTACACAGGCATTTAAATGTTTGTCATCACTTTATTAAAGGAATTCTTTTCCTTACAGTATGCATATTGACATATAATATATAAATAATATAATAATAATATGATAAATAATATTGATAATCTTGTTATTCACCTCTGGATTTTTCTGGAGGCATTTTGGATTCTTATTTTATTCTTCAACTTGATTCTCTGTGTTGTGTATTTTTATTACGAAATCATCTACAGCTCTGTTGATCATTTCATGGTGATACCACTCACTTCAACAGCGAAGAGCAAACCAAACTAAACTTCTGAGGTTTAAATAAGACTGGAGGGTTCTCCAAAATCCTCATAAATGATGTTGTAATCTTTTGCATCTGGTGTAGTCTACCTGATTCTAAATTTAGATATTTTAAAAAGTAATAAATATGGGAGTGTCCTAGCTTTTTCCTCACATAAGAATTGCATATATCAATTATATTTGACATATCTTCAGTTTTATTCTTTGTAAGTGAAGATGAAATGCCCATATTTTTAAATAGATTATGTTGATGTTACATTCATCGAAATGTAGTTTAGTCCAAATGTCCCTGATGTCAATGCTAAAAAACTCCAGACTCAGGCAACGACAAGAATTTCTAGAATGATAAATAATTTTCTGTAGTTACCTGTTTACGTTAATTTCTTGTTATGTATCTCTGGATTTCTCTAGGGTTTTTTTCTATTTGAATTCTATTTTTGAATTATACTTCATTCTCAATGTTATGTACCTTCATTACAGAAACATCTGCTGCTCTGTTGATCATTCTGTAGACTACAAACTATCAATTGTAATCATATTGTACTGTATATCTGTAGGCCAGAAAACTGAGGCTGCAGTAGGCTCAAGACTGGACAGTTAAAGACTGGAGAAATGTAGCCTAGTCTGATGAATCTCTTTTTTTGATGAGGTACCCAGAATCCATGAATCCAACCTGCCTAATGTCCACAGTTTACTCATGGCTACTTGCAGCATGATAATGCACCATTTTAAACAAAGAACAGTCATTCTGAAACTGGTTTCTTGAACATGACTATGAGTTCAGTGACCTTCCCAGTCACCACATCTGAATCATTGGGATGTGATAGGACAGGAGATTTACAGCTTGAAAGTTGTCTTGGAAAATCTTCAGAAACTGTGTGACGCAGCCATGTCAACATGGACCAGCATCTACAACAAATGTTCCAACATCTTGTGGAATCCATATCATAATGAAGTGATATGGCCCAGTATTAGTATAGTCTTTCCATTAAACTGCTCAGTAATGGAGGTAATGCAATGTGCAGGCGATTATTACCTAACATTTGAAGCAACTATAGCTTATTCTAACTTTATTCTGTACTTGAAACATATGGAAGGAAAATTCTGCTCTACAGAAGTAATGCTTGGCCTTTCACACCATACTCACAGTTTTGTCCACCTGCGTTGCTGATGCGCAGTGCCGTCAGGTTGCTGAGCATACGCCGGAACTCGAACGGACTCAGAGCTGGATTTACGTCCCTCTCGATTAACCTGGGGACAAAAACTCAGGTTAATGCAACTTGTCAGCTGTGTATGTGTGAGTGTGTGTGTGCTGGATTTGTGTCCCGGCAGGTGTGACACCTTAGGTGGCACAAGGCTGTGAAACAGAGAACGAATGCATCGTGCCATAATGTGTAAATAAACACACACATACACACACATCCTCACACCTATACAGACTTTTACTATCTGCTTTCTTTCACTTCTTTCGTTACCCTTTCCACCTGTTCACTTTCCACTCCCTGACTACCATCCTTTGCTCCTCGCCCTGCTCTTACAGCTTGATTAAAATTAGCTGCTGTGAACACGCCCTGAGAGAACACAGGTTCAAAATCTGTCAGGGAGCATTACCACCGCCTGTCAATGCCACACACACACGTAGAGTCACACAGTCACACATTTGCGCATGCACAGATGTCGTGACTCTACTTCATCATGTTTATGCATGAAGTCCGCACCCCGCCGATAAACAGACAAAAATATCTGATAACAAGTAACCCACTCACATAAGCATACACACACACATACACACACTTATCCTCACACTTTCGATATTCACATTAAGGCTGCTCCCCAAAACATGGACCATTCTAGCTCTAAAACTCATATCTTCACCAGCTCATGCAGACAGCTTTAAAAAGAAGCTAATTATAAGCCCTGTAAAGATCAGACAGGCACTTTATTTTAGCCTGGCTTATTTTTGACCAAGATTTACTCATGACGATGATAAGGCCATAAGGAATAGGCTGAATTCTCTCCTTTTAAAAAAGTAATTAAGGAAGTAATGTATTACCTTGTATTTCCAATCACTCGTCACATTATTAGAAACACCTACTGTATTGGTCACCGTATAGGTAGTGACTGTGAGACTGTTGCTACACAATTACAAACAATTACACACCCTTTATTCTGTTCATGGTCAGAATGTTTTTTTTTATTTTTTATAATAATAATAATAATAATAATAATAAATCACCCCAATTTAATCATTTCCAATTACCACTCACTAGTTAGGACACCCCCTATCACACAATGTCACCAGTGTTGAGAGGGTCAAGACTAACATATGTGTATTTTGTCAGTAATCAATAATAGTTATTTGCTGCCTAAGGTTGATCACATTCTGACTGCCTTCTTCACGTAAATTGTAAAGCCAATGTGACCTACTATGACTTTTTGTGCTCTGGTTCTGGATTTAATATAGTGCAGTAAGAGAGAGAGGATGAATGGTGCTCAGAGACAATCATTGTCTGTTTGTTTGGAGTGTTTGGATATGGCATGTGGACCAATGTGCAGTGACATTATTTCACACCAGTCAGGAGGGAACTCATGTTGTGTTATATTGGTTTTATGGATTTTAACTACACACGTAAGGCGCACATTCAACTGTAGGGCTGGTTTCGTTGAGTGAGAGAGTTACACTGCATCAAATGTGTTCGAGAACCTTAGAGGTTCATCTTAGTGTCAACAGACTTAACTATATAGACAGTTGGATAAATCTCGATAGATCAATTATTATTTTTATTCTGGTCCTATACTGTGTTAAATAAATATAGAGCTTTAGGCCACTTCTGATAATGAATATCTGTTTATTTGTATAAAACTCAATGTTAATGAAGTTAATAAAGATCCCAGTATCAACACTGTGTTCATGCTGCATTACAACTGTGATAGTTCTGCTGAGAGAGATTTCTAATTAAGTAGGTTTGTTTACAGTATATTTAAGGAGGTCCTTGAATGTATTTTGGCATTGTTGAATAATGAGAGCTACCAGCATAATCAAAGCACAGTTGGAAAACAAGCAAATTACAAAATACTTTACACTATGTAACAGTCTTGACTAGTTTTATCACACTCCCAAAATTTACATTCATCCAGCTGTCTAGTGAAAGCTTGAGAAAATGTAAAATACATTGGTGACTTAAGGAAATCATAGTGTTTTTGATAGTGGAGAGCAGTTCATCTCCATGAGACTCAGCTAGTGATGAGGATATGGGTTGCTACGCAAACCTGAGAGGCAAACAGGGATCTGCACTAGGCTGACACTAGCTGACCAGCTTCTTTCATCTCTTCTCTCCAATGTCCATTCATTCAAAAAAAAAAAACTGGACTACCTCAGCAGACTGAGGTTATACATACATCAGAAGTGAAATCCTCCTTTTTTGAATGGTAAGACTAATAGCTAAACCAAACTAAGAGAGTCGGGGCAAGGCTAAAAGCTAACCCGGAGCACATCATGCTGAGAGGACACAACAAGAGGACAGCTCCAACTCGAAAGACTTAATTACAGTGCCATAAACCAGCCAACTCTCTGCCATCTCTCCTTGACAATGTGTCTAGCTAGCAAGTGACCCTGCCCTTCCCCTTCCCATGCCCTGTGCATGAATGCCCTCTGTAGATGATTGGCTGGAATAGTGTTGTGTTTGTTTGTTTTCCCTTTTTCCAGTGTACAAACAGACCAAAGAGCTATGAGAAAACATTTGCTGAATTTAACAAAAGATTTATTGGATTAAAATTGCATACAGCACCTTTAATAGATGCATTCTACTGCACCTTTAAAGTATTCCAAAGAACTCATCACAAAATGCTCTACAGAGCCAGCCTGTACTCTGTACAAAGCTCCCAGGAGCCAAATTAATGTATTCAATTGTTTAATTTCTTTAAAATTTGGTATGTGTGGGCATGTTTGAGCTCCTCTCGCAGCGAATGTTTGTCACGGGCATTGAATCAATGTTGAAATGGCAGTCATGTACGTGATTTTCACTTCGATTGTTCAACCTCACTGATGAGGTTTTGAAATGAAACCTACGCCAGTGACTGTATGAGCGTATTAGCGCTCCTGTGGCGATAACCATCAATGAAACCATTCTCCCAAAGCGGCAATTTGCTGCGTTTTTGAAAGCCCCAGGCAACTAGCCAAGCTGAACAATTATGGGCCCATGCCACACTTATTATGCCTAATGTGTCCTACAATTAGGCGATGGAACGTAATTATACTGATAGTGGTTCTTGAGTCTTTTCAGTTAATTGAATTAATCAAAGCACAAGAAAGAGGAATCAGCGATGGCCTGTTCCGTCTTACAAGCTGTGACATATTGTTCTCTCGGGACGTAAAAAATGGATTCATATGAGATTAGAGCATTTTGTCTATCATGTTTAAGGATATCAGTAATTATTACTGGCAGTTTGAAAACACTATAGTATAGCCTATGCTTTGAAAGGCAAAATTAGTATGTTATGTAGACTAGGCAGCAATAAACTGCTGTATACTGAAAGAAACTTAAGGCATAAACCATACTGGATCTATTCTGAGGAGAAACTGGAGGAACATATATGAAATCGTATATAACAAGCCCTTCAAATAATACTACACTGTATGTGTATGATGACAAGCCTACTGTATTAGTTCCATTAGAACCTTCTATGGCTCAGTCTGTTAAAGGATTACCATTTGCACCCACTGAAATGTCTCCATCCAGCAGAGCCTATTTTCAGCTCTTTGATATGCAAATTACTCTGTGAACCTGAACAACAATTATGGCAACTGTGTACTGAGTTTTGTACATATATATACACACACTATTACAAACAGAATGAACAAACAGGCATATGATTTTCACTTCTAGTCATTTCTTGTTGACTTACTCAACCAATAATGATTTAACTTAACCCATTCAAAAACGTGCCTCTCCGTTTCTGTTAATAATTTTCTTTATGGTTTGAACTCTGCAGTAGCTCTGTACACTGTGTGAACAATTCTGGATGAACAGCCCCATAGAAATGCTCTAAATTACTGGCAGTTGTTCTATATATTGTATAGGCAATGATGAATGGGCCAATAGAAATGTTCCAAAATTGACATTGACCTCCATTGTCCTCTTCCTTTCAAGTTTCCATGTTGATGTTGCATGACAGCGAATCAATATTTAAACTATTTCAATGTGTTAAAACAATCAGCAAAACAAAGTCTATATTCTTATTGACATTTTTCCACCAACTTCTGTATTGCTATAACTACCTACGAGCTTCAGCGTCCTAACCATAAGCTAACCTGTTAAAGCTGGAATCCTTATAATAAACTTTTCCATCATGTTTTTTTTTTTTTTTTTTTTTTTTTTAAACATCCTGGACACATCTCATTTCTACAAAAATTATGGTCACACAAACAGGAACACACATACCTGAGAGTAAAAGTGTTATAAGGGGTGTATCCAGGCCCACTCTCCAGGTCTTGCTCTGAATACAGGCTGGCACTGACCGATATTCCAGATCCTTCCAGAAGCACAGTCACCCTCCTTGGCAACAGCTCCGTCGCTTCGGCCGTGAAGGACAAGGATAGGTGCTGCCCGTAACTCAGAAGCTGATTCCCAATGAACTTTTCTATTATACAAAACAAAACAGGGAACAACATTCTTCGTCAGATCCTATTAGGATTCAAATTGAAGCAGACAACTTTCTGATATTATAATTTGCCAGTAATAGAGCTCATGTAATATCTATGGAGCCAGCAGCTGGGGATGTGTGTGAGGTTCACTCATCTTTATTAGCTAATTGGTGGAGATTTTGTAGTAGCGGTCAAGTTTAGACTACAGAGACTTTATACCTGTAATCAAAAGCAGAATTATTTAGATAGCTTGTGTAGGTAATTTGAAATGTTACATAAGGTACTGACCTATGCTCCACTCACAAATGTGTTTTTGCTCCTAGCAAATATAGAAAGTTCATGAACTATATTTCAGCTTCTGTAGTTATAACACAGTTAGTTCTGACCTCACAGTGTTATTGGTTCAGATACTAGTGCCACAATCTCCAAACAAATCTATTTAAATATCACATATGAAACGTATTAAGGCCTTATTCTCCAGCAAATACAATACACTTAGCAAATACAATTGACAATTTGACATTTTTTTGCCAAAATTACAATAAAAACATAGTTAATAACATAATACTAATACCAGTATATAACACAAGCAAGCAGATGTAACAAAGCCAAAAATGTTTCAAAAAAAAAAAAAAAGAAGCCATTTTTGATGGAAGCCCTTTTTCAGGTTTAACATGTTACATCACACTGACCGAAACTAGCAAAAACAGATGAGGAAAAACTGATCAAAGAGGTAAAGAAATGAGATTTTTATGACCCATCCTCAGCACTTAACTGCAGTATCAAACATTTTTTTTTCTTTGTGGGTGTCTGTAAATTTTCTTGTTAATCAGTTAGTCCTCATTGTTTCAAAGTTTCAGGACCAGAACTGTGGAATACACAGATCAGCCATAACATTAGTACCCCTGAAAGGTTAAAATCATTATTATCCTCAACTACAGTGTTATATGTAAAGGGGGTGACATATATGGGAGTAAGTGAACAATTCTTTCCTGAAGGTGATGGTAAAAGCAGGAACAATGGGCAAGCATAAGAATTTGAGCCATTCTGACAAGGGCCAAACTGTGGTGACTAGACGACTGGGTCAGAGCATCTCCAAAACATTGGGCAGGTCTTGTGGGTTTTTTTCTGGCATGCAGTGATCAGTATCTACTGAAAGTGTTCCAAGAAAGGACAAAAGGTATTCAATGATTAATATTAGGCAGGTGGTATTAATGTTATGGCTGACTGGTGTATTTGCAATAATGCCCTTACAGTTGTGTGTTGGTACATCGTTGTTACTTTCTTGTGCTTATGAACACAGCACAGTCTCATAGATTGGCTCTATTTCTGGTGTGTTAGGACACACATCCGTTAACATGGTATTTGTCGCAGGATGGTATTGCGTTGTGAGTCACTAATGGCGTGAATGCAAATGACACAGAAGGGGTAAAACAGGCTGATAATCCTTATTTACGAATGATCAGACATTTTACCATGCTTGACATGTTGACATCACAGTAAATCTGGCAGTGCGCTTGATGAACCTGGCCCATAGTGTTGAATATGATTGGTCCAAAGTTAAGTGATATTGTACTGTTCCGCCCACACTCCGTGATCTCAGGCTGAGGGACAAAACTACTGGGTAAGTGGCTAGAGCTGGGGCATACTAGACATTTCCGCAATTCACACCAAACCCATGCAAAATATGTAAGTATTACTGCTGAGCTGTGGTGACCAACCAAGATTAGAGATAATCCATGACAGAAACTGTTTGGAGGGGTGTGTGTATGTGTGTGCGCGTCTGAGTGTTGGAGAGAGAAAGGAAGACTGTATAAATATGATGTGACGATGTTTAAATCTCATGATTCACTGAAGGGCGAAGGGTGGCATGATGGCTACATCCTTTGCTTTGCAGACAAGTAGGAGGGTTGGAGATGTGCCTGGTGTGCGTGTCTGTGTGCACACATGCGTGTGTGTGCGTGTGTGTGTGTGTGTGTCTAAGAGGATGGGTATAATCGCCTCTCATCTCCTCCTGCCTCATTAAAGAGCATTAACAAGACTTCAAAGAGCCCCCACAGCGTGCTCTCTCCATCTTACACACACACACTACATACAGCAGAGTAGCTATTTTCATCCACAGCATGTGTCCTGTACTCGCTACATCTGAGACACTTTGAATTTTATAGTGTACGTCGTATTTATTTCATGATCATTTCTTGTGTAAATCCAGGCTGCAATAAGCTTCCTTTAGACTTTAACTATTAAGCAGTTTTGTGAGACTGAAGCTTTTCACTGGTTCTAATGCACTGTCTTTATAGTGCTTATAAAAGTAGGCTAATGGCTGCGGTCGAAAACTCAGTTGTGTGTGTTATTGGCATCTATTTTTTTTTTACTTGCTTGCTGTTCATGCTAGTCAGCAAATTGAGTGCTAATTAGCATTAGCGTCATTTACAGCCAGTCCTACTTTTCTGGCTGCCCTGCCTGGCTTTGATTCTCTTAATATTTATAGGCACAAAGTTTGGTCTTTTGTTGCTCTTCTTCATATCATGTCATATATACAGCAGCACTAAAACTGGGTGCTCTTTTTTTCTTAGACGTGTCCTCTTTTTTGGATCTAAAGAATGTGCCTGGTTGGGATTTTGAAATTGCGTTAAACATCTCTACTTCCACTGTTTCTACAGACGGCCATGGATTGTCATGGAATTTCACAGACTGTTTAAGCCCCGCTTTCTTGCCGTCATGATTCCTCTACATGTACCTGCATCTGCATTTACATTTAAGACATTTAGCTTATGCTCTTATCTGAAGCTTACAAAAGTGCTTCACTCTTTACTCAGAAAATTTCTGTAGGATAGTTTCTGTAGGCTAGAATCTAGAAGATACCGTAAGCTAGATGTTGCCAAATATGAAGCCAGTATAGACACCTAGATACACAAAGCTCACATACTACAAAGCACTCATAAGTACTCTTGAATCTTGCATCTACATCAACTATAGGTCAAACTGATTCCCACCACAGCATGAAAATGCATAAGCACAAATGGAAATAAACTTTGAAAAAAATCCTGAAAATATTCTGGAAAATCAAAAAGCTTTATCACACTAATATCACTAAAAAACCAAACTTGTAAACAAGTGAAATAATAGATTTTACATTTACTGACTTCTTTGGCATGAAAATAGTTTACTCACTTGGTGAGTGAGTATTTTTGTAAGTGTTCATTAACATAGTTGCATTGTTCAAAAATTTTTTAAATGCCTTTCTACACACACACACAAACACGCACACACACTCATTGTCCCACAACTTAGGCCTATTTGAATTCCACTGGAGGCATCACCCTCACCATGTTAAAGTGACATTTTTTAATTCTTTAGCTGATGGTCTCTCTTTTTAATCAACATTTCGATTCATACTTCCATCACATCTTACGTCCAGCTGCTTATAGTTAGAGTGTATATGAGCATCAAGATCCATTCAAATCACACACTTCCACTTATATAGTCCTAAGAATTACACTCACCAAGCAATGTATTAGAAGGACCTGTTCTCCTATACGTTTATGCAAATATCTAAACAGCCATTTGTGTGGCAGCAGTACTGTGTACAAAACCATGCAGATAGGCTCCAGCAGCTTCAGGTAATATGCACATCTATCAACTAGCAGAATTGAGAACAAATGTGATAGAACTCGGCACAGACAGCTTGAATCCCTGGACCCAACCTGCCTTGTGTGAACAGTTCAGCCTGGTGAAAGTGGTGTAATGCCAATTTACCCATCTTTCAGCATGAGGATGAACCATGTCACAAAGCAACTGTCCTCTCAAACTGGTTGTATGAATATGACAGTGAGCTAAGTGCCCTTCAGTAGCCTTTCTTGTCACCAGATCGGAATCCAATCGGAACACCTTTAGGATGAGGTAGAATGGGAGATTCGCAGCAGAAAAGATCTCAGTCATGTCAACATGGGAATATCCAAACATCACATAAAATTTATATTTGCTAACAATGCCTTGCTCGACCTGAACAGCTAGACATCTATGATGCTGGGTGGAGCCACCAGGGTCACCACACTAGAGGTTTCCATATTAAGACATTCCATGTGAAAGCCATAATTGAGAACTCATGCCCAGTGGGATTGCAGTTTATTACTGGTTAAACGTGCAGCTCAGTTCATTTACAAGAAGGATCTTCTAATTATGAACTAGCAGAATATTGCATAGAAGCTAATCATATATCCACAGATGTGTAGTGAAACATTGGGTTGATGAGGTGGCTCTAATTATTGTCAGTCAAGCAATTTCAGAACTGACAACATTAGCATAAGCAACATCAGCCATGATGAGGTCCACCAATCAGAGTGGTCTGACTGAATTACTCACTGAAAACCCTTCCAGATCGGGATGTCCTTGGAGTTGGCTGGAACTAAGACTGCCTACAGCTCCAGCTGGCTACAAATCAGATCCTCATATGCCCCTCAAATCAGATCATCAAATGCCCCTGAGGGTTCCTCATTAACCTCTCTTTGCCTTGGCAGTAAGTCCCAAAATGTGTTTGCTGTAACCCGTCAGAGACAAAACACTACAAAACGTCCTCGTCCCAGACACCCTGCAGGAGTGTTAAACGCCTAGTGCGAGTGTGGTTTTCTCACTCTGTTTACCATCGCTCCACCTGCAGAGATGAGGCAATGATTTATCTTAGACAAAAGCGAGGGGAAAGCACAGTGTACCTGCAGGGCTCCCATTGTGTTCAGGTCTAACACCCTGGCATAGTCTCTCAGAGATTTAACATGCGCAAAACTTCAGCCCCTGTGGAGAAGCTAAGAACTTGACTTGAAAAACAAATGCTCGCCATGGGAGGTCCTCAGTTGTTGAGACTATTCAAACTAGTTCCCAGTGATTCAGAGAGCTGAGAAGAGAAAGCTGCCTCCGTGCCACCATGGCAACAGTTAGGGAATTTGCAAAATCAGAGATAACATTTTTTTTCTTGTCTAGGATGTAGTCTGTCAGCCAATACATGTGTGCTTAACAGGATATCTGTGGCCTGAAGGTTAGAGAAGCGGCCTTGTGACCGTAAGGTTGCCGGTTTGATCCCCTGAACTGACAGAACACCACTGAAGTGCCTTTGAGCAAAGCACCCAACTTCAAACTGCTTCCCGGGCTCCTGGCACATGTGCTTGCTGTGCCCTTAGCATACTGGTTACCATCTGAGTGTGATTTAAAAAAATAACGTACATGGGCCTTATACCATCTTGTGCAAATGTTCCATAGAAACAGCACAAAGGAAGCGGCATGATGACTTTACAACATTGTCCAGTTATGTGAGCTAAATGAGTAAAATGCCATGAAAAGTGCAACTGTCATATGTTTAATATTAATATATTCTATATTACTTAGATACACAGTTAGATATTGACAAAAAACTTGTATCCCCACATTTGACATTTTTAACTTTTTGACACAATTTTTACATTATGATTTCATGATAAATGGACCAGAATGATCAAAATTGATCAAAATGAATACAATATTTTTATATTGACTTCCATTGAAAGTTAAGAAGATTTTTTCCTTCTTCTGTAAAGTTGCCATTTTGGAGGTTTTGGGGGTTTTGCAGGACAGCGATGTTATCTGTTTGTTTTTACAAATAAATACTGATATTGCCCAGCCCTAAGCAGAGGACAATTTGTGCCAATGTGTCCAACACAAATGGTAATTTAGTTTTGCTATCACCCTAACGTAGCTTGTATCAAGTAAATTAAGTTAACTTCGCACAGACTGATTACTTAAATAGAAAGAACCACTTGAGGCCTCAGTTGGTTGTTTTGAGTATCTTGGTTCTACACAAAACCAGTGTCTTACTAAAAAACATCTGAGGAGACCTTCTTTGGAATTTTCTCCCAATTTTCTCCCTAATTTAGGAATTCGTAAATTATCATTTTGATTATTTTACAGTGAGGTGTGTCCCCTCCCAAAAAGTTATGATGAAAAAATGGAAAGGTGCATGAATTATGCTCTGTTCAGACAGCCATCATGTATATGTACAGGATATGTATCAGGCCCCAAAAAGGCCAAAACCAAAATGTAAAATGTTCCATGTATTGTACTTTTTGCTGGTTTATGGCTTATTATGGGTTATTACCAGCAGTGTAAACATAGCCTGTCACATAGTGTGATCTTCAAAGTGTTATCCATAAAATGAAGATGAAGAAATGTATGAGATGTGTGTACCTTTTGTCTATTTTTCATAGTTAATGTGAGGGGCCAGAAAGGAAAGAGGAACCAATACTGGTCTAATGGAGAACAGCAGAAAATGCCATGTAGAGAAAGGGAAATGGGGGAAAGCAGAGAGAGAAAGAGTATAAAACAGGACAGTGGAAAAGGAATAGATAAAAGAGAGTTAGACAGCGCAAGAGAGGCTCTTGACTTCGAGCACTTTCCATCAACCTCCCGCTCTTCAAGATCAAACAGCAGTGGCACGGAGGCGCTGTTCTTCCCATCGCCAAAATTGACCGCCACCACAGCGATGAAGCTGGCAATCAATCCAGGCCTTAACTTTTTCCCCAGACTCAATGAAATCAACTCTGCAGCACAGGTGCAAAATTGAGTGACTGGCATTGCCTGGTCTAATTCCTTACCATAAATTGCATATCTGCTGAACACAACTAGCCATGGTGGTCTGTGCAGCTAAATGGAATATGAATAGAATATTGTCAACTAAAGTCACTACGGATCACTTGGACAAGGCTGCTATGACTGGGATATATGCATTGCACTTGGAGGACTAATGAACAAACTGAAATTTAGAAGAACAAAGCAACCATGCTGGTTGTTGCTTCAGCCAAAGTGTGTTTTACCCACCATGCAATAAGAAATGGGAAGAATGCAGGTGTTTGGTAGAGATAACCCCTATCACTTCTGGTTGTTTTAATGCAATTGGTGCTGGACAGGTCTAAGCTAATATCTGACAACAATATATACTACAAGTATTGGGACACCTGCTCATTCATATTTTTTTTCTGAATATTAAAAAAGAGTTTACTCTGCTTTTGTTGGAGTAACTGTCTCTACTGTCCAGTGGAGGCTTTCTACTAGATTCTCGAGCATGGATTTTCTACTCTGATACATGCAAAGACAGCCCCAGTTTAAAGTGTCAGACAGACGACATTTGGAAAGCACCAGGTCACCAGCTCCACCACACCATCTAACAGACACCTATGCGGACCAGAGGGCCATCTATCCACCCGGAGAAAGCATGGTCAATTGTGCTTACCCAGACTCTGATGGTAAAGCGTCATGGCTTGGGATTCGAATCTGCAATCCCCAGACCATAGTGGTAGCAGCCCAGCAGTCCAGCAGCCCAGCACCTTCATTTTCAAGATTGTATGAAATGTGAATGGGGCCTATTTGTGTGTGTGTGTTTTAATCATGATAAATATAATCCAGGGTGGGTGGCATGCCAAAATATTTCAGAGCACAAGAGTGCTCACACTAATGAAAGGCTTGGATGAGTGGATCATAGATTGTGATGAAGCTTGTAGTCTCACTTCAACTGATCTGTAAAATATAAGTCTTGTGTGATGGTGTTTTCACTTGTATGTATTCAAGGAATTGCAGCACAGGTGTCTACGGCACCTGTCCCTGGCTTGGGATTGGCCATTGAGATATATTGCCCGAGTTTCTATGGAAACGGTGTAATGAGTAAACAAATATCTGACTGCATGTCCAACACTCTATTCCTTTCATCCCTCTCTTCTCCTTCCCTCTTTCCCTGCCCCTGATGTGCTCCTTCTCTCCATCTGTGGAACTGACTTTGTGCCAGACTGTGACCAGCTTCAGTATGTGTGTGTGTGTGTGTGTGTGTCTGTCCAGAAGGTTTTTTTTTCTCCTCAAAGCTGTGATAAATGTTCCACTCAGTTCTCACCATGGAGCACATAGACCACCAGGGACAAAGTCACACACACACACACACACACACACACACACACACACACACACACACACACAAACGCAAATTGGATGAGCAGGACTCTTGGCTTTGGTGCTTTGGTGTCTCTCTGCCTGTTGTCCCACTATTGACATGGCACCCTCACTGTTGTCAAAAGCCCAAGGTGGCATCCAAGCAGCAGGGCTTTTCAAGTGAGGGAACATCTGCTGCTCCATTCAGAACACACACACACACTAAAAAACATCCCATCACAACCCCTGATACTTTATGCCACCACTATGGCAGCTCATTAAATATATTGCTGGGACATTGCTAACTCTGAAATGAGGCACAGTTCCATGCGCACAAACTTGTTTTCCTACAATGTAAGGATGCAGGGTCAAGAGTTTTGGATTTTGGAGTCTAGGATTTTTTTAGTGCCAGTTATGGTGTCCAGGAAGGATTCAGTTTTAGTACCTACCCAATATACTGCAATAGTTTATATATATACTTTAAAGTTACACCAATTGCTGACACAGATGCTGACAAATGCGCGCACACACACAGTTGTTCTAGGCCCTGTAGAGAAGCACTGCTAATAGCATAGAACTCTCTTGAGCAGATAAATAAGAACCTACTGGCACCCTGTCTAATGCCATGTGTGGGCTAGAGCAGTATTATGCCCTCCTGATTTGAAGTGTGGAACAATAGAACGGTGTCTCTAGAATGATGATGCTCATTCAATACTTTTGGGATGAATTGAGGTGGTGAACATCCAACTTCCTGA
Organism: Salminus brasiliensis; assembly: GCF_030463535.1. Classification (NCBI taxonomy): domain Eukaryota; kingdom Metazoa; phylum Chordata; class Actinopteri; order Characiformes; family Bryconidae; genus Salminus; species Salminus brasiliensis. Next base: position 19,029,128 of record NC_132878.1, read on the forward strand.
CCTCACTAATGCTCTGGTTCCTGAATGCAATCAAGTTTTAACAGCAATGCTCCATAATCTAGTAGAAAACTCGCAACTGACAGTCCAGACAGTTGCTAAAACAAAGGCAGGATAAAGTATTCTTTTAATATCTTTAATTACAGAAGAAAGATAAATGAGCAGGTGTCCTAAAACATCCTAAAACATCCTAAAACCAGACATTTGCAGATATAAAACCAATGAGAAGGTTTATTAAGAAAGGGGCTATCTAAATAAGATGTGTCGAGGCCAGGTAAAAACCAGGTAGAGGAGGAACTAGCACCAAGACAACAGAGACATAAGTAAACTAGAGACCCAAAGAGACAGTTAGAACTGGACCAAAACAAAGGAGCATCACTACTATCATTTCTACTCCGGGCTTGGCAGGCTGGTGTCTGCACTATTGAAATCTGGTGAAGCGGGCCGGACATATGGGGTCATATAATCAGACAACATTGCCCACGTGGGGCCTGTTTGGTTAGCCCAATTGGGAACCAGCATGTTTTGTCCATGGGTCTCATGTTGGTCCCACACATGGATGCCCACAAGGGTCCCACAAGGGTCAGTGATGGGAACAGGAGAGGTTATACAATGCACATGGGACATAGCTGGGACAAATGTGAGATAACGGTGGGCTGTATGGCCCACTTGGAAAACACACATGGGACCCAGTATCAGCACATGTACAAAACCACTAAGAGCCCATGCCCACCTGGAACTCACCACTAGTTCATGCGATCACATAGGTCCACATACCTCTTTCACTTCACTTCTGTATCCCTTAGCTTGTCCAGAAGTGCATGTGTGTCATTTAGGAGTGGCCAAAAGTGCAAATTACACTTCCAGAGGGGGAGCCCAGGAGCAAGAAATACCAGTTCGCACACAATACAGCTTTAAATAGGGGCAGATGAGAAACAGATGATGTGAGTTTATAATTCTGGTGAACCAGATCTGGTGGATTGCCTGGTGGATTCTGGGGAATTAATCCAGTAGACTGACTAAGTAGGTGTAAAGAACAGGTAGTGTGACAGAAACTCTATTGCTGGAATATGGTCGCTGAAACCGTTTTATCTTAGTGTCTTCACAGCAATTGCCTCATATGTACGTATCAAGTCATACGTCTCAAATGTTTCTCAGCAGTTTCTCATTATCATATGGACAGACAAGACAAACATCAACATGTACCAGGATGATGAGAAGACTATGAGGAAGGGAAATAACTGCTTTAAATGATCCAAAGCAAACTACAATTATCTGTCAAGCATGGTGGAGATACTGTGGTAGTGTGGGCATGTATGGCTGCACATGAAACTGCTTCCCTGACAAATGCAGAAAGATAAATTAATTATCTACTCTGAATCTTATCTACCCAGATTCAGCCAAATGCTCCTAAACTATACAGACAGCACTTCTTAATGCAGATAAACAATGGCCTGAAGCAGTCAGTGCCAAAAAGATTACCTAAAACATCTGCACAGCACAAGCACTACATGTCCAAACAGTACTTGAGTCAAACCTTAACTTAAATGCCCTTTAAAAACACTTTATTCTGTCAGGAGCATTTAGCTGGTCCTGACAGTATTGGGATAGGCATGTTTTCTTCTTTTCCATTTTCCAGTTTTTAGGACATTTTTGCTCTGAAAATGTAAGTAAACAAAGACATGCAAACGCTCACACACATACGCACACAAACTTTTCAATAGGCGAGGCGGCCTCCGTCCCGGGAACTCGACCAAAATAGGTGACAAATAGATTAGTGAGTATCAGAGGGGAACGTATTTGCCCGCTTGCTGCCATCTCTCTCTCTCTCCGTCTCTCTCTCTCTTGGCTCACATTATCTCCCCCTGAAGAAACCACAGCTGCGTGGGGAGGATTACCAAAAGGAATGAAGAAGAAAAAAAAAACGCACACAAATTAGAAAATAGTATAAAAAGAAAAAAAGGGAAAACAAGAAAAGGGATAAAAGTCCTGCTGTCAGAGTGGCTGTAGTCTAATCTTTAAAGCATGGCAACACAAGCGAAGAGACACAAGAGTCAGGAGAAAAAAGGAGCAAGGGGAGGAGAGAAAATGAGATCATTAAAAGCAGCGAGGGAGCAATAGATCTCCCTTTTTTAACACAGGCGGCCAGAACAACACAAACAAGCCTTGCGCCATGGTGATAAGCACAAAAAAACCCTAACATAAAGTACCGCAAAGCGACGCAAAGAGGCCTCTGCTGCAGCTCTTGGGGGAGGATTTCCAAACCTCTATTTATCGCTTACAATAAAATCAGCTGCTTACATTACTGTGCCTTTAAGACTGATAAGTGGACATTTCCTATTTTCTGATTCTCTGATCTCCTCATTCAAAAAGCAGTTTGGGCTAAAACAGGGGTGGTCATGGATTCATGCAGTTGGTGCCAAATCCTGCTCCTTCCAACTGTTAGCCTCCACAGAAATCCAGATTCATCAGACCAGGCTTTGTTTTTCCAGTGTTCAACTCTCTAATTTTAGTGAGCCTGTACCCACTGCATCCTCAACTTTCTGTTCTTGGCTGAAATGAGCTGAACCCGACATAGTCTTCTGCTGTTGTAGCCCATCCACCCCATGGTTCAACATTCTGAGAAGATTTTCTGCTCATGACAATTGTACCAAGTAGTTATCCAAGTTATCCGGGCACTATTCTGTAGAACTGTCGTGAAGACTGTTGTGCTAAAGCATCCCAGTAGTTCAGCAAGTCTAGAAACCAATGCATCTGCCATCAACTGTATCTACATGATTCTGGGCACTCCACTGCTGCCACATAGTTGACTGTGTAGATAACTGCATGAGTGTACCTTATACCTGTACCTAATAAATTCCTCAGTGAGAATTTATAGTACATATGTATAATATGATGACATAATGACAATATTCCTAAAAAAATGCTTGGATGCCATGCCAATGTGCAAACACTGGACATGGTTCAATCCCATAATTGAAAATCAGAAGCGTGTGAACACTGGACCCTATTCAATCCCATAATCCTATAAAATAATTAGTCCCATCAATAAAGGTAAGTGTGGCTTCTGAAGCGAGTGGACAAAATTAACAACTTGGTGGATGTCCTTATTAATTGAATATATGGTTAATTGTTTATTTGTGATGTTTGTGGTCAGAAATGTTAGGGATGTCAAGAATCCCTAAATATGAGCTTCATCATTTAAAAATCATATCGCTGCACAAAAAATCTCCAAAATGGCAAATTTACCTTTTTTTTTCTTTTATTCTAAGCAGACATATTAAAGAAACTTCATTGTGTAGCTGGTAACATGCTAAATTGTTTTTTATTAGTGATGGAATTAGAACCATTACAGCTAGCAAATTCTTGGACAGCACAAACACTTATTGAAAAGTAATTTCTGGGCAAGTGTTATTTCTTTACTTTTAATTTGCAAATTTGTCTAGCAGTTTGAGTCAGAGAAGTGCACAACAAATTGTATGGAATTAAAAAAACAAATCAAATAAATAAAAAAATAACATTTTAATAATTTTCATAATCATTTCATTATCAATACAATTAATGTGATCAAAGAAAGAAAAAGGACAAAAAAGCATCTAGCTTTATCATTGTCTCCACATCTGAACACTGTACTAAGCAATTCAGACATTAGTTTGTATATTGCTGTGTGTAGTGTTGTAGTGTAGCTGTCACAAAAACCTGAAAAAGTCACTGTAAAAAGATTTCCACATATTTTTCATAATTTTTATATATTTAAAAAGTTTCTCTAGCAGTTTCAGGCAGAGATGGGTGCAAATAAATCTAAATAAATAATAATAAGTAAATAAATAAAGTTCAACCGTCCATTAAAGTGGAACTACTCCACCACTAAGATGCAAAATTTGGACAGCAAATATGTTTTGGCTGATGGACTTCATCAAAGATGAGTGGAAAAGTGAGTACATTTGATTATTTGCCAGGACCATTCCTTCAAGGCAGGAAAGCAAGAAAATGGCGAGTTCTACCATCGTAAATGAGTATGTAAAACATAGTTTACCCAGTTTCAAACAGTGATTGAAGCATGTACACACACTGACCATATGAAAAAGTAGTCATCCTTATCTTCTGGCATTAAAGTTCTACATTAAAGCAGAAGCTAAAAGCCTTGTGTGACATTGGTATTAGAGGGCATGTAGCTCAGAAGAGAGTGTGCGTGACTGCGTTGGTGTAAGAGAGAGTGTATGTATAGAGTGCCCTTTGATCACATTTTGAACTGGAAGTCTGAAAGACACGCTGTAACAGGATTGCCCTCACTGTGATCAGCCCAAGATGCTTTGGCTAAGTGTCTCTCAGTAACGCTAAATTACCCTATAAATGGAGCTATGTCAGAGTGGCCAAGTTTCTTGTCCTCCATAAGCCTTGTGTCCACAGAGGACAGAGACGCTGAAGATACTTCAGCCCTTGGAGATACTATGGTTTCTAGGACCCACACAAACCAGTCTTAGCTTTTTGCTAAACACTCTCAACAGACATTAACCAATTTTACCCATTTAAACCTGCATGTAGCAGTCCTGGTACAAACCTGCTGTAACTTCTTCTTTTCGATCTACTGAATCCTGGTTAGATTATCACTCATATTCAAAGTCAGTGATGTATGTAGAACTTCCTGAAAGTCCAGAGTGACCTTCTCGCAACTGGTACCACCACCAACACATTAGGCTTTCCTGATGTCCTAAGCAGGGGAGAGCTTGCTTAGCTGTACCCAGATACCAGGGAGGAAAACATACTGACTGGATCATTTTCATTGGTTTCTATGCAAATGTACTACTGCAATACTTGCAGAGTCTAAATACAAGGAACATGATTGGACTCCTTGTTCAAATAACAGTTTAATGTTTTTGAAAATGTTAACAAATCCAGGAAAACCTAAGATCACATCTTGTGTCTTCAATAATCTTCAAAATGTAAAGAAGTGTTTTTTTTCTGTAGAAGATGTGCAACTCATTTGACAAAATGAGTTGCATGACAAAAACATGTCATTTGACCAAGGGGGCTTAATCATGTTGCATACTGCTTTACTGCTGGAGATTGTATTTAAAAAAGAACTAAAAAGCACAAGGCCCTAAGAGTTCCCTATTGCTTCCATTGCCTATTATCTGCAGTCAAACCATTTTGGTCACTGTGGTAGATTTTAAATGAAAAGCCCATGCCGTAACCTGGCACCACTGATGTAAGACAGTCGAGGAAATACTGCCAGAAAGTCTGCTGTTTTTTGTTGCTCAATGTGTTCAAGACTCCTCTACTTTGACAGGAAGGAGGCATTTAAACGACACACAAAAATACCAAACATCCAGGGGCCAATGATTGTCAAATCAGTGGCATGCATTTGTTCAACCCAGCAGCTGTAAGCCTAATTGTTGCAACTGATGAAGGTATGATAGTTGCCTTATTAGGGTACAATAAACATCTGTATACCTCTGTGAGTGGATGAACCTGAGGGCAGAGCTGAGGGCAGACTTCTGCGCTGTCCCAAATGGAACCCCAAACACTCTATGACATGTAGGTGACATCCTCAATGGGCAGAACTGGCAGAGATAATACCTTGAGGCTCCTTGGTTTACAAGTGGTTAAAAAATGGACAGGTTCTGCATGTGACTTACTCACCAAAAGTATCAGATATTTAATTTGTTTATGTTTAATTGCATATCTATGGAAGCAAATGTCATGCAAAAAGAGGCTTAAGTTTAATTAATACACAGATCAATTTTTATATATGAATATCTTCTCGACATATGTCAGACAGTTGTAAACAAACCTATCCATTCTGAGACATTCAGAAGGCGCTCGTAAGCACCCCTTTTGAACAATAGAATAAGAAAGGGAAATCGTTTACAGCTCTTGTGGGCAGGGTCAAAATAAGGACTGCAAGATTGCAAGCATAATATTTGTGACCGGGCTACAGGCTATGACCAGAAACATACTCAATGCAAGTACACAAACGAAAGTGCAAACACCAGGCTAACACAGTTTGCTATACAAACTCAACGTGCATTCTTATTTTACTGTGGTGGTTTAAACATTCAGTACTCAGGGGGCGATAGAGGACATCTAAACTCATCCGCAAAGACAGTTGACTGGAAAAAAGCACGCCGGTGGTACAAGACAACTTGGCAGTTGCTCTAGAGCCCCCTTGCCGCAATGCTCAGAGTGCAGCTCAAGCTTCATTGCGTAATGAAATACGTTGTGACACATTTTTAAAACTATGAGCAAAACCCAGTCTGCGTAGCTCGAAGCGCCAGCATTCGGGCCCTAGCGTGAAGTATGTTTCTGGCCTAATTTACTCCATATGAAACCATATGAAAACCCTTTTAAACATATGAAATTTGGGGCCCTATCTTACACCCTGCTCAAGGCATGTTGCGATGCTCATTGCTATCTTAAATCCCACCAACAGTTTATTTTCATGCCAAAAGTTTGATAAAAATGGGACCCAGATCTTCATTTAAACAATATTAAGAGGTGATATAACTAAACAATTACAATCGGCCATTCCACATCCGCCAATATGGCCAGGTCAGGCCATCCTAGAAAGTTTAGCCAAAGAGCAGACTGCAATATGTATAAAGAAGTCTCCAACAATCCTAAAATATCATCACAGGATCTACACGTAGCTCTTACCACAGCTGATGTCACAGTACCGCATCTACTATCAGAAAGAAACTGTACAAGTTTGATTTCCATGGGAGGTATGTGAAGAGGAAGCCATTGCTGTCCAAAAAAACATCAGGGCTAGACTCATGATTCATCTGTCCTTCTGTACATTGTTCCAGAAGTCCTTGCCTGTGTCTGAGTGTTCTCTGTCTTGCACTGATGTATTTTTGACAGCAAGGGTCTCCTCCTTGCACATCTCCTATGAAAATGCTTCATGCAGTCTCTTTCTGATGTTAGGTGCTGTACTTTGACATCAGCTGTGGCAAGAACTACCTGTAGATCCGGCAATGACATTTTAGGATTGTTGGAGACTTCTTTACGCTCTGGTCTTGTTAGGCATTTGTTTCACTTTTAAATTATTACATCCTTTCCCAGACCCATCTGCATCTACAACCTTCTTTCTGAAGGCCTCACAGAGCTCTTTGGGTCTTGCCATTGTAACAGAGTTAAATTAAAAAGTTAAAAAGTTAAAAATAAAATATTGAGCTTCACCAAAATTAGCCTATTTTTGGTAAAAAGGGTTCAGGACAAATGTATATAGCCATTTATGCGTTTATAAAAAAAAATTACAATTATTTTGGGGAGCTTTTCTTCTCTTGCTGTGACTTCTATGCAGACTATGTTCCTCTGCTGCTGCCGTATTAATTCTTTAAAACATTGTTCTAACACATTATATGAGCAGGTGGTAATTTTTTCAGAGTGTAGTTGTGCTTATAAATGCTGTTTTTATCAAATTACTGCTCAGACATGTGCTTCAGCTAACTAAGCCATGGTAACGAAATAGCTAGCCTAAACTTACTCTCAGCAGCAAAGTCAGATTATAAAAATAAATAAACCTCTCATTTCTGCTCATTTCATTTTTTTTTTTATGTTTAGCGTGTGTGGTCTGCAGCCATCTAAGATAAGAGAAGATTAACACACTATAAAATCTGTTTCAGAATAAACAGAGTGGAAAGCAAGCCCTTGTGACTGCTTGATGGCCAAACGGTGTTCGTTACACCATGATGATACCACTCACATTATTCATCAAGAGCAAACCACACTAAAGCTGCCTTATTTTCCACAGGGTCCCTAAGCAGTGTCCTTGTATTCCCTACACCGTATTATGTGATATGGGCTGGGAAGGGAACCTAGCAGTTGGAGAAATCCCTTCATCCCTGCATCACGTAAAAGGCAGCACATCGCTCCTCCTAAAGTAACATACAGACTAATGAACTGCAGCCATGTATCATATTATGCATGCAATATGGGAATACATGTAGTTTATGGACATATAACAGGTTTGAGTCATGTTTACATTGCATTGTATAGCTTGTGATGAGTGCCAGCTGTTTTAACCCCCAAAACATTATAATTAAGGGGTAGACTTTACTGTTCAGTGAAGTGAACTTTACTGTTCCTGTTCAGTGAAGAAGGGAACCACTTCTCACTACTCCCCACACCGTTCAAAGTTCCCATTCACTCCCTATAATTTGGAATCTCACTTTAAAATGTCAGAATTCCCTGTGTAGTCAACTTCACAAGGAACTACTGGAAGTGATCTGAATGCACCTTAAATATCTGAGATTTCAATAAAGATATTCTGATCATCTGCGGCTAATTTGCTGCGCCTGATTCTAATTTTAGTCTTTTTGAGAAACAGTAAAAGTGAGGGGGGTCCTATCCTTTTCCTCACAAGAACATTCCATTTATTATAAATGACATTTTACCAATTATTTTCATGGGGTGTCTTACTTTTTTCACATGATTGTGGAAGCCCCTTGTGTAGTGCAAATAAAAAGAAAGTCAGATTGGATGTAATATTATACACTACACCATTTCCCATAGTTGATAGGCCTGTGTAAAGTGCGAAGTGTTAATGAAAATACCACTCATTCTACTTGTCATTCTGTCCTACGTTAGTGTTTTCTGTTTTTTTGATGTCCTCATTTATGATCATGAATATGCCTTTGGTACTCTGTCTGTGTTTGGCCAATTTGATCTCCATTCTTGGCTCCTATGCATTACAGTTGTAGATGGTGGGCACAGTTTTCAAATGAAACATATGGCATGTCTTCTCTTTTAGAACCAGTTTAAAACTGATTGGCTGAGCATTTATCGTTTAGCAAGTCGGGTTTGTTCTGCTCGCAGACTGTATAGTCACAGTCTCTGCTCTGCCAAACTGTGTAGTCTTTGGAAAAGTTAGCTATGTACAGTTCTATGCGTAAGTTTGGGCGTACTTGGCCAAATTACAAATAAAGTCATTTTTATGAGAAGTAGTAAACAAAGCAAACAATCAGTGTGGTCTGTGCAAACGTTTGGACACCTCACAGAGTCAGTATTTCTTAACACACAGAAAATCATTTTGCTAACGCTCTTTGTAGCAGTCTTTTTTTAGTCATTTTTGCCTGCTGCACAGCTTGCTTAAGGTCTATGTTATAGTATTTATGCCAAGGAACTGTTTTTGGGCCACTCCAAAAACATCAGTTTGTGTCTCTGTAGATAGACCATGATGAGTTTATGTTTTGGATCATTATCCAGCTGTAAAAGACATCCTCTTCTCTGTTTCACCCTTCAGAGTTGGTTTGACTTCTGCACACAGGCTTTGCTGGTACTGTGCAATCCATTCATCAGTGGCCAATGCCACTGGCAGCAACACAACCCCAAACCACTTTACAGTTGTCTAGGTGTTCTTTTCATGAAATGCAGTTCTTTATTTTTTCTTTTCATATACCTTTGCTGCTTGTAACAGTTCTATTTTGACTTCATCAGTCCAAAACATTTTCCAGGATTCATCTAGCTTCCATAGATGTTCTGTAACATATTTCAAGCATTGAGTTTCCTGATGTGTCTGTGCCATCAATAACACACAATAAAACGAGCAATTCTCACAAAGAGTATTCTTGGTCTTCCAGATTTCCACTGTTCCCCTGAGCTGCCAATTCTTAGTATTATTCTGAACCGCAAGCTGAAAATGCTTGGCTATTGTATTATAGTGTTCCCTCTGCCTTGTGCTCATCAATTACACATTTTCTATCTTGCTAATTAAGGTCAGAAAGCTTTACAAAAAATCACTGTGGTGTCCAAACGTTTGAACAAGGCGCATTAATGGTTTTCTTATGTCATAAAAGACACAATAACAGTGCATTAGGATATGCCAAACATATTGTGTTTTTTTATTATTTACAGATTATTTACATATTTCTCAATTCAAACAAAACAGCAAAACAAAGCTTTCTCACTCAACTGAAAATGGATAGAAAAAAGGTCTTGGATGTGACCATTATAGCTGTGTTTTAAACCTACCTGGAGCTCTGTAGTAACCAGCATCTTCCTCACTGTAGGGAAGCAGGTACACTTCACCTTCTTTCCACAGCAGGGGGGATTCTTTCTGTCCTGAAAACTCACCTACCCAGCCATCAGGGTCTTAGGGACACACACACATATACACACACACAATTACACCTTTTTTTCATGAACATTAAAAGGAAAATTCTCAGCATATCACCAGCTTATAATGCTCACTTATGTGATACATTATTTGTGATGCTTTCATACTTCAGATTTTTAGATATATATCAGCAGAGTCCATAAATTACAGAAAAAAAAGATATTCTGATATTTTTATGGTTAAGATTTGACTTCAGGTACAACTCTGTTTGCTATATAATATTTTGCAACTAAATGGTGGTGTACAAAAGTGGGGCTGAATACCCTCAAGAAAGTCGGAGGTAATGTTAAAGGCAACATGGCGACTGGAGGGTGCACATGCCAGGGAGTGGCCAAAGCAGAAGCACGCTTGGCAGCCATCTGTATTGTCCTGCTGAAGGTTGAATGATCCAGGCTTGCACCTAGGCACACGCACACACAGTATGTACTCTGAAAGCATGGCAATAATAATAATTCTTAACAATAATAGGGATATTTATTTGGGGTGTCCCAATCTGATTGGATTTAAGAGGTCTGTTAAGAGGTCAAATTTCACTCAAAATTATGACAGGTAAAAAAAAATGGAAAAAGTAAGGTCTTATATAAAAGAAAAAAAAATACTGTACTAATATATTTATATTGTGTGTATGGGGGGATAGGTTACCTGTCGCAGGAATGTCCCTCCACATTGGGCTTACAGTGGCAGCTTCCATCTTCAGCAGAGCACACACCTACACTGCCCCATTCATTACACTCACACAACCTACATGTGTGTATTTCAGCACAAACACACACGTACACACACACACACACACAAAGATGAACCAAATGAAACATTAGGAACAGCGAAAACACCCCCACATCCCCACACACGCATACACATTTGATTGAAAATACGACCAAAGCGGTGCACTGAGAAAGCTGAGTGTAGTCCATCCGATATAGCGCAATCTATCTGGCCCCTCTACCTCATCCATCAACCAAACACCAGTGACCCTAACATAGCAGTGGCATTATAGTGTGTAGTACTGATACGAGTGCAAGTGTGTCACTGTTAAAAATAAATAAATAAGTAGATGCTTTGTCTTAAAAATGGTAGTGAATTTCATTGTTTTTGTTACGTTAACCTACTATTTTAAGCTCACTAAAAGTTGCAACACTATTTAGCCTCATAATAACGGCCTCAGAAACATCACAATACACTGGGTTCAGCATGCTGGCCACAGCAGTATGTAACTTTGATGAAGTGGGCAGGACAATGCTTGTGAGAACATGCAAGTCTACTGCATCAGTCCAGTGGTTTTGTATCTCTCAGCATGTCCAGAAATGCATCACGAATTACACTCCCTGATTGTAGGTGGAGCCCAGGAGCAAGAAATACCAATTCCCCATAATGTTGCTTTAACTATCAAATATCAGGGTGGAATGCTGCAATGCTGCAAAGCACACAGCTTGTCTAGTCCCTGTAGAGAAGCAATGCCAATAGAATAGAACTCTCTGGAGCAGATAAATATGAACAGATTAGCATGAAGCCTAATGCCAGGCGTGGGCTAGAGAGGAATAAAGCCCCCAGCATTGAGCTGTGGAGCTGTGTTCTCTGGAATGATGGTGCTCCGTCCAATTATTTTGGGATGAGTTGGGGTGGTGATCATCCAACATCCTGACCTCAGTAACTCCTCATCTAGTAGAGTGCCTTCCCTTTATGGTAGAGATAGTTATTCCAACAAAAGCAGGATAAACTCTTTTTTAAATTCCCTTTCAGAAGAAACGGTAAATGAGAAGGTGTCCCAATACCTTTGTACATATAATGTATAAACCCAAACGTGAAGGGCCTGCTGAAGGTCAAGACAAAGTCAGATTGCAGACAGGCTGTAACAAGAGTCAAAGAACCCTTTTTGCCTGTAGTGCAGGTGTATCAGATAAAAAGGTCACTAAGTGTCGTTAGCTACAAGGCAGCTGTTTCCAATAAACTGGCCTCTTTGTGTAGTAGCAGGTTCATCACATGTCCACTGTTTATTCTTCTAATTATCAGTGTATTCCAGCATCAGTGTTTTAACAAGCTCACTGTTTGCTATAATTCAATTACCACATCTGCACAGCTTCTTCTTTCTCTCCTTCTCTTTCTTCATCCACCCTTGCTCACTTTTTCTACAAGCTGCATGTCTGTCTGTCTGTCTGTCTCTCTCTCTCTCTCTCTCTCTCTCTCTCTCTCTCTCTCTCTCTCTCTCTTTCTCTCATTCTCCCTTACTCCTCAATTTTGGCCTGTTCTGTTTCGCTCCACTGAACCAACTAATTCACACCCCAACACATTGACTCACACAGGCCACAGGAGAGTGTGTGTGTGTGTGTTTGTGTTTTTTTATTTGTTCTGTGTATTTAGCCTTAACCTGTGTTTTCTTATGCATTGTGATATTTGTGCTGCATTGTGTCATTTCTATGTTGTGGGTCTTTTTAGCCACAAGCACACATACAAGCATACTGTCACAGCCACTGTCACACCAAAACCTTGTACAACAACTTTACAGGAGAAAAAAACATCTTAACCTTCAGTGGACGTCAATGTAAAAAGATTTCATTCCTATTCTTTTTGAAGCGGCTCTATTGGTCCTTTCATCATGATTATTATATCAAAAAAGTCCAAAACTGCAAAAAGGCTTTTGCTAGACAGTGACGGTATGGAATTCATATTTGTCTGTATATGTAGATTCTTATGCTGGCACAGAAAAATAAAAATAGTGAGCAATAAAACGCTGAAAGTGGTGGAAGAATGTGTTTATGCTGGATTATGCTAATACTAATAATAATGACTGTGACTCTATTTCTATATCAGGTAGCTAATGTCAAATTAGTGCTCCTGTTTTGGTTTACTTCTGTTATTTGTGTGGTATTCAGAAGTGTAAGTGTTGAAAGCTCAACTGAAATTGGAAGTGACTGGTATTCCTTGGTAAACCGCCTCCTCGCTGTACCCTGGTCTCGTTGTTATCCTAGATAATGATGCATTAAAGCTAAGGGTGCAGCCAAGAATGCTGCATTTCATAGCTGTTGTGTAAGGGATAGGGATGTAACACCACACTAAATGTCTTAATGGCAAATGCTTGTCAAACCCTTATCTACATTGGTCAAATATACATGCAACTATACATTGCATCAATTAGCCAAAACATTAAGACATAGATAAACTATGGATGAAATGAATGAACGAAATTAACATCAAATATCCTGTAACAACTTAAGCTACTGGCATGCAAAGGTCTGGGATGTATGTTACACTGTAGCTAAGCAGTAGGTTCTCATAGTTGACATATTGAAAACAGGACAAATGATCAGGTGTGAAGACCTAGGAGACTTTGACAATGGCCATATTGTTATCCTTATACCCTGACAACTGTGTCAGAGCATCTCTAAATTGGCAAGCCTTGTGGGGAGTTTAATGGTCCGTTGTGGTGGGTAACTACCACCAGTGATCCGAGGAGAGACAACAAATAAAAAAAATCCAGCAACAGGGTGTTGGGCATCCAAGATTTATCAATGTGTAAGGGCAATGAAGCCTAACCTTTCTGAGTGGAACTAACAAAAAGGCTACCATGGCATATTTCTGGTCTCTTTAGCACCTTGCACAGCTGCAGGACAGTCAGAATTCCCATGCCAACCCGGTCCACCATCCAGGTGTGCTTACAACGGGAATACAAGTCTGGAATGAACTTTGGAGCAATCAAAGGTCACTGGTCAGAAGATTCCTGTAACATCACTTGGGTGGCAAGGTACATGTACGCTGTTTACCTGTGGGATATTCTGAATCCACATCCACCTCTCAACTTATAAGATCTGCTCCGATAACACAGGGCACCTTCATAGGTCTGTTTTGGTAAAATGCTGATGGCCATCAGCGTATTAACCTCTTGAACCCTAGGTTTATTATTTAGTTTTTTGCAGTGGTTGCAGAATCTATTGTGAATTATTCGGTAACAGCTTGGTTTAGTATGTTTTGTGGAGTCCCACAGGGTTCTATTTTAGGGCCAATGAAACTGATGGTAAATTTGTCAGCAGTGTGGTTATAAAAGTGAAGAACTAAAGTGTGGGCTTACATACAAAGGGATTGTCAGGTCCGCGTCGCAACGCCCGCCCCGGGGCCGGTCCTGGGCCACGGCCCGCAGGCTCTCCTCAGGACTTTTACGTTGAAGTTCAGTTCGTGTCACGTTTCACGGACTTTTAGTTTGATGTTCAAGTCCATGTCTTGTGTCACGGACTCTTAAGTTGATATCCATGTTCATGTCTCACGTCGCGTTTCAGTTGTTATCACGTGAGTTTGATTAATGTTCCTTGTTCCGTTGATTTGGTTCACCTGAGGCTGTGGTATTTAAGGAGCTAGCGCAAGATACCCTTTGCCGATAGTTGTTTACTCTGAGCCATCCTGGTGCATCCTGGAGGATGTCAGAGAGGCTTCCTCGATCTTCTTGATCTAGTTTATCGGACTGTTCTTGGGCGTGCCACGTTTCAGGTCTGTTCTAAGTTTAACCTTCTGGGTTCTGCAGCTGATCTCTCAGCTCCTTTGTTCTATGTCTCATAAACTCCGCAGCACCTGGGGAGCGCAGTTTAGGTTCCTCCGCTCAAGAAAGCTCATGTCCAGGCCCGCCTCAAGTTTACCAATGAACATGTTAATGACTCCGAGAGAGACTGGGAGAAGGTGCTGTGGGCAGATGAGACCAAAATTGAGCTCTTTGGCCTCAACTCAACTTGACGTGTTTGGAGGAAGAAAAATACAGAATTTGACCCTAAGAACACCATCCCCACCATCAAGCATGGTGGTGGAAGTATTATGTTTTGGGGGTGTTTTTCTTTTAAAGGCACAGGCCAACTTCACTGCATCGACGGGAAGATGAACGGGGCCATGTATCGCAAAATCCTGGGTGACAACCTCCTTGCCTCTACCAGGGCACTGAAAATGGGTCGGGGATGGGTCTTCAAGCACGACAACGACCCAAAACATACAGCCAAGGAAACAAAGGAGTGGCTCCATAAGAAGCATATCAAGGTCATGGAATGGCCTAGCCAGTCTCCTGACCTCAATCACATAGAAAATCTGTGGAGAGAGCTGAAGCTTCACGTTTCCAAATGCACGCCTAAAAACCTTAAGGATTTGGAGATGATCTGCAGAGAGGAGTGGGCCAAAGTTACTCCTGAAGTGTGTGCAAACCTTTATAAAAAACTACAAGAAACGTCTGACTGCTGTGCAGTTTTACCACCAAGTATTAAATGATGTTTTACTAGGGGGTCAAATACTTAAGTTAATATTTATTTCTCATTTCATGTAATCTTTTCAGTTTTTCTTTCGATGTTCTATGTGTCATTGTTAAAATAAAGCTGGCATAAAATTATGAGATGTTTCATTTATTTTTTTGTATTAAAACTTTTAAAGTCAGTGGGGGGTCAAATACTTATTTCCTCCACTGTGTATATAGACACTATTGTCATATATATATATATATATATATATATATATATATATATATATATATATATATATATATATATATATATATATATATATATATATATATATGACAATAGTGTACTGGTAGAAAACAGCGACACACTGAAAGACACAACCTCAACCTCAGACACGAGTACCGTGGCACACATTTTACGTGGCGTAGCACCGTTACCACCAAGTTTTATGAATCTGCCCCATAAACTGGAAAACAAAAAAAACGACTGGTGCTATGAATCCTGGGAAAGGTTAACACGGATACCCGTTTCTCTCACTATATTTCACTTTTTACGTTCTCTCCCTTTGTGTCTCACTCTCTCTCTCATTACCTGCAACCCCCTGGGCTGAGGGAGTGGAAGCCAGCTTTGCAGACATCACACTTTAGCCCCATCACACTCGGCCTGCATGCGCACTCACCCTCCTCGTCACACTGCAGACTCACTGATCCTGGAGAGGGAGATAAAGAAAGAAAAAGAATCAGACAGACAGAGAGGAGGAGAGGGCGGGAGACAGTCTTTTCAATTTACTTTACAGTCTTCTGTTTCTTAATGAGCTCATCCATGGCTCCAATTGCATCATGAACACACCAGAATGAATATTCACACACTCAGTGCCTTTTTTGCTGAATTTTATTCGGATAGCCTGCAGCCAGCGAGCTGAGATTTCTTTAATTGCTTTTGCGTCTAAAAAGGTGCAGTCTCGTATAAGAGAGAGCCTCAGCGGATCATTTTGAAAATAACAACGTAGGTCTGGCGTATAGGGATCAGACAGCAATTATGAAAAAACAGTTTCTAATTTGTAAAATATTGATGGAACGGAACAGGACGGTATGTGGCAGGGCACAGATTCAAGATGGATTGCTTGAGTCGTTGTGGGATGGTATGTTGTTCAGTCATGCTTTGCAGCAGCAGCGGTTAACCCTTAGAAGACGAGAATTGTATTGCTTTTGTTTTAGTTTAATATTGAATATAATTCCAAAATAATTACTTACTTAGTAAGATATGCAATGAGTTATATTTGCATTCTGCATTGACAAGTGATCATATTATTACCTTTTCCATTATGGAAAATTTCCATTATGATGGAATCCAAATTATAATAAATATTCTCAACTGTCATCGGTGGACTCAGTGCCCTGAGAGAGCACAATTGGCCGGACTCTCTCCAGGTGGGTAGATGGCGTTCTCTCCGTTTCATCATTCTTAACCACTCTTAAGATGTTGGCCAACACAGGCATCTGTTAGCTGGTGCGTTGGATCTGGGGACTTAACACTTTTCTCTGAGCATGGCTACTGCCCAGCAATGCTGCACTCGAGGCAGTTGAAAATAGGTGGTGGCTGGCTTCACATGTATCAGAGGAGTCCTTACCCTCCTAGTGTCAGGAGCATTGCTAGTGCTAGGTGGAGCTATGAACGGGTGGGAAGATTGGCACTACTAAATTGGTAGGAATTTAATTAAAAAAATCTCTACTAGTTAAAATCACTAATATGACATTGGTTCATAGGTTTATAGTATAGAATCGGCACTTTCCTCCTTGATTACATTAATGATATTTGGTGGATGATCTTATTCAGAGAAACTTACATTCAAATCATGTTCCACAGGAAGGTGAATATTGCCCCACTGTGGGATCGAACCCCAATCTTCCCACGGAAAGGGTGGTGTGGTTGCCCATTATATTATACTAACCACAATGAGATACAAGTCAGCAACAATTCATATCAAATGACTTCATAATTTGATGTAGCCGCCAATGACAGCAACTACATGTTTCTGGATTAGGCAGTCGGATGAAACGAAGCGCTGCCAACAGTGCACAGTGGTGCAGGATGATTCCAGAAGAAAGATTCCTTCATCCTTCCCTCACTGGTCGGCCCATGAGTACCCTTCCAACCGCAGCTGGGATACGCTTTCACAATGCCTCATCCTCCAACAACTCAATACTCTGCAATACTGCTTTATTTAGCAGTAGCCAAATACAGATTAGTGTTCTTCCAACCACAGTTTGAGTTGGCACCCTGGGAGGAAATCTGATTTCAGAGGTAACCAGTGCCACTCCAGTCAAGGTCTGAAATAACCTATAGGGGTTCCTGGGGGTCGAGGATCTCTGATTTAAAATGTTAAAACCACTGAAAGGTTTAGAATTTAAATTTTGCAAATGAACTTCACAAACGCATTGTTATGTTATTATATTTATGTATTAATAAAAAAAAATGGTTTGACTCAAATTTAGGAAAATGCTTGTTTTGTTTTAGTCAGCTTTACCCTCAAAACAGCAAGTTTCTTTAGTGTAGCTGAAGCTGCTAAAACAATACATCACATGATGCTGTTATAGTTGTAACTGATTCATCCATTTAAAGGCTTGCTTTTCAATCTTCTTTTATACTGTATCCACATACAACAAATCTGCCCCAATCCAAAGTATGTAGTCAAATTAGCTCACTAAGACATATAAACATTTACATTTAAGGCATTTAGCTGACACTCTTATCCAGAGTGACATACAAGGGTTACTCGTATTACAGAGGTGGGCCAATGGGAGTTTTGCCCAAGGACTCTTAATGGTGTAGCGCAGCAGTCACCCAGGCCGGGAATTGAACCCCAGTCACCCACATGGTGTGGTAGCGGTCTTATCTATTGCGCCACTCCAACCACCACCATATAAATATATATAAGACATAATAACTTCTTTGTTCTTCAAAACTTTTGGAAGTGGATTAAACTGCAAAGTGAACACACAGTCCTGGGGAGCTTTAGAGTGAGATGGTGGCAAAGCTTCTCAATTTTGCCAGTTAGCTTAGCTTAGCTATCACTGGAAGCGTTTAACAAGGCCATTTGCTCTAATGACATGCATCTATAAAAGACTATTGGCCAGTTTCCCTGGCAGGAATTAAGCTTAGTGCTTGACAACACAACCTTTCGAACTGAAGGACAATATAAACTACACTATATGGACAAAAGTATTGGGACACACCTCTTAATTATTCAATCTAGGTGAATCTCATTCAGTTCTATTGCCACAGGTGTATAACATCAAGCGCCCAGCCATGCACTACATTACATTCATGCTAGTGGGGTACATGCAGGGCATTTTATGTCAAAATACAACCTTACATATAAATCCTGGTTTTGTATAGTAAATAAAACAGCACATGGTGACCCCTGGTTCCCATTAGCCCAGTGTGGAAATCTGACCCACTGAATTATACAGAATAATCAGTGGAATTCCCCTTTAGGGTTAAAGGTTAAAGTTGAATCTGAGTGATTTGTGTGTATGTGTGTCTCACCCATAGTGTTGCAACTGCAGTTGTAACAGGGTAGCAGTGAAGACGGTCTGTAGAAGTTGTCTCTGCAGTGTTCGCAGTGTGGCCCTGCTGTGTTGTCCCTGCAGCCAACACAGCGCCCCCCACTGCCCGTGCTGCGGTACTGTTCTGCGTCAAACACACACTCATCTGCACGGCCACTGCAGTTACACACTGACACAGGCAGAGAGAAAGGAACAGAATAAAGTGATAAGGAATGCAATCAATTATGTTGTTGTAAGTTGATGCAGAAATAAAAAAACGGAGAAAATGAGAGAATAATTTGTTGTATACTGTCATTGTAATCCAAAAACATTGAATATCAATTTTACATAACATAATGTGAATCTGAATCTGGCAGTTGTTCTTTACATTCTGTCATGTAGATTCATGATGAATGGACAAATGGAAATGCTTCCACTGAATGGACTTCCATTGAAAGTTTTTGCTGTAAAGTTGGCGTTTTGTAGATGTGAGTTTTTGCGCTACAGCAACAATATGGGTAATTGCCTCTAAAAGCCTCATATCTTTGAATAGCTCTCTCTCTCTGTAACACTGGCATGTGCGCAACAGTAAATTATTCAAGCTCTACTATCCAATCACAATCCTCAAAGGCAACATATTATGCATGAGCCACCTGAGGGAGGGGGGGGGGGTATTGTGGGAAATGACCCATTTTATTCCAAATCTGCCTGTCTCTGTCTCTTTAGTCCGCAATAACTGGGCGATTATCACTCCCCAGTGGGCCATGCTGTCTCTGCCTGACATTGAAGGAAGGCCATTCTTCAGTACACTCCGGAAGGATTCCTAATCCCAGTACATAGCTGCTTATTAAACCATAACAAGCATTCTTTTGTATTTGAAGTACACAGGCCACTAATACAATAATTACAAAGCTCCCCAGGGAAGTCTGATAGTAGAAGGATTTGGTATTCTAGCAAGTGGATAAGGTTTGTCAATGTCATGAAAGCGTTGAGTATGGTTTCATCATGCATGCAGTGATGCTTTCAGGTTGGAAGAAAAGGTGTGTTTGTGCTGGAACGCTTAGACAACTGGATATATACTACGGCTCAAAAGTTTTAGAACATTCCCAATTTTCCATTGTTTTTATTTACATTTAGTTCTAATGAATAACTTGCAATGGTACATAGTCTGTTGACCTCAAATAGTACAAATTAGGCAGCAAACTGCCAGAAGTGTTGAGTAAAATAACTTAAAAATTAAAAAAAAATAATGTAGACTGTGGGGGAAAAAAGGGCCTTTTTAGGAAACCATTTTAGGCAAGTCATGGTTAACAACTTACAGCTAGTCTGTTGCAATATAAGTAAATTAGGATTTGACAGCTGATGTAAACAACTGATCATTTACAACCCCTTTACATAAACGCAGAGTAGGACCTGTGTTACAGCATTCTGCACCGCAGTATTCAAGGTCATTGCACATTCAGATTCCTATTCCTATTCTAATGTCTCAAAGAAGACACTTAATAAAGGAAGGCATATTGACCTCCAAAAAAAATTACAGATTAAGACAGACTGTTATGAGGACAGTTTCCTACACCAATCAGTGACAAAGAATTAATGAGCTCTGATGTACTGATGTTGGATTATTGATTATTGATACAATAAAAATGAACTGAACTGCACCATAAAAAGTTCCTTTAGTAGCCATTCTGGTGGTTCGGCCTAAGAGACAGACTTTGCTAGCCATGTGAATTAATGATTCTTGGGTACCCACAACCCTGTGACCCAAACAATTTGGTTTTTGTCAAAGTTGCCCACACTCTTAAAATGTGTTCTTTGAGCAATTCCATAAAAAACACTTTTGGATCCATAAAGCACCAATAGAGTTTGTAATAGAGATGTGTAAGTGTGGATGAACCAAATGTGGTTCTTCTCTGTAGAACCTGTATTTATTGCATTGCATGAGAACAAATGTTTACCATTTCAAAGAAATAGTAATTTTTAATTATTTTATTTTTATTTAAAAATCTGAGCTTAGTCAAATGATCATGACAACCCAGTAGAATCACTCTATATTTATTCCCAGTAGATAAAGTATAGGCCATTTCTTTCCTCTTTTCTCTGTCACTAATTCTAATGCTAATGTTAATTTAACTCAGCTGGTTTTGTTTTTTAGCTTTTTAAGTCTTTGAGCTTCTTTTTCTTTCACTCTCCCACTCTCTCTCGCTCTGTCTCTCTCTCTCTCGCTCTAGTACCCACACTGGGGAGTTAAAAACCACCACTTTCCATCAATTAACATGCACACACACCCCAACAAGAGAGAAGCATATGGCACCAAACTAACAGTGCCTGCTTTACAAATGAAAGCCAATAATGATGCAAATTCTTATTGCGACTGCGCATACATTACACAAAGCACCTTCTTACGCCGCCCTCGCTGCCATTTAGCAGCGCTTTTAGTTAAGCAAAACGTAAATCCTTCTTTTTAGTCGGAGGAACAACAGTCGCTTGCAAAAAGCCATCTGTTGGCCACAGAAAACGGGTTAATCAAAATAACGTGACTTAATATAATGGCCAATTAAAACAATTAACAGGCTGTGTTTTTTGTTGTTGCTGCTTTTTAGGTTTATCAGATCAGTCACTTACTGCCTCCCTCTTTTTGGAAAACCACATAGCATAATGGCAAGACAGATAAGCAAGAGACACAAGCTTGCACATCCGACTACGCACACACCCACCTCGCTAAACAACGTATTAGTGTGAATTACCCCATCCAATCATGAAACAAACAATGCTTTGGTGGATTTTATTCAAGATAAGACAAAAAACAACAATAACAACACCACTACCCTGCTTTGGGGGTTGAGTGTTGATATAGTTGCTAAGCCAGAGATGGACGCCACAGGTTTGTCCACATTTCTTTTTTATTTCAGTGTGTTTGAGTGTTTGAGATTTCACATTTGCTTATGTCACTGCTTCACAGCTTCAAAGCTGGGTGGACTTTATACCCCTCTAGCTGATGTTTGACTTGGTGACCTCTGGTTTATGTGTGTGTGTATTGCTAATGATTTATTATACAACTAGCATAACTGAATGACTGTGTCAGCAATGGGCAGGACTGGAATTGTAAGTGGGATGGCAGTTTTTCGCTTTTCGCCATCCAAGTCATCCCAAGCATACCCAATGATGTCGGGGTCTAAACTCTGGGGTGGTCAGTCCCTTGTCCTGCAAATACTAGCAGCTTCTTTTTGCTTTAAACAAATGTTCTTCCTTCTTGTCTCTTTGCTTTTCTCAGGAAGAGGTTCTTGATAAGCTCCTCATCCCTTCAGAATTACAGTGTTCAGCTGTCTTTTCTATGTGAAAGGATGGAAGGCTTTTTCAGATCTGACGCAGGGACTTGTTTCCCCACTCTCTCCTAATGTCTTTATTACTATTACTTAATTATTACTTAACAGAATCCACTCTTCCTTCTATCAAAACATATTCATCATGCTACTGGCTGCAACACAAGTCTGATCAATCCACCCCTGTGCTTATCAGTTGGAAAGGTGTTCTTTACATCACACCCTTTTTTCTCCAGACACATCTTTGTTCATTGTTGCCAAAAAGTTCTATTTTAAAATGCTTAATTCATTGCTTGTTTTCAACTTATCATGCTGAATTTTGTGGTGAGGATTTTCTCATGACTCTTTCATGAAGGTCAAATCTGTATAGGTATCGCAGCAGTGTAGAACAGAGCAGCATCACTGCAGAGTGTGCTACAGCTCTAAAGATCTTTTACAGTAAAAATAGCAATCCTACAAATGGTTCTCTTGGACTCTTGGACCCCAATCATTTCTATTAATTGCTATTGTTTAATTACATTACAAACTAAAGAAACAGCTACCTGAAAATACTTTGCTATCTTCTTATTGATTACTCCTTTGTAAGTGAGAAATCTCAATGTTTATAAAACATTGAAATTTGCACCACTTGGCCTTTCCTAATGATGCTTCTGAAGAAGCCATTTACCTGTTCATGTGACACGAGTGCAGCAAAATACACAGTTATATCCGGATATTATGACCACCCC
Source organism: Salminus brasiliensis (assembly GCF_030463535.1). Lineage (NCBI taxonomy): Eukaryota > Metazoa > Chordata > Actinopteri > Characiformes > Bryconidae > Salminus > Salminus brasiliensis. The sequence goes on from NC_132878.1 coordinate 19,052,048, forward strand.
TGGTTTGGAATGAACATGGTTCATTATATCAACTTCACTGACCATACATGAGCACTGTGTAGTTCTATAATTATGGACTGTAGTCCATCATGTTTCTCTGCATACTTTGTTAGCCTCCTTCCACCATGTTCTTCAATGTTCAGGACCCCACAAGACCACCACAGAGCAGGTAGAATTTAGGTTGTGGGTCATTTTCAGCAGTGCAGTGACACTGACATGGTGGTGGCGTGTTAGTGTGTGTTGTGGTAGTACAAGTGGATCAGACACAGCAGTGCTGCTGGAGTTTTTAAACACCTCAGCATCACTGCTGAACTAAGAACAGTCCACCAGTCTATCCAGAAATATCCAGACAGGTGTCCTGTCACTACTGATAAAGGACCAACACAAACTGTGCAGCATCAGATGAGCTTCTGGACCAACTAAGTAGGAATGTCTAATAGAGTGGACAGTGAGTGGACACAGCACTGCTGTGTCTGATCCACTCATACCAACGCTACACACACTAACACGCCACCACCACATCAGCATCACTGTGATGCTGAGAATGACCCACCACCCAAATACTACCTGCTCTGTGGTGGTCCTGAGCATTGAAGAACAGGATGAAAGAAGACTTACAAAGTATGCAGAGAAACAGATGGACTACAGTCTGTCCTTATAGAACTACAAAGTGCTCCTGTATGGCAAGTGGAGCTGATATAATGGGCAAAGTTCATTTCAAACCAGGGATGGTCATAATATTCTGACAGGAACCATTGCAGACAATTGTTGGTAAATCATTTTAATGTTTAAAACATGTCCCTAAACTTTTGATTAACAGTGTAAATAATGCAAATTGTGCAATGCAGTTAATGACTTTAGCACTGTAGGACCTGAGCTTGCTCTAATGTCTTTCCACAGTTCTGTTGGGATATGAACAGTGAGAGTAACTGCTGCAAAATGTTGCGAAAAAAAGAGGCAGTCCCTAGACACACACCCACAATGTCCAGTTTACCGCAGGGCATTCCAAACATAGCCTGACCTTACATTGGGCCAGTATGGGTCACTAAAGCCAGAGCATATATATTCACTGTCTGGAGAATTGCATCATTTTCTTTAATGATCAAATTGAACTCAGTAACAGAAATAGCCTAACATGTCCTGACTTCGGATGGCTAATTAACTCTAACAATGGGATTTCAGTGACACCAATTTCCTAGTCTGGTTAAAGAGTCTCCTTAACATCTGAAATTTGAAACAGTTTGCTTTTAATATTTCTACAAAATATATCTAGTATGAATTTCTAGTAATGACTTATGACCTATTTTAACCACTTAATCTGCAGCCTTTTTTAAATGCACATCTAAAAACTTACTCACTACTCACTCACAGGGTTTCTGTGCACAATGTCAGGGACAGTGGTGGCTCAGTGGTTAGAGCACTGGGCTATTGATAACAGGGTTGTAGGTTTAATACCTAGGCTTGAGAAGCTGCCACTGTTGGGCCTTTGAGCAAGAGGTTAAGGGCCCAGATAGAACCCTTACATTGGTATTCAACCTTTAAATTGTAAAAAAGTTAGAGATCTCTTTTTACCACAGTTTCTTAAGGAAATAAACATGGTTCGTGTGTGTTATTGCACAAGGAACCCTTTGTATATGTAAGTTCCATAGTTTTTCGAATGAGGAACTGAATAGTGGACCAACACACCTTATACCTTACTTGTATAAAGTTTTTTTATTGCTCATAAATTACACATTTGCCTTTCCAAACCTGGCTTATGAACCATCCAGAAGCAAACAAAATGGTTCTGCTGTGTCATTACAAAGCAGTGGGCGGCAAGCTACCAAATATGGATGCTCCCACTGGTCATCACGGCAATGAATTGATCAGCAAAACCTGCTTCTCACTAAGCCCTGTGTCTGTACGCTTGTTATCAACCCCCTAATGTATATTTTTCAAATATGCTGAGAGGGTTCTCAACATATCCCTCTATTTAAAGGTAGGTAAAAAATATAGCATCACTCAAAGAACCCTTTCCTGCTACTTTACATTTGTGGAGTGGACAGGCTCCTGACATTTGGTGTGGTTGCAAAGACACAGAATCTCAGCAAATTAAACAGAACAGACACATTTGGAATTGATGGTGATACGTACTGATGATACACCTGCAGTATTATATAAAAAACATCAGTACTCACTCACACACTGGTTGGCAGAGTCTGCAGTGGCGCGAGCCCACGGGCGGTCCTGGTAGAAAGGGCCACATCGCTGGCAGTCCATCCCAGCGGTGTGGTGCTGACACACACACGCCAAACGGCCGTCCACATTTGGCATGCACTCGCTGGCATGCCCGTTACACTTACATCTGTGTTTTTGAAGAGAGATAATGATCTGAGTGCAGTGTCAAAAACATTGGTGTTATTTTGGACAGGAAAAAACAACAGTACTCAGACTTAAAACACAAGTTAGAGGTATTAAAACTTTGTTGGCACTTGAGTATTTAAAGGGATACTCCAGCTGGAGCATCTGCCCATTGATCTATTGCGTTTGTTTTGAGTCAACAGGTTTTCAGTTCTTTCCTAAGTGCAGGGAAACAAGTCGGAATTGACTGTCCGTGCTAATCGACCGTGAGCTACAGATGCTGCAGACACAGATTTGGCTCAAACTAGGGAATGTTGCTATATGATTACAGGGAACAGAGGGCCATTAGGAAAGAGGTGTATGTACTCCCATAGTGTTAGCATGTGTTGGATGTTCTTTGATAGCAGTGCGCTTTGATAACTGAGGTGCCAAATAAATCAGCATAATCGCACACACATGTCCACCATCTTACTCCTCAACTCCCCATTTCCCACCACACACACATATAAACACACACACACACACACACACACAGCAATGTTTCGGCCCCCAACTTCCCACCACAGACAGCATTCTCTCTTTCTATCCAAATCCTGTTTACATTGCAAACACATTAACTCAAACAAGCTTTGCTCTTCCTGCAGAACGAACTGTAGGCTTTTGCCAGAAGGTAGTCGCTCTCCCTTTGGTATGTATGTCTGTGTGTGTGGGAGCAAGTTTAGCATAAACTCACATTTTTAATCCAACTGTCATGTTACTTAGGTTGTGTGTTGAGGTATTGGAAAAACAATCAATAAAAAGGCGCTGTGCTTTTTTATAAAAGCCCCTTACATTTTTAAGAATTAAAAGAATTAATAAGAATTAGTATGTATGTTGTATATGAACATTACTAAATTTTAAAATCCATAACATATCCAGTCTATGGGGACATTCAGTCACATACACTCTACGCAACCTAAAGCTGCGGAAAAAAAAAATATTTACATACTGCAGATCCATCAATTAAGTCTATATCAGCTTGGCCTGTTGCTGGATTTAGAAAGATTGTTGCTAAGAAGTGTTTTAGCCTGGAAACCTTTTTGAATGAGACACAGTACAATACCAATCAGCAAGTCAGAACAGAGATCCCTTACATACACTCATCAGGCACATTATTAGGAATACTACAGTAATACTATATACTAACTCCTTTTGCTCTCGAAACAGCCCCAATTCTTCATGGTATGGATGCCACAAGATGTTGGAAACATTCCTTTGAAATTCTGGTTCATTTTGAAGTCCCTGCAAACTGTCTTGGGGAACTTTCTACTTTCTACCACATCATAAAGGTGTTCTACTAGATTTAGACCCAGTGATTATGAAGGCCACTGAAAAGCCCTGAACTCATTTTTTATATTCACAGAACCAGTCTGAGAGGACGTCTATTTGGTGCATTTTCATGCTGGAAATAGCCGTTAGAAGATCGCTTAACTGTGGCCATGAAGGAATGCACATAGACACTTACAATATTCAAACAGGCTGTGGCATTCAAGTGATGATTGACTGGTATTAACATGCCTAGAATGTGCCAAGAAAACACCATTACACTACCTCCTCCAGCCTGGACTGTTGACATAAGGCAGGTTGGGTCAAGCGTAGTCAAATATGGTCTATGCTGTTGGTTCCAAATTCTGGCCATTCAGTGTGCCTCAGCAGAAATTAAGATATATCAAACCAGACTATGTTTTTCCCGTTTACAACTGTCCAGTTTTGATGAGCCTGTGCCCATGGCAGCCTCAGCTTTCTGTCCTTGGCTGAGACAAGTGGACTACGATGTGACCTTCTGCTGTTGTAGCCCATTGACCTCATGGTTTATCATAGCCTTTGTCAACTCAAAGCAGTCTGTCCATTCTCTGTTGATATCCCTCATGAACAAGGCATGTCCATCGACAAAACTGTCACTCACTGGAAGGTCTTTGGTGTGCTTTAGAACAACATTCTGAGTAAACTCTAGATACTGTTATGCTAAAAATCCCAGGAGATCAACCAGTTTGTGTGGCACTAATAATCATGCAATTTTTTCCCTATTCTGATGGAACAATATCTAAAGCATGCTATTTCTACATGACTGTATGCTCTGCACTGCTGTCACATGATTGATTGATTAGATAATTGCATGAACTAGTATGCGTCCAGGTATTCCTAATAAATTGCCTGATGAGTGCATAATCAGCCTTGAAGGCACATAAACACTTTAAGTGGATGTCTATGTGAAATCTGTCTAGGTAAGAAAAGTTTTAGCATTACCCTTATTATGTACAGATACTTGGGACATACTGTACATACAGTATCACCTCTCACCTTGGCACTTCATAAAAACCTGTGTATGTGTGTGTGGGTGTGTGTTTGTTTTACATTATATGTCAATTTTAATCTGATTTTATAGGTCATATGTCAACATCATCGCACATTGTGTGTGTGTGTTTGTGTGTAAGTGTGTGTCACCTGCCCCCCACAGAGAAGTCAGAGATGGCATAAAAGTAGGAGCGCAGCACTTTGGCATCCTTAAAAAACTCATCTCCAAACGTGTTGAGCCTGTTCAAAGAGATCAAAAGATCTGTGGCTGTCACCCACTCCTGCCGAGAGAGAGAGAGAGAGAGAGAGAGAGAGAGAGAGAGAGAGAGACAGTAAGTAAATACATAAAGAACATTTTTAGATTTAAAATTTTAAACATATTACTATTTTAGCATTTTGGCTCATTAAATATTACCAGATTGTAGGTCCACAATAGTATTATATTCTATGGTATTAAAACACTACAGTACTAATGCACAGGTATTTTAGTAATGTATATTAGGGGCACATTCAGTTCAACCTTTAATGTCTAAACTTACTGTTATCAGAGATACTGGAATTAGTGATTACATGGCAAAAATGTACAGGAGACATGAGATTCATTCATTCATTCATTCATTCATTCATTCATTTAGGGCATTACCTGCTGAAGATTCACCACAAGTAGATGCTTGAATATCTGTTGGTGCTATGCATCAATGACACTTATTACAACCTGTCCTTATTATTTCTACACTGCAAGATTTTATAATGAACTGACCTACAGAAATAGCCCACAAATACTTGACATACAATCTTGGTACAATAACGTGCATTGAAAGTAATGTTTTGAAAGTAAAATTTTGGAGGTGCAACTGGAAGTACAACAATCTCAATTGTAATGATAAGAAAAATTATATACTTATTGTATATCAGAATTTCAAACTGACTCAAACTTGTTTTTTCAACAGATATGAAGCTAATTCCTGCATGTTTAAGATGTGTACCCAGTGAAATGTAGTGTGTAGGCAGGAGATGGTTCAAATGTGTCACAGAAAATTGCTCAAATACAGTACACTGTGGCTTCAGAGATGGTAAAGCGGCATTATGGGAAATGAAATTATGGGACATAAATATAAATGTATGAAGGAGATACAGCAGAGCGCCCAGCTAATGGACTTTTTAGAATTAAGGAGAAAACTTAACAGTGGAACTGTTGAAATTCATTTATAGCTTCTCAGGGACTCTATTAAGTTGATGTCAAGGAGATTAATCTGGACAGGTAGATGGACTAACAGCAAGGAGTGAAAGAAGGCAGGGACAAAAGTGTGTGCAAGGGAGGGGGGATGTATGTGTCTCAGAATGTCCAATGATGTTGTTCTAACAAAGAGTTAGACCAAATTAGTGCAACATGACTTTTGTGGCAATGCATGCATAATTATCTGTGACAATGAGAAAGAGAGGTTTTTCTCCTCCCAAACTCTTGGGCCTCATTTGGATTGTCCTGATGACAGCTAATTAAATGCAGGCATAGAAATAGAAACTATTAAATATATGTTAATGCCTTTTAACACAATGCCATTATCTGTGTCTGTTAAGTTCTCATTATATCTGCAGGTCGATGTAGGGCAACAATCCTGTGTCATTGTTGCAGTTTTTTAGTGTTTGACATAATTTGAATCTGAGAGTTGTTATTTATATCGTGTTCAAATATCACGATGAATGGACCACTAGAAATGCTCCAAAATGACTAGTTATATCATATTTTTTAACTTAATTACCATTGAATTTTAAGAAGGTTTGCCATTTGCCTGTAAAACAGTCATTTCGGAGACACTGAAGGTTTTTTACCTTGACAGCAGATCTGCAAAGAAATCTTTTTTTATTTATTAATTTATTTGAGACCCCCAGTGGAGATCTACTATTTTAGTCAGTAAATATGTGAATAAAAGTGTATTGTTGTGAATTATTTTGCACAGTTTGTATAGAAACATTGTGTTATTTTAGAGCTCAGTAAGGTAATGTTTATGTCAGGATGCTGTAACATAAAACATTACATTGTTTTGTGAGGTTGCACCTAACTGAAAACTCGTCTGGCTATAAGCTTTTGCTTGACACTGTGGTGTATAATCATTATTTTTGTTATTGTTGTAGCCTTTACTAACTAGCAAGCTGGTAAAGTATTGAAGCTGTATCAGCAGTTTTAGCAACTGTAGACGTTTGCAACAGTAGTGTTTTTTTTTTTTTTAAGCTTTTCTGTCATTTTTTCAGGAAAATTCATCAAAGTTCTGCCCTCAGTTCAATCCCTCACCACTAAAAAAAACAGTGATTTAAATGAAAAAAAAAATATATATAAACATAAAAATGGGTTTGACATGCTACTAACTGCACTATGTAACTTTGGTAAAGAAAGCAGAACAATCCAACTCTCATGTAAAATCCTGCAGTTGACTGTACCTCATCAGTCCACATGCTTCTTTCACTTGTAGTGACTGTTCTGTATCTCTCGGCTTGTCCATAAATGCATGTGTAAAGCGTGTCCTTTTTTAAGGGTGGCTCAAACCACAAACTATACTTCCAGAATATAGGGGGAGCCCAAGAGCAATAAATCGATTCTCACATAATGCTGCTTTGACTTGAACTTTTGGGAAGGATTGTGTTGATGGCCCATACGATAGCGTCAAGGACTTTTTTGAAGTCTAAGTGGACAAGGGCATCCAAGAGTCAAGTACCTTGAATTTCACACGCAAGAGCTTAGCTAGAAGACCAGGCCATGAAAAAAAAATCTTTGTTTTCCTACTTGCATCCATTCATTTCACTCAGCTAGCATGTCCACAATTGAATAACTCTATGTGAAGCAATATTACTGACTGAGATCTAGCCCTAACAAGGCAGCACACTGGAATGGATGGAATGATTTTGATGAAATGACGACTTTGATAATTCCCAGTGTAAGATTATGTACACCAGAGAGGGAGAGAGGTGCTTCAAAAGGTTTTTTGAGCAATGCAATAGAAGAACCGCCATTGTACAATGTTTGTAATAGAGATGTGAGTATAAAGCAATTGGTAAAGAACATTTCATCAAGTGCTATGAACGACTAGTTACCCACCAACACAATTGCCTACAGGTAGTTTAAGGCTGTCAAGCTAGGGGTCCACAGCCTGAGGACTATGTGTTGCACGTACCCAACACAGAATTAAGGTGTACTAAATGGCCCGCCTTCTAAAAGGCTACAACAAGTAAATGTGAGCTGAGAAGTGTCCATCCATCTCAACAGAAGCTCTTAAAAGAACCCAAGCACTGACTCTGTGGCCGAACAGCTCAAGCACGTCAAGGTAGGTAGATAAATACAACACAAGAATGCAACAATTCCCAGCTGGTTCGGAGAGGGATTCAGAGGTTTCTCAGCACCAGTTCCTTGAGTACCACCAGGTCTCCTTCCTGCATGAGCTTTCAATTCAAACACTCAGAACTTTGTCTGAAGACATTCCGGTTCCTCCTTATAGAGATCTCACGAAGAGAAAGACCCCCCTGTGGCTGGAGTGTGTACTGTGGAAGTGTAGAAATGTCTAGCTGAATGCAGCCTACCGATTTCTAACAATGCTCACACATCTCTATTACAGAAATGGTTCTTTTGGGTGCCTTCTTCTCTGGCATCGCTCAACGAAACCTTTATTTTTCAGAGTGTTGCTGGTCTTTTAGCCTCTCTATTGTTCTCATGAAAGGGGTTTACACTCAGCTAGGCAACACTGAGGTGTGTATACTCTTACATTTGAGGCTTGGGAACAAGGAAGAGAAAGGGATAAAACATTGACGAGCTTTGCCAGCAACCTGGAAGAGCATCCAAACTTCTTTCCTCTGAGGGATGAGAACTTATGTCTATTCAAAATGATGTGTAAACAAGTGCAAGGAACACAAATAACCCTGTGAACTCTCTCTCTCTCTCTCTCTCTCTCTCTCTCTCTCTCTCTCTCTCTCTCTCTATGTGCACACCCTCTTCTTTCTCTGCATCAATCCTTTAATCTCCACAGAGCTCTCTCCCCCTCTCTCACTCTCTCTTTCGAACATTCTCTTTCTCTCACTGGCAATCCCCATAGCTATCTTTGCTCCCTCATTTCTCTCATTTTTTCACTCCCCCTTTGAATGTCCACTAACACTCTCTGACCACTTTTTACCCCCCCCCCCTCACACACACACACACACACACACACATTTCTATTGTTCACCTTACCTCCTCTCTCCATTTTACTACTCCTCCGCACATCAGGTAAAAACTCTTTTCCTTTTTTTGAGGAAAGTTTTGCTTTCTTGGCTAGTTAAGGCTTTGGCGGAAACTTCTGGATGACGGTGTGCCATGAATCACAAAGACAAACAACCCCAGAACAGCAGAGAGAGAGAGAGAGAGAGAGAGAGAGAGAGAGAGAGATAGATAGACTCTGCAGTGATGCTGACTTTGCAGTGTAGATTCATAGTTGCAAAGTTTGAGCAAAACTGATGGTACTTGGCTACTCCTACATACGGGCCTGCATTATATACATCATATTTACAGTGTGAGTTACTGTAGCCCCATTACCTGGGACACAATGATTAGTTCATTTTACTTCTCAGGTATTCATAGATTTACTCAGAAAACATATACATTCATATACATAGAACAGGTCTCTTTAAGACTGATGTGATGCACTTATCACAGTATCACACTCCAGGTTCATGACATAATGGGAGACAAAGGCACTGGGGTACTGTGAACACAGGCACAAGGCCCGAATCCTGAAGATCTGCCAATGTGCCAGTCCCAAACATTATAGCATGAATCTGAAGTGTATTACAGCGATTACACTACAGGTTCTGTCATTACTGTTTGTTGTTGATTTTAATATACAGAGGTCAACAACAAATATTTGTTTCTTCATCGTCCTTCCGCAAGGTAAAGTAGTAAAACAACACTATCAGACTGTGCCCTTCAGTCAGAATAGTTGAGTTTATGAACTCATAATTAATTTTTTGCTGTCTTTTACTAGTATTACTATAACATAGCTACTTGTCTTGTTAGCACTGACATTGGTGCTAGTTTATGTGTGTATATGGTGGAGTGAAGAGCTCCAGTCTTCATGCAATATTGATGTCAATGTCTCACAGTCTTTCACATTGCACAGTCAAAACTAACTGTGGTATGACAGTACATATATATTTTATTATTATTATTATTATTATTATTATTATTATTAATATTAATATTATTATTAACTTGCAGTTTAGTTCTTTAAAAGTGTTTGGGTTAATTTTAATATCTTGTTTGCTTAAAATTCTTTTTCCATGATCCATCTATTGATCTATCTATCTATATATAATAAATAGATATATGCAATTAATTATTCTAATATAGTTAGACAGGATTCAGGAGGAGCATGGTTTATTTAACCTCAGACAGTGAGTAAAGGGAATGGTATCACCAGAAAGATCTCAATTAGAAAGCAGCTGTTCCACTATTATGGAAATATTTCACAAGTAAAACAACTGCCAACATGGCTAAGTAAGGTCATATTAGCATGAGGCATAAAAAAGTCTCCATTAATCTTAAATGTCACCACAGGACCTACAAGCTCTTGGCACAGTTGATGTCAAAGTGCAGCATCCACTACCTGAAAGAGACTAATCAAGGTTAATTTTCAAGAGAGGTGTGCAAGAAGGAAACCCTTGCTGTCAAAAACACATCAGGGCAAGACACCTGCTCATTCATTGTTTCCTCTGAAATCAAGAGTTGCTGTAATGCTAAATCCTTAATTTTTGTTGTTTTTCACTTTTTGACATAATTGGAAATCTGGCATTTGCTCTTTACATTCAAAATTTAATTGACACAGACTTCCACTGCTACACACATTATCAAAGCTGTTAAATATTAAGAACTTACTTTTATGTGTAGCTAAACTTTGTTTTGTAATCATCCACTCTGTATTCCAATTATCCTTTGTACCTTAAATGAAGCAGCACATCATGCCCCTTCTAATTGTTTGATGCCTACCTACCGATCTAGCAACACTTCTGAAATCAAGAGTTATTTTTAAAAAAGAGTGTACCCTGGTTTTGCAGGAGGAACTGTCAACTGAAGGCTACTACATTTTTGAAGCATTACTGTTATAATTGATTGTATTTAGCAACAAGATCATTAGTGAGGTCAGGATGTTGGAGGACCTCTAATTCACCTTATCACTAACTCCCCAAGTCATCCCAGAGGTATTGTGTGGAGCACCTTTATTCCAGAAAACACAGTTCCACTGCTCCACAACTCAATGCTGGAGAGGCTTTAAACTCCCTCAGCCTATGCCTGGCATTAGGTAGAAACACTGTTTTAAATTTTTGTTGTTTTTTTCACTTTTTGGCATAATCTGAAATCTGATGTTTGTTCTTTGCATTCCAAATTTCATTGAAATGAGCTTCCATTGAAATTTTAAAAAGTCTTAAAGTTAATTAATTGTGATTGCTTTTGCTCATACACCCAAATAAGCCTTCAGGAAATTCTTTCAAAAATTAATTTTACTGCTTAGCTCATAACATCTGTATTTAGAACTAAAATTATACTGTAGTGTTCAATTTTGAAAATAAGTGTAATACACTGTAGGTGTATTAAAATGTATGATCGCTTTAATAAAAGATGAGTTAGTCTTTTCAATATTCTTTCAAAGTATTCATTTAAAAGAATGGCACACTCAAGTAAGCGAAATCCCCTGTAACATCACTTTCCCATTCCTAATGGAGTCAATGCAATAAAAGCACGCATGAATAGTTAATGCACCATGTATGTCACTGTAATGCATCCCAAAGGTATTTGATGGCATTCCATCTCTGCGGAAAACACAGTTCCATAGTTCTAGCCGACATTTGGCACTGGGCAAAGTGACTTGACATTTCACTCGCACAGCTGTCCCATTCTCTTAACATTTCTTTCATGAAAACACAAGTGTGGGTAACTTAATGTCTTTGTCAGAACATCATTGTGCATCTGAAATGAGCAGAGTTCACTAATTAGAAGGGGTGCCTGGATATTTTTGGACAAACAAGATTTCAGATTTCAGTAGAAACATCTACTTTGTACTTCCACTCACTGGTCAGATTAGAGGTCACAATATTAATGTACAGTTTAATCTATCTACTGTCTATCTACCACAATTCATCAGTCACCCTCTATCTCATTCATCACTGGCCGATTTCATTTGGAAGCTCTTAACTACAGTAGTGACACTGACATGGTAAAGGGATAGTAGTGTGTGTGTGTGCGTGTTTGTGTGGTTCTTGTATGAGTGCTGGGTTTTGTCTCTGCAAGAATGAGAGTGTGTTCCTAATTTGTAGGAATCCAGCCACACACATATTGTCATGTAAAAACCTTTTATATTCAATACAGCAACTTTACAGGAGAAGAAAAAATGCTAGTTCAATTTTAATGGAAGTCAGTGTAAAAAGATTTGGTCTCACTTTATATTAAGTGTCACTATTAACTGTGTCGCATTAATAATCTACGCAACAACAATGTATCTACTATTGATGTAGTCACTTTTACAATAGTGCAGTTACTACTGTTGTACTGTGTATTACCTTTTTGCAAGAACTATAAAAGGATAAGCAGCAGTTCATATAAATAGAATTACCCTCATTTTATTACACATGTAGGACTACTGAGATTGCTTGTGTTATTACATGAGTCAAACCTGAAGCGTGTTATATGTTAGCACATAATCTGTACAACTGTAATCCATCTGTAACAGTGAATACATCACCAGTAGTTGAAATTTCAAAGTAAAATAAATCTATGTTATAATAATATTTAAACTATGTGTGAATTCTCTGGTGCTCAGTAAAACTGCATTTAGGTCAAACCACTGATAGCCAGCTGCACTATTAAATTACCAGATCAATATGTCTGCTCTGGTACTCATGTGGATCCTTAGGCTAGTCAGCTCTGCCAGTATATTTACTAAGACCATAATATACAGATCAGACTGAATCAAGGAAAGAAGACAGTAGAGGTTTTATCAGTAAAGTATGTGAATGCAAAACTGAAATTGGAACATAAGGCTGAAACATCATAACAACCACCTAGCAACCATTTAGCAACAGTATAGCAACTGGCTTGGAATAGGAGGTTCTTTCTTTATTTAACTTATTAATAATTAATTTAAAATTATTATTAATTATACAAAATTGTTATTAATGTCCCAAACAAACTACTAATACTTGTTATGATGTGATCTTTCTACTAATGTAACTGTGCACACAACTGACATATTTCATCAAATTGAAAACTAAACTCTTCATCTAATTGGAACCATAGCAAAATATCTAATTATGTTTACTTACAAACACAAAGGCACTGAGTGAACAGAATTTTGAAACTTATTTCACCATGAGAAATAATCTGGAGAAATAACACTTCATATCACACTGCAAGTGTTAAAGGTCCTGTCTTCAAAGACAAAAACATTTGAACCTGTGCCCCAAGACTCTTTTGTAGGTCTTTGCATACATTGATGTGTCTTTTAGTATTCTGAGAATGTGAGGGCTGTTTTTGACACGATTAAACATGACAATATCATTATTATGCCATGATTATTAAAACACTCTCATTATTACTTTCATTTAACCAGAGTGGGTCTCTTGAGGTTCTGCCTTATTTGAGCTCAACTGCTGATAAACACCAAAGCCCATTTATGCCACTCGACTGCACATCTGCTGGTATAAGAGGAATGATGTATGGATGCGTTGCATTTTCCATAGAACATTACTTCTAGCTGTACATTATAGAATCCAGCTGTGTGGCCACATGGTAAATGGGATGTTACTTTTCGGTTGGTCAGTTTAGCAGACATTAGCTGCAACTTGTCTGTTCAACATAAGAATGCCAGTTTCACAGTTGTTTCAGTGTACTGTAGTTTGTCGATGTGATTCCATGTGCTCAGTAAAACAATAGGAAAACCATTAATGCAAAACACATTTACAATAGAAACCCATGGCCAAGCAACTGCCCACTGGCTTCTGTCTATCAAGTGTGTTTCTTGTGAACGTGCAGAGAAACTGTAGGGAGTCAGCCACATGCTATCAATGTGGAAGAAAGAGATCTGACTGAAAAATGCTGCCAGAATCAGCAGTAACACGACACCATGGAGGTTTCTGTGTAAAGGCCTGGCCGTCTGTGGTGTCTTGCAATGAGAAAGAGGTTGGGAAATTCAAAATGGCTTTCTCTAATGGAGACAAAATAACATTGTCATGTTTAATCGAGTCAGAAACGCCTTCTACATTCTCTGAATGTGTTACGTGATCCCAAACACAAGTAAAGTTTCTCAGGTATTTTTCCCTGGTTAGATGCTATCAAACCACATATGGCTATGACTTTAACACCCATACACAAACCCAAATAGAACTGCTTTTTTATATATAATTTAATATTAGTTGTTTTAGTTGTTGCTCTAATTATTGTTAATAATGTCTTAGCTTAATTAATGTTTTGTTGGTTTATTGTTTTTTTTTCCTTATTGTTGAAGGTGAGGATGTGAAGATACCACTCAATATAAACTGGAACTTGATTTAAAATGAACATGTTGATGATTATGATTTTCTGAACTTTACATACTGACAAAGCAAGACATATAACTTGTACCATAGCCTTTGTATGTACTGTATTTTGTTTATATTCAATATGTTAAATTAAGCAAATTAAAAGTAGCTGTCTAGTACATTTGCATAGATGTGTTATAGAGGATTTGTAACTTACTTTCCAATAGAGAAAATACAAAATCAAAAAGGAGCACATTGACTAACTCATGCAAACAACCACTATCACACTATAACTGTCATATAATGCTAGAGTAAAAGAAATAGATAAATTGACACAAAACAAATTTTAATGGATTTTGGAATTTCTGAACCGTGTTAAGAATAGATGTGGCCCATCTATCTGACCTGAAGAGAAAATGAGGAGAGGGACATTATATCTTTCCTTTGGGAGGGGTGTCTTCCCAAAGCTACTCTGTAAAGAGTATGCGGCCTACACTAAGCTTGAGACAACTTATTTAACTGAGCATTAAGCTCTTATTTACTGCATGCCGGTGTGTTCATTTAACTGCTTTTTCTTCAAGGTCCACCTTACGCTCCCAAAACCATTTTTCCCCATCAGAATTAAATAGGATATTTCTGTTACTGCTTCTTTAAAATGGATATATAGTAAACAATCATTGTTCTCATTGTCTGTCCTGTATTGTGTCTGTATTCAAACCAACATAAAAACTTGGGAACTACAGTCTGAATGGGAGGATATTTGCAAAATAATTGGTTCTTGTGACATTGAAGAAATAATGAATTAAAAATGGGCTGCTTTACAGCTTAGTCTCCATGTTTGACTGTATGGGATAGGAAAGGTACATTTTGACACCTCTGCAATATTTAATTCCAGCTGTATTTAAATAAAGTAAGGGACTATGTATATACAGAGTATTGTAAAAAGGTTTTAAGCACCTTTGAAATTTTGATTTTAAAAGCTGCCAATAAGAGTTTATTTGCTTAGTAAAACACTGATATTAGAGTTTAAAAAATAACACAAATATAAAAAGAAGTGGTGCTCATTAAAACATCACCAAAGCTTTCATGGGAGTCTGGTATTATTTACAGTTCTCAACACCTGGTTTGCTAAATCAGGGCTTAATGATGTTAAATCAGGTGAGCTAGTGATGGAATTAAACACATCCTTGCGCTGGTGACTGCTTTCTTCAAAATGAGAAACTTGTTATTTTTCTTACTGTATTAATGTTTACTTACTTCTGTTCTAATGTGATCTGGTGATTGATTTTTACAAGCAAAAACTCTCTTATTTCTGAGATAAATGAAAACAGCAGATTTAATTTAAAGCAGACCTTAACACTGTGTGGGTGTTTAAAGTTATCAAAATGCCAATATGATAAAGGAGAGCTCATATCAGCTAAACCATATATAAGTTATATGACCATATATACCATACATCTTATATAACTTCATATACTTCATTAGTTATTCATAAATCATATAGAATTGGCTCTAATGTTAATTAACATTAACATTGCAAGGAAGTAGTGCTAAAGTGTGAATTTATGAATGAACCACCCTATCATTCCACTGTCATTTACAGCGACATATCACAGGTTATAATGAGAATCCCTTATTCTTTATTTCTTTCCGCTGCCATTTTGCCCTGATCCGGGTCAGGTAAACAGCATCTAATTGTCTGAACCAATTGCTCTTTGAAATATTATTTACTTAGCAGTACGGAAGCAATCTTTGAAAGGTTAATTATTAGGCCGCTTATTGGCTTATAGTGCAAACGGCAGCAAAAGCTTAATTAGCACTCATTTTTTCCCCACTCATTGGGTTGATGGGTTCATTAAAGCCGCTGACTAGGAAGAAACAGCGTTTTATGGCAAACTGTATGTTGCTTTTCATCTGGAGACGATACAGATGAGGGGGTAATGCAATAGGCAGTTAATGCAAATGCATATCTCAGTAAGGGTACTGTACAGATATAGGCCTTCTGTTCGCTTCCAAATATTTCCCACTTACAATTATGATTGCCACTACCAATTAAGAGTGGAGTTAGCAACTGAAATTGACTTTTTGTTAAGCCAAACAATACAAATGAACTTGAGCAATATGATGAAAAGAGCAATAACACACCACATTTTTGGAGAATAATAATCTATGAATAATCTAAAATCAATGATGATGAAATGATCACTATTTCAATACGCTGCAGCCTTCTTTAACTTAAGTTACAGCACATGCACATCCACAGTGGCCACAAAGGTATCGCATCATATTCCTTTATGCTTTCTTTATAAAACCACTATTTAAAAAAAATATATCAATGATTGATTTATTCAAAGATTTTTTTTCTCCTGTAAAGTTGCCATTTTGAAGATACAGTAAGGTTTTTGCCTGACAGTGACAATATACATAATGTCTATGTGTGTGCATAGGTACATGCATGGGTGTGTTGTCAATGTCAGACCAAACCTCTTGGTAACTTGGTAACTGTGGGGAGCCATTAAAAAATGAGAAAAAGAGATGCCACATAGCCTTGCCTAGCCTGACCTAGCCTAACTTAGTCTGCCCTAGCCTAGCCTAGCCTTGCTTATAACACTGTAACAATAACTTTTTGTAATTATTTTTGACCAGATACTGTTGCTGTCCATTTCGTGTCTTGACATTGTCCAATCAGCACAGTAAGTGTTTGGCTATGAATCTAGCACCCAGCTTGCACCCATTCATTTCATTGGATTGCCTATGAGGCTCAGATACATGCGGCCACGCTTCCTCAGATCAGTCCTTCTCCGAGTGGTGTTTCACCTGGTTTACGTAGTATTAGTTCTTAGCCTTTTTATCTACACTTCCACATTCTCACAAAGTAGTCATTGCATTTAGCTTGGTAAGACTTTCACTAATGGACTGTGTTTATTTGCGTTTTGGGAAGAGCGTAAATATGATGAGTCAAGACTGTGATGTAATAGTCTTAAAGTTTTTGAATTGGCCCATTTTACAGCTCTGTACTTTTAAAGGAGGGCTCAGCAGTGTTTGAGGTTTACAGGATGTCACTTTCACATACGGAACTCCCATTATTTGTCTATAACGACATATTTGACTATTATTTGACAATTCTAGGGCCCCTTTAATTCCACCTTTGGCCAATGGAGTGGTGGCATAACGTTTTGGCACCTTACGCCAAATGATTCACTTAACTGAGATTCTCCTTTGGATTCGGGCCTATGAGAAAAACAAACGTCATCCGCTCCTTACTCCTCCATGCACTGCTATCATCTTTGATTTTTGGTTCAACTCCATTGAGTCCCTGCAGTCCTTTTTTGCTGTTTGCCATTCATCTTCCCCCCAGCCAATAATGTTTATCTTGCTGACTGCATGGCTGGGTGTAGGTATGCTAATGTATGCATGTTTTTCCTCGATTCATCATTACAAAATAAATTGGCTGGAATAACAAACACTCACCTTGTAACCGGGTGCTTAGATGTTTCCGCAGAAGTAATGGATTACTTCAAAGGGGCCCTGTTTTCGAGTTTGTACGACATTATAATAGTTTTTTTTCTCTCACTGCAAAAAAAGAAAAAAAAAAATCCACACAGAAGATGAAAGCTGCTCCGTGAATTCAAATTTAATTTGTTCAGTCATCCATTAAAATGCTGCGCGTGCTCTCTCTCCTCCTCTCCTGCTCTCTCTCTCACTCTCGAGTTCTCTCACTCTCTGGGTGAGGCTGGAGAGCTGGGTGTTAAATTGGAATGCCAGCGTTGAATTCGAATGAGAATGGGAGACATACAAAAGAAGCGAGGGCACTGTGAACTTAGGCAATCAAATTAAAAAAGTTATTAAGTTTGGAATAGGGGACAAGTCTGTTCCTTAATTCAGTAGATTTGCCCAAGATTGGGGGCCAAGAAGAGTTGTGGGGGAAGGGGTGGGGGCTGAATTCATACTCAATGAATAATATAGATTAAAAAAGTTTGTATAATAAGACAATGGACAGCCAAAATGTGCTAACAGAGATCTAGTCAACACACACACACACACACACACACACACACACACACACACACACACACATACAGTCATATCAGAATATTGTGACCACCCCTGCTTTGGACTATACACAGCCCATTACATCAGCTCCCCACAGTTACCAAGTTACCAAGAGGTTTGGTCTGACATTGACAACACACCCATGCATGTACCTATGCACACACATAGACATTATGTATATTGTCACTGTCAGGCAAAAACCTTACTGTATCAACTTTACAGGAGAAGAAAAAAAATAAAATCTTTGAATAAATCAGTCATTGATATATTTTTTTAAATAAAGAAAGCATAAAGGAATATATTGCGATACCTTTATGGCCACTGTGGATGTGCATGTGCTGTAACTTGAGTTAAAGAAGGCTGCAGCGTATTGAAATACGCTGGGCGAGGCTATGTGGCATCTCTTTTTTCCCAAGAGCCACCATAAAAGGAAAATATGTGTGTTTCATTTTAAGGCAAATAACAGGGGTGTAAACAGGCTTTTAAAAACGCATATGAGCATTTTTGCCCCAACTAAAATCATATACTTATTATATTATACATCAAAGAAGAAAAGAAATCCTTCCATGGCACCTTTAAATGCACCATGGCATGGACAACCAAAAATACAGTATGTACACATGGTAAATGTGTCTATACTGTCCATGTATGCAATCTCAACTTTAAAAACAGTTGATTTTGCTTTCATGATAGTTGTTCTTGCAAAGCCTGCACATAGAGTTATGCTAGGCCTCCACTGGGAGCATATCATGGAAAGACTTTACATGAAAACTTACACCATACACTTCCTTACAGTCTGTATTCAGCCTAGGTGGCAAAACAGCACTAAAACTGTTCATGTAGACATGGAGAAAATGATTGAAAAAGATATCACTTTCTGTACATTTTAGCCTGGGCTGCTTTTTGGCTCAGAAACAATACAGAGCAGCCAATCAGAGCAGGAGTAATTTACATATATTAGTCTTAAAGGTGTGGCTTGTGTATAACTAAAGAGTACTTAACTGTTTTTGGTCAGTAAAATAGCAAATATGATCAGTAGCCTTTGGAGAAGAACATAATATTAAGCAAGAAAATTAAGAATCTTTCCTTGAATATTTTCTCATGCAAAAAGTAATAACTGCCACTGTAACATGCTGATGCTGACTGTTTATTTCACCTTAAAAAGCTATATTCAGTATTACCCTTTATTTCTGAGAGATACTTGCAATTCAATTTGTTAAACAAGCATGCATTTGTGCCAACCTCAGCCAATCAGCATCTGCTTTATCCCCCTAAGCCAGGTTTACACTTGGAAATAAAAGCTGGCTGACTTTCTCCTGTTTTCAACAGCTGTGGCCAAATTCTAATGACAATGGAATCTCTAGCCAGAGTCTGACCCAACTGTTTGGCCAGTGGTAATGAGGCAAACAATGCTGTGGGCAACACACTGGCGTACTCTAACAACATACTTTTTGATTGTGTTCATGTGCCTTGTTTACATCTATGCTTAAGTGTGCTTCAGTTTTAACTACAACAATATTAAAACAGGGTAAGACATTATATTTGCTGTTTCTGGTTCTGTAGGCATCAAGATTAAACATTTCTTCAATATCGTAAGCTACATGATTTCCATGATTTACAGTTTCAGAATAATAAATAGGAAAATGGACAAAGCACAGGTTTGGGCACTCTACGTGTTCAGTAATTAGAAACAGCCAGATAAGGGTCTTTCCATTCTTTTGGGGGGAATTTTTTACCCATTCTTCCTTGCCAAGGTCTGTGAGTTTTGTGAGATTCTTGGGTCATCTTGCTTGCACTGCTCTTTTGAGGCCTGTCTATATATCTTTGATTATGTTTAGGTCTGAGGGACTATGAGGGCCATGGAAAAACCTTAGTAGTTCATGTGGATCTTGAGGTGTGTATAGGATGATTGTTCTGCTGTAGAAGCCACCCTCTTTTCATCTTCAGCTTTTTTACAGACAGTGTGATGTTCACTTCCAGAATTTGCTGACATTTAATTTAATCAGTTCTTCCCTCTGTTAGTGACATGTTCCCTGTGCCACTGGCTGCAACAAAAGCCCAACACATGATGAATCTTTCTCTTTGCTTAACACTTGCAAAGCTGTTCTTTTTGTGAAATTCTGCATTTTCTCTCTCCACATTTGCTTATTGTGGCCAAAACCTTAATTTCAATAGTGTACATGGCTTGTTTCTATAAATGCTAAAATGTTTAGATTTCCTTCTATAACACTATGAAGGCCTATGGTGAAGATGAAGTAAAGTTGTTGTTTTTTCTGATTACTCTTCCATTACGTTATAGAGCTTATCCCTTTTTTTTACAGGAGCCATAAAAGCAAAATCAGTGTGTTTTTGATTTTGAGGCAAATAACAGGCTCTTAAAAAGCCTTTTATGACACCTTTAAATGTATTATGTCATGGAAAATATAGTATGTACACTTGGTAAATGTCTTCAATCAATCACTCACACCATCCATGTGTGCAATGCATATAGAGTAATGCTAGGCCCCCACTGGTTAATGTTAGAACTAAAAAATGATATGCCTTCTGAGGATGTTGCTGAACAGTAGACTAGTGCAACATCCACAATCTTAAACCTAAAGGTGCTACAAAAGGTTCTTGATGATGCCATAGAAGAACATTTTTTTGTTTGTACAAAGAACCATTTTTGCAAAAAATGCGAGTGTAAAGAACCTTTAAATTGGTAAATAATCATTACATCCACTTTTTGAACCTTTAAATAAATCTCTTTTACAAATATAGTTCTTTTAGGAACTTTTTAGGAACATTAATGCTTATTTAATGGCATTGCTCAAATAAAACTGTGTAGCATATTTATTTTTAAAGTTTAAACAGCTAATGGAACCAACTATTTGTGGGGACCTTGTGATCTGCACTCTTTTAACCTGGGCCAGGACATTTTACTAAGAAACAAATGGACCAACAGAGAGTTCCTGAGGGGGCTTAGCATAATCAAACGATATAGGCATAATCAAACGAAGAAGGCCTTTTTTCCTTTTCTTCTTTGAGCTGCTTTTTCTTATTCCTGGATTACTCCCATCATAGTGGCTCGACCCAGGGGGCTCTTGTGTCTCTTGTCATCCGATTCCGAGTTCAAACATCCTCGCTTTTCTCCTCCACTCTCTTCCCTCGCCATTCTTTCCGTTTAAGCGTTCGGCAGGGATTGAGCGAAAAGAGGTTTAAAGAGGGAGAGAATGATGGCTGGGGAAAAAATAAAGTGTTTTGAACATGGATTGCGCAGTAGGGGAAACACTTACAGTCGGATTAAAATGCTAATATTATAGGCAGGATGCAGGCCTGGTGGTTTTTAAGCTGACGAAATGCGGAGGCTTTGATGAAGACTTATGGAGAATAGGTCCAGCTGTGTGCTGTGTGTGACAAGCAGACATGCTTTGTTGACAATTAAGACAAGGTTAAGAAAGGCTTGGGCAAAATAGGTCTAGGAAGAAGTAAGTGCATCAGTGTAATGGCAAAATAATGACCTGATTAAGCAATGAATCACACTTAATAGTTGCAATTTACCAAAGCTAAAATGCGAGGCTTAACTCAGCTTTTACATCTATTTTTCATCCCTGCATTTTGCTGTTGTTTCGATGGTCACAAAAGCAGAACATTGATTTGTCGTCTGTCATTGACAGACTCACATTTGGTTTGCCACATATTAGTCATGTCATGTGTTACATGTATCTTATGATTTTGACTAGTAGTACTTTCATATGATCAGATGACATATAATCATTGGTGTAATTTGCACTGGCTAGTGAACATTCGACTGTTGAATCAATGGTGATGTACATGAACATATTTTAATCTACTCGTTATAATGGCTGAAGATAAACATTGAACATTGAAAAATGTCCAAATTCATCCAATGGAAAAATAAAACAACCCTAAATTAAACTAAGTTAAACTAAATTAAAAGGAAAGTGAGTTTTATATACCGTTAGCTTGTTATTCCATTGTTGTTGTTTTTTCTGATTATTACAACCATTGTTTTCTTAGGAGCACAACTTTGTTTTGTATATCTCAAGACACAAAATTGTTCAGTAAAAGTGACAACCTATGTTTGTTTAATACATTGTAATTACAGGAAAACATCTTTTGTTATACTAAAATAAGTTGTGGCCATCAAGTACAGAAAATTACAATTAACTTTTGTAATCCTTAAAAACGCATTGCATATACAAAAAATATGTAATTTCTAGAATAAATAAATGGAATTCACAGAATAAAGAAGTGTACAGTCAATTATTTCAACAATTATTTATAATTGATTGTACTACTTTAGTAAAGCTTATGCTACAGATATGGCTGACAAAGATTATGTTGAAAGATCTGCAATGTCAGTATCAAAATTAATACCAGAAGAAAATCCACTATTAACCCTGTGCACCTCAGGTCTGCTTTAAATAAAGAAGGGATTCTTTAGTAAAAAATAGAAACCTGCCAATAGTTTGCCTTTTTGGAAATGTATTCTGTTGAAAAAGCATAAAAAATCTGTGGAAACACTAAAACATTACAAACAAATGTGTGTTCAGTCACACATTTTTTAAATGAGTTGTATGTAAATGTGTAGGATTCTTCTGAAACAATCCTTCTGAAACAATGTCTTATTGATCACACAAGCTAAAAAAGAAAAGCTTCTTATTTCAATTTGTTCAAGTTATTTTACTAGCAAACAGCATGGTTATTTTTTTCTTAATGCTAAACCTGGTTCTTCTAACCTAAACCCAAACCTTACCCAGGGCCTAAATCTATTTCTGGTCCTAATCCTAACACTGGTATTGGGAATCAACATTCATCAGATTGTCAACCATTTGAACATTAACATGTAGACAATTTATAGGGTCTATATAGGTGTACATTCCAAATAACGTGAACTTCACATTAGTAACTATAGGGGAGCTACACACATACTAGTTTAATGGTGAACCTTTGCAATGATAAATAAGGGGTAGAGGAGGCTAATAACCACTGGGCTATATATAGTGATTGTGAACTTACAAAGAACAACATTAAGGTAGGTGTTCTCAGTAAGGTAGCCAATGAGAGTAGGTAAATGGTAGAGAAGAAACTTGCAACAGATGGTTTATTACACAGTTTAAAGCTATTGGCAGAATATCTGTTGTTTTGGCACTTTACATGCATCTCCATTTTGAGAGGATCTTGTTCTGTCTGAAGTGAAAAAAGAGGGGTGTATGCGGGGTAATGGAGAACATGCTCCACTATTCATCTCTGTTACATCTCCTAAAGGTCAACTCATCTCCATGAAGATGTAGGCCGCTCCAGCCAGAGAACAAAAAGAGCCCATAATGGTTGTGCCAAATTAGTCTCTTTGCCCCATTCATGCACCACAAATTTGTCCGAACAAGAAAAGGGAGGGACAGGGTGTGTTTTTAAAGGTTTGACTTGATTGATCTCACTACCATTGAGGTTGGAAGGAAGCACAGATGGTCGATCTCAAAGCCAATCGTTTACTCGTTAAACTGACTTGGCAGAAAAGAAATAAAACCAACAAGAAAGTAGTAAAAAGAAGCATCAGAGCAGACACCCGCACACGCACACACACAAAAAAGGTTTGTCACTGCCCGTGTGTAAACTGACTGGCTTATTGATCCGAGGACTCTCTATAATCACTGTGTCGATGGGTGCCTGGCCAAAAAGAAACCTACAGACTTTGCAGCCATTAGGTAAATCCTGGCTGGGATCAAAGGAGCATAGAAATAGCAGCCTAGATCTTTTGAAAGCCGAAAGGACAAAGGACTTGAGACTTTACTAATACTAGTTAGTTTATTTCATTCTATGCTTATTACTAAATCCAGCAGCTTCACCAATACAGTGTAATGGCCAACAAGATCTCTTCATATTTGTTATTATTATTATTTCATGATTCACACTACAGCTCCTGTCCATTGAGAAAACAGTGGCTGCATTCCAATTGCGTACTGCACACTAATACTATATAGTATAGAGTACAAAACAATCGAAATGGTAAGAGTTTGGCAGGAGTTTGGCAGGTTAGTACACCAAACGGGAAATGGTTAGGCATTACTATGGCAACATACATCACTGCAAGTTCTCTGGCCACCATTGCACTTGCATGGTTATCCGCCATTGTTTCCTGACTTTCTAACTATTCCATGACGTGAGAAGTTTCTTCCTTTCTGTTTCGCACTGCACTGTGGGATAATAATGTCCAATGTAGCCACACTCAAAAAACGACCAGTTCTGAGTATGTATCTTGGATATTAGAAAATATTCAATTATGACACTTTTATCTATACTACATACTTCATATTTAAATGTGTTACTATTAGTAATTAGTAATTCCTACTGCTTTTAAAAAAGGCAGAAACCCCTGGAAAAATTTCACAGTTCACTATGTTTTAGTTTACTGTAAGGATTAGGTTAAATATAGGTTAGGTTAAGGTTAGAATAAGGTATAGGTATAGTAGGTTAGTAGGGATAGCCCATAACACTCAGTATGGTGAGTGAATTACAGACTCGCACTTCTGGGTTCTCTCCGTGCCTCATCTAATCCTCCACAGCAGCTACAGCTCCAATAATCCACCTCTTCATAATGTCACGGTCACTAGTTCATAACCAACCAACCATTCAATGTTTTCCTATCCCTCCTCACTAGAATACTAATCTCTTTCTCCTGTCCTCAATTATAACACCTACCAACAGGATTATAATAATATTTTAGGAAATACTATCTATGAAGTTTACACTTTACTGAAAAAGTATAGTCTAGCCAAAACAAGCAAGGGCTTACAATTTGATGAAAGTAAGATGCACATCTACCGCAGCTGTATGGACCAACAGTGCTTCAGAAATAGGTCTAGTGATTCCACAGCCATCTGTGACCCAGAGAGAATAATTGGCCTCACTTTCTTTGAATGAGTGGAAAGGGTCCCCTAACATTCATCATGATGTTAGCCAATATGGGTGTCTGTTAGCTGATGTAATAGAATTGGCTGGTAGTGTTCTCCTCTAAGCGTATTGAGCTCCAATGATGTTGCATTAGCATCAGTCTGAAAAGGTGCAGTTGCTGTCTTCAACTGTCTCTGAGGAAGCACATCTGACCTTCACTCTCCCAGCACTGGTGGCATCCCAAATAGACCTAGATAGTGGCTGGGAATTGGCAATGACTAAATTGGGGAGAAAATAAGAAACTCGAACAATGACAAAAAAAAGAGAAACACCATAGCCTTACCATGAGCAGTAACATATGAAATATACATTTAGGCTGGAATACTTTAAGATTAGGCTTAGAGGGATTTAGATTTAGGTTTAGAATTAGGATCAGGATCAGGATCAGGTCTTGGGTTGATGCTTAGAGTTAGGGAACATGAAGCTGAAAGACAAGGTGACCATATCACTGCTGTCCAATTAAAACCATGTATTTCCATATTTGTCAGTTTTAAGTTTTTTCCATAGTCTGAACCCTGTAGCTGTACTGTACACTGAGTAAATAATTCTGGATGAACAGACCAATAGAAATGCTCTAAATTAACCTCTTGAGACCCTGCATTCTCATATGGGGACATTACATTTCTGCTTCTCTGCACCATGATACTTATTTTTTTTTACTTTGACCCTTCTGCCTCATATGAGGACATTATTATTTGCAAAACAACTTCCTGTACAAAGACTAAGTTTAGTTTTTATACGTGTTACTTGTAAAAATGGCGAAAGTGTTATAGCCAGCTGTAGAGGCCAAGTGTAAACAAACCAACTTCCATGGTGGACACACTTGCTCAATGTTAAGGATGTGGAGATGACTGTAGCTCCTCGCATATCCTTGGCCCACCTTGTAAGCTGCCTACTGCTGAGTTCTTGCTCAGCATGCTTTTATAGATAGAAAAAAAAAAAAACACTTGAGGACACCTGCTGTTAGCAGTTATCTTTTGTTCGCAGGCTGCCTTGCTTCATTTGATCATATTCTACATGATTCCACTATGCTAGTATCCTACTTCAAAAGCAAATGGCCAGATTTTGCACAATCGCAGAGACAAAAATGGTAGCTCTAAATCTTAATTATTAAAGCTGTGATATGAATGTAGATTTAACCCTGTAGGGATGTTCTTATAACCAGCAATAACAAAAGCATAGTATAATTTCACATTATTTTTGGTTCTCACTCAGAATGTATCGACATTCTATGAAAATGTAACAGTAAATTTGAACTATATTAGCTTTTCTACAACAAGGCAGAAGTGCTGAACTTAAAATATGGTCTCCTGCAACTCTAGTAGTATTTCTGTGGTCACTACTGACCTGAACTGGGGACAGTTTTAAGAGAGACGCCACAATAGCTTTGATCAAATAAAATGTGAGTGCATGGCTGGGTGGTACAAAAGAGCGTCAACCCAATTTTATCTGCGACAGCCGTGGCAAAAATTCTGTTTTGCCTTAGGGAACGGAATTTCATGGGACAGGCTTGAATGCTCCCGGAACAATAACTAATAACAACAAATCGGCCTAAGCCTTAAGCCAAAGGAAAAACAAAATCATATTTTTCCGTTAAAGCGTGAGGACAGGGCACGAGCATGGAGGCTGAAACAAATGAAACCCTCCACTTGCCCCTGTTGTGCAAAGAGCTTAATTAAGACCTGTGTAATTACAGACCTTGTGTAATTATAGAGTAAAG
Organism: Salminus brasiliensis; assembly: GCF_030463535.1. Lineage (NCBI taxonomy): Eukaryota > Metazoa > Chordata > Actinopteri > Characiformes > Bryconidae > Salminus > Salminus brasiliensis. Next base: position 19,078,977 of record NC_132878.1, read on the forward strand.
ATATTGGTGGATAAAAGACACAGAGAAGTAAGTGGAGGAGGAGAAAGAGAGGGAAAAGCAATGCAATACTGCAATATGTGGCCTAAGTGTCTACATAGGTAATATTTAAAATGTATGGAATGCATATCCCTAACACAATGGTTGGCACAACTGATTTATGCACATTTCGAAATGAAACAATATACATATATGAAATAATAACTCTTAATAACTGATTTTGAGTGTTATTGGTTTTGATGACCTGCAAAACCATAGGACAGCAGCAGCACAGCAGTTGAACCAGTTGGGCAGTTTCTAGGTTTTTTCTCTTTCTTGCTCCTTTATCCAGCATTTGGGTTGGTAGTGTGAAACCAGCTGTTGTGTTATTTTATTTTACTCAGCACTTATGTTATCTTACCCGACTCTCAATAATTACCTGTCTGTGTGCATATAAAGTAAATGCTACATTGCTAATGGCAGAGGACATTAGACAAAAAGGGGATTTTAAAGTGTAACAGATTTAACCCCTTTAAAAAGCCCATGGCCCTCCAGGCCCTCAAGTCCCTGTAGTTACTGAGTAATACATATTTGTGTGTAATAACCCTTGGAGTGTGAAGGGGTTAAGGTGAGTACTTTGTATTTATTTTGTTTGTATCTATTTTAATTCATTTCTATGTAATTTAGATGCTACCTAGCACTACCTAGCTTGCTACCAAAATAACTGTATAGTTAACTCAATGAAATGCTTGAGGTGATAATTAATACAATGTTGCCCTATGTACCACTGAACACTGTTTTTCACAGCAGCAAATTCTATTAAACAGGAAAACAAGCATACTGTGGTGAATGTACACAGCAATTAGGTTTAAGAAAATGTTTGACAACATTATGTAAAGTTTTTCAACATTGCAACTGTTGCTATGAAAGAACTGGGGTTGTCAACTTTCTTGACAAAATTTATATTTAATAATTTTCCCCTTGTTTGTTTTTTCCATAAAGATTAGATATACTTTATAAATGAATTTACAATACGTTGTTTGTCAAGAAGCTAGCATACATGCAATAAATGCCATTTTCCCAAGATTCTCTTAAGAATAACTATCCACCCAAAAGGTCCATGCACAGGTTCACTGTGTGTTTAGCTCCAGTTTGGAAGTCATCTGAGGTAGTCCAGATGGTTTTCAGAGCTAGCAGACGTTGAAGAGATGGTAAAAGTCGATTGGCTAGCATTAGCTTTTTGCCTTTTTGTTGTACATCACATTTGACCTCCCTTTGTGCAGACACTGTTACGGGAATAGCTGCACAAAGTCTCCAAGTCTGGTTCACAAAGCACCCCATATTCCTTAAACTAGCAGAGTCTGGAGGTCATGTGCTGCTCTCCAGTGTTACAAGTATCAACAATGCCTTATTCTGCTCAAGTGGCCGGCTTATTTTATGGCTTCACAACTTTATGGCTATAACGGATAATGCTTGTATGCTTGATTGATGTAAATATAATGAACCATGACTGTTGAGAAACAGTCTCTGAGGTTCACAATATGGCATTTCCATGTATTGAACTCTCAATACTCAACAGAGCACATACTCTATTCCATTCTTGGGTGCCTTTAAACAATCATTTCATATTGCAGTATAAAAGCAGGTTTTCAAGAATGTATAGTTTTCTGTTATCATTTTCTGGCCTTTTTTCTGTATTTTACTCTATTTAACAGCAATTTAAAGAACCACATACATCAGTTTCTTCACAGTAGAGAAGAACCATTTTAAACAGGCAAAGAGCCATTAAATATACAAATGGTTCTATGAGTTGTCATTGGTCATTGGTTGGTAATTGGTCTATATAAAATGTTGCATTTACTAAAGAACCTATAAAAATCCCCTGTTTTATAAGGGTGGGTGGATTTGTTTTTCCTTGCTGCTGAACACTAAGTAGCTTGACTTAATTGCTGTTTTGACTGAAAGTGAAATAAGTGAATGGTGGTGCTTTACTTTTGCACAGTACACTATTACACAGTAAAAGTTTGCTAAACGTCAATCCCACCTTTTAAGAAATGAATCAAAAATGCAAAAATCTATCAATCTATTAGTCCTGCATCCTTCGTCTGCAGCAGTGCCCGGTGTTAAAAGATATCAGCAGATGTTAATGAGTCATTGCATCTATGGGATATTTTTGCCCTGACACATCACTCCATGCTGCAAATGGAGCATGCTGCTATAAAAGGGGTTGACATCTCTTATTCAGACAGTCGTACGGTGTACAAGGGCAGGCCCGGATCACTATCTCTTTAGATAGGGAGTTATCCATCTTAGAGAAGATGCTTGCTGCCCAGGGCATTCACATTTTATATGTGCAAGTGCTCATGATTAATGTACAGCATGGGAAGTGAATTTTGCCATAAATTGTGCACCCAAGGAATGTCTAAGTCTCATTTGAATAAGAAAGTAAGTCACATTTAAATAAGAGAGGTCTGTTATTTTTTAGGGTAAGTCTTTTCTTCTGTATTCTCTAAGGGAATAGCCTACTCCTTGATGTTGTTTTTTCTTTTCTTTTTTTTTTTTTGGTTTCAACCCAATCTGTATTTGCCACAACTGTAGTATACAGACAATAATTTCCATACACAGCATTCAAAAAATATACACCTATAAGAAGCTAAAGGGCAAACGCTAAGTACACTCACTAAAGGTGCGATGCTGATTTATTTTTTCTACCCGAGTGTTGGTTAGAGCCATTTGGGCAGTTTCTGGGTTATTTTTCTTTCTGTCGCTCCTTCATCCAGCATTTGGGTTAGTAGTGTGAAACCAGCTGTTGTGTTATTTTATTTTACTCAGCACTTGTGTTATCTTACCCGACTCTCAATAATTACCTTTCTGTGTGCATGTAAAGTAAATGCTACATTGCTAATGGCAGAGGACATTAGACAAAGAGGGAATTTTAAAGTGTCACAGATTTAACCCCTTAAAAAGCCAATGGCCCTCCAGTTTTACAGAAGTCCCTGTAGTTACGGGTATTACAGAGTAATACATCTTTGTGTGTAATAATACTTGTAGTGTGAAGGGGTTAAGGTGAGTACTTTGTATCTATTTTGTTTGCCAAGGTTAGGCCAAGGCTTAATAGCTTTTAGCTTCTATGTTTTAAAAGATCATCTTTCTTTTTAACATAAAAATACCCATTTTCCAAAAACCTGGCATTTCCCGTTCCCATCCGGTAGCTGGGACTCCCCATAACACAATGCTGGGAGGGTGAATTCTAGCATGTGCTTCCTCTGAGACACATGAAGCCCTCTAGCCTCATGTTTGGGCCATCAGCAATCTCCTGATGATAGGGCCAGTGGTTAGCTGGCTGCGCAACTCAGAAGTTCAAAGACAACAGTATGTAGATGGCAGTGCCCTTGTTTCTTTGACATGTAAGGTGAATACAGTGGCAACTTTAGCTAGGTTTACTCTTTGCTTGATTATGTTGTCAAAGTCTTTTTAACAAACATTTCTGAGCTCAAATGACCAAGATAGTGAAAAAAAAAGGGGGGGGGGGGGGGGTTGACAGGTTAAATTAACTAAACTAAATCTAGAATAATGGACAATGAATAGTACATTAACTCCAAGCTCTGACTTCTTATTTGTATGGGACTGACACAGTTCAGTATCTGAGTCAGGAAGAACATAAAGAGCCCTATCAATTGGTCTTTGAGCCTGGCACTGTGTTAATGTGCTGATTATACAATTATAAATTAAGAGAAATATTATTTTCATTTCTTAATGCATTTATATATACATATTACATATTTATTCCAGTACAATGGTTAAAATACTGAACCCAAACATTTCTATTAAAATAATGCATAGATCATGTTCTGTCCAACATGTTCCTAATATTGGGTTGCAGAATAACCCAGGTTGGGTTTGTTTTCAATCCAACATTTTTGCAAGTGCAGAGAGATGAGCAGAAATTATTGTCTGTGGTAATCGAGTTGGAGTATTCCTGTAAGGGCAAGGATGCAGTATAATCATTTCTACCTTTTTTATTACCTTTAGCATGCCTCAAGCTTCCTGACAGAACAATCTTCACTAGTAATCAGTCTCAGGCGCTAGTCTATTGTGGCTCAGAGCCAATCAGTCCTGCCACTAAGGTGTGACAAAAGGCCATTTTAATGTCAGTTGATATTTAGAGGATCCCTGGCAGAACAATTCTAAAGATCCAGTTTTACCCCACCTTCTCTCCCTGAATGGTTACCTTTTCCCCACAAGTCAATGTATATAAAGCACATTTTTAAATGTCGTTAGAATTCCCTGCGTTAACACAGTGCTATTCACAAATTTCATGAGGTGACTCACAGCATATTTACCTAAAATCCTTTCTGAGACTATAATCGAACCCTTAAGCACAGAGTTACTGGCAGAAAATATGAAATATGAAACGTCTGCTTGAATAATCAAGGCAAAGGGGCTAACATAAACAGAATGTGCTACAAAATATATAAATAAATGGTGAAACTATTATCATCAGTGACTCCTCCCATCTCAGTCACACAATGTGTAACCTCCTACCATCCGGGAGGAGATAGAGGGGCATCTGTAGCAGAATGAGCAGGATCGCATTCTTTCCATTTACTATTACTCTACTGAATGCCACACTACACTGATAAAACACTCTCCATGGAATTCATTTTTACCTAGCATACAGTAATACACATCCGACTGTACACTACATACTGAAAGCAGCATTTTTGCAGTATTATGTATCGTAACAGTGAAATGTAAAATATAATACTTTCCATATCCGTCTCAGCAACACTGGTGAAAACTGTACAATCTGGTTGTGTTTGGGTCTCTTATGCTCATAGTACTCCAGTTTTCCTGTTTTCCAGTTTCCAGAAGCAATGCAGTTGCTGTTTCACTGAACCCAGTGAGCGAAAGTAAAACACCAGATTTGCCATCATCATCATCATCAACAACAACAACAACATTAGGAGAATCTAATTTGTCAAACTGTGAATATTTAGAAGTACACAATTTCTTAACATTTTATTGTTTACTCATAAAATCACTAAAAGCATTCTGTTTTCACAGCATGTTGGTTACATAACTCTTTGCTGTTCATTGCTGCCATCACTAATGGCATTACCTAACTGGAAGCAAGTGAGTTGTTCTTGTGATGTAAGGCTAATTTGTCCAATGACAGACATGATATGATGTCTAACAAAAGCTGTTCTTACCAACTTCTATACACTGGAACACAGTAAATCATATTCTCTTACCCTAAGGCTTTCTGGTATCCATGTGTAATCAATCTTATCAAATCAATGCATTTTCTGTTGTTGGAACAGCAAACAACAGAATTGCTGTCTGTGGTATTTGATCATACAGTACAGGTATGGTTGATTGCCTCTTAAAGACTTAAAGACTAAAGATTTGTTTAAAAAACATATTGGACATGTTTTCCATATATTTGTTAATGATAAAGTAGTGAAAAAAAAATCTACAAGTATTTTATAACATATGATTCAGCCCAAACTGCTTTTTAGTAATACTAATTAATAAACTCTACATTACATTTTAGGGAAAAAAAACAGTATGCAATGCACATGCACTGGATTTTTTTTAACATTTGAAAAATAAAACAGGCTGAACAAAACTATCTGAATTAATCATTTGAAGAGTGAACCAGTGAGCTTAAAAAGCCTAAACTTTTTAATAAATAAATACCTAAACTGTATTTATTTTATAGGTATTGACATCTTTTTTAATAGGTATTGACATCTGACCCCATTTAGACAATTTTTCCAATGGCCTCATTAGTTATCTTGCTGTGACAGTATTTCTGGACTTCTGGAGCATGGCTATAAAAGAACCACTTTTGGATCCATCAAGAACTGTTTGTACAGACCTTTTTTCCTAAAACCTTTTTTCCTAGAACCTTTTAGGAACTTTTATTTTAAGTGGTGTAGCCTCCCTGATTGCTTCCTGTTGTTTGTGAAGCAATCAAAATGTTATTTATCTGCATATTTCCTCACCCCTACTGTTGGTTGTGGAGAAAGTGCTGCTTTTAAACTGCCATTACAAGAAACGTCCAATCCATGCAGACTTCAGTAAACTGTCGATCAAGTCTTTGGTGCGTATGAACAGAAATAGCTAATGCTGCAACGAAACGCACCACCAGCTGAGTGCCCTTGACTTGGATCAGATTTGAAGAAGAGCAAAGACATGACAAACAAATATAGTGTGCAGATTTTTGACGTTACAGCAGAGATAAGAGCGGTGTGTGTGCTGTGACAGCCAGTGGAGAGAGTAGAATGGCAGAGGAAAGAGGATGAGGAGAAGATGAGGAGAAAAACGCATCGGTGGAGAGAGATGCCGAGAATAATAGATGAAATGAGGGACAGAGAGGCGTAGAAATGAGGCAGAAAAAAAAATAGGAAGATGGAAGGATAGAGCGATAGGTAGACGTGTGTGTGTGTGAGTGAAAGGCAGCTTTTCTTCTTCTGAATTAAGTGGTTATGGTTAAGCCTTCAAAATCCCATCTGCGTATAAAATGGAGGACTGCTCACTGGGTATTGCCCTCTACAGTGCGTATGTGTGTGTGTATGTGTGTGTGTGTGTCTGCGCACAAATATTTCTCCAAGAGTTATTTAGTAAAAGCAATACTAACTGTTATTGCTGTGGTAATGGTTTGGTTCTTTGCCTGGTTAGATGGCTCATCCCTATGGAGGATTACATATTAGTCCTTAGTTAGCAAAAATACAATGCATTTCTTCATGTTGTTTCCAACTTCTCTCTGATTGTATCCTCTCATTTTTGAGCATACAGCTTTTGCTAGAGTAGAGTCAGTAAAGGCGAAAGTGAAGCTAATTTTATAATTTCTTTAAATTTTAAATTAATGTCTTTTATGTTTTCAGTATTTTTATTCAAATGGACTAGTAGTTGACGAATACATACATAGAATAGGCTGAACATTTTTTAAAAATTTCCCCCCACCACACTCCAACCCATTAAACAAACCCTCACATGCCTTCCCTCCACCCCAACAGGATCAAATAAAGATACAATCATTATAAAATTGGAAAATAAATATTAACGTCGGGGTAAAACACTGTGGACAGTGTTATCAATAATCAGCTGCTCCTTAAGTGTTATTAAAGGATTTCTAGAAAAGCAAATCTACACCCCAGTTTGACTGCAGATGACCTTCAGGATGATGTAGCAGACTCTGGAGTGTTGTTGCACTATTCTACTGCGCAGCACACCCGCACACATATGACTTTCATGGGCGAGTCACCAGAAGAACATTTCCTGGGTCCTCATCACAAAATTCAGCATCAGACATGTTCATAGGAGTTCTGTGGACTGCTAAAGTTAACACAAAGAGTTTTGGGTGCAATGACCAAAGGTATGTAAAAAGAAAAATGAAGCAGGCTTTTATAGAACATGTCTCCAACATTTCAGCACAAGGGTAGATTGATCATGTATTAGGCTTTTATAGCAGCCAGCGGCACAGGGGATGTTTGATTGATGTAGGGAAGAATAGATTCAGTTAAATAAAAATTCTAGAAGCAAAAATCACACCATCTGTAAAAATAAAAAAAAATAAAAAGAGGATGGTTTCAACAGCAGGATAATGATTCTGAACACATCTCAGAATCCACAGTGAAACACCTTAAGAGGTGCAAGCTGAAGGTTTTGCCAGGGCCCTCACAGTCTCATGACTTAAAAAAATCTGTGGATCTGTGGATAAACCTCAGAGGAGCAGTGCATGGAAGCCAGCACTAGAATATCGCAATATTAACAGCCGTTTACTAGAAGGAATGGGTGGAAATCTCACCAAACAAAAACTTAACCTCTAAGCTGGCAACAAAAGGCACATATAAGCATATGTAATGACACCATGTCATTATTTATTTAAGAAAACTAGGCCAAAATGCAGAAGCAGTGTGAGTAAAAGTGTGTGAAAAAGCACACCTGGAGCATTCAGGTGTGTGCTAACACAATCTGAGAAGGGTTGTAAAACTATTTGAAGTCCATCATTCTACAGAGAGAAGTGGAAAACATTCATTGACAGTTGTCAGTCTTTCCAGGCGTGGAAATCCCAGCAAATTCACTCTATGGTCAGACCATACAGTGCTCAGGGAAATTGTGTAAAACCCAAGAGCTACATGTCAGACTTAACAGGCCTCAGTTAGCATGTTACATGTTTACGATTATGACAATACAATTAGAAAAAAGAATGAACAAGTATGAATTGTTTAGAAGGGTTTCAGGAGAAAAAGAACAAGCTAGCACAACTTAGGTATCTGAACAAGCCACAAGACTTCTGAAACAATGTCCTCTAGACCAGACCAAAATGGAGATGTTGGATGTGGAGATGGCCATAGATGCACACTACCATGCTTGGCAAATATCAAACACAGCAATTCTGTACAAACATGCCAACTGTCTGGGCTTGTTTTGTAGCCACAGGACCTGGGCAACTTGCAGTCACTGAGACGACCATAAACTCTTCTGTATCTCAAAGAATTCTAGTGCAAACTGTGAGGCCATCTATCCAACAGCTAAGGCTTGACTGATATTGGGTCATGTAACAGGGCAATGATCCCAAATACACCAGCAAATCTACAAAAGCAGGGCTGATAAAGAGAAGAATCAAAGGTTTGCAATTACCTCAAGAGGGGAGAGTTGTGCATAAAAAAATGCCCACAAACCTTAATGAACTGAACCAATGTTGTAGAGAAGAATTATGAGAGAGACTGACAATGTCCTACAGAAAACCAGTATTTATCATTGGTGCTGTGTGGTATTATGAGCTGGGGTGTATGTATTTTTCATACATAGCTTCTCCATTTTAGACTCATTTGAATAAATAATGACATGGTGGAATTTGTTGTGTGTTGTATATCCAAGGTTGTATTAACCTAATTTTAGGACCTTCTAAGAACTGGATGGTTTTTTATTATGTCCTGATATGTAAAATCATAGAACTCAAAGATAGTGTATTTTGCTTTACACATCACTTTGCATATATGTGTTTTCAAATGTTGCACAAATTGCTATGTATTCCCCATTCTCACACAACAGTCCCTGTCTGTTTGAGAAAAAAAGCCAATGTTTTTTATCTCCTTAAAATAGCAGAACCCTTTTTGTACCATTCTGGACAAATAGCCTATTCTCACAGACAATCTCTAAGACATATCTCCATGATAAGAACAACATGCTGTTTCTGAATAATGAGTCTAGTTTCAAGCCTGTGTGTGTTAGTGTGCTAGTTTTTGTTTTCATATGTGTGTGTGTGTCCATATCCTAGTTGTGCAGCAATCACTATGATGTCTGTACTGTTTACTAACACTCTTTGCATTTAAAATCATATGTATCAGCCGTGTATCTGAAAAATATAACGGAGAGACCACCATCGTCACTGTGTCCTCTGTGTCTGTCCGGAATTTTCTTTAGTTGAGCTGACAGCTGTAAGAGTATCTTCCTGACTGTAAGGTTTGTGTGAAAGCTCTCTGAAAGATATTTGCTGCCTGCCTGAGGTGTGCTGCATTCAGAAGCCCATCAGGCCACACACACACACTCTTGCCCTGGAATCAGAGGCCGCTATGAAGGTCAGAAGAGCTAGACAGAGATGTTAAAGCTGCACTGATGATACACTCTGTAAAAGTGAATGTCAACATATCTGCCTGTGTGTGTGTGTGAGAGAGAGAGATATAGAAAGAGATAGAGATGTGAAGAAACACATACCTACATGTTGTGTTGTTGTGGGCTGTGGTAGAACTAATGGGGATAAAAAGTAAAAAAAAAAAACATAGTGTGCGTGTGTGTGTGTGTGTGCGTTTGTGTTAGAGGTTTTCGTAATTTTTTTTAGCTCTGAGGCCATTGGTTGCCTCTCCTTTGAAACAGTGTAACTTCCGTTTACACAATAGTGTTTAAACACAACATACAAATGTAAAATTAGTTTTCATGACAGATTGTTTGATGTTTAGAATTTTTTAAAATAAACATCATATAAATTATGTATTTGATCTATTTTTTTCTATTTGTAGAATTTGGTACGGCCCATTAACTCACCCCTTCACAGCTCCCCCTAGCACTAGCGATGTTCTCTACACTAGGAGGGTGAGGACTTTCTCCTCCAATATATGCAAAACAGCCACTGCCTCTTTTCGAACTGCCATGCCAAAATTGCTTTAAGAATGACGAGAGACTGGCCAATCGTGCTCTCTCTGAGTCCACGGTGGAATGGCTTGAGATTTGTACTCAAGACCCCTGGGCCATAGTGGAAGTGCATTAGACTGCTGTTTTTGTTTTTGTTTTTTTAAGTTCATGTTTAGCCAGCTGTACACTTTGTGTAAATTTTAATTTATACAAATATAGATCCATGCAAATGTGAAGTTCTGAAAATAATCTGCATTAAGACAGATTTGGTAAAAACTAGCTGAACAATAAGTGAGTTAAGGTAGCTTTCAGGAGATCAGGAGATCTCTTCATACTTCAAAACATGTTTCTATTTAGGCTAAAATTTGACATTTTCAATTGGTGAATACACCAAACGCATCGGCAAAACTGAGGTCAAAAAGGTCTAATTGTGTAATTTAAAGGGACATTGTATTTACTCTCCCTGGGGATAGGTGCATATTTGCGCTTTTCCTAGGCAAAGTGTTTTTAACTGTTTTTAAAATACAAATTATATTTTATTTTTAGGAAGTTAGGAAGATGTGTTTGAAACTTGCCTAAAGATCTTGAAGACAAACCCTTGAGGATCCCTCCCCAGAGACATAAGAGGTGCCACCCAATGACAGTTTGGTAACATTTTTATGTTACAATAGTATTAATAATATTTTTTGTTTTATGGCAAAGATTTTTGAATGATCTGCATTTTTTATTGAGTATATTCACATTTGAGTTTTTCTTGAATAAAAGCTGTAGTTACTGAGAAACAGCTGATCCATTGTCTTGGTTGTGACATTTCAATGTCAAACAAAAGTGATATATGTTGCCCACAAAAATTCTCAATAACTAAACTAAAGAAGGTACATAAAAAGTATGGCACATTTTGCCATCCAGAAAAAGGTGGAAGGTAATGTTGGAATTAGTGTGTACCATCATATATCGAGTTTCTTAAGGGTTATTTCATAAAGTCAGTTATTATAAATGGAACCACAACAACCCAAAGAACCTTAATCTGAATCTGAATGCTTAAATGTTTCTTTGTTCTTTACTGTGATGTGATGATATACAAATCCCTTGTATGATGTGCTATAATGTGCACCAAAAGAGACTCTTCTACTTTTACGAGTCAATGAAAACGTAAAACCCTTTTTGCTGAGAGTGCAGAGCCTAGATTCACAAACAGCCAATGCAAGCAATTTAACATGTACCTCAAAAAAAAATCTTTCTCGTTGTACAATCTTGTCCAAGAAAATGAATTTTTATGTTACATAAAAATGACAGAAATGTATCTCTTAGATGCATCTGAAATGGTACTCCTTTTAGATGCAATGGAAATTGGGCAATTACATACTCTCTATAGTCTATGCAAAAAAAGTGCAATTTGTGCATGTTTATGCCCTTTTTTCATAAATACCAAAGTGCATCTCCTTAAAATTGCTCTTGTGGATTAAGAAATGTCTCGCTAGTCTGTTGAGTAGAACTGAATTCTGTATGAAAGTGATGAAACATCATTGAATACTTTTGCAATGAGTTGAAGTGAAATGACATAATTAATCATTCAACAGCTGACTTCACTACTGCTCTTGTGGGTGAATCCAATAAACTATTCACAGCAATAACGTTAATTGTAAAGCCCTGCAAATAAAAAAATAGTGCTGCAAATACGACTCAAGCTTTTAGCAGATCGTTAGTAGTTTCTGGTTAATTCAGTGTTAATTCAGTATTATTTTAACACCCAGAACCCATTTTGTATTTTGTAGGCTGTCTGCTAGGCTATATTATAGGGTTCATGATGGTTAAACTTACTGTATGTGAGATAATACACATATTATAACACTTATCAGGACCCTCTCGCTAAATATAATGGTGTCATGTAGGTGTACCAAAGCATCAGTGCTTAATCCAAACCCAAAAAGAGACCTAAAATCCACTTGTTACACTTATCTCAGTGTTTGTGCTCCATAAACATCACAAATTGTGTGTCTTTTGCTCTTTGGGCTTGTTTTTGTGTCACAAAGTGAGTGATCCAGATCAATATGATTCAGAAAAGCATTCTGAAAACCAAAGAGGGCCTCTATTTACTCTTAAAATGCATCATTTTCTTTTCCCTATTACATTTCCAATGTTCCTAGGAGTATTATGCTGTCACTTTGGCTATTGGTAAGCCCGGATCGACCACCATTGAAGGATGCTTAGTAAGAGGCGGTTGTACATAAAATTCTTGCATTTTCAGCTTGCAGACACTCTTGTCTAACAATTTTCAAAACATTTGTAAAAGGACAGCTGTTAATATATATATGATACTATATATGATAGTTTGACTAATGGATAGGTTTATTCAGATTAACAAGCATATTGTTGCTGTCGGACAAAAGCCTCCAAAACGACAACTTTACAGGAGAAGGAAAAAACCTACTTACCTTTCAAAGGAAATCATTGTAAAAAAATATATAATTTTGGAGTATTTCAATTTACACTGAGTCCAAATCATGAAATTTGGACACACTGTAAAGAATAACTGTCAGATTTAAAAATAATGAAATTATGTCAAAAATATGTGAAAAACAGGCAAAATGGAGATGAAAGTTTTTTAGTGTCACATCGCTGATATTAGTGTTTACATCTCAAATGAAGACACACCTGACTATCCTAAAGTTTTATGTGACTATGGCATATGCAACTGTCTCATGTGAATACCTTGACTGATAAAAAAAAAACACACACTCTTAAAAATGTTTGTAAAAGAGATGTGTGTGTGTGAAGAAGCTTTGGTACATGTTAATTGCAACAGTTACTCACTATTAAAAGTACACAAACCTGTAGGGCTGGGCTCTGGTCAAAGTTGTAGGCACTGGGTTTTCCCTCCAAGGTGGAGAATGCTACATTTCCTCCTGTTAGCGGAGAGATGTCGCTAAACTCATCTGTACAGACCGCCGTCCTCTCTTCCTCGCCTGGCCGGATAAATCCCTTGTTTTCCCTCCCGTAGGTCTTGCGGCAGGAAGCACTGTAGTACTGGTATGGTTGCCAAGGTGCTGTCTCATCAGTACGCTTGTAGATGGCAAAGCTTTCTGGTCGGCTGGTGTAGAATTTCAGGCGCACGTATGTGATCTCAAAAGCCTTACCTGGCAAGAGAGAACAGTTCTGATGTAAGATTTTTTTTTTTTTTTATGTTATTTGGAGGTTTCTTGCCTTTTAAATTGATCATAATTCTTTCACTCATAAAAAACAGATATCAATTTATGTTTATCTTACAAATGATGTGTTATTTAAATTGCCTTACAAGATGTATTATTATTATTATTATTATTATTATTATTGACATCACTGCAATTATTACAAAGTTAGGCAATAAAAGGCATTTATACATAGTTTATTTCCTGTTATAAGGGGTTTATATCTGAATTTAATTCATTAAATGACAAAGCTAAAGGTTTTATGCATCACATTTTTCCTGCTTTTTTCAAGTTCAGAACTTATATTTTTAAACTAAAGATATGGTATTGATTGAATGTTTAAAACTTTTACTTTTAACACACTGTCTCAGCTTAATGATTGGCAGGTAAAAAAAATTGTGATCAGAGTACACATTTTCTTATTACCAGCTAAAACTGTGACTTCTGAAGTTTAATATGGTCAATATATGATTTAAAGATATTAAAACTAAAGATCTTAAGACTGAAGCCACAGCACTTTATTTAAGGAATGTGAGATTTACTTAACAACAATGAATCAATTATACAAAAATCAGGAGAGCTGGTGGAACTGAACAAATCCATACAATAGTTGGAGGTCAGCAACCAAACCTGTGTACTTCTAACTGTTCTTTTAACCAACATACAGTATCATCAGCATATCAATGTGTCACAGTCAGAAAAAAAATGGCAACTTTACAGGAGAAGATAAAAACCTACTTACCTTTCAATGGAAACCAATGAAAAAGATTTTACTCCAAGTCATTTTGGAGCATTTCTATTGGTTCATTCATCATGAAATTTTAGACACTATGTATCAAACTATGTCAAATAGTGAAAAACAGCCAAAAGGGAGATACAAGGAATTTGAATCAACTATACAGCACTAATCAAAAGTCAAATGAGATGTTACCATCCAACACCACGTTTTTCTAATCAGTGCTTCATTAAAGTAAATGAGGAGAGCTACGGGTGGAAGTAAATAAATACATACAGTAGCTGGGGTTCACACAGAGGTCAGCAACCAAACCAAACTGTTCTTCTAACCAACATACAGTATCAATAGCATATCAATGTGCCAAACACATTATGCCTACCTTCAACTGTATTTATGTTTATTTGTATTGATTACATGGTTGGAGTGCCTCTACTGGTAGCACCATTTCCTGAAACAGCATAAAGGGGCATTTCCACTGAATTCAATTTTTGTTTTTTCTGTTTTTTTTTTTTTTTAAGGCTGGTCACCTTGTGTAATGACTATTTAAATGACCTGTGCATGAAGACATGGCAAGGGCCAGAGAGTTGAAGTGCTTAGTTTCTAGAGTCATTAAGCACACTCCTCTTGCTTCTCAGGAGACTGTTTGTCAAGTTCTTCAAGCCCTTTTGCATCTACAGTCTTGAAAAATAGTTTGAACTTGCTTCAAAGAATTCTTTGAGAAATGCCATTTTGGTTTGGAAAAACCTTTAAAAGGTTCTTCACACACATTTCTTTTACCAAAATGTTTTTTTTTCCATGGCACAACTCAAAGAACCCTTTGTAGCCCGTTTATTATTATTCCTTGTCCCCAGGCTTAGAGCTGACTTAAACTTTAGTGGTTGCAGACTTGGATTTCTCTTTCCTATAGCATAAGTCAATTTTAGTCAGTTTCCTTTCTCTAACAATCACACAGGTTAGCTGATCTGTAAGCTAAGTCCACCCATCTCAGTAAAAATGTACATTTATGTACACTTATCCAGAGTGACTTACAAAAGTGCTTTACTGTTTACTCAAGAATAACTTCAGCTAGTTTGAATAGGCTAAAAATTCAAAGATACCTCTAAGCCTAGACACTACTGAACACAAACTCACTGTGGAGACCATAATACTCTACTCTTCACCCAAGTACTCTGGGAACAGGTGGGTCTTCAGTCTGCGTTTAAAGACAACGAGTGACTCTGCCGTTCGGACACCAAGGAAAGTTTGTTCCACCACTTCGGTGCCAGGACAGAAAAAAGCCTGGACCTTTCCTTACATTCATTATGAGGATGGAGCCTAACGTCATGCAGGAAGTAGTTCACAACATTCAATCAAGACATTTTTAAGGGCAGCTTTACAAAAATACAGAACCAGATGCTTACTGAACAAGCCGAGGGCCACAGTGCTAGATCTCACTGAGAGAATAAAAATGAGGATAACCAAGTAACAAAAGATAAATCCATTCTCCTGTGGAAAGTTTAGAGAAGTTTCTGAAAGCTTGTTTTGACTTTAAAAGAACAAAATGGAAGAACTGAGATAAATAAGTTGTGCAGAACAAGATGTCTCACAAGAGCACAGAGTATCCCAGGGAAAGGGGAACAGGAAGGGAGGGAAATAGAGGAATGTCATAAGAAAGCCCTCAAACTCTGTTGACAGATGATGCAAAGTGACCGTCAGATTTCATTCCTTTAGTATCTGCTGCTGTCTCCTCTAGAGTATGTCCATCTTCTGACAAACATTTCCAGCCACAGCCACTAAGTTCCGAGTCCACGTACAGAAACTAAACTGGACAAAGAGTCTACTTTAAATTCATTGTTTATATGATGGCACAAAAGCACTGCATGTACATTTCTCCACCTATTTAGCCTAGAGCAGTTTATCCCTTTCACACTGATGTTATAAGGAGTGTTTCAACCTGGGCTGCAATTTCAATGATATACAATCAAGAGCAGCCACTCAAAACAGAGTTTATATACACAACAATCAGCCATAACATTAACACCACTGTGAGGTAACGTGAAAAGCATTGATTATATTCATCTACAGTGGCATCTAATAGGAGGTGGATATATTAGGCAGCAAGTGAACAGTCACTTCTTAATGGGGGTTGTGTAGAAAACAGGGAAAATGGTCAAGTATAATAATCTGAGTGACTCTGACAAATTCAGGGTCAAAGGGTCAAATTATTATGGCAAGGTGACTAGGTCAAAGCATCTACCAAACATCAGACAGGTCTTGTGATGTGTTCCCAGTATGCAGTGGTCAGGACCTACCAAAAGTAAAGAAAGCAACCACCTGTAAACCGACAAAGGGTTATGGGCACCTAAGGCTCATTGATGTGATCCATGGAGGCCCAACCTCACTTACAGGACTTAAAGGATCTGCTGCTAACATCTTAGTGCCAGATACCACAGGATGCTTTCAGAGGTCTTGTGGAGTCCATGCCTTGAATGTTCAGATCTGTTGTGGCAGCACAAGCAGGGACCTACTGAATATCAGGTAGGTTGTGTTAATGCTATTTTTGATCAGTGTGTGTGTGTGTGTGTGTGTGTGTGTATACATAAATACCATTATGCATAAGGATACATATATAACCATTTGTTCATCAGCCTAAATAAAGATCTACATAATCATAATAAGTAGAACTTATCTTATAGTCAGAAACAACTGGTTACTGGCCAATATTGTACAATGTATAAGCTGCAGTAAAACAAAATAATCCTTTGGATTGGCTCTCTGAGAACATTTACAGAACATCTGCACTTTCATCTTTTATGAGCCGTGCTGCGAATGTGTCCTATGTGTTGGTTTATTTTCCTGCCCGTCACAGAATGTTATTGTTATCCATGTAAGAACTGTAAATAAAACATAGCCGGCTGCATTTCTCATGTCCAAGTGGGAGGCCACTGAACAAGGACAGCAGAACCTTATGTGATGCAGTATCAGTCTGGGAATCCTGCCCACTCCCTGTTTATGCCATATACTGCAAGAAGGACTTCAAAATGGTACAGTGTTTGCATCACTGAGTCTTCTATGAAAGAAGGAATAGGGTTAAACAACAACAACAACAACAACAACAACAAATGAATATGTTTGAAAACATTCAGGAAAGAACTTCTCTCAATTCCAGCAGGGTAGAATAAAGTATCATATCAAATCAATTAGAACATACCAGTACCTTTCTGTTCTATTCAGCTTTTGGGCATGCAAGCTTGATTGGTAGGTGAATTGATTAGGTTGTTGGCTGTGTAAAACAATTCGCACTCACTAAAAGCATCAACATAAATTAAGGACTGTTACACGCTGGTTCTGCTCACACCCTGGTGCTTGCCGACATCAGTTGCAGTCTAGTTAAATTTTCTCATTCTGCTGACATACAGCCACACTATAGGACCAAATGTTTCTGAACACCCCTTTTAATGATTGCATTCAGCTATTTTCCGTTGCACCATTGATATAACATTTACACACAGCTTGTCTAGTCCTTGTAGAAAAGCATTGCCAACAGTATAGGACTCTTTGAAGCAGTTGAACATGAACCTGTTGGCACCATGCCCAAAGATACACCATCTTAGAGGTGTATAAAGCCCCCCCCAGCATTGAGCTGTGGGGCAGAGCATCGGTGTTCTCTTTGATGATGGTGGTCCATCTAATACTTTTGAGTTGGATGAGTTGGAGATGAGATGGGGCGGTGATCATGCAACATTCTGTCCTCACTAACGCTCATGTCACTGAATGCAATCAAATCCTCACAGCAATTCTCAAAAATCCAGTAGAAAGTCTTCCCTGGACAGTAGAGACAGTTACTCATAGCATTGAATTGGGAAGAAACATGGAATGAGCAGGTAATAATAATTTAATCCATATAGTGTATTTCCCATGGATGATGTTCTACTCTGGACATCTGTGAGCTATCTGTGTGAAACTGCCTGGTTAGCCCAAACATTTTAACTCGGATTAACCCTGGTTTAGCCTTATATTAACTATACAGATTCCAATCTGCCATATCAAGAAAACCATCTACAGGTCAAATGACTAACTCAAGGCAAGGGATATACCTAGCAGGCAGCAAGTAAATAGTCAATTCTTAAAGCTGATGTTTTGCAATTAGAAAACATGTGATTTGAGCAACTTCTAACTACTTCTACTTCTGGTAGATCTAGTGCAGTGGTCAGTATCTACCAAACATGCTTTAACAAAGGACAACCACTGAACCAGTCCCAGGGTCAAGAGCACCCCAGGCTCATTGATGCAATCCATGGAGGCTCCACCTCACAACTTACAAGACGTACAAGGATCTGCTGTTAACAGCTTAGGGCCAATTACACAGGAAACTTTCAGAGGTCTTGTGGAGTCCATGCCTCAAATGGTCAGATCTGTTTTGGCAGCATGAAAGGGACCTTCAATATTATGCAATATTGTAGCAAAATAGAAGAAAATAATTTTACTGCTGCAGTTGTTAATGCTTTCCCTGCCGCACTTGAAGTCAAAATGTCGTTACAAAGACGTTACTCTCAGCCAGCCAAACAATCCACACTGCATCAGCTTTTAACACTCATGTGTGGAATCACACTGTTTATTACTCAGTTTGGTCAATATTACCCAGTGCAGATGTGATGAAAATGAAATGACTCACATTTTTTGAGTATGTAAATATAACATTACCACATATTACCACATAGCACATATTTGGGACTGGGGGAATACACATCTGTCGGGTTATTGGGCATCTTTAAAAAGCCATCCATAAGATCGATCTGACTGGCTCAGCTCCTGATGTTCTGCCCTGTTATACAATATGTGGCTTTACAAGTATTCTGAGTACTATACTGCACACTGACATGGGGAGATACATGCAATGTACAGCACACAGTATCTGCTTCAAACACAGCCGGTGTTTCTATGTTTATGTTGACCGACTTCACCTCTGTCTTCATTTGATTATGTTGGTTTCACCTGTGTTTATGATGTGTTCAGACAGGTCTCATAAACTCAAGACTTTCCAAGTTCCCCAGAAGGAAGTGGCTCTTAAACAACTGGACAAGTTGTAAAAACACGAGTGGCAAACTCAAAATCAGGTAAGGTCCATGTTACTCAGGTCGTAGCATAGAAACAGGCAATATGTTATCTGATACCACAAACAAGAGGGTAGACAAGGTTACACACTCTCACCTTTGTGTTTAAATATTAGGGTTAAGCAGGTATAGAACTAGCATAATCATGCTCACGAACACTAAATTAGTTTCTAAGGTTCCTCAAAGCACCTTAAGTGGTTCCCCCACAGTTTCAAACTGAAGAACCTCCAACAGCTCCTTAAGGATCTTTTTTCTTTTAACAGTGTGTAGTACTGTATTGTGGTGAGTATATAATGCTATGGCAAAATTATGTTCACGTTTGTGTCTTTTGTGTTTGTGTTCATGGTAGCTGCATTAGTCAACTTGTTTATTGCCAAATTAACTTCAAGCTAAGCTCGTCTCCACACAGAGATCACCCCACTGTTGGCAACCATGGTAGTTTGACACATGATAGTTTGACACTGGTCTCACCAGTCTTATATGTCATAATGTTTTACTTAATGGTGTTTTTACTGTTTATGAATGGCAAATTACCCAACATTAGCTTGATAACTGCACTGAAAAATGGAGGAGGTTTTGGTGACCAGGCTTGTGTTCCGGTCCTAGGCACCCCCATTTCGCATGAGTAGCGTAATAGAGATGTGTGACTGGGAAAGCCTTTTATGGGCTTTCACTAACATATCACTTAATGTAAAGGTTCTTTGTCAGTTTAACATTTTTCCACTCTCAGGCATCTCTATTACAGACTTATGGAACCAAAAGGGGTTCTTTTATGATAAACTATTTGTGGCACCTTGACAGGGCATATCTGTTGACTCATAACCTAACCCCAGCTGAGAAGCTGCCCAGGCTGAAAATAAATGACCTGCAGTTTTGGAAAGACTTTGGAGGCACTCATCTACTTGCCGTCCCCACAGAACCTCTGCAGCCTGTTCTACGTCTTCACCAAACTCTGTTCTACTCATCAAAGGAGGGAACAAAGCTACCATTACAAAAGCTGCAAAATAATTACTTATAAATGAAGGAGGGAAGGAGTGGACTGGCAAAGTGAGAGAGCAGCAGAAAAAGAGACAGAGAGAGGCAGACGGACAGAAGAACAGTGGACTATGATCAAGAGAACTAATCCACAGGACTCCACTAGATAAAGACGGATGGCTTATGAAAGTAGCCACTACACAACAGAAATATGTTAAATGTATAGTTAAAAACTTTGGCTGTGCCTCAGAGGCATTTCGATCTCTCTCTCACTTTCTGTCTGTATTTTAGTAGAAAGTGTGGATTTCCTGGAGGGCAGAGCCAAATGCTGTAGAACTTTGGCAGACATGGAGAAGCCTGGAGTTAATTGCTGTTTGAAAGTAATTGAAACTCAGACGCTTCTGAGAGCCGCTAATGATTCTTGCACTCCATTCTTCCCTTTTTTTGGTTGGGTGTGTATCAGACTCCATAATACACAACCTAACTGTAGCTTAATTAAAGAAGAGTGCCACTAAGAAAGTGAGAAAGAGCCTTCCTCTCCCTTTCTGTCTTGTCACAATTTTTCCACATGCCCTCCAAGTATTCATACACTCACATACATACACACACACACACACACACACACACACACACACACACACTACAACCACACTGACTAGATTCGTTTTTCTCTCCACCCACACACTTATACAGACTCACAGAATCCATTTACATCTAGCATTAAAGGCACTGTATATAATTTACATTGAAAACATGGCTCTATAAACACCAATCGAACAAATGTATTGGGACACCAGCTTGCACAAACATTAAAAAAGGGCTCTACTATCACTATGAGTCAAAGAACCCTTTTACTATATAGTACCACATAGAACCCTATGTATTATAAAGTATAGAGACACAAGCCAGAATTGTTCACAGTGGTTTTGATCAGAACCAGATAATTTTAACAGCTTAAAATGTAGCATCACATCAAGTTATTACATGAAATGGTCATAAAGAGTTACATGCAGGATGGAGTCGTTTGCAATCTAAATATAACATAAATGAAAATACAGTTTCCTAAGTTTCAAAATAAGGTTTTCAAAATAAATATAATAAAAATATATACATACATATATAAATTATTTATTTGTGCGCAGACAGTCTGTAGCTTTTCCTCATTTGCATTCCCAAAACTAAAGAAAGCAATTCTAGCACCTTCTGTGTCCAGCATATAGCTCTAAACTCAAACACACAACTTTTCCGTAATCCCAAAGTTATTTTTATTTTTTTTCTTTTAGTTCACTAAAACAAGTAGTTTTCAAAGTCCTAATGCTGCACCGACACACTGAGCATTCATCTTTGAAGGAAAGACATTTAGCTTGGATAGAGAAGAAAGAAAGAATGAAAAGAAATGAGACCAAGCAGTGTAGTTCTGTCCCTGTGATGACAAGGACACTGTCTGGGAGGAACATTCATGTATCTTCATGAGTGTGTGTGTCTGTGTGTGAGAAAATTGTGTGTGTTATTATTGTAACGTCGTGCAGCCACTGAAGTCTATACAGCACAAGGTGCTGCAGCTGGAAGACTAATATTTGTTTGCCCTGAAATGGATACACAGACTAAACCAACTGTGTGTGTGTGTGTGTGTGTGTGTGTGTGTGTGTGTGTTTGTGAACTTCATTCCATCTGACCAGACTCAATATTTACGGCTGACCCACTCAAGAAGCTGATATTGTTTGTTTTATGTCTAAAGCTGAAGGCAATACATAACCAGGAGTGCAGGTAATAGCACCAACAAATCATTCCCATCCAACAGTTATGGGCAACTTCAGTTGCCAAGAAATTCAATCATCATTTATCTCGAAAGACATCCAAACTCCTTCTAAAACTGAAGTCTCCTATTTGTTTCAGCAGAGATGGAAATGGGTGAAGTTTAAGTGTTTTTCTTTCTTTATATACATGTTTTTTTATTATTAAAAACTCAAATGAAATCTAAACAATATATTTTGTATAATATTTTCTTAATTAGTCAAGTCAAATGACTGTAGAAAACATCTCTTAAAAGTGAAAGCACCACAGGTCTAGCGCCTCTGCTGGCTGGTTGCAGTATGACATCATGACATCATGACCTGCATCGTGCCCTTTCTGTTCAAAACATGGAGTAGCTGAGTTTAGTGGAATTCACATAAACTGTACTTTTACTGCTAAAGCATTTCTTACACTGGTATCCTGATGGAATAATCTGCTCTGCTTCTGTGCTGTAAACTCAATGAAGGTGGTCTGAGACATGCACTTGGTCTGGGAGAAGGAGGAAAGTCCACCAAATTCACAGTCGAGTTTGGCTCTGCATCTGGCTTTTACTGTGTAGTGTAGTTGCAAATTTTACAACATGGCGGATAGTTTTGGCTCCATTTCTGTAGAACTGAACCACAATGTTTCGATTTTCTACAGTCACTGGTCAAGACATTAGGAATGTAACTGATTATTAAGAAATACTGGAATGAGGGTTATAATACCTTTATATAATACCATATTACAGATACAGTACAAATGCAGATTTAAATAGAACAGATTTCAATAGAATTTATTTTACTAGATTTGAGTTTTTGGTTGGTAGGAAACAACTTGCAGTTTGCTTTTTTTTTTAAAAAAACAATTTCAGATGCATGACCTTCAGATTGACTTTGTTTACTCATTAAACTGTGCTCGCTTTTGTGCATCTGTGGCTGCATTTGAATAATTTACTGAAACCTCCTTTCCTGTCTGCTTAACTTGATTATGTCTGATCTTTTTTTCATGGTCTCAGTAAATATGCTGGCAGAACTGACAAACTAATGGAAAAACGGCAAAATCAGTATAGGACAAGATGTTTCAGCACATACTTGAAGTTCTCTACTGGCCAGCAGAATGTCATACAAACTACACTGAGAACAGAACAGAACATTTCTGCTAGAGTTTTTTTTTTTTTTTTTTACTGCTCTTCATTGTTCTTATATCTGATAATTACAAATATAGGCATGAAATCCTACTTAAATGACCCATGAACCAAACATAAATGTAAGGTTTTGACCATGCCCACTTCCTGTTCATATCTGAACACAGACAAACAGTTTTTAGTACTTAAAGATACAAATCATGGCTTTGTGTCACACCCATACACACCCCTTTTTGATATCTGAGGTCAGCTGATTTCATTTTGCACTGGGGCTATAATGCTAATGTAGCAAATAAGTAATAAAAAACCCCTGTGTTTTTAGTCACTGAGCCCTGGAAACATTAATCTCACTACTTATTTTTCTAATCGCTAAAACCAGCACCAACTGGGAAATACAAAAGAAAAATCTGATAGTTCTTTGTGTTTCTTTACTTATAAGTAGCCAATAACAGTAAACCTAATTTTACCTCAAGACATTTCTAGTTATACTTGAGTATAGAAGTTATAAATGACAGATGTTGAACTAGTCAGTATAAACAGCTGCCTCCTAATCAAATCTTCATGAAGACAAATATAGAGCTTAGAGAGCTGTTCCTGAATGGAAGGGCTCTGTAAGCTCTAATGGGGCTACAATTCTACATTAGCATTACAGCCCTGTAATCACATCAATGTAACACATTACTTTGTACCACCGTACCCCCTGACACTGTTATTCAGCAGCTACTATAAAGTATTCAGTAACTTCTATGAAGCTAATCTGCATGTTCTGTAGTCCTGAAAGAGAGGAACCGAAAACTGGGAATCCACTTACAGGCCCTTACAGTTTCAGTAGATAAATGGATTTCTCCAGTGTTTACTGATCAGACGTCCATGGGTCAGCGTCTGTGGTGTCTCCGGACATGCCTATTGCGTTTTTACTCTGGAGAAATCAAAAGCGCTGCCTGGCATCTGTCTTTCATATGGGTTTCTAGAATGCTGTTGGAGGAAAACCACAATGAAAACCAGATGGGCCAACTATCCTTTGAAAGTGTCTGTGTGTGTGTGGGAAAGACCTGACCTGAATCCTCTGCCACCAGACCTCTGCTGCTTTTTGTGTTTGTCTTCTTCCTCGTAGCCTGTTTTGTTTACCACCCCCTCACACAGACAGACGCACATACTCACATACACACACACTCACACATGGAGTTCTGACCCAAATACTATGTGCCTGTGTGTGTGTGTGTGTCTGGGTGTGTGTGCCTGTGTGTTTGTTTTTGTCCGTTTTCAGAACAAAATGTCTGACTTTATGGCAAAGAGCAGAGAAAGTAAAACAGGTTGAATCCACAAAGTCAGGACCACCAAAGTGGCTTTATAAAGGGCTTTAAAAAAGCTTCAGGGTTTCATTATTTAAAACTAAAGTAGCAAAACAATTTATGTGTGAAAACAGACAACACAAAGGTGCTGTTTAGCACATTATTTTTTGGAGAGTGCAGGTGACTACACATACCCACAGTTTACGGCCTGTTCAACAGCTGCCCAAAGGGCCATTTCAGTTTCACTCAGTTTCTGAGTGCTTCTTTAAAAAAAGCATTTCGTTGTGGATGTTTCTCAATGGATAAGACCACTGCCACATTATAACAAGCACATAGTCATTGTGGTAGGCTACTTTTGTAAAATAATGAATTATATCCTTTTTTTGGATTTTATTTAATCTTTATCCAGGTAAAATATGAAGGGTTATATATGCTTCTGTTCAGTTTTATATGCAAATATTTCTGGAAAAAATGATTCACAAAATGCCCAGTCACAAAATGTTCAGTGTTTTAGCACTTCTATTGGTTCACTCATGGCATTATTCAAAAAAAAGGGTGTTACAAGGTCTTGATCTGAGTGACAAGACACTGTCAAAAGTTTGGAATGAGTGTTTTTAATATATTCTTTTAAAAAGATTTGATTGCTGATAAATGAATAAAATGGTTCTGAAATGGTTGTTCTGTGCAGTTTAACAATAACAGTGCAGTAATCAGTTGTAAGCTACAAAGCTGTAAAACAAGGCTTTAAAAACTATGGATCATTTTAACATCCCTGAAAGTTAACATTTCGAAATGTACCATACACTCCACAAATACATACTAAAATGCTAAAACAGCCTGTTTTTAATTCATTTTTTTTGTGAAAGCCATATCCACCTATTGACCTAGAGCAGTCTAGCTCCAGCCATTCAGACGGAAGTTATAAGGTGTGTTTCAGAGCAGATTGCTTTTTCAAAGATCATTACTATGATATACATCAGTCTTGAGGGCACATTAACAATAACTAGTCTGTTCATTTCAAAATGGGCAAAATGAGGTATTAAATTGTAAAATGTCTAAAAATATAATTTATCTAGTGTTTAGTTTATAATATTGTGTAAAAACACCTGTATTAATATAACAAGTGATTCCAAATTTTTGAACGTGGGATCTATGTACCCAGCTATTTCCTGACACGTATAAAAACAAGTTTGTGTGTGTGTGTGTGGACTGGGGATGTAGTTTGTTTGGTTTGGCAGCTGGAGAGTTGAGCCTAACTCAGACCCCCAACTTGCAAGGCATCCGGGGATCAGAGAGGAAAAGTAAAAACCAACCGTGATGGAGAGAGAGAGGAAGAAAGAAAGAGAGAGGGAGAAAGAAAGTCAGTGAAAGAGAGTGTTTCCTGTTCAGACATTCCGCTCTCGGCCCCAGAGCTGTCATTCCGTTCAAATCAATAGTGGCCCACTGCCAGATGATATTCCTCCTTTTAAAGCCAATATTATGTTATTCGCTTCCTCTCCTGTCGAACAGATGACATTTAACGCTCTGTCATCCCTCTATCTCCCCCTCTCTCCTTCAAATCCCCTTTTCAGAGCAATGCTAAATCACACCACCAACTTCCACCACCGGTGGAATTCCAGTAGCTGTCAGCAGAATTCCTGGAGTGTGATCTGCACCATTTGCCTTTGACAGATGTGCCTTTCCGGGCCGTGAGGGGGTGTCAGCTTTGCCATGCACTCGCACTTGTGAAGCAAAGATCAATTGGCTAATCTAATTGGGAGTAGTAATTGCTGTCAATAGGGATGCAGGGGTGAGAGATGAACAATGTCTGTGATCCAGACACTGGTTTAAACTTGTTCTAACAGTTACATACTTGTATATGGTCTTTACTTGGAACATTCTTGCTAGTGTGGCCAGCTCTGCGATTCTGTCATCCAGTGCAATTATGTTAACTACTCTAAAGAAGTGACTCTGTCAGAGATTGAGATTCTAAAGCCTTACCCACAAGTGTCTGGATATTTCTGAACAAATCTGTCTGTCAATGTAAAAACTCAAGGACAGATGCTAGCAAGCTAGCCCAGAAAATAAAGTGAAAATTGGCCAGATTCCTAAAACTCCACAGTAATGGCATTAGGCCACAAAAAAAGAGTGCCATGTATATATAATATATAATTCATTGTAAAACAAATATAAGAATATATATTTTTTTAAATGCAGGGGTGTAACAGCTGCCTGCTACTTGTATTTGTACATAATCAACACAGTACAGGGGTCGCTTCGGGTGCATACAGTCGCACAGAGAATACCTGGTACACATTATTACAGTATTACATAACACATTCCACATGGAAACCTAAGCTGTAATCCATTGGATTTGCATGGTATTATGGGAACTTTAGTGGTTTAGGAGTATTGCTCTGGTAACTGTAGTCTTTATTCAATAACTAGCAGAGTCTGGCAGTGCATACTCTTCAGTGTTACAGATGCACAAAGATGGACGGAAAGATGGATGGAAAAGAGTTATAATCAATTATAGCCTGTTTATTAATGAGAGAGAGAGTTAGGAAAATGGCGATGTAAAAGTGAATTTTGCCTGTTGTCAGGACACAGTCTCACAAAAAAAGAATAAAATAACTTTTACAAACTGGAAGAAAAGTAAAACTACAATTGTATGAGTATGCAGCTTCTAAGCATGAGAATATTTGACAAGTTGCAACAGAGGTCTCAAGTGGCCTTGACACGTGCTATTGTGGCCTACTGGCTCACAAGTATGCAATCAGGAATGCTATTATTACCGAACAGTTCTTTTTGAAACCTCCCTCCTCTTAACCAGTTCGGTCAAAAAAAAATGAAGCCCTTTTTGTTGAACGATAATGGTTACTTGAACAAGGGTACAATCACTTGGAAGAGTTTGTAATGATGTGGTAAGCTGGAAAGACTTTAGCTTCACAGACAAAATGACTGCTTTCATATTCAGCTGTTTTGCATTGAATACCTAGCATGCCAAGTGACTGCTCACACAATGTGTATTTTACAGCATAGCTTGATTGATGGACATGTACTGTCATCTTCAGAGTAAAGGCTCTTCTACATCCTTATTTACTACAACTTACAGAAACATTCTTTTTTCTTATTGGAATGCACTGAGCAAAGAAAGACCATCCCATATTTATTTGGGTGGTGATTGATTTTTTTGGAGCAAAGGTGTTAGGTTTCTCAGAACACTCACAATATCCAATATCCTGAGTTACTTTGATTGAAACAGATGGACATGGTATTTTTGACAAGTTGCTCCAAGCTTTGTTCGTTTTCAAGTCAAGCTGATTAAAATGTTTGCATCAAAATGTTTGGAGATGTTGTAAAATTGGTTGGGCAGTCTGGAGGCCAGCAAGGGCAGACGGTATAATTTATGAATTCGTTTTACAAGCTTGAACAACTGTGGGTCTTAAAGTGGGATTCATGACATACTGCCAAGAAGTCTGATAAATTATTATATAAATTCGCCAGGCATTCACAAAGTTAATCCTTTTTAATATTTGTATTGCTATTGGAAATTCACACTCTTAAAGAAGGTGCCACAAAAGAACTATTTTGGATGTCCGAAGAGCCATTCAAGTCTTTTAGAGGTTTTAAGAGCCTTGACATAATGTGATTATTGTAGCCAAATTTTATCCACCTGTTTTTGAGGTTCAACTGTTAAATTATGCATTTTGCCTTAATAGCATGTCGTTAAAATTTGTTTAATTTGTAAAACTGGAACACATTTGATTGATGTCTTCATAAACAAGCAGGTAAGTCAACATTTATTGTGGCAGTTTTACAGGATATTTTGATGTTAAGACAGCTGCAGTTATGTAGTGATCTCCACATAGTTCCTTTTGTTGAAAGTAACGAAATGTTTTTACAGTAGAGGGTTCTCACCCTTTCCCTTTCACCTCACATTGCTATACAGAAATAATAATACAAAGAAATAATAATACAGAAATAATATACAGAAATAATAATACAAAGATATTCCCTTTAATGCTGTTTAAGTCCACAAACAGAACCGATTCTGGGCTCGTTTCGGGTAGGGGCTCATTATAGCTGGTTTGCTTTCACACAAAAAATCTATACAAATTGTGGATCAATTGTTCAATTTCAAACATCACTTGTCTGTGCACATTTTTGCTAAATTGTAGCCCTAGGCTCATCCATTTATTGCTTTTCATCATTTTCCATGAATGCAAATACTTAAGCAGTGAAGAACATTGCTTTCTAGAGTCATTGCATTTCACAGTGCAGAAACACTTGCAAACAAGCAGCCATTCTTTTAGGAGAAGGGTTTTAGCCATGCAAGCGATAAGTCGAAGCAGCCACGTGACAAAATAAATCAATCACACAACCCCACTCGTGGCACCGGTAGCGGATAGCTTCCACACGTGTAGCTGATCACACCCAGACCACTGATTTTAGAAGAACCAGAGATCAGTTCTCTGGACTTCTCCCAGGCTAAAAAAACAGCTTTCACACTTGACCAAACATACTGAACTCAGAGCAAGAGCTCCTGGATCCGGTAAAAAAATGCTAGTGTAGAAACGCCCTTAATTTCAACATTCTACATACATAAATGCTAATGTATTCTCATCTTTAGATATGTGCATAATAATATATGTTTATTCTTAACAAGGAACCAAAGTTTGAAATGATCAGGTGGACCTCCTTACAACCTACAAAGTAAAATGATTTTGCTTCTGTCTGATTGTACTGTAATTGTCATCGGTCCCAAGCTACAGTCGCTAACAAGGTCATAAGGTCTAGTCAAGCAGAATGAGGAATTACAATCTTCTGAATAAATGAATAGGTTTTGAATTGTTTAGCTGAGTTTACTGCTAGAATCCAAAGGCTTGGAGAAGAGCTTGTGCTCCGATTACTGATTGACTTGTGTGAGTTAGGCAAGCTAATAAGAATAAAGATGAAGCTTGGTCCAAAAAATCAGCAAACTGAGGATCTCTCCGAAGGAGTGGAACATACACTGGAAGAAAATTAAATAGGTTTATACTTCATGACCCAGGGGAAACTGGATGACATGTTGGATTAACAGTAACAGACCTATTTTATCTACTTGCCCTTACTGCAACATGTCTCAACCATTTTTTAACTTCCAGGCTAGATTTCCAGGAGGATAGCAAGAAGTTGGAACTTGGACAGCTGTAATTCCTTATCAAGTATATTCCTTATCTGTATAAACGTCAGGACTGTGTATTGGCAAGAACCTGGTGAAAGGATATGTATCACAATACGGGGTTATGGTTATATATTGCAAGGCCGTATTTGAGGATTTTTGACAATCACATTTTGTGTAAACTGTCAAATAATAAAACATCATATGCATAAAATCTGACTAAAAGAAAGGTTTTGTTTTTATGCAGTTTGAACAGTGGGATCTGAAGATACTGTAGAACACTGCTATCTAGCAGTTACTGACACAGTCCTTGTAAACAAACTGCTGGCAATAGTTTAGGACTCTCTGGAGCAGATAAACATGAACCTATTGGCACCTATTAATGAATAGACCTATTGCCTTATGTTAGTTATGGGCCAGAGTTATGAAGCAGTGGAACAGTGGAACTGGATGACATGTTGGGTTAACATTAACGGACCTATTTGATCTACTTGCCCTTACTGCAGCATGTCTCAACCATTTTTAAACTTCCAGGCTAGATTTCCAGGAGGATAGCAAGAAGTTGGAACTTGGACAGCTGTACCAAAAAGATGACAGAAAACATAATGTTGTTGTCTCTTAGTTTCTCTCTCATTGTAAATGGGTCACATCTGTGCTGTTCAAAACTAAGACAACAGAGAGTCAACTAGCTCCTATTCCAACCATCCAAGGGACATTAAAGATCCCCCAAACATCCTCACGCAACAACACATCTGTTCCAACTGTCTGGTGGACAGGTTTCAGCACAACAAACTGGAGTTAAGCAATTCGGGCTATGTGCTTGCTAAGTGTTAGCATTAATGTTATGCACTCTTTAAAACCACCAAGGTGCCGCAAAGGGCTCTTTGAAATATGTAAGTGTACCTGAAGAACCTTTTCTAAGACATATATTAAAAATGTAAGATTAAAACATATGTACAGGTTCTAAATCAATTTTGAGGTTTTGTTTTAGAAATCATTTTAACTTGGGGCTAGAGCTATGAAGCAGTGAAACAGTGTTCTTTGGAATGACAGTGCTCCATTCAATACTTTTGGGGGGAGCTGGGGAGCTGGGGTGGTGATCATCCAACATCCTGACCTTACTAATGTTTTGTTTAGTTTTTTTGTCGTTGAATGCAACCAAAACCTCACAGCAATGCAAAATCTAGTAGAAAGCCTTCCCTGGACAATATAGACTGTCATTTCAACAAAAGAAGAATAAACTCTTTTTTTTATATCTTTGATATCAGGAGAAACAATGAATGAACAGTACTCAGTGTATGTATGAAACTTTGATGTTTTTGGAATTTTTGTACAGGGATTCTAAAAAAATTAATTGTGAGGAATTGTAACTATTTTGATGAGAACATCCTTAGGTAAATTATTGAGCAATATTTCATAGCTACAAATCATAGAATGTACTGATTCACAAACATTAAAATGTCAACTAAAACCTGTATATAATAATTCTAAACAACAAGAAATTATCTGTACAAATGACTAGTTCTGATAGCTTTACAAACTTGGTCTTATTATGTTGGCTCTACCCTTTTAAAACTAATGTGTTATGTTTACATTCATTATTTATATTTGTAAAAAATGCCCTGTTGTCCTAATTACACATGTCTCAACACAGACTGTGCAGAAAACACCTCATGGTAAATATGTGACATTATTGATATTGCCTTCTGCCAAGTGATTCTGGGTAGGCCCCAAAGGTTGTGGAGCACTAAAATGTATTAGTTATATTTTTAAAAACAACAACATAATAACAACTATTATTACACTATTATAATAAATAATAACAATCATTTTAATGCTAATTAATGGACTGAAACTGTGACTAACAGTTTTCTATGACTAACCAACTGAATAACCACAACTCACTTTCAGCTAAATTTATCCTACATATAGAAACCCGAATTAGCAAATGCTGAAGAACATAAAATTAGCTTGTTTTTCTAGAACCATCATAAAAACATTCAAAGGGTGGTGGGGCATCTGGAAGCTTACACCTTAGATAGTGTGATTTTCTTAGTGATTTATCTTTTTGCATCTCTGTGATTAATAGACTGTATGACCTTATGTCTTGGGATAATGTATTTTCCTCTCCATTGTTTATGTGGCTTATTTGCATGAATAAAGGCCTTGGTCTGTTTGGTTGTGAAACAAATGTTGCATATTGTTAAATTAATTAACTAATTATCATCAGGAGGGTGTACAAATATGAAAAAAACATAATGTTTTTACATGAATTACTTAGTGAAAACTGAATTCCATTATTTGCAACATGTGTATGTCTTGCTTAACAGCTTATTCTCACAGATTAATTCCCCTAACAGTGCTACTGTGGTTAGCAATGAATGCAAACTAGGAACTACATGTTTATATATCGCTAATTAGAGCCATTACTTACAAGCATTCTCCTTTTGGGGTAATTTTAATGAGTGAAAATGTAAAAACTCTAAAATCATTTCAACAAAAAACACAATTGCTGCTACCACTGCTTTGACTATGTGTTGTACTTTTGTCCGTTTAGTATGCCATGCTCTGTCAGATACCACACAGGTATGTCTACATCAGCCACAACATTAAAACTGCCTACCTAATATTAAGAAAGTCCCCTTTGTGCCACCACAACAGATCTTCCCATTCGAAGCATTAACTCCACAAGGTGTCCTTTATGTTGTGAGCCTTACTACTTTTGGTAGGTTCTGACAACTACATACCAGAAGACCCTCAAAAGATCTGCTTGATGTTTGGGAGATGCACTGACCAAGTCTTCTAGCCATCACAATTTGTCCCTTGTCAAATTTGCCATATTTGAGATTACCTAACAACTCAATAGCAGATTTGCTATTGCAATTGCAATTTGCTAATCGGGTCCATCAAATCAGCTTCTATTAGTTGTCAGCTACATTAGCCATCAGTAGCTCCAGGACGAAACTAAAGGATCCAACTTTGATCACTACACCTGTCTTGACCGATGGTTCTGTATCTCAGCTTGTCCAGAAATGCATGTGTAAAGCTTGTCCTACAGGAATGGCTCAAAGCTCAAATTACATTTCCCAGAAGCAAGAAATATCACTTCGCACATAATGCTGCTATAAGAGGAAAAATGTCTTACCTAAGTGTAGTGTGAGATTGACAGAGTTGGGGTACTGTACTCCGTAGAACATGGACTGGCTTTGCCACCAGGTTGGCTCCTCGTCAGTGTGGAAGTCTGTCAGGTAGGTGGCGTTGTGGTTTGTTTCAGGGTCCGAAGCATCACAATGGCGACATGACCGTGTGGAACCAGTCTGCATACAGTAGTCCTCAGGTGGTGTACCACACACATTGGAAACCAACACAGTGCGATTAAAAGCCGCATTCTCAAATTTCGGCATGCAGCGGCTAGGTGTTCCTTCTTCGTCATAGCAAGAGTCCATTCCAGCAAAAGTGCAGGAGTTTGAGAGAAAGAAAAAGACAAAGAGGGAGAAGGAAATGGAAAGTGGGATAGAATACATGCTTTCAGCTAAACAGTGACTAAGCTAATTTATAAGAGACTCTTATGGACAGAGTGAGAAAGGTACAACCATACACAAGTACTTCCTCAAACATATGCAGTTAAATGGTAGAATACAAACAGCATAGTCCCATTTTCATTCACGCAATTGCTAGCTTAACCAATCAGCTACAATGCTACAGTCAGTGACAAGAACAGGTTAACTCCCTTACTTAATGACATGCAACACATAGAAATGAGCAGTTCCATCCACTTTTCAAACTAGAGTATCTCCTCACACTCACACAAATGCAGAAAGAAATAGGAAAAGTGCAAAATGTCCTAAATGCTTCTTTGTGTTCTCATGTGGAGTGCTCCTTCCTCATCTCTCTTTTTCCCCCGCAGACTTCAAACATGTGTTTTCCCTTGAAGAATTTGTCTGGGACAAACACACATGCACACACACACACACACACACACACACACATACACACACATATACACACTTGGAAGGGAAAGACCAGACCACGGAAGAGGCGGGTAAATAAGGGGGGAGTGGACTGAAAGGGAGGGCCTAGGGTAAAGATGAAAGGAGAGATGGAAGTATGGAGATAATTAAAAAGGTGAGGGGGTCACAGTGACAGACACCCCCTTTTGGGAAGGATTAGTACTGCAGTTGCACTGTGGTTCAAGCATATTCATAGTTTGGCAAACTTCATAGTGTCTGTATTTTATTATATAGTGCTATATCCATTCATTATGAGTAATTTCATATTTTTGCAATTAGAGTTGACACTGATTCAGTACGCAGTATTGGTATCAGGCTGATATCATGAGATATCAGTGTCATGCCTGGTCAGATAAACAATCAGATCTGGTTCTATAACAAATCTAGGCTGAAAATAACAGATCAAAGTATAGGACGTTGTGTGATAACAGCAATTATCACCCATATGCAATAACAAAAAAATACTGTTCCTTTCAATTTTTTGACCCTGCAAAACACTCAACTTGTTTTATTATTTAAAAAAAAAAAAAAAAAAAAACAGGTTAAAGTTATTTGTGGTGGACCTAAATGTAGGGAGGCTGGAGGCGCTACCAGGAGACAGGCCAGTACACCAGGAGACGTGGAGGAGGCCGTAGGAGGGCAACAACCCAGCAGCAGGACCGCTACCTCAATCTTTGTGCAAGGAGGAACAGGAGGAGCACTGCCAGAGCCCTGCAAATGACCTCCAGCAGGCCACAAATGTGCATTTGTCTGCACAAACGGTTAGAAACCGACTCCATGAGGATGGTGTGAGGGCCCAACGTCCACAGATGGGGGTTGTGCTCACAGCCCAACACCGTGCAGGACGCTTGGCATTTGCCAGAGAACACCTGGTCTGGCAAATCCGCCACTGGCGCCCTGTGCTCTTCACAGAGGAAAGCAGGTTCACACTAAGCACATGTGACAGACGTGATGGCGTCTGGAGACGCCGTGGAGAGCGATCTGCTGCCTGCAACATTCTTCAGCATGACCAGTTTGGCAGTGGGTCAGTAATGGTGTGGGGTGGCATTTCTTTGGAGGGCCGCACAGCCCTCCATGTGCTCGCCAGAGGTAGCCTGACTGCCATTAGGTACTGAGATGAGATCCTCAGACCCCTTGTGAGACCATATGTTGGTGTGGTTGGCTCTGGGTTCCTCCTAATGCAGGACAATGCTAGACCTCATGTGGCTGGAGTGTGTCAGCAGTTCCTGCAAGATGAAGGCATTGAAGCTATGGACTGGCCCGCCCGTTCCCAGACCTGAATCCGATTGAGCACGTCTGGGACATCATGTCTCGCTCCATCCACCAACGTCACGTTGCACCACAGACTGTCCAGAAGTTGGCAGATGCTTTAGTCCAGGTCTGGGAGGAGATCCCTCAAGAGACCATCCGCCACCTCATCAGGGGCATGCCCAGGCATTGTAGGGAGGTCATACAGGCACGTGGAGGCCACACACAATACTCAGCCTTATTTTGACTTGTTTTAGGGACATTACAAGTTGGATCAGCCTGTAGTGTGTTTTTGTGATGTCAGCACATTCAACTTTGTACAGAACAAAGTATTCAATGAGAATATTTCATTCATTCAGATCTAGGATGTGTTATTTGAGTGTTCCCTTTATTTTTTTGAGCAGTGTATAATGTACTGTATATATACCTCACTAATATATATGTATATTCTCTGTAACCCATGGCTTGCTCACTTTATTCTATAAAGTTGCGTTGTATCAATGGCAGTGGTAAAAAGCACTATAATGAAAAAATTGCTTCTGGACCCACACAGATCCTGCTACACATGGAAGGCAGGGACGGAGTCAACCCCCTGGGCAGCTGGGCAAGACCAACCTGGTGGCAGTGGGGAGTAAGAAGGGCAAAGACAAAACGAAAGTATCTGAAAGCAGCTAAGAAGGCAAAGGTAACATAGCATTTGAAGCCCCTAGCAGAATTTAGCATTTAATAATGAAGCATTTTATGTTAAGAATGAAATTCTTAATGATAGTCTGCTTCTCGTTGTTGTGTGTGTGACCACATACCCCTAGCCATGGCCTTAGGAGCCCTTTCACAGGGTTTGTAAATGTATCTTAGTGAGGTATGATGAATAAAATAAGGAGCTAGGGGAATCTAGGGCTTTTAAATCCATGTAAACACAGGAATGGTCGCGGCAGCGGCATAGCCACAATCTTTTCAGTTCTAAGCATAACCTAAAACTGGATATGAAGCTAAATTGTTTGAAGTGTTTAGTCTTAAAGTGGCAGGCTTCTCTGACTTCTAAAAAGCAGCAGTCTTTTCTGCTTATTACAGTCTATTGTCCTCCTGGACCTTAGTGAATTTGCTGACTTCTTATCAAAATTATGTCTACTGATAATGCTTTGTTTGATGGAGATTTCAATATTCACTTTGAGAAGATGCAGGACCCCCCTTAAATCAATCTTAGTTGCCTTGGGATTCATTTAAAATTTCACAGGTTCCAACTTATAGATGCAACTATAAACTAGAGCCAGTTCTGACCCTGGGTATTGAAACAGAGAATTTAGTCAGCATATCTCTGCCTGACTCCATCTCTGACCACTACCAAATCATGCAAACCAAGATATCCGCCTGCTGCCTCACTTTATGTATCATAACAACCTCAACAACTAGTATATTTATTAATAGCGTTCCAGATTTAACCATCGCCTGCCCATCCATAATCCTATAGATCTTAAGCATGGACCAGATGATCTGCTGTCTGTGGTCCACTTGTCAATCTTGACAAAATTCTGCAAATTAAGATCAAGCTAATTAGGGTGAAAAAGCTAGCACCTTGGTATAATGACCATACGCATACAGATAACTCGTAGCTATGAATGTCAGTGGCAAAATTAGAATCTCTACGGCTTGAATGGCTTCATAGTCAAAAGACCAAAAAGTCTTAATTATAGCCAAATCATCATATATCGTATCACTAATAGACAATAACAAAAACAACCCAAGATTGCAGTTAATGTTGATGAATGGTGCACCAGCTTTAATGCACACTTGGGGTATTGGCCATAGTTAACCCTTTCCAAATATGGAATCCAAATGCAAACATTGCTGTAGATTTAGATTGTACTAAAAGGCGTGCTTGGCTCCACAACATTACACACATACATACACACACATATAATGAAAGAATCAGTCTATGTGAAGACAGCTGCAGAATGTAAACAGTGTTTATTGTGCAAACAGCATAATATCAAAAACATCTGTGAAGGTTAAAAGTGACATATTTACTACAAATGCACATATTTAACAACTGAAGTTTAGTTGAAAAGTTTGAAATAATTCAGTCTTTAAAATAGCTTTAAAATCTTTTGAAGGTTTATGAACACTGTTTATGAACTAAAAGACAGAGAGAGATGTGAGCAGAAAAAAGAGAGTTGTTAGAATAGCTCTGTTGACGTATGGTATCATGATCTCTATTCACCTCTCCTCTAATTTGTAATCGCCAAAAGTAGCAGTGGGTTTATTTTAAATCAAGCTCAAAAACAGCCTCGTAGTCACAGCGTGCACTCAGGTGCTAGCCTACTCTTGCTAGCAGCACATTAGTGCTACAGTTAGCAGCACATTAGTGCTACAGTTAGCAGCACATTAGTGCTACAATTTAGTGCTCAAACTGACTGAGAGCCACGTGAGATTATACAATGATAAAATATCTTCGGCGATTTTTGTTGTAAACCACAGTATTATGGTATGTAAGAAACATGGGCCGTTAGACGAATTTCAAACAGTATGTACTGTGTACCATCATACCACCCAGCACTAGCATGAACCTTCAAACCAAACAACACAATGTATTATGGGTATTTATTGTCCATTTACTGTACATAGTTAATATAATAGTACAATAGTACAATTTAAAGTTATGATGCATTATGTTCCATTGCACTGAAAATTTGGCACTACCTTGGACCTACTCGGACACTATATAGTAAATAGGGCACAGTTTCAGACACAGCGTGAATGTTTTTGACTAACCAATAGAAAACCAGAGTTGTGAAGGACTGTCTAAAAGTGGGTGTGATGATGTAAAACGTAACCTAAAACCTAACATGAGGAAAATACAGTGCCCAGCATACTGGACGCTTGGAACAAGGAGGATACAGGAGAGAAAAATAAACAGTGTGAGAGACAGTGGCACATGGTGAAAGACTTTTGGATGTCACCTTAAGCAATGGATAGGCCCAATAAACTACATGATGCAGAAAGAGCTCATATGAAAATGAGATTTTGTTTAAACTCTCATTATCCTATGATGTTTATGACAAAATAAAAATTAAGAGGCTGTTATTATGTTTAGCCTTGCTGCTGATTGTTACAGTATAGTGTATTCCAGTTCATGACATGTTTAT
Organism: Salminus brasiliensis; assembly: GCF_030463535.1. Classification (NCBI taxonomy): domain Eukaryota; kingdom Metazoa; phylum Chordata; class Actinopteri; order Characiformes; family Bryconidae; genus Salminus; species Salminus brasiliensis. The sequence goes on from NC_132878.1 coordinate 19,116,844, forward strand.
CTGTAATAATTTGTTGCCACTTGAGTTGCCTGTAAACCAAAGCTATAATTACAAATGACACAGAAAGAGAATTGTTGGGGAAGATTTTCTAAGTGTCTTCTCTTTCCAATCTAACACCTTTTAAATTTTCATATTCTGTAAGCCTTGATGAGGTTCTGACATCCAAACACCACCTCACTCCACCAGTCCTATCTCACCTCTGTGCTATCTTAGTCCTACCTCCCAGGGACTTCTTGGAGTTCACTCCACTTCTTCATACAGTTTTAAAACATACAGCAAACCTTTGTTGTAGGTGGTAAACACACTTTCAGCAACTAATTCAGCAGTAGGCCAAGTGAATAAAAAACAAACAAACATGGTGCTCTTTTTTTCATTAGTGATTCAGTAGAGCTTTTAAATAAATCTGCGTGGTTCACATATAAAATATTTGTAGAAGCCTGTTCATCTAAAATCAAGAGTATCATAATTTTTTTCCTCTTCTTGCTGCAGTAACTATCTATACTCTTCTGGGAAGGCCTCACACTAGAGGCCAGAATGCTGAAGTGAGAACTGAATTGCATTCAGCCAAAAGATCATTACTAAGGTCAGGTACTGATTTCGGATGGGATGATTGGTTCTGGTTCACAAACACCACTCCAACTTATTCCAAGTTCCACTGCTCTGCAATTCAATGATGGGGGCTTTACAACCCTCTAGCATTGGACATTGTGACCTTAGGCTCAAGTGTGTCTGCTCCTTAGCATTACATTTGTTGGCAGTCCTTTTTTTAAATAAGCTTGATTCACTGATTAGTCTTACAACTTCTGTCTGCATGACTCTATGACAATGTTCTGTGTCGTGATCAAGTGGTAGGTTTACCTGAAATTAATCATGACTGTTTGGATTGCTCATAACCCCAAGCTACAATTACAATCAGAAAATAGATTCATCAGAAAATTCATATTTACTGCCACTGACACAAATAATGCTAGGCAATTTTGTTGAAAGCAAAAAGCAGATATGTTCAAGGGTCACTTTTGTTTTTAATACTGTCATTTTTGTATTGTTTGCACTTGAGCTCAAGTAATAGGCTTGAAGACATTTGGCAACAATCTCTAATTTTTAAGGCTGGAACAAGTACCCATCTGAAGGAGCTGGCAGAGGAGAATCCTGTATACTTTGGCCCTGAAAGTCAATTAAGTTAAAGAGGTTGTCAGCAATTTTGGAGAAATTGTGTTGATATTTCAACTCAACAGCAAAAAAAGTACATCCTTGCCTTTGGTGCTAAAAAAAAAAAAGAAATAAAATAAAAAAAAGAAAAGAAAAAAGAAGAGGCACATTGCCTTTGACAAGGCAAACAACATACAAGCCTTCAAATCCAGCATCCACAAAACACTGCATTTTTTTTAAAAAGGTCAAATTTATCTTGCTTAAGTTGTTTCTAAAAAACATTGTGTATTGAATTGACATTACTTCCTATACCTTTAATTTAGCAAGAGTTGCCTCTCCAATTTGCCAAAAAGGTTATATAATTAAAGTGTTATCTTGCTCCCAACTCCCATATTTTGGGACATAAGTTAATATTTAGGGATCTATTATCTATTAGTATGCATAAGTATTGTACATTTTAGGGGTTTTGTTACACTTTCAGTTTTATTTTGCTATAAAAAAGGCCATCATTGAGGGCAGTCTTAGTATGGTTCGTTTGTGGTTCTCATTGGGCTCTGAGTAATTTTTGCTGTGTAGAAGGACACAGTAGTTTTTTACTTAAAAAAACAGGCCCTCAGCATTTGCTTCTAAATCATTTTACTGGACATAAGCTGTTCAGGCAAGAGAGGACTGTTAATGAGGCCCTAGTTACTATTACCTAAACCAGATTTGCTAATATCTATCCCACTAGATCTCAATTATTATTATTATTATTATTATTATTATTATTATGAGCAAATTAGAAATTTAGAATGAAGTTTATGTAAAAATGTCTGTTTAGGTGCATACAAAGTGCAGAAAGCAAACAGGCCAAGCGTTTTACCCTTTGCTGAAGTGAATAGAAGCTTTAGGACCTTCAGGGTCAGTCTCTGATAAAAACGCAGTAACACAATGACTATGTGCAGTGCATGCTAGCATGCTAATGACCGTTTTCTATTGCCATTAAGTAGATGTAAAGTGACACAGGCACAGTGCACTAAATGAACTGCTAATGTGTAAAACAATGAATGACAGCTAGTTAAGTCCATTAATTATGTGATCTCACCTGACTAACATTATTCCACTAGCCCTTAGGTATTATTAGCACGATTAGCACAGTACGTGAGAGAGCAAAAAGCACTTTACTCTTCAAAACAGCAGTTGCTGAAGTGAAGTGTAAGTAAAGTGAGGCTTTTGGGCATGCTAGCATGCTAATTAATTTCCCACTTTTAGCTCATTTAAAGTGACTTACAATTATAGGAACCAAAATAACTTTGCTAACGCGGCTAACAATGAATGAATCTCATTCCACAGTTCCACTAATTCTCATTTATTTTTAATATTAAGGGGCACTAGGGGTGGACAGCTATCCATTGTGAGCTAGTTAGCAAATGCTAGTCATCTGAGCTAATACTTAGAGAGGCCATGTATTAATTTATTCATGGCATTAAGCAAACACCCTAATCCGGAATAATTTAAAAAGTATTTTTGTGCGACTATCCCTAGCTTGACTACCATTAATGCCCTTGAGCTAAGATACTGCCATATACAAGAGTCAGTGTTAATATCTAGACTAAAGACTTGCAATATTTTATCATAATTGTGAACTCTAACCAACTGCACATTTCAAGCACTCTTGAATGGAAGTCTTTAGACTCCCTTGGGAAATTCATTCCACCATTTCAGTGTCAAGACAAAGGAATGGCTAGATGCTTGTCTTCCTAGTAACTTTTCAAGAATGTGCTGACTTAATGTACCACCAAAGACACTGTCTGAGAATAAGGGCTAATTGGTTCGGCCTGAGTTGAACCTGGGGTGGGCTTGTGGGACATAAGTCCAACATGTCCACTGACTCTAGCACCACCCCTAATTAGCACCATTAGCTTCTTGGGGCACAATTTTAGTTTAATTGCATATAAAAAGGAGGATCATTCAGCAATGCCAGAGAGCATATATCTAGATAGAGTTCTATACCCTTCAGAACAGTAGTTGCTGAAGTGAAGTGTAAGTGAAGTGATGTTTCCATGATGGGTTGCACCCTGCAGTGTGGAATGCTTTTTGTAGGTAGGTTAGGCTGACTTTTGGCAGTCCAGCAGAATGCTGCCATTAGACAGCTCCTCAGCCTAGGAGCTGCTGGAGAAATGCCTCTTCATCGTTATCAAGACAAATGAGCCGGCATCTCGCTGGGGGATCCGCTAAACATTTGCTGCAGCTGAGAGGAAGGAAAGAGGACTTAGCTCATGCTGAAAGTGATAGACAATTTGCGAGCTTCCTTTTTTGCTCTTTCTGTCAGGCTATGTCTTTCCCCAACACAAATACACACACAAAAAGAAGACAGCAAGTTGTAAGAAAAGTTCAATTATGTGTATGTTAATAATGACTACACACACATTTTGGAGTTTTGAAGGCTTGGCTAGATTGGTTATCTTACACAACATGCTAAAATCTTAATGGCCACCATTTGCAAAGAAATTACATATGAAATTCTACCCCTCCCTCCCAAAACAAAATAGAAAAAAAAGAAAAAATACTGTCCACTGATTACAAATAAAGCAAAACTTGAACTGTGTACTATATTAAAATTAGTCTTGAGTTATGTTATGATTTTGGACTGTTTTAACATTACTATGTAATTACATGTACATTTTAATGAAATTCACATGTTTGACTGTACGAAATACTGTGATAAGGACCCAGCCAGTGACATGTTAGATGGTCATATTAGTGTCAGCATGTTGTTGACAAGTTGTTTAGTCATATAATGATTATTAAGTTGGTTATTAAGTTGGTTATCTGATGTATTTCAGGTTTTTCCTGTGTATCTTGTCAATTTAGTAATAGCAACACACTGTAACAAACTGTGTAGTTTGGTGATCTACTATACTTGAAAGCAGATTTGGCTGTACACCAAGTCTAACTACCACTATTTACACATGGCTCTGCCTCTGCCCTAGCCTCACCTAGTCATTACTTTTCCCACCTGTGCCTCTTTTGTGGCCCTGCCTTCTCGTTATCTGCCCCAGGTATACCATGTCAGTGTCATATATATATATGTATGTATGTATGTATGTATGTATGTGTGTGTGTGTGTGTGTGTGTGTGTGTGTGTGTGTTTGTGTGTGTGTGATTGTGTGTGTGGGTGTGTGTGTGTGTGTTTCTGGCTGGTTGTTGTGTGTGAGTATCTTATGTATCTCATCTTTTAATAAAACCATGTCCCTGTACCTATGTCCACCTCATCCCTGCATGCCTCCCAAATGTGACAGTAAAATATGACACTTCTATCATAGATATCTAGAAATATCCTGTATATCTCTGTATAGGCTGCCATTTATTCTGTGTATAAGATGAAGAATGAGGGGTTTAATATGCAGCACCTCAGTTGGAAACGTAAAGTAATCTTTACTGGCTATCAAACACTATTTCCATGTCAGAAATTCAGTGTTTCAGACATTTTTCTTTTATATTTTACTTCCTTGCATATGTTTTAAAATATGACACTGTTGGAAAGAACGGTGCAACTGTCCATACCTTTTCCATTTCTCTCTCTCTCTCTCTCTCTCTCTCTCTCTCTCTCTTTCTCTCTCTCTTTCTTTCTTTCTCAATTATCTGGTGGCTGATGAAGTTGAAGAGGGAGGTAGAGGGACAGTCATTACCAGGCATAAATGCCTTCATTAAAATCTTCCTCTTCCTCTCTTTCAGCTCCCATTTTCATCCCTCGCTCACAGATTTACACTGCAATTTGCACGTTTTTAATTTAGCTGGCCAATAATTGAGCGCGCATGGATAAACTGGTCAGAATAATCATGGTCAGAATAATCAGCGTATGTGTATGGTGTGTGTGTGTGTGTGTGTGTGTGTGTGTGTGAGAGAGGGAGAGAGAGAAAAAGAAAGAGGCAATATGAAGACCAATTGAGATCAAAACCAATTTAGCTAGCCTCAGATCAAGGCCAAACTGAAAGGCATTTTAAAGCAGGCCAAACAACACCAGTGGTAACTGACTGTATGACGACGTTATTAGACGGTATTAAGATAAAGAGACAGTCTAAGCTGAAGGCTTAGATAAAGACTGACTCAAAGATAAAGACTGGAATAACGACTAGGACAAATACCCGGATAAAAACTAAGATGAAAACTGAGTTAAAGACTAGGATAAATACTGAGATGAAGACTAAGGTAAAGTCTGAGAGAAAATAAAGCTATAATAAAGCTAAAATAAAGACAAATACTGATATAGAAACTAAGTTACTTAGTTTTAACTAAGTTAAGAAGACTGAGATAAAGACTAAGACAAACATAGAGGAACTGACTAAAATAAAGACTGACATAAAGACAAATATAGACAGATAAAGACTAACCAAAACAGACTAGACCAACTAGACCAACATAGAGACTAAAATAAAGACTAAGATTAAGACTACGCTAATGACTTGAAAAAACTCAAATAAAGATGAGGACAAACTGAGATACTGATGTAAAGACTACGATAAAACCTAAGACTTAGAGTTAACTAATGGAAGTTGTAGTTATCACTGCCGACCATGCAGTGATTTTGTTGTATTAGTTAGATTAGTTAGATTTTTGTCAAAAATGTTGGAATTTTTTGTTTATTTTTAGTCACATTATTGATACATTTAGTTTACCCAATGCCACAACACACAGGCTATACGTGTAGACAGGCTTCAAGTTCAATGTTTTACTAAGTCATGAAGTTAAAGATGGATCTCTGCTTCTAATTTAAATGTAATCGTAAATTATGCAAGAGGCTGTGCACCTAAGTAGGGACACCTAAACTTAACCACTACACCATTTAATAAATGAAAGTGGTACAAATATTATAACAGGAACCTGGCAAATAAAGCGCCAACTCCAACTAGTAACAGGTGCTACTATGGACAGCACCATGTCTGTGATTAGATCATTTAGAGTAAAGTAGCAGTGTAATAAAGTAGTCATGATAATGATGTTATGTTATGTCACAGTTTTGTTATCAGTTATAAGTCGAACCTCAAATTGTTTTAAGATCAATGTGCATCTTTTTTTATTCATTTTGCTGCCATTTAGGTTGATGAAAATTTAAAACCTGTCGACAAGCATCTTGTCATTATTTCAAGCATTTTCAAGATGGATTTTTGAAACTAGAATTTACTTGTAAACTGAAACTATGTTCTTCAGCTTGGCAAAGTCGTTGCTTTTCATGTTTGTGTAAGTATGTAGCTACATATGTAAACATTCCTCTTATGTTAGTGCAGTGCGTAAACATGAAGGTGCTGGTGGAACGCACTACTTGAAACCGTTTGAAGATCTCTGAGGATGCACAGAACCTCTCTCTCTCTCTCTTTCTCTCTCTCTCGCTCTTGCTCTATCTCTCTGGCTAAAGAGGTGCATGTAAGGCTAATTCGTTTTAATGGTGGTCATTTCCTCCGGAGATGGATGGCAAAAGTAAACACAAGCGTTTTAAAATTTCAATCTTCATCTTATTAAAAGGAAATGAGCCAAAAGCACTCTGGCCTGATGCCCAAAAACACACATACACACTCATACATATACACACACGCGCAGAGATGCTGCATGGCTAATGAAGCCTGTGATATATGGATAAGATTTTCTGTCCATTTGAAATTCATAAGGGAGGACCAAGACAATTCAGTGTGTATATATGTGTGTGTGTGTGTGTGTGTGTGTGTAGAGGGTATTAATCGTGAGAGCAGGCTGTCACACACTGGAGAGGGAGGTTCAAACAAGGCCAGTGAGGTTTCTGACAAATGAGATGTCCAGAGATATAGAGAGGGATGAGGTGAGGAGGCGAGAAAGAGGAAGACAATTAGGAGAAGGAATAGAGGAAGGCGGGGTGAATACTGAAACAGAGAAAGAGGAGTTAGATGGTGACAGGGGACAAAGGATGCTTGGGAGATGAAGAAACAGAGGATTTTGAGGAAAAAAAGGACAGCAGAAGGCAGAGAAGTATCAAGTCTGTCTTAAAGCCACAGGGGGATTACAGTACAATGCAGTGATTTTATTGTGTGTTATTAGACTGACTTTGTTAATTAAGCCTTAAGTAGCAAGGTGACTATAACCAGTGCCTTACATTGTGTAAAAAGGGCAGTTCCACAGGTCTGCATAATTCAATATTTGTGATGTAAACAAAGACACACAGGTGCATATTTATTCTGTATCATAACAATAGAATATAAAATAATATTCTGAACTTTTATACAACACTGTACATATTTATCTATTTGTCTAATGACTATTTGAAATGCAATAAAAATTAACATAGCAACATCCTAGCAACCACCATGCATTAGTTTTTACATTATTTTATAATAATAATAATAATAATAATAATAATGGCAAAATGAAACTCCTAACTACTGTGTAAGACCTAAAAAAGCCCTAATCAGATACCTGCCTCATCAGATCCTGAGCAAGAAGAGAGAAGTAAGCTCCACTCTCACTTCAGATCTGAAAAAAGTCCACATCCTTCCACTTTGAAAAGAGAACTCAACACTGTGGGTCTGAAAGGATGTGGAGCTGATTAAGAAGTTCTTACTGAGAAAGGGACAAACTGAGAAATCCACCCAGATAAAATAGAAGAAAACTGACCACAAGGCTGCTGTTGGCTGGATATTTTGTTTGGTGGACTGTCCTCAACCCAACACTAGAACTGAGTGGTGTACAAACTCCAGCGACACTGTTATGCCTGACACACTCTTACCAGCACAACAAATATTATCATCCCACTACCATGCCACCGTCACTGCAGTGCTGAGAATGATCCGTGAATGATCCACCACCCTAATAAGATCTGAACAGTGGAGGTCCTGTGGTGGTCTCTATTCACTGGTGGAGATAGTAGAGGGACTGATGATCTGTTCAGCAGCAGAAGGGCTACAGTCAGTAACTATAAACATACTTGAGTGGTAGGGTAGCTGAAATGGGATTTAGAATAAATTGGCAACATAGAGTATACGCTAGTTCACTCTTATTCCATATGTAACACACCTCACTAACTAACCTTTTTGCTACATTAAACTTTGTGGGTTGCCATAAAAACCTGAAGGTTTCAACTTTGAGCTGTAATTTGATCACAATATGACCACGTCTCTGCTGTTCAATGGCCTGTTTATAGCCTTAGGTCAATAGGAAAATGAAAGCCCACTGAAATGATCCTTGGCCGTGAGATGGATGCAACCCTTTGTGATTTTAATTGGCTGTCTCGGATGTACACTCAGACACACACACACACACACACACACCTCCTTTTGCTCTTTTCCTGTGCTGCTGGCTCTATGGTGGGAGTGTACTTCTTCTCACAGAAAATATTTAAAAACTTTTAAAGTCAATGCAAAGTTTAGAGTGTGCTAAAAAACACATGGCTGGGGTTAATGATAAGTATACAAACTTTGTAACCTATGCTTATTAGCCATTTATCCAGGCACATATAGCATATACAGTGCTGTGCAAAAGTCATAGAAAAAAAGTTGCATTTCCAGTCATAAGTACAGTAGGTTTTCATTTTCCCAGATATATCTCTGTGGAAACTGGATGTAAGATGATCCACTTGCATAAGGAATTTCTGAAAATCCACAAGTTCTTCTGTTATGACAAATGAGTAATGACTTGCAAGAGGGTTTAATAAACAGGCTCATGTGACACAGTCCAGGTCAAAAACCTGGTAATGGGTGCAATGCATGGCAGACTGGCCAAACAGTCTAAATTATAGGCAACATGTTCAAATACCAGGAAATACTACAAATACAAAGAACATGAGTGGATGACTTTGAATCTAGTAGGTAAACAGAGACTTCGCAAAATTAGAAGTTAGAGACATATCATAAGAGTTGATGAGAACCAGGTAAGTAATGCATAGCCAAGTAATCAATAGGCTAGCAACAATGAGAGTTAGCCAGCAACGGGGGTCTGACAGGACCCTCCCTCCAGGGATGAACCCATCCGCCTCACAATGGCAAAAGATAAAGGATGGCCCCAAGGAAGTGGTGCAGGTCAATCAAGGTGGTGTAAATGGACATCCTGGCTCAGTTCCAGATCCTGGACATCCCCTGCGGCTACCCACCAGGACCAGTACTGCTGTTCCAGACCATTCCCCTCCCAGTCCACCAGGTATTTGAGTCAGCTCCCTCTACACTGGGTCCAACCGAGAGTGAAGAGCAAAGGCCAGTGAACCATCAACCTCAAAGGGAGGGGAAGGGCACTCCATCTTTCCTTCCGGAAGATAGTAATTAGAGCCAAGTCATTCCACCCACTGGCTGCTGCAATAGTATGAAACTCTTGTGCAGAATCTGCTGCAGTTCTAACACCCTGTCTCACAGTCAAAAGTCTCACACCATGCTCCTTGTCATCTACAGGGTGGTCAAACACCGCTTTAAAGAGAGAAATAAATGGATCTTCTCTCACACAGCAGTAGCCCATTCCAGAGCCTTGAAAAGAAAGAAACGAAATGATCATAGTGATATTCATGTGATCATTGGTGGAAACAATGTAATAATAGGCAAAACTGAGAGAACGCTGCAGCAGAAACCCTTCGCACTTGGATGAAGTTCTTGGCTAGAGCGAGTTTACCTCCAGCCGGGCATTGAATGAGGTGGAATGCTTTAAGCTGTTGGGCAAGGAGCTTGAAGATTGCTTCTTTCTGGTGACTGATTTAAGGAGGTGGTGATATTCTGCACCATCCGTCGTAACTTTGCCATGGCTTGAACCCACTTCCTTCAGCTTCTAATGATCCTCACCTAGTATTTGACCTTGTTCTGACTTCTCATGGTTGTCCAGGATCTGGAGCTCAAGGAATCTCCCCTGTTGCATTCAGTAGCAGCAAAGTGTTTCATTATGAAAAGGAGATTGGATGCACTCGGAAGAAGGTTCAGTAAACAAGCTCAAGTGAGACAGTACTGATCAAGCTGATCAAGAAGTATTAACTGAAAAAAAAGACAGAACACAAAGAAGAACTTTCACAAATCCAACTCCTGAAACTGCTGGTGTTCTCAGGACAATGGACTGATCTTAATATTGTTTAAAGCGGTTGGGATTACTTTGGTCATTAAAGCAGTGCTCCAGTTTCTAAGGCTTTGACAGCTCCTGTGTCATTCAAGATTCCAGCATCTATAATAGAAACCATAAAATTAATCACAGGTTCTTCACCTTATTGCTTCATGCATACTTTCCAGAGTTTGTTTCTTCCATCTGTGTGTTAGAATATCTGGTCATTTCATATCAAATGGTTTATGGTGATGTCATATTTAAAGTGAAGGCAGTCTGAGGTAGACTACTGCTGTGGACACTGATCATACAGTAGCTAGCTATGCTAACCCAATATTCCTACAGGCCAGTTAATATTATGTAGAGCTATTTAACATCAGGTAAGATGTTATCCGAGAAGGTAACCTAAGAGTCTTGCACCTGAGCTTCATACACAGCACACAACATTCAAATGTAGAAGACATACTCAGTTGAAACAGTTATATTACTATATGTCACACAACAGTTTGCACTGTGTGTAGGACTACAGACATATGAGCATGGGGTTAACCCAGAATTTCAGTGCCTTAAACTCTCTGAAGGAAAAAAAAGAAACTAAAATGTCATATAGATTTTTATTTTGGTGGAAGAGTATAAATCCAGTAGTCACTCCCATCTCTGTCAGTTATACTCCTCCTGTGCGGATCAGTCATAAATATTACAGATATTCTGTGGTAAAATTACACTGACCCAAGGAAAACTATTTCTGTCTGAATAGTGCTTAAGACTGAACTTTGAGGGGGGAAAACTCCCTGCTTCTGACTTCTGCAGAATAACTATAAGCTAGAAACCTGAACCAAGTTGTTATAAAGGTAAAGGGTGAACAGACTACATACTGTAACATATGATGTATATGTAATAGTTGTTGAGGTTTCGGTGTCATTTTCTTTTAAATGTTTCTTGTAAGGTTTTTCCTGACAATGAAAAAACAAATATTTTGGACTTAATGGCTGTTCTGACTATAAATTAATCAACAGCAGTCTCTGCATTTTGCACTGTACTGTCGGTGCACCTTTTAGGTTCACAGTAACTCACTGTTTCAGTTGCTGCCTAATTTCTCAGCCCCCCTTCACCCCATCCATCAGTGAAAAGGGAACACCAAAAGACCACTGCTGTCCAGATATTGTAAACTCAGTGGTTTAAATATCCCAGCAACGCTGCTATGTCTGATACCCTGCTGGGCTGAGAAAAAATCCACCAACCAAAACATATTGCCAGCAGCGATGAACTGACTGCTAATGAAGGGTTGTAAGATGACTGACACAAACTGTGCTGGAAGATAAGCTAAAGTCTCCACAGCCTCTTACCGCACATCTGCAAAGTGGACCAACAAGGGGGGAGTTTCAAAGTCACTGAAGTCATAGAAGAACCATTTTTAGTCCTATAAAGAAACTTGGTGAAAAACCTTAACATTGAGTTATTTAAGTCTTTAAAATGTTCCTTATACATGGTTCCTTACAAAAATGGTTCTTTATGAAACGAACATTAGGCACATTTATTTTTAGGAGTGTAGGGGGCTGATGAACTGTGCAGCAGTGGTTAGACTACAGTTAGTAATTGCAAATGTACACAGTGCACCTAATGCATTTTAATGCCACACTGACTTGTAATATGGAAAATAGTGTCCATTTCATTCCTGCTAACTGCACTATGTAACTTTGGTCCAGCAGGCAGGACATCCCTCCCAAGAACTACGTAATGCTAAGCAACCCAAGTCACGTTTGCAGTTCGCATGCTTCTTTTGTTTTCAGTGATGGTTCTGTATTGTCCAGAAATGCTTGTGTAATGCATGTCTTTAAGGGGTGGCTCAAATCATGAAATACCTGGGATCAAAAGCAGAAAAAACTATTCTCACAATGCTGCTTTAAATAAACTCTGTGTTAAGTTTAGTTGCACATAACTGGGTACACCTGGATTTTCATTCAGAAAAAGAAATCTACCTCTATTTTATTCTACTGTCACAGTCGACGGCAAGAGCTGGAAATATTTAACTCCTGGTGGAATGTTCTGCTGGCCATGATGGTAGGCTGCCATTGCAGCTGAAGGTGTCAAAATTTTCCATATCTGACAATTGTATGAACACAGTATGGAATATGTATTATAATGTTAAGACAGTATTATGATGATTTAATTATTTTTATGTCACTAAGTGAATGGTTTATATTTTAAAAGGGCCTGCCATAAAAACATAGGTTTTATTAAGTTCTACATTTGTAGTAGTCTAAAAAATGATTAACTTCTGCGTGCAATATTTAAATTTATGCCATGCATACAGCTTAACAACTAAAATTTCATTTTACAGGCCCTTTCGAAAGAATCTATCAAAAAAAGACGGCAAATCTTAGCCTTGTCTTAAGTGGAATTCGTACATATGTGAGTAAAATATAATTTCATGTTTCCTACATTATGTACAAAATATAGTTCAGCCATCATACATGCATAACTAACATGTATATTTGCAAATAAATTATGCAATCTATACACGCAGAAATCAAACAATTTGAACAGCCACAATTCCTGTTGAAAATTCCAGCTCAAGACCAGCTTTTGCTATGACGGTCAAGCTGGTTAAAAAACTGGTCATCTTGGCAAAAACATACCCTATGCTGATCAAAAGCTAAGCTGGTCAACCGGCTTAACCATCTTGATCACTTTGAGCTGGCAGGCTGTTTTTTTCTGCAGGGATTAAGCAACCAGTATAATCTTATTACCTAAACCTTAACCTAACCTTAACTAAAGTTTAGACTAAAGTTTAGCCCTACCAAATCCTATTAAAATGTAACATTCCTACCTTTTCTGCAGAGGTTTCTGTTCATTAATGCCTTTCGTATAAGCTACCCAAAATGGAGAAAGGCACAATCCTGTGTCACCGCTGCAGTGCCTCTGTTTTCTCAATTGTCATGGCGTGTATGGCCAGACCAAGAGGGATGAACACTCGCAGAGATGAATACAAAGCAAGCCGTTTTATTAACGAAAACAAGCAACTCAAGGGGTGTGAAAAATGTGAGGGTTGAAGCTCCTTAAGTACCCCCAGTCCCAGGTGGAACACATGAACAATGAATCAACACAAATGAACATGAATCAAACGATTCAAATGGAACATGATACCGAGTGCCTGACATAAATTATTTTTCTAGGACACAACTGACTGGTTTGTGTGTATTTGGCAATCAGCGCCACCCGTGGACAGGAACTCCTTGTAAATCATAAAATATGTGCAAATTTCCCTGTGCAAATGTTCTGGGGGTGCACTTTAGTGGTATATGCACAAATAGTGTAAGATCTTTCTGGAAATGTATAATGTAACCAGACATAATAATGTATAATGTAAACAGAACATTGCAGTAGCCGACTGTCACAAAGTTAAAATTACTTTACAAACAAATGGTTTATCTTTTGAGAAATTTACACACATAAGAACACACACACACATACACACACGCACACACACACACACATACACAAGCAAAACATACCACACTTAGCTACCCATGTCATCAGATTACACTTCCATTAAAGGGACTTAAGAATAAGAGATTGCAGAGAAATGCAGATCGTTAAAGGAATCAAGAGTGCATTACACACTAGAATCCTTCTTCCTTCACTATCAGAGCAACCTTCAATAAGAGGATAAGATAAGAGGAACACTTCCATGCAACACTACATCACACTGTATTCAGAGTGACCCAAAAGTTTCCCAATGATTTCCTTAGGAAAATCCATTTTAGACACAGTCACCCAGACCACATCTCATTATTACGGTCCTCAGATAAAAAAAAAATCTTTGACAGAATGAAGTGTTGGATGAGTCAGGCGAGCAAGAGAGAAGGAGGGCATAGGGGACAGAGCAGGCAGTGGGACTGTGGTCAGTGTGAAGTAGTGATAAGCACCTGGAGAGGTCGATTAAAGAATGCCGTGGGAAATAAATGGCACTGCTGGTTGGTCATTAGACCCTTATTTAAGAGCACAAGGGCAGTGTGCTGTGCACTGCATAGGGAATTGTAGTGTCCAGCCATCGGTTAGGCTTACAGTGGAGCCAGCAGGGACTGGTAAAAGAGAGAACATGGTGAAAAATAGATTGGTTAGAGTATTATTTTCAATCAACAACTTGTTGTGTTTCCAAATCTAAACCATCTTCTGTTCTGGGTTTTCTTTGGGAAGAAATATTTTAAGGTTAAATAACCATTTACTTATATGGAGGTGGATGGACATGACATAAATGACAGTTAAGGCAGTGTTTTTGAGTTAATTCAGCTCAGTTTAGTCACAAGTTCTTAACTTCTATATAGTTCTGCATTTTAGTTCGGTCAACAATAAAGTTTAGACAACTTCAGTTGTAAATGTGCTGATATATTCTGTAAACTGTGTTTCCTGCCTCTTATTTGCTTACTATTTAATCCCATCTGCAGATTAAGACTCCCCTAATCACATGGGGAGGCCTTCTTATATTCAAACTCTTGACCATGGAGTTTGAATATGGAGTCAATCTGCTGTCAAAGGATTCAAACATCTTCTGTCTCTTGACAAACAGACAGCTAGACAGACACTCTAGAGCTGTAAAGCTCTGTGAATATCTATGTCCAAGAAAGAACAGAAAGGTATTTAGCACAGAACTGTGTTTTTAAGTGTAATTTCACAGTTCTAAAGTGGGACAGTTGTCTAATATAACTTTAAATACCAGCAAGGGACTCTATTCCAACTTTTTAGGGGTAGGCCTCTTACAATTTCAGCTGCAGCTCATTTACTTATGGTTTTGCATTGACTCAACTCAATATGTATTGTTGACCAAGCTACTCTGCAGACTATAAAAACATTGCATGTTTTAGTGCATTTTTAGTTAGCCTACCTTTTTTGCACATTTTGCTGCAATGTAAGACACATAAATGAGAGCGCATACCAGGTGAACAAATCTAAACGTCTATATGTATTTGCAGGAAATAGCAATTTGTCCAACGCAATATTAACATGATTATGGTTTCTACCTTTAATTCTGGTATTCAGGCCTTTAAAACTCTTGGCCAACAACTCAGTTATAGTCAGGGCCAGGGTAGAAATGTAGGTAGGAATGTGTTGGAGGAATCAAGAAATACAAAAAAGTTCTTTAGGGAACCAAATGTGGTCTTTCAAAGGTATCATTCCAAATGGGCCCTTTTTGAACACATTTTGTGTGCAAGAGTGTAAGAGAAGTGAACAGTGTAGAGTGTAGAGATGTGTACAGTTTTAGAAGCTTGAGGGTACATTTTTATTGCGAGCAGGGGCTTAGGCCAGGTTGCATGCATGCACACATGTGTGAAAGAGTATATTAGGGAAAATCCAAGAAACACAGTCATTAGCAACCCACCAGGACTAGTAGTAAACAAAACATGTCAACACACTGAAACAAGGCTTAGAAGCAAGATAAATACACCAAAGCTGCATTCCATTCTGCAGGATTCCTAAGCAGTGTCCTTATATGCCTTACACACTGAACACAGGTGGTGAGGTAAGGAAACTTCAGTTGATGAAATCTATTCAGAAGTCCCTGCAATTTCATCATCAAAGAGACATGCAATGATCGGTAGATTATAGTAGATTTATGTATTTATTTTTGGTTAACACAACCAGTGTTAAAAAAAACTTTCTTTATTTTTAATGGAATGTAAATTGATTTTATTTTCTAGATTGTTTAGAGCCTTTTTTAATGGGTCCATTTGTCATTAACTTTTAAAATAATGTAAAAATACAACTGCCAGATTTACATTATGTTAAAAATTTAAAAATGGAGATACAAGGGTTTTACCTGACATAGATGATATACTAGTATGTGCAACACTGAAAAGGGCTGGTATATGTAGCGAGGCTAAACATAGGCAAGCTGAGGTACAGTTAGAAATATCCATTACAGTTCCACCCATAGCTGGAGCTGGTAAGTACAAAGATACAATAGCAAAGACAGTAGTGATAAGTGGCCTTGGGTGCAGCAGCACTAACAGTGGAATCCCATGAGACCATCATTTTATCAGATCAGTCAGTTGTTGAATGAATGATTCCACACAGCTTGAGGACAGGTATAAAATCTGGCCCCCGTGTTCCCGTGTTTTTCCAGTGGGATCTAACATCTGGCACACTGAAGCACTTGGAGTCTAACTTTTGGGCAGTGTCAAACTTACCAGTGCATGTTCTGCCAGTACTTCCGGCATTGCTATTGCCTCAAGCTTGTATACATTAGTGCTGTCAGCTTGAGTCAGAAAATTAATTCAATTGTTCCTGTGCTTGTTCTTTCAAATATTGAAATATATTCATTTTTATTACATTATGTTTCAAGATGCAATGAAAGGGGTGCTTATCATAAACATCAAATATTAATATAGCTACACAGTAAAAAAAAATAACAGTAAATAACAGTAAAAAAGTATCAAAAAGAAAATATATGTTAATATTATATTTTTCCAGTTGATTTGAGCTTGAACAATGCCATCATAGAAGAGCCACTTTTGCTTTTGTAAATGAGATGTGTGAGCATTAAAAATTCTTTTGTATTGGTATTTCTTGCTCCTAATCTCTCTCTACAGTCACTGTGAGCCACCAGAGAAAGACATGCTATGTACATGCATTTTTAGAGCTAAGAGAAACAAAACCACCATTTTTACAAAGTGAAAGAATCATGTGGACTGAGGCAGAAAAGTGATATAACAGGATTTTACATGAATATGACAGGTCATTGAGCAGTTTTCACAAGAATCATCCTGCCTGCTTCCCCAAAGTTAGTAAGTGCAGTTAGCGGCATGCCAAGCCAGAGTAGCAGCGACACAGGCGCTATTCTCCCTATTGCATCAACATGATTTTGAAGCTGTTATTTAAGATACAAATGCTACATAATGTTGCTTTAAAGGTTTAAAGAATTATTAATAGGTTTTTACTAATACCACTGACTGCAACCTGCCATTCCACATGAGTTCAAATGCCATGACAAACCTTAAAATTGGCTGAGACAGTTGAACCACTTTTGCATTTTCTATAAATGATTCAGAAGCGCCTCAACGGGAACACAGCCGGCCCAGAAATGCCCACTGTTTCATTTGAGTGTCAATTGATGTTTTTGTTTTTTTGTTGTATTTTTTCACTTAAGAATGTGTTTGGCTCCATACCTCCACTTAAGTGAAAGCTTCTTGTAGCTCTTTGCTCTTTGTAGCTCTTGACCATGGCTTCAGCCTTATTATCAAAGAAAAATAAAGTGCTATAATCCTGTTAAAATAAGTTTCTTCAAAAAGACAATTGGATGAGAAAGTTTGTTGGGTGACCTGTTGGATGACACAGACCCCAATCACATGAACTGAACTTGTTCTGGTCTTGTTAGATAAAAACAAGATGTTCAACATTTTGATTGGATGTCTGTGGGGAAAAATGTCTAACAAGGTGAATGGATGCAATAACGTAAGGCTCTATTAGCTCATGCAGCTTCAATGTAAGAAAATGAGCCTGACTCTCTAAAATGAACACAATAATCCAGAGACTTCCATGGAAGGTGGGTGAGGTCTGTGTTCAATTCGCCCTGCTTCAGTGGTAAGACATTGCTGAAATAATTGCCACTGGTCAGACTAAGGAATAATAAGACTGTCAGAAGCAGTTAGGTCCTTGAAGATGATAAACTCATGCTGAACTGAGTTAGCAAGGAGGCTACATAAAGGAAACTTCACACAAGTCGAGTTGATATGTCAAGAGATCAGGAGGAAGACAATAGCAAGTCATTCTCCCTTGGTAATGTAACAGTAGATCAAGCAGGGGATTTAGTGATGGTGAGTAATTTTCATTTTTATTTTTGATGGACAAGAAGAGGTCAGAGGCCTGCTTCACAAAGCATGTGTAACTTAGACAGTTCATCAAGTTCCTGTGTTCCTGTAGACTTTTGGCTGCTCAAGAGCTGAAATATAGAAGAGAAATGAATCAAGGAGGCAGCATTTTTATGACATATGAGCAGGGGTGTCCAGACTGTCAGAGCAAAAAAATCTGAAGGATTTTCACTTTTTGGACCTAAACTAACCACTTCTGCAAACAACAAATTCAGGTGTTAAACAGCTCATTTTCAATGTTGGAATACAGTACCACTCAAACATTTGAACACACCTGGTTAAATACGTGACCATTTATATATGAGTGACCATTTTTTGCATAGAAAGTAGAAGACACTGAGGAAACATGGGTGTCCACTGTAATTAGGATGTTGTGGCTGGGGAGGGGGGTGGTTCAGGTAGGCCTAGGTTGTGCTGAAAGGAAAAGATTCGGTCATAAAGGCTATTAAGGCTATTTATTGGTCTTGCTAAAATAAATTGCTACATTTTTATGTATTATTGTACATTAGCATACTGTAGTTGCATGGTTTGAGAGGTATCTCCACCCTCACACATACACATTGCCACAATCCTGCAACTTAGGCCTACTTAAAACCCCATCCAGGATATCCTAACTACAGTGGATATCAGTATGTCCCCAGTGTCCTCTTTTTAAATAACAGAAAAAAATAGGTCACCTTAGCATTTGGATCAGACATTTTTAAGATGACGGTTGGCACACATTCAAACAGGTGTGTCTAAATGTTTATGTGAATATGTTATTACATTACATGAAAATATTCTCTTGATATGTAGTGTAATTTCTTCCCTCCACTGGAAAATGAAAATTTTCACAAGTTCCAAATGTGACAAAAAGATGAGGGGTTCACCTATGAGCAACAAAAATGATCATTGAGATGATGATGATCTACCGTTGTGAGACCATCATAGAACTATGTTTAAGGTTAGCTTGGCAAGCATTAAATCCTGCTTAGTGACACAGGGTCTTATAAACTTCATCTTCTTGGCTTTAATATGGTCTAAAGAAAGGTCTTTAAATTATTTTGCTTTGTACCTTGCTGCTTAGACTGTATCCAACTGGTCCAGCAGGTGAGCAGTGCTTAACCGCTGGCTGATTTTGCAAAGAATGTAAAGGTAAAGAATGAGAAGGAAAATGATATAGTGAAATAGATGAAGGGCTGATAGATCATGCTGAGAATCTGATTACCTACTTCAACGTAAAAGTTGAGCCCATCAGAATGCATAGACGGTGACTGGTGTGCTTCTTGTGGTAATTTTATTGTGCAGAAAATACAATAAGGAACTAAGACTATGACCTTAGCAGAGGGCTCAGGCATCCACAGCCTGTTGCAGTTATAGCATTGTTTCTCCCCTGTGTAATCGCCAGAGGAGCTAGCTCAAGGTATGTGCTTATTATTGCAGACATTGTTTGCAAGTTTCACCAACTGAATCATTCCCATTTTCTTAGTCAAACACTGACATGTGTCTGGTTTCCTAAAATGCTAATTCATTTTTCCAAGGCTTTGTTCAGAGAGGTCACTAGTTTGACATATCCGTTTCCAGAAGGACAGATTTTCTGCAGTCTGAACAGGAAATTTGTCCATTCCACAGCCACCTTTAATTTGTGTTTGAGGCCATTGTATTGCTGGAGCACATAATTCTGTTAAAGTTTATGAAGTTATGCTAAAGAATTTTAAGATAGGCCTCCTTCTTCATAATCCCATACACTTGTACAATGTGCCAGTTCCACTGACAGCAAAACAGCCCCAGAAAATGGTGCTACCACCACCATGCTTAGCAGTTAGTACAGTATCTCAGGACTTGAATACTTACTTTTGATTCTCCAAACATCAGTGTCTCATCTGCCCGTAAAATATATTTCTAGAAGACTTATTCTTTGTTCTTGTCAGCTACAAACAAGCTTGAGGGTGTTGATTTTGGGTGTTGATTTTTTGGAGGGTCTTCTTTCTTGGACGACACCCTCTTAGTCATGACTGTTGACAGTGACACTGGTGTTTAAGCACCTTCCATTCATGGCAGGCTTCTTCTAGTAATTTTTGGGTTGTTACTGGCCATCCAAACCAACTGCTCCTTACTGAGGATGTCAGCATAGAAGTTCTTCCAGACCTTGAAAGCATGGCTACCACTCTCCAAATAACTTGCGTACAGTTGTTTAAATAGATAACCTTGTAATAAACCCTGTTCATGTGGGCACATTAAGAGACATTTTGAAACTTTCAGCATCATTGAATTAAAAATATAAGTGTGTGAAAAATATAAAAGCAATTCCAACTGAAAGGTTAAGGGTAAAGAGTTAAATGAAGAATCTGTTGACATCATAAATAAAACATTTTTAAAATGAATTAAAAAATCCGGTTTGCCGGTTTTCATCAAAATACTGTATTATAATGTGTGGGAAAAAGCAAACAAACAAAATACCTTTATTAGGATTTAATTTGTTAGGCTTGCCAATCTTTACATATGCTCACTTGAGGAGGATACATTTTTGGCCGGTGAAAAAGAAATGTGAGAGCGCATTTCTACTCATCTGGGGCTATGAAACATTAAAAGGAGCCCGTAGGTACAAGTGGAGTAATTAAGGACTTTAAACATCTCATCAAGGAAAACAACATAAAAGCGATATTAGGTGGTGAAACATAAGATGTCTGTAGCCAACATTTCCTGAGCACATTGCATTATCCACTGTGTTCTGTTTCTGCAGACCTGTTTCTTCTCTCCAACCCATCTCAAAAGTATTGCTCCACAGCTCAATGCTTGGGTACTTATTATCCCTCTAGCCCATGCCTGGAATTAGGCATGGTGCCAATAGGTCCATGTTCATGGTCATGTTCCAGAGTCTGGCTGTACATATTCTCAACAGGGACTAGACAAGCTGTGTGTATGCATTGCACATCTGTGTCAGCATTGGAGTGCAAGTAGCTGAATGCATTTATTAAAAGGGTTGTCCACAAACATAGATATATAGTGATACTGTTTGTATTAATTTTATTTGTATTTATTCTAATATTCCAGATTTACTGAGTAAATAGACATTTACTGCCCAGGAGTAACCTTTGGGTTGGAAAAGCATGGCATATAGAATGGGCTGCAGCATGTCAGCTGAGGGTGAACTGAAGGTCACAAGCCAAATCATTCTCATGTCCTTGGTCCTTGGCTGACCTGTGTCACCGCAGTCCCTCACTTCAGACTGGTAATGAAAAACACAACATTTTCTTACCACGCTGTGTCATTACTTGCCGAGGCTTTGGGATTACAGCAGTCTAAACTGAAATCAGGGATGGGGTTCACTGTTAAAAACTGTTAAAAAAGGGACACTCGACTATTAGAATCTCTTAGGGTAGATAATTGCTTTAGGAGAATTGATGTTCAGAAGTGCAGACACACACACACACCCAAATGAGTGATAGTTTCAGTTCTTTAAAGGAAGCGCCAGCATGCAGCTGTGTTTACTGCGCAAAAAAGACATGCTGACTCTCAGCTCTGTGTTTAGTCTCAACAGAGAGGAAAATGATGATGTTACTGCCACCATCTGTGTGTGTGTTTGTGTATGTGTGTATGAGCTTGTTAATATATTTAGTCTGCTTGAACATCCTTCTGCGGCATGTGTTTCTTTCGATTTTTCATGGGAAACTAGTAATTTTTTCAAACAGGCCACACAGGTTATACGTACAAGGCATCAATTAGGTATTTAAGGCAAAGAAGTTGTTATATCTGCCTAATCTACACATCTCCATTAATTGAAGTTTTGAAGTTTTTTATTTGTCTAAAAATCTATACTTCTGAGCAAGGAAATGCATAATAATAATAATAATAATAATAATAATAATAATAATTAATGAATTCAGGAATACATGTAAGTATAAATATATGTCAGTTGTGTTATTGTAACTCTGTTACAATAAATAAACAGTTGTCAATTGGAAATGTACAAATCTATCAATCAATAAGCCAGTGCAAAATTAAAGTGCATCCAACAATAAAAGCAGCCTAATGCATTATTTAGTAATAGAGATAATGGTAGAAAGTAGTAGCCTCCAAATCAACACGCAGATTATTTTTACTGTGGCCAATGAGAACATGCAGTGTATGAGAACATAAGTGTATCAGCAACAAGCAGGGCTGGACTGGGACCATTATTCAGGCAGATAATATATGCTGAACTCAAGTAAGTAAACGATTTTTAAGTAAAAGTTTTCAATGTTTAGCACTTTTGTTGTAGTATGTGCATTTTAACAAATCATATATTAAGCTATTAATGTCACAGGATTCAAAATTACGAATATGAAGCTGCAAAAATTCTAAACATTGGTTTAACAAAAACAATCAAAAAAGCAAAATATACAGCACTGACCATGTAATAACAAAATTATTCATGAATCTGTTAGCTTTCTGAGCTGTCTAAATCAACAGTGGAGACAATCTCTTTATTAACTTAGATTAAATTAAATTTATATGATATTTCCAGACTGAGGAAACTAGCCTACAGCCTACAATAGCCAGCTAGCTATAAATCTACCTATAAGGTGGCCAGGTAAGTGGCAAATGTTGCTGTTTCCTGAGCTGTTGCTCCACTGCTGAATTAGTTTTTCTGAGCACACTCTATTCTACTAGAAACCACTTACTGCAGCTGTGCCATTTATTATGCCTAGACAAATCACATGGCGCAGAGTGGCAGGTGATGATGTATTGTTGAGTATCTTCATTGAAGTACTCTAGTTTACCTTGTGTTGACATGACCATTCAGGCTGACTCCAGGCCAAGCCACCAAGAAATCTCCTGGTACTCCAGATGGGTAGTCCAAGCCTGACAGACATTTGGCGTGACAAAGTCAAACCAAGAACCTACCATAGCTAATGATAAAAGACTAGTTGAGTGAAGATGAAGGTGCTTTTAAGTCTGATCTAAAGGGTCTGATCTAATAGTTTTCACAAAACATGTTTGTAAGCACAACAAGAACTTTACATTTGTCATTACATTTGTACTTCCTTTGAGTGGCATGTTGTGGCGAGTGAATCTGGATATTTATGTGGAAAATGACTATGGGCTGGACATGACTTAATTAATTGGGTTTATATCCATGTGAAAAATAGGTATTCTAAATCAAATGTGAAGTTAGACTCAAGGAGTATTCTTCACTTCCGGCCAACAAATTGGAGAAGGGAAGCAACGCCCTCAGGAAAGCAACACGCTAATCAAGGAAGAGGATGAGGGGCAGATAAACCATCAGAGCACGTTTAAGATGAGAATTAAAATGACTATGTTTAAAAGAAAAAATGTCTTTTGAATGGTTTTATATGATGAATCTTGGCTGCACAGTTTCCTCCCAGGTTCTCTACTGTCCAAAAACACATGCTAGTTATGAGTGTGCAAGTTATTGAGTGTGTATGTGTGTGGAACCCTGTCCAGGGGGAATTCCTGCCTTGCATCCAATGATTCTGGGTAGACTCCAGACGCACCACGATCCTGACCAGGAAAAAGCAGATGAAGATGAGATGAATAATGAATCTGCTTAATATGACCAAAGACATGAACTAACAAGGGAACACAAATTATACTATTTTAAATTCAGGTTGACTAAATGAGTCTTTTGGAAGCAGAAAAGCTTTTTAAACCCTGAAATCGTTAGTTAATTATTCAGTTATTAATCAAATTAATCTAAATCTTAAAGTGACAACTAACCCGGAACAATGCAGCGGCGATTAGTTGACCAGATATCATGGTGTGCCACAAGGTTTTAATTGTAGTGCCTATAAAAGTGATGTGTAAAGGAACAAGGTTTCATACCAATTAGTCTGCTTGTTCCAATGACATGAGTGGAAACTGAGCAAAACCTGTTCTCAACTTGTCTATGTTTTTTTCTTTGGTGGCTTAGCGCTGCAGCATTTGTAGGAAAGTCAGCTGGAGAGTTTATGTGAGTCCCTGTCTGCATGTGTGCTTGTATGTGACCTTTCAGGGATTGTAAAGTTCTTTGTACCTCCTCTTCATTGCGAGGAGAGCAATCTAGAGAAAGAAAGATAGCATTTCTCTCTCTCTCTCTCTCTCTCTCTCTCACACACACACACACACACACACACACACACACACACTCACTCATTCTCTGTCTCTCTCTCAATTATTAGTATCCATAGATGACATGTTTTATGAAGGAGTGAAAGACTCAGTGAGAGGTAAGTGCATGAAGCCTCACTTCCAAATCCACCATGGAGAGAGAAGACACAGGGGGAGGTTTAATTACCCAATACACTTCAATAGTGGATGTATTGCTTAATATGCACCACCATTAAAACCTTCAAAATGACAGCTATATATGCTGAGTGGATGTGCTGATTTGCTGCAGTCACACATCTGCTGCACTGCGTGATAAATTATAATGCGGCATGGTGTGAAACTTGCATAATGGATAAATAATGGATAGCATGGCACCCATGTAACATGTCAACACATACAGCTGGCATTGTTAGAATACAAGCCTCATTTTTTACTTTATTCTGATATCAGTTTTACAAATGCTACAGACAACCT
Source organism: Salminus brasiliensis (assembly GCF_030463535.1). Taxonomy (NCBI): domain Eukaryota; kingdom Metazoa; phylum Chordata; class Actinopteri; order Characiformes; family Bryconidae; genus Salminus; species Salminus brasiliensis. The sequence goes on from NC_132878.1 coordinate 19,141,416, forward strand.
TATTGTGTCCAAAATCCATATATGAAACTAGCAGTTATACATGTAGGATTCAGAAGATGCACTAAACTAAGACAGCTAGTTTGTATCACTTTGGATACAAAAGATACCTCTAAGCTTACTCTAAGATACTACTAAATAAAAAAAAGTCAGTATGGAGACCATGATATTCTTCGCCCAAGTACTCTTGGAAGAGATGGTCTTCACTTTGCGTTTGAAGACAGGAAGCGACTCCGCCATTCAGAGAAAGTTTGTTTCACCACTTCAGTGCCAGAACAGAAAAAGGCTGAATGCTTGTCTTCCGTGGATCTTACAGGATGGTTAGTCAAGGCTTACTTGAAGCTCGAAGGGCTCTTGGTACAGATCGGCTTTTGAGTACTGCCATCAAATATGGAGGGGTTAGTCCATACTTGGCTTTATAGACCAGCATCAGGGTTTTGTATCTGATATCTGATATTAATGATAACTACTATACAAACACACACACACACACACATATATATATATATATATATATATATATATATATATATATATATATATATATATATATATATATATATAAGGTGATTTAAATACTGATAGCACTGTTGAAACCAGATAGCACTTAAAGCAACATTATGTTGCATTTTATTTTTAAAATCATTGTGATGTTTCATTGACCTGTAATAAGAAGTATAGTGTCTTTATTGTTGCTACTTCTGGTCTACTAACTGCATTATGTTGTAGCTGCCACAAATTTGGTTTGAAGGACAATGCTCACGAAAACTACATGACACGAAATAACTCAAATCCTGAAGTTCTGCATCAGTGCACATGCTTCTTACACTTTTAGTGATGGTTCAGTGTGTCTCCCAACAAATGCATGCAAGCATGTACTTTTCTAAGAAATATCTATCTATTCTCCCATAATACTGCTTTAAGTAGAGACTTTCCAGTGATGTGAAGTTAATTAAAAAGCCTCAACAAGCAGCAGACTATGCCGTATTTAAAAGAACTTCTATGAGACAAAAGAAAGGTAGCCACTAAAATAGATCAAAACCCTTCTACAAGACATTTCTAAAGGCCTGGAACTCTGGAACTCCATTCTGCCAAGAAGTGTTCAAATGTTTAGAGGGCAATTGCATCTTCACATGTGTGGTATAAGTGTTGCAAACATTTCTATTTTATAAATAAAACTATAATGAGAGTTTCTAGATGTTTTCCTTGTCTTATGCTATATTGTGTATGATAATCTAAAACAGTTTAGTGATGAATAGAGGGAATTAGGTGTGGAATACAATTTCATGACTGTGTACATAAAAAAACAAAAAAAACAAATGACACCGTTTTGGCAATCTGATAGATTTGAAACACATTCAATATAGCTAGTCAGAGGATCACCTCTTGCAGGCTGGATTGTGAATTCCAAAGAGTCTGTTGTTTCCTTTTACGAGCTATAGTACTTTCAGCACTATCTTGTCAAAACCCATATTCTCAATTTGACAACACTAAGAGCAGTCATGTAGTCTGTAATTAATTCCTACAGGTTGAATGTAGTCTGAATCTATGGTATTATAATTTCTCAGCACATTAGTGATTTATTTCCTTATAATATGGAGCACATCTTAATTAACATTGCAATTTACTTAGCGACTTAGTTGCTTAAGGGGCTTGGACAATTAAGCACTTTTGCTTCCACCTTCTTGACTCCTTTCAGCTGCTACTGTCATTCAGTGTCACTTTCCCTGTGTGGACCTGAGCCTTTATGGCCCTTTTAAATTGAATTCACTGTTAGTTGTATAGAGATTTATACAACATTATCACGAAGCAACTTTACCTATGCCAAGTAAGCCAGGAGCAACTGTGGCTAAGAAACCTTTGTGGACAAAGGTGTATCAGAATGAGTTTATTTATATAGCCAGTCTGAAGAGCAGACCTGACATTTTCCTAGACCCAGACATTAGACTTAAATCCCAGACAGCTGGCCTCAATACCAGTATATTGGTTCTCTATTCCAAACACTGCTTCCCAATCCCAGTGGTTCCAAAAAGTGTTTCTCAATTGCAGACAGCTGTCCCTAATCCAAGACAGAAATCCCCCTTTTTTAACATAGATTCAAAATTCCAGATGTTGGTCCCTAGTCCCAGACACTGATTCTCAGTTACATAGAGTGATTCAGGCAATGGTTCCCAAACTCAGACAATAATAGACATTAGTCTCATTTCAGACTTTGCCCAAATGATTTTCACTTCATATTGGTCCACAGTTCCAGGCATTGACTGTTAATTACAGACTGTGGTCACTAATCCCAATCATTGGTCCCCAGCCTCTGATAGTAGTGCCTAATCCCAGACAGTGGTCCATAGTACCAGATAGTTGTACCCATTCATGGACACCAGTAACCACTCACAAACAATGACTCCCATTCTCACCGGTCTTTTTTACAATTTTTCCTGAACCAATATTCTTGGTTTTAACTCCGATAGCCAATATTTACCAGTTAAAAGTCTATCATGGTTCAAGTTGGGTACATTAAAGCAAGCAAATCATGAAAGTATGCAGAGAATGGTGTTTAAGGCTGGCATTGAAAACCACTGTTCTAAGACAACTGATGCCCATTGGACTACAATGTGTAGTATCACTGTCAAATCATTGACATGTTTACAACTAACACTGAGGCTCAGCCTATTTGGTGTATTTATGGTGTAAACTGACATGCATCACACATGTGTACTGATTTTAGAGTGGACCTTACTGTAAGTTCTAATCGAATGACAGGTGGTTGATTTGGGTAAAAGACATTGGCATAAAAGCAGTAATCATGTGAGAATATACATTTATAAATACTTTATTTTGTTTGGTTGTTATGTTAACTTTTCTATCTACATGTTTAGAAATGATTAAAGATCACACATTGACTATGTTGCCCACTTCACTAAGTATGTATTTTAGGTTAGTTTCCCTCAGTAAAGCAAATGAAATCTTTTTTTAGGAGCTCATAAAATTCATACATATATCTATAGAAATGTGTAACATTTGCTCAAAGATATTTTACGATTCACAAGAAGCTCCCATTCACTGGTGGTACTGATTTGCTAAATACTCAACCCAGTCTGTCATGCACTTGAAAAATAAATAGAAAAACAGCAGTGCCACAGCATTCTGCCTTTCTATGTTATTGAGCTTCTATAAAGGGATTCATAGATGGAAACTCCTGCAGAAATGGTAAGAATCAACATTTCACTATGGTTTAGGGTTAGGGTAATGGTTAGGTTGCATTTAGGTTAGGATTAGGTTTAGGTATATTAGGTTAAGTTTAGGTTGAGGTGCATAACATTTCAGGTAATGAAATTTCACTGGTTGTTTTGTAACATTCTCTGTTACTGATAATTGTTTGATTTAAGCGTGTCTGGATTGCAACAGTAATTTGTGCATATGTACGAGGGTTGAACTATATTTACTACACATTGTACAATTCCTGGAATTATCTTTTAGTCACATGTGTAGGAATTCCTCTTGACACCAGGCTGGTACTGGTTCTTGCATGCTTCAGAAGACTAACATGGCAGGCTGTGCCTGAATGGGTGGGAGTGATTGCCAGCCTTTTTTTTTAAACCATAAAATAGCCCAACTAAAGAAGAGAGAGAAAAAAAATATATATTCATTTTTAAAATAATATCTATATATAACAAACTGAATACATTTTGCCCTTGAACTTTCACACTGACCTTGTGAAAAAGTATATTAGGACCATTTTTGGAACAGTCAGGATGTGACCATAAGCGGGCGACCATCGAAACTTTAAGACATTAGGGCAATGCATATATTTGATTCCTTTTGTTTGCGACTGTTTTCAGACTGTTATAGCAGTTACACTAATGCATTTCCTATTTGGAGCCATATTTGCGACTGTCCAATGCCCCCTGCCCTATAATTGGCACCTGTGGCCACACAAGTCCACATTCACACAAAACTCAGTCGATCTTTCTCTCTCCCCTTTCTCTATTGTTCTGTCTCTCTTTCCAACTCATTCGCTTTCCTCCAGCAAAGCACTCATTTTGACAGGTAGACTAGCTCTGAAAATGTCAAGCATTAATATGCTCATATTTCACCTCCTGAAGAATATCACTTTGTTTTGTTTTTTTTTGTTTTTTTTTTGCATAGCCTATCTAGGTCCATGTGAATGTTTAATCCCTCTACCCCTCTCTAACTCTTTCTACCTCACTCTCACGCTTCGTAAGAGCTCCTCTTCCTTGTCACAACCTCTCCCAAACAACCCCCCCCCCTCCCCATCCCCAAAACTTCACCTGCCCCCTACTCTCTCGTTCATTCTCCTTCTCCCTCAGGCTTCGGTGCCTCAGGCAATTGTTCTTTTATTCGTTGGTTTGCTTCACTGTACCCCCTGTGCATTTATACTCTCTCACTGTCTCCCTCACACACACACGTCCGCATGCACCCGCACATACACTGGTGCTCTGTCAAGAGGAGAGATTAGTCATTCAATCAGAGTGAAAGCAGCGTTCTCTCTGATAAGAGACAGGCTGAAGGAGCTCTCTCCAAAGCCTGCTCCATATGTCAACCCTGATTGGCTCGCTCACTATCTCTGCCAGACATTTGCATCCCCCCCCTCTCCCCATCACTACCCCCACCCACTCCTGGCTGGCTTGCCAGTTGTACCAACTCTCTCTCACTTTCTCTCTCTCCCTCCTTCGTCTTCTTACACTTTTGTGTGCATGTCAAAGATGGCAGTGGCTGTCACTTCAGTGCTATTTTGTTCCCTATCTCTCAGTATGTCTGATTGTATCTGCTCTCTCTCTCTCTCCCTCTCTTTCTCACTTTCTTTCGCCTTCCCTCCCCAAATGCATTCTCATTCTCACAGTCTCCACACAGCATTGTTTCCCATCTGTCACTTCTGTTCTGTCCATCAAAGCTCCTCCGAGATTACCTTCATCTTTCTGCGCAGCCTCACCGATATCCTCTCGCTGCCCCCTTCAGGGCGGAGTCTTTTGCACAGCCATTTAAATCATATCGCCATGCCATTCACGAACTGACAAAAGGCACAAGGACCCTTTTTCTGTTGGACTTCCTGTGATTACAAGCCTAGGACAAGCGAGCGATTTTCAAAACACACAACCTGTCCTTTGTCGTGAACGATACCCTCCCCAGCTCCACAGGAAATCGATGTCGCCAGGATGATTTAGCCATGCCTTCATTAAGCTTCCGTCACGCTCCATCGACAGGGGCATTCTTAGCTTTTCCTTCAAGTTATGAGGCATAAGCGGGCTGCGTTAAAAGCTCTGGTAAACAGTATGCCGTGTCAATAATGAATTTAAAGATGAAATAGCGAAAGTATTGCGCTGCCTAATCAACGCCGTTCCCTCGCTGGCACCTCTCTGTTTACGATCACTCATGTGGAGTTATTGTAATTCTAAAGTAATGAGATTTTCTAGTAAATTCCCCCAGTTGAGCTTTAATCGAGTTTAATGGGTGGAACATTAATTCTGGAGGTGTGTGTCTATGCAGTTGAGTGCTGTTTATGATGCTCAGGCTACCAGGGCTGTGGATTTGTGTTTTATGGTGGTGTTTGTGAGTGTGAGAGATGGAGAGCGAGAGAGTAAGTGTACAAGTGATATGTTTTTGTTACATTGTAGATATTTGATCCAGCTACTCTTGGTTTTACTGTTTCACAGTTTAGCAAGCGCTAAAGAACCTTCCTATAGCTACAGTGTATATGTATATTGTGGCTATAGAAATGTGGAGTTATTGCTTCACCTGCTCATTTGTGCAGGGTGCTCCTCCCCTGATCAGGGACAGCTGTAGATTGTCAGGATGGAACACCCAGCAACTTAAAAGCTCACCTCTAAGCGGAACAAGGGAGAGGGCACTAGCCTCCCAGCCACAGAGAAAGAACAGAAAGGGACACGTAAGGGGCCCTTTACACTTTGTGTCAGTAGCTGTGTTCCAAAGCTCAGGCTGCAGCTAAGTTAAGCTGCATTTCTAGGCCTTTACGTCACAGAAGGCTGTTTCAAAGTAAAAGGCCCTCTGTATATGGCCTAGAAACTGGACTTGTGATTCTCTTTTAGCAGACGCTCTTACCCAGAGCAACTCACAAAAGTGGTTCGCTATTTACTCAAGAATAAGCTAGTTTGAATAAACTAAAAATTCAACGATACCTCTTAGCTTAGACACTACTAAACACAAGTTAATATGGAGACCATAGTACTCTACTATTCGTCCAAGTATTCTCAGAAGAGGTGGGTCTTCAGTCTGAGTTCCTTCAGAAACATACCTCCACCTCGTGCCTGGACAGAAAAAAGCTTGGACGCTCGTCTTCCATGGATTTTAAGGGATGGCAGGTCAAGCTGAACTGTACTTGAGGCTTGAAGGGCTCTTGTTGCAGATTAAGTATGGAGGGACTGGTCCAGCCTTGGCTTTGTAGGCCAGCTTCAGGGTTTTGAATCTGATGCGGGCAGCTACAGGAAGCCAGTGAAAAGAAAACGCGGCAGAGGAGTGACATGGCTAATTTTAGAAACGTTGAAAACAACCCATGTCGCTGCATTCTGGATAAGTTGCAGGGGTCTGATGGTGCGCAAAGGGAGACCAGCCAGAAGAGAGTTGCAGTAGTCAAGTCTTGGAATGATGAGAGACTGAACGAGCACCTGGGTGGCCTCTCTAGAGAGGAAGGCTCGAATTCTCCGGATGTTGTACAGGAGACATCTGCATGACGTTTGCAACAAGACTTGAAAACGATAACTGATCATCCATGATTACACCATGGCTTCGAGCTTCTGTAGATGGAGTGACCAGTGACTTCTCAAAGGAGACGGTGAGATTGTTTTGCTGATGACAAGATTTTGTCTTGCATACCTTTTGTACAGCTAAAAAAAAAATAACCAAAAAAACCTTTTACGTCTACTCAAATTTACTACTCTTACACCTGTACTTAAAGTATACTTCTATAAACTGAAAAGTGGGACATTTAGTCCCATGAAGTATTGAAATACCGCACTCATAAATATACGACTAGTGCATTGATATTAGTGTACTTACTATATAAAATATACTTAAGAAATACATTAGAATGATATACTTTTTGTAAGGGCTGCATAAGCTTCCTGTAATTGTTCCAAAAGTTTGAGCCATCTGAACCAAAAAGTGTTTTTGCACTTCAGAGGAGTTAAATCTTGGTTCGGTTTGCCTCATTCATCCAGACAGAGCCCACCTCTTTTGGTCAGACCACATTTTAATCCTTTGTTGCCTTTCACACCTGTTATTTCGGATCAGGCCAAACTAAAAAGCCAGAAGATCCAGACCAAACTAGGCAGGTGTATAAATACCCTCAGTTTACACAGGAACTGATTCAGTCGTGTGGTAGAATGACCGGATTGTGCAGTTTTGAAGATGTATGCAGAGCTAATAAGATACAGTACAAGTTGTTCACTTAATCCAGAGTAGCACTGTGTGTGTGTGTGCATATATGCATGTGTGCACCTACAAGTCTCCATTGTGCAGCAGTTGTACATTAATTAAATGCATTCATGTCTCGCTGAGCTTTGCTGAGGCAATATTTGCAAGTCCAATGAGGAAGACCAGGCAAGAAGATTACATCCTGAGGCAAGGCAAAGCAATGCAAGGCTCAACTCTTCAAATCTTTTTCTCTCTCACTCTCTTTCTCAATAGGCATCTGAGGCCATGCATTGTCATAAAAAAGGGTATCACTCTATTCCAACGGTGCTGTGTTTGGACCACCGAGCTTTAAATGAGAAGGAGCTAATGTTGCTGCCTTATCTCTGAGTCAGCACTGTGTCTTGCCTCCTCATCTCCACTGTACTGTGGCGTACTGTGATTATGGTACGCCTCATTCAAGTGAGCTCTTGTATACTCGTTGGTGAAGCAGATGCTTGTTCCTTCTGAAAAAATTCAATTTGAGTCTGCTCTCTTTACACTTTTGGCAGCCCGGTTTTTAAGTATGTGCTCCAGTACTTGATTCCTTAGAACACCTGCAGGGCTGAATGGAGTGTAATGTGTTTTGCAGGACCCAAAAGTATGGGGCTTTTATACTGTCTGTCTGATTAGCATCATTCATTCATGTTGTCTGATGTGATCTACACTGTATGTCCGATTGTCTGTGCCCCCCCCCCTCTTATTAGTGAATTCAGTTGCATTGTTTTTTGATGTGTAAATACAGTGGAAAATGTCTAGATTCTGTTTTACAAGCCTATTTACAACCCTGTTATTTTGGCTCAGAATGAAACATGGTTTCTGCAATTCTGGAACTGCTTTACTGCAATTTCAGTTTATTCCCAGTCTTACCAGATAGTGTTGCTGTTCTCTTGTTGTGTCCTCTCAGTGTGATATTAGCAAGCTGAAGACATTGCGGACAGTGAGCTTTTAGCCTTGCTCCTACTTATCAAGTTTGGCCTCCTCAAATCTTAGAAGTAAAACAAATAGGTAAGGTAGTCCAGTTTGTTTTTGAGGGAGAGAATGTTGCAGAGAACAGATTGTAAAGGCTAGCATCAGATAGTGTCAGTTTTAAGCCTAGCATTGATTACCATTTGCCCCTGGCTTTCGCCTTGTTGTGTGCTGAGTTTAAGCTTCCCTTCCACGGACACTGGCCCAGGAAAGCCATGTTCTTGAGATCTGGCAATGTCATAACCCCCCCCCCCCCCCTCCCTTTTACCACAGAATCATGCTGTGAATCAGCAGAACTGAACTGACGGAGCTTTGTCTAAAACCTTCATCTGTCATTTAACACCAGTACCTGACATTAATGATGTTGACATGGCTAATTGCAATCAAATCCTCACAGCAATGTTCCACAGCCTAGTGTAAAGCCTTTTCAGAAGAGTAGCGGCTGTTACAGCAGCAGAGGGGGACAAAGTCCTTCCTAATTCTCTTGAATTTGGAAGCCTCACTGGCTGAGCATGTGTCCACAAACTTTTGACCATATAATGTATATGGATTCTTAATACCACCAGGGCTATTAATAGCATGATATTCTGATAATATGGCAATGCCGGTTTGGATCATGCATCACAGATGGATTAACAATAATTATAATCATAATTGGAATGCAAATCTGTTTTTGGTGTGGTTGGGGAGTGTTTGTTATGGGCAAACAATGCTGTGGATATTTATGCAGAGTGTGTGTGTGTGTGTGTGTGTGTGTGTGTGTGTTTTGAAATAGAGAGAAACAGAGAAGTGTACAATTGATAGTTTGCATACGCAGTGGGCCAAATAGGACTGGAACCTAACTGTATACTTTATAAGTACCTTCTGTAGGATCAGGGCCATAACACCTGCATTCTCTGAAGCTGCATATTGGAACACAAATTACTTCAGGGCTTGAAGACATACACCAGATCCTACAAGAAAGAAAGCATGTGAGAAGTGCCCATTAATGTTCAAAGATGTTTAGGTGTGATGGTTTCCAAGCAATTGGTTTCACTGCACTTCATGAAATGAATTAATAATCTGAGTTACCCCATACCATATAAATGTTCAGCAGTTGGCAACAGGTGTGGACTTAGGGCACTGTCTGCTCTTCTTTTAACAAAAATATGTATAAGAGTACAGGTACGTGACCCCACTGTGTTTTTGCACTGGCCTTCAAGCTAGAATTTGCATCTCAGCTTTGTGGAGACCATAATATATAGTACTATTTTTTATTTATTTATATACTTTATTTATTTAATAAGCTATTTAGCATCTCTTTTTTCCTTTAGCACCCTTTTTGTTTTTATGTTTTTAGAGACTTTCTCCAGGAGACATAATTCCACTTTTGCAGGGAGATTTTACAAACCTCCAAAGTTCAGTGTAAGAAGTTGGAGCATTTTCTGCTCCTCCCTATTGGTGCACCGTGACACTCTTAAAAATAAAAGTGCCTGAAGTGATGCCATGAAAGAGCTACACTTGATAAAGATGATTTTATTGGATAGTTCTTTTAAGAACAGTTACTGAATGATCTGTGTGAGCTTGAGGAACCTTTAACAACAGTTGACAAATGAAAAGTTTTACCTACAAGTGCATGTCCAAGAGAAGAACCATTAAGCAACTTTTTTACATTTAAGAGTCTATATTTAAGAGTGTTTAGACCAGTGGCTATTGCTGTGCCTCTGGAGATCTACCTTCCTGCAGACTATTACTCCAAAGCAAAATGACTTAAATGACACTTGATCCATCCAGTTACGGCCTTCAAAAGTACTGGACAATATTTACATTAACTGAGTGAGATGTGTTGGATTTAGGTTGGAGAGGAAATTTGCAGGACGATAGATAGAAGGGGTTGTTGACAATTGCCTGACGATGTAAATATTGTCACTGTCATGCAAAAACCTCTTAAATGGCAACTTTACAGGTGAAGGGTAAAAACTTTCAATGGAAGTCAATGGAAAAAGATTATATTCCAAGTCATTCTAGAGCATTTTTATTGAAACAATGGACTTCTGAGGTGTCTGCATGACAGTAATGACATATAAAGTTAATGTGACTGGTTCAAATGACTCATCTGAACCAGACATGTGAGAAGTAAACCCTAACCAAATCCCCAACCTTAACTCTTATATATATATATATAACACTGCGAAACTTGATACAGACCGCCTGTGATCAACATCAATCACTCTATCAGTTTGGTAGTCTTCTCGCTTCACAGCCTCAGTATTCGTCTCGGAAGTCAGTTTCCCTGGCTGTCTCCAGGGCTTTCTCCTAGCTGTATCATTCTCAGGGAATTCAGCTTTTGTATTCTGCCAAGGCACAGTCGACTCTGGATTTGACACGAGGTTTCCTCCCTGCCTGGTGGCTCTGGATTTGCAAAGGGCAAGGTACAAATAAGCTTGTCATCCCCTGACTGGCCACGATTCACGAGCAGCATACATTACCCTGTTGTGTGCCAGCGATTCTCTGTTGTGTTCCTGACCACCTGCAGATAAGACATTTTATATGCATGTCTATGTGGCAGCTGCTGAAAAGAAAAGTCTGGAGCTGGAGCAGTAATTATGGGGCCGATGATGTGACTGATCTTTGACTGGGTGAATATTGTTTTTATGCAGGCTAGAAGAAGAGAAAGGCTCTTAATTGTCACATGTAGCGAGAGGAATTAGCACATGTGACGCATGGGGCAAAGGAGTGGGTGCAGGTTGGCAAAAAATAAGCACAAAAAAAGTATTACTGGACAGAACAGAGAGATAAGAACACTGAAGTGAAGCTCCAGTATTCTTACATTCTGAGCACACTCTTAAAAATAAAGGAACCGAGGAGGATTCTTTGGAGCAGTGCCATAGGAGAGCCACTTTTAGGTTTCTTAATGATCCTTTCAGTAGATGGTTCCTTGAGGAACCAGTTTTGAAAGCTTTGTGAGTCTGTGCAAGTCTGAGTGATGTTTTCTTAAATATTATGGATCTCCACATGATACAAGTTCTTTCCCCAAGGACTGTACACTTAAGACAAGAACCTTTTAGGGATCTTTATTTTTAAGTGTGAATACTGAAAGAAAGCCAGAGAATGGAAAGGAAGACACCGGCACTGGCTGTGTCTCATTGCTCATTTGCCCCATCAGACTGGGATAATTAGGACTATGTCGGAATGATGAAATGTCAACAGGATCTCATAAAAGGTGTGCATATCCCACTAAAGTTCATCCCAAGAAATCTGTAACACGTGCATGAACATATAAGTAAAAAATGTCCATTTGTGGCGATGTTTTGCCAAATACACACAGCCCAGCCCTAATAAATGAATGGATGGAAACTTTCTACTTCACACTCTATTATGATTATGGTTTAGGTTAGGTTTAGGTTAGGTTTAGTCATTGTTAAGGTTAGGGTTAATGTTTGGGCAAAGGCTCGGCTAAGTTTAGGTTAGGGTTCAGGTTACAATTAGGGTTAGGGTAAGGTTAAGTGTTAGGTTTAGCCTAAACATGAGTTTAGCCTGTGTTTAGGTTAGATATTAGGTTTGGGTGTAGTCACTTAAGTTTAGGTTTAAGTAGAGGTGTAGTTTCAGGTAATACAATTTCACTGGTTGCTTTGTACCATACTCTGATCAAATAAAACGTCTGACTGCTGCATGTCTGAGCCAGTAATTTTTACATATGTATGAGGGTTGAACTATTTTTTTCTACACATTGTATAAATCCCAAAATGGTCTTTTACACATATGTACAAATTCCTCTTGAAACCAGGCTGGAAATGCAATATAGTTTTAGGACACTGGTAAAATTGTTTCCTTTACATTGTTTTGTTTATAGATCACTTTTTATCTACCACCACAGTTGGCAATTTGTTGTTTGAGGATTTAGGTACATAAGACCAAACAATATATATATATATATATATATATATATATATATATAAATATATATATATATATATATATGTATATTTTGATAGGTGTGACTTTTTAAACTCAATTCTCGATCCAATTGGTTTGTTTATGAAAAGTGAGCTAGCATTTAAAAAAAAAAGAAAACCAAATTAAAACAACAGCAAAAAATGTATATACTATTTTTTAAGTTCAAAAATAAGTCTGTGTAAGTGGAGATAATATCTGAAAGTGGAGAAAACCTACATTCGAGTTATTTATTCCAGGAAAAAATGAACACACTTATAGATGAATTCAGCATCCTGTAACACCATTTCAACAAAGAGACAGCAGGTTGGAGAGGTACAGCTAGAGTGAGGAGGAGACTGATGTGTTTTTGAAAAGAAAGCTGCCACTTTTCAGCTCTTAGAGCTTTTCTAAATGCAAAGTGCTCAAACTGCTCAATGTGGCAGAAAAACATGATCTCTCATGAAATGGTGGGTTATGGGTACATTAGGGAAGCCAAAGATACATAAGTTGTAGAGTGCAGTACTGGCACTTCTGTGTTTTGCTCTTTAGAGTGTCATGACATTTTCTAGTGTACAGACACATGTTATAAGCTCTGAGTATTCTTTAAGTTATGAGATCACCTGGTAGATCTCATATCTCCAACCTAAGACTGGGGTTCTAAACATCCATTCATACCTGATTAACTTTTTTGCACATGATGGATTCTGACTCGTTTGTTGAGATTTGATAAGTTGTGGACACTTTTTTCTTAAATACATGTTGGACTTAGGCCAGGTTCCCATATCTGATCTCATTGTCTGTCTCCTACCTTTAGTCTAGGAGGGGGCCTGACTAAAGAAATCTGATTGGTCATAATGGGTGCCACTTGGTGTGGCTTTTTTAGGAAAACGTGGTTAATAATATGGAAAATGCTACTGATATTGATATTGCTGTTGACAAATGTGTTTTTACCTGAAATGCTTCATATGGAAAAGAAAATTGTCCAGGAAGTCAATAAAAACTTCCATTAGCTAACATTGTAATGATAAACAGGAATATACACTATATGTCCAAATGTTTGATACTTTAGGTACTTTAGGCACACACACACAGCTTGCCTCGTCCCTGTAGAGAAGTACTGACAATAGAATAGGACTCTCTAGAGTAGATAAATGTGAACCATGCTTAATATGAAGTATGGGCTAAAGGAGAATAAAGCCCCCCGTTCTCTGGAATGATGGAAGTTGAGGATGAGGTAAAGTGGTGATCTTTCAACATCCAGACCTCACTAACACTCTTGTCACTAAATCTAATAAAAGCCGTACAGCAATGCTCCAAAAAATTCTAATAGAAAGCCTTTCCTCGACTGTAGAGACAGTTACTCCAATAGAGTCTGGATAAACCCCTTTAATGCCCTTGATTTTGGAAGTAACAATGAATGAACAGTTGCCTCAATGCTTGTCTATATAGTTTATGGCATTAGTCACACAATGATCATGAAAAACACAAAGGGCTTAATGTATATATCTGAAAGGGTTAATAGAGTGCATAGGGACTGATGTACGTAGCTAGAATGATAGGATAGGATGAGCAGTTTTCACTAAATCAAGACAAATTACTCAAGAATTTGTATGTTTACATTTAAATTAAATTAAATTTGGTGTTCAATTCTCTATTTATTGTCTATATAGAAAGGGTTTGGTTATAAAATACAGCTAATGAACCAAAAGAAAAAAACAAAAAACAAATACATTTTACTTGTGAAGTTTATATGTCACTCTGAGACAAAATAAATAAAATAAAAAATAACACATTCTAACTTGAAGAAAGAATAAGAATGGTAGGAGCAGAGAGTAAATGTGCTACAGATGATGGGAAATGGCAGGCCTTAAGGGGGTGAAAGAGAAGTCACGGGGAGACGTGGAAGAAGGGAATGAGAGATATCCCATATCTTCTCCAGTGCTGCTGGCGGCAAAGGTGAACAGGACTGCTTTTTTTTTTCCGAGCACCATCATTCCTTTAAACTGGGTGTCTAAGGTTAGGCCAACATCAAAAGGTAACCTCAGATTTACAGCTAGTAGTCCTCTTCTTTTTTCCCCTTTCTTCGTCCTCCTTTTTGGGTGGAGGGAGGGGAGGAAGCGGAGAACTGTTTGAATTAAAAACCTCCTGCGCCCTGTTTCTTCAGACGCTCCAAAAATCGATTGGTAACAGTCGGCGCCCCGCAGCTACAAAAGGAAAACTGAGAAAGCTTGTCGTTGTCATAAGATGATGCAATCCACCTACTCTGGAAGAGAGACTTGCTCTGATTTTCAGAGACTGGTGTTACTTTGCTTGATGTGATGTTCTATGTGATGAACTGCCAAACTCTTTGTTTAGCTTGAGGGCAATGTGAAATGCTATCCTTAAATAGCTTGGTCAGAGGGCTTAAAGTGGGCTGGATGCAGTACCGGCACTTCTGTGTTTTGCTGTTTGAAGTACTGTGACATTTCCTTAGCATACTGCCACTTCTTATACGCGCCGGAGACTTGGTTTTACCCCTGCCAAGACAGATACCCTGGTAAATCTCATATCCGGGGTCAACAAGGGTAGGATGTCTGGGCTATGGGGACATCTGGGAAGCCAAAGATGCATGATGCAAGTTTTGGAATGTTGTAACAGCACTCCTGTATTTTGTTCCTTGATGTATCGTAATGTTTGCTAGCATACTGGTACTGCATATAAGCTCTGGGTCCTTTGATTTACACACAAAAAACAAAAAAACAAAAAAAAAACAGAACCCATGGTAGATCTCATTTGCTCAATAATAAATTAATTAACTACTTTAGGCTTCTTGACAGTCCCTGTAAAGAAATATTGCAAATAGAATTGGACTCTCTGGAGCAGATAAACATTCAATTATTGGCACCAAGCCTAATGACAGGTGTGGACTAGAGGGATATAAAGCCCCCTAGCAATGAACTCTGGAGCAGTGGTACTGTGTTCTCTTGGGGATGAGATGAGGTGATTCATTAACGCTCTTGATGCTACATGGAATCGAGGACTCAGCAATCTACACCACAATCTAGTAGAAAGCCTTCCCTGGACAGTAGAGACAGTTACTCCAACAAAAGCAGGATAAACTCTTTTTTTAATTTCCTTGATTTTGGAAGAATATAATGGATTATTCTATGATTTTCTAGCTTCTAAAAGCAGTAGAACTAAGTTAACTAGGTAATCCCAAACTCAACTTCAACTTCACTGAATCAACATTCCAACCTGATGTTGATTCATCATCACATTTGCACCCTAAATTAATATTAAAACACTATTAATAGAAAACCAACACTACTTCATTAATATTTAAACATTTTAAAAAACTTTTACGGTAGTAGATTATATTAAATAAACCCTACTTTCGCACAGCAAGGACCAAAATAGGGAAAGAAAAGTGAAAAGGGTATTTGTGAAATTTAGCATTTTAATTTTTCAGAAATATATCATAGCTGCACAATAAATAGAAATACATTTGCTTAGTTCTATACATTTATATAAATAAATTCATACATTTGTACATACAAACCTGTCCCAAACAACTTTTTTTCTTTGTTTTCTTAGTTTTAAGTGTGGAGCTACTTTGTGTACTATTTAATGTAATGCAAAATGTAAATAAATAAAACAAAAAAAACTGCCAGTGTGCCATATGATTGAGCAGTAATATGATCAAAATCACAATGGCATGTTAAACTACATAACCTCTGTTATATCATACCCACATTAGGTTGTTCCTCAATTCATACTCAAAATTAGTAGGTGCAGAACTTGTCTGGTAACCAGTTCCACTTAGGCAATCCAGTGCATAGTAGAGCCTATAGCACATTCATCATTCAAAAATCATCCAAAAAACTTGGCTTCAGTTTCTAAGATTCAAAAAGGTTTAAAACATTAAAGTCATAATGATAGTACAACCTTAATGGTAATACAACATAATGGTAGCTTTGGTAGCAAGTTTCCTAATGCTAATTAAAATCACATGTGCAAACTAATGCAAGCTAGTTACAGTGGCTAGTTGTGAAATGATTTTTCCTTACTTTATCCTCATCATGCATCACATGATCTCCATAACTCAATGTATATTCAATGTCATTGCTGTCAACTTTAGGAACCAACTACTTTCAGCGACAATTTACTGGTGATCATTGTACTGACATCAAAATTTCAACCTCAAACAAATTTAGGATTCTGATTAAAAATTAGTATCACTATCACCTTGCTTTCTATGTCTATATCACATTGGCTATCTGGACATGGCTTTTTAAAAATATAATGTTTTCCATTACTGTATTTATTAAACATTTACCTTATAATAATCTACATTATATTATTATACATACCAATTGGCTTCTGGTGTTTTATTTTGGATCATGGGCTAAAAGACTAGCAGTATATACACCATGAACCACTGCAGGATTCAAGTCATATACATCATGTTGAATGAATGAACTAGCCGTAGGCATTTTTCTTTGCTTCCCAAAAGCTGTGTGTGTGTGTGTGTGTGTGTGTGTTTGAAACTAGACTGGAGGGGAAAAAATGACTATGTTTACCATTGCAAGTGATTAAGGGGCAACTTCAATTCAGCTTGAATCTGGCACAGCAAATAGACTGTAATTCACAGCTAAAGATAAGTGTGTCGGTACCCTTTACTTAGCTTTAGACTTGCTCTTCTCTGGTTTAATGTCTCATCTGAGCTGCTCCTCAACTTTAAACTGCTCAATTTTGCAGCATGTTATAATTACAAAAGTTTTAAACTTAAAATCTTGCCAAACCAGCAGTTTGCCTAAACTTTTAATGCACTTGAATTTTGAATGCACTTCAGTTCCTCACGCTTACAGTTATAGAACCCACATCTAGCTTTATAATAATTTTAGGACGATTTAAAGTACATACTGAGAAATTGATAGTTGATGTATAGTACATGTAACATGCATAGTAGATACTGAATAATTCATAGTGGATGCCAAATCATTTTTATAATTTAAATAATGAATATTTAATTAAATATAATGAATAATAAATACTGAAAGAATATATATTAAATATTGAATAATTCATTCTAGATACTGAACTATTCATTTGTCATATGTTATATTGGAATTAAATTCAGACCACCCCCCCCCCCAAACTTTGAGCGTTGACCTTGATTATGGTTGAAAAAACTGTTTTTACAGTCATCAGATTTTTAACCACAGCCTGATGATGATATCACCCTCGCTCATTAGTGTTTCCTCAGTAGTGTTTCCTCTGGTAATTAGCCAAGATCTTCCCCCCTATTAGCCAGAAGAGCAGCTTGGAAAAGAATCAAGATAAACGAGCTGGAAGCAATCAAGATAAATTAGCAGGTAGAGAGTAAAGCCAAGGCTTGAGCTTCACAGTCTTTATTCCTTTCACACCTGCACTCTGCGATCCGGTTCTCTACTCCCTGCGGTTTGGAGCACCAGTTTCAGAAACAGCTTCCATAGAGCAGACAGGCTCAATTACTCAGAAGACTAATGCTCAATGGGTTTCGTAGCATGGTTTGTCAGTGGTAGGGGCTTTGTTGGAAGAGACTGATGGATAAACTCCTCTGACGCCACCCATTAATCAGCATGGTAGGAGCTAGGCCATGGTCAGAGGCAGAGCTGACCAAAGCCAGTATGACTCAATATGACTATGATTAAGTTTAAAAGAGTGGAATTTGTGAGTAATTGTCCATCACTGGTTAAAAAACAACCAGCTCCCTTTTATTAGGCTCCCAGTGGCTGGTTTTCAGCCTGTACACTTGCATGTTTCAGAGGGCACTTGATCAGTCCTCAACCACTCACAAAGAGTGCCCTTGAAATGGACAAGTACCAAGGTTGAAAAAAGGCTACAGAGAACTGTCAGATAGAACATTTACACTGCATGTTTATAGATTAGACATCTGCTCATCAAACATTTATTCTGAAATCAAAGATATTAAATGTGTCCCAGACTGTCAAACTGTACTTTCCTTAACATGGTTAAATGATGAGAGTTGAGCACATGATGGTGACATTCTGTGAACCTCAGCCACTGCTGTCTCCTTCATCGAAAGAAATTTGGCATAGATGGGAAGATGTTTTGGAACAGTATTGACTTGTTATATTCACGCCCACAAAATTGACATACATCCAGCCCTCTAGCTAAAGCTCAAGTCAATGCTGGAGAAACTGTAAGGAGAATATGGTGTTGATGCTGCAGAGCAGGATATCACCACCAAGATTTGATAGTTACATGAATCAGCCCTTGTGACAGTGGCTTTTCCTGTGCTAGTGTTCTCAAAATCTGCGTGCAATAAAACGGAAGCCAGGAGGAGCTAACAGGAATCTGTGCTAAGAAAAAAGCTAGTATTTTCACTTCTAACCAAAATCTTATACTTACCCAGGCAACATGTTCATGCGGGGCTCACATGGCTGGAGCATAGGCTAGGTGTGTTCCAGGTGGGCATGCACATGTGTTGTTACTGGGACCCAGTTGGGCCTCCCGAATGGGCTCCATCATTACAGCCCACCCTAGTCTCAAATGGGTTCCATCTAGACTCCCTGTGCAGTGTACAACCTGGATGTTGCATCCATATGTGGGGCCAACATGGATCCCATGGACACAACTTTATGGTTCCCAGTTGGGCTACCACATGGGCATGATATGTAGGCCTGGGTAGGCCTAGGTACTATTAATATGTCAAAAAACAACCTAAAATACTAAGCAAATGCATTCTGTGAAAAAAAAAATACATGCTTTGAATTGATGTCACAAAATTTCAAAATACAGTACATCACATAGTTAAAGCCACCGTTTACTACTAGGAATGGCTACCATAGGCTTGTGCACAACTGCTCCAGATGATTTGGTTCTACTGGCTATGCTTTTCTATAGAGATTATACAAAAACAGCACCTGCGTCCCAAAGTCTAGGCTATAACTGAGGAAAGACAGGTCTTGCTAGCACTGGTATACAACGGCTCCTCTTCAGGGCTCATTCATGCACATCAGAGAAACCCTGAACATGCTGAGCTGACACATTACAGCTTACTGACAAAAGCGACGCAGGGTACTAAAAAACAGAACAGCCTTCAGTTATGTAACGTCTGATAACGAGAAATGGCTACAGCCTAGCCCAGGCTTTGGGATGCAGTTAGTGTGTGTGCAATTAAGCACCTGTATCAACTATGGGTGCACTTTAAAATTAGCTGCATTTCCCAGTGTGTAAGAGTTGTCCGGATACTTTTGAAGCTTCAGTTGGTGAAGTTAATAATTACTACAAAACAGTAAATGCCTTTAGCAAAAGACAGCTAGTGCACACCACACAATCAGAGTCTAATCAGCCAGACGCACAGTTGTTTTACCTTAGGATTTATAACATAATCTATATACCTTCTATATATCTTCTATATACCTCATGCATCTCTACTGCACGCTGATTAGCTACAGAGGTAGAGCGAGAAGTGCACAGATAAATTAAAAATGGATCAAAGCAGAATTGGGTCTGTAGGCTAATGAAAACTCTGAGCACAATGCATCTGAAAATCAATCAAAAGGATGATGGAGAGGGAGCTAGCTAAGAGACCAATGCATGAGGTCATGCTCCAAAATAAATGATCTGAGACAAACTTGAAATGTGGCTCTCCCACTAAATGAGTATATCTTTCAGAAATGCTGATATTATGAATATATGCTATATGGTACACCTGCTCATTCATTGTTTCTTTCAAAATCAAGGGTTTTTGTTGGAGTAACTGTCTCTATTCAGTGACAAGAGCGTTTGTGAGGTCAGGATGTTCACCACCCCACCTCATCCCCAAATTCCTAACGTAAGTATTGGATGAAGCACTATCATTCCAGAGAACACAGTTCCACAACTTCACAGCTCAATGTTAAGGGGCTTTATACCACGCTATCTCGGGCCTGGTATTGAGCATGGTACCAGTAGGTTTATATTTGTCTGCTCCAGAGAATCCTATTCTATTGGCAGTCCTTCTCTACAGGGACTAGATAAGCTGTGTTAGCAATCGGCGCACCTCAAAAGCAGCTAAATGCATTCATTTGAAGGGATATCCTCCTTGTTAGTACAGTGGACAGTATCCTTGCCTATCACGCGGAAGACTGGGGTTTGATTCCCCGACAAGAAAACACAAAGCTTTAGGGGCAGTGTTGGCTCAGCAGTTAGAGCTCCGGGCTACTGATAACAGGGTTGTGGGTTTGATACCTGGGCTCGGCAAGCTGCCACTGTTGGGACCTTGAGCATAGCCCTTCACCCTTTCTGCTTCCTGGCCACTGAAGTTGGCTACTCACCGCTCTCTGTGTGTGTGCTCACTGCCCCTAGTATATGTGTGTGTATTCACTATCATAGATGGGTTAGTTAGTTAATTTTTACCAAGTTCTTAAACCTTAATTAGCCATTTACTCAGCTCATTCTGTACTGTGAGAAACTGTAGTTGATACTAGGAACTAGTTAATACAGGAACAGTGGAGGTCAAGTTGAGGTCTGAAAGACCAAGAAAACTTTTGGAGAGAACTGCTTGTAGGATTGCTTAAAAGGCAAATCAATGTCCCCATGCTACTGCCAGACCTTCAGGAAGATTTAGAAGACTCTGCAGTGGTGGTGCACTGTTCTACTGTGCAGTGACACCTGCATGAAAGAGTCTTCAGAAGAAAACCCTTCAGACGTCCTTACTAAAAACATCATCAGACATAATTTTTCCTTACTGATGTGTCATGTTGGGAAATGATTTACAATTATTGTATTTATTACAGTTATGTGATGTTGTATGTCAGCCATAACATTAGTACAGTCAGTTCTTGAAGGTAATGTTTTTACAGCAGCCAAAACATCAGGCAGGTCTTACTGGTCAGTAAGAATGTAGTTTTGTCAAGAAAGAACTAAAGTTAGTTAGAAGTTGTGTGTTTAGTTTTAAGAAACCTACATATGAGAAAATTTTGATGCTTAAGAAAGATTCAATGTAATCAAGTTGATTTTTAAGGGCCCTGAACGTGCTGGGTCTTTCATGACTTAGTAATCAGTAAGACCATTTGCAATTTAACTCCTTAGCCCTTTAACAAAGAAAGACTTGTTACACTAAGGTGTATTATTCAGTAACTACAGGGACTTCTGTACAAGCTGGTGGGGCTATTCCCTCATAGAACCTGTCATAGAAGTTTGTAATAACACTTTCATCCAGCTGGTGGACCATAGGCTGTTTAAGGGGTTAACCCAAGGAAACGACCACTGATAAAAGAGAATATACAAGAAAATGTGAAAAGCTTTCCACAATAAACCATTCATACATCCATTTCTAACTTGACTTTCTTTCTTCATGCCACATTAATTCTGCTGAGGTACATGAATAAAACCATTCTGTAGTAATAACAACACATGAGAGGCCTCAATGCAAAATGTTATGACATTTTTTTTTTTCTCGCAAAATGCAATGCAACACTTTTCAGTTCTAATATCATGGATTATTCCAGATGGAGCTTGCCTTAGAAACACACACATACACAGAAACACAGACAGAAAGGCCGTCGACAAGGTGATAAAGGGGGTATGGTTGTGTGACAGGTTGGTATTGCCTGTGTTCGCCTTCAAAAACTATTGGCGAGGCCTACAGACAAGTGTTTTCACGCATTTCACACAGCCGCCAGCAATTTTACTAGTTCTAACACATCATAGCATTGTATTTCTGTGCTGTGACGAGTAAAGGCATGTCTTGCCAACAACAGAAAAAAAACAGGGAGCCAAACAATGTCAACTTTCTTGTGACAGCTTCTTGAAATGGAAGAAATGTCAGGTGTTCAGATGTGTCATTCGTCACTCCTCCTCCTTTTGTCATCCCTTCTTCTGCACTTTACCTCCCTCTCTTCTCCACAGTCTCTCTTTGATCATATTGGGGGCAGGAGGTTAAAACGTTTGAAACAACAGCATGTAACTGAACTGGAAGATCATAGTGCTTGTGAGTGTTTTTTTTTTTTTAGCTTTTTTAAAAGTAGATGGACAAAGAATACTGCTTTTGATCATCTAAAGCCACACATACACACACACACAAATCCTAAGTGCTCTGACCCATAAATAGGGTGCCTTTCATCTAAAAGACCAGTCGACCAACAGCGACACCTCTCTAACCTGTGCGCATTCTCACACATGCATCTTTCATGTGCAGGAATATTGAGTAACCTTTCTAACCCCTGGCCATTCATTGCATTCTAGGGTAGCTTTCATCCAAGGCAGGTGCCACGTTTAAACCTTGCTCTCCTCTGGACTCTCAAGGTAGTGATACTTTCATTCATATTGGCCATACACTGTCTGCAATGTCTTTCCCGTAGACACCCATTGAAGCAGGTCAGCAACACACTCGTTTATTCAACGCATACTTAAAGGATCTGTTTAATGGTAAGCAGAATTTCCTTCACTTTTTATAATTGAGTAAATTACACTGTTTAGTTTTCATTTGGTTGTAAAATAATGCAAAAATAGCATACATCCACCCATGTAGTCAACAGCAGTTTAGCTTCACCCATTCATGCTGAAGTTATAAGGAGTGTATCAGCCAGGATTGCTTTTGAATAAGGCTCAATACATGGGCAGCCAATTAGGACAGGTATAATGTACATATCGTACATCAGTCTTAATAAATAGCCTGTTTACTTATGGAGAGACATAGGTTGGGTAATGGTCATATAAAAATAAAAATAAACTATTTACACAGAAGGTTCTTTTATGCAATGCCGTAGAGGAACAGTGATGGTTCTGAAGAACTATATTTAAAAGAAGAGAATTTGAGAGTATGAAAAGGTTCATAGGTTTAAAGAACCTTCACATGATGTGTTGTGATTCTTTCAAAATTATGTAGAACTTCATAACATCAAAATAGATGCTTCACACCCACACATCTTATTTATGCAAATGGCTCTCTGAGGGAGCACCCACTGAAAGGTTCTTCAGGGAACCAAAAGTGGTTCTTGTGTGACATTACACATAAAACATTTGTAAAGCCATTCAAATATTAAAAGTTAATATTGAGTAAAAACAATACCAGACAAATCGGTGAGGCCGCAAGAACACAGCCTACCTTTATCACAGATTGTTACCTGTGGTGAAAGTCTCTGAACACACTGCTTTTATTAAATGCATTTGATTAAAATTCACTTTCTCCAAAACCCACTTACATTTACATGATTTCTTGTGTCATAATTCATGGCTACATTTTATCATTTTTAACCTTTCAGATTATACAGGTTGTTTTATTAACTATGCCCTAATAGCGAGAGGATAGCAGACCACTGTTGGGCTATTAACGGCAAAGCTGGCGTTCCACTGGCATTTCGCTCAGCATTTTCTGGGCCACCCACTGGTGGTTAAGAAGATTATTGGACATGAGAACACTTTTCATTGCTCGTTTTCCACCAACAGTGCAATTTACAAATTTTTCCTTCATTTCTTATTTTTATTATTTGTATTAATTAGTCAGTTCAGCTCAGTTTTACGACTTAGTTTACAGACTGTATATTGATGGCATGGACTGGGGAGTTAGAGGTATCTTTGTTATTTCAAAACTACAATAAACATTTTCCATGATTTTGAGCTCTTTAAGGAGACATGCTACGATGATTACAATATGGCTGACATCTGCTTTGTGAGTGTATGAAAACCAAGGCTCAATTGAACCATACTCTTCTGCATCACTGCATCCATGTTGATTTCATGCTAAGATAGCTTCAGAACCTAGTATCAGACCACACATGAGGAAGAGCAACACCCTTGGTGGTGAGTTTACAACTGAAGCCTCTCTCTGTTCTCAGAGCCATGCCTTTTCTAAGATAGAGGAAGCCAGCCAGGTTCTATGCCCTATATAACTTTCCATGCTAGAAGAAGAGACAAGCTTGGTGAGCAAAATCCCTCAGTACACTCAACATTCTTGGCAGTGCAAGACAGAATTCTCACCAGAGAACAGATCAGACAGATGGCAGAGGACCAAGTCAGAAGTTGGCAGTCTTTACCTGTTGGCAGGTAAGCGAATAAGACCCTCAAAATACAGACTGTGTGAGTCTCAGGCTCAATGTGCCAGAGATATTCCACTAAATGTGTAGCCCAAGGTCGCTGGAAATGTAAATTGTATAGCATTAGAGTTAATACTTGCTTGATATTGGCATTGATCTTTAGTTCTCCTAGTGCTCCTGCAAATAAAAGAGCAGCAGAATTATGTTAGTGAAATATTCCTAAGAATGCATTTATTGATTATGTAAATTAGTCTTATTGTTCATTGATTTATAAATAATAAGTATGTAACTTTGATTGGGGTTAAAAAAAAAAAAAAAAGCTCAGATGTCATCTTTCTGAAGTCCTACTGGTACGAAGACCAGTGCTTGAATCTCATTTGTGTAGTGAGGACAATTTCTTTTTAAGGGAAAAATGTTGGAGAGAAGAAATGGCGGAAGCCACTTGTCTAATGTTAGCCTTTAGCCTACAAAAAACCTGTAGTCAAATATCTGAACCCAACATTAGTTGTTTACTGACATTGTCATTAAAGTTTTTGCAGAGAAGCACTGTTATTTACAGATTTTAATTAAATATGATAGAGTACTTTCAATTAAAATGGCAACACACAAAAAACACTAAAAGTTCTGCAGTAAAAGGTGTCATTTTACATTTTTTTTGTCATTATTTTACATTATTCAAAATAATTCTGTGATAGCATGCAAGTGAGCACTGGCATACAGCCAGCACAGCATCACACTCAGCAACACAGATACAATAACAAAGAGTTGCTTGCTCTTACAGCCTTCAACACTGAGGCCAGGCTGCGTAAGTACACTGTAAGAAACCATGACATGTAAGTACACCTAATAGAAGGTAGCCCTGGAGAAAGGACAACACAATGACGGTGAGTGTCAGTGCCTGAAGGACATGCCCGGTATGTAATGTAATAACCACATTTTCCAAAGTTTGCATTTTTAATGGTTATATATAACAACAAAAGTACATAACGGCATAACATAGCTAAATTGGGCTAAATTGGATAACAGGAGCCGTGTAAGTGTGAGAGCTGTTTGTTTTCTTCTTTTCTTTTTCAAACTCACTAATAGACTTCAACTTTTCAGCTGTATAAACAAATAAAACACGGCACCAAGGCCAACTGCTCACTCTTCCAGCCTTGATTCAGTTCAACTCAGTGCAGTGTGGTTCAGCTCAGCGCAGCTTTTTGTGTAGTGGTGTGTGTCTCTCTCCTGCTCTCTCTCTCTCTTCTGGCCTCCAATACTCCCTGAGAGAAACACACATACACGCACACACACACATTAGTCAGAGACCTGCATAGAAGTAAGGCTCATAGTCTAATCAGCCCGCTCACTTATCATGGCTTTCTCGCCAGCTCCCTTGTGGAGTTATATAGGGTGTGGAATTATATTGTTATTTTTATCACTTCTTCACATTATTTTACTGCTATAAAGCAAACATTTACAGTTTTCATAGCATTTGTGCTCACTTAATGTCATTCTGGTAAAAGACTGGTGCTACACTCACTTCCATATAAGGAATAATCAATGATTAGGAATGCCCTGATTAGTTTTTCACAATCTCAGTACCTAAATGCATCACTTCAGTTGATACCAATCTTTGTGATTACACAGATTTGGGTATGATAAGCTGATACTTAATACTGAAATAAAAAAGCTTGAAAAAGATCTGATGATATAGTTACTGGTTTCTTTAAAAAATGCAGCTGTAATATTAATTCATGTATGATATTATGATGTGCATGATATTAAAGATACATAGTGAGTGTATAGTGTATGTATAGCATACGTTAATGTGTATATATTCTGTATTTGTATTTTGTAAATATCCTTGTTTTACTACTGTGAGGGACTATGCACTTAACTTTATATACATGGTTTTTGCATGACTACATACTTAATTAAAAATACCACCTTGTTTCTATACTCTCATTGCCCATTATATCAGCTCCACTTAAAATATAAGAGAACATTGTAGTTCTATAAATATAGACTGTAGTCCATCTTTTTCTCTGCATACTTTGTCAGCCTCCTTTCACCCTGTTCTTCAGTGCTTATGACCCCACAGGACTGACCACCCCAGATCAGGTAGTATTTGAGTGGTGGGTCATTCTCAACATTGCAGTTGCACTGATGTGGTGGTGGCACATGAGTAGATCAGACACAGCAGTGCTGCTGGAGTTTTTAAACACTGTGTCCACTCACTGTCCACTCTATTAGACCCACTTGGTCAACCTTGTAGATGTGAAGTCAGAGTGAGAAGCTCATCTCTTGCTCCACTGTTTGTGTTGGTCATCCTCTTGTCCTTCATCAGTGGTCACAGGATGCTGATAACAGGATACTGTCGGCTGGATATTTCTGACTGGTGGACTGTTCTCAGTTCTCAGTTAGGGGACTATTCTTAGCAATGCTGAGGTGCTTACGGACAAGCCTAGAAATTATGTGACAATATGAAGCAAAAAAATGGCTGGGCATGGGACAGGGACCAAGGCTCAAAACATACAGTGGTCCTAGTGGGTTATGGTGGTTTTAAGCATTGGAGGTTTTTTCTTCTGTCCTTTTTGTACTTTTATCCATTTTTACAGATAACAGCAGGATAGCTTCTTAGCCTCAGGGCAAATCTTATTTATATAATCTTATTTAGAAACCAATGTTCAGACACCACCTACACTTGTGCAATGTGTCACCAACAGCAACTTTGTTGTATCATTATCTTCCTATACTTCCTCTATGCTTGTTTAAATGCATAGCTCTCATGTGTCTCCTGTGACTCAGACATTCAGTTCATTATGTGCTTGACTGTATGAGCAGTATGAACAGATTCAGCTAAGTTGCATCATTGGCTGATTGGATTGTCAATAGAATTTGCTGAAATAATGTTTGTTTAACTTGTGTGGCATAACACAGAATCAAAGACTCTTTGAAGCCTTGAAGATTTGGCCAAACGGATCACACATCCCATGAGGTATTTGTTCCGGAGTCTGACTTCCACACTGGGGATGATAATGAATGACAGGCAGTCTATAATACAATTTATGGGCTCGGAGAGCACAACTGTGGCAAATTGGACTTGCCACTTCCTCTGTAAACGTAAGACTCAACAGACCAATGTGTATTTTCCTGTTTCACTTGTCAGTTGTAATACTGTGAAACAATGCATGGTCGTGCTGTTTGTCTTGTGGCTAACAACCAAACTGGAATAGGTTATTAGTGCCAAACTGGCATCTCACCCTAAAGGAAATAAGTTACTTTTTTCTACCAGCCTACCCGTTGAGCTAAACCATTGGCACTGTATAGGGTAATTTGCTTTTCCTGCTACTGAAATAACTTGTGATATTTAAAAAAAAATGTAAAATCCAATGGCTTATTTAGATTAGATAAATGTGCCACATGATTCTTTGAAGTGATTCAATAGAAGAGCTTTTAAAGTTTAAAGTTTTTAAAATGTTAATATTCCAAGTTTTCTTCCAAATTTAGTTATTTTAAATTTCAGCCCAATAGCTAGTTCTCTTGTTCGATCCCCACCTCAAATGGGCACTGGGTTTATAAAATTGCCTGGAGGGGGTCTGTTGGTGGATATTAACACATAGTTACTTTGGATTGTTTGGTAGACCTGCTCATGTTTGACTGAAAACAGGCTTGTCAGACAAAAGGGCAGAACCTCTGAATTTCACCTAAAGAAAATATAGCCAGCTGAGAGAGGAGAACAGCCTGGGAGAGGAGATGGTTTGACTAGCAAGGGTAGCCAAAGGGCCTCTGTCATCTTTCTCTTCTTTCTAGTTCTCTTTCTGTCTTTCTCTCATTCTCTTGCTCCCTATCCACCAGGTAGTATTCAGGTTATAGTCATATATGATATTTACCTCATTTGCAATATGCAGTATATTCTATAGCCTCAGTAATTTTCTCATTTAATTTTTTTTTTACTTTTCTCACGTCAATCATTAAAATGTTAAAATTGTGTACTTGAGAGTACAACCAGCGGTGCTACCTAAAACCAACTTGACATTAAACCTACTGGACTGCATTGTTTACTATTCTAAATGGTGATTAAAAGCATAGTACCATGTACACTCTTAATAATGTTCTCCCACTTATAATTATATTAATATAATTACACAGATCATTACACATTACAGCAAACATTAAAACCACCTGCATAATATTGTGTAGGTCTCCCTCGTGCCCCCAAACAGCTCTGATCCTTCAAGCCATGACCTCCACAAGACTTCTGAAGGTGTCCTGTGCTATTTGGAATCAAGACATTAGCAGCAGATCATTTACACCCTGTAAGTTGCAGGGCGGGCCTCCATGGATCTTATTAATGTTTCTTGGGTGCCTAAGGCTTTTTCTCTAGTTTACCGGTCCTTCCTTGGAACACTATTTGTAAGCACTAGTAGCCACTGCATCCTGGGAACACCCCACTTGACCTGTTGTTTTGAAGATTGTCTAATCATCAGAATTTGGCCTGTTTTATATGTGTGTCAGTGTGAATGGCAGAAAACACATTGAATCTGACATCTGACAATTCAGAACTGTTCAGACTAATGTCGGATGTCGAAGGTGACAATAAAAGAAATGACAAAAACAGTGTAAAAACAACATCAGATGAGAAAATTGGATTTGGGCCACTTTACATGCTGTGTGAATGTAGCTAAATGTCTCAGATCCTTAAATTTACCCATTTCTCATGCTTTTAATAAATTAATTAAGAACTGTCTCTTCACTTGCTAACTAATATATGTTTTCCCACCCCTGTTGTTCACTTCACCTGTCAGTGGTTTTAATGTTATGGCTAATATGGCATAGTATATACAGCTTTCTGTCTCTTGTGTGTAGTCACAATAACAAAACCAGTCTGTTTACTGTGGCCCATCTGTTGGTGAACAATTTATCAGCCCCCTCTTCCCCATTCATCAATGGAAAGGGAACACCAAAGGGTGGTGGACAATTTGCCAAGCCAACATGGCAGAGGCAAAGTAGTAGCACAGACAGTATCTCAAACACAGCAGCTTTGCTGGGGCTTTTACACTGTTTTCAACCCAGCAGTAAAAACAGTCCACCATCCAACTAATCTTCGAAGTGGTGGTCCTACATTGGTCTCCTTGTATGGATGGACGGAGCAGAGGAGGATTAATTGTGCAGCAACAGAAAGGCTACAGTCAACGGCTGCAAATCTAGGCATATTAAAAGTATGCCTATATAATGTAGGTGTTTCTGATCAAATGGCCAAAGAGTGTAGCTACAAGATAGATTTCTAAGAAGTGGACACCAAGGTCTGTGAAATGTGCAGATTAATCAACTTTAGTGCTTGTAGGTCTTTAAAGGAACACTACTGCTTTGCTTTTTTTTATGAAAAAGCAACAGAACTTGCCAACATCAAGAAATAATAATTACCTACTGCCACAGGGTGAAAGCAGAGAAGGATGATGATGTTCCTCAAAGCCCAATACCCACATTCAAGCCCAAAACATGTAGGCAAATAAAATATAATCTTAAGCTTCTAGTCTCAGAAGGGTTAGAGAGCACATTGTGCATTACGCATAAATCGCCACCTGGACTGGAGCCCAGAACTGATTTTTAAAAGACTTCTTAATGTACACGTACTTGCTCTGAGCTGGCACAGAGATGGCAATGCGGTGGGATCGGTGCCAAAGTTAATACGGTATCAACATACACAAACATGTTGCAGCTGAATAACCACACACCCTGTTTCTTTCACACACATCATGCATTTGAATGTGTCTAGAGCTTCACAATGTTATGCTGCAGTACCAGCTATCTGCCAAAGCTAATATTGTGCAGCTACACAGTACACAAATGAGTCCACTTACTCACACACTTAGACACTCACACTCACTTTGACACTGAATTTCTAAAGCTAATTCACAACCAAGTCAAACTGGAATTCATGTGTAAAGTCAATTCAAAGCATAAAATAATTTACTACAGATAAAGGGTTTGTTTTACTTAGTAAAAAAACAGAAAACACACTACTGACTAAAACCACAGTTACAAGAGAGGATAGTGGGAAGATGTTGAAGCAGAATGGCTAGGATAGATATTTAGATGTTTAAAGAATACTCCAGCATTTTTCAACCTAACCCTGATCTGTTGCATCAGTATCATACAGGCATACCATAGACTTTAATTGCAGTGCGTCTCCCTGTAATTATAACAGAAGCCAATAAAGCAAAAGCCCATTGGCTTCTATTATAAGTGTGCTTTGAGTGAGTGAGTTTTGTTTGTTTACTAAGTACAGAGAAAATCATCAACATTACTGTTTGCAGTAATTGACCATAAAACCACCCAAATATGCAGGAGATGGAGATTAGGTTAAAGAACACTGCAGTATTTTCCAGTGTTTGAGCAACTGTATGTCCATCCTACTGTCAGTATACATTCTTTATGGGCTGAACTAATTTCCTAAGATTGCATTCATAATTGTTGTGCATGGAACTTGGAACAGTGTTTCTATCTTAGTATTTATCTCATGCATCTGGACAGTATCTTTTATTTTCCAAAACATAAAGTGTGCCAAAATGCTCCAGTTTCAGAAGGAAATTACATCCACATAATATGCACACAGGTTTGTTTTGGTAGAAGCTCTCTTACTCTGACTGAAATGTGAGGTGTACAACTATGGACTGTGGAAAAATTGTGTCCATTGAAAGAAAAAATTCTGTAAAAGCAATAAAAATATAGTGTTGACATCAATGTCTAAAACAATAACAGTCTGCAGTGATCACTTTGTGGCAGTGGATAACCAAAGGTTTGTCTGAATTGTACCTCTGTTAGTTTTATTAACCTTAGTACATAATGCCTTCTGGTTTTCTATTGGTTTGTTTTATCAAATTGACATAAAGCAGCTCAAAATAACTGTCAAAACATGTCCAACTCATCAGAAAATACTGCTTAAAAAAACTATAACTTGTAGCTGCGACATAAAGATTTAATATTTTAAGCAAAGCAAAGCCTGCTACTCACTTAAAAATGGTAAAACTTTAAATAAAGCCTTTCTGAAAGTTAAACATATCAAGAATAGCTAAATATGACTATTTCTGACAAAGTGGTTATATATAAATTTGCATACTTCATGGCATCATGGTAGCTAAAACAATGATTAGAGATTTTCCCTTAAAATGAAAAAACATTAAACCAGTCAAAGAACCATTTGCACAATTGAATGGTTCTTTCAGCTTTCTTGATTCTACCTACAATCATAGCCTGTACCAAAATACCCTAGAGTACCCCCATTTTAATGAGATCAGCAGTTAGTTACCACAGACAGTTTCAACAGGTTTGTTGTACTTAGTAAAAAAGGGTTCTACAATAATCTTTTGCCAAATAACAGTTATACTCATGATTTGAAAAAAAAAACAAAAAACAAACAAACAAACAAACAAACAAAGCAAACAAAACAGAAGCACATGGACACATTTATCAGCACACAATTGCTATGATTTTTTTATTCTTCTTCAGTAGTGGCGAATCTTTGACTGTACAAATTTGGCAAACTCAATGTTAGAATGGTTAATGGGAACAAGAATTCTAACAATGGCTTTGAATGAATAGGTAACTACAGAGAAGCCTATTTTTACATATAAACACATGGTGACATGCTTCCCGGTTCTTCCACAAACTCTGTTTCTACCATGCGCTCCATTTCCTAGAATGCACCCACCAGCCATATGACACCACCAGCCAATCATATCTCTGACTCTTGTCCATGTTTTGTTGTGTTGACCTGGGTAGGGGCAGTTGTTATGTTTCCTGTGTGTTTGCATGTGTTTTTGAGAACTAGTTGATTGGACATCACTTTATTCACTCTATTCACATCACTCTATTTACCTGTATTTAACTGTTTCTGTTATCTCACTTCTTTGTTTTTTCTTTTTTCCAGTATTAATTTCTGGTTTGATGCTTTGCAAGTTTGACCTTGATCGGATGTTCCTGCCTGACTTCCCCCTCTGCACTGGTTCAGCCAGCATGGAGCCACCAGATTGTGCCATACACCTTTCTGTTGTTCCAACAAGCGTCATTTGCACATGCTTTGTCTATAACTATTCCAACTTAGACACTGTTCACCTGCCTCACAGAGCTTACCTGTTCCTGATCTGTTCACACATAAATTTACTTCTCATTTTCACCCTGATTTACTTCTAATATTAATTACATTGGTACATTATTTAAATATAATATATATTTAATACGCATTTCTTCTTTATTCTTATTGTTTTTGTTGTCTTATTGTTTAGCTGTTTTATGTTGTCCAGAATAGATCAGATTCCCCTTTTGAGGTTTCTTGTTCTTTCTCTTATAGTAAGTCTGTAAAGAACCTGTAAAGAACAAGTTTTCACTCCAAACAAGCCAAAGCACTAATAGCAATAGCTATGTTTTTCAAGTAGACCCTAGTTGTCAAACAGTGTTTGATGTGCTCCTGCATTGTATTGAAATAAAATAAATTGTTGAGACAAATTTCCCATTCCAAATAAGATTGGACACCCCCAATGTCTTGGAAAGATTTTCCTTGCCCCTGTTACCTCTGGCATGCTCACTGTGTTTCTGTAAAGCTACTTTGCTGCTGCTAAATATTTATTCTATACACACTGTAAAATGACATGGTTCCAAAACCTTTTAAATGTAACCTTTACCTAGGGTATGTGTTTGTTTTTTAGCTTAAAACATTAGTTTACTGTGCAAGCCAACCCCAGTCCCCTGTTCTCAGTAACAGGACAAGCTTGTTCGTACTACTTATATGCATTTAGTACCACTATATATATATATATATATATATATATATATATATATATATATACTATATAC
Source organism: Salminus brasiliensis (assembly GCF_030463535.1). Lineage (NCBI taxonomy): Eukaryota > Metazoa > Chordata > Actinopteri > Characiformes > Bryconidae > Salminus > Salminus brasiliensis. Next base: position 19,174,565 of record NC_132878.1, read on the forward strand.
TATATACTATATATATATGGTTATCTGATTTATTTTAGTACGCTCAGCACCTGAGATACACAGATTTATAGCAGTGTGCTCTGTTTAATTATTTCTTAAACAGGTGGTTTAGTGAAAGGTTGTTGGTTATAATTCTCATGCAATTCTAATAAGTTTCAAGTTTAACATCAAACATGACACTATGGATCAGTGCATTAGCATCCTTCATTTAAAAGTTAATCAAATCTAAGTACATTGGGGTGCGTTTAGAATTAAGGCTAGGTGTTGCAGGAAGCTTCTATAGCTGAGGGAATCAAATCAGGATGTTTTCAGATGTTCTCAAGGAAACAAAGGTAACATTAATTAAGGGGTCAGACCAGGATGTTAACAGACATTTCCTGAATGTATGTTTGGGAATGTTACTTCAAGAGTCAAACTGAAAATGCTTTGAATGTCCCTAATGGCCTAGGACCGTTTTACAGCAAACATTACAAAAACACCCAAATGGATACATTGGGGAATGTTCTGAGAAAGTCAGGCCAAGTAACCAAATTAAATGTTCCATTTGGATTTTTTTGTCAACCAACCCTTTCTGTTGTCCATTTAAAAATCAGCACACAAAATCAACAAACTTGAAATTAATGTGATGGTGCCATGTTGGCTAATGATGCTGCAGAGGACAGTTGAGCTTAGCTTCTTTAAGAGATCCTGTGATTTATATTCAAACTTTTGAGACTTGTGAGGCTTCTCGTGATGACTTGTCAGTATTTCACATCATGCTAATTCTAAATAGTAGTCTTTTCAGTGGCATCCGTAAAAATGTCCACACATCATGCATAAGGTCCAAATTTGTCACCACACTGTAGTACCCTATAAAAGGACAGAGAACCCACTTACTCAAACCACACTTCTAATAGAAGCCAACAGTAAAAATGAATAGAATAGAGTAGAAAAGATCACATCCATGTTAAACATTAAAGTGAGACAACTTGGAGTAACTTTTGGAGTAAAATATTTGCTGGTATCATTCAGTACAGTTAGTCTTCTAGCTTGGATAGAATTGATATGCAGATGCTTAAAGTAAACTCCAACATTTTGGCCTAATCTGCATCTGTAGGTAGTTGTTAATCGCCGTGCGCCTCCATTTAATTGAAATGTGATAAAAGCCAATGAAGCCACGGCCTGTACACTAGAGGCAGAAGACACAGGAGATAGAAATTAAGTTGAAGAATGCTGGAATCTTCCTTAAAGCACCTCAGCGTTTACGCTAATGTCAATACGAATTCCTAATATCAGTTTGAACCTAATTACTATCAATGCACCATTGATTGCATGTCACATTATGTGAGTGACTTTAGATAAGCAGAATTAAGTACAATGCCCCATTGTCTCGGTGTATAGCACGTCTCTATACCCATCAGTGTGCAGCAACAGTATCTGCTGTTTATCTACCTAATGTCTGTGTGCTTTCATTGCCAGTTTTTATTGCGTTTGTATTGGCCTTCTTTTATTGCTTTTGAAGGTTAGTTGCTATAAACTAATGATGAATTCTACAGTGACTTTGAAAGACCTGGAGGAAAAAGGGGCTGACTCTCTTTCTGTTTTTCTCTCTCCCTTGATCACCCACATAGGTCACGCGCACACATAGATGGGCTTTGTAAGAAAGCACTTCTTTTAAGCTACAAGGCCACACTATTCTAGCGAGTCTTTCTTTGGAACATTAGTAATAGCTACCCAGAGAGAAGCAGGCAGGACTGTAATGGAAGGTGCACACTTTATTGAAGTTTCAGGGAAGTTCTAAATGAATTATAACTGGACTAATTTGATGTGCATATACTTACAGAATATATCAGAATAGCACCATTGTTATGCAAAAGGGAAAATGGACATTAGTCATCACAGCGCATGATAACAGTTGCATTACCGTTTTCCAAACAGAATATTAATTATTAGAAAAAATAATAAAAAGCCCTATTCTAATACCCTAGATACTCCAGTTAACAGGTGATCATAGAGAGTATTGATGCGCAGTAACACCTTAAACCACCAGGAGGCTCCTAATTGATGATACTGTGTGGTCCAGTTTATGAAAAAGGCGGGATTACATTTCTGATTCTGTTCCACAAGAATATCTGTGATTAGACTATAAAGAAAAGGGGTAATACATAAAGTGTTGACAAAGCTTGTGTGTGTGGTGAGTATATAGAACACATATACTAGACCATTCGGTACTCAATGAGGAATTCAGTCCCAGGGCCAGAACTAAATCATGAGTCAGGCATCTGAAAAGCACGGCAGGGCAGGGGGTGGGCCATACGACAGTGCTTCTCACTGTTTCCAAAAATCTCCAGTTTTGGAGAGAATAAAGATATATTTACAGCCATGAAATATATAATGAAAAGATGAAGCCTATGTCGGAGCATACAATATAACTGTGATGTAAAAGCCAACTATGTAGCCTTTAATACCAGGCTATAGTTTGGGTTTACCTTGATTTTTTAATTAATTTATTTAGCAGCATGTGGTAATGGAGGGCATGTGAATTGGTGGGCAAGACATCACTCCTTTGAGCCTCCGAGGTCCTTTTTTGATTATTTGGGACCCTAAGCGACATCCTGCTTGGAAGGCTTTTAAGGTATAAGTACCTTATATGCAAACACTCAATTTACATTCTCTGCATTTTTCTGTGCATAAGGATGCCCTTTCAGCTGTCTGAACCATGGTGACTGTGTCTTGTTGTCAAATGAGATTAAAAAGCGAATTCTTGTAAAGCCCCTAAGTGAGTTCTTGTACCGCTGCATTTGTGTGTGTTATGCCCCTGAAACATTGTTCTGAGGTTTAAAACCCTAACTGCCAGTTAACTGTAACAGCTGGCATGAAACAATGGATGGTAAAGGCTAAATGACCAGATTCCTACCCTTTTACAGTGATGGGAGTAGGTGTCTATGCAAAGGTAGAGTTGAAGAATGCTTTTGTTCACAGTTCATTTTCTAGCTGAATAGCTTAATATAGCTCAAGTAGCAAGTTAATGCAGTCTGAAAACACAGTGGAGCAGGATATTGTTGTTATTCTTTATTGCCATTGAAAAAAAATATACATATTTTGTACCGTACAGGAGACTATTTATTGTTTATTGGTGTCTTCCAAAAATTGACAATGACAATCAAAAAGGAACTGAATTCAAGGGTGATATAAGACATACAAGAATGTAAACATTCAGAATTATAATTTGTAATCTGCATCAGATAATGCTTGCTGCTGCTTTGGTTAAATAAATAGTTTGGCAAACAAATACCTTTTACATGATTTGTCACTACCCCAAATGCAATCGGTCAGCCAAGACATGTTTGATATCTGACATTATCTTTTTTAGTTTACTTCTTTAGTTTAGATAAAGTGTCTTTGATGTTGCTAACAAACACTGGACTTAGACTGTCACCAATCACATATTAGTAAATACATGCCAAAGATTTCATTTGCTTAAAAAATCATAAACTCTTAAGTTAGTTGTCTAATGTGCATTAGTAGCATGGCATGGATAAACCTTTAAACATTACAACATTTAGGCTAAAATTATGATATCATAAAATTATGACTCATTCAACGCGCCAGGTGACACTGCATTGTGTGATGAGGAAAATTAGTTCTGGTTATTAAAAATGGCAGCATCATCATTCAGCTATGTGAAGAAGTTTGTTTCGGCCTTAAGACTAAAGTATGGTGCACTGTTAATCACATTGAAGACAAAAAGCTCTGAATGCATTTGCATTAGTTTGAAAGGTGTTTATGAGTCCAGTGCTTGCTAGCAACATTAACCTAGCATCTCCAGTTCTAACCTAAAAAAGCAAACCTATAACACCAAACATGTCATGGCTGATCAACTGCATCCAGAGTAAGTGATAAATGATGTAATTACATTTTTTTCACTGAAATGTACTTTTGACAGTATTGGACCATACTGTAAAGCAATCTCAGGGAGCCAGACTTCCAAATAAGAAGCCCTGGACACTCCCATAGCTATGCACCATATTGTGTATCTGGAAGCTTAAAGTTCTTTAAGTGGAAATGCACTTTTTGAGCCTCCACATGGGAATTTGCCCACATTATGTTCAGAGCTGTGTTTCACTCATTCCTTGACAGAGAGCTGAGATTTTGCCTGAAATAGGATGTTCTCTTTCAGTCACATGCGGCCTCTCCTTTGGCCACATCACAGTTAGAATTTCATCTAGCAATCAATAAAGCAGACACCCAACTGAGCATTAGATGTCCAGTCAATTACCCTGCTGCTTCATAGAGAGCCTGGCATGTCCATCACAGATCTGGCTGAGCCGTTGGTGCAGTGTGATGCAAGGATCCCCGCATTGTTGGGTGGTGTGTTGGTAAAATAGCTTGTGTTCAGGGCTTGAACCTAATGCAGCTGCCAGAAATGGCCATTTTAAATTAGATGAAGTAAAAAATGTCCCATAAACAAGCAATGACCTAAGGACAAGCTCTACCTGAGTACATTAGCATTCGCGTTTAGCACTGTTCGCTTCAGTGGATGGATTAGCAAAAAAAGTGGATGGATTAACAGAAGAGAGCGGTGAAACCTCAGTGATAAAACTAAGGCTAATAGTGCTTAATAAGTCTTGAGGAGTTTATGGGAAAAAGATAAATCTGATTGGGCAAGCCATGCTTAGCCTAGCTAACTGTGAAGGAAAGCTAGGATTAGTCATCTCATTGGAATTATGCTAACAAAGTGCACACTTTCATATATTAACCACAGCTTTAGCATATTGGCAAATACAAGTCTGTACACATGGGAATTCCAGCTGATGCTGATCATTTTTAGAATATCCTCTGATGCTGATGTGGATAAGCATTACAAAGCTTTACATGCTCTTTTATTTCATGTCTTAGAAGTAAAATAATAGAAAAAGTGATGCCAAAAACTATTTTACTAGAAACTTAACAGTCCTCCTGGTGTGTCTAACAGGCTATACATGTTTTTGACATTGATTTGATCTTTAGAATCTTAGTTCTTTTAATTTACTATTAAAAAATCCCGACCAGACACTTTTTAGCTCTCTGAAGGAAAACGTATCTAGGAAATAGGGGATGTGCAGTCATCCTAGTTAATGTCCTGAATAAGTATATATATGTTCGGGGTGAAATCTTGATTAGGAGAGCTGAGCTTTATAGGTCAGAGTTGGGATCATCTTATTGGTTTTTATGACATCAGTAGTGGGCTGATAGTCCAAGGGGTCAATAAACATCAAATCAAATATTAGTTTAATATTTCGGTATGTCGGCAAAGGATATGATTTCAATATTGTTGTACATTTTGGAGCCACCTATAGTGAACCAATAATTGACCTCAGATTACTCTCCTTAATAAGTAGAAATGTGTCCAGAGAAAAAGCTTGACTGAGAGAGCTGATCTTTACATAGCTAATTATAACAGCTATGAGCAATATTGGTGGTTTTGGGTAAAGGAGACAAGCATTTTTTTTTTCTTTTGCTCTTGTAGGTCAACTTTTAAGTTTTGTCTGGGATAATGTATAATTTTTATGTATAATGTATAAACATTATACTTAAACATTATATTTAATGTATAAACTTTTTATAGTACAGCATCCAAGTAAAGGTATGAGCTCATGTTCAAAGTGAAGATATGAACTTTTATACATTTTAAAGGACTTAAGATAAGCTATAGTTATCTCAGTTTATTAATGATAAATATTCTTTTCCTTTTATCCAGAATTAGCAATGCTAGCATTTTTGTGAGCAGAAAATAGCCACTCTTAGTGAATTAACTTAGCTAACAGTGCTCAAATGTTCAAATTAGACACCAGCTATGCTTAGCTTACAGTGAAGATCATATCTATCAGATTTGATTTGTGAGAAGTAAATATTCACTTGTGTTCATTTATTATTAGCAATAGAACATTTTGGGTTAAAGTGCCATATCACTTGTAATTTGGGTTAATATTTGAATATGAGACAGTTGTTCTGTGTGTGTGTGTGTGTGTGTGTGTGTGTGTGTGTGTGTGATTTTACAATGTGATCTCTCTGTCAAGCTTCCATGCTATTCAGAGCGTGTGGCTGAATGGAAAGGTTTTCTTGGAGGACATCCAAATGCCACCTCCATCTCACTCGAACCCTCCATCACTCTTTCTGTCATTCTCTCCTCCACACTCGCCCATCTCTCTTATCTTTGTCACTTGTGATTACGCTCTGTAAATGTCAGCTGATGAAGTGAGCATATATTCACTTTATCACCTTTAAAAATCCCATGTCAAATTTAAGCTCTTCTGTCTTACTGGGTAAGAGAGGCCCTTGATTAGTTGCTTGGTGAAGCACATTTCCAGCCATTAGCAATAGCATTAGCGTTTTTGAGTAAATGATTAAAGGGACCATACTTGATTTTTTCTCTCACATCTGGGCTGAAATGATCCTTATAACAACTACACTGTGAAGGAGTGTGGCTAAATTGCTGTAGGCCAAATAGGCAGATACATGCACATGTAACATAACAAAACCATTGGATTTTAAAAGCAGCAGTAATAAAGCCCAAAGTGGCAGTGACACAGACCGATATCATTGTACATTTTGGAATGCAGTCATCCATAGTAAACCAATCAAAGAGCTGAGATTTAGATTATAACAGCCATTTGAATAATGTCAGTGTTTGGTGAAGGATTAAAGAACCCATATTCTACATGTTGCGATTTTAATTTGCACATCTCCAATCAGTAAGGAGAACCAGTAATTGATATATATTAACGATTATCAGATGGTACAGGAGTTAACTTTTCAGCATTGCCTCTCTCTCTCTCTCTCTCTCTCTCTCTCTCTTCTCTTTCACTTAAGTGGTCCAACACAATGAAATTAACAGACTAATTAAGACTAAGGAAAACTTGTTTCCCAAGGGCGGCTTCTCCTGGCCACCGCTAATTAAATCTCTGAAGCATGAATGATATGCAGCCGGATCAGACATGACAGCACATTCTAGGATGAAATACTGAGAAAGAGTGAAAAAAGGGGTTGGTGGGGGTTGACCCTGTTATTCATATGAAACTTGCAGCAGTTGACAAGTAAATGAATGAAGATGAAGACTTAATGATTTCTGCAAAACTATTTTAGGAAATCGTTCCATAAATTCGTGTTTAATGTACTTTAGGAATGGATACAAGCAGAAAGCGGTTAACCTCCCTGGCATATCTGTCACCCACATACAATGTATACTACAAAAAAATACAACAAATGATGAGCTGCATTTCAGAAAAGTGAATACGTATTAAAGAGGCTAAGTGAAAAGCATTGATCCTATCATCTAAAAATCACAGGTTTGAGTCTTACTGATGCCACAGCCATCTGTAGCTGGGAGTTCCAGAGGGCATTATTGATTTACTCTCTCTTTGGGTGGATAGAATGACCCATCTTCCCTATCACTCAGCACAATGCTGGTCAGTGCAGGCATATGTAGCTGATGTAGTAGAACTGGCGGTTAGTGTTCTTCTCCAAGTACAGTCAGCCATCCAATGACATTTTGGTAGCGGCAGTTTGGCTGACTCCATGTAACTCAGATGAAGCCCATGCTTACCTTCATCCCCCCAGTACTGGTACATTGTGTGATTGGGAGATTCCTGGATATACACTTACACTATACAGTATTGCCAAATGTATTTGCTCGCCTGCCTTTGCACTGATATGAAATTGAGTGGCATCCCATTTATAATCCACAGGGTTTAATCTGATGCCAGGCCACCCTTTGCAGCTATAACAGCTTCAACTCTTCTAGGAAGGCTTTCCACAAGGTTTAGGAGTTTAGTGTTTAAGGGAATTTTTGACCATTCTTCCAGAAGCGCATTTGTGAGGTCAGACACTGATGCTGGACAAGAAGGCCTGACTCGTAGTCTCCGCTCTAATTCATCCTAAAGGTGTTCTGTTGGGTTGAGGTCAGGACTCACATCAAGTTCTTCTACACCGAACTTGCTCATCCATGTCTTTATGGATCTTGCTTTGTGCACTGGTGCGCAGTCATGTTGGAGCAGGAAGCGTCCATCCCCAACTGTTCCCACAAAGTTGGGAGCATGAAATTGATCAAAATCTCTTGGTATGCTGAAGCATTAAGAGTTCCTTTAACTGGAACTAAAGGGCTGAACCCAACTCCTGAAAAACAACCCCACACTATCATCCCCCCTCCACCAAACTTTACAATTGGCACAATGCAGTTTGACAGGTACTGTTCTGCATGTGACGCTTTGCATTGCGCTTGGTGATGTAAGGCTTGGATGCAGCTGCTCGGCCATGGAAACCAATCCAATGAAGCTCTCTACGCACTGTTCTTGAGCTAATCTGAAGGCCACATCAAGTTTGGAAGTCTGTAGCAATTGACTTTGCAAAACTTTGGCGCCCACTTGGCACAATGCACCTCAGCATCCAATGACCCCGCTCTGTCACCACTTTGTGGCTAAGTTGCTGTCGTTCCCAATGGCTTTCACTTTGTTATAATACCTCTGACAGTTACCTGTTGAATATTTAGTAGTAAGGAAATTCCATGCACTGGACTTGTTGGCATCCTATCACATTACCACGCTGGAATTCACCAAGCTCCTGAGAGCAACTCATTCTTTCACAAATGTTTGTAGAAGCAGTCTGCATGCCTAGGTGCTTGCTTTTATACAACTATGGTTATGGAACAGATTGGAAAACCTGAATTCAGTCATTTGGATGGGTAAGTAAATATTTAAAAATTGTCAATATACTGTACATTCATACATACATAAATATATACGTACTTACACTTTCCACAGCATTTTCAAAAATGGTTCCAGCCGTTGAAGACCTCTTCAGTTAACCAAAAATTGTTCTCCCACCATACAACATACCTGCATAAAGCACTTTTCCTGATCATAAGAAAGAAGTGATGTCTTTTGCTTCTGTGAAGAAAGAGAATGTACTTGAATGCGACAAAACTAGCTTGAAATGGTGAGGGTGTTGAAATGTTGGATTATTTCAACATGTTGTGGAAGCAACACTGTAATAAATCTAACCTTTGCCAGCTGGATACATGAATACAGAAATCCAAACACTTTCAGATATACAAGACCTCCTTTGGCAGCATGTCAGAATGTAGCCGTTGAAGGTGAAACCTGTTTTATAAATGTCAGTGCTGCATTTTGACATTTATTCTTAGATAACCTTAGATAAGCTCTTTAACACCAGCAAGGGATAGCAATGTGTCCTTATCATCAACTTTCGAAGAAAGTGAGGTTACAGGATTTTTTTCCATACATTTTGTATCATTTGTATTGGTCCATTCATAATGACATCCTGTGAAAACAGCAGCTAGTATTTTTAAATTATGAATACACTGGTTCTCCCACCACTCCTGGGGATCCGATGTGGTAAATATTCTTGCTCTATGCCTGTGCATTGTGAATTAGGTTGAAGCAAAGGTCCTGACCATTTGGTGGTCCTTGAGAAGCAGTTGGAGAACTACTGATGTAGAACACTGGAACTACAAAAATAGAGGTACAAGATATTGTTCTAACAACAATAAAATTTTACAAGTTCATATAAAGTATTTGATATATTCCAAAATTTAAACGATGACCATGAGGGTCTGTGAGAGTACAAAAGGAAGCTCAATTCCATGATTCTCAGCAATGGTTGTGGCAAGAAACATCACTTAAAATCAATGCAACCTGACACTGCTCTTAGCCTTATCTTAGCTAACATCAACCAGATGGCTGATGTCCCATTTAAATTCTGTCTCATAGTTTTTGCAATAGATGTCAACACTGGCTGTTGCAATGTGTGCACATACTGACATCCCTAAGGGTTTTTTATTGATTAGATTCATCAACAAGGAAAGGCCACTGGAGGTTGAAGTATTCTCCTGTTTATATATTTAATTGTTTAAAATGATAGTTTGTGACACAAACCAAAAATATTGTCTTCTTTATATATCAAAATAAATGCAAATACCACATTAAAGCAATCACATTATTTAGGCAGATAAGTAGATTCAAGTAGATTTATTGGCTTAAAGGCTTACTATTAATGGTCAATTTAGCAAAAAATTTATGAACATCAGATGCTAATTTTGAAGCCTGTACATTGTGGATGATTATTTAACAACACAACATAATTAAAGTAGACTCAAGGTTTTCTGTTGCACACAGTTTTTTAAAATACCATTACTGATTATTGTGAGATTTAAATCAAACTCTATCAATCATAATTCAATAAGTGTTAGACAGGTAATTCTTGAACATCTGAAGAGCAACAGCAGGCTTGTACTGTGGAACCATGTGGCCAGCACCCTGAAAAGAAAATATATACTCTTAATATAATATTTTGGTTGATTGATAGATTTGTAACTTAATAAACCCAAATGAACCTGTACAGTCTATCAGGGCAACTTAAAAAAGGCATAAATACATTTCACAATTGAACTTCCATCTGTAATAATTAGGTCTTCTTAAAAAAATGTACACACTTTCAACACTTTCACACGCCACCGATATGCAGAGTTTCAAGAACTCTGTACACACTTTTAAATAGGGGTTCTTTGAGCACCACTATTGAAGAACCCCATGGTTCAAATGGATGCTGAGGGTCCACCCAGACGGTCCACATTTCCTTATGTACTTCCGTATGCAAATCTGGATCACCTGGGTGTCCCAAAGAACCAGTTTGAGAAGCACTACCCTGAAGAGCCATGCTTATCACATAAAAAGACGTGTGAGCATGAAGAACCTTCTAAAAGGTTAAAGAACATTCACATAATGCAAAGAATCTGAATCAATTTAAGGGGTTCTTTCTACAACCATTACACCATGTGGAGATTCACTAATAGTGTATAATCAACTATGCAAGAAAGTGAAGTTTGTTCTTCATAATAAGGAAGTAACTATGCTTTTGTTAATGTTTTAAGATGCTTTCTTATACCTTTACTGTCAGGAAAGTGATGTTCTCATACTGTTTTACGTAGCCAGCAATCTGGTTGTTAAAATACCATGGTCCATACTTGTTCACCACCTGCAAAATGGAAACAGTTTAGGCCTATATTCTACAATGTTTGTATATTTTTTTCTCTTCACATATAGCAGTATGCTTGTGGTTGTGTGTGAGTGGCAGGAAAGAAAGCCAAAGAAATTTGCTTCTCCAAAACAAGTCAGCATTACCGATTGGTTGAGAGCATCCACAAACCACTCTGCCCCGAGAAAGTTGCAAGCCATATCAACATCTCCATTGAAGACTAACAGTCTGAGGTTCTGCTGCAGCAGATATTGGTAAAATGGAGTCATATCAGTGTACGTCCTCTGGTACTGCGAGCCGACAGTGGAGCTGAGTAAGACAAGGACATAAAGTACATTAAGTCTAATGAATTTCTACTTAAGTTCTACTTAAGATTTTTTACATAATTAATAATAAGGAAAAATATTTGTGAATATGTGAATTCTAAATAAAAAATAAATGTTAAAAAAGTACTTGGGGAAAGTACTACAAAGTACAAAGTACATAACCATGCTTAAGGTTAAAATTAAGGTTAAAAAGGGTTAAAATTACATCAAGATACAATTTTTGTATAATTTGTTGAGACTATAGAGCCTACCTGCACAACTCCCATGACTGCACAGAGGTGGGAATGTGAAGGGCAGCTCGTACATTAGGGTTGTTCAGCCAAACATACATAGCTGTCCCATTAAAACACTTGGGATCACCAGGAACAGATACATCCACCTGGTGAAAGATGGTGGGCCAATAAGGAAATGATAAATTAAAGCTTGGAGTATTTGGATAACCTTCTATCACACATCATTTATGAACAATACAGTCAAAAGGTTTGAAAACAAATATTACATCTTGTGAATGCAAATGTACCTAGACCATATGTGGGGTTAATTGCAACACACTGAAGGCACTTAAAGGCAAGAAATGTTGAAAACACAGCTCTATAAGAGTAATCCAAAATAAATAGGACATTATTTTGTTTCTTCACAAACATGCATGATAAAAAGAGTAACTTTCATGGCACACAAGCAGAAAAAAATGCAGCTATGGGAACATGATGTGATGACCAAAAGCATGTTTAGCTACATACAATATCAAGTTTATCCCATGTTGGATTGTGGGTCTCTAAATACTCTACAAGCAAATATCTGGACCCCGAGGACAGGTGATATAGCAAGCGTTCCACTATGAAAAAGCAGAACTGTAAAGACTAGCAGGGGAAGAGTCCACCACTTGAGAACTGGGTTGGATTACAAAATGGGTTTTTTAAAAGTTCCTGAAGAGTTTTTGACTAGCATGTTAGCATGCAAGGGAAAGGTTGTGTTTGTAGTTTCTGTGAATGAGCAGGTATCTTTAATTAAAGTGTGGGATTGCACCTTGATTTGGTTGTTTTAAATTTAATCAGGCTTGTATTTAAGGAGTATTCACTGCTTGAGTGTTATAATAGATGATATCTTGAATTAAAATGAAATTTTCTCTCTCTTTGCATTTATATGAACCTTTTTGACAAATGAATATAATGGATATAATGTAAACACTTTTGAACACTGCTGTAAACAAGAACTACATATAAAGGCAGAATTAAGAAAATATGAGAAACAAAAGGAAACATAGGTTAAAGGACAATGAAAGGTTGTTACAATAGAGCTATCAGGTAAAGACATGCAATCTACAAAGCATTAGCAAATGCATGACTTACTTGGGCCTGGAATTTGAACCCAGTGTGACGGAAAAGGTTGGACATGTCCGCATTGTAACGGCCTTGTGCTTGTGCTCCTCCGTAGCATGGAGCGTACAAATTATAGATGTTCAAACCAATGTCTTGGATCAGATACAGAGCATCATAGACCTGAAACAATTAAAAATGTTATAATACGGTTGGGAGTCATAAATTAATTGAAGACATTCTGGCATAATTTAGAATTTAAAGATCAAACTAGAGAAGTAGAAGATTATAATAAAAAAACTTACAGCATTCTGGCAGTTGCTGTTACTGTTGCCATAGAAGTTACAGGTGCCATCGGAGCAGCAATACTGATTTATTTCATTCCATAAACTGTTGGGAAGAGAATACTGGTTATGTTTCTAAAAGAATATTGTATAAATGTATTATATAAATAATTTAACCACATACCTGTCCCCAATGAGGCCATGATAGTATCCAAAGTAGACCAAGGAGTTGTCATTGATAGCATAGCTGGTCATACCATTCCCTACACCCATGCCCTGTAGAGCAGTGTGAGATGGTATTTAACCACAGAAAAGACTGCACACCCTGCAGGCAGAATTCTAGGGTCTAACAATAAATTCCCTGCTAGAAGTCACCTCCTATATGGAGAAGACCTTATAACACAGTTCTTCAAAGACCCCTTTGAGATGCACATGCTAATACATTTCTTACAGGTTCCTGCATCCCATTTTCTTTTTTTTACTAAGGCATAGCTTTTTCTTAGCTTTCTTTTAAAGCACGCACTATACCTTTTCTTCTATTTGATAGACTACCTTGAAGTTGATGTTAGCAGAGCCACTGGCAATAAGCTTTGAGAGGGTGGGTGCATAGATGCCTCCATAACTCTCTGCAAATACATAGAAGTCATTGGAGGTGAAGGAGGGAAACTTGCTGAAGAAGTCTTGTAGTGCATTGTAGTTATCCTCTGCCACCTATTAAAAAATCATAGATACCAATTTAAAGATTAAATGAAAGATCCAAGTATAAACAGGCCATTCAGTAGGGCAATCCTGATCACAGCCAGCCTAACTAACTTTTTAAACAGTGTCTACTGCAAGCCCAAGAAATGTGCTTTGTTACCTGTGGATCGCTTGTCTGGTAATTTCCAGTGGTTGAATAGGAGAAGCCCACTCCAGCTGGAGACTCCAAGTACAAAACATTAGCTAGCAGGTTCCAGCTGTAAGGGTTCATGTAGACTGTGCCATCGTCATTCAACTGCAGACACATAAACAATGACAGAGATAGACTTAAGAAGATAATGAAGAAAATTATTTATCTATTTTTAGTGGCCAGTGACCAGTGCAGCTTGTACCATTAGCCATCTTCTAGATCTGCCTCAGTGGTCATCTTTTGACCACAGGACCACTGCAGGCGGCATATTTTCGGCTAGTAAACTATTCTGAACCCCTACCCAACACTACCATGTTTATTTATAACATTGCTAAGCTGAGGATGGTCCACTTCTCAGTTGAGACTACTCATGTGGTCCCTTTTTTATTAATGGATGGAATTAAGGGTGGCTGATAAATTCTCAAACAGATGTGACAGCAATTATAGACCTACAAAGTGCAACCAAATGGAAGGTGACTAAAATGAGTGAAGGTAGAAGGTAGATGTACACAACAAACTGGCAATTGAAATAAATCTAGGCTCACATGGAAAGGTCCATTCTCAGCCAACAAACCCTCCATGGAACTGCACCCTGGACCTCCATTCAGCCAAAGCAGCACTGGATCTGTGGATGGATTGTTCTGTGACTCCACAAACCTGTTAAACACAAGCAAAATTAGGAACGATTACTGTGTAGCTTGGTGGAATTCTTTCCCTGCTCAAAAATCCCTGATTTAACTCAATAATATAATTTTGAGTTTAAAGGCAAAAGTAATAAAGATTGTTATAGACTCACCAGTAATGCAAGTATTTGCCTTGCCCAGCCTGAAGATAGCCAGAATAATGCTGGAAGTTTGGAGTTTCACTCAGTCCTGGGAGGGATGTAACGAGATCTGCTGCAGGGCCACTTTGGGCATGAGTGACCCAGAAGCACAGAGCTATCACAAATGAGCTGCACCAAAGAATCATCATGGAAACCTACTGCATCTACAACATGCTTACATTTACAGCTACTTCCCTTCTTATAGTCATCCTTATCACAAAGTTCTCAATATGTTCCATTCTTTATCAGCTGACTGATAGCAACTATATTCCCTTCCTGCTAAATATTCCAGACTTGGAGAAAACATACATTTGTAAACACTTAGTGTTTACTTATGGCTCTGGCCAACATTGATAAGGCATCAAATTTGAATGTAATTGGCATAAAATCATCAGTTGCTCTACATGATTAAAAGGAAATTATGTTAAAAAAAATTAAATAAAAAATAATGTTTTGTGTGAGTCACTCATGACAGGCTCTATTGAAGAATGCTGTTTTGTTTATTTTCTTTTCCAAGGAACAGCTTGCACTGTTGGGATACTTTGAAGGTTCATAGGGGTTCCACACTAGCTCCTCAGTTGTTGCTTGGCCTGTAGATTGCAAAATTAGTCAAAGAACAATACAGATAAAAAATTGTTTATTTATTGATAGGAGGAATAGAGTGGACATTGCATTCCCAGATGGATGTTGGTTGTGCCTCAGGTACAAGCAAAGTCCCTCAGGTGTCCTTGAATGCTACGTCTGGTACAAGTCAGGAGACCAGCACTACATGGTTTACTATCCTCACACTTTTCCTTAAATCAATCATAAAATGCATCTCCACATTTTCTGTCCGACCTATAATAGTGAACAACTGATGCACTGTAACTGTGCATAGTCTAATTTTTGCTTTTTGCTTGTTTGGTCAAGACTTCTTTTAACTTTCTAATTATTTTTTCTTCTATTATTTTTGTAATTTACTCCAATCAGTTCCAGTGACTGGTAGTAATTAGCTATTAGTTCATTACATACCACTGGGTAAGCTTCTTATTCACATTCCATTCCAACTTAAATAACACAGCAGTTACATTCTGGCACCTCCACAGGATTAAAGAATTTAACTGCTGAATCATTTAAGGTGGGAAAAACAACTTTATTTTCCCTTGATCAACACAAACCACACCACTAGATTACAGTGTCCCATTTCAAGCGCTGGTTTAACTAACATAAAATATGGAATAAACCTTGGCTTCAATTGCTGGTATTCTTATCCTGTTTAATGTCTGTGGCTTGTAGGAACTCAAAATAATTAAGATCTGATTAGAACAGTGTTGACTTTAATTGTATGTATGCTTGGAGGTGGACATAAAAATAACTAATATATATATATATATATATATATATATATATATTTTTTTTTTTTAGTTTTAACAAAACAAAGCAAAACAGGAACCAAAGAGCATCAACTAAAAAGGAAACAAAAACTAAAAAGAAACACACAGGAACCAAACAAGCTAAGCTAACAAAAGAAAGCCAGCGACTAAACAGGCTGAGCAAATAAACCTTGAACTGCCATGACCGTACATGTATAAGATCAGACAGGGAACACGGAAACAAAGGGGACAAGTTTGCACACAACAAATTGGCATGCACTAATGACAAGGCGGGGCTAGGGCAGAGACAAGAAACAAACATACCATGCACATGGCAGGGCAAAACAGAGACACAGACCAAGAAAGGAAAACAGAAGGGCAAGAAAAAGACACCTGTTACAGCATGATTCATGCATATTGCATATAAATAAGGTGCAAACTTTATTTGAATCTAAACTCATGAAAACTGAAGTGGATAGTAAATGATGGCAGAACAGGGGCTACAACAGGGGAAGCTGTCAGCACAGTATCAATTCCTTATTTCTACATGTGCTTCATTTGTTTCTCTATTCACTTTACCTTTCCTTCTGAAACCAGTTTGTAGTTTCAATGAAATAAAATAGATTTCTGAGATTACTGTAAAACAGAACTTTATGTTTTATTTTTATTCTATTAATTTACTTTATTTTGTATGAAAAAAACAAAAACAAAAACTTACATACTCACTTACTTATGGATTGTAAATCATTGAATTAAGCCTCTTTAAAGTTTATCCACAAAGCAAACAGCTTAAGACAGGCTCTTTTATTGCCTTTTTACTTCCATGTTCGCAAACTAAAATATGTTACAAGAAAAATACAAATTTCATTGAACACACTGAATATTGCTTGTACACAAAGTTCAAGTTAATCAATCAATCAAACATACAAAATGAAGGTGGAATGCTAATCTGCAAATAGAATTCAATGCCACAAGATCCAAAAGTACCCATGTAAAACCATGAAATCCAAGCCTGGACTGACCGTCGTCTCATTTTTATACATGTATTATACACAACAAACAAGAGGGCACATGTGCAGTCTAAGGGCAAAAGAGCAAGGGCTCAAGTCACTACGATGACCTCATGTTTCTGCACCTTCTGTTTAAATATGGTCAAACCCATGCATATAACACAAACAAAAAGCACTAGTCTCAAGTACAAATTTCAGGAAAAGAATAGGTTACTTTGAAAGTCATTGACAGTCTGGCGTATTTTGATGAATGTAGCTGTTTAAAGTGTGCACTGTTCTGTTTTGAGACGTTTTTAAGTTTGAACATTTGATATGTGCATGACTTTATCATTCTCACTTACATTTTTATCTTTTATGACTTGATGAGGGAGTTTTTCCTTGCCACTGTTGCCACTAACTTACTCAAAAAAGGCTTGGACCCAGATCTCTGTGAAGCTGCTTTGTGACAACATTTGTTGTAAAAAAAAAAAAAAAAAAAAAAAATACAATTTAAATGACTTGAATAGAATATGTAGCTGTTAACAGTCTGTTCTCATGTGTGGAGCTGCGTCTTTAAAAACAGTACAAAAGCTCAAACTCAGTTAAAGGTCATCTGATCTGTGTGTAAAAACACTCCTAAAGTATATAAAATATACTAACTAAAACTGCATTTTTCTTTTTTCAAAAAGCGTCATGAATGGCCTTTTGTCTTTATTGAGGCTTCGTCTCAAATCACTCCCGCTTTTCTGTGCAGTGCACTTTCTAGATCATGAAATAGCAGCATATCCACCCAAGGAGTGCATGATACGTCTTATCTAAATTAGTTTATAGTCTACAAAGGGTTAGCCATCTCTCTATTTAACACTTTGGCTCTACTCAATGACTATGTTATTGTTAAAGTAGTGTGCTATGCAGGCAGTGGGGAGTTGTTAGTAAAAGGAGAACAGAGTTTAATTGTGCAGATTAAACAAGAGTGTTCCTCGCACAGTTAGTTTGTGTGTTAATTCAGCTTGACCTGCTGTAAGAGACACAGCTCTACTTTCGGTGAAGTGTGTTGGCTTACGGCTGGAAGTAGGCAAGTATCAAACTACTGAAACTAAATGAACTAAAATGACATCTCCTTAATAAACTGGGATTGTGTTTTTACTTTTTCGTGTTTAGCAAGTTAGATAGTGTTCGCTTTACTTAAACAACGTTGTAAAATGAGGGGAGACCTAAGTGTAGTTTCTCAGGACCTGCATTTCAGAAACAGGAGTGAATTGCCTATATTTGACATTGGTCTCAAACATGAGGAAGAAGAAAATACAAGGCAAAATGTAGGGGGAAATTAGGAATTTCCAAAACTGAAGTTCAAAAATGATTAAAGATACTGCAAAAATGGGATCACTAATCAACTGTCCAAGACCTGGTAGACCACCAAAACTACCCTCCTCAGAAGGCACTGAGAGCTTTCATCTATGAGAAAGAGGAGATAATCAAACTCCACTCTCGCTTCAGATCTGAACAATTCTGCAGGTGTTTCTGTCCGTCCTTCCACTGTAAGAGGAGTGAGATACTACACTGTGGGACTGAGAGGATGTGGAGCTGATCAAGAAGCTCTTACTGAGAAAAAGAAACAGAAAGAAGAGACATTTTTTCTACAGCTAGATCAAGGCATATCAGCTTGGTTCAAACATATCCAAATATTTTAAACTGCTCCTATATAAATAGTCAGCATTATACTGTTCACTGTAAAACTGCACTATAAAGAGTACAGACTTCTTATCTGTTGTATAAGTTTAAATGTTCATGTTCTGCTTCAAGTACTGTTATGCACAGGCTACACTCAACTGCATCGTGTAAATTATGAAATGTTGGCTTTTAAAAAATAGTCTGAGATTTTTATTATTTATTTTGTTGTTAATAACTTAATGTATTTATTTAGATTGCATATTTTTACATATTCTGTTGTTGTTTTGTAAATGCAATAAGCCACTGTTCCCATGTGGTTAAAAAAATGACAATGTGGCATTTGTAAAAAGCCATACATTTGTTTTTTTCAGATTCAAGCTAAAACTATGCAAACTTTTCTGTATTTTAATCTGCTTTTTACCATCATCCACAAAGACAATTCATTGTAAATTGCTGTGAATTAAAATGTTGTCTTGCACATTGCACCTTCATTGCATCACTGAAGAAAGAGGCAGTAATCTTTACAAACTTGCCCTTTAAATGATCATGGATGATGCAATATAAAGTGCTGTATTATTCTCATGGAAACATGAACCCCTACCTACTGCTGTGCCCAAGACAGGTCAAGTAAGCTGAAGTGTGAGTCAGCAAGATAATGATAATTTCAGCTGGGGATGAATCTTTGTTTGTACATATTTTCAGTTATCCTTCGGCATGAATGCATGTTATTTGTTATTATGAGTTTTAGAAGTTTTAAAAAAGTTAGAAGTTTTATCTACAGAAATCTAACATTACCTCACTACCTTACTTTGTTTAAATGTTCTCTTAGATTACCTGAACTGAAAACTAGAAAGTTAAAATTTACAAAACTGTTACTAATTGTTAAATAAAAAAAACATGTAATAAATTAAGTGAGTATGCTTTATTAATTGTTGGTAAAACATTTATTATCTTTGTTAGTTTTCTATCTAAGTTAATTTCACTGAGCTAGGAGTTTGTATGATGCCATAATTTGTGCTCATACTGGAATGCTGCTACTGCACTATGGAACATTGGTGGAACTGACCCGAGTCATATTTGTGGAAAATTTTGTAATATCACTTACCATTCATAGCAATCTTATGCATTTTTCCTTTCCACTTGTCAACAAATGTACATGTACAGCTGTCCATGATGAGGAGCTTAAAGCACAAATTGTATTTATGCCAGTGGAGAAAAAGTGAATTGCACTCCTCAACTGCAGAGGGAGCCCAGTAGCAAAATATGACAATTCTCAAATAATGCTGCTCTAAATGAGAAGTATGCTGTATGTGATCTATGGTATGGTTAGTGAACATTTTGTTGTTTACTGTTCTTTTTACAGCTGCAGACTCTCTCACACTGCCCGCTTATTGACCACATTCTGGGCTGCTGTGCCTTTGATCACAAATTAGGAAGGTTCCTTCCTCTGTCTCTCTGTGCTCTGACCACTACACCAGACTAAATACACACCTATACTACAGATCTATTCCTAACATTTACTCAGTACATATGGTGTTTTTCATGTTAAAAGGGACTGATTTTAAAGGATTCTATAAAGAAACACCATCATGAAAGTTAATACAGAGAAATGTCTTCAAGATGCACACCACTGGTAACAGCTAACAAAGCCTGCCCAGTTGTAAAACAAGATTTTTGGACAGATGAAACAAAGATTAATGTTCACCAGATTGATGAAAACATACATAAAAAGCAACTCAAGGCAAATATACGAGGTCTGTGATCCTGGCCTCGAACCAACTGAACATGAACATTTATTAAATACAAAAGTAAAGGAAAACGAGCAGTAACTAAGAGTGGATGCAGTAGAGGGCTAGTAAAGTTTCTACAGGGAGGAAACTAGGCATTTGGTGATGTCCTTGGGTTCTTCTTCATTAATTGCAAAGAATTTGTATTCACATATTGAAAATTATCTTTATAACTGTTAGTTTCCCAGTTACTTTTGAGCCTGTGAAAATGAATGGAATATGTGAAAAATGTCTGCTATTACTGCAATATGAACCTTGTTAAACCTTGTGACCAAAGCCCACTTCCATTACTTCCATATGACCTCATTTTAAATCCTCTGAATTGATGTATAATTATACTGGCAACAAAGTGTGGCACAGTCTAAATACTTTTGGACTCAACAGTATACTTACTAAAATTTACATGCATTTGAGTAGTTTTGTCTACTTAAGTCTTCTTTTTGCTATAAAAATTAAATCATCGAACTAAAAGGTCAGTAAACTGATGTATGTGGATTACAAGTGTTAAGAGTTTTTACCCCACCGTATTGCTTTCCTTCTGATCCTCCATTTTTCAGCTTGAAAGGGAAAAAGAAAAGCATTCTTAACTTAATGCATGTTTATATTGACTATACTCTAAATCAATCTGAGCCATTTCTATTGGCCAATTGGAACATCCTGAAATGTTGGCACAATGTAAATAGCAGCTGGGTGTTTTCAAATGATGTAAACAAAATGAAAACAAAAGTTATTTCAACATTTTGTTTTAGCAGCAAATCTATGTGCCTTTGTTCATTGCAGAAAAAAACACTTAAATTTTCACATGGCAGTTCAGTCTAATAGAGCTGGCAGAATGTATAAATGCACATACAGCTGATTGGAACACACCACAGCTGTGGTTTATAAATAAAGAATAGCCAAGTCTTGGAGGCTGAAAAGTATGCGCAAGACTAGTCCGAACAAGCACTCATTGCAATGAAAATGGAGGTCACAGTAAAGTGCAAATAGAAATGGCTACAGAAGCAATCACAAGGACACACAATCTTTAATAAACTTCTGCCTTAATCTAAAAGAGCACACACAATGTCAAGTGACTGAAAGAGAATGGGGGTAGGTCAACAGAAGGCTTATCATATAGTGGAGGCCTAGCAGCTTAGGAAAATCCTATCTTGGTTTTTCAAGGCTGTTTATTTGTTTATTAATTTGTTTATTTACTGAAAATTTGTTACAGTTTCTTGAGTCATGCGTTTACGTCAATGCTCAGTAAAATTATTTTTTCATACCTTTTTTTTCATCAACAACAGGGGTTAGGTACTGGATGACTGCACAAATGTACACATAGTGTGTACACACACACACAGGCAGGAACAAACAAAAAAAATCAGTATCAACATGCACCCACATTTCCTACCTCAGCATGGATAAAAAAACTAGTATTTCCAAAAAAATGCATTGAAAACAGAATGAAAATAAAAAAATATATGTGCATATTGTCACAATGGGCTGTCACAAAAAGCAACAAAACCCCCAAATGAATAAGGCTAGGTTTTTTTCATTTATTTTGAACAGACAGTAGCACAGGTTACAGTTTGTTCCACCTAGTTTTGTATAGCCTTTCCCCTTGAGGTAGTTGGTATAGTCGTATGACTATTGACTGCTGCTGCCTGTTGAACAGTGCTCACACATCATCCTTGTCCAATGGGAGAGACCACAAAATACTGTTATCATAACAATACTCATAAATCCACCACAGTTCCCCACAATACCATGCAAATCCAAGCTATACTTGCTAACGACTTACAGCATGATGTTTCTGGGTGGAACTCACACTTGTGGAATTTGGTTCCACATTACATCATTGGTTCCACTGTTCATCATTCTTTCTCCACCAAGTGGACACTCTGTTCATGGCTTACATTGTATTGCATATTCTCTGTATGACTGTGCACTAAACTGTGATGTCTGCACCATGTACCATGATGGTTCAGTATGAATACACATACTGTTACACCGCTAGTTTTTACTAAGGCCATGAGCTACAGATCTGGCAGAACCAATGAATGCAGACATAAGTGGAAGATACATTTAGCTGTGAAGCCTCCCTTCATGTGCTGTGCAAGTAGCTTTAACATGGGGTGGCTTTCATGCTCCGAGGTACAGCTAGCAGCAAAGTGTTTTAAACATCAAGCTATGTGATCAGTGGCTGAAACAAGTACTTGTAGAATGCTTTAGAAATGGTGGAGCTGGGCTGTCAGACATTTGTAAGCTTTGTCTTATGGCTGATAACATATATCTGTATATCTATTTCTCATTTTGCTTTGCTTAATTCATTCTTTGTCTCAATGAATGCTAAAATCAATTAATTAAGAGATTAA
Organism: Salminus brasiliensis; assembly: GCF_030463535.1. Taxonomy (NCBI): domain Eukaryota; kingdom Metazoa; phylum Chordata; class Actinopteri; order Characiformes; family Bryconidae; genus Salminus; species Salminus brasiliensis. The sequence continues at coordinate 19,197,366 of NC_132878.1, forward strand.
GCTGCGCAAAATGGAGCCTGGCTGTCATGCTAATCCTAAATGTAAATATCAGTAAGTAGTTCAGGATTTGCAAAGGAGAATAAATCTGAGGAAATGTGTCTACTTCACTGGCCAGGAAAGCCCACCAATGGCTCTACTTCCTCCGCAAGCTGAGAGAAGCCAGTGGCCCAACCCCCATCATGTGCATCTTCTACAGAGGTGCCATCGAGAGCATCCTGACCAATCCTGCCACAAGACCCTCCAGCGCATCGTGAGAGCAGCTGAAAACATCATTGGCACCCCTCTCCCTTTTTCCCCCTCCCTATCCACCTGCTACATAGCTTCTTCACCTGCTGCAATCATGCATGCAAACCATGGGTATGAGAATAACGTCATGCCCTGTACATAATGCAGATTTGACAATAAAGTTGACTTTGACTTTGACTACTTGCCTTAAAGTAGCATTGTGTGAGAATTGGCATTTCTTGCTTTTGGACCTATAATTGGGAAGTGGAATTCGTGCTTTGAGTCACCACTGAAAGGCACACATGTGAACTGACACAGTTCAGTGATATTAGAGGATTTTGCTCACTCTGGTTGCACAACATTGCACATTTCTCACAAGTATTCTTCTGCCTGCTTTGCCAAATGTACATAGTTCAGTTTCTGGTGTGCTTAGCATGAAGTAGCAACGATGGCAGGTCAGTGGGGCATCAACATTATTTTGAAGCTGTTATTTGAAAGTAAGAATGCTACATACTGCTGCTTTAATACATGTGACAGGGGTTTAGTGGCAGATTCAGGTATAGATGCCATGGAATACCATCCAGTGTGGCAACTTGCCAGGGGCGACAAGGGACGCCCATACAATAACAATTGCAATGGTGATATAAGCACGTCACATTAACAATATCATTATGTCACCATGTGGATCAATTAACCTTGTCGGAGATCTCCCACTGAGAAGGAAAACACAAGGAGGGGGTTTCAGTAAATAGCCCTGTTTTACTCTCATGTCTGCTCTCGTGTTTGCAGTTTTCATCTCTCTGTTAATTATACTCTGCCAATGTGGCCAGGGTGCCATACAAGCCAGAAGCAGCGATGAAAATGGTGCAAATGCTCGACATTCTAGATGGATGGAGTTGATTGTAGACAAAAACAGTTTAGAGCTGTTTTGTCGGCACAACGGGGGCCTACACAGTATTAGGTTTTAATGTTATGGCTGATTGGTTTACACTAACTGTTACTTGACTCGACTGCTATATTAAATGTAATCAAAACGATTAGGAAAACAACCATTAACCTGACAAATCTGTTTGTGAAGAAGACTATAGAGCCCTCATGCTGTGTGATTCCATCACTCATTAGTGTCACAGCCTATAAAGCAGATCTGTGAAAAGCCGGGTTTGATTTCTGCCCACGTCCACCCCTCACGCTTTTTTCCCCCAGTGGACACACACTGAGGGTTTGTGTGTGAAGAGGACAGCGCAGCGGCGGCTGTGAGGTTTTGAAAGCGAAAATTCTCCCTCATCTTTGAAAAGGTGAGAAAATAAATGTGAGCTCTATGTGTCGGCTAAAGCGGTTCAGGGGGGAAGCCAGCTGGGTTTGAAGGTTGCGCTCTAAGCGGAGGGCCTGAAAAGACACACTTATCTATTTTAATGGCCCACTCCAGGAACACCAGGGAGTACTAAAGGTGCAGCTATTTCATGTTCATAAGAGAGCTTTAACAGTGCTGGCTTGGCAAAACGGAATTCTCCCTTTATTCACATTTAGCGACGAGTACAATGGTGTTTTCCACAGTGCTTATAGAAATATTGTGAATTCTGATGTTTCAAGGGTTGAAGATAAAGTGAAGTTAAAAAAGAGATGGGACTGGAAGAGGTACTAGTGTGTGTAAAAATTCTGCATTTTTTATTTTCATTTAAAATGAGTATTTCAATACAAACACCATTGACAATTGCAAAAGAGAATGCAGATGATGTAAATGATATATATTTTAGAACATTACGATCACCTACCTAATAGTGGGAATAACCAAGGCATCATGCAATAGACTGTACTGAGTGAAAGAAGGCATTATAGAGGTTAACTGGTCCACTGTGGCCCATCAAAAGTACCACTTGCCAGAGTCGTAGTTTCCTTCTGGTATCAATGGCCAGTGGGGCAGCAGTATTGTGTTGTTGGGAGAAGTCCATTCTCGGTACACCTTCACTACAGCGCATCTAGAACATTGAACTTGACAAACACTGTCACATGATATCCGTGCCCGTGTTTGCTGCATGTATAAATAAGCAAGCACACCAGTCAGTTGTAGTAGAGTCCAAAACAGTCGTCATTTCAAGAAACTTCAGCAGTTCAGCAACTTAATCACATGTTCTTTTTGTTGGTCTGTGTCCTTTTCTTAGTAAGAGCTTTTTGATCAGCTCCACATCCTTCCGAAACCCACAGTGCTGAGTCGCTGAGCTTTTCCAATTCTTCAGGAGTGTCTAACTGGTTTCTTTCCAGGCAACAGCTTTGCAGAGCTGATCATATTACCTGTTTAAAAGTTGGGAATGTAGCTCTCTCACTTTGCTGAATAGTGTTCACCACCCATTGACAAAGCTGAGGAATTAAAATGCTCTGTTGCTGTTGAACTGTTGCACCTAACAACATGGATGTAGTGTAAGACAGTAAGGTCATTGAATCCTTGTGATCAAGGTTGTTATTCTGGTCCAGATCTTGAACCCATACTCTTTTTCAGCTTCTGACCTTCCATTTTCACACTTGTGGTCTCAAATCTTCAGATAATTCGCACTGACAGCTTTTTCATAACACGCCAAGTCACGCACAAAATGGCATCTTAAAATCAGCCAAGTTGTTTTTCACTGAATTATGAGTTTAATGGGAATTCACAACTGAATGGTTTCATTTTTAGTCTCTTTACAATATTAATAAAACACACATTCCATGTCAATGTATGAATTTGAAGACTCACACACACATCTGCAGTGCTCTTTTCATCACTGCACAATACACACAACTCACACAGACACAAAGTTAAATTAACATACGTTAAAAGCTAAGAATATTTTTTTTTTTCCCTACTGACGTTGGATCTATTTTTTGAAGCTACAGTTTTGTTCCAACAGTGACAATATGCAGGTGTTTCTACATAAGATGTATGATTTTAAATGGTGATTTTACAGACATCGTTACATTTCAATTACAAAGTGCTAAAAAATGTTAATACCTTGGAAATATGTGGTGGGCTGGTCTTGCGAATATAAAATGAGGTAAAGTAATGAGCAGAGGGCCCAGTGTGTAGGCCAGTGCTTGCAGGGTGATGGGACTGCAATTCCTCTTCTTAATCATTTCAGTGAAAACCGTTCATATATCCTTACCAGCTCTTGCAACACTTAAAGTAGATCTGTTGGGCCTAGGGCCAGCACATTTCCACTATAGCAGTAGCTAGATCTCCATAAGTGGCAGCTGTGGAGATGGAGAATGGAGAGGTCATCTTTAACGGGAAGCAAATGAGATACCTTTCAGACTTCTAACAGTATGCCACAGAGTGCTGACTAGGCTCTACAGCACCCCCCCCCCCAAACACACACACACACACACACACACACACACACACACACACACACACACACACACACATACTGTTCCTGTCCTCTCATTCACTTGCTCTTTATCTCTCATTCTCATTCTCTCTTTCTCTCTTAGATGTCCTAGAGGTTGTCCTAGAGGTTGTTCTATAGGGGAAACCCGTTACAAAAAAAATACTCATTTAACCTTTTGAACCCCAAGCTTACTGTTTGGTATTAGGGTTATTAAGCATATAATTTGGTAACTGCTATGAATTATTTGATAAGAGTATGAAATAAATATCTAATAATCATTGAATCATTAAAATTTGGCATTTTTTTAATAAGAATGAAAAACAAAGTAAAAACAGAGTAAAAACAAACCTTCTACAAAGTAATGCCAATTCATTAAAAATATGTGATTGCATAAACATTAATCTCCTTTAAAATTACTGACCTTATTCAACAGAGGTCCTGGCAGCCGGTGCCAGCAGTTTCACAATTAGTGAAATGGATAATGGAGATAATGAGTGCAGTGAAAGTGATTGTAGTAAAAAAGACATATGTCTGGAAGGTCCAGTCACTGGTTAAGCAGTAATGTTGGCTACAAATACACCATGAAGACAAAAGAACACTCCACACAACTCTAAGAAAAAGCTTATTGGACAGTTTAAAAAATGGAAGGAATATGGCAAAAGTGTTATTCTGTATACAATTCTTGACAGAACAAATTGTAACTTTCATGACTGTCTGTATGGCTCAGACCTTCGGAAATGTGCATGAATAAGACTTGATTTTGTGAACCAATACCTGCAAGGTCTTTTCTACATCAGACTTTGAGATGTGAATAGAGATATGTTACAAGTGTGGTCACAGATATGTATAGAGAATCATTTGAAAAATGTATGTTCCCTTAAGATGTATTGAGGTGAATGAATGCATAGCATTAATTCTTCATACAGAGTAAGTGTAGCATATTTTGGAAAGGTGAGGAAACACAAATTAAGCACATAGTTGGAGCAACAGCTGTTTGGCTGAGGTGTTAGGCTTTAGAGAGTAAAGCAGGCTTCAAGGCTGCTGTGGTTGAATGCCTCATTTTTTTTATCTGTGAGAAGAGCATAGAGAGGCAAGAGTACAACAGGACAGTTTCAGAAAAGGAATTACAGGGAACAAACTCATTTCAAGATGAATACACAAATGTGACCAGAGTAACTATTTGTCAGTAGTGATATATACACTATATGTCCAACTGTTTGTGGACATCCCTTCTAATGAATGTAGTCAGATACTTTGGTGACATTGCTGAACCCTTGCTGATAAACTTTTTTGAAGTAGTGGTTTCAACTGTCCAGGGAAGGCTGTGTACTAGATTTTGATACATTGCCATTAGGGTTTGATTGCATTCAGCAAAAAAGAACATTAATAAGATCAGGATATTGGATAATCACCACTTGGGCACTGAATACAATGCTAATGGTCTTTATACCCTTCTAAAGCAATAGCTTCATGTTCATGCTCCAGAGAGTACTATTATATTAGCAGTACTACTCAACAGAATGTAGAGAAGTTGCATTCATTGCTAACACAGATGTGCAAATGCATGTTGCAATCATCAGTTAAACTGAATAAAAATTTCCATACACAGTAGTGTAGACATGTCTCACAGGCATTCTTGCATTTAGTGTATGTCAGATTGGGGAAAATAACAATAGTAAGCCAATACCGATCCAAACTGTATTGTGCTCACTATGGATACCAACATAGTGTATCCAACAAGAATGGAATCATCTAACCAGTCAGTTTTCATTTTGCTGGTGAAATGGCTGTTAGGAGGCCTGCAGAAAGAGCTTGACTTGGATATAGTTCACATGGATTGAGAGAAGTGTGTGGACATATTGGGTGACTACTCACGGTTAGTGCTTGTCTTAAACTAACCTAAAGGTTTACAGTAACATATTTAAGGTTCACAGTTTAAAAGGTTACAGTAACCTCATGAATGGAATCCATAAATGTAATTTGCAAAAGATACATTTACAGAAATGAAATTGTTTATAATTTTATGTTTACATATTTCCCCCATCTTCAGGCATACTGCTGAGAACTGATCAGCACCTTATAAGTTCAGAGTGTTAAAGCCATTTTGCCAACATGCCCATCATGTGTTTGCAATGCAGAACTGAATATATAGAATCATATGTGCACTCTCTTGCTATCTCGCTCGCTTCCACTCACTCTATCATTCATATACACTTGCACACACACATATGCACACACACATACTCATCCATATCTCATTGCTATTCATCTCTGATGCTCCTGAACTGCCACTGAATTACCAAGTCAATTTAGAAAGAGCTTAATAAAAGACTGCCCTCCTTTTAAAGGCAGCAATGAAGGAATGGAGGAAAAGATAGCACCCCCTTTTCGCTCACTCTACCCCAACACCCTCAAGGCATGCTTTCATCAATACATTCATTCTGTGCTTAAAGGAAACAGCAACAAAAACAACCAACAAACAACAGTGAGACACAATCATGCGGTCAAAAGAGCACCAAATAAGCATTTGCCATGGCCGCAACCTTTGGCTCATCCGGAAGACCTTAAGTTCAATGCGGCTTTTGTTATAATGAAAGAACTGAATATAAAGTAGCTCCACTGACTGTGTGTGGATAGAGACTTTAAAGCAGCAAATTGCCCACTTCTCAACTCAAAATTGACGTCCTCATCACGGAGTGCTTGGTAGTCGAAAAGGAAGCCACACTTGGAGAACATTCATAGCTCGGTGTAAACAAGTGAGTCTTAAACATGGCCCGAGATGTACAATTGAATTCCCAAGTCCCTACCCCACAGCAGCAGTAGCCATTTACAAATAATGGCTATTCAAAAATAATGGGTCGCAAGGTGTTTCTGCTAGTAATTGGCAGAGAAGCTGTGTTAGTCAAATGAGAACAATATTTCTTGCAGTGTGATCCAGCCAGGAAATTTAAATCCAAATATAATTAAAGCTTGGTGTAATTTAACTGGCCAGCCACAGGCCAAAAAAAGACCAGTAAACAAATCGCTCAATTCTAAGATTACATGTAATCTAGCCAAACAATTGCATATTGCATAGTATAAACTGAGAAAGGCAAATTTGCATGGAAATTTAAGTCAGACTTAAAATAAAGGTTCCACAGATGAATATTGTATCTGAAAAGCCTTTATTTGTTACAGAACGTTTTAAAATTCACGTCTTATTTGTAAAAAAGTATGATTTTTTCACTGTTACTGTTACTTAGTAAATTATGTAATAATAATAATAATAATAATAATAATATAATAACAACAATAATAAAGCACACTTTATGTTTTATCAAACTTTGATATTAAATAATAGTAACAGATTATTAAATGTCAAATAATAGTAATAAAGTTTTGTTTAACAAAATATGATTTTTTTCTTGTTTATATAGTAATGAGGTATTCTCATCTACTTGTTTTTTGTATTGTTCTTGTTTTTTTGTATTAACAAGCCAGTCTTTCTGTTTACAATGTAGTAATAGCACATTCTTGTTATTTATTAAAGAACTGTATTTATTACTACATAATAGAGTTTATTTATTATTTACTAAATATTATTGTGTCATTCTTTCTTTTTACCAAACAGAGGTAGGTATTTCTTGTTATGTAGTAAAAGGATATTCTCATGAATACAATAGCACTAGGATATTTTTATCCATTAATTACTGTTACTTACTAACATGGTTAGCTTATTTTAGCATGTTCTAGTACATGATAATGACACTGTGGGACATACAGTGTTCTGACATAAGAACATGCTTATACTTGCATTTATTTATTTACAGTCACCTATTGCAGTAATTCTGCACTTGCTGGTAGTCCAGTTAATTGTCCATACTGTAACTTGATCAGAAACTACAAAAACAGCTATTAAATGTTATTGATTTATTTTTTATTTTTTTGATGGAGAATGTGTTTTTGCTCTTTATTGGATCTTGGTAGGGTTGATCCAAGGGTCCTTAGAAAGAACTGCCCTGTGAACAGTGAAGGATTAATAGTTTCTGAAAAAATTAGTAGTCCATTAGGACAAGTAGTCCAAAAACCTCTGTTTGCATTGAGCCATTTATAGAGATAATTTGGGCAGTACTAACAGTGCTAGTAAACTAGACTAAATGAATTATCTCTTATATTTATAATTTCTCTCTAGTTCTACTGATCAGTGAAATGGCCCTTATTGGCATTACACTCACGTAAAATCCATAAATGAGATGCAATAATGAGACTCTGGCTAATACCCAGCAGGACCTCAGCTAAACTCGCAGAGGCAAGGACCATCAAAAACTGGTCACAAACAACAAATGAGGGTCATTAACTGACATTTGTCATTGTGGTGTCTCTGGTGGTCTTTAAGCTTTTCAAAAGACCCAGTTGGTAAAAAAAAAAGATATAGATTTTTTTTGTTATGCCTGTGTATATGGCTGACAATGTCCCCAGTACATTTTGAAAACAAAACCAATTATTAGTTTATTTCAAAACATTCCAAATTTAACACAAATGCATGGTTCCTTGAACATTTATGTTAGATCAGAAAATGGTACATACAATTATAGAAACCCTTCATTCACTAATGCAATACACTTTAACCTGTGATACGTTTAGACTTTTATTTCTTAAAGAACAAGAACAAAAACTGGTAGAAAAACCTGAATGGCCTAAAAAATCAGATGATACCCTTTTATCATTGGTATTTAAGGAGATACAGATGAAATCTCTACTGTTTGGTACGACTTCATGAGCAAATGTCTGTTAAGCTTTAAATAAATCATGGATGGTTTTTATGTTCCTCATAATGAATGGCAAGGAGGATTCTCATCAGTGCATAGCAGTGAAACAGTGTTTTCCTCTAGCTCTTCTTCAATGGTCAATGTTTGACTACAGAGGCACTGTTAGATAAATATGGGTAGTGGACCCATCTTAGCCTACACCTTTTCTGTATGTGTGTGTAAAAAAATGCAACCTGATAACATTACACATATTATTACAATATCAGTGTCATTGCTCTGTTGGGAATTGTCTGCGTCCAAAAAATATCTAGTCAACATTTGCCCTGAGGTCAGAAGATGGAGTAGAGAGTAACAGATGAGCTACAGCATGTAACTGTACCACTGTCCAAAAGTCCTCTGAGACAATGAAATGTAAATTGTTCTGAGCAGTGAAGGCGTGTTGGTTCAAAAACCAAATCATTTAAATAAATAAATTGTCTGTGTGTGTGTGTGTGTTGGCTTAAACGTTTACAACACTCTCCTCTAAATCTAGTATTTATAGTAACCATCTACAACCTAGTATGTCTAATCAGTTCTTTATTAAAGTAAATCAAGTGAGCGGCTGGTGGAACAGAACAAATCCATACCATGACCATAATGTGTACGAAAATATTAGTGCTTGTAGTAGATATGCAGAGCCCTATTTTAGCAATGTTTAGGCGAGCTGTCAACCATGCACCTTGCAGCTTTAGGGCATGTCAGTGTGTCTTTGCTATCGTAACGATGGGAAGAGTACACCTTGAAGGCCTGTCCTAATTAATCATTGGTGTGTTTTGAGCTTAATGTGCAAGAAACCGATCAGCATGTCACTTGTCATTGCCTTTAAGAGCCAGGTCCGCTCTGACTTTGGCGGATTGCTATTTTAATGGTGCATCATGCACAGTCTGGGAAGGCTTGCTGAAATGGTGGAGTGCCTCGCCTCCAAAATTATGTTATTTTATTTTGTATTGGGCAAGACTCCTAACACTACATTGGCCCACCTCTGTAATACCAGTAACCATGTAAGTCGCTCTGGATAAGAGTGTCAACTAAATGCCGTAAATGTAAATGTAAATACACTGGAGGACTTTTGACTGTACTAGTTCATGGTGAACATGATGAATCATTTCATGCTGCAAATCTCACAATCCACCTCATCTCAAATGTGTACTGGATTCAAATCTGGTGAATGGAAAGGCCTCTGAAGATCACTTAACTCATTGTCATGTTTGTGACACCAGTTTAAAATGGCTTTTGCTTTGTGACATGGTGCATCATACTGGAAGGAGACATTAAAACATGGTCAATTTATGGTCATGAAGGGATGAACATGGTCAGCAACAGTTCTCAAATAGGCTGTGGCATTCAAGCAATGATTGATTGGTACTGACAGAAGCAGTACCAAGAGGATAGTGTGCCAAGAAACCTTTTTCCACACCATACCACAAGGCTGGTTGGGTCCATGAATTCAAGCTGTTGACACCAAATTCTGACCCTACCGCTTGTGTGCCCCAGCAGAAGTTGAGATTCATCAGACCAGTTGCATTTTTCTAAGGATGGACATGTTGTGTATTCTGAGATGTTTTTCTGCTCACTTTAATTTTACAAAGTGGTTATCTGAGCTACCTTAGTCTTTCTGTCAGCTTGAACCAGCCTGGTCATTCTCCATTGGCCAGTTCTCGTATGCAGAACTGCCACTCACTGGATGTTTTTTATCAGACCTTTTTTGTGAAAACTCCAGAGACTGTCCTGAAATTCCCAGGGGATCAGCAGTTGTAGATATACTCCAACCACCAACAATCATGCCATATTCTGGTCCATGTCAACATAGATTTATGCACAGCCCTGCTGCCCCAAAATTAGATTAGTCAATTGCATGAATGAGTAGGTGTCAGGCCTTCATAAAAAATAATCAGTAAGTGTGGGTGTGTTAAACAACTTCTACTTCAATGTGGATTTTTTAGTAGCACACTGCTTTAGGAGACACATTTAGGTGACAGCACTTAAATTAGTTGTACTACAGTCAGCTATTTTTATTTTAGATGAAACTATGTGCTGCTGTAACTGGTATCTGTGCTAGCTAACAGTGTGAATGTGACCCAAAATGTAAAGTACATGAATTGAGTCTAAAAGGACTTTGCTTCATCAGCATGTAACATCAGGCAGGTGAACACTCTTTTAAGTGTATCTAGCTGTTTCCCCTAAAACACACCCACACAATAAAACACTACTCCAACAGATACAATGTGTATATTGTATTACAGTATCGCACAATTATATGAACAAAATAGTAATGAAACCATTGAAAACTGTATTGTATTGGGTTGTTCCCATAGTGGTGAGTGGGGATATTGGGTGGCCAGACTGTCTTTATTTCAATAAGAACCCACCTAATGGGTCATTTTCAAAATATAACAGTATGTAAGAAATTGACAGGAATCAGTACATTTCTGAACAAAAATAAAATTAAAAAGAAATTTTAATTTTGATTGTTAATTGGCTGCTAATTGGTTTTGTAGCAATCTGGCCATATAGGTATATTTATTCACTGAAGTCTTAAAATGTACATTTGTAACATATGCATATAGTTTTGTCACTTAATAATAAGTATTTAAATTTAATTGAACAGTTTTATCATTTTCTTTATTAAGCTTTCACTTTTTGTGCCACCCTTGCTTTTACAGTAATGAGCTATATATTTTTTAGTTAACATAATAATTTTGATTTATTGAAATGAATACTTCTTAATAACATTTAATGTATTTTTTTTATCTAATCTAACAATGTAATTTATGCTACAGCCCTTTTCTAGCATGAAGAACAACCCGCTCAGTTTATATATATCAGCCTGTGGTCTCATTTATGGAGCTATGGTCCTGTTTTCTGTTTTTTTGTTATTCAGGTTTTTAATGCTGCCAATTTCTGGATTTATGGCAATGGATGTGGCTACCTGTTTTCCAACCATGCAGTCTATTCTGACAGGAATTTCTTAGAAAGCCCAAATAAAGTTCCTCAGCTCTATGCCTACTCAGTATACAAAGTAGATTAGAATATATATTAGAATATATATATCCCTACAATACATTTAAGTAACATTGGTGTTATCCATATATGCTAATATGATTATGCTCACTGCACTTAATCCCATTGTTATGTAATGGTATTATAACAAAGCCGGTGTAGCGGTTTCCAAAGTCATTTCGATCCTAATCTCATTACCATGAAGCACTTAATTTTATATGGATTTGTTTAACTTCTAAACATCTGTCTTGGTCTCAGACACCATGACTACTTCATGAGAGCTCAACTTATATGACTTTGTAAATCCTCTCTTAAGCATTATAGGATATCTACACTGTAAAAAAAAAAAAAAAGATATTAAAAAAGATATTGAGAAAACTAAACATTTTTTTTTTACATTTACATTTACATTTACAGCATTTAGCAGACTTACAAAAGTACTAAAGTGCTTTTAAGGAAACATGATACACTACAATGTTTTAGTTATTTTAAGATACTCAATGTAGCTCATTGGCTTGAAATTCACAAAGACGTATGAATGCACTGCAAACAATGCACTACTTGTCAATTCTACAAACTATCATTGTCCAAATTATCAGAGATACTCCAATCCACACCTGTAGTAAAGCCTGGCCATTGATCTCCTAGGCCCATTTCCATGCAGCAGCAAAGGCAATGACGGTCCTTAATCTCAACAGCTGCATTGGTAGTCATTCTTAAGAAGATTTCTTTGTTTAGTCAACTTAGATTTGCTTGTTTAAAGAGCATTGATTAATTTGTTTAGACTGTCAAGAACTTTATGTTAAGTTACCTACAAAATTCCTGTTCAGCAAATGATTGTTTCTGTGTTAAAGTTGCAGTTGCAAGAGAGAACACTGCAATACTCAGCTAGTATTCAGCAAGTCATTAAATAGTAACTTCAACACTGAAGATGAGTAAAGGGGTGCGGACACACACCCAATAAGCAAATATATGATGCCAGGAGTTAATGGGAAAGTTTTAGGAATTGCATGTGAGAGAGCTGCCCCTGGTGTGCAAGACTGCGAAGGCCTATAGCATTTGTCCATGTGCCTTAGTACGTCTGTGCAAAAGCTTAATCAACCAGCCACGTTGTGTAACACAAAATTGCTTGTTCATGTAACACAGAGAATCTTGTTCGCCCAATATCAGGGTGAACTCTGTTGGCCTAACATGTATTCGCTTGTTCATGCAAAGTAATTCCAATTTCAAGTCTCAGGTAAACAAAATTGACTTCTAGCACCCAGGCGGAAGCTTGTATTGCTTTTAGGCTGCTCAATATATACTCTTTTGTTATAGAGCATAATATTGTTTTTGTTTGACATTTAGCATTTTTTACCCTTGACCAAAAGTGTTGTTGTGGTGAAATAATAAGCCCAGCACGTGAAGAGCTAGCTACAGGAATGTCACGTTGTATCTGTAAAATCAGCTTGACAGTGGAAAAAGTGTTTATTCTCGAAGCTGCCTGTAATTTGTCCATCCGCTTTGTTTACGCCACAGTTCCCCATGTGATTGCAATTTTTCCAGCCAAAAGCCATGAAAGAAATAAACTCATCAATGAAATTGAATATGTGTGTGTGTGTGAGTGTTTATGATAGTGGGTTTAGAAAGAGAGAGAGTCTGCGGATGTTCTTTTCTGTATGTGCTTAAATGAAAGCTCAAGTGTTTTTCAGCTTCATCTCTATGTGCCATATATTTATTGCTGATTTCCAAGGAGAGTAATTTCAGCATGCTTTTCTGTACTTAGTAAAAAGAATCTCAATGCTTTTTATAATATAAGTCAATCAGCAGCTGCAAAGAAGTGTGATTATATAACGCAGTTTGAAAACCATGACTACAGGTTGTGACAGACATGTCTAAATAAAGCTTTTATGACATTCGAATACAACTTGTGTATATAACTTATAAATCAACTTGTATATATATATATGTTTTTATTTTTTTGTGATACCACATATTCTTTCTCTTTTGCAAATTATGCAAAAACACAGCATTTTCCAATTATTCATGATAATATTTTAAATAAATATTTTCTGACTGAGTTCAGTTGAGTTTTTTCAGATCTTTCCTGAAAGTACTGAAGAATGTGTCAACACTAATGTCTGTGGCAACTTACCAAATAATTATGATTGCTGTTACATGGTGGGGAACCAAAGTCTGAAGTCCAGCACAGTTTGTTGAACTAAACCCTGTCCCAGTAAAAGTGTAAAATAGTTTGCATTGAGGCATGGTTCACACTATCTAATATTTATTGAGAAAAACAGATTTTTGTAGCCAGGCTTTGTGTGTCTTTGTTTAATGGGCAAAGCACCTGCAGTAATCTCATGTCCCTAATAAAAACACCTTTTGCCAGTTAGCTCTTAGAGAAGACATCAAGGCACACTTAGTGGAGTTTAGAAATGTTGTGAGGAGTAGCTGAAGATAAAATCCAATTCCAAACGATCTCTACCCTGTTCACATTTTTTCTATGGCAAGTCTTTGCAACCCTCCACCACTCTGATTTTCCCTTTTAACCCTGACATTTTTTCTCCACTTATCAGAGCTGGGACTGGCTTCCTCCCACAAAGCAAAAGCCACCTCAACTTCAGTCCAAAGTCTTCAAAGAGTTCTCCCCCATCTTTTAATGTCTTCTCCCAAATCTTCGTAAGCTAAAGGCATTGTCTGAATTGGTGAACTCTTTTAGCCTGCGGTGAGGATGTGTGCTCGGTGTGCTCAGTAAAAGATGTGAATAGTTTTTTTTTTTTTAGTTTTATCATTCAAAAATTCTGATCAGTAAAACGTTATCAAACCCATTTGTCCTTTGCTTCAGAAACAGTGACTCAAAAAAATATATTGTCACATTGTCTCTCAAAAGTAAAGACACAACAGGTGTAGCACCTCTGCTGGCTGGTTGCAGTATGATGTGTCTCCAGAAGAAACTATGCTCTGGACAGAAGTCATAAAGAGACTGAAAATGTGATTGTGACCATATTCGTCTCATCATTTCTTCCACTGTACTACTGGAAGCACTGGGAGGCTCAGTAGAGATCATGATGAGCTTATATTAATATTTTAAAACATTGTATACTATGATGCTCACTATTTTAGAAAGCAATGGTTGGTTGACACAAGTGAAAGAAATATTGAAAACCATTATTCGTATTGTCTTTATTTCATAAGCATTGCACATGATATGCATGCATAAGTTTATGTAAACTTGTTTTTTTAATTTATGTCTAAAATGAAATTGATAAGAAGACATTTCTAAGTATATTTGTCATTTAAATAACATCTAGCACATGTATAACAAAACATTTTAAGTTCATACTGCCCAAAACCCTATTAGACACTCTGTAGGCAGGGTAAGAGACACACTTGGTCTGAGAAAAGAGGTGGGTCCTACCAAATGAGTATGCATATCTGGCTCCGCCTCTGGTCTCTACTGTGTAGAATTTGGTTGCCAATTTTACAACATGGTGGACAATTTTGGCTTAATTTCTCTAGAATAGAAGGTAATGGAATCAAAGTGTCAATGTGTGATTGTTCAGAAACAACAAACTCATATGTTCATATATGCTGTAGCTATACTCATTTTGGGCTTTCCAAGTGGCACAACTGTCTAAGCGTCTGTTCCATCTGGGGATTGCAAGTTTAATGACCCGTGATGTGGCATTTGACAAATGGACAGCAATACATGGGCCACAGCCAGGATTTTTGTACCAATACAATCCATGTTAAATACAAGGTAGGTGTTTCTAATAGACTGGGGACTGGGTAAACATGGCATTTGCATTGTTATCTTTCATTGAAGTGACTGCGTTGCTGACATTTGATCGATCAGTCTAGGTTTCTGCAATGATGGATTCAATCTGCATACATGGGGGTTGATGTGAGACAGCAGGGCATGCTGGGATTTCAGCCTAAGCTCCTTGAGTTCTAATGTGAGCACACCTTTGGGATTTAGGCTGTAAATAAAAAACCAAGTGAAATACTGTGGTCCTTGGCCCCCTCAAAAGCTAATCGAGCTGGTTGTTTCAACACCAGGGGTTGGCGGTGTGTTTGACCAAGCCCCTCTCCCTCCTTCTCATTCGTGCTATCTCTCTTGCTCTCTTTCTCTTTGATGCTCTCTCTCTGTCTCTCTTTCTCCCTCTTTTCTCTCTGATAGAGACTCTTGCTCACTCACACACATGCAAACACACAGAGAGAGAACAGCCAGCTATTGAGCACCTGCTCTGAATACAAACACCCTGGGAGATCAACGTATCCTGGCAACAAACTGCATGGCCTCGGAAAGTTCTTGAAACACTGGGCCTGCACTGCAGTGCACCTGGAGTCAGATGTGTGAAAATGTGTATGTGTGTGTGTGTGTGTGTGTGAGGCAGAATATATTGATAATTCCCTGTGACTTTGTCATACACACCAAATTCTCTGTGGACATCACAAATATGCTCCAAGGTGTTTGTGTGTGTATGTGTCTGTTATAGTAATCGATCCATTCTTCCTCATCTTTTCATTTTCTGACTGAAGAGTGAATGAATATATCATTGGTCCTGTGGGGCAGAGGGAAAAAGGGCAAGAAGAGGTTCAAGAAAGACTTGAAGCATCCATATTTCAGCAAACGGGGTGAATGCAGCACATAAAGATGAGAACGTCTGCGTTTGCTGGATGAAGACTGTTTGTTCAGTCTAAATTTGATCATGTAAGTATACTGTATTAGTATTCAGTACTGTAATAGTTTGTCATTTTAAATGAAACAAAAGTGGTTTACAAACGGAACCATTTTTTTTTTTAGAATTTGTGTAAGTCAGTAAGTAATTCAGAGTGGTAGTGAGTAAGCAAGTGGTAGTGATTGGAGCCGGATGTCTGAACTGTACTGAACTGAAGTACATCTCAGAAAGCTATTACACTACATTGTAACAAATGCAAATGCAAATGTTTGATGTCTGGGATGTTGTTGTTTAAAAGTTTAGAAATTAAGTTTGGCCATCAGCAACCAGAGCCTGAGACAGCACAATTGGCCATGTTCTCTCTGGGTTGGTAGATCTCTCCCCTCATCACTTTCATTGTGATGCTGGCTGACACAGGCATCTATTGGCTGGTGTATCAGAGCTGGGGTTTAAGAGTACTTATACTGTTTTAGTCATCGAGAGGTTGTGCATTCTGACATGCTTTTCTGCTCACCACAATTGAACAAAGTGCTTATCTGAATTACCATAGCATTTCTGTCAGCTCAAACTAGCCGGCAAATCTCTGTTGACCTCTCTGCATCAACGTTCCATATTCCTATTTCAGAAAAGAGGATTTTTTTGTGATATGGGATCTTTACAAGCCATTTCCATTGCCATGGCCATTGCAGTTGTTGTTCCCAAAGGTTTTATACAGTTACAATTCTATTTCTATTTCTAATTCAAATTTCTATCCTTTCTACCCTTAAAAACTTGTACGGAGAATAACCAATATATGCAAATAGTTTCATTTGGGACTGGACACTAGAGGGACTAGTTAGCATGATCTCATTTGGGAGCCACAACCTATTAATAAAGTGTCTATTCTGGATTAGCCACTTTCTGGACTACTTCCAGAAAAGTCTAATTTATCATAACAAAATCACAAAAACTTGAGAGTGCCAAGATTCAGGAATATATCCCCCTCTAGATTTCAAGGGCTAATAATTCCCAGAGGGGCAGGCACTTAGTGGGTTACATAAGGAATGGGAATGACTGAAAGCTAATTAGACCTCTTCTTATGGTATTTCATCAAGTTTAAACCAAAACAAGTATATCTTTATTGACTTTGGGCTTATGTAGTTAGTTATCTACTTACGGACCAATTTCACAGGTCAGTTCATCATGAGATGTTCACACAATATTGTTTGGCAGAGTTCCTAAATTATGTAAAAATGAGCATTTAGCATGTACATTATGTTTTGTTCCAACTTGTTTTCAACTTTAATAGATGCCTGGGTAAGAATTTAATGAAGTGGAGAACTTCTTTGGTTGGTACATTTGGAATTCCCTGCCAAAGAGACCTCTAATGAGGGCAGACCAGCGAAAGGGACTCAAACAGTTTCTCTGGTAGGAGAACTATTCACAGGTTTGGTTAATGTATACCCGAGTGAATCTATTCCTTCTCCAACAGAGCCTGGCTACTTAAATACATGTCATGGGAGCAGATTGATGGTGGGGGGAGATAGAGGGAGATAGAGGGTTGGAGAAATGGAAGGAGACGGGTGGATAAAGCAGAGGGAGTAAAATGGTGTGATGAAGAGATGGGCAGAGAGAGTGAAAGTAATGGAACGCATGAAGATTAAGAGGGATGGGCAACAAGAGAGAAGCAGTTTAAGAAGCAAGAACTAGAAAAAAGGGAAATATGTGAGAATGGGTAAGAAAGAAAAACACAGTAATGTTAAGTTTAGTTTAGCTGAAATGAACAGGGCAAGAAAAAATAAATAGTGAGAATAAAAAGTAAGAAATATAAATCTGTCAAAAAATATTTATTGGCTTAATTTCTCTAAGATGCACTCCCTTCCCTGAAATACACTCTCACATGGGTCAATGTTTTTTTCCATCTACATCTCTTTTTTCTCTCACAATGTTAAACCTGCAAATTCCTTTAGTGACCATCATATCATAAATCACCCAAAAAAGAAAAAACCCTCAACCTCTGGTTGATACTGGAAACAAGAACAACAAGAAAACCAAGGAAGCTAGTCTAGTTATGGGAAAGATATTAGGCATAGCTGTGACAGAAAACCATGAACCTTGAAAAAAAAACAAAGCTCAAAAGAGGGAACCCATCCTTCTCTAGTCAACGCCATATAGATATCATATTAAACAACAAAACAGCAGTAGATAACTGACTGATTATGTGAAATAATAAGGCACTTTGATTAATGTAAAAGCAAGATATGAGCTGTGAAGATGTGACTCAGTGCAGAAAACATGCCCAGTATTATTGTAATAATACTGATAAGATGAAACTGGTCCCATGCACAGCTATGCAGTGTCATTCTGCTGTTAATGAATCAACATCAGGATCCAGAGCAGGACAGCACTGCGGTGGGCAGCAGAGGGGTGGAGTGCCAGGCTTGGGCAGCACTGAGGCACCAGGGGCATATCAACACATGGGAGAGATACTAGATAAATGGGTTAGCAGGGCTGTGGCAAACACAGGCACATTCACTCAGACTGAGAAACTTGTCCAGAAGCCAGGCAGACAGCAGCATCTAGTCCTAAACAAAACTGCACTAGAGGGATAAAGTGTCTATACAATCCGATGGATGGCCTCCAATGGAAGTAGTATGGAATTACTCAGAAAAACCTTTCATGAAAGTAATAAAGCAGTAGAATTTGAAGGCAGGGCACTGAAACTGCCATAAGTAGCATGCTTTGCCACTTGTAACTAATTTAAATAGTTAATAAGTTATATTTGTACACATTCACTGTTTGTACAGGGGCATACATCTTTCTCTCTTCTCTTCATTTTCTATATAAAAGACAAAATTTGGTAGGCAGTACTGAGAACCTAACGTGAAGTAACTGAACTGTAACAGCTTCAGCGTTTATTTATTTAGTTATTTTTAAATCTTAATTTAAAATAAATGAATAAATAAACACATGAACAAAACATGGAAAGCACAGTCAACTTAAACCAGTGAATATCCTAAACTGAAGCACTGCAAGAATAAAAATAGCTCAGAGGTCATTTGTATCTTGTCTCTAATGCTTGTTTTCTATTATTGGCTTCAGAATTTAAAATACAGGCATGCTACTAGCTAATGGAAGACATGCTATTAGCTAATGGAAGTACAGACCAAGGCATGTGGCAATGGTTGCTGAGCAGTAATAGAAGGGCAGAGAAAATATGCATGCACATTCAGGATTGATGTAGAACATGTCACAGAAAAATAATATATGTGAGAATTATATATGTTTTATTCAGATTCTTTCACCTAGCAGGTCTGGGTGTTTGTTTGTGTGTGAGGTTTTTTTTTTTTTTTCTTTTTTTTTCAGGGTGGATTTAACCTGTACATGCTTTCCCTTGATGCCAGGCCTGATTGCATGTAAAACTGGCTAGGCATTCAGTCACAGTTATTTGTTTATTTGGTTTGTGGCTTGGTCATTTTTCAGAAAAGAAAATCTATGAAGTAATCAACTATTTATACTCCAAAGGCCTGCATGTGGCTAAACTTATCAGATTTGTATTTTGTTAAAAAACAAAAAAAACAACAACAAAAAAAGAAAACGAAACAGTGGATATTGCATCTTACACTAAACTAAGGATTCTGAATAAAAAAATGACCAGGAAGAAGAATATATAAGCATTTGTATCTGTTTGTGTGTAAGCAAGTTAGGGAGAGAGTAAAAATATCCTCCTGACCTATGCATCATTACCTGTTTCCACTTCACCTTCCACTCTTTTCTCTCTGTTTGTTAGCTGCCGCACTAATATGAATGTAGAGTGAATGTAGAGTTGTGATAGCCACACTAGCATACATTATAAGATGTCAGTGATTTTCTGTCTCTTACTTCACCAATTACTTGCATGGCTGCATGATATGTATGTGTGTGTGTATGGGTACAGGCACAGCAGAAATGACCCTCTCCTCTGTAACGAGGCAGTAGTGGGGATGGAAAGATGAGGTGGGGTGAAACAGAATAAAAATGACAGTAAATATATCCTCCCATCATATAGCTAAATGTGGACTATGTCTAATCCAATTTGATTGCAGCACTGCTGTTCGCATGTGTGTGCGTTTTCATACATTTCTAGGACAAATGTTCTTGGTTTGTACAAAAATCTAAGAAATCAGACTTTTTAAAGAGTCTAGAGTCTTTAGTTGGGAATTTATGCTTTGTCTTGTTATTAGCTTCTGTCATGGCGGGTTAGGCCCGACACAAAGGTTTGAACACTTGCAGAGATGGATCAATGCAAGTATACTTATTAACTGATTGCAAGATAACAAAACAGGGGATAACATAGCAAAAGACAGCAAGTACAGGGCAAAATGAACAACCAGACACAACCGTGACAACACAAAGGGGCAACACAAAACACACACCTGAGGCTGGTGGGACTCCGGGAGCTAAGCTAGGAAATAGGGAAACAAGAGCTGGGGGACCAGCTGCAGAACCAAATGGCAATGCCGAACAGACCTGGTATCAAGGCTTGCCCATGAACGGTATCACTAATGCTATCCAGATATCAAAAGGTAACCTCTCTGACGACCTTAAGGTTCTTGGAACGCATTAGGTGAAACACATCAACTAAACAAGAATCAAACACTGAACTGAACACACATGACGTAAATGAACATGAACTGATACATAGAATCAAAACATGAACGGAAACACAAAACAAAAGTCCTCGCGTGAGCCTGTGGGCGGCGACTCGGCATCACCCCGGGAGAGGGTTCGATACTGAGGGGCTGACAGCTGCAGCCACTGCATAGAATACAGTAAACCTCTATTAACAATCAATCTGGTTCGACATGGCATCAACAAACAAGCCTTTCATGAGAAAAACCTTCAGTCAGAAAAAAAGAATTGAATCACTTCATGCATTAAACAACAGTGCTTTAAATAAAGAGGCAACACCACTTTAAATGACTGGTTATCCTGCTGAATCAACAGCCTGCCCAACCCAAACTGGCCAGGCTGGTTAAGCAGTTTAGCTCTTGACCAACATAAGGTTTGTTTTCATTTGTATTTCAAGGTTGAGCTGGTGTATAAGCATGGCCAAGCTGACCAAGCTAGTCATCCATTATGACAAAGCTTGTAGACCAGCATGACCATGCTGATTGATCATTATGACCAGGGTGGTTCACCAGCATGACCAGCCTGACCGTGCTGCTCCACTAGTATAATCAACCTGGCCAAACTGGAGAACTAGCTTTACCAAACTAGTCAACTAGTATGAGCAGCTTGAGGACCAGCTTGGTCAAGATGGTCATGCTTGTAGATCAATTAGTCCATCTTAAAAAGAATACTTAGTGGTACAGGATTTTTTTTTTATTTTGAATGAACAGCTATTTAATGACCTTGACTATCAAAGACTATCTTAGGCCATTCGAAAGCGCTACCAGCAAACGCTGGTATTGATTGGCATTCTTCAGCAGAGTAGTCTCTTGAATAATGTCAAATGTGGTGTATTTTAAAGGAATGCGCTAGCTAGCATACTTGCTATGCACCTACATGATAGTTACAAGTTGTTTTGCACAATTCACAACATTTACTAGTTCAATTTACTAGTTAATAGTAAATTAAATATAATACCCATAATATAATGATATAATAAATGCGTCATGCAGCTGTTTACACGCAACAGATTACGCTCATGATTCCTGTTGTTTCTGTTTATGAATAACTTAATTTAATTTTAAAATTTAATTTCCTTTGCAACAAACAACAGAACATTGCTTAAGCAAGGTTTAAGTACACACATCATTTTGCTAAAAAAATTCACCAGATGAAAGCATTGGACTGTAAAAGCAAGAGGATGTTTTTATTTGGTAGTGACCATTTAAGCTTTCTTTGGTCAAATGTCTTAGTCTTCAGATTTAGGCATTGGTGTATTGATATTTGTAGTACTTGCTTTTACCTGTTTTGTCATCATAATGAAATGTGTGTATAACTCAGCTTAATAAACACGTAGTTGAACTACTGCTGTGTGGCATTCATACACATGAAGGGGTTTAAAAGATTGGATTTGACTTGTCCACACTGCATTCAATGAATCAGATCTGAGTCACATTAAAGCAAAAATTCAGACTGACAATGTGAACATATCCTTAAAATAACTGAACATATTAATTAGAAGTGGTATCCACAAACATTCAGACATCTACTGTATAATGATCTGCTATATTTCATATCTAATGAAGGCTGGCATTTTCAAAGTGCAGATATCAGTTTTACTTAAGTGAAATAAACTACACACTGTCTTACTTTAAAACCTACTGTGTGTGAAAGATAACATGTCATAGAAGATATAATATGCTGAGTTACATTTACATTTACATTTATGGCATTTAGCAGACGCTCTTATCCAGAGCGACTTACAAGGTAACTCGTATTACAGAGATGGGTGAGTGTAGTGTTAGGAGTCTTGCCCAAGGACTCTTAGCGCAGCATAGTCACCCAGACCGGGAATCAAACCCTGGTCTCCCACATGGTGTGGTAGTTCAGTGGCAGGTAGTGGTGTTACCTGTTGCGCCACACCAACCACCATTGTTGTCATTACAGATTATGTCCAGTTTACAGTTTATAGGCATGACAGTTTATATCACATGCTAATTTAAAGTCATATAGTTCATATTGAACACTATAACAATTATTTCCCTGTTTGTATCATAAGCAAAAAAAAAAAGAAAGAAAGAAAAGAATATTGCATCACTTACACACAAAAGAGTTGTAACTCCATTTTTGTCTTTTCATTTTGACATAATGTAAATCTGGCAGTTATTATTTATGTTGTATCAAAATTCTATGATGAGTGGATCAATAGAAATGCTCCAAATATACTTTAAATACAACATGTTTACTGGCCAGTGGGGCTATGTGCGGCATAAGGCACTAGGGAGGTCAGTGTGGTTCTACACTGAGTTGGTTAAGCGATAGGGCTGTGAAGTGAGCTTGAAAGGGAGTGTGTCTGGGGTGCAGTACCTCACAGTTGAGTCTTCTAGAGATGTGGTGTGCTTAATTCAGTAAAACACTGACAAAGGGAGGTACCTATCTAATGACCCCTGTGAAGAGCTTGTGATGTTGTGTGATTAGAATAGGGGTGAAGGAAATAGGCTGGACCTTATGTGTAACCCCAATTAACAGGTGCAGGATCTTGTCATGTAATATTTCACATTGCCATTGACAGTTAAGGTTTTTCCTTCTCCTGTCACATTCTTGTTTTGGAGATACAAGGTTTTTGTATACAGTATATAATGCTTTGCTTTCAGAAACCTGCCTTAAGAGACAATCAATTGTCAAAACATATTCTTGTTGTTTGCTGTGTCTGACTTGAGTGTTCCTGAAGAATTTAAGTTACAAGCGTGATGGTGATGGTGCAGGTGATTTGTGTGTGTGTGTGTGTGTGTGTAAGTGGGAAAAAAATGAGCTTGCCTTGAATCTTTCTCACTCATTCTTCTGAGAGCTGAAATAGCACACATGAAAGCATTGTAGCCTCACGATTTGCACTTTTCACCTCAGACACTCATCTCCTAATTCCATTTTTTTCTAACTTCCTTCCACAAAAACGAAAACCACAAGTACTAGGGGACAAAGGGGCGAAAGAATAACCCACTGTGAATGACTCATGATATGAGAAAGCTGTTAATGAACTGTGTGTGAACGCTCACCTACTGTCCAACAGTAGCTCAGACCCTTGTTATCGAGTAGGCTTTATGTTACCAATATCATTGGAAAAAATAATTGTATTAGTTAAAAAATCCTAGAATTAGAATTGTCATTGTTGTATCAACAAGAAGAGTCTGTACACAACATTTTCTAATCAATTCAAATGACATTTTAAATCTTAAAAAAAAAAAAAAACATTTTATCCCTCCTCTTCTATTTACTAACAAATGTAGCATCAAATGAAGTGAAAGCATAATTTTTTGATATTGTTTGTGAATAGTGTGAAGTTCTCAGGGCCTTAAAGGTTTCTGAGGATTTAGAAATACACTCTTACTTTGGGCATTGATGCCACTGACTGCACTAGTCTGTTTAAAGTGCAGTGCTGTCAGCTTAGTGCTAACATATGATTGGAATGCCATAAGATGGCTTAGGCACAAATATATATTTTTATTGTATGTACATTTTACCTTATTTTTTTAACCAAGGGTTTGTGATGGTAAATATCCGATGGTAGCTACATTCATATCCAAATTATGCTTTATAACAAACATTAAAATGCTTCCAACAGTCTGTTGAGAACCTTTCCATTCAGCTTTGAGGATAAACTGGAGTTTGCCGATTCCAGAGATGTTCTGAATCTGAACTGGAAGCTACACTGGAAGAAACTGAGTGCATTTATACATAAACTCCTTCACATTTCCTTCACATTCCTCTTTTCAGCAAACACAAAGGGTGAATACCAAACCAATCACACACATCTTAAGTAGTGCTTAAAATAGTGTGCATCAATTAAAAGTGAATTTGTGAGTGTAGTAAGTATGGTGTACTAGGTAAAGGGTAGAATTGTGTTTTTTTTTTGGAATGCAAATCACTGGCACAGCCGGAAGGTATGCTGGAGATGGGGACAAGAGTGTCTTAAAAGGAACACTGCCACTTTTCAGCTTTTACAGAGAAATGGTCAGAAAAGGCTACAGCCGCTCTTAATAGAAAGTTCTCAAGCAGCTCACAGTAACGGATCTTTCCGTTCTCTCATCTAATGGCTCTGGCAGAAAGAAAATGAACTAAAACGTACAAAATGTTCTGATCAGTGGGTTATAGAGATGGAAGTCAGGGAAGCTAATGGTACAGATTTAGAACATAAATGCACAGAAAGATACAGATAACTGTGACTTCTAAGAGTTAACTTAGCACAATAAGTAGAGTCATTTTAAACAGGCTTTTTACATAAAACATCAGCATAAAACAACCAAATCTTCATAACATAACCAGACCCTTCTGTCTGTAAATCCAGCATCTCCTTTGGATCATTTTGTTAAGTGCATTTTTTGAGGCACACAAGTACCTAAATTGAAGTCCTCACCCACAAAATTTCTACTTACACAAAATTACGACTGGTGCTTTATTCTCAAAGCCAGACAACTTCAATAAATCACTGAAATTTGGTACAGTGCTCCCAGTTGACCCTATTTGCATAAAGAACATCTACAGAGATCATATGATAAGCACTCTTGTCCAAGAAGCTAAAGTTAAGTACCATTTCATTTAAATGATATTTTGATTAATTTTTGCCTCTCTATCCCAATTCAATCATAGTCAATTCCCGGTGTAGTTGGTGACACATTCAACACTAGCATCAGTCTGGGACAGCTGCAAATATTTGTGTGTGTGTGTGTGTGTGTGTGTGGTAAGACATGAAGTGTACTAGTGGTTTCTCTGCAAAACTTTCACATGTGAATGGTCTTGTGTTTAGACATTTTGCACATTATTTTCCCCCCACATATTCATTTTTCCATTCATGATTTCCATGCATCCTATTTCACTAATTTACACGTTCCCATTTGTAATTTCATGGTGCCACGTGTAGTCTTGCATTATTCACAGTAATTGCCACTTGCCACAATAATATTTACAATATTATACCACATTCATTTTGTGAGAAGGTGCAAAACTGCCTAGTACACAGTGGGACATTACAGACAATGTTCTACCTTTGGGATGTGGTTACGAGTATTATTCACATGATGTCACATGTGGTCACATTTTCACATGGTGTAACATGCAGTAACATATTCACATAATGTAACAGTTGGACACATGCACATGATGTAATGTGGTCACATTCAGATGGCATCACATGTAATTTTCTTGTAAAACACATTTTGTCGTAGAACTAAGGGGGGAAATATAGCTTTACAAAGATTAGGTGTAAATTATATATTTTTTCAATCTATTATGAAATCTCACATTTCACCATACTGCTCTGAATGACAAAAAAAAATAAATAAATAAATGTGTAGGATGCAAGCACAAGTGGATTAACCCTTGAAGAGTATCTTGTATTTTCCTCATTTTTCTTTCCTGCTTATATGTGTGGCATTACCTTGTATATTCATAATTTTAACTCTGTAAAAACTGTACCTCATAATTATGCTACAAATGGTTATTTGTGTGATACCATAAAAGAACCACCTTTGGCTATGAAAAAGAGGTATTTTTGATCATGTGAGGTGGGAGTGTGGAAGACATTTAAAGTCTAAAGAACCATCACTTGATGTAAATGTTTTTAACCAATTTAAAGGATATTAAAATCATGGTTCGTTATGGAACCAAAAGTAATTCTTTGGACTATACCTCACATTTACCTAGTTATGGTACAGTCACAAGTCCTCAACATAGGAAATTAAGTTTGGTATATGTCCTTCTTATTTTGGAATGCCTTTAGCCTTAAAAAACTAACAATTTAATTAATAACTGAAGTAAAACTGAGTAAATGTAAATGTACACAAATTTAGAAAATATTCTGAAAGGAACAAATCCATTAATGTTTTTATTTAAATACATTTGACTTACCACTCATTTCTTTCTATTTACCTCTCACAGCTTTCACTAACAATGTGTTTTTGTCTGTTTTGGAGCCTTGGAGAATGTTCTTATGCAACAGCACAGCAATTAGCCTCACACTTGCTAGCTTGGTAAGTTAATGTGCCATACTATTTGTCTATTGCAGTAAGGTTCATAGTCCAAACAGTCTGAGAACTTACTTTGAAGTTGTTGGCATGAGGAATGGATAATGAAGATGTTGTACAATATACATCAGTGCTGGCTGTCTGATGCCTCTTTGAAATCGAACCTAGCGTGTCTCATCATTTTGGTCCCCGTGATCCTAATTCTTTTTCTTGTTCAGCAAGCGATTCGCCTCATACAAATAAGCAAAATGCCTAATCCAATCAGCACAGCTGTCTCAGGAAGTGAAGGAATATTTTGGTTTGTAGTAAGTGAGAAAGAAAAGGGAAGGTCCCCAGACAGCCTGGCGTGCCAGGCTACTCACTATCAACTTGTTCCTACACTGTGTTCCAACACAACCTATAAGATGTGACTCTGAGCACGAAGCAAAGTTGAAGAAGAAAAATTCACTGGAGAACACGTGTCTCTGTTTGTCCTCGCCTGGCGCGCTTGATTTTTCACTTTCACTAAAGGTTTAATTCCAGCAGCGCCTCTGATTTGTTCCGTCTGAACAACTTAGCTAGCTAGGATCCCTGAAAGAAGACTGAAAAATCAACTATAGCTGCTTTTCATGAAAAATATTTTTGGAAACTGTTTCCTAAATATTTTTAATTTACTAAAGTAAAATTTTAAATGTAGAAAAAACATTCTTATCTTTTAATGAAAGTCGCTTTAAAGCGATTTTGGAGGATTTATATTATACAGTTTAACACTTTCTGATACTGGTACCAATAATTGAATTATTGTGTATTGACCAATACCAACCTGACATTACATTTTTTAAAAGCTTTAAATGTGTAATTCCTAACTACCGCTATATTCATAGTCAGTATCATACCTAGAGCTTCTAGAAAGCCTGGAGTATTGTATTTTCCCACAATCTTCATACCACTGAAATTCAAAATATGTTTGGTTAATTTCATTGTCACTCCCAGTGTTATCGAGTTTAAGGTCTTCAGTCAAGCAAAGTACTAATTAAAAGAGAGCCCATTGCCATAAATAAGTGGAATGTACTTAGTTTTAACACTGTTAGATGAACCTTAATGTATTATTTTATTGGGAAAACATTTCTACTATATTAGATACAAACTGTAAATTCTATAAAGGAAGTCTTCTAATGGATAGATGTGTAATTGTTATGATGTATTATAAGATATTAGTAAATATAATTGCCCATCTTGCTCAATGATAATAATTTAATCCTGCAACATAACTGAGTCTAATTCACAATGCATGCATTTGTTGAGAAATGTCAACAAGAGTGATGATTAATGATTAAAACCAAAAGCACTGTTTTTTTTGTTTTTTTTGTCTGTTTTTCTGTGGTTTGCTGTTTTCAAGATTTCATTGGCCAATGATTCCCCAGCTGTCAATGGCAACAGACTTAACTAAATATTAATAAGTTGACTTAACTTAGGGGACAATGGGAATGTACAAATGATCAAAGGTGTAAGATGTAAGATTATAGTGTATACAGCCTGTATTTATCTACAACACAACATAAACATGGTCATTTTCAGTTTTAAAATTTTAATTCTGTTAACATTATTATATTATACTTAGGAGGTTTTGCTACCATTATAGCATAGTTTGAATATATGCATTATTAAAATGTATTAACCCTCCTATTATCTTTAGGGTCATTTTGACCCCATTCAATGTTTAATGTATGAAAATAAATGATTGACATTATTATTATTATTATTATTCTTATTATTATTATTTTGCTTCATATTTAACTTACCTAACATAACTATAACTGTAGTAGTGCAAGACTACTGATAGTTTACATGATATTAGGGACTGGAACACATAATTCTCACAAGAACTTTGATATTTCTCTTGCTGTGGGGGAAGATATGGGGTGGGTGGAGGTTGTGGTTTTTTTAAGACTATTTCAGTAATCAACAAACAAATATAGCATATGACATAAACTTAAAAATAGTAATTATCTGGAGGTTTAAATTGCTGGGGTCAAATTGACCCCAAGGATAAAAGGTATTAGTAAATTTAAAGGTGATGGGAGGGTTAAATAAAAATGAACCAGAAATTACTGGCATGTATATTTTTAGTTTCCAGAAACCATCAGGCCTTTTCAAAAGACCTAGAAGGGTTCCCCACTGCTAGTCAATAGTGCAAGAGTAGGGTAGCAAATAAAATAAGCCTGGAAATACCTTTCATTGAATTTGTGGGATAAAAACTGCACAGAGCACTTTCTGAATCAAAGAATTATAAAAGCAAAAGGTTTAAGGTATTATGCTATATGCTTTACTATAGTGAGTGCTAAGGATTACCATTCACAATTTAAAAATGTACTTCATTGCATTAGGGCATTTGCCACATTTAATTCCTTCGTCTTTTAAACTCTGGGCAGTCCTGGCCTGACAACTCACATGGTTAGAATCAGTGACTAAGCTTGTAACTCTGGAGCTGATGAGATTCTAATTGGGCATTCATTCCACCTCATCTCTTGTATTGTCAGGTGTGAGGTCATCTGTAGCAGCGTACGAAAACGGGAGATGTCTGACCGAGCATGTGAGCAGTCTCCCAGGCTTGCTGGCGAACTGGTTGTCAGGCAATATGGAAGAATCGAGTCACTGCACTTGTTCTCATTCTCTCCTCCACGGTGAGTGGCTAAGGAGGGGATAATGGCACCCTCATCTATTCGCCTGCTCCGTCACTCGTAATAGAACGTCTAATCCCTTTCTATCTGCCCCTTCTCATAGAGTAGTGTAATCAGGGCCATTTTTATATTCAGCAATTCATTCACTTTTACTTTGGTCCTAAGAATTAAGAGTGAATTACACTGAGATCCTTGTAAAGATGTAGGCCTAAGTGTCTCCGATTTCTTTGTGGGCCTCAGAGAATGGGCTCATTTGACCTTTTCAAACTTAATATCCATGTAATTAGAGCCATCGGATGATTATCAGCTCGTGTTTGAAATCTTATATGCTTCGTGAATCCGGTCCTAATCAGCAGCTTCTGCAGTGTCACATGATAAAAGGATAGCATCTGATAAGAAGGCTTTTAAGTGGCTGCTTTGCAAGGATTGCACTGCAAGCTGAACAGTAAAGCATGCATCATCCCTCATCAGCCTTAAACCTCATTTTCTGCCTTATCCTCAAGAAATCTCTGTATTATTTGTACTGCGTTTGGATTAAGAATGTAATGCAACGTTACTGTTCATTACAGTGTCTGCACTCAAAATATCTGTATTGAGAACTAAAAGTGTGGTGCAAAATATTAGAGGGTGCAGTTCATACTGGATTTTCAATGCATGCTTTATTTTTATTTTTATTTTCACCAATTGTGCCCTACACAATGCATGTTTTCTGTGCAGTACAGTGGCTGTGGGACTATTTAAATTGTAAACACAAGCTCAAATTGTAGTCTTTGCTTCAGGAAATTAATAAGAATGTGTTTAGGTCTAGTTAGCAGACCAGCTGATATGGAATTACACAATGTTTCTTCTGAGAATAAAAATAATGATAGTTTAATAGTGTGTCCTCATTTGCCGTAGTAACAAACTCTAGTCTTCGAGCAATTGTAGGGCTTTACATTACATGTTGCACGATTGAGGTGAGAGCCAAAAGAGCATTAGTGAGATCAAGTATTTAAGATGAATGATTGGTTCTGATATAGAAATGCTACTCCAGATTATCCAGAAGATATGAAATGGTTTCATTACTGTAAAGAATGCAGTTCCACTGTTCTACAGTCAGATATGTGTTTCCACATACTTTTGACATAGTTGGTGAGATTAATAAAGCTGTGTTTAGTTTGTTTTAGAAAGAAGTATAGGATTATTTTAAAGATTCTGAGTTCTTGTAAGCAGGTGAGACTGTTTAGACTGTTTTAGACTGTGTTTAAGAGGGGGGAAGAGTGAAGAATGACAGATGCACATGAAAAGGGGAGTTTGCTGTATACTGTATCTTTGTGTCCTTTGGAAAGTGCAAAACAGGAAGGAAGTTAGAAATTACCCAGTTAATGAGATGTAAGAGGTTCTCATCTTGGATTGTTACAACTGGAGATATCACTATTAATAACTTGGTTAATAAGGGTTGGAGAACATTTAGGATAAATACTATTACATGTTGAATTTATGAAGCATAAACTTAGTGGAGCCATATAGTTGTATGCAAAGGTTTTCGCACCCATGACCAAAGACATATTTTGTCTCTGTGGCAAATCTTAATGCACAGTTTCTCTGTCATTTATAACATCAAACATAACTAAAATAATCAACGTGGCCACCCTATCTCTGACTTTGTGCTAACATTCAGCAACCATGGTTCCATTATGCAACTGTCTTAAAATGTGAAAATTAAAGTATCCCATGCCCACAGTGCAGGGAAAGACTGTAAAAGGGTAGCCTTCTTCTTATACATTGCAGTTTCTACAGTGTGGAAAGTTAAGAAATGGTATTTAAAACTATTGGCGAGAATCACTTACATGCCGGTAAGAAAGGCAAATCAAATCCACATATGACTGCATACGTTCATGAAATAGTCCTAAGAAAGAAATCTTACATGCGACCTCATCTAAACATGCCAGATGTGTTTTGAAAATAATCCAATTACAAGAACTAAAAGGCTTTTAGAAGTTAAAAAGCATTTGCAAGCTGTGATTTTTGCCATAGGGGGCGTTACTGATAATGTACAGGTTACAGGATAATTTTGCTTACACAGATACAGAGGCAGTGTTTTTAGTACTTGGCCTAGGATGGCAAAACTGTTATATGCAACTATAGGCCCTGGTAAACCTGACAGGATCATTTGTTTTTGAGTTCTGTATGTTGTTGAAGCTCTCAGAAGTCAGTTGGTGTTATACATGAACACAAACACACATACAGAATGGCCTACAAAACCTCAGAGTGGGGTATTTATATTTGGTTACATGGGTAATTTGGATCATCGTCCAGTAAATTAATTTTTAATGCTGAAGTCACTCTAAAACTAACAGTGCAGTATACTATTACTTTCTCCGCTGTGAAAAGCTTGCTCTGCTTTGTCCAACACATTGTTTCCAGCTTTTGCACCCTCAATGCAGTCTATCTGAGTTCATGAGTGCTATGGCAATATTAAGTCCCCCGGCATAAAATTAACTATTAGGAGGGGACACACTCTGTGCAACCTGAATGCATTAGCATACAAAATAAGTGGAGGTGTCAAACTGGGCAAATGTACTGTGCCCTCCACAGTCTTATAGGTGCAGAGCCAAAAAGTTAGTTCATTTATTTCCCTTTCGAGTCGTCCTCATTTATCTACTGAAGATGCATTTGTACATTCTACAAGTTCTACAAAGTTTGCTTATTCATTATTCAACAGTAAATAAATATTACAAGGCAATAAGGTTACAATGTGTCTGTCAAAGCATGTTAGAGCATTGTTGTGTGGAACTGTTGGTTTATTAACCAATTAAAAATGAAAGGTTCTTCCATAGTTCTTGAGATGGATGCTTGATTTTAAGTTCTCCACATACTTAGATTTGATTTACATGACATACCAAGTATGACATATCAAGTACACAATAAAAAAATAAACATTTTTTCACAACACAGTATAGACAGGGTGTGAATACTGCACCATACTCTTACTCTTCTTCTAACTTTTATTCCAGTAAAGAATAATCAGACTACGAACTGATCCTCAATTTTGTATTCACTATATTTGTATTCATTTGTACTACACATGTAGTTTTTATTTAGTTGATATTTTTGGTCAACTAGACAAGCCAAAGCTAAAATATCTCAGCAAGTTATTGACAAAGTAACTATTTGTTATTTTTATGGGTGATTTTAAATGTTGAATTTATAATTAATGAACATTTACTCTGATATCTTACCTACAGCAGTTTAGTTCTGCCTATTCTGTTTAGCCAATCAGAACAGAGATCATTTAAATATAAATGTTCAGTAACAAATACAGTCTTTATTCTAAGGCATAATGATTGTGCAAAAATAAAACAGTTGCAAATGTTTTGGTGTATAAAATTACACAAAAGTCATAATTTTGGCCCTTTAGGGATGCATGCTTAAGAGTTCTGCTCATTTTATGGCTAATATAAAGCATCAAAGAAAACGAATATTGTATAACATTATATTTTTCTATTCCTGAAATCTCTATGTAAAGGTTTGAGAGCAAATGTTTATGTTTGTTTGTACAGAATTCAAACTTTGAAACACTCACAACACATTAAGTACTATAAATAATTACAAGATGAATAAAAAAAATAGGTATACATAGCATTGTAATATACAAGGTCTTAACAGTATAAGCAACACAGTATGTGTGTGTCTGATCTCACAGTAAGAACAACCTACATTACAAGGTATTTTGGTGTTTGGTGATCCTCTTTTCATTCTCTTTTTTTGCTGGAGATTTCTGCAGATTTAGAACAACAATCCTAATCTCACATGGTAATCCTCATTATTACCATATGCTGCTGTCTGAGGTCTCCTTTGTTGAGGATTAGACTTGTAGTATTTGTGTGTTTATGTATGTTTCATGCTCACTTCATTTTCCTGCCGAAGATAAATATATATAAAATGTAAAAAGACTAAATCCCAAACAAGGAGATTTTTTTTTGTTATTATTAAACATACACTCTATAGTACTGTGCAAAAATCCAATCACCCTTTTGTTTATTCCAATTATTTGTAGTCAGTGCAGTGATTAAGTATAGGTTATGCAGTTGTTATGCACTTAACACTGTGAGTCTGAAAGCATGTATAAGTGTTAAGAAGCTCTTAATAAGAAAAGAAAATGTGGAGTACGGTTTTATGGACTGATTTGTCTAAAATAAATTAAGTTCTATGAAAATAACAGAAGGGAATATATATATATATATATATATATATATATATATATATATATATATATATATATATATATATATATATACAGTGCCCTCCATAATTATTGGCACCCCTGGATAAGATGTGTTCTTTAGCTTCTAATAAATTGAGTTTTTTTTCTAAATAATATAGGACCACGATGGAAAAAAGAGTAAAATCCAACCTTTAACTCAAGTGAATTTTAAGGGGAAAAAAATCCCTGACTAAGAAATAATTATTCTTCATAAAATCACCTGTTCCACAATTATTGGCACCCCTAACATTTCTTAGGAAATAAACGTAATTAAAGTATTTCTGTCAATTCTACAGTAGTTTACGAAGTTGATCAGAGTATGTAGGAACATTTAATTAGTAATTCACAACTCCTGTTACCCTGGGGTATAAATATGACGTGACACAGAGGCCATTTCTCTTCAACATGGGAAAGACAAAGGAACATACCATTCAAGTAAGGCAGATGTG
Source organism: Salminus brasiliensis (assembly GCF_030463535.1). Lineage (NCBI taxonomy): Eukaryota > Metazoa > Chordata > Actinopteri > Characiformes > Bryconidae > Salminus > Salminus brasiliensis. The sequence continues at coordinate 19,231,402 of NC_132878.1, forward strand.
TGTTGACCTCCACAAGTCAGGCAATGGCTACAAGAAAATAGCCACTCACCTATGCCTGTCCATATCTACTGTCAGAGGAATTATTAAGAAGTTTAAAACAACTGGAACAGTGGTAAACAAGCCTGGACGAGGACGCAAGTTTATTTTGCCACCATGCACAGTGAGGAGGATGATAGGAGAAATAAAAAGGTCTCCAAAGCTCACTGTTACAGAATTGCAACAAATGGTAGCTTCTTGGGGTCACAAAGTCTCCAAAACAACCATCAGGCGCTATCTGCATGCCAACAAGCTGTTTGGGAGGCATGCACGGAAAAAACCTTTTCTCACTCACAATCATAAACGCAAACGTTTGGAGTTTGCTAAGCAGTACTGGAACTTTAACTGGGACCGTGTGCTTTGGTCAGATGAAACTAAGATAGAGCTTTTTGGCAACAAATGCTCTAAGTGGGTCTGGCGTAACACAAGTTACAGAAAAGCAGAAAAGCACCTCATTCCCACTGTGAAATATGGGGGGGATCAGTGATGCTGTGGGCCTGTTTCTCTTCCAAAGGCCCTGGGAACCTTGTTAGGGTGCATGGCATCATGAATGCTTTGAAATACCAGGACATTTTAAAACAAAATCTGGTGGCTTCTGCCCAAAAGCTGAATATGGGTAGTCACTGGGTCTTTCAGCAAGATAATGACCCAAAACATATGGCCAAATCTACACAGAACTGGTTCAACACACACAGAATCAAGCTCCTCCCATGGCCATCTCAGTCCCCAGACCTCAACCCCATTGAAAACCTGTGGGGTGAGCTGAAGAGGAGAGTGCAGAGGAGAGGACCCAGGTCGCTGGATGATTTAGAGAGATTATGCAAAGAGGAATGGTCAAAGATCCCTCTATCTGTGTTCTCCCATCTTGTGAAACATTATAAGAGAAGATTAGGTGCTGTTTTGTTGGCAAAAGGGGGTTGTACAAAGTATTAACATCAGGGGTGCCAATAATTGTGGCACACATGATTTGATGTTAAACAATTATTTCTTAATGTGGGATTTTTTTCCTACTGAATAAATTCACTTGAGTTAAAGGTTGGATTTTACTCTTTTTTCCATCGTGGTCCTATATTATTTAGAAAAAAATCAATTTATTAGAAGCTAAAGAACACATCTTAACCAGGGATGCCAATAATTATGGAGGGCACTGTATATATTGTGGGCATACAACATTGCTTTGTTTTTGTTTTTTTATATGCATACCCCTCTTATATTAAACATTATGTAGAAATTCAACAACACACCAAGCATGCTGCCGAGAAGATCAAGATGTACCTATTTAACAGGAAGCTGCTGTGTTCTCAGAGACGTAGACTTTCACCAAAATATCAGACCTCAACATTACTGAATACGTTTGTATTGTATTTCATGATGAGAATCAAAACATGCTCCAGTGTCTAAGGTAGAAATTTACAGGTGTTGAAAAAAATCCCTGTAGATTTCTTGGGAAAAAACTAAAAGCAATTTCTTGGCAATTTTTTTGGCTATTGGATTTATTGGCCATTTAGACCTGAAAATCACTTGAAAGTTCATATCAACTTTTAAAATATATAAATTTCCAAAATATAAAAAATATATATTCTACTGTATCCTATATTTGTATCAACTTGATCTCTCTTACTCAGGGATGTGCTGTAGACATTGCTTGATGTCTATCAAAATGAATAAATTATAAGATGCTGCCGAACACTACATCGTGTTTGGGGATGCACATTAGATGCCACATATGATGTCAAGCTTGTTTTGGCCATGTCCTGGATTTTTTGAGAATTCATGATGCCATTGATTTTCACCCAGACCCCAGGACATCTGCCAGCTCAGCAGCTACAAAGCGTCAGCAGCTACAAAGCTTTTGCAGAAGGAGTGATGCGCCTTTCAGTATACATGCATCCTTCTTTACAAAGGACACTTGCTTGTGGTAACTGTAGCAACTAAGTTACATGCTGTTCTCATTGGTCCAACACCAGGCCATGTCACCCCTTCCAGACCATTTTTTGAGTAATTGTTAGGACAGGCCAGGTGCAACACATTTTAATGCATTTTTATGAATGATCTGACTTTTTTAACCTTATCCCAACAGTCAGCAGTCAAGTGCTTTGCTGACAATTAAAATAACTGATTCCCACAAATCCAGAAAAGGCTTTGAGAAGATAGTGAAGTACTCAGTTCATAATATAACTAACAAAAATTATATATGAAAACTTAAGGACTGGAAGACAAAAAAATATATATCTTGCTTATCAGACTTATGGAAAACTGAAACCCCTGTTTGAGTACATGAAAGACGTTTAAAAAAGCCTCTGGAGTGGTGCTGTCTTATACTGTGCATGCAAGAAGGCCTACAGACCTAGAAGCCTTTTGCAAGACAGAATGGGTGAAAATACCCCAAACATTACTAGTTATTCTGAAGTAAAAGAAAAAATGGAAAATTACTGTAAATCATAGTTCACCTTTTACAGAACCCCACATTTAACCTCTTTATAAATTGTTTTTGAGGTGTGCAGCTACAAATAATTTAGAATACAAAAGAAATGTAGAATAATTTGATAACAGATATATAGAATACTTCCATAATTTAACTTGTGATAATTTAAGCGTGAGTACATTTGTACTGCAGTAGTAATATAAATAGAGCACTTCTGTAACTGAAGTAATATTAAAAGGGTTATCTCTATTTTTAAAGTACAGGAGTTAGTACTTTGTACGTATATTTTTTTGACTCATTTTTGCTTCTAGTTGACCTTTTGTAAACAGGGATACTAGAAACCACTGTGTAAGTGTCAGTTCATCATGACAACCAAAATACAAATAATTCTTTTTCTAGGTGTGTTCGATTATTCTTCAGGATTTTTGGGGGGTGCCATTATATTAGATGCTGGGAGGATCCTGTCTTAGAAGCTTTCAGTAATGAGTCATTCCTTTGTCATTTACTTGCATGTCTTTGTGTGTGTGTGTCGGTGCATTCTGCCCAAATGTGTTATTGTGAATTACAGATAAGAATTAAGCTCTTTATGCCATTAATAAACCTGTGCAAAACAGCATGTCTGGGGGTTTTGTCAGACTATTTGTTCCATTCAAACATCCTTAAATATGATGAAGCATTTTTCCCCACAACAGCTAGGTTTCAATTGTCTTTATGCACATTTGCATGCGATAAAATGGAAATGTGTTTAACAAAGGGAACTTTCTTGAGGAAAAATGTTCTGCCAATTATATTTAGCTTTTTTAAATAAAAAAAGTTTATCAAGAAATGTATGTGTATCTTTTTTAGATAATTTATTTTACATGTAGTATTGTGCAAAAGTCATGGACAATACATTTCATTTCCTGACAAAATTCAGTACAGATTTTTTTTTTTACAGTCAGGGAAAAAGATGTGCAATGATCAACAGAAATGCTTGTGGATGTTTTTTTAGATCTAAAGCAAGAGTAGATTTTTCACCACTTTCTTGGTGATAAGAGCTTTTGGTGCTGTTTATTTGGTCTAGCAGATGCTGCTCAGTTGGCATATTTTTGCAGTTACACTTATTGTCAATTTTTGCCCGTTTTTGGAATAGTGCAAGTGGATTCTTTTGCAAATGGATTATCTGTCTTATGTCCTCACACTTTTTTCTATCTTGTCCATAATGGCTGGGTGACTGGAAAATGAGGGGAAATAAATGAACAGTGATCTTTGATGTTTTTAGTGTACTGTAATGTCATAATTTTATTAAATCATGTCTGTCATCCATATGTAAATCCATTTGTTATCAATCATATGTCTAATATGTCAATTTCTCTGGCCAATTAGTCTTCTTTTTACTTTTGTTGTCAATTAGCTCCACTCCAAATGTATTCTTTTTGTGTCTAGTTTTCACCCTAGTCCCACTTTCACAGCATTCCACGGTCTTCTAGGTAGTGTACATGTAGCCCTGGTGTTTCTTTGTCAGGTTTTGTGTTTGTTGTGTGTGTGTCTGTATTTGTTTAGTGAGTTGTGCTGTTTTTTGTTATTTAGAAGTCTTATTCTTGTGATATCCTTTAATTTTCTAATAGTTTAGTTTCAGTCTACTTCTGTAAGTTCTCTGCATTGGCTTGTTTGGCACTTCTTCTGGCTCTTTTTAATTTGTTGTAATCAAGGACTCTCAATTCCATCCCCTTGTCTCTGTGCCTAATTACACAGCCAGTGACCACCATTAACAACAGTGGTGCTTTGCATTTTCTGTCAAACACAGATGTCACATTATTTTTTACATTTAATTAGGAACATTTGAAAACTTTTTTCACATAAAATCTCTTGGACTATTGTCAAAAGAAAGTTTGGTCATGTTCACTCTCTATGCCATGCATGTGCACCTGTCACAGTGCACACAAAGTTGATAATGTAGCTATGTCTAGTAAACTGTTTCTGGTTTATCTATTTCACAACCTGCTCTGAATCACATCACATCAGGTGATGCTCTGCTCAAAACCTGCTTTAAATGACATCACATGATGTGATTTCATGAAACTGTGAATCTGGAGCCTATTTCTAGACCAGGAAAAAACCTTCTTAACCTTCAGTTAAAGTCAATATAGTCAATAGCATATATTAGTCTCCAAGTCATTTTGGAGCATTTGCATTGGTACATTTATCATGAGGATTTCACTCAATTTAAAGAACAACTGTCAGATTCACATTAGTTTAAAAATAAGGAGAATTTGGTGACAGTGACAATATTTGTATGTGAATTTTGGTATATTAAACATAAAGTCTGGTGGAAAAATCAATTATGAAATAGAATGGGCAAATTCCAAATAAAGACTTATACACTCAAGAAAATACTGAAAACATCTTTTTGGTGAAATACAATAAATTACAATGGAGATGCAATAATAAAATACTGTTTTCATACTGTAAATTCAAAGAAATATCCTGTAACTGATCAGGTATATTATTTTTTTGCTGGGCTATAGCAATTATATAATGTCACATCAGAAATAATGTCATATTACATAGTAAAATAGAAACAAGGTGCCTGCTGCCAACATATCCCAAGCTGTTGTCTTGGCAGTGTGTTCTGTTTCTGTGCTCTTACAATGTGAAACCCAGCCATAAAAGAGTGTTGAGAAGGTGTTCAACTTTAGAGATTTTTCTGTAGACTCACTCCATATTTCTCAGAAGTGTTGTACAGTTCATGAAAACTGGCTCGCACAAATCAGTTCTTTTCTTGAACTCAAGTTGACACCCAAGTTGACACCTGGCTACTGACAGAAAAAGCTCCAGAAAAGCATGAGGAATGAACACAAAAGAAAAGCAAAACTCAAAAAAGAAAGATATTCTCTTTGGGTTGGGCAGGTTTGCAATAGAAACAGAGAAAATATCCATGAGATAAGCCAACAATTAATGCTAAGAAGCAGACAGAGCACAGATTTGGTAGACTACATATGAAGTCAGACATGAACATGTTGGGTGAAGAGCTCAATATATGTGTAATGTCGATTTTCTGAATCCAGAATTTCATTGGTTTGATTGAATGGTTAGATTTCATTTATTTGTATAGGTTTGATTATATTCAATTTGTTTATTTTGGTACATTTCAGAATTATAAGTAAATCCCATGAAGAGTGTACTTGCTTTCTTGAACAGTAAACAAATGCATCATAATTCATTACAATATTCTAGTTCAATGCAAGTGAACAAGTTTGATTCAGTCTGATTATTGTTGTATGGCTGCAAAATGCTATAATTTGATGTATTTTAAAAATGCGCACACAGTGGACCACAAGATCCTCCTGTCTGTCCTCGCCGGCCTTGGAATTACCGGCTTTGCATGGCGATGGTTTGCATCCGCAAACCATTTAGGCCACCCAGGTGCTCGTTCAGTTTCTCGTCACTTCAAGACTTGACTACTGCAACTCTCTTCAGGCTGGTCTCCCTCTGCGCACCATCAGGTCCCTGATGGTGCGCAGTTCAATTTTTAAAAGAATATGCAATGCAATCAAGCACTTTATTCAATTTCACATGCATGTACTTTGTACACTGTGTGTTAAGACTTGTATGCCACATTAGTGCAATACTATAAGAATGCAGAATGTACCTGAAGCTGACATAAACATTTTTAGTGCATTATGACCTGTATACATAGCTTAGAGCAGTGGTCTGAACAGAGGCAAGTACAACAACAAGTGTTTCAGAGATGGTTAAAACAAAATGATGTAGTGTCACTTAGAGCATGGAGACTGAACTTTTTTGCCCTACTTAGTTATAGTAGCCTTAACTGGTAGTTTATACTGCATGATTGATGATAATGTTAATACTAAGCAGTAAATGCTTTTATTAAGCTAGCTACAGTGCAGAAATTATATTTTGTGCATTAAATGTTTTTTTCAATAAACATTTATGCCATAGTTTTAAAAACAATATGCTTATAAAAATGCTATATTCAATGCTTTCATCTTAAAATGGATGACACATACTTGAGGCAAACAACTAAACATGTACAATGCATTATTAGATAAAAGTAATATATAGACAGGGAAGAAATCACAGCAAAACATGTGAGTGAAAAATGGCAAAGGGAAGGAAGAACAGCAGAGTTCAAATTGGGAAACAATGGAGCCAAAAGGATTTTTGTCAATAACCATTTTCCATTACATAAACTGTAAAACAGGAAAGTTAATCTATATTAGAGCTGCCACTGATGATTTTAGTAGTAGTTTCATATTGCAATATTAGAATATTAGAATCATTAGTTGAACAAAAGGCTTTACCAGAAAAATGTAAACATAACTTCATTATATATAAAATTGCATTTTAATGGTTTGGGATCAAAAGACTTTAATACTACCATCTATCCCTTATGTGCCAAGATTTTTTTACTTAATAATTTGCTCCTATTTTTATATAACTCCTATTTATAAAAAAAACATAGTAGATGGATACAGAAATACACTGCAAACTTACATTAAACTTATGTCTTCTTGTATCTTCAGCGTTTAAGATGTGATATGCTTATTTAATCTCAGGTCTTGCCATATTTTACAAGATTGGAGAGAACACTTCGGGTAAACAGGCAAGTCATTGGACAAGCTCTATGTAAAGCATTAATATAGATGTGGTTTTGTGCAGAAACCTTGTTGTGAATGAAAAAACATTGGATTTTCTGCAGAACCAGTACAAATAGAAGTATAGAATCCCATTACAGTGAGGGCCTTTGAGTAAGCTTAATGTGAATTTTTGAATGCCCTCTAACTTGTATTATACCCTTTCTCAGATGGCGGAGCCGGGCAGACATAACAGCCTGTTTCATTTCTCCTTCCTCCACCAGCTCTTATAGTGCACCTTAAATCCTCTTCATTATGTCACTATGCCTTTTATAGGTTCTATCCAGCTTCAGTCCTGATACAGCTCTCTGCCTCTGAATTAGTTTGGTTGAGTTTATGTTAGGGCATCTAGTCTTCTGGATGTTGCTTCATGGTGTTTGGGTTTATCCCTTAGGAGTGGCAGTTATCAGCAGCAGCAATGAAAGCATGGTGTAGTTCAATATTTATGCTTTAGTGCTTATGCAAAGAGCAGCTATTTCTGTCATTTAATCAACTCCATTCTTTTACAAAAAAGGCCCAACAAAGACTATGGTCATTTTCTTTTCTATCCTTTTTTTGCATGAAAGGAAGACAGGTGAATTACCTTGGATTTAGGATATTAGTTTATTTGGAACACTCAGTGACACCAGAATGACATCTCATTAGTCATGTTTAGTGGCTAACTTACATAGCTCAAAATGAGCTCCTCGTAGAGAATTGTAGGTTCTGAGCCTCAAGGTAGCCCGAGAGGTTTGTGACTCAGATCACGATTTGTTTAGGCCAGTTTGGTTCACAGTTCAGGTCCACTAGCGGACCTTGCGTCTAGCGCCGAGTTTTTCAACCTTCGCTCGCTCACTGGATACATCCGCGACTCTCGCTCCAGCTAGGCTACCCTCTTCAACTTTGCGTCTTCAGGTTTTGGTCGGCCTAGCCGTTTAGGGTTCAGTGGTTGGTTCCGCAGCTCTCTCCCCCTAGTTTTGTGTAGTCTCTGCCTGGTGCACGCGTGTCCTTAGTTTTCCCCTTAGTCTCCCTAGGCACGGCCTGGAAGGATGTTTTGTGTTTGTTCCCGTTCTCCCTGTCCAGCTCTCCCAGCTCAGCTTCCAGAGCCCCCCCGGTCTCAGGTGTGCTTTTGTGTTCGCCCATTTGGTTGACAAGTTTAGGTTGCTTTACTTTTTAAACCCTTTGGTTGCTGCTTTGTTTGCTTTTGTTTGTATTGTGTATTTCTCCCCTTTTTTATTATTAAAAATTACTATTCACTCAGTAGTATTACATTTATAACTCACATAAATAAACACATTCACAAAAATAAAACTATTCCACTTTATTTTAGAAATGGGAAGGTGTCTTATATCATTGTTGACTTAAGTAACATGAAGAACAAGCTTAATTCAAAGTCATTTTGTACTTTTTTAAAGTAAACAAATATAACATAAAACTACAGGTTTAACATGATTAACAGCAGATGATTGTAAAGATAAGTAAAAAGTGGGTATGAAAGTTTAATTTTATTTTAGTAGATAGTGTAAATGTTGTTTTATGTTGAGGTGAGGACCACATGCTACACTACATTCTATATACAGTTTACATTGAGTGTACGATGGCAAAACTATTAACTTTTCCCTGCTTTGTGTTTGTCTATTTGTTGTCTTGGTCTCCACAAAGTTTCCATTATTTCAAATATTAAATTAAAATAAGATTTATATTAATAAAACCTAAAGAAGCCATGTGTGGGCTACATTAAATGTCTAGTCAGTGGAATAACACCTTAGTGATAGAGTAATACATGTGTATGTGTGTGTGGTGTGATTCCTTATCCCTACACAGCAGGTCTAAAGGATTAGTAGTACTATCTTCAGTTCTGTTATATTAGAAGATGTATTAACACTGGTAGGGCAGGGCATTATGCCAGATTTCTTTGGCCTTATATGCTTTATATCCATTTTTTCCTGCATGCAGACTTTTGGAGGTGACTTGGGGCTCTATTTGAGAAGGATTAACCTGGGCCATGTTTTCTCATTAGAATGGAAAGGTAAGGAGAAAGAAAGGGAAATAACAACAGAAAACCTTGTGAGGCCTACACCCACCATTCACTTTATTGGAAACCTCTGCCTTGTACTTGCCCACAAAGATCACTTTGTGAGCTCTACCTATACTACAAGAATACCATAGGAGAACATTATGGGAACATTTCATGCTTAGACATATTCTACATTAACAGCTGGACTATAGTCTCGGACTGTATACTAGCAAGGTGGAGCTACAAAATAGGGGTTTCTAGATGGACTCTTGTTAACACTCTTTAGCTCTCTGGACAGTCCCTACAGAAAATGTCCCTTTTTGTATACACTCACAATCGTCGGAAATGATTGTTTGACTTGCTAAAGATTAAGTTAACTGCACACATGACCTTCTACTAATTGCATGTACCAGTTTCAATAAATTAAGTTGGTTCCCATTTAAACAATCATTTGATGAGAATAGAATATATGTAATTTTACTTTTCTAATTGATAATCATATAAAATTTTAAATGCTAAATAAAACAATTCTTTATGTGCTTTCTGTAAAAAAAAAACAGAGAACACTTGTTGACTCCAAAGAGTTGAATAATAGGAGGCAGCGAGCAGGTACTTAATCAACTGAATACTCTAAAAAATTGTCAAACCAATCACATGTAAAAGGATCACTTGTTTTCTTTCAGTAAATATCACACAATAAACAGTAACTAAGTGCAGAAATGTTAGTTTGTTAATGACAGTCTGAACTACATCAAAAAGTGCTGGAATGCCACCACTAAAATATAAGCTGGTCAGTTTAGAACTTTTAATAGGGTATTCCCAAACCAGTGGGCTGTGTGTTTGACACTCCTGCTTTATAGTTATGATTTCATTCTCCATGAATATGATAGGCCACTAAAAAACAGTAGCCTTGAGTCAAGATGTCAATATCCACATGCAAATGAAAGCACTTTGTCTTTTTCATGTGCATGCACTCTCAGGTGCACATTTGTATTCCCCCTTCATGGAATATTTCTATTGACTTATTTATTTCCGTAAATAAATGCTGCTGTCCTACACTTAACCCACTCACATTTTCCATTATAGCGAGGACATTTGACCACAACAAAGGCATAAACACAAAATAGATGTGTGTACACACACATTTTGAATGACAAGGCTAAGCAGTAAATATAGATAATCATGGCAACACTGGCTAATCACCATGGCTAGAAGATGAAATAACAATAAAGCTGAAAAAATTACTTTAGGTCCACAGGCAGAAAAATGTTACACATGAATGATAAATGGGAAAAAACAACAAGGAATACAGTTGAAGAATGTTGGAGACTTTTTCTCCTTCTGTCTATCTCCTATCATCTGTCTTGGCCAAAACTGTCTACAATCCCTTCAACAAAATGGCAGAGTACTTCACTACACTTGAAACCAATACTTTGTCACTACTGCAGAAGGATTAGCTGGGCATTACCAGACATAGTCTTACATTGTCTATGGCCTACAATTGCCCATACCATCTCTGCTGTTGAAATCAAGCAGCCCAATGAAGGCACTCTGTGTAAGCCCTAGAAATTCTGTCGATTTCATTGAACCACTCTAAAGTGCTTGTGAAACAAGCTCTTTAAACTGAGGGCACCTAATTGCCTGTGTTTAGACTGGAAAGGTTTAGTCAGTAAACAAGATGCAGATATGTTCAAACTTGAACACCATGACCAAAGCAGGACTATTTGAAAATATAGTCATTGAAAATAGTCATTCCAATCCTATTTTAGAATTCAATGGATGGAATCTGAATTTAAAGGCATAGAAACAGTTTTAAACTCAAATGCTGCAGTATGTTATGTGGCTGGATGGCAAATTTCCTTCGGGATCAATAAAGTATCTATCTCTCCATCTATATATATATATATATGTATATATATATATATATATATATATATATATATATATATATATATATATATTGTTAATAGCATAATGGTCAGGAAATATTAACAAATGCTGTAAAATCAAGAAATAACTTAAATTTAAACCACCTGGGATACCAGGTTTAAATTTAATTTTTTTTATTTTGTACAGTGCACCACATGTGCACAGCATGGACAACATAGCGCTATGATTATATTTCAACATGTGATATATACTTTAACTGTATATACAATACATTAAAAAGCAAGACCACTCTGTTTTACTTTAAAAAATACAATTTGTTGGATTACATGAAAATATGATTTAAAAGGTTACATTATAATGATTTAAATTAACCTATAGAAACACTAATGTGGAACGGTGATTGGCCAGCTATTTATGTATTGCAACATGGTGATTATAATACCAGTATTGTAAATATTACATGAGCTATCACTGTAATTTGAATATACTTTAAAATATAATCAGATAACCAGATTCTCTAGAGAAAACCATGTTTTTAGTTGATTCCAATGGCTTACATAAAACCTCCAAACATATATTGGGGTCACATATAATGTATATATAATATAATGTACTTGCCATATATGGAGTCAGTTGAATGATCAGCATGCAAAAGAGACACTCTCATAAACCAGTGCCTTTTCTCCTGTCAATATAACATGCAGCCTTGCAATTTTAGTGGATTTGGCTTAATGGAAATAGAGTTTTAATTTATGGTTTAATTACAGCTGCCATCCATGCCTGTCACGTAATGATGAATAGCGCAGATCGGGTTTGCTACATAAAACTCATTAAAGAGTGTGTGGCATTAGAACAATATAGCCAATGTTCTGAAGAGAACATGCTGTAACAGAGATAACAAGGTCCTACAAAGAAGATCTCAAAGCTGCTCTCTGAAAGTGATGGATAATTATATTTGAACAGTCCCATGTTGTGCAGTTGATCACTGTCTTTTTGATATGCTGTAGTGGTGTAATTATGCAATGAGTGACTGCTAACATAGGGGTAAAAAGGATTTAGCGTTTGTTTTTGTTGACTTTGAGAAGCCACCTACACAGTGTAAAAAAGGAAGAGAAAGAGAGAGGATGTTGTTGAAAAATGGATCAAATGCACAATATCCACTGAAAAGCACATGTCCTGGAATGTACAGTCAAATTTGCAATAAAGTCATTGTCAAATCAGAATCTTGCAATGCTTTGTGGAATTGCTTGCTGCCCTTTATGTTTTGTAAAAATTGTATGATGAATACATTAACCAATAGAAATGATCTAATTTAAAAAGAAAAATCTGAATCCCTGTCCAAGTCACCATCCCAGTTCTAGACACTGGCCACCACCATGATTTTTGATGCCTCAGGAACCAGGAGTGTTTCCCGTGTCATCTTGTACCTTAATTACCCCCTCCTATATTATCTTTGCACAATAATACAGAATTCCTTTGGTTTGTGGTTACATTTGTATAAAAATATTTAGTGTTTTACATCCATTCTGAAGGCTAAGACAAACAGAACTATCTATTTTACAATCAGAATTTTAAAACTATAGTTCATACAACATGAGAAACCAATCAATTTATAGTCTTCAGTGTTTTCCTGCAGACCTTTACACTATTAATAGTGTCATTGTTTGTGCAGTGCAGATTAGAGCCCTTATCGAGACCATCATGTCTGTCAGCCTGGTGTGAGCCCTCCAGTTGCCAGAGCAGAAATCTGCTGGAGCACGGCACAGACCAAAGGGCAAGCAGTCACGCTGCGATAACCCGTGTTCCCTCCATTTCTTCTGTTGTATCCAACCTTTTTTATTTGCCCCTTACAAGCATGGAAGCTAGTGGAAGACTATAAGCCTCCCAGGTGGGCTTCCATCATGTCAGATGGACTATGCCACACCAGCAGCTCAGAACATAATACGTGTGATCACCCCGCACCCTCCTCCCATATTTTCTCTCACTTATGATATTTGTTTAGTTTTTACTATTCAAAGCTTTTAAGCATTCATGAAAATGTGTTCTTAGAAAATTCAAGTAATGTCTGATATGAAAACTTGGAATAAAATATTTTATTAACATAAAATATTTAATCAACTACAGAATGTAAGGTATTGATGATGAACAATAGGCCTGTTATATTGCAGTGGTTAAATCACATTTTATGAGGAGATGGGGTTGAAGACCTAAGCATATTCTGTCAAACTGACAACAAAGGTGCTTCAGTTATAAAAAAAAATGCAATTTCAAGTGTTGGATGTTAAAAGGCTTGTAACATTTATGGCTCGAATGGCCAAATTTCCCTAATGTATTCTTACAAAATAACAAAGTTTCTGAGAATAAAAAACCTTTGTTTTGTAAACATTTTGTGCCATTTGTGCCATATATCAAGAAATGGCCTTGAAGTGGTAAAATACCTGTGCAATCCTGTGTCTATTTAGAGCCCATTCAGCTCTTCAGTAAATGAACTAATGTGCTAGTTTGGATAATGTTTTCAGAATGAGATGGAGTGTTACAAACAAGGTTGCTTTACTGGAAAATACATTTTACATATTTATACATTTTCGGAAGAAAACATGCACCAAAATGTTCTCCCCTTTTTTGGTTCCAGGTGGTTGCTATAGTGTTAACTAAGATATATTAGGTGGTTGCTATAGTGTTGCAAGGTGGCTACTGTGGTATTTCAGGTCTTTATTAATGTGTTGCTAGGTGGTTGCCATGGTATCCCAGGTGGTTCCTATGGTATTGCTAAGTGGTTGCCATGATGTTGCTAGGTGGTTGCTATGGTGTAAAATGGTTGGCATTGTATCCCAGGTAGTAGCTAAGGTGTTTCTAAGTGGATGTTATGTGATGTACTGCTGCTAGGTGGTCACTATGATGTTGCTTAGTGGTTGCTAGGGTATTGCTAGGCAGTTGCCACAGTATCTCAAGGGATTGCTACCCCATGTGGTTAGTTTGGTGTTACCAATGTATTTGCATCAGAATGACATGAGAAGGGAGCACAAACCTTTGCATCCCACTCATTCATACTTGATGTACAACCATAATAATGTATTTTTGTGATTGCTCTAAAATAGTCTAGAAAACATGTCAGTAATACCGCTAGGCCTAAGTGTTAAAAGCCTTTAGACAGGAGACTATAAGTTTGATCCTTAGTAATGGTACAACCATATATTGCTCTTTCTGAATAGTAAAAGACAAATGCTGTCAGTTGGTTGGTAGAATGGGCATTTTTGTCTCTCATCAGTCAGTTTGATGCTAGTCCATGCAGGCATCATTTAGAATTAGCAGTTAGCATTCTCCTTCAAGCATGCTGAGCTGTTGTGTTGACAGCAGTTTAAAAATATGCAATGGCAGTTGATGAGGCCCTGAGAAAGAAGATGCTAGCCTTTAGTCACTCTGTGATGGGGGATTGGCCATGGCTAAAAAAAAAAAAAAAATGTTAACACAAACAAATAGCATTGTGATTATTATAAACTATTAATTAAAATGTAATTTAATTAAATTTCATTTCTAACACATTTTTTGTTCTGTGCAAGCATGTACATATACTGAAAATGTGTGGATTTGCTTCAAGCTAAAAAGGGCCTCGAATATGAATGTTTTAATTGTTTAAGAGGCATATTCTTTACATGTCAAACCATCTGGGATATCACACTTAGGTTATTCACTTTAATTATTGTATTAGAAGAGTAAATGGAGGTGCAGTCATGGGTGAAGAGTCTAAAAAGCATTGGGATCAGCACATAATTCTGCACTGTGCCTATGTTCAGGATAAGCACACTTGGCACAATGTGGTCAGTCAAAGGGTCCAAGATTGAAGAGCAGAAAGTTACACTCCTAGACCTACTTTACATTGCTCAGTTTGTAGTATAAAAGCATAAAGTCCATGCATACATATTTGTGTTTGGTTGTTCCAGATTAGTCAGATGAGCCATGTGGAGTGCAGTTCAGATATCATTATCCATGGACCAATTTGCTCTTTAGGTTAAGATGTAGAGGAAACTCACAACAAACAATATCACGACATGGATGTTGAAGCAACTGCACAGTAGTTATTCAGTAGCAATTTATAGATAGCTTTTTTGGTAGTCTAATACTTTTTGATGATTTAAAACACCATGTCAACAGCAGCTTGTCATAGTGAGAGATTTAATGTGTCCATAAACACTCCTGCAAGCTGATTAGCACATGCTTTCCTTCTGTGTCTGCCCTGGCACTTCATCTGGACCTGCTCTTTTACTGGCATCTATTTCCTGCAGAGTTGGTCTAGTCCAGAAGTGTTGCTTTGAAGTCCATCTGTGCCTTTGTTTCATTTTATATGCTGAGGTTTGCTACACTCAAAGTGTTCTGTTGTTCCCTCCAGCTTCTCTGTAAGCCTCTTTTGTTTCCTGACCTGGAAGCCATATCTCACACAGCAGTGCAAGTACATAATTATATGTCCACAGCTTGTGATTGGAAAACACATTGTCTTTGTCTTTTAAATGTCAAGCCAGTAATACATCCATCCACCCTGCTTCTCTTCCACATGCATATACAGAAAAAGATTAAGAGGAAAATTAAATTTGTATAGTTGAAAATGTGAATAGATGGCAGATCTGAATCCTTGGATGTCACAATTATTGCTAGCAAAAGCATGGTGTAATTTGATATTTCTCACTTGTAACTCAAAGCAAAGACCATTCTTTGAATGTGGGAATACTAAAGTCTTGATCTATCTTAGTATCCTAGGAAAGTAATTGTTGTGTTTCACGTGGAAAGGAAAATAAACATCCTAACCATTTCTAACCCTTTTGTCTCCTTTATTTTTATGTGAAATTGATTCCCAAAATGAGGATGTGCATTTCTTTCAGAGTAATTATAAAGAGTATTCACCCCCTTGGATGTTTTCCCCTATTACTGCTTTATAAAATGGAACCATGATCAATGTAATTTGGCTTTTTTACAATAATTTGACCATGATTCTAATTACCATGATTCTTTTAAAACAAGCAGTTAAAATGGACCAAGGGGGTAAATACTTTTTATAGGCACCGTATGTGACCACTTAAAACACACATAAAATACTGTAATGGTCATCTTTAATGGTCTTCCTGGAATTAGTTATTTTAGTGGGTGATATCAGTTCTACTGTTTATCCAACGTTATGCATACCCTTTAAAATTGTCACAGAATATGAAACAATTCTATACTTCTATACTATTCTGAACGGTCCCGGTAATATCTGCCATGCTCTATTGCATTGTAATCAACTATAAATTGAGACCAGCTGATGTTCTTTAGTCAGTTCGTAGTGTATTGCAAGTCATGGCTATAAGCAAAGAGCTGAGTATGGACATCCTGCTGCTCTTTGTGGCTGCTCACAAGATGACAAAAAGCTGCAAAGCAATTTCCAAGTGTTTTCAAGTGCCACTGGCCATTGTGCAAATCATAACGAAAGTACAAAGAGTTCCACACTGTGAAAAATCTTGAAGTACATAATAGAAAGCCAAAAGTAACACCGGTGTTGCAAAGATTGGTAGTGTGAGAGACAGATGAGAATCCGAGGATCACCACAAAGGTGCCAACATCTCAAGGCAGACACTCCAGTGGACTCCATGGACATTTGCATGTTTTAATTAATTTGCTAAACAACATGACTAGGGACAATTGGGAGGATAGCACTTCTATCATTTCTACTCAGCATTCCAGAAACAGCACTGTGTAACTCCTTAACTGATATCTCAAAGCCCAGGAGCTAGAAAAGCAAATTCTCACACAATGGTGCTTTTAAATAACATAAATAAATAACACAGAATGTTAATTGTGCCCTAACAGCGGAGCATAAATCTTAAGTTCCACCTTAAAATGGTGCCGCAATTGCATTTCGGTACCTGTAGTTTTTGCCTCGTTTAAGGTGAAATTAAAAAATTCAATAAGAATCGGAACAAATAAGAGGCTTCAGCTTCATGAATGCAGTCATGTTTGTTTGCAGTGTCATAAATTCATAAGATGAGATAATTACATTAACAAAAGTAATGCCAGAAACACACTATGGGAGTGAATTTTAAGAGGGCATTCTTAAAATTTAGGGAATGTACAGGGAAGCTATGTGCAGCCAGCATGACTAACACAGAGTGTAGGTTTTGCTGTGTTTATAGGGAAATACTGTATGTTGTGGGAAGACTAAGCAGCAAACTTGATGCATCAAGCTCAAAGCTGAACACTGTATGTTAACTTGCAAGTCTCTTGGGTGGGACCACACATGGGGGCCAGCCACAAGTCTTGCCAGTGGGCTGTACTTGAAAAAGGGCTAATTTAAAGAAACTAATGTGTAAGTAGGAACTGATATGTAGATCGGCCGACAGGTACTGAGATAATCCATTTCATTAGTGTGTGAGTTATGTGCATCTGATTCTCTTCATTCTCTTTCTTTGACCAGCTGTGATCAGTTAATTTCATAGATATAAACACAGATATAAATTGGGCTTTGCTAAAAGCAAAGCATAGTATTCCTGCTATCTAGTCATGATGTGAGGACATTAAGTTTACATCATAATAAAAAGCATTATGGGTGCTTTATCACCATCTCCACTTGAACAGGCAAAAACAACATTGTTAACACAGATTTGATAGCTGACCAGTGAGGAATATGGTGCAAACCGATAACAAGAAAATGTACAGAGAGAATCCTGATAGAAGACTCAAAGTGAATGGCTGTCAACAGAAAAAAAATGTTAGCCGTCACCATCCAGCGTTATCGGATATTCAATCAGCACCCATTCACTGAGCCGTCATGTTGCTCTTGTCGTGGATAATCACTTGCTCAATGCAAGCAAAAGCCACTTAGTGATAATATCCACCGCTAAGAGCACTGTTCAAGCTAGACTGGATTTATCTCAATTGAAATTGATTTTATTTTTTTTTCCCCCATTATTTTTTTTCAAAGGTACAATGCATTTTGAGTATCAGTGCATTCTCTACATTCAGCAGATTCTTTCTTTCTGTCTAGTACTGTATATGTGTGTTCACCACAGATGTTTTTTATTTGTACTTACAGCAACGCAATGCAACCAAAGTGTCAAATTGATAAATCCCAATCATTTGTTGAGAATGCAAATCATATTTCTTTCCACACATGAAAAAAGTCTGCCTGGAATGTATGCTAGTTTTACAAATGGGAACCTTTATCCTCATTGTTTTCTGGCATTTCAAAAATGGATTGCATTCATTGTACCCTATATTTGTAGCCCAAAGACACCCATTCCTTTTATACAGCTGTTGTGTAGAACACAATCAAGCCCCACCAGCAGAGGCTGCAGAGGTGGTTAAACAGTTTCTCCACAAATGTATCGGATCATATAATAGTTGATGAAAACAACAATGCTGTCAGCTATGTAAAGCAATGCATCATGTCTGAAAAATTCTATTGGCTTATGTGGTTGTTGATGGAATAATATTTCCTGGTATATTATTTCAGTCATGCATTTAGCAAAACCGAGATGTTCTTAATGATGATTTAATGATTAACCAATGATTTAACAACCGGTTTATCTAACCTAGTTACATGTACAGTGTACACACCGCTGTTCAAATGCCAGGTTTTTGTAATGTAAAAAAATGACAGCAAGATAAATCATTTCACAATTTTTTCCACCTTTAATGTGACCTATAACCTGTACAATGCAATTGAAAAACAAACAAATCTTTACAGCGGAAAAATATAAAATAAAAACTTAAAATAACCTGGTTGCCTAAATATGCACACCCTTAAACTAATACTTTGTTGCAGCACCTTTGGCTTTTATTACAGCCCTCACTCTTTTTGGGTAGGAGCCTATCAGCGTGGCACATCTTGATGTGGCAATATTTGCCCACTCTTCTTTGCAAAATCACTCCAAATCTGACAGATTGTGAGGGCATTTCCTGTGCACAGTCCTCTTTAGGTCACCCCACAGATGTTTGATGGGATTCAGGTCAGGTCTTGTTGATTTAGATGTGTGCTTTGGGTCATTGTCGTGCTGAAATATGAAGTTCCTCCACATCTTCAACTTTCTAACAGAAGGCTGGAGGTTTTGTGCCAACACTGACTGGTATTTGGAACTGTTCATAATTCCGTCCACCCTGACTAAGGCCCCAGTTCCAGCAGAAAAAAAAACAGCCCCAAAGAATGATGCTGCCACCACCATGCTTCACTGTAGGTATGGTGTTCTTTTGGTGATGAGCAGTGTTGTTTTTGTGCCAAATATACCTTTTGGAATTATGTCCAAAAGGTTCAACCTTGGTTTCATCAGACCATAACACATTTTGCCACATGCGTTTGGGAGATTTTAGCAAAATTAAGCTGGGCGTGGATATTTTTCTTTGAAAGATAAGGCTTCCATCTTGCCACCCTACCCCATAGCCCAGACATATGAAGAAGATGGGAGATTATTGTCACATGTACTGCACAGCCAGTACTTGCCAGAATTTTTTGCAGCTCCTTCGGTGTTGCTGTTGGCCTCTTGGGAGCCTCCCTGGCCAGTTTTCTTCTTGTCTTACCATCAAATTTGGACGGCCGTTCTGTTCTTGGTAATGTCACTGTTGTGCCATGTTTTCTCCACTTGATGATGACAGTCTTCACTATGTTCCATGGTATATTTATTTGGAAATTCTTTTGTAGCCTTCACCTGACTGATATCTTTGAATAATGGGATCCCTCTGTTGCACTGGCAGCTCTTTGCGGACCATGGCTTGTGCTGGAAGATGTGGTTACAAAAATGTCAGGACAAGCCAACTAGAACAGCTGAACTTTATTTGGGGTTGAGGCACTTTAATTGGCGACAGGTGTGTGCTGACTCCAATTGAACATGAGTTTGAATGTAATTGGTTAAATCTGAACACAGCCACATCCCCAGTTATTAAAGGGTGTGCACACAGTATCACAGTATGCAACCACAGTATCTTAGTTGTTTATTTTTACTTCACCTCCCTGAAAGACTTTTGTTTGTTTTTCAATTGCATTGTACAGGTTCAGGTATAGGTCACATTAAAGGTGGAAAACATTGGGAAATTATTTGTCTTGCTGTCATTTTTTTTACATCACAGAAACCTGGCATTTGAACAGGGGTGTGTAGACTTTTTATATCCACTGTAAGTAATACTGACTGCTAATGTTTAAAAACTTGGAGTTATCTTCCATTCACACTAAGCACAGCAGCTTTCCATCTATGTAACACGAAATGTCTCTAAGCATTTCTTAGCCCAGCAGATTTAGAAACACTTTTTAACATCATATAACATCTAAGTTAGATAACTATGTTTGTCTAGCTGACTTGTTAAAACCCTCAATAGGATATAATATGTGCAGTATGCTGCTGCTTCACTATTTACCTCTAACAAACAAAGTTCAGTTTACGGTTCTTCTTATTCCTTTTGAAACTGATAACCCGGCTCCGTTGCTCCATTTATGTACCCCATTCTGTACCATGCAATCGACTACTTTTGACATCTATGGGTGGTTGATCTTTTAATATGGTAGCTCCAAAATGATGAAATTCTCTCCCCAAGTCTATTCACAATTCCTTCTCTCTGTCTCCAGGGCTAAGAACCAGATGGGGTCAGTTTTCCAACTTCAATCTCAGCTCAAAAACTCTAAGAGTCTGAGCAAGTAAGAACATGACTTTAGTTCTGCTATTATTCTAATTATAATTTCGGCATTTGTTTGTGTAAGAAATATAAATCTGAAAACACTGTTCGCAAACTACGGCCCACTGGACACAAATATTGAGCAAGTTTTTACAGCAGAATTCACAAATGATCAAATCAGTGTTTACATACGAATGATATCTAAATGAGTGCTAACAGAATGCAAGAACAAACATTAACAAATCACAGGCATCATGCTGGTATTTACAAGTCTGTCAGAAGTAAAGTTGATGGAAACTATTTGAGTCAACAGCTTTTCTTTTTGATGGACGTGTTAAAACAACTGAATATTATTTTACTGTTTGCTGCAATAGCAACAAATTAAAGTAGCTGCTCTGAATGCAAAGCATTAGTGAAGCTTAGATGCACTGCACTTTAAACATTGAAAAATACCAGAGTGACACTAAAAAGATGCCAATACTAAGATTTTTCAGTAAAAGTGTCTTTGACTTTTTCCATGTTTTGAAAGAATGTAATGCAGCATTTGCTTGATATGTAAAGAATGTGATCCAAAAAATCCAAAAAATTCATTTTTATTTTATTTTGGTGTCAAGCCATTTTGAATAATAAAACACATGAATAGGAAGATGTTAGTCATGTACCTCGAGTGAAAAACCAAAGAAGCAAACTTAATACTCCAAACATGCCTTTGATTATGATTATATTTGAGGCAAGGGGGAATCATATAAATGTGTTTTCTTTTTGGCTTGAGTGTGGCTTTAGCTTGAGTGAAGAAAGCAATGCATACATGCTTCATTTAAGTCATGTTTTAAAAATTGACAAAAATTACATTACATTTCAGTGATTACAACAGCACTGTCTGGTCAGTGTGGGCAGTTTTTGATCATTAGATCAGCAGCCATTAATCTCACCTTCATTTACTTTACAATCTGACCTTTCAATGAAATTAAATGCCAATGCCATTCGACATCCACTGACTTTCATACTGCTTTGTTTTGGTTTTGAATGGCTGGTTTGAAAATTAAAAATGAATGCATGAAAACACATATATCAGCTGGTACCCCATTAAGATATTAGGTGTCAGAGGAAAAAAGAATTGAGTGTCACTCCCATTTAAGCTGAGTAATTTGAATGCATTTACATGGATGAAGGAATTGAAGTGTATGTGCCTGGGTATGAATGAATGTACACTGAAATACAAAACTTTGAAGTGCAAGTGCGTTATTCTTCAAAACACATTACATGATGTTGTACATGTACAAAATGTCCCAATGGTCAGTGGAGACTATAGTAAAAATGCTTATATAAAATGCTTATATCACAGCATAATTGTCATTATACTCTGAATCTTTCATTTTACCACATCCCAAAATGTTGGAAAGACACTGAAGGGTGCCCAGTTTGTGATGACTTTTACTCTGTGGCATTAAGGTAGCCATTAGAAGATGATAAATTGTGGCCCCGAAGGGATACACATCATCAGCAACAATAACTAAACAGGCGGTGGTATTTAAGCCATGGTTGATAGGTCTAAATGGGCCCAGTTGTGCCAAGAAACCTCTACACCGTTACACCACATCCACCAGTCTGGATTGGACACAAGGCAGGTTTTGTTCATGGATTCTTGCTGTTGATCTCAAATTCTAACCCTATTTGTGTGCCTTAGTAGAAATCAAAATAATCACTCTGCATTTGTCCAGTCTTTAACTGTCCAGTTTTTATAACACTGTCCTCTGCAGCCTTAGCTTTCTGCTCTAGGTTGACAAAAGATGAACCTGACGTAGTGCTTCTGCCCATCTGTCTCAAGAATCAACGTGTTGTGCAATTGTACAGAGTAGTTATCTGAGATACTGTAGCCTTTCTGTCAGATCAAACCAGCTTGGCCATTGCCTATAGTCCTTTCTCATCTTCAAGTGGGCTTTAGATTTAAGATAAAACTTATTAACCACACCAGACCTTTTAGTACAATGGCAGTAACATGGTCAATGTTACAAATGTGCTAAATTAGAATATTTACCTAGGGACAGTGCAGAATCAACCTTAGATCTAACTGTATTTTGCCAGATTGTATTTTGATAGCTCCAACAGCATATTTTCTCACTTGAGAATAGGTAATTACATTTGTATGAACTGCTGTTTTTCCAACAAAACCTTTCTGATTGCAACAGGTGGTGTGTAATTTACCCACAATCACTCAGGGATGTAGAGGAAGGCGGGACCATGTAAATGTTGTTTATCTACCTTTTAAATTTAGAAATTTTTAAGTGACAACATATTACTTTTAGCCTGTAAGCTAAAGGTAGCTGCAGAAGGAAACCTCTCAGTGTCCAGAACAAAAGATATGATGTTAAACAGCTTTGCTTTACAAAAGAGAATGGCAGCATCCCGCAGGGTGATGTATAAGTGAGAGATTTGGTTAAATGTCTTAAAGTGGTAGTCCATACTACTTATGAAAGTTGCATAACTGACATAATATGCTGAATGAGGAATAACTTTAATGTCAAATCCAAACTAATGACAGGTGTTAACGTGAGGTGTTGGAGCCTCCACTTTTCTTCTGGTCTGAAACTAATCAGCTACACTGAGTGAATGAAGGTGTGAGGATGTGCTCAGCCTCTTCACAGTGCTGTTTAGCAGTTAACATAAAATGCTTCTGAACTCAAATTTGGATGCTGTACTTTTTGTGCCTTTTATATTTTTTCTTCAGTCCTTTAAATAAAATAGAAGATTTGCACAATTATAGAGGGAAAGTGGTACCATTATAGTATAATTACAGATTATATTACAGTTCCAGTGTCAAAATGCATGTTTACACTCCTAATAAATATGTGTGTGAGCGTGTGTGTGCGCACTTTGTGTATGCATGGGTCGAGATAAATGCTAACACATGCCATCTGGGCACCACCAGTATAATGCAGGAGAAGCTCAGTAGCATTGTGGGCTTTTGCAGGATTAACTACTGGATTAACATGCTCTGTTTGATCTTTGCCCCAGTGCATTCTGGGTTTTGGGAAGGTGATTTGTGGATCAGGAGATAGGGTGGACCACACTGAGGGGCAAAAATTGTGTGCATGTAAACACTTTTCTTCTTTCACACCTTTTTATTTCCCCTTTCTTAAAGGTTCAAAAGAAGTGCATGTATAATCATAACTAGGTGACAAAAAATGTGTCAATGGTGTCAATTCTGAAATCTTAACATTTAGAATTCTGTTTTTCAAATTTACTTCTCAGATCATTTAAAAATAGAAATCCATAGAAATTCTGCTTTATCCCACTGTAAATACTGTACACCTCTAGTAGAAACTAGCTTTATTTATTTAGTACATTCTAAGCAAAAATGATTCCATATTGTCCTGAAAAAGAAAACCTTTTGGTGCTATACAGAACCTTTTTTTTTATTTAAACAGCTACCTGATATATGTATATATATATATATATATATATATATATATATATATATATATATATATATATATATATATATATATATTAGACAAACAACTAAAACAGGCATAGTTTAACCAGAACAGATATGGCAAAACTAGAATAGTTTAGACAAAACTGGGACAAATGAGGCAAAAACTAAAACTACATCTAAAACATCTAAAGAGGTTTTCTTTTTACGTGAAAAAACAATACAGTTAAAGAAACACTTAAGTATTCAAATGGTTGTTCTAAATTGTCATGGTTCTATGTAAACCCATCGTTTTAAATGAAAGAATCCTCATAGAACCCCTTTTATATCTTAAATTACATTTGAATTTACAAATTGAACTCTCTTAGATGAACAGTGATGATGGTGATAATAAAGTTTATATTACCTATAATATAATTTAACAACTAACTAATAATAAATAATGCAGCCCTTTATAGTGCTAGTGGGTTGTTTTACTCATAATAATAATGGAGCCTTTGATTTAGAACCACTTCTTAAAAGGGTTTATTTAGCAACCATCTTTGTGGTTTTCTTTGTATGTGAAAAAACATTGTAAAGGAAAAATTAAGCATATGTTTCTCCTTTGAGTTGTTATGGTTCTGTATAAAACAAAATACAGAACTCATTAGAAACTTTGATTGTTTGAGTGTTTTTAAATATTTTTCTTCTACTGAAAAGAAACTCATTTTCATTTTAGTCATTAACATTTAGCTAATAATTTCCCTTTTGTTTCTTTTATGTAAAGATGGTGGCAATGGTCATATCTCTGACTTTTGATGTTAACTATTTCATTTGCACTATGCACTATGTTGGAAGATGTACTACTGTATTCCACTATATTCCACAAGTTACTCAATATTTGTACTTTTGTACTTCTATGGACATCACTTCACCTCTCTAACAATAATCCTGTTTAGGATTGAAGTTAAGGTACGAATTTGGTTTAGAATTAGATTTCATGCAGAACTATTACATTTTATTTCGAATCCAGAGGCATTTAGTAGATATTTTGATCAATTTCAGTTAAAGATAATCTATACTGGAACAGGAAATTGTGACGGCATCTGTTGAATGGTTATCTCAGTAATTATAACTGAATTGTTATGAGTGGTATGTCTGTGGCTGTATCTCGCATTAGCTACTGCAAAGGGGTCTTTTGCTATACACTGTTTTCCAGCTTAATCTGCCTCATCGACTTGTTTTGCAATGCTTTCCACTCTCATGTCCCAAACCTTCTAATCCTGCTGACTCTGGTTTTTGCTTTGCCTACAGCAGATCTTCACTGCCCTTTCCCTCAGCTAGTATGCGTTCTTGTCTCCCCAATGCTTCATAGAAAAATGTGTTGTAATAGGAAGCTTTGCACCTTTATTTCTTCTCATCCTCCTCACTGTTTAGGTTCCCTGGAGAAGCTGTAAATAACCATTTACCTAGGTATGGTAAGGATCTTTTTAAAGAACCTCCAGGTATAAAAAATCTATTTAAATGAATGAAACAATAACTGCACCACTGAAGAACCATGAATTTAAAAAAAAAAAAAAAAAAAAAAAAAAGAGCTTTGGTGGTGTCCTTTTAGTTATGCTGACTTGCCTGGTCTGTATGCTCTGAGCTTTTCTTTAGGTTTCAACTTGTTGACACAAACCCTACTGGCTTTTCCATTGGCTATATTTCAGGATACAAACTGTTCTGGATACAATGATGGCAATGTTTAAAAGAAATAACAGTTCAAGTCAGTTTGTTTATTATCAGTTTTACTCTTTCATCTTTCGTATCTGTTTTTAAATGGGAGGAGTGGTGTATGAGTGAGGATATGTACGGTGAGGGAGTCAACAAATTGCTTTCATTACATCCAGTCACTAAATAATAACTGTGGCAAACTAATCACATTATTACATAGCAATTCTTAACACAGAACACCTTGTAACTCTAATAGTACTGAAGGTAGCTTATGTTTGGTTGTTAATCGTGCTTAGAAAACACTCATTTCACCAGGCTAACTGTGGTGAATTTGGCCATTTTATGGCAGTTTTAGAAAATAACGACAGACATTTGAAGCTCATAACAAAGATACAAAAGAATGTTCCTTTGAATGGTAGTTTGCATGCAGACATCTTCAGTAAACATTTGTCACTGTAGCCTGCCAGCTCTTGCTGAATCCACTGTAATGAGAAGAGAATATGGTCCAGTTCAGCCATAGAAAGCCTCCTAAAATAAACATAAATCATTCTTATTTTGATTTGACATTTAATAGCTTTAACAAAAATAAACCCTGCATGTCTACCGATTTCTGACTTTTATGTCAATGGATTTTACACTGACATTGTTCTGAGCAAAACAGTTATGAACATTTCTACCTAGAAAGTCTAAAAGTGGTCATCTTGATCATTTACATTTACCTGGTTCTTTTTCCAAGTATTCCAGTGCGTCTGTTGTTACAATGGCAATGTAGTTGCATCCGGTTTCCCTCAGAAAATAACTAAAAAATGTTTAGTAGTTTGTGATTTACAGCTACATCAGAGCAGGGGACAGGGCAGAACAAAAAATCATCAAAGTCGTCAAAAAAGAGAAAAACAAGGTTTTTGTGATGTTTCGGAGCCTAGTGAGGCACCAATGAAAATGTTGTGAAGAAACTTTATAAAGCTTAAGTTATTAATGGTAGATGACACATAGCAGTGTGTGAGTGGTTCAAGGTCAAACCATACATGCTGACTATGAGAAGTCTAGTCACATCAGCCACTCAATGTGAAGTTTGCTGGCATCAGTATATCAGGTAAGAAATATATCAAAATAACAACAGTCTTGCATCTGTCAAATGTCTTATGACATATTGTAATGTAGAAAATGCCAAATTAGTTATAATAGTATAATAGTATATAGTAAAAACTATATACAAAATAACTGTCATGGGCATTCAAGTAGTGTTCTCTTTCTAATGTTAACTTAAACAGTCTGCTGTATCCAGCACCTGCCACTAACACAGAAATGTAATGTTTGTGATATGTGGCATTACATCGCTGTTCTATGCCCTGTCTGTCAGAGATGTCTGTGTGAAACGAGTGGCAGCTGCTGAAAGAGAGCTGACTGAGTGGGTGGATTTGTTAGAGTTGGGGGGTGTTGAAGTTGGGGTGAAGAGCTTTCTCAATGTGACAAAGAAATTGGCAGAAAATCCAAACAGATCATAGAAGCACATACCTTTTATAAAAAGGAATTAAGCCAGAATCAGTGTCCAAAATGTTTGTGGAGAGCCCTTCTAATTAATGCATTCAGCTTCTTTAAGTTGCACCCATTGCTGAAACAGAGCAAAAGCATGCACACATAGCTTATCTAGTCCAACAGAATAGGAGTGTGGATTGCCTGGGCTACACTCCTTATTTACCCTGCCTATTTTTGACCCTCTATGTAAGCCAAACTTCAGTTATTTGCTCTTATGACTACATTATTGTCATAATAAACATAAATTTAATAGGTCCGAAAATAGAACCCTGCAGGAGCCCACTAAATATGCTTAAAATTTGTTGGACTAATTTATTCACAATGATTTTACATTAGGATTAATAACTGAATAATTAACCAACTAAATTAGTTTAAAATATTAAGAACATTAACTTTACTTCCTGTTTACACTGAATGCAATAGAGACCACTGCGTGTTTGTCAATGTTGCATACGTTTGACATTCTTGTGAAAACACTTTTGAGTTACCTTATATGTACAAACTCAGAAGAACAGGACAGCAGAGAACCCATAAATAGTTGTGATATATTGTTTATTATTTTTGTGAAAAACCCATGCCTCCAAGCTTAGAATATTACCAAAAGCACCTTTGTACAAAACACATGTCATAACCAGGTCTGATATGACTGCTTGTACACAACTAGGTTGTTCACCATTGCTTTAGGCATAAGGTTTGTTTTACTGATGCAGTCTCTGGTCATTAGCATTAGCAGTAATTTATTTAGAATGTTGTCAATCTGGAGGAAACTGTGATCAAATCTAGTTTCTGAGGAAATTTCTTACTGTGAGGTTATGGTCCAATAGATTTAGCAGGAAAGGAGTTCTGGCTACAGTCGCCATCCCAGGAAAAAGGCAAGGAGCAGCTCAGCTGAGATGTTTGTCCAGAGGAGAGCCAGGCTAACTACACACTTTCAGCTGTGAATCACAGATTGCACCTTTTGGTGTACTATCCAGGGTGAAGTGTCCTCAAATTGTCCTTTAATCACTCTGAATAATTAACACAGTCATTTAATTATTTCCTTCATCTTAGTTTTTTTTTTAAGTTTCAAACACACACACATACACACACTCAGCTCCCAGCCAGCAGGAACAAATTCCCACAGCTAGTTCACTCACAGTTCAGCATTGTACTGCTAAAGTGTCTCAAATGTTTGTCCAAATGGCAGAATAGCACAAATGAAGACATTTTGAAAGCTTTTTGGATTTTTAATAGTTTAAAACTATTCAGCGCTAAGCTACAAGAAACACACTGACATTGGATGTTCAAAGACAAAACTATTAAGTTCAATGACTGTGCCATAAGTGGGTGGGACTAAACTGCTATAGGCTGAATAGGTAGATACGCTGTTAAAGCCATTGCTTTTATCATATAAATTATTTTATGTTAACATATCACAAACGTATATATAAAAAACAAGACATTAAGTGCACTCCACATATAAAGATATGACCCTACACAAGTGTTTAGTCGCACCCACATTGCTTATACAATCTCCACAGTAAAGAATTGTCAATTAAATGGGATCCTTTGGAGCACATGAGTCTAAGGTCACCATGGCTAATGGCAAGCATCAGCTATATGCGTTGAGCTGAGGAGCAGTAGAACAGCATTCTCTGGAGTTGTGGAGCTTAATCCAATACCTCTGGGATGAGTTGGAGTCAGGTCTGTGACCCAGAACTGATCATCCAACATTAGTTCCTGACCTTACTAATGCTCAAGTGGCTGAATGTAGTTTAAAGTCCCAGTTAATACCCTTGATTTCAGAATAACCAATGTCTGAGAAGGTGTCTACAAACACTCTACAAACACAAATGGCACTGAATGGGAATAATTCCAGCCACACTCTTAAATATGCAGCAATGAAACCATGCTTCTATGGAGTGCGAAAGAGATAAGCGCAAGCATGGTAGAAATGTCTTTGCTGTGCTATCTCCTAGCTTCAAATTGCTGCATTGTTTCCATTCTTTTGCTCTTCATCAAATTTTCTTGTTTCCTGTTCTCCCTCCTCGCCCTAATTACCCACCCCATCAAGCTCTCTGTCCTTCCTTCTCCATGCCCATCTTTTGCCTCCCTCCCTCTCTCACTCAGGCACGTAGTCTTGGCTGGTAATAACATTAGCAACATATGTTATTTTCTGTAATCCATCCAGATTTGGAGCAAAGCTAAGCATCTGCTGCGGCTGAGAGAGGCAGAGAAGGAGGGGGATAGGCAGGATATATGAGGGGCGAAAAGTGGGTGCTTTCTTTAACTCAAATCAGGCATACCAGAACACAGAACCAAGTATACTAAGCTATTTCTACACCTATATTTAAAGTCATGGATCTTAGCTAAATTTACACAATTTCTACCTGACCCCAAATGTGGATGATCAGCCAGGACATGTTTGGGGTCTGAAGTTAGTTATACTGAAGGCTAATGTGTGCAATCATTACACGCTTATTTTAAACCACATTGAGTTGTTATTACTCTGCCCAAATTACAAGTTAGGTAAAACTGTGTTAATATGTTTTAGTGAAAAATTGCTATACATTTACGTTAATTTTTTGTAAAAGAGCCGTGAGTATAAAGAACCTTCAAATTTGTAAAGAACCTTTACACTGACTTCTTACTTCTGACTTAAAGGGTTATTTACACAAACAGACACACAGAGCTTTTTCTAAAAAAAAAAAACATTTTATATGGCATCACTCTTTTGTAACACATCAAAATATTGCAATTCAGCCAGTTAACTACCCCTTTCTGGCATGACATCAGTGTGTTAGAGCATATTGTTAATGTCTGTCACAGTGTTTTCATTTCAGAAAAGGATTGCAGTTCTAAAGACTTTGTTGGCGGGCAGAGAACCCATTGATTTGTTTTAATCTTTTTTTTGTTTTGAGCATTTTTTAGCATCACTGTTTTGTGACACATCAAAATATTGCATTTATTAAAAATGCTTGATTGCATTTACAATATATCTCTTGTGTATCTTGAAATCAGATAATCTCAATATGCAAAACACCTAGGGACCTTATCTAGATCTAGCTCAAGATCTAGATACAAAGATGCACAAGATCTTTGTATCTACACTGCAAAAGAGAACACTGTATGCATACTGTACAATTACTTTTTAATTTAATCACAGTGCCTATAAAAGGCTGTAGTTTTTGTTACATAAATAATCATAGCACTGCAATTGCTATCACAGATTTGTCACAGAAAATATTAGGCTACTTTTGACTACATTTGTTGGTATCACTGGAATCCCTGTCTTTTGTCTTATAGTATCTTTGCACAAGGGCATCTTCAGAAACTAGCCTATGTACACAATACATAACAGATCTGCCACTTGACCACCTCAATATAGGGGTGAGCCATTTAGATTTTCATAATTAATGTGTCCACCTTCTGTATCTTTCATTAATTTAATTTAATGGAACGGAACATAGGGTGAAACCAATAAACCATCAATATCAAACATTAACTTGTCAGTGGTCCATTCAAATGTTACTTAGTATTAATGAAATAAATAAAACATAGGAAAACATTTTCTGTCTAAAATGTAGGTTTTCTGACCAGAGTGTAGGAATTGTGTTTGGTTTGTTGCAGTAACACGATTCTACATGGCTAGCATGTTGGCATTATAATTTAAAATGGTGAATTGTGCAAAACTCTGATAAGGAAAATCCTGACCCCCCTCCTCAATCCCCCACACAAACATGCACACACTTGAAAGTTAATGTCAAGCATAATTACTGTCATACTGATACTGATATAATTCTTAAAATGTGAGACCTAACAAGAATACCAAACATAATTTGTGTGTTTAAACCTTCTTACATTAAACAAGCAATTTTCTAAAGGATAGGAAAAGTCTACCGTACCCTGTACAATACCCTGAAGGTTAGGTATTGGATTGGCTGAATCACAAGATCAGTATCAAAAATACAACATTAGTTAAAGGGCAACCCTATGTATAACCTTGTGAATGCCTCAAGTTGATCAATCACTTTAAAACATAACTGTCAGTTTTGAGACATACCTGACTCAAAACTGACACCTGACATAACTGTCAGATGAGCTCTGCCTGTATATTCTCCAAAGTACTCAATTAGCTCCTCCTTTGGCATGTGTCAGCTGCATAAGACGTGGTGTGTATGCATCAAGCTTTAGCATTAATGTCTCTTCCAGGGCAACTGCTCCTCTTTGATCTAGAAAATTAGTAAAAAGACAAAATTAGAATACAACAACCTTCTTAACTATATAATTGTCAATTCTATAAGGCCTGACTTTTTTGCCTCCATAGCAATCACAAAACATCTTTATGCATTATGTCATATTAGCATTGTGTATTCTGTGCTCAACACATCAAATTCACTTTTTGTAATTGATATGCCCACACATCCAATTTATAATAGCAAATGTTGCAAAATTGAACAAGCTTGTCAGGTGTTGTAGTAGTTGTGTCTCGTCTTGGTCTTAATATAAGCAGAATTCTGGAGTTACCTGTCGAATGCAAAGTCTCCTTTATTTTTGCTTGTTCTGTGAGAACACAGCTATGTAATGTGAAGCACATTTAAACCAGAAGCAGCTTCATGCCGCCTGCAGTGAGCTCCTTTTAACTGTCTATACACTGCAACAGCAGCACACATACATGAACTGCTGTGCCACTTCCCTCTAGCAGCATGTAGAAACTTCCACAGTGTTTCACTCATGAGAAACTGGTGTAAAAGTGCAAAGCAAAAACCAGCTGCTGTGCTGTGTGGTTTCTGGTATAAAAGTTGTGTATATATGTAGTCCCCTATCTTTTGCTTCTGTCCCTTTTTACATTTACAAGATGCTCTTACAAAACATACAGAAGTGCTAAGTCATTTACCCAAAATATCCAAACCTGGTATCAATAGACTCCAATTTATTTTTTAATTTTTGAAACTGTGCAAAATAAAATCAACTAAATCATCTTCAACTTTATGCCTTTATCATTTATCATGTTTTTATTTGCTTAGCTATGCACAGTAACAGATTTTTTTTCCCAAGAGGTGCCCAAATGTTTGCATACCCCTGAATATGGAGTGTTTTACAACAGCTTTGAATGTGGCTGAGCCATTTAGATTTTTAGAATCACAACCATCTGATCATAACTAATTTCTCAAGTGTTTTTCCTGTTCTAGTCACATGTGTTCTATCTAATCAGCCAATTAACTACCCCTTTCTGGCATTACATCAGTATGTTAGAGCACAAAAATGAGCAGTATAGGACTCCAGACCCATGGTTTGGAAAGTGTGCACCAGACATGTATACTTTTAAATAAATACATATATTGTTAATGTCTGTCACAGTGTTTTCATTTCAGAAAAGGATTGCAGTTCTGAAGAGGTTGTTGGCGGCCAGAGAACCCATTGATTTGTCCCCACATTCATGCTAAGTGAAAAAAGAGCACAGTATACATTTCTGACGTAGATGACAGGAAGATCAAATACTCACTCTCTAATTGGGAGACATGAATTGTCAAGTCTAGAAGTCACTTCTTTCCCCCCCTCTGTCTCTCTCTCACTGTGTCTGAAGATACTACACCATGCCTACTTAGATAACTTTTAAAGAGTGCTATCAGGTTAGAGCTAATAAGAGTCATTTGGAAGAGATGGAAACTGGACACTAACTGTCAGAAAGTGATTTCCAGGGTCAGTAATAAAATAGAAATAAAAAGCAGGATTGGGTGGGAACAGAGCAGGTGCATGAAGCAATACTGCACAATTACAATACAAAAACATACCTGTATTCTGTTAGCTACAGAGAATAGGAGTAATCTGATTATAGACACATTATAATAATACGGTAATTACTAGTTGCATGACATTAAAAGGAGTGGCCCAGCCAGTCTCCAGATCTCAACCCCATAGAAAACCTTTGTAGGGAGTTGAAAGTCTGTGTTGCCCGCCAACAGCCCCAAAACATCACTGCTCTAGAGGAGATCTGCATGGAGGAATGGGCCAACATACCAGCAACGGTGTGTGCCAACCTTGTGAAGACTTACAGAAAATGTTTGACCTCTGTCATTGCCAACAAAGGATATATAACAAAGTATTGAGATGAACTTTTGTTATTGACCAAATACTTATTTTCCACCATTATTTGCAAATAAATTCTTTAAAAATCAGACAATGTGATTTTCTGAATTTCTTTTCTCATTTTGTCTCTCATAGTTGAGGTCTACCTATGATATCAATTACAGGCCTCTCTCATCTTTTTAAGTGAGAGAACCTGCACAATTGGTGACTGACTAAATACTTTCCACACTATATATATATATATATATATATATATATATATATATATATATATATATATATTGTAATTATTGCAGACAGATATATTATATTACATATAACATTACAGAAGTGAGCCTAAAGGTGAATGGTCTGCAGAACTGCAGATATAGCTGAATAAAACTGGCATAGTACATGTACAGTTATTAATAATTACACTGCATTAGAACAGTCCAATTTAGCTATGACATGTCTTTTTGTCTTTTTTTTAGTTTGGGACTGTAGCTATTGCATTGTGAAAAGAGACTGGTTTTTAATTAACAGTGCACTGAACCGGGTCATAGTGAGGCAATGTGAGCTTACATGATAACCACAGAATCTGGTAGCATTACATTCCTTGGATTGCATTATCTACCAGTTGCCATTTCATGACAGTTAATTGCATGCCACAGAGCTGTTAAGCCACACTAGTGTTCTATAAGGAACTGGATTCAATTACATAACCTGGGCACTAGTCCTAAAATGGGAACAGCAGTATGCTATATACTGTCCTCCGAGGCTCAATTTTCCAAAAACCTTGAATCAGTAGGGCTGCAGCTTTCTTCCAGATAAGAACATAGATTGAGAATCAGCTTGTATGTGTAGCTACGTAGTGCTGAAAGCATCTGTTTGTATTTGAACTGGAAGTGGGCTTGGCCTAAACCAAGGCTAACTAGAACAACCTAAATTCTAGTTCTCTGTAATGATCTAATTACAGAGTTTTGCAACAGTTTGTTTCACACATATTAATAAAGTGGTGACAATTCATAACTTTGATTTTTGTATTCATTGGATCTGACTGACATAAAGTGTTTTGAAATGTCATAGTAAAAATGTTAATAACATGAAAAGTTAACTGCGCTAACTGAACATCATGAAGCTGAAGTTCGCAATGTCTACATCATTGAAGGTAAAATGCAAAGTCCAGACATTTTTGCTTACAATATTAGCTCTGCAGGGAAATGACACAACAAATGCCAAGCTAATTCTATTGCTGTGCACTGTAAACTACTCTGTTTTATGCAGAAACATACTTGGTCAATAAAACCTGATTTTGATTGTGATTTTGAAATCATATTTTAAAAAGAAAAGAAATCTGTCTGGACCTCAGACATGAAATAGTGGACTTTTTTTTTCAGGGGGAAGGATATACTTTCTTTTTTAAGCATTTCATGGTTTCTAGAACAGCTGTGTGTTGCATCATCGCAAAGCACAAAGCAACAAAGTCTGTTAAAAATAAACCTGGCTGTGGTTGAAAACGCAAGATTTGCAAAACTTTGCAGCGGCTTCTGGACCTGATGTTTCACGCACAGCAGTTGTGAGAGCTCTTCTTTAGTGGACTTTGCCCTACTGAACTTGCCAGAAATAATGTGAAACATAAGGGTGAGTTTTGAAAGTCTGTCCTTTGGTCTGATGAAACCAAACTTGAGCTGTTTGGACATATGGATGCTGCTTTTATTTGGTGTAGGAAAGGCCTTTACCCCTAAAAATACTGAGCCCAAAGTGAAGCATGCTGGTGAAAGCATAATGCTGTGGGACTGTTTTGCTGCTTCAGGAACAGGAAACCTTGTTGGGATGCATGGAACCAGCCTAGTGTTAGGCTGACCCAAAGTATACATCAAAGTTGGTCAAAAACTTTTTGAAAGACACCAAATCAAGGTTCTGGAGTGGCCCTCTGAGAGCCCTGATCTCAGTCTTATCGAGAATCTGTGGAGGGAGCTCAAGGTTCGGCTCCAAGCTCAGAGACCAAGCGATATGCATGATCTTGAACAATTTGTCAAGGAACAATGGTCTAAAATCCCTCAGGAGACAGGAGACAACTTAAAACAAAATAATGAAGTTGTCAGTTTTGAATCAGAAAGGCTACACTATTGACTATTAGTTGTGTGAGGGCTAATAAATGTGACCATTGCATTTTTTGCTTTTTTTCTTGCTTCATTTCAGCAAACCAATAAAAAATATTAATTTGACCTTATGCAGATGTTGTCTTTGTTCTTGTGGACAAACACAAATGCTTACACAAAAGCTACTGGGCCATGTCATTGGAAGGACAAGGGTTTTATTTGATTTCATAAGGAGGACTAATGATATTGACCGTAACTGTGTATATAAATACTATACAATATACTGTATGTATATATATATATATATATATATATATATATATATATATATATATATATATATATATATCAGGATCATATATATTATATTTTCGCCCATATTTGCACAAGCTATGGATAAAAGGCAGGGTAATCTATCAGGAGTCTATTTTACCCAAAAATCCTTCCAGTCCATTTACTTGTTGGCTACATTAGCTCCATAGTTTTAGTGCAAAATGAGTAAAACCAAACCAAACATGGCCATGTTTGGAAAACTGAGAATTGTGTGAATCTGATTTTAACATGAACAATTGTTTTAACAAAAACATGTTATACTTTTATATTCATTACTTCCCTACTGGTGAACATCTGCAGTACATACAGACACATTGGAAATAATTTGATTTCATTTGTAAGCCTAAACTAGTTTCTGACCCAAGCTGTTGAAAGTGATTTTGCTACCGTTCAGTTTTAATCAAGATTGAAATCCACCCACAGTGAAGGTGTGTGCATGGGGGGTTTACAGGTGGAAATGTGTGAACAGTTGGAAGGAAGTGAGTAAAGTAATGAGCGAGAGAGAGTGTGTGAGAGAGAGAGAGTCTACAGAGAGTTCTGATATATTTTCATTTCAATACAAACATCTGTCTCTCTTGCCACCCCCAACACACAGTGCCTGGTTCTGGATCACAGAGTAGTAAACAGCTAAAGGTATATACAGTGTTGGTAAATTTGTCAATTTGGTACAGTTGCAATTTTTGGGAACATATCAAAATCATAACCACATTTTCACTCTTTAAATCTGCTCACATTTTTTATGAGAAATGTGAACTTGTCTCTCATTTAGGATAATTAGAGTCTGAGTTAATTGAATGCAAACTGGTCCTGAAGTCAACCGCTGTTTACAGTTTGTTTCCTTCAGTTAGTTGAAAATGAAATGTCAGCATCTCATAGATGCAGTGACTTGGTTTGTTTGCAACATGAATATATTATCTTTCTGTATGTCTGACTATCTGTGTGCCTGAAAGTAAATCTGGTAATGCTTTACAATAAGGGTACATGAAATAACAATATTATCATAAATTCTTAAATGTAATACATCATGAGTCATCAAGAATGTGCTTAAAGAAAGCATGTCTCATGCATGACTTAATGTAGGAGCAATATTTGTAATGTAGTAATTAAAAAGGTACAAATATCGTCAGGTGATGAGTTATTAATGTTGGCCTTCAGAGTAAAGTGATGAAATATCCCTTCTTCATTATTGTTGTGTTGATGATGAAATCACAGAGGGAATAGGCCATTAATTAAGCAACACTTCTTTTTATTTTGAATCTGAACAGTGTACTTGGAGGGACATACCAAAGCTCTAAGAAATTGTGTGAATATAATGATATATGTATGAGTACAATATTAGAACAAACCTGTATCCTGTTGGGCCGCCTCTAGCCTGGATACAAGATGAGAACTGGTTGGGCATGGAATCATACAGGTTCCATATGGCATCCTGTGGCCCATTTGGTTCTCATTCATGACACCACAGCAAATGAAGATGACTGTGGCTAGCTGTCAATAATGGGTGCCATGACATCAAACTTCCTCCTGCTAAGTGCCTGGAAATGGTCCAGGCAGAGACAGGGGTGTGTAATGAAAATGCCACCTGTGTCTAGATGGTGGACAAGGAAAGTGGGAGCTGCTCATGTTTGTTGGTGAATCAAACAATCCTCTTGACCGCCTGGAGCCTGTTCGCTGTGTGTGTGTGCCCTTGCGTAACCACTGTTCCTAATAGCTCCTAACAGCTTGGTCACAGTGGCCTGGATGGTGGGCAGTTTGTCGAAACAATCATCCTGCTCCCTCTTAATGTATGTCATTAACAATTTCATTAACAATGTTCAGTGTCAGTTTAAATACAGAAAGGCATGTGGTCCTCTTGGTAAAACACTGTGCTTCTGCGATAGTGTTATAAATGCCATCAAATGGTGCCCTGAACTGGAAATAGATTGAGATTAAAATAGCCAATACATGATCCATAAATGCCTGGATCAGACAGGGACATCCCTAAATAAATAAAAGAAATAAAACTGGCAAAGACACAGCATTGCTGATTAAATCTTAGAAATGTCCAGCAAGGATCCATCTTTCCTTTGTTATGTGAGAACTGCAGAACTGGTATCGGCTGCCAAACATTTCAAAATGTAAAAATAATAAAATCCTGGAAGCTAAGCTGAAAAACAACCCAGATTCAATTAAATGTTCTCATAATAAAGACTTTCAAAAAAGTCTGTACATGTATAGTTGATTTGTGAAAATAAATTTATTAAACTTAAAAATATACTTTCCCCCAATATGTTCAATTAAGTAAATGACCAGTAATTATAACTTATTTCAAAAATAACTCATTAATCATTAGTTAATTTCAGATGTTGTTTGAGTTTAAAACACAGCAGTAACACTGATACACATGGTAGTGTGTGTGACATTGGCATTGGTAGAACATTTTTTAAATCTCAGTGTCTCTGCTAGTTGAAAATAATCCACCATACACACACATATCAAACTATCTGCATTACATTTTAAATGTTTACTCAACAGTGTGTTTTATTACTTTATTACTTGCTTGTTATTGTTATTATCCTGTGTCGATGAGAGGAAGATGGGTTCCTCTTTTGAGTCTTGCCTCCTCTCAAGGTTTCTTCCTCTTGACCCGAGGGAGTTTTTTTCCTGGCCACTGTTGCCGCTAGCTTGCCCAAAAGACATCTGTGTAAAGCAGCTTTGTGACAAGATTCGTTACATAAAGCACTATATGAATAAACTGAATTGAATGACTTCTTTTTAATTATTTTTTCTCTATATTATTTATTGTTTATTTTGATACCTTCGGTATGTGTAGGTTCTTCCAAGTACACTGTTCAGATTCAAAGTAAAAAAAAAGTTATTTCTTCTGTCATCAACACAACAACACAAAATAAGGAATATTTTACCATTTTACTTTAAGGACCACAACACCATGAAGTAGTAATGATTTAGTAATGCTCAACATGCTTGTTCTATCAGTGTTCATGCTCGGTCAGTCAGTGTTACCAAAATATGCCTGATGACTTCCATAAAGACCGGTATGAACATCATGAATATCTAATGTCACCTGATATTTGAAGGAGACAGTAGCCCAGAGACACTTTATTTTAGATGTTGTAAAGATTTTAATATTTTACTTTTTGGTGGTACTAAAAGTGGCCAGGATAGAGGTGAAGGTCAATAGTGGGGTTGGTTAGGGGATTGCAAGCACATAATGTTTTCTAAAATAGCTGAATTTTGGTTAATTCTTATGAGTGAATTGACGGCCAAAGGTATTGGGTGTGTATTGCTCCAGGAACTTGGGACTGTGGGTTCAATCTTTGCATGAAACGCAACAAGAAACAACTCTATCTACTAGTGAGCTAGCACACCATGTGGGTGACAGGGTGTTCGACTCCTTAGTGAAGATGCTACGCAACACCAATAAGAGTTTTTGAGCAAGACTCCTAACACAACACTGACCCAGCCCTGTAATACGAGTAACCATGCAAGTTATTCTGGAGAAGAGCATCAGCTAAATGCCATAAATGTAAATGGAAACATCACTGTCTACTTTGGTGTGTTTTGTCTGTGTCCTTGCTCCCAATGATTCCAGAGAAAATGCGGACACACCTTGACCAGGAAGAAGTGGATAAGGAGATGGATTGATGGATGGATTATATAAATTGCAAACTAGGGTAAATTTTCAGAGATTAGAATGGATTTGAAGTACAGAATATTATATATTATATAATATAATAGTATTTC
Organism: Salminus brasiliensis; assembly: GCF_030463535.1. NCBI lineage: Eukaryota > Metazoa > Chordata > Actinopteri > Characiformes > Bryconidae > Salminus > Salminus brasiliensis. Next base: position 19,270,907 of record NC_132878.1, read on the forward strand.
AGAATATTAGTCTGCATAACAAGGGGTCCAGAGGTTAAATAAGCAGTACTTAAAATAAATACAGCAAGAATATATATATATATATATATATATATATATATATATATATATATATTTATTTTATTTAATTTTAATTTTTTTTCCCGCAATTTTTGTTTTACGCATATGTTTTTCTTTTTCACTGGAATCCAGTATAATTTTAGCCTCAAACTCTGATGACCTCAAATGAATGTGACCATCAATAAAGGGGACAGGGAGTTTCACAGACAAGAAAATAGACATGAATAAAGTGAAAAACATGAGAGGGAGGATGAAGACAGCTCAGATGATGACAGGGAAATGACATTAAAAGCAAAATGAGAGGCAGAAGAATAGTATGATTATTAATAACGAGGGAAATGAAAATCTGTGTAATGATAAAAATGACGGTGCCACTGAAATGTCACCCATTAATGCTAATAACTAAGAGCATTGCAAGATTAGCAGTAATTTGATATTTTTATGTTAGGCTAACTGTTTATGTATCTTATTTAATGTATTATAATTATAATTATTTATTTTTTTACCAAACATGCAGCTTTTATTTTGAAAGAAAGGGGACAACAGACCTGCATTTTTATTTTACTTACTATTTGATATTTTACATACACTATATGTCCAAATGTTTGTGGATAGCCCATCCAGCCCTGTAAGTAAAAATCCAGGCCTCACACATTTTACACATCCCTTAAAAAGAAATGTCCTAGAAAAAGAGGATGCATGGACACTAGTTACTGTAAAAGTAATTACGTAAAATTTGAGTTTCATGTGTATTTGCCTTGGAGATTAGGGATTCATGAATGGGAACTACTTTTACCTGGATTAGCATTAGCATTTCAGAAACAAATTGTCACATTTATTTCTATACAGCTACAAATGCAGGAATTAAAGGCAGATAATTTAGCACAGTAGTACAACATTGCCTAAGCATCCTGCTATTTCAGGTTGCTATGAATAGCACAGATATTGAGATATCTGTTAAGTGTAACCATCTGTCCAATGTCCATATCAGCAGTTATTTGATGTTGATAAGCATTGTGCATCCCCATCAGGGATGAAATACTATTAGTAAATGTTTACATTTTGAACTGTTCAGTTTATAAACGCTGCTAAAAAGCATCTAAAGATGGGCTGTCGATTACATCTAAGCGTCTTCATGTACATTAATGGATTATATATATATGGTCTGCTAGAGATGCCTGAAGCTCATTTCAGAATAATCTACTCCTTCAGAGAGGCTGTCCCACTCTTCCTTTTCACTCTGTTTCTACTTATGGTAAGTTCCTTCTCAAATCTTTTCCAGTTTGCTTCCAACTCACAAACCCAGAGGTTCAGGCCTCCCTGGAGTGTGTCTGTATTCACATGAATGCTCCTGTCAGACGACTCCTCTGAGAAAACCACAGAACAGGTGTAGTCAACGCTTAATTAAGGTCTGTCATTTGTACAGTCATTAAAATGATGTAAGATGTATATTACGTGTTCCAATCCTTCCATGTGTTTGTGTTTCTTTTTCTAAAGAGCTGTAATATACATTCTTAGAAATGAAGGTTCTTGGGCATGTTTCTGGGCATATTGTTCTAGAAAAACCTTACATAGAAGCTCTTTAGATTTTAAATAGTTCTTCATAATACTAAATGGTTCTTTAGTAACAATCTTTTGGAATGGAGCCACAAGATAACACTTTTTGATTCTATTTGGAACCTTTAAGAAAAAGAGTCCTTTCTGGAGTGGAATTGGTTTGAAACACCAAGCGCAAAATAAGTAGCTGACACTGACATGGAGTGTTGCACTGGTATGAGTGGATCAGACACAGCAATGCTGCTGGTGGCTGGTATGGCGCAACAGATAACCCCACCACCTGTCAGTGAGCTATTACACCATGTGGGAAACCAGGGTTAGATTCCTAGTCTGGGTGACTATGTTGCACTACACTAATAAGAGCCCTTGGGCAAGACTCCTAACGCCACATCTGCCCCCCTCTGTAATACGAGTAACTCTGGATAAGAGCATCAGCTAAATGCCGGAAATGTGCTGAAGTTTTTAAACACTGTGTCCACTCTATTAGACACTCCTACCCTCTTGGTCATCCCTGTAGATGTAAAGTCAGAGACAGAAGCTCATCTGTTGATGCACAGTTTGTTTTGGTCATCCTCTAGTCCTTCATCAGTGGTCACAGGGCGCTGTTGGCTGGTTATTTCTGGTTGATGGACTAGTCTCAGTCCAGCAGTGACGCTGAGATGTTTAAAAACTCCAGCAGCACTGCTGTGTCTGATCCACATGCACAACACGCCAAAACACCACCACCCTGTCAGTGTCACTGCAGGGCTGAGAATGACCCACCACCTAAATAATACGTGCTCTGTGGTGGTCCTGATCATTGAACAACAAAGGGTGAATTGCAGAACTATAAAGTGCTCCTATGTTGTAAGTGGAGCTGATAAAATGGACAAAAACAAAGAGTAGAAACAAAGAGGTGGTATTAATGTTGAGGCTAATCAATGTATATGGGGCAACACTAAACATATATTTAGTACAGGGCCAAGGTGTACATCAAAGCAACATAACTTTACAACACTATGAGTTTTTTTGGGGTGAATCTATTTAGTGATTTTCAGTATATTGTTGCTGTTGTATTCCATTTTTGCAATTTTTGGCTTTTTGACATAATTTAATTGTGCTTTATATCATGTCAAACTTTAATGGACAAACAGAAATGCTCCAAAATTATATTATATATATATTTTTTATTTTGACTTCCATTGAAAGTTATGATATTTTCCTTCTTATAAAAGGTTTTTGCATAACAGCGACAATAAATTACGTTCACTAAAAAAGTCAATTATGGAAAACAGTTTTGTAATCTGTTTTCTTGCCAAATGTTTTTAGAAATAGAGGCAAGTTTAATTTAGCAACAGGGGGAAACTGTAATGAGCTGCTAAAGAAGATGTGAACTGTCAGAAACCTCCAGCACACACATGCTCTTTCTCTCCTTCTTTCTCTCCCAATCTCACTCTCTCTTTTACTCCACTCCACTGCCAGAATGAAGAGGAATCTCCTGAAGGCTTACTCTCAAGAGCCTAGCTAACAGCTGAGAGATGAAGTCTAAAAAATGAAAGAATACAGATGAGACCGATGTGTGAGTAGTGTACAGAGATGCTGTGTTTTGTGTAATAGGCTAATTAAATGCTAAACTACAAATCTAGAGGGGCGACGACTACAACTGAGAGCTCACATCAGCAGAGAGGGAGAAAAGAGAGAGCACATTTCTCATTAAAAAAAGACATTAAAAAGGCCTATATCATGTAAAATTGACTCACTATTTTGAAATGAGTATTTGATGTAGTATGTGAACATTATGAAAGGTTCAAAACACACCATTTACTCCCCAGTTCGTACAGTCCATCTATATAAACTATCTTTCACAATCAGTCTCTTTTGAATTCATTGTTTTTGTGATAGAACGAAAATGAGTGTATTTACATAGATCTACCTATTCAGACTTCAGCCTTGCCCAATCTCACTGTTCAATTCAGACTGCTTTTTGAATGAGACACAATACAGGTCAGCCAGGTAGACCAGATATTATTTACAGATATCCCACTTAAAGGCACAGTATTAAAGAACAAGTTGTTTAATAGTAAGAGCAGCTGGATTAATCTTTTGTAAATTAATTACAAATTATCTTTAAAATGATCTTTTGGGCCCTTTAAAGTATTGATATCATGCTAAAGTAACACACTCAGAATTTAGAGAAGTGCAGGTTAACATTAAGTGTAAAATTTGAATATGTGGCTTTAAAGGATTTGGTGGTGGTCAACACTTGATGCCATATTTACTATTTTTTTCTAAATTCAGTTTTGTTTTACTGTTGTTTTTCTTCCTGATTTGCTTGTCCAGTGTCGACCAGAGGAGGATGGGTTCCCCTTTTGAGTCTTTTTTTCTCTCAATGTTTCTTCCTCTCGACCACAGGGAGTTTCTCCTTGCCACTGTTGCCACTATCTTGCTTAAAAGAGGCTTGGACCTGGATCTCTGTTAAGTTACTTTGTGACAACATTTGTTGTAAAAAGTGCTGTATAAATAAATTTGAATTGAGTTGAATTAAATTGAGTGAAACCAAAGATAGCCAGTTTGTTAAAAAGAGGTGTATGTGAAAAACCTTTTTATAGGTTTAAAGAAATAGATATAAAGGTTATTCACCCTTTGTTACAAAAAACATTCTTTATGGAACCAAAATTGGCTAGTCTATGGCAACACTCAAATCATGTGTAGCTTTATTTTCTTTTTCTTTTATTTTCTCCCCAATTTGCACTGCCAATTACCCGACCCACTTATATTCTCCCTTCACTTGCAATGCTCCTGATACTGGGCGTGTGAAGCCTCCTCCGACACCTGTGCTTTTTTTCTGCTCTGCTACTATTACAGTGACACTGGGATTCACCTATGGCTAGCAGCATGACTGGGATTCAAACTAATGATCCTCTGGTCATAGTGACAACACCTTATTCCACTGGACCACTCAATGCCCTCTTTTCTAACTTTTTTAGTGTGTGTACCAGCAGGAGAAGCATGGCCAAGCTGATGACCTAGCAGGTCAAGTGTGACCAAGCTGGCCAACAAGCTTGTATAAACTGGTTGAGCAGTATGACTAGATTGAAAAAGAATGCTGCTCAACACGCCTGATCATATTAGTCATACTGGTAGACAAGCTAAACCATCAAACTTTAAAAAATGTACTCAAAACTCTGTGTTGATTGACCAGCTAAGCTTCGCTAAAAGATTAACCACTAGATTTACCAATTTAGCTGGATTTTCCAGCAGGGTACGCAGAGTGGGTGTGGTCTCTTAAAACCTTCAGCATTCGGAACTATTGATATTTCATCTGCTGCTGAATCTGATTCACCTTTAGGATGATTGATATTTTCTTTTGCGCAGTGTCTGCTTGCTTAATATTCCTGGCAGAACACATACTTTTTTCTAAGCCTCATAAATTACCACAGTCTTTTTTTTTTCCTCCAGCATACATTATTCCTACACCTATGTCATTACATTTTCTCTGAAAAAGCAACAGGAATCGCTAATTTAAAGAAGCTGTCATTTCCAATCCACCTGCATCTCACACAAATGTGTGCACACATAAACACACAACCCACCCACCAGCCGGCTGAAAAATGTCGTTACTTACGGAAAATAACACTCACCAGAAACGAGCGTTTATGAAAATAAACCCTACTGCCACACTAAAAGGAAAGCTCTTGTTGTGCCTATGGACAGGGTGTTTATTTCTGCTTCAGGCTGATCACCATCATAGATCACTGGCCCTGCTTAAGCGGCTTAGATTTATGAGCATGTGTGTGTGAGTGCTAATTTCTCCTTCCAAGTAGAGAAAGAGAAAGTGGTTGGGGGGGTGGTGTCAGGCTGGAGAAATGATGTATACGGTAATCAAGAGGAAATATGCTGGCACTATGGCTTTCTACAAGGGGAGAAATGGAGGACAAGCTGGAAGAAGGACTTTGAAAAAGTGTTAATTAAAGGCACTTTGTAGCTTAAAAAAAAGCAGCCTTTCACTCTTTCCTGAAGTCTACAGCTATTTTTCCATCTATTTTCTGCTCAAAATGCAAGACATAAAATTAGAGATATCCAATTCGATCCAATCCAGGCATATTTTAATGGATTGGATATCAGCTATTTTAAGCCTGATCTAGTTCCAGTTCTTCATTTTCACAATCTGCTGTCCTCATGGTGCCATTATTGGACATCATTCACAGTCTGCAGCTTAGAATCAATTATTATTATTTTACAGTGGAACATGAAAACTTAACATAATATTTGAAACGGTTTAACTCTATAGATGAAGTACTGCAAACATTTCTCTGGTTCTAAACCAGTACTGAAGAGTGTGTTCAGAACTATAAAGAGGAGGTTGTGCACTGTTGCACATGGCTCCGTTTGTTTGTTTTTTTGTCTCCGCCCTAGCCACGCCTTGTTGTTAGTGTTCCACCTGTACCTCCTCTGTAGCCCAGCCCTCTTGTTAGTCTCAGGTGTTGTTCATTGGTCTTTGTACAAGTAGTCCCTTTGTTGCAGTGTTTCTTGATATGTTCTTGTTCTATGTTTCATGACCTGCTAGCTTGATCTGTTTCCAGTGTATGTTTTGGTCTCTTTTGTGTTTATTTGCACCTTGGTTTGCTTTGTTTGGTTTTGGGTTTAATAAAGTACATACACTTACATCTGCCTCCGCCTCCAAGCTCCACATACCGTGACAACCAGTACAACTTACCTTTGTCGGTCTGAAGGCAACGCTTACTGAGAAATGCAAACAGACAAAAATCTGCAAATAAATGGATGAAGCTGCTGGTGTTCTTAAAACAATGGACTGAGCACCTCAGAGTCCAGACCTCAACATCATTGAATGTTATATTGACCGGTCAAATGCTGTGCCCATGTTCTACTTTTGGTTAGCACTAAATGTATTTGGCAAATAGTCGGATGTAAAAGCAGGGTTTTTTTGTCTGTTCTTTTTTTTTTTTCCTTTGCGTGTACTGAAAATCCATCTTAAAAATTGCTAATTTCTGTTTACAAAATTCTGACCTTAAGCACCAAGAGTGAATTTGACCTTCTGAGGACGAGTGACATGATAGTTTGAGAAATGTTTGAGTAAAAAGGTCACAGCACTTCCCTATCATTTCATTAACTGCTCTCTCGCTCTCTGGCTCTCTCGCTCGCTCTCGTACATCTTGACTTTTAATGTCAAATGCGTGCTGGATGCAATGATCATAGGTCATGTCTTGTTGAAAGAGAACCTTCTCTCTCTTTCTTGCTCTCTATCTCTCTCACTCACTCTCTCTCTCTTTCTCACACGCGCTCATGTACACAACACACACAAAGCTCTTCAAAGCCTTTTAGCGTCCCCAGAACCCTGTCCATAAACATACTGTTATTAGTTCTAATATTTATTTCATATTACATGACTCGTGTAATCACATGTTGAGATGCATTATGACTTACATTTCTATGAGACATATTGATACTGCTGTATCAAAGGCTTCCATTGTCAAACAGTTTGTCTTAATTTAGTCTCAAAACCTGTGAGCAAAAAAAATAGCAAAATGTATGGCATTGCCTTCTACATATCAAGACTATACACATAGTACAGTACTGCTGACAAACTCAAAAGTGATACAGAGTATAAATTCCCACATTTCCAACAGCATTTCTCTGCTTATTTTTAGTTGTGAATAAGAACTTAAGTAAGAACTTAACTTAGCAATTACTTAACAGTTACACTAATATAACTTAAATTTACTAATAATGTAATTTGTATTGTATGTATTAGCTGTATCTTCCATCTAAACACTGAACGAGCTGAACAGATGTGGGTATATTATGGAATGTAAATTATTTAAAAAAGAGTTAACAGATGGCTTCTTCTATGTCATCATCTATTGAACCCATGTAACCTGGCTACTCCCAAGTCGAACTCTGACATTAGGAGTTTTTCGCAGAACATTAATTAGCAATTAATTAGCACTATATTTTACTCACCGTCTATCACTGTAAATTGCACCCTCTTGGCTGAATGATTTTTATTCTGAAGGTTTTTATCAAACTTAGACAGGTTTCTACCATTAAACCTCTTGAGCAGGGGTGAGCAACCGGGGGCCAGGATTCAGCACAGTTTGTGTGTTCTAAGTGGCCCATTAACCTGGTAATTAATAGGTAAGTTGATTTTACTAGATTTGTTTGACCAAGAAAAGCACAAAACATATATAAAACATGATAGAATCTGGCTCTCCAGGACTGGAATTTCCCATCCCTGGTCTGAAGTCTGCAGCCTTTCAGACATGTCTGAGGTTGTTCTTAAAACATTTCACCTACCTAAAAAAAAAATCTTCCCAAAGTGCTACATATGCTTATATTCAACACAAATTCAGAAACAATGTCAGAACAGTAAATATGCCATTAGGTCAATAGGTTTGGTTTTTAAGGGGAAGGTGTCTATCATAGTTTGGTAAAGTTCCTACTTAACATACCCAATTTAACTTTAATTTAAGTTACCAAGTTTAGTGGGTGTATCAGGGCATTGCCATTCACTAAACTGTGCTGGTCCCTATCCACTCATCAGTGGTCAGTTTCTGACCCAGAGCTGATTTTATCTGTCCATACAGTAGATAAGGTGTGTCTTTTACCACATAGCTCTATAGTTCTTGAACCTTTTAGGAAATGATGGGCACACAGGAAAAGAAGGGATAAGGTAGGAATTAACTACGAGCCAAGAAGGATAAGGAGATGCCTTCAGGGATGGGCTTTGGGTAGTGGGTAGACAAAACTGAATTAAGGAAGCTCAGGGGGATCCTGTCTGGTTTTGACAAGCACTTCTTTGGAGCGTGGGACTGGTTTTCGAGGCGGCTGCTGATTGATAATGTCTCCCTTGTAGGCACAGTTCTCACTGAACTGCTGTTTATCTGTGAACGAGAAATGAGGGTTGCAAAGGAGCCTGGGGACACATCACGCTTTTCAGTTGCAGTTCTGAGGGAAAGTTGTCTACTTCATGCTAGGAAAGGTGGTGTAATTTACAATTGAAATTTCATCATCTCACTGGGATTCATTTTGAATACTTAATCAGAAACAGTATCTCTATTGTAAATGAAATTGTTCATATTTCATAAAGTTGTAAAAAGGTATTAACTTTGAACAATCTGACACATTTAAAGACATTTTTTTGTCCACAAATCCACAAAGGTATGTGATGTTTTTTTTTGCAGAGAATTCTTTATTTATTATTGTACATTATTAGTGTTTAGAGTTTATTTTCTCCATACACCTCTCATCATAAATAATATGGAGGCTTAAACTTCCCAGCAGTCATATTGGAGTCCTTGAGCTCTAAAGAAGCTCTAAAATCAAGGGCCATATTCATAAAGCAGCTGGCAATGGGGGTGCTCTTTTCAGATCAATTTGCTTTCTCAGAGGCACTGAGAATAATATCTGTATGGTCAGAAGGGGAATTCAAACATTGAAATCATTGACTCAGCAAAGACAAATAGATTCACACACACTGCGTTAAATCGATGGTGCAGGGGCTTGAACTTTTGCCAAAACGAGCATAGTTTTTTTCTTTATTTAATGAGGGGGAAAAACAGAACAGTACTTTACATGCAGCCACAGGTCACACAGAGGGCAGAGATATTTATCTTAGACATTGATCAGAAATAGCAGTGGGAACAACCGGGTCATAAGGTCTGGAGAACAAGAAAAGCAAACACTAACAATTAATGATTTTCTTTCATTTTTTTCCTCCCTTGCTTTCCTTTTTTCCCCTCTGGTCATTTTTTGTCCCTCACTCTGACTCACACAGTAAAAAAAACTGTTGGCCAGACAACTGGGTCGGAGCATCTCTAAAATGGTGAATCTTATGGGGGTGAGAGCCTACCAACAGGGTGTTGGGCTCCCAAGACTACTGTGGGGCCATGGAGCTGCAGGGTGGTCAGAATACCCATGTTAACTTTTGTCCACTGCACCTTCCTTTAACATATAAGCATTGAAACTGGACCTTGAAACAATGAAAGTAGGCCATCTGGTCCAATGAGTCTCATTTTTATTTAACACTCATTTACTTGTGTGATACGCTGGAACCCCACATCTGACAAGGACCTAAAGGATCTGCTGTAACTTCTAGGTGCCAGATATCAGAGGTCACCTTCAGAGGTCTTGTAGAGAGAGCTGTTTTGGTGGCACATGGAGTATTAACAGCATATTGGGCTACATATGCTTATATTCAACACAAATTCAGAAACAATGTCAGAACAGTAAATATGCCATTAGGTCAATAGGTTTGGTTTTTAAGGGGGAGGTGTCTATCATAGTTTGGTAAAGTTCCTACTTAACATACCCAATTTAACTCAGTTACCAAGTTTAGTGGGTGTATCAGGGCATTGCCATTCACTAAACTGTGCTGGTCCCTATCCACTCATCAGTGGTCAGTTTCTGACCCAGAGCTGATTTTATCTGTCCATACAGTAGATAAGGTGTGTCTTTTACCACATAGCTCTATAGTTCTTGAACCTTTTAGGAAATGGTGGGCACACAGGAAAAGAAGGGATAAGGTAACTTCTAGGTGCCAGATATCAGAGGTCACCTTCAGAGGTCTTGTAGAGAGAGCTGTTTTGGTGGCACATGGAGTATTAACAGCATATTGGGCAAGTGGTCATAAGTTATGTTAAGTTAAGTCTCACCTTTGCATATATATGTGGATATAAAGCATGTGGATGCATATATTTGTGTTTCATGTGTGTTACTTTGTGCACACATGTCAATTAACAGTTAACATAAGCTATTTTCCTCAATTCACACACTGGAGTTTTTAATTAATAAACCCCTCGTGTACACACAAGAAGTTATTATACTCATAACACCTTAATTTAATGCATAATGCATGACTTCTAATGATTAGTGAACGATTCACTGCTATGTAGACTCAAGGAGTGCATGTTCTCTCATGCAGAGTGTTACCTTAACAGTTAATGTACAGCTTTCATTAAACATCATTACTAATTCATTAATGTTCTACTGGAACCCCCAGTGTGTTTCCACTTCATGAGGGCATGAAATCAGATCAGGTAGAAAACCTGCTAGTTTGTGTGGCAGTTATAATTAGCAAGTGTTCTTTTAACCTTGCTTTAGTATAAGGATGCTATATTTCATGCATATCAGTTTACTCTCTATGCATAAGAATTTTATGGACCGCTCTCAGAGAAAATGAGTGATGGAAAAGGTTAGGCATGGTCACAAGAAAGGCTTCTTATGAGCAGAATGCTTTGGTGAATTTTGCCTCACGATCTTAGAGCTGAAAATGGTTTGTGTTCAGTAGTCTGGAAATTATTCCAGACTACTGAACTATGGTGGGGGGGACACTATGGAAACACTATTTTAAAGGTCACTTTTTTTTTTACTTTTTTTACTTAAACATAACACTTGCAATTATTATTATTATTATTATTATTATTATTATTACTATTATTATTATTATTATTATTATTGTACATGCATTATTGTAAAAAACAAACAGGCAAATGATCTGAATTGTTTATGAGGTTAAAACTGATTCAAAGTATTTGAGTAAGTATGTATACTCTCACTAAGCACTTTATTAAGAACACTATACTAATACTGGGCCTCTCTTTGCTCTCAAAAACAGTTCTTTGTGGCATCGATTCCATAAGATGTTGAAACTGAATGATGAAACTATGATAAAATGATTAAACATTCCTTTCAGATTCTGGTCCATGTTGACATGATTGTGTTTCGCAGTTCCTGCAGATTTTCTAGGAGCACTTTCATGCTGTGAATTTCCTGTTCTATCCATCACAAAAGTGTTCTATTGGATTCAGATCTGGTGATTTGGCATGCTACTGAAGAGCACTAAACTTATTATCGAGTTCATGAAACATGTCATGCTGAAGTAGCCTAGCTAAAAAAGGGTGAATTGTGGTCATGATAGGATGCACATGGTCAGCAGCAATACTTAAACAGCCTGTGCATGATTCAACAGACCCAAAGTGTGCCAAGAAAACATTCCCTACACCATAACACCACTTCCACCAGCCTGGACTGTTGACACAAGGCAGGTTGTATCATTTTGTTGAATTCATGCTGTTGGTACCTTATTCCGAACCTACCATCCGTGTGCCTCAGCAGAAATAATTTACCCAGTCTTCAGCTGTCTTCTTTTTGGTGAGCCTCTGCCCTCTGCAGCCTCAGCTTTCTGTTCTTGTCTGACAGAAGTGAGACTAGACATAGCCCATCAGCCTCAAGGTCCAATGTGTTGCTGTTCTGTTCACCACAGTTGTAATGATTTATTGTAGCTTTTCTATCAGCTCAAATCAGTCTTGATATTCTGTATTGACCTCTCTCATCAACACAGTACTTCTGTCAGCAGATCTGCTGCTCACTGGATTTTTTTTTATTGAAGGATTCAGAGTAAATTCTATTTGTGCTGAAAATCCCAGCAGTGCAGTAATTCTAGCATCATTCTAGACATACAACAATAATCAGCTCAAAAATAAACTCTTGAAAAACTTTCACCAGATTAAGCAGTTCATCAGCAATGTAAACATACAAGACCAGCTGTTTCCCCTCTTTGTTAATTATTTTCCTTTTTGAAAATCTAAGCATTTTGTACCATCATTTATAAATAAAAGCTACCAAGAATAACAGAAAAAATCTTTTCGTACTAGAAATATACAGATTCATTTGGATGTAATGGTATGTACATGAGGTTTATTACTGCTTGCTTATATGAATTAGTTTACAATGTGTGTGTGTGTGTGTGTGTGTGTGTGTGTGTGTGCGTGCGTGTGTGTATGTGCAATCACAGTATATAGTCTCCGTTTACATGGTGATCCTGCCCAGAGGGGCTTGTGACAGATATACAGTGTTTTCTGTTATGCACGGATGAAAGGACATGCTTATTAGCATATCATTTCAGCAAACTGGCAGATCTATACCGCTAACATTTTATGCATGTCTACAAAGTATTTAACTATTAATCTTAATTAAAGGGCCACTATCATTAATTTTTTTGAAGGAATGATGCAGTATCTAAATATAAAATTGCTATATAAAGTTAACTTGCTTTTGGCTAAATATGCATACATTCAGGGCCTAAATGTATTCTATTTATAAAATGTATTCCATATGGAACATATTTGAGCAAATGTTTTATGTTGTCAGAAACATGCATTTATATACAGTATTCAGCCCTTTTGAATATTTTCCCATTTAATTTCTTTTATAAATGAAAAACCTTTTATAGGCACTGTATGTCCACCTATTTAACCAATAGCAATTTAACTGCTCCCATTCACATGAATGTATGGGCATTTTTCAATCTGAGAATGAAGCTCATGTCTAAAACATTTGGTAGATAAACCCATGCATACATAACTGTATTAATGGAAGGATGAAACATTGAAATATAGTCAACACGCACAATAAAGTATTTTGTTTGCATGTGTCATCTATCTACCAATTAGCCAGTTAGACAATTAGCCTTCCTAACATTTGCAGAGTGACCACACTGCTAATGTTTCTGAGTGGTTGCTGCCAATTTGGCACAAGCAAGAGGTAATTTGGCACAGAGGTCACAAGAGAGAAACACAGCTGGAAAAATGAGAGAAAAACAAAAGGAGGGCATACAGGATTTAGATTTGTCAATAAACCCAAAAGCTGGTTGTCATGGAAGGGTAAGAAGAGCAGACAGTTTGAAAGGAAAGGTTGCATGTTTAGCATTCATAGCCTACACAACACCTATTAAGCTGATATAAATCTATATAGACATTTACCATTCCAGTAACCATTCCAAATACTTTTATTTGTAAACTACCTTCTAGAGGCTGGAATAAAAACTACATGATGTTATATTTAAATATGTGATGGTATATAATATTGCCATCCTTTCTGGACATCTCCATGCCATGAGCCACTTAGGAACCTATATTTTTGAGAACGTTAGGTGGTTGGCTGTCAGATGAACTTTACCATAACAGTGAGTTCAGCTTGCTCTTAAAATTGAAGTTGTTGATGCTTATCAGCCTGGAAAGGGCTACAGTGTCGTTTTCAAGGTTCCACTCTCCACTGAACCACAGTGCCTGAGACATACTGTCAGAACTGGCAACTTTTCCAACAGTAGTTAATCTTCCCAGGAGTGACTCTACTGCCAAAATCTCCTCGGCAGCAAAGCATAAAATTATCCGCCAAGCCGTGAAAAACCCTCGGAGAACTTCCAAGGAGCAGCCTGTCTTGCCTCAGCTTAAAGTCAAAGATCAGGATTCCACCATAAGGCTAAGGGCAGGAAAGTTCTGCTTAAGGACTTAAACCTGTTCAGTGTTGAAGATGTGTGAAAAGATGAATTAAGGAATGAACTTGTGCAAGGTAGGACCTGTCCAATCATGTAATACACAATGCAACACCTATTACAGAGTGAATGATACATCAACTTATTTAGTAAAACAGTGTTTCAACCTGTCCTAGTCTCTTCTACTCAATTAAATTCAGTCAGTTCCATGTATTGCTTTATTTGTATTTTTTCTATTTTTTTTCTATTTTTGTATTACTTCAAGGAAAATACATTAGCAACCATAAAATCACACTAATATGTATGGATTCCCAGTGCCATTCTATTTACATTTTACAGTCTGTAATCTAATACAGCTAAGATGTATTAGATTCTACAGATCTAATGTAGTCAATTGTTTATATTTTTCAAATGTAGGTATCAGCCGTAATCTGTTTGATGTTCACCATATTGCTGCTGTCCAATAAAATCAATTTAACTCAATTTTTGTCAGGTTTTAGTTCTGTCCATCGTTTGAACCATGTAGCTGCTCTGTGCATTGTGTAAACAATTCTGGATCGATGGACCAATGAAAATGCTCTAAATGACTTGGCTTAAAATATTTTTACATTGACTGCCATTGAATGTTAAGAAGGTTTTTTCCACCTCCTGCAAAGTTGCCATTTTGGAAATGTTTTTTGACAGTGACAATATGCTTATTTATCTTTGCACTGAAACTAAAAGGCTAATACAGCTAAAACATCTTATAGACAGCAGCAAGCATCATGCTAGCACCATGCTAGCTGTGCTCTAAATGTAATTTTAGATTGTCTTCTGTACATAAACCTTAAAGGAAAAATTATGCAAGTAGAACAAATCAGGTTTTAATCTGGCTGCTGCTTTTTAGCTCTGGAACATAAAATGTATTTGAGATCACTTAACATCCTGACATGCTGTAGGGCTGAACTGGATTCCTTGACAACAACTTGACAATAAGGTGGTTTAGCCAAACTACAGCTACAGTGGCTGTTCACTCACTTAATAAAACTTGCTAGTTCTTTACTTCATCACCCGCAATCCTTCACTTCGCCAAGTTCTCATCCTCCCGCTAAATAAGCAATGCTCAGAGAGCAGAAGAGAACTTGGCTCTTTACTTGAAACTAATAGAACCCTCAGGCAGCTAGCAAAAATAGAACTGGCAAATAGAGGAATGGAGGCAAGGAGAGCGAGAAACCTGGTGAACTCCCTTCATCCGTCGACTCACAGGGAGAGAGCGAGAGGGATAAGTGGGAGAGAGGAAGGCTTTTACTCCAAGAGACAAAGAGAGAGAGAGTGGACGAGTGTCTGGAACAGAAATAATATCTGGAAACAGTTGGAAGGAACATAGATAGATGAGACAAAGACGACTTGGGGAAAATGGCACTAGAGTAATGAGTAGTCACACAACTCTGTCCCAGTAGCAATCCTTAACAAAGTCAACATTAGGAATTGCTTCGGGCAGCAACTTGCCAGGGGTGGCACCAGGATATTGTATTCTAAATTACTTCTCTCCTTTCATTTAGAGCAAATGAGAAACTGTACATACTAGATGCAGATAATTGGCGTGTTTTAAGAAATAATAACTTTTAGTCCTGCACTTTCCTTCATTTGCATGTTCCATTAGCATTTCATAACACCACTCTGTCACACACAAAAAAAAAAAAACACCATATGATGGTACATTTGAGTGGAACTACACCAACACAAATATAATGATTGATGTTATCTAGGGTGACCAGACCTTCTTTTTCTGGCCATGTCATTTTTTCATGATGTGAAAAATACGTCCGCCTACGAATTTGCAATTGCACTAAATGTCCAGCAATTCACGTCGATGTTACATCAGTGTTTGCCTCTACCTCATTATCATCACATCATATTCAGTAAACAAATTGTTACAGCTTTAAAACACTTCAACTTCTCTTTAAATTCAACCTTCCCTTCACTATAACTATCAAGTCAAATTTATTTGTATAGAGCAGTGAACACACACTAGTGATCAAACACACACAGTGGACAGTGAGCACTCTTGCGGTGGGCAGCCATTGCTGTGGCGCCCGGGGAGCAGAGAGGGTGAGAAGGCCTTGCTCAAGGGCCCCACAGTGGTAGCTTGCTGAGCCCAGGTATCGAACCCACAACCCTGCCATCAAAAGTTCTAATCGCAGTTAGTGAGATACTTCTATAGCTATAATATGTATAATATACATTTATTGGGCCAATGTAGCTAGCTATTGAGCTTTGACCAGTTCTTATCTGATCGTTAGCTAGCTGACTTTGGGTTTATCTTTTATCAATAGGATTTGACAATTTGATTGTTCAAAAAATATCACTTTTTAATTTTACTTATGTTTTTATTTTTCAATATTTAAAATCAGTAGTCATAGTTGTTTAGTGAGTAAATGCCGGTAAAAATGACAGATACAATTAAAAATAAAGGTATTCCAAGTAGTTCATTCAGCAGTGCTATAGGAGAGCCGCTTTGGGTTCCATAAAGAACCTTAATAGAGATCTTACAATAGAGATGTGTGATTATGAAGAACCTTTACATTGGGTAAAGATTTTTCAAACCTCTAGATTGTTCATACTCACACATCTCTATTTCAAACATGGTTCTTTATGGGACTAAAAAATCGTTTTCCATGGCATCCCTCAAAGAACCTTTATTTTTTTTAAGTGTAATGTTGATCATGCAAAATTTTATATCACTCAGTTCCCCAACCTGCAGATAGACACATGGACTGAGTTTCTTCAGGAAAGACAGCAGCTCAGAAGGCCAACCAACATTTCTGATGATGATTTGAATAATCTGAATGGTGATTTTAAAACTGTGTGGTATTAAATATATAAAAAGATGAAAGAAGATGGAGAAAGAAGATGAAGGAGCAGAAGTTGTGTAGTATACTAGCTTCACCCAACAGCTATATTGATCAATTTTACACACTTTGTTTTTTGTTTTTTTTTGCTTTAGTATCTATTCATTCCCCCATTTTATTGCCATTTTGTTCTGTAGATTTATTCTAATTTTGTTTTTATCACATTGTTTACTACGGAAAGTGCACATATCATTTTCTGCATATGCATTCATCATTATCTAAAACACAGAATGGCAACAGGCAATCAAGCACCCTACATGGCTACTCCTACCCCGACCCCCACCAGACTCTCTACCAAATTAACTTATGCCGATGAGGTGTAAGGAGTAATTGAGTAATTTAAAAGTGCCTGTAATTTAATCACAGCCATGAAATTACATGCTACAGGCTCTACATGTGAGTAGGCAGTGTGCACCCTAAATAATTAAACCCATGCTTTAGTTTTTTCATGACTAGATTACTCTAACACATTATTCACATGATTGACTAAACCAGAGTACTTACAAATACAAAAAAGAGAGAACCTGTTTTTAGCATCATTTCACTGATTGCCTGGTTCATTTAGAATTTGTATTGAATTGTGAACTTGGCTTAGGCCTAAATTATAGTACCATAGCAATGTGCATGTGTGAGGATGGGAGATACTTAAATACATTTAAAAAACAACTATATCAGTACATTAACATATTCTCATCTACCGAGACCACTAAATTTCCTTAATAAGCTCTTTGGCCAAATAATGTCCTTTCAGTTTTTCATTTATATATATATATAAATCCATACATTTATGCATAAATAAAATAAAATCAGCTACCTTTAAACAAACTATTTTACTGGACACTTTTTAATCCTCTGTGCGACAGGCAATAGCTGTGTTACACTGATTTGATTATTATTGATTTGGATGTTTCAGAATATTACATTTTGATATAAAGTGAATCCAGCTGTTGTTGTGGTAGACGTTCATAAAGATTGGACCAATAGAAATGCTCCAAAATGACTTGGAATCAAATCTTTTTACATAGATTTTCATTGAAAGTTGAGAAGTTTTTTTTTTCTCCTGTAAAGTTTTTAGAGTTGAGTTGGAGTATTTTGCATAACAGTGAAGCTGCAGCATTGTGGTTAGGTTGGAATTGTAAGAGAAGTTAAAGATAGTGTCAAAATATATACAGCAAATATGAGGCAAATGCAGAAGGAAACACTGATACAAAATCAAAAGTTAACAACAGATACAAAAGTTAATTCCTAGATATTTTACACATGCCTGGCTGGACTGAAAAGAGGACATGTCTGGGGAAAAAGAGACATCCAGCCCTTCTAGCTCAAGCAGCACTAACTCAGACTAAAAGCACTAACATGTTAATAACTACAGCTAAGACAGACTTAACTGCTCTGACTAACATGTTTACCTCAGGCTAAGACAAGCTAACCCTGGCTAACATGATTAATTCAGGCTAACTTTAACTAATAGTGTATTATTTTATTATTTGTGTTGCAGAGTACTTGACTAAACTGTGCAGGAGGGTGAATCATCAGGACCAGGCACCGCTGTTCCAAACAAATGGATTTGTCAAAAATAAATAATTTGATTAGGCTCTACCTATATTTATATTATTGTATATTATAATAGATATTTATATATTTATTACCTATATTATGCTTTCATTTAATTATACTGTGAAGCATATGGAGCTGTATTTATACATATTTGTGTTGTTATGCTGTGATGAGGGCAGAGATTTTCCCCATCACTGATCTATTTACTGGACACAGTTTTATTACTAAACTAAGAAGTAGACTTACCTGGAATCCTGCTTCCTTGAGTGGCAGCAAGACCAGTTCCAATATCTTATACTGGTCCCAAGGGCCAATGGCCATGCAAGAGAGGGAGGAGCTAGACTGTTAATAAATGTATGTACTTACCGGTAAATGTACTGAAGTGATAGTCATGGAAACCTATAAAACAATGTGCACGGTAATGATGGTGTTCACACTGACATGAGTTTTATAATGTTTGGCACTGAAGTCTGGTCCAGTGCTAATTTGTAGGACTACAGATCAATGCATAAGGTTGTATCAGTCCTTATAACCATTGCTGCATTTTAAAGCCATTTGTCTATGATAACATTGTGCACATTGAACTTACCTGGAGGGGTCCTTTGGTCCTGGTGCGGTGAACTCTGATCTACTTCCTTGATGCTTACCATATGTAAATGTTCCTCTTGATTTAACCATGCTCCAAAAGTGAAAATATGCATTATGAAATTGCCACAACCAACAACATTGGCTTTGTCATTTTCCTCAGTTGAGCTAATTTTACTGTGTTACTCAATATAACAAGATACATCATGTTTTAAAAAGAAGGACAGAGAAGCTATTATTGCTGCAACTCCCACCAGTGTGTATTAGTGATCCATTAAAATTATATGTTAGCCTGTCAACAGGGTTTCTCCTGTATTTAAAAGGTTGTTAACTGCAGTTTGCTGCAATAGCTCTGCCCACTCTGCACAGTGGCACATTGTTCCATATTACAGTGACTCATGAACTCTTGGGGATGGACTGAAAAGTAAAATAGATTCAATCAAAAGCTCCTTTTTTTCTTCTCACCCACAGTCTTGCCTGTAGCACTCTTGGATATTAATGATAGCATTCCATGTGTCAGGCTGATGAATTCATGTAACTTGTGGTAGAGACATAAGAATGGAGCATCAAACTGTGAAAAATTAATTTAAAAGGGTCCATATCCTGGAAATTGATTTTGCTTTTTTTATATTGAAACACCTTCATGTGCAATTTAAAAAACTGTGAAGGTCTCTAAACATACTGTTCGCTACCCAGTCCATGAATGGAAGCTAAGCTAACTGATGATAGATGATAGTGACTGATGATAGTGATGTTACAACCATGAACATATTTGTACATATAACTGCTGAGACATAGTGTCTGTACAGGTGAGATATTAAAAAGGATACCTCTTCTACAAAACAATGTAAATGAATTAAAATAAATAAATAATTTGTTCAGATTTTATATCATAATTACTGAGAAAAGAAATGTAGCTTGACCTTTGGATTTCAATTTAGTAAAGATCTGACCACATCCACTAAAACATAAAAAAAAAAAAGTGCATTCATATTCAAAACATTGCATTTCACCATAAGAGCATGGGGGTGGCAGTATCTTGATTTAGGCTGCATTACTGTAGCACATTCAGGACAGCTTGCCATTATTGATGGGCCTATATAATCTTGATTGTATCAATAACTTCTATAGTAGAATGTCATGCTATCTGTCCATGCACTGAACTTTATTTTAAATGGGCCATGCGGCAAGACAATAACCATAAGCAAACAAATAAGTCAACTAAGAAATTGTAAAAGCTGACAGTAAAATGAAATTCAACATTTAGGACTGAAAGTCTATAAAACAGAATGTTTGTGGAAGGATGTAAACATCTAACATCAGTTAAATCAGTTGTGTAAAAAAAGAATGGGTCCACATTCCTCCAACCTATTATGTTGGACTGACCATTAGTTACTGTAGATGTCTGGATTAAGGTACCAGTTACTGAAAACAAGAATTTAGTTGGGCCTTTGGATGTGTTCATTTATTCACAGGATGTGCCAACTTAAATGCGTCATCAGTGAAGAATGCAAGGTCATAGGGTATTTTGGGTCTTAGATAATCAGACACCTTCCCCCGGGGGAACCCAGCTGGGATTGACCATTCCCAAGTAGTGTGCTACCCCATGTATTACCTCTTTTGATCCACAGCCACCATTACATTTTTTTATTTATGTCCAATGGAGGGACTAGCCTGCAAAGTCCCTGCAGCCCACCTCAATGAGTTCACAGCAGGCCTTTCATCACTTCCCTCTGAACTCGGCTACCAGTTGGAGGTATTTTGCCTTCTTGTGCTTGTGGGCCTCTGTCTGCTCTTCCCAGAGCTGAGTGACTGTAGAACCACCCGCTTGGATGATGTCAATGTTGAAATGGGTTCTGGAAACTTCCACTGCTTCCTCAAGGAAAACCTTTAGCTGAGAGTCACAAGTTGTGGCTAGCAGCGCAGCACAGTTCCTAAGGTCCAGCTGGGGGTTTTCTCTTGCCCTGATAAAAACTACGTTCACATATTTAATTCTGACTAAGATATTTTATGTTAGATAATGCATCTATGTACTGAAACAGCTAAGTGATACTTCATATTCATATTCAGCACCTGTACTAAAACATCTAAGTCCCACTTATTCATATTCAGCACATGTAATGAAATATCTAAGTCAATTTCATATGGAATTAATGCAACATTTGTAGTTAGCGGCTGTAAAGAGCAACAGTGTTGTCTTGAACTAAGCTTAAGTTTCCCTCTGTATCAAATCTTATTAGACTTAAAACCACATGTGCAGATGTGTTTAAGATAACATGTACAGTAACATCTTGATGCAGTTTTGGGTAAGTTTGTGGTGATTTAGGCATGTCATTTACGTAGTGTTAAATTGTGGTATATAAACATCAAACTTTTGCTTTAACTGGAACTCACCCAACTAAGTATTGTAACAGTGCTATATTTTTTCTAGCCACAGTGAACAGAGTATTAAATATTCTAGCAATGAGACATACTTGTCAGTCAATCAGCCAACCATGGCATCTACAGATGTTCAGCCTTTGCATTACAAAACAGTAACTAGTCCATGAATACTGCATTCTTAAAGCTCGGATGGTGTTACTGTAGTGCTTTTTTTAGCTGTTTGGGTGTTAGATACTCATCAAATCACTTGACGTGATGCTGCAGGGGGTGACAGCTTGCTGAAAAATGGATACAATTACACTATTTGGATTACTTGGGTTGAAAAACATGATGGGATTGATGTGAAACAATGCCCTTTAACCAGAACCAGCTCATACACAAATTTTCAGTACATGATTTGGATGATTCATACAAGTTTAATAAAAAATGGTTTATAAATCATCACTTAACAAAGCAAGGAGAAGTTTACCAATTGTTTTCAACATCGCTGCCTTTCTCAGATGTAAATATGCATAGCTGAGATTTAAACAAAGTCATTCAAAGGGGTTTCACATGAAATGATGAATGATTCAAAGACCATTTTCAGATTTGTATGTAGTTTGATGATCATACATATGCACAAATTACTGACACAACCCAGATATTCAACAATGAATGTTACACAGTGTCAGCCCCTCTGTATCGCGTCCTCTCCCAGGGTGATGCCGAGCCACCGCCCACAGGCTCACACGAGGACTTTTGTTTTGTGTTTGCGCTCATGTCTTGATTCACAGACTTGATTCAACAGTCATGTGTGTTCAGTTCAGAGTCATGATTCTTGTTCACGTGTTTTGATTCATGTCCAGTGTTTGATTCTTGTTTAGTTAATGCGTTTCACCTGAGGCTGGGGTATTTAAGGGGCTATCACTTGCCACTCGACGGCGAAAATTAAACTAAACTAACCAAGTGCTTTAGAGTTCACGTTTGCGGTCCAAGAAACCTTGAGGTCGTCAGAGGGGCTTCCTCTCTATTCAGGATCAGGTTAGTATTACCGTTCATGGGCGAGCCTCGTTACCAGGTCTGTTCTACTTTTGCCATTCGGGTTCTGCAGCTGATCTCTCAGCTCTCGTTTTCACATCTCTTAGTTTCCCTAGCGCCTGACGAGTGCAGCCTTAGTTTCCCCGTATTTCCCCAGGCACTGCCTGTTGTTTTTTTATTATCGTTCCTCATCCCATTCCTTCCCTCAGTACTAGCCTTACTTTTTCTTACGTTTACCCACCTTTGTTAATAAATATACTTACATCGAAACATGTCAAAGCAAGCAGATTTATTAACACAAGGGGATAAACAAAAGGGGGCAAGTGAGGCAAAAAAACAGCAAAGCATGAACAACAGTGATCAGCAAAACCATGAACGTGGCAAACAAGAGGACGAACCAAAACGAACCTGGGACTGGGGGTTGAGCTGGGGGACCAGCTACTGAGTCAAGTCAAGTCAAGTCAAATTTATTTGTATAGCACTTTTTACAACTGTTGTCGTCACAAAGCAGCTTTACATAATTAGTACTTAATAAAGGACAGAGACAGAGAAGAAAGAAGAAATAACATGAAGAATCAAAGACCCCCATGAGCAAGCCAACGGCGACAGTGGCAAGGAAAAACTCCCTCAGAGCTGGAGGAAGAAACCTTGGGAGGAACCAAGACTCACAAGGGGGACCCATCCTCCTCTGGCCAGACTATTTAAACATTAATGATAAAAATTACCAAAGCAGATACAACAGAAAGTTAATAGTGGTGATATTAATAGTGTCAGACAGACACGAGTCCATCTAGGTTTCAGCACGGCCACCAAACAGGCAGCAGCGGCAGGCGGGTGAGCCATGGGTGGTGGCGGGTTGGGGGGGACCCGCTGGCCGGACTGGTAGGTGGCAGCTGGTTAGACGCAGGTAGAGGGGACCTCAGCGGGCAATCTTCCAGCAGGTCGGGCTGGGTGGCCATTTACTCGAAGAAGGTAAAAAGAGAAAAGTTAGTTCTAAGAGGAATTTTATGGAGGGCAGAGAATGTTGAGCATCAGCATCAGGGTATGTCTGACGACTCCGGCAGGTCTGATTATAACAGATTAATTAAAAGGAGAGAGCCAGAAGGTAACACGGACACGGGCGCACCCTGAGAACACCAGCATCTATCTGCTCCACCATCAACAAACCTGAGTGATCGCGTGTAAGCAGAGAGAAGACAGCTCCAGCATCTCAGTGTACTACAATTCCCTGGGTCCACGAACCCCTGGACCTGCAGCCCTTATCTAAGAAACATTAATTACCAAAAGCTAAACTAAACATATAAACATATAACCCTAACCCTAAGTTTTCAGCTTAGATTTAAAGATTGAGACTGTGTCTGAGTCCCGAACATTATCTGGAAGGTTATCCAGAGTTGGGGGGCTTTATAAGAAAAGGCTCTTCCCCCTGCTGAGGTTTTCTGAATTTTGGGAACGAGTAAGAATCCAGCACCCTGAGATCTAAGTAGTCTTGATGGTTCGTAATATACTATAAGATCCTGCAGGTACTCAGGAGCGAGGCCATGTAGGGCCTTATATGTTAATAGAAGAATTTTGTATTCGATACGAAATTTAACTGGGAGCCAATGAAGTGCTGACTGAGCAAAAACGGCTAGGTCTAGCAGAGACGTGGGTCGCCAGTAAATCCTGGCCGTGAGCAAGCGAGCCTCACTGATGACTTGATTGGCAGGGTGACCTGCTCCTGAATGTGAACTCTGAGCAGAAACTGGCCTCAACACACTTCTACAGTACAGGGAACCTCTTGTGAAACCTTGAGGTCCCAAACGCTACAATTCTTGGCGTTGAATGGTGGTGTCGAGGCTTCTTAAATACCTCTCAGGTGAAACACATGAACCCAATCAACATGAATCGACACACTGAATCAAACATGAACACAAATGAGGAGGAAGTTCTTATTTGGGCCTGTGGGTGGCGACTCGGAATAGCCCTGGGGGAGGACGTGATACCGAGGGGCTGACAGAAACTACATTGCTTATTAGGCTTCTGGTCATTCAAATGATTAACTTTGGTATGGTTACATAGACTATATAAAAAGACATATATTCATTTTTTTCTCACTGTCTGACATGAATTTAGAAAAAAAAAAATCCGTTTTAGGTCAATTAGGATTAACAAAATTATTTATAATTGCTAAATGGCAGAATAATGAGAGAAGGAATTTTAAGACAATTTTTATTACTTTCTTCAAAAGTAAGTCAAAAGTTTAAATACACTAAGATTACTATGCCTTTAAACAATTTGAGACAGCCCATATGATGATGTCATGTCTTTGGAAGCTTCTGATTTAATTAGAGACATACCTGTGGATGTATTTTAAGGTACACCTGAAACACACTGTTTCTTTGTGTAACATCATGGGAAAGTCGAAAGAAATCAGCCAAGATATCAGGAAGAGAATTGTGGACTGGCTCATCCTTGGGTGCAATTTCCAGATGCCTGAAGGTGCCTCATTCATCTGTACAAACAATTATACGCAAGTACAAACAAGATAGGAATGTCCAGCCATCATACCGCTCAGGAAGGAGACAGGTTCTGTGTCCCTGAGATGAACGTGCTTTGGTCCAAACTGTGCCCCCAAATTCACACAGGAACAAAGACCTTCATTTGTGGAGACATGTCCTGTGGTCTGACAAAACTAAAATTCTAAAGAACTGTTTGGCCATAATGACCATGGTCAAGTTTTTTAGGTAAAAGGGGGAAGCTTGCAAGCCTGAGAACACGATCCCAACTGTGAAACATGGGGGTGGCAGCACCATGCTGTGGGGTTGTTTTGCTGCAAGAGGGACTGGTGCGCTTTACTAAATAGATGGCATCATGAATAAAGAGCATTATGTGGAAATACTGAAGCAACAGCTCAATACATCAGCCAGGAAGTTAAAGCTTGGGCGCAAATGGGTCTTTCAAATGGACAATGACCCAAAGCATACTGCCAAACTGGTTACAAAGTGGCTTAAGGAAAACAAAGTCAATGTTCTGGAGTGGCCATCATCTCAAAGCCCTGATCTCAATCCTATTATATAAAATTAATGGGCGAAGCTGAAAAGCTGTGTGTGAGCAAGGCTGCCTACAAACATGGCTCAGTTACACCAGTTCTGTCAGGAGGAATGGGCCATAATTCCTGTCAACTATTGTGAGAAGCTTGTGGAAGGATATCAAAAACGTTTGACCCAAGTCATACAGTTTAAAGTCAATGGTACCAAATACTAATGAAATGCATTAAAACTTTTGACTTTGAAGAAAGTAAAACATGCCTTAAATTCCATCTCTCATTATTCTGGTATTAAGATTTCATGTTAGACAGTAAGAAAAAATGCATCTGTGTCTTTTTATATAGTGTATGTAAACTTCTGGTTTCAACTGTATATTAACTTTGGAATATTTTAAATTTGCCTTTGATCTTTTTATGATGAAGGTTGTTAGTGCCTTAGGGCTCATGTGTTGCTTAAGTAAAATACTAACCATGCGTTTCTTTGCAACACTACTCTTTTCCGCCATCCACCCCTTTAAAACTTTAAGACTGTTACATCCTCAATTTTCCTCAAAGGCGTATGTGTGCGTTTGTGTGTTTACATGTATGTGTGTGTGTAGGAGTGTGCATTCAAAGTGTGGGTTATCCAACTGTCACTATAGGAATATTTTGTGTGAGTATGTGTGTGTGTGTGTGTGAGTGTGTACAGCTGGTGCAATGGCATTTGCCAGTACAGCTCAGAATACAGCATATTTATCAAGCCTGAGCTTTTGAACAAATGACTGCGCCTTTGAATATCACCTGTTCTCGCCTCATTACACAAACTGATTGCCGTTGCTGCCAATTTTCTTTCTGTGAATAGACGGGATGCCAATTCGTACTCTTAAAAAGGTCTCACTGAAAAGGATTACTTCCACTTGTAGGAGTAATGCCAAAGTGTGTGATTTGTATCAAATCAGAGGCCTTGGTTCGTATTAGAGTTGTATTATATGTGAACATGATTGCATCAAAGGTCTTTTGTGTCAAGCTGTTCAAATTAGCCCTGATTGGGTGGTTTGCATTGTACGTGGCATGGATATTTACTATTGTTTCTTTTTATTCCATCACTTTAAGAACTTTTTGTTCTTTAGTTTGCTTCGATTAAATGCTTGGATTGTAGGCACACACACACACACATTACACCCATACAGCATACGGGTCAAATCTCATTGACATAAAAATTGACACGCACATAAAAAATAAAGGTTCCTAAATGGTTTTTGGCTTGGGCATACTGTTCTAAGATAAATCCTTAATTGATTTTTCTGTGCTCAGCACACAAATGTGTGCTTTTGTAGCTACAGTATTGAAGTTTTAGAGTACTGGCAAAAATCCTGGCACTGGCAAAAATCCCATTCAGACTAATGAAAACAATGTAGTTTATCAGTGGCATAGGTTTAACATAGGATATGTTACACAAGAAATGCCAAAAGTGTGATATTTAACACATATACTTACCTTGAATAAAAAATGTATATGAGAATATTCTAAACATAAGACTTTTGCAATTGGATCCATTACTAATTAAATTCATTTCTAGATTGTTAGGATCTCAAAGTCGCCCACAGTCTTGACAGAAAATTTGCATAAAAATAAAAGAACTATAAACAGGGCCTGCAGTATAAATAAGTAGCTTTAATAAATTAACAGCTTAAATAACACTCACCAGTTACCAAAAGGTAACACACACACAAACAGACAAATAATATTAATAATAATCTGCAGGCATCTCAGTTCAGTCTCAAGTGAATAAATACAATAAAAAAAAAGAAATGTTAAAATGTTTAAAATCTTCCATTATCACAATCCACCATTGTGGTAGTGGTGTAATTTACTGATCTCACAGTGATTACAGCTTTTAAGGAAATTATTTTTAGAAAAAACTAAACTTAATTTTCATAATTTGTAATTATTTCTTATTATGAATAGTTCTTATTGATTAAATATATTGAATACATCAATTTTGTTCAGAGAAGGAAAGCATGTTTCTTTTATTACCCTGAATCCATGCATTTTAGAAACAGAATATGCAAGAAAATCCAAGTACTGTGATCTCAGCCTGGGGAGTGAGACACAATGACTGGACCATGCTAGGCTTACACACACATACACCAGTGTGAGTGTGCCTTATTTACACAAACAGTGCCTTAAACCCTTCTAAACCACCTTTTTTACAGTCTTTCAGTGGAGGAGAACCCAGCATGAACTGGTCAGAGACCAGTACCCAACACAAATTGTATAAAAACATAATAAAAAAATAATAATTTAAATTTCTGCCAAATGTAACAGCCAAGGCAAACTTATCACACTGTTAAATAAAACAAGGATGCTGGAAGCAGGAATTATTTGGGGCAAATTTCCCCCCTCCAAACCTTGCAGGGAAAGATTTGAGGACCTGTCAATGATTGTGAATAAGCCACATCTCTAACAGGCTAATTAACATCTGCGACTTTGGTAAACGTTATCTGCAAGCTAAAAATCTTTTTTTATGGTGTTCCTTTCCTCACTTCATTCTTACATTATACAAAGCACAAAAAAACTTCTCTAGTCCCTGTAGAGAAACAGTTCCAATAGAATAGGACTCTTTGGAGCAGATAACATGAACCCTTTGTTGCCATAATTAATGGCAGGTGTGGGTGTTAATCATTGAGCTGACAAGCAATGGAACTGTTTTCTCTGGAATGATGGTGGTGCTCTGTCCAATACTTTTGGGAAGAGTTGGAGAGTTGGGGATGAGGTGGGGAGGTGATCATTCAACATCCTGCTTTCACTAATGATCTTGTCATTGAATACAATTAAATCCCCCAGCAATCCTCCAAACTCTAGTAGAAAGCCTTCCCTGGACAGTAGAGACAGTTATTTAAAAAAAAAGCAACAAATTTTTACAGCAGCACTATGTAGCATTTTTACATGAAAATAACAGCTTTAAAATCAAGTTGATTGACCAGATACTGCACTATGAAACTGCAGTGAAGCAGGCAGGACAATGCCTGTGAGAACTGCTTGCGATTGCGCAATACAGCATAATACAATAATTACAAAAATAATTAATAATTAATAACAATAAATAAAAGTTATGCAGTAACAAATATGCATTACTAAAGGACTGCTGTGTTAGTCATATTTGTGCAAAATAATGTAATATCAGTCCACATGTTTTTCTTTCTTTCAACTTGTAAAATGCACATGAAAAGATGTCCTTTAGTAGTGGCTCACTTTCCGACTGTAGGGGGAGCCCAGGAGCAAGAAATGCCAATTCTTGAATAATGGTGCTTGAATACCCTTGATTTTGGAATATCAGAAATAATGCCAGAAAATATTTGCAGTCCATATGAGGTCTCCTACATTTCAAATGAAATTTATTTTGTATATGTTTGCAACAACAATGCATAAATAAATTCTGTAGCTTGCCGATTGCTGAGTTATGTGCTACAGTTCCTCATTAGATCACAAGGGATTTTTGACAGTATTCTGTAAAGAAGTGGTCTCCAACCCCGCTCCTACAGCGCTACCTTCAAACAAACTCTTTCAGCTAAACTGCTCCCATAGTCAGGTGTTAACCTGGTATATAGCTACAGCTATGAACAAATGTCATCTCTGTCATTGCTTCATGCTAAACTCCACAGAAATATGTACTTGTCCAAAACACAGGACCTTCTTCTTAAATGTACTTTTCTGCTACCGCCCCAGACAGGTCTGACCAATAAGCAGAGAGATCATTGACACATGGTTTGTTGTGATGCATTATTGGTGTGTTTGATTTTTTCCCTGTGTGAAAACAAAGCAAAACAAGGTGAAAACATCTCAAGTTTACAAACGTATTAACTGATTTGGACCAGAGCAAAGTAGCTGTAGATGTGAAAACATCAGTTCATGTTGAACTGCTGAACAAGGTTCTAAATGCTTGTGCACCTTAAAAATAGTTATTTACAAAAAATTGTTTTAAAGAAAATGTTAAGAATCAACCATTAAAATGTTTGTCTGTTTCATTCCTCAGAGGAACCCTCTTACTTGCACTTTTGCACTTTTATTTTAGAACATTATGAATGTATTTGTTTCTCTCTCTCTCTCTCTCTCTCTTTCTCTCTCTCTCTCTCTCTCTCTCTCTCTCTCTCTCTCTCTATCCCTCTCCCCCTTCCTCTATTTCTATGTATGTATGTGTGTCTGTGTGTGTGTGTGTTCTTATCCCCTCCTCCTGCTATAAAATGTGGTAAGAAGCTGGCAATAGAACAAAGCCCTGGCATCACTCAGCTACTTAATGAGCAGAACTCCAACAGTACCATCAAATACACACACACACACACACACACACACACACACACACACACACACTTACACAGACAAACACATACCAGCCAAGTGACGATCAGTGGGTGCATTACAGAGCTGAGGGGACGCATGGCTGTGCTGTTATCAGAAGCAAGCAGCTGATGTCTTAACTCCCCCTCCTCTGCAAGCCCGCCTAATCGATTCTCCTCATCCCCCTCTCCACTCTTTCACCAACTCTATTTATTCCTTCTCTTTCACCATGCTCATTATAGGATTACTTAGTCACTAGTTTCTTCATTTGTGTGTGTGTGTGTGTGTTAAATCTCTGATACAGGTAAGCATTTGAACAGTGATCTGGGAGATTCTGTAAATCCATTTGTTTAAAATCCAAGTTTTAAAGTAATTATAGAAGACAGTGAGTGGGTGCCAAAGCAGCTGCCCATTGATTAACATGGTAAATGTGTTTGGAGTCAATGGATTAACGCCTTAAAATGATTAGCTGTGGTAATTGGCCATATGCTACAGATGCAGCAGACAGAGATTTCAGCATTTCACAGATTTCTGAATTCAGAACAGCCGATCTCAGATTTGGTTGCATTGTCTTGCAGTTAATCTAATATATAGTCTTCCAAAGGTAATAAGCTCTGGGTTTCCCCAAATGCTTTGTAACAAACCACTAGTAATTGCATCTTATAAAGCATAAGAAACAATTTGAACACTTGTCCAATCTGTTATGGTACTTTTTGGATACTTGTCCTCCCTGTTATTGGACATTTTGGACATAGGTGCACACGTTTATGGTTCATTTTTGACAAATATTCATGCTTTTATGGTACAATTTGGACATATGCTTACCTTTACAAACCGTAAGCCCCCAGGCCCCCGTTAACACCAAGACACAGACACCTGAATGTGATTGTTGTTTCTTTTACAGTGGAATGGGACATTTTGGACACTTGTCCACCCTGGTTATGGTACATTTCAGAGGTACATTTCATTTTGTTCAACCTGGACCCATTGTTCATGAACTTATTTTCTTTACTGCAAAATCAGTAGTGTCCATTTGTCTGCTGTTTGTTGATGGGATGAGTGTCACTGTGCAGAGAAAAAGTGAAAGCAGAGTTGTGAGCCTAAGTCTCAATGAAATGCAGATAAAACAAGGTGAAATGTTCTAATGTGTTTGTGTGTGTGTCGAGTGCATTCTTTCTCAACTAGTGTAACTACCTCCCACTCAGTACTGAATATTGAATCTTTTTCAGCCCTGAATTTAGTGTGTGCGGGCTCAGAGTTCAATAGGAAATTATTGCTAGCAAATTTTACCCAGAAGTTACTAATTAGAAGAAAAGCCTTGAACTGATTAAAATAAATATAATTTGGGTCAATGCCATAGAATAACACATTTTTGGTTTGCCCAACAACCTTTCAGTTAATCCCATTTTTGATATGTGTAAGTATAAAGAACGTTTGTGGAGTATAAAGACCTTCCACATAATGTTTTGTTTCTCTAGAACTATACAAGAATTATACAAAATGCCAAGAACCATTAAAGAACAGTTATTTTTAACTGTGCAGCCATGTTCTTGGACTAAAATGAAGACTGACTTGCCAATGCTACCAATGTAGTACATTCCAAAAACCTCTGAGCAAATGTTCTCAAAATCTTCACATCACCACTTGAGGATTGTTAGAGAAGCATTCAGTTCTGTTGTGTACATATTAATATACACATATGGCAGTTGGGCTTTCAATTCTTGATTTTGTCCTTTGAAACATTTACATTTAAGGCATTTAGCAGATGCTCTTATCCGGAGCGACATACAAAAGTGCTTTGCTGATTTGCTGATTGTATAGGCACGGATCCAAAAGATACCTCAAGCTAGATGCTGCCAAATACAAAAGTCAATGTGGATACCGAGATACACAATACCTAATATATACTACACTTTGCCTGAATATCAAGCAAATCAAGTAAAACATGAGTACAATCATAGCCGTATTTAGTGCAAAATAAAAGCCAAAAGCATTACTGAGTATCTCCAAAATGATAAGTCTTATGGGGTGCTCCTGTTTAGCAGTGGTGAGTAACAACCAAAAGGTTGTTTAGCACTCAAGATTTATCAGTGCATGATGACCACAAAGACTAGGCCATCTAGTGCATCACATGTATGGCCAAGTATGTGTGCACTGTTTACCTGTGGGATTGGCTAGAGCAAGTCTGGTCCGTGGCAGCTCTACCTAGTAACTTAAAGCTTTATGCTTTGAGCCACCATTAAGGAACATGCTTCACACAAACTTTTCTGGACAAGCTAAAAGATACAGAACCATCACTCAAAGTGAAAGAAGCATGTGGGCTGAAGCAGTAGAGCAATAAAACAAAATCTGACACAAATATGACTTGGGTAATGCAGCATTAGCAGTTAACAATTAGCAGTTCTCATGAATGTTGTCCTGCCTGCCTTTCCAGAGTTACATAGTGCCGTTCCTGGCATTCCAAGCCTAGAGTGGCAACAATACAGACTATCTACCTATTACAAGTCAGTGGAGCATCACAGCGATTTTGAAGTTGTTATTTTAAGATAAAAATACCACATGCTGTTGTTTTAAAGAATCACTTAACGTCCAGAAATGGACGCATTTTCAAAGCACAAATCTTAAAGGTGAATTATTGAATTGAATTATTTTAAAGGCATGCAGTACATATTCATTTTTTAGCACCAGGAAACAAAACAGAAAAAATAGTCTAACAGAAAATTACACAGAAGCTTCAACAATGCAATATAACACCAGATGTTTCCCTTTATATTTATTACATCCTCCATTTTTTTGGAGACTTAATTAGAGTTTCTGCAGAAATCTTTCATACTTTCAAAGACCAGCCTTAGAACTTTCTGCCCTTTCTGCTTTTCACCTTCCAAGTCATACCAAACATATGAATGGTGTTGAGGTCTGCACTGTGGGGTGGTGAGTCCATTGTTCTGAGAACACCAGCAGCCCCCCAGTGAGTCATGTTTTCACAGTAAAAGAAAAGGCAGAAATGCCTTTGAATTTGTTTCAGGTCTGAAGTGACTGTAGAACGTTAGATTTATCTACAGTGACTGTAGATTTTCTTCTCTCTTTTCAAGATAAGTACTATTTTTCTGATTTAGATATTTTTTCTTAATTTTTTCTAACATGTTATGTACAGTTGTTAGTGATTTATTAACACCAGTTCACTACACTCAATTTTTTTAAACTTATTTTCCTTAGATGTTCCTCTTTCTTTTGCAATTGATTGTCTTACATTTTGAAGTAAACTACTCTACAAATGTACATGCACTGTATGTGGATAGGTGGATGGGTAGGGCATATTTTCATACTTTCCACAGCACAGGGGTGGGATTCTTTTGCAGGCAGTATTTTTAAGTTAATGTAGTATATTATATTAGTATATTATAGTGTAGTATATTTTCTTAAAGACGAGAGATGAGATATCAATTTTATCTCTACTCTAGAGATAAATTAGTCTGATTAATTTGCAGTTATGCAGTGTAGAGCAGGGGCAGTTTGAAATGTAGGGCTACATACATACACATTTGCTCACAGGCACACATGCATGGGAGTTCATAAATAGTGCATAAAGCTCAACGCATTCCCGTACATTCTGTCTCAGACTGACAATCATTGAAATTTACTGCCATGTCATGGAGTTACTCGTAATTTTAATGCTTAAAGTGCCCATATCTTACATTTTTATTGCCTTTTATTTTTTCCACTTACATTCCACAGAGGTCCTCTTATGACCTGAAACACCAAAAGCAGTTCTAATATCTTTTTTTGGTACAACCTCTCTTTAACCCTTAGAATCAAATAGCCTATTCTTGTTACTGTGCCTTTAAGATCATACATGAATTACCTCCATTCTACTTGTGCAAAAGAAGCAATCCAGTATGAAACATTGCTTATGACTTCAATGTGAATGAGTGAGGACTGCTGTAGGATAAAGGCGCAGATATACACTTCATGGATAAAGGTATTGGGACCCAACCCAGCCCTTTCCTGTCTTCTAGATATTCCATATTGAAATACAGAAGCATTTAGGAACCACGGCAATAACACAAAGTTACGGAGTGGGGTCACAGAATGCTGAGGCACATGAAAGTTGCCAACGCCCTGCTGACCCTGTTGTTAAAGCTGCAAAGAGGGGAACAACTCCTTATTAATGCCTATAAATTTAGAATGAGATGTCCTAGAAACTCCTATAGATGTAATGTGTAGGTGTCCCAAAATCTTTGTCCATGTAGTGTATGTATATACGTATATATTTTTTAAATTAAAAATATCCATTGGGAGCTGGGGAGTGAGGACAATGGCAATACATTCCAATGAGAAAGAGAATACATTTACATGGGGTAAGTCTCTCTTTCATAGGGGATTTTATTCTCATCCAGATCAGCCATGTCTGTGTTCCTCCATCATCCTCTGAGAAATGACAGGCTGATTTACCTACTGTTTCAGCAGCCATTTGATAAATTTAGTCCCATCTGGATTAACATTTAACATGTTTTTTTTCCAGGCAGATGTCACTTCACATCAGAAAAAAGGTTTTGGCCGCTGTTGCCACACTTTCTGAATCGCTAAACAAAAACTTTCTGAAATGAAAATGAATCAAATTTCTGTTGGAACCAGCATCACTTTGACTGTTTGAAAACAGCTGTGATCATGAGACAACATAAATCAAACCACTAAACTCGCTCAACCTCTGGTGATTCTACTGCAGTCTGGATGTGAGAGTTTTATCATCGAGGAGATGTGTAAAAATATATTTGACAGACGTTCCCCTGAGGAACTAATCCAATCTGAATAGGGTTAATGTATATATCAAACACAAGGAAAATATTCAGAGTAGTTTCTGACATAAGAAACAATAACTGAACAGTTAACATTTGTGTGTACAGTCACGTGCAAACGTTTGGGCACCCCTGAACACATTATTTGTACTGTTGATTAAAGTGAAAATTAGTAAACAAATTCTCAACAGAGCAAACATTCTGCCCATTATAATGCACAATAATTATTTTCACCTAATATTTTAAATTCAGACATTTAACATTATGCAGAGAAAATGTCATAAATCAACAAATCATATAATTTGCCCAATATTTTGTATATGATTGAATGAAAACAAAAAGAAATGTAATGTGTTGTATGTGCATTCACCCCCGCTGCATGGGATCATTTATTTAATATATTTATTAAGCCTTTGGTTCTACACAATTACTATTTTTTAACCTTTTAGCACAGTTTAAAAGCAGGAGGCTTCCTCAGAAAAGATAAGAAAAATAAGATGGAAACCTTTTAACCATGTGAAAAAAATGGAAAGGAACATTTTTAAAAGAAAGCATTTCCCTTTCGTTTCAGCAGTATTATTTTTCTCTTTTGATTTCCATAATTTCTTCTGCTGTTTACCATCTCTTTCTTCTCTCCTTCACCTCAGTTAACGTGTGCCCTGCCCTCTATTAACCATTCCACCATTTCCCTCTTTTATATACTACCTTTGTTAGTCTTGCATGAGATGAAACAGTTGGGATACTTTCATCGGGGTTAGCTTAAAATACACACACACACACACACACACACACACACACACACACACATACACACACACACACACACACTTTGGATAAAGTAACAGTTGTAAATTATGAGAAATTTTACAGAGGTGCTATTTTTATTAATAATATATTTTAATAATATAATTATTAATTAATTATTAAATAATTATTAGTAGTACAAGCAGCAGTAAATGAATACTTGACAATTTGCAAGTCACCAATACATAAAAAACACAAATACATTAAAACACAAAGAACAGCAATCTAAGGGGTGAAATTGGAACACAAACAAACTTTGAAAACAACAAACCTGGCAAAGGGAGGAGCAGGGAGCAACAAGGGATAGATCCATGAACTACCGAGATCAGAATGTGGCAAGGGGACAAATGAAAACCACAAGCCTAGCTTGGGAAACTACAGGGGGAACTTGAACAGCCACAAGCCATGCTTGGGTGATATTAAAGGGTAACAAGAACTGAGAACTACAGCCACATTCTATGTAAACAAAGGGGTAGCTGGAGAACCAGCTGCCTGAACTAGATTACCGGGCAAGCCCAACCTGAGTATGCCGTGAAACTGCCTTGTGAGCTTGAGCCGCCAGGGAGCATGAACTGGATGCAATGTAACGAACTTGCCTTGAGAACCAGACTTGAAGATAACTTGAACAGGACAACATACCAGCCAACAGGAACATGCCACAAACAATTCAATTCACAGCAGTGACTAGCTGTAGGGAGGCTCCTTAAATGCTCCCAGTCCCAGGCGCAACACATGAATATGTTTATATGGGCCTGTGGGCAGCGACTCAGGATCATCACGGGGGAGCGTGCGATAATGAGGGCACCCACTGTCTATATAACTTTATATAGACAGTTAGTAATTCATGAAAAGTTTAGAATGTTTTTTTTTCCCTTTCACTGAAAAAATTATCATGTTTAGGATACATGGAATGCATTGGTAATCACTCTCCATTACACTGTAGTAGTAGCTGTAGTCATTAAATATCAACAATAAATCTTTTAGCCAGTCCAGTGTTTTTCACCTACATATTTACAAAAATTCTCATACACCACTGTAAATACAACAACTGTGCCAGTCAATGTTTTTATTGTTTCTTTTATTGTTACTGAATGTAATTTAAAGCAGGAAGCTCTTTTAGTATGAAGCTGGGCAGAATGCCTCACTTGGGTTTATATATGAATCAGAGGTGCAGTTGATTCATTCAGCAGTGACTGAAACACTCACACACCGGACAAAGCCACAAAAACTAAATGTCTTACATTTATCAAAATTAACCAAAAACATGTGCTGAACATGCCAAAACAGCAGCAATGGTAACAATACACATGAAACACACATTTCTAGGATTTGTTTATGTAAATGGCAACATAAAATGTGCCATACAAAAATCACTGCACCACTGCTCAGCACACTGTTGTCCAATTACTGGTTAATACCAGTTAATTAATTAGTGTTACTCCAAACATTAATAAGATCCCATCAAAATGGACTTGAAGACATGGTATTCTTAAAGAACTCTAGCATTTCCTCTGCAGAAACAGTACTGGATGATACTTACAGAAGCTACTTTACTGTGGAATAGTAATCGAAAGATTGTTGCTAGAAACCCTTCCTGGCTTTCATATTTATGCTTTTAAGGTTGTGAGTAACAGAAGACCTCATCACAGACCCAGACTACTCATCATTGACATTTATTGATGTCACCATGGTTTAAATGACCATAAAAGAATGATATTTATTCACAGATAAATTCTTTCATTCATTTTTTTTTCTTTCACCCTTTTTTCTTCATCTCCCTCACCTCGCTTGATGTGCTGCTACCAATTTAGACAACCTGTCATAGTGCTGGTGTATGTGTGTGACAGTGCACACACTGTCAGCATTTGGCCTGTGAAAACTGCACACACTCATGTCAAGTGGGCAATCTGCTTCAACAAAATCACAAAGACAAACATACACACACACTCACACAAACACACTCACACTCATAATTGCTCAATTTCTTCCCCAAATACACTTTCATTCACCCAGAATGGAAGTTTCCTAGCAACTGAGCATTTTTTTCATCTGTTGTCAGCCATTATGCTTTAAAATGGAAATGTGTTATTTCCAGTACATTTGATTTGCTGGAAAAGAGTACCTTGTGTTAACCACTGGGGGAAAAAGATGAGGAGGAAACAGTCGAGACAAAGACGTGCCAGCAAAAACAAAAGGCACTATTGCTGGGGGGAGAGGGGGAAAGGAGGAGGGTGGGTTTGACATAGTAATTAGTTGTTTTTAGCTTGGCCTTGATTTCAATTTGGTGTACCACCAAGCTGCTGTCAGTCACTCTCTCCAACTGTGTAAAACTGGTCAATTCACTTGGATGGTCATGTATCACTTCAGGTGTGCCTCAAATTCACCATTCAGATTTTGCTCTGTGGTATTTTTCCATGCACAGTTTAATCCTGGATCCAATTGGACTCCTGGATGCTGCTTCAGCTGTGTCCTGAGTCCTCTGTACAGCGTTCAAAGTGATTTCAGTGTCATTGTAGGACCTGTTACAGCTGGAAAGGTACAGAGAATGTAGGTCTATGTAGAACCATTGCAATGGTTCAGAGAAATGTTTGGAATGGTTCTTTGCTACGATGGAAAAATATATTGTAAAAGTTTCTTAATAGAGGATTTTAACAAATGGTTCTGTGTGGTACAGCAGTTCTAAATGTTTTACTATTGTTATGAGTCAGTGAACACTTTTTCAGTGTTATATGGAATCCTTTTTGCTTGGACTGTACACTCCTAACTGTATTTTAGTAAGGCAATTGTTCTACATAGAACCATGGTAACTCAAAGAATCAGTAAATGCATAAATGGGTTTTACCTGGTTTAAAGGTTCAAATACAAGCAACCCTTGTTGAGAATAGTTGTGAACAACATTACAAGAAATTCTGATTTTGAAAATATTATTTAATAACTTCTGGGCTAGTATAAAGAACACAGCCCAGGTCATAACTAATGAGAACAGCTAGGCTTCTTTTGCCTGCTTTGATGTATCAAACTAAATACTTGATGAAAATAGATGCATTGTGATCCATAACTGATCCAAGTGAGATCAGGACCTGAACTAATAAAATACATACGTACATAGCAGATCCCTTTACTGTTTTTGATCATCATCAGATCCCAATAGCTAACAGATACATTCATTATTGTAGTTCTTTTTTAGGCAGTGATGAACAGCAGTGATACTGCTTAACATTCTATGCTCTCTATAAATTCATTCAGAACTAACTAGTAAATGGTTACCCACTTATTCAGCCTGACCTGCTGGAAGATTGCCCGCTGAGGTCCCCTCTACCTGCGTCAGACCAGCTTCCACCTACCAGTCCGACCAGCAGGCTGACTCCCCACAACCACCCATGCCAGACCAGCAGCACACCCTCCTACCACTGCTACCTAATGACCATGTTAAAACCTAAATGGACTCTTAACAATCTGCCACTATTAATATTACCACTATTAACTATCATTACTCTCATTACTCTGACCATCACTGCCATGACCATATAAGTTATACTACACCATGATTATTATATTATAATTATGATTAGATCAGTTCAACAGTATAGATGGTTTGGTGACTTTTATCATTAATTTATAATTAGTTCTGATCAGAGGAGGATGGGTCGGGTCCCCCTTGTGAGTTTTGGTTCTTCCTAAGGTTTCTTCCTCCAGCTCTGAGGGAGTTTTTTTTCTTGCCACTGTCACCGCTGGCTTGCTCACTGGGGGTCTTGGATCTTTTTATGTTATTTATTTTTTATTATTACTAATTATTTTAAGCTGCTTTGTGACAACAACAGTTGTAAAAAGTGCTACACAAATAAATTTGACCTGACTTGACTTATAGGATGTTTAGCATGTTCTTGTGTGAGACTACAAACAAGCAGCTATTTTAACTTTTCAGCCATGTAGTATGGTGCACAATGTGAATTGTGCTAATGACTATGCTATGTGGTTCCAGGCAGCCTGGTCTCAGGAAGCATTTGTACATATGTGACTATAAGACCATATGGTTGGACCCACGTACATATGCATGAAGATCCAAGGATCTTCCTTTAATTTCGGAAAGTAGAATGATGTATTTCACTAAACAAGCAAAGAGGGGCAATGAGTGGTCCAACGGACTAAGGCACTGTCACTGTGATCAAAGAATCACTGGTTCGAATCCCAGTCAAACTGCTCGCCATTGGCAGCACAAATCATCTCATTATGGTGCTGGTATGTGGCGCTTCCCTCCAGGCGCATTGGTTGCCCAATGATGTTGCATCAGAGGCAATTCAGATAAAAATAAGGAAATAAATAGGGGCAATAGAGACGCTAGCATTACTGCAACTGAGTGCTGACTGGTTGGCGAACTGTCACTGAAGTTGTTTTATAACTGGTGTTGTATAGCTTTAAAAAAATATATGTCTGCACGTTGTATGTTGAGGAAATAAGGCTCAAATATTGTTTGATTTGTCTGACAAACTTATGTAAAATGAATGGTAAAATATGTAGAAATATGTTTTTGCAAATGTTACCAGTTTGTTGGGGTGTATTTTAGTGGTATATCTATGCATTTTATGAGATCTTGTTGTACTGTGAGCTGTAGTGGTAAGGTAGACCAGCCAATCAGAGCAGAGCTCATCCACCATTTAAGATAAAAAGTTTAAAACTGAATCTCTGCATTTCTTGCCCCAACCAAAGTCACATACATAATTTCTATACATTAAATAGCAAGTTAAGCATTGTGTAATTGCATTCTAAGGCACCTATAAGTTGAATCTAAAGTCTGAAAGTAAATCATTTAAATTTGACTTCTGCTTTGTCATAGCATTTGGAATCAAAATGACTATCACTTTTTAATCATGAATATCTGTTGCTGAGATGTGAGGGAAAATTACTCAAAAACCTTTATGATGCACCTTTAATCAAGTGTTGAAATGTCCAGTTATGTGGCCCTGTAGTCTGCAAAACAAAATGTCAATATGTGAAAATCAGTTAAATGTGGTGCATTCTATAAGAGAGCCAATTAGATATATAATTAGAGAAATTTTAAATAGCCCACAGACTGTCTCTAAGTGTGCTTCTGGGCATACGGTCGGTGTCTACAAGAGAATGCTTTAGGCGCTTTGTGCAAATTAGACAAGCAAAATATCATTTGTGCTCATAAAGAGGTTGAAGCTGCATTTTGACGCTGAGGCAAGAACAGCTTCCTTCATCATTTTATCTCTACAGACATACTTATACTTGTTAAACAAAGTTATGGTTTAAACTAGAAAAACGCTGGTGCTTTTAGTTTGCATTTATGTATTTTAGAATTTCCTAGTTCCCTTTTTTTATTGAACGTTTTTTACATTTTTTTAATTAAAAATGTTGTTTTTTTGTCATTCAAAAATCCAGATTATCAGTGTTGTCTCTGATTTCTTTTTTTTTTTTTTTGATAACACACCCATTGCAAATCTACAAAGCACTGATAAATGCATTGCTAGCTGACACTTAAACTTGTTTCACTGAATGCAATAAAATCCTAACAGCAATTGAAAAAATCAGTTATTTCAACAAAAGCAAGATAAACATTATTTATTTTAAATCCACTGATTTCAGAAGAAACAATCAATGAACAGATGTCCTAATACTTTTATCCATATATTCTATTTCTAACAGGGAAGGTTATACAGGACTTCAGAGTCCACACTTTAATCAGTCTTTACCTGTCAGGTTTTTCATGACACAGCTTAACAGTTAGTGGACATTTAGTGCTGGAGAGATTAAATGGAAAATCCCTCATTACAAAATAAGTAGAAGAGTAATGTTGACTCAGCTAAGCTTATGGAATCTTGGCTTTTTGCTTCTGAGTGTAAAATGTTGCCTTCTGTCCACACTGTAGGCATCACAAACAAATGTGGAGAGTACAGAAATGTTGGTGTCAGTGGACCACATGCTGTGACGTCTCCAACTTTTACTCCTTGAATGCGCAGCAATTTTTAAACTTATATTTTTATATTTATGAGTTAATGTTAGGAGTCAGTGTTGATATTTGCTAGCCTGGCATTAGGCATGGTGCCAATAGGTTCATGTTAATCTGCTTTAGAGAGTCCTATTCAGACAAGCTGTGGGTGCATCTTAAAATAGGTGAATGCATTTATTAGAAGGAGTGTCCACAAACATTTGGACGTATAAATTATAATAGAATTGTTAGTGATTTCCAGATAACATAAGTTTGTTTCTTTTAAAACATGAAATAATAGAGTAGACATAAAAATCAGACTGTAAAATAATGTATATACTTTCTATATGGAAAATATAGAACGTTATGACCACTAAAACTCAACATTATTAGATTCTACATTATAATATTAATGTCTTACATTAAAACTTATGTTCAGACTTAAACTTGTATTTGATAAAATAAATGTTGAGATCACTTATAAAAGACCTTGCATAAAACAGAAAAGATTTTTTTTTTTGCTCAAGGGGACATACATTTGACCCCAACTAATTGGACTGTATGTACAAGACACAATGAATAAATCATTATTAATAGTCAAGAAACTATTTAAACATGTCAAGTTAATTGAAAATGTCTAGCTTTATTGAATAAAGAAGAAGACCTCAGTCAAGACTCTGTGTCCATTCAAATATAGTGCAAGCAGTTTGTTTTCCTTGTAGAATGTAATAAAAAGGCTCTCTAAAACAATCATCCACTTAATGGGTTTTTAAGAGAACCAAAAGTGGTTCTTCTATGGCAGTGTTATATTTAAGCATATAGATGTAGTTTCTTTGTATCAAAGTCAAACCTGCTTTTGAACAACAGCTTCAGTGTGAATATATACCATGAATAATACTCTCACACTTAGTGTGAGTCAGGAGCTGGAAACTTTTTGCCTATTAACTTTAGAAGAACTATGAACTTTATAGAGTCTTGCCTGTGTATGAGAGATTGAAAGGGAGTCAAACGAGAGGCTTCATCTGGCGTTCTTCCCACAGAGGCATCTATGACAAGAGTTCACTGTGTACTTTGACACATACTGTGTGTAGGTGTGTGTCATAAGAAGACAACTTCCTGATATTAATGTAATTTTGCTTTCCTTTATGTAAGTGTGACTGAGCAGCTAATACTTCTAGACCTGGTCTTGAAATGTGCTCTCCTTTATTATTCCTGCAAGGTTAGTCATAACCAGTTTCTATTTCTTTACCACTTTCTATTATTGCTGCCAACCTTTGAGGGTTGGTGCCTTCCTCAGGTTCCTCTACTTCCTCTACAGGTCTACTTCAATTTCTACGACTATTTTTTTTTCCAAACTCATGATGCTCATGCCTGTGCCAATAAGAATGTGCTCTTTGACTTGAGCCTATATGACTTTCCTTCAATTTACGTGGTGGATATCTTTTTTCATTTTTTTTTTAATTAGAAAATTACCAATAATTAGAAAAACATTATTACTTGAAAAAGACAATGAAACTCCAGTTACAAACTTCCATGCATGGAAGGTGCCAAAGATTTCAGTTGTTCAGTTGTCATTTGCTGTATAAATAGTAAGTATGTGACTTTGGTTAGTTTTAGATGCCTAACCTGTTCTTTTGCTCCAGAATAAAACATGCTGATTTTCCTTTTATAGTTGTCTCGTGGAAAAACCTACAAGCTCTACTGCAAATCATCCAGAATGCAGCGGCACGGGTTGTCTTCAATGCTCCTAAATTCAGCCATGTCTCTCCACTGCTGCGTTCTCTTCACTGGCTTCCTGTAGCTGCCCGCATCAAAAACCCTGACGCTGGCCTACAAAGCCCAGAACGGACCAGCCCCTTCATACTTGATGGCAATGGTCAAAAGCCGATCCAGACCTAGAGCCCTTCGAGCTTCAAGTACGGCTTGGCTCAACCCGCCATCCCTCAAAATCCATGGAAGACAAGCTTTCAGGCTCTTTCTGTCCTGGCACCGAAGTGGTGGAACGAGCTTTCCCTGGGTGTCTGAACTGCAGAGTCGCTCACTGTCTTCAAACGCAGACTGAA
This sequence comes from Salminus brasiliensis, assembly GCF_030463535.1. Taxonomy (NCBI): domain Eukaryota; kingdom Metazoa; phylum Chordata; class Actinopteri; order Characiformes; family Bryconidae; genus Salminus; species Salminus brasiliensis. Next base: position 19,314,185 of record NC_132878.1, read on the forward strand.
GACCCACCTCTTCAGAGAATACTTGGACGAATAGCAGAGTACTATGGTCACCTTATTCTCTTGTGTTTAGTAATGTCTAAAGATTAGAGTAATCTTTGAACTATTAGTCTATTCTAACTAGCTAAGGTTTTTCTTGGGTAAATCGCAAAGCACTTTTGTAAGTCGCTTGTAAATGCAAATGTACTTTAATTAGTTGATTTACATCACCATGACAGTTTGCAGGAGCTGCCTAGCCTATTCCTATACTCATGGAGGGTGGGGGCATTTAGTCTGAGTATTAATACAGCTTGTGCATGACCTGGCCTTTTATAATGATGATTGTGCACAATAAATAGCCCTAACTAGCTACTTAAGGTCTGAAACTCAAACGTGTTTAATAGCCTGCTAGCCCATGTAGCACAGACTGTACCAATTTAAAAGAAAGCATTAAATATTGAAGTCTCTTGATCAAGAAAGGAACCATCAAGCTTGATGATTCTTTGTATACATGGGTCAATCAAATGATTTAAAATCTTAGTATCAGCAATGCTATCTGTAAAAAAGAAAATGAAAGCAGCAAGTAGACTGTGGTCTGAGAAAGGGGCAAAAGTAATACAAGAATTCCTAACAAAAAATAAAAGTAAAATAGGAAAGAACAATCTGGCGGGTGCAGCATTTGGAGCAGAACAATGCGAGAAGACATATGCCTATACGCTAGAAGACAAACGCTAAACGTAGATGGTTCACTTCTGTTGTCTTGAGCTAAAGAGCAGATCTCACCCCAGTCACTGTAGATTTGTTCAGGTTTCATTTACACAGCCATTTATTTACACTGCCAATCCCCCCACCTACCCCCACCCCCTCGCCTCACTGATAGGCAGACACTGAGAAGAAAGCCAGTTCATTCAAATGCCCTGAAGCACACCCTTGAGGAACCCCACAGATAATTACCAACTGCTCAGCACAAGGCTGTCTAGCCAGAAGCACACAGGAAACCTCCAGACGTGTAGATGACTGGCGAGTCAACTAAGCCTCTCATAGCATCTCATCTCATCTCATTTGCTTGATTCGGGCGGGACTATACAGCTCTAACTCGCCTGCCAGTGGTGCTACTTGAGAATGGCTCAAGTACATATTTAGCAAGCTTGCATTTCTATTTAAAGTACTAGAGCATATAATATATAAGTATAAGGGCCTGTTTACACCAGGCATTAACGTGTGTTTGATGATCAGATCATGTCTGGGTTTCACTTGCATTAAAAGCCACGTGTAAACACCCCCAAGCTGCATTGTGATCTGATAACAAGCGGATCAGTCAAACTACATTTGAAGGTGATCAGAGACGAATCTCTGTCCACATTTAATACAAGTGTAAACGGAATGTGTTTTATGTGAAATGATTACCTATTGCTGTGAATCTTGGCTTATGCAATTATCCACTTTCGTTTTTCATTTTAGACTATTTATATTGGTCCTCTCATCATGGATTTAGCATTAAAATGTTAAGGAGGAAAGTGTTTTTGCGTTTTTGCTTGACAACAATAACTTTTTAATATTAAAATAAAAATTTGGACCGAACATGGGTGTAGCCAAAGCCCAACGGTAATACTTTATTTAATATTTAACTTTCAAAACAATAGTTCTACATAGCATCACAAATTAAATAACTCTTTTCAGTACTATGTAGACCCTTAATTGATACATGTGGATCTAATGTAATTGAGCCATAATTTTATATCTATGTGGATCTATGATCTAGTCAGTTCTGCTAGTATATCAGGCCATGGGCTACAGATGAAGAAAACTAATTTTACTATTCAGATGTAAGCACAGATCCACAAGCTAACATACTTTAAATTAGACATATTTTACTTTAGATTCTAAAGATTTTGATTCTGGTTTGAATTGTGTTCTACTCTGGCATTTACTCCTCAAACAGGTCATTTTGAGGGTGTTGATTTTGTATATCATTGACCAGTGCTCTCAATGTCTGTCCTAGGAGAGGGGGCAGGATATGGGTGTGGCTTTGTATGTCAGAAAATATCAACAATTGCTTTGGTCCTCTTCCTTTGAAAGTAGCTTTTATTTGCATGTTAGCCCCAGTAAGACACTAAGTTAGCAAGTCAACAGTGGTGAACTTTGAATTTTGACTCCTTCAGTAAACTCAACAGAGTTAAATTAAAACCAGTAAACAAAACAAAAATATTCTCACAGTGCGAACTCACAGTGCGAAGCTGAAAACACATAGGCAACGTGTTGCTGTATGCGCCACAACAGGAAAGCTAATGTTAATGATAATACCAACAAGACCTAAAGAACCACCCTGGTTAACATTACAAAGCAAGAAACGCCATTAACTTTCTCGAAAATGACTTCTAATATATTACCTCAGCTGTTAGCCTTAGCTAGTGCAAAATGAACAAAAAATACATGGCTAGCATAATTCATTATTAAGAATACATTTCCCTTATCTGCAGTTTTGCCACAGACAGTTTATTAATCCCTCTAGTCTTTTCGGAAAGTTTTGCTGCCAGTCTTGCATTGAACTGACCCAGGTTGGCGTGCACAAAGTTGTAAGCACACACATAGCCTGCGGGTTTTTGCAAACTGTAGCTGGGACCCTGCCATCAAAAATAAACTTTATCCACTCAGCTCTTTTGTACTCGGGGGTTGGAAGCAGGTGATGTAGTGATTTGTGCTGGTCTCTGCAGCTCACAACTGAGCCTAACTATTAGCTTTGACATAATGCTAGCGGGTCTGGCATTTGTAAGAAAAAAAAAAATGCTACACCTTTGCTAAGATACTTCTTAAGTTGTGGGTGAAGCTAGTCTGACGAGAGGTGGTATTAACACCATATGTCCAAATGTTTGTCCAATTGCTTCTAATTACTGCATTTAGCAACATTATGTTGCACTCAATGCTGACACAGATGTGCAAATGCACACACACAGCTTGTCTAATTCCTGTAGAGAAGTATTGCCAATAGAATAGGACCCTCTGGAGCAGATAAACAGGAACCTTTAATGACAAAGTGGAATGAATGTAGAGGTCTTGTGGTTGTGGGGTGCACTTATAACAAAAGTAGGTTGCAAGTTGTTGTCATGGCAATCACATTCCCTCCAAGTAGCATTTAGTAGTAAGAAGTAACACCTGAACTTGTTCCTTTCAGCTGAATTGCTTCCAAACAAAGTTCGTTCATTTGTAGTAAAGATGTACAGGTTGCTCATATTTAAAAAAAAATACATGTATAGATATTGTTCAAATTATTTAGCACTAGCCTAAAGGCATCAGGTTGTGCCTTGCTTTCTCCTTCTTTATTTTTTTTTTATTTGCCAATACTCTGCACCCAGCATCCCTCTTTTCTTTTATTCACTCTTATTCGCTTTCTCTTCCATCAGTAAAGGCAGTCGTTTCACTCTCTTTCTTTTTTTTCCCTTTTACTTTTTTACTGTCTTTTTTAATTTATTAAAAAATTACTTTTTTAATTTATGGTTGTTGAACGTTTTTGCTCGCTCTCTCTCTTTTTCTTTCTTACTCTCTCTATCTCTCTCACTTTCCGCACCATGGTTAGAGATATAGTATGCCTTATGTTTGGGCAGTGCAAACCTGATGAGTAAAACCATGTATTTGCATACTGGGCATACCCTCCCCACGTTCACCATCATTGTGTATTCATTCCCCCCAGGCTACCTTCCCATATGTGCCCAGTGCACGAATGCTGTTACTGCTCAAGCACACCTGATTCAACTCACCTGTTAATTGCTAGGTTCAGCAGGGAGCAGGGAAATCAGTAAACTGTGCTGGACTATCACTCTAATTGCCATCCCCTGCGATCCAGTTGTGAAGACCTCTGAGTAATATCAACTTAAACAGAGTAACTACAATTGACTTAATTTACTTAACTGCATATAACACTTAACATGTTTCCAAAGAATAGCCCCACCAGTTTTTACAGAAGTCCCTGCAGTTACTGAATAATATGCCTTAGTGTGTAATAACCCTTGGAGTGTTTAGGAGTTAAAACCACTTGCGTTAAGATAACTCAGCAAGTTTTACAGTGTAGAAGAACCACTTTTGACTCAATGAAGAACCATGTTAATAGTAGAGATATGTGAGTGTGAGGAACCTTTTAATTGCTAAAGCACCTTTATATCAATGAAATGTTATTTAGCCTCTTAAAAGCCTTTATTTCTTCAATGAACAGCCAATTATTTCAGAACTAGACTCTCGTTTGATCACCAGTAAATGAACTGCTCTTATGAGTTTCTCAATGATTATAAGCAGCTCATTTACAATAAACAGTATCATAATCATCATCAACATTATTATTATGTCTCTCTATCCGTCATTGTCATCTGTTGTCATAACACTGCTCAGTACCATTATCACTCACCTAATTATCGTTATCAGCATCACTGGCCTGACGTGATCAGCCATCCCCTAATTATTCCATCAGTGAATGTCACCTTTCTACTCAGAGCTACCGTGTAGGTGTCTGTATGCAGGAATGTGGACGGAGAGAGGGGGTGAAAGCAATGAATGCAAAAGAGAATCAATAGGCTTTCTCTTTCTCAATTTCTTTATTTATTTGCCAATACTCTGCACCCAGCATCCCTCTCTTCTTTTATTCACTCTTCTTCTTTCTCTTCCCTCAGTGAAGGCAGCCGTTTCACTCTCTTTCTTTTCCTTTTTTTTCTACAACTCCTTTACTGTCTTACTTTATTGTTGTTTAGATTAGTGTCTTTGCTCACTCTCTCTCTCTCTCCTTCCCCACAATCATTATATATTAATAGAGCTGAAGTCTTTCACAGCCTCCTTTGTACACCTGGGCCTTCTATTGATTTTTCCACTTTCACTGTTTGAAAGCGAGTACAGTGCCGTCCACTTTGATTATATTTTCTGTTTTTGGTGGTGAAATATCTTTTGTGTGAGTGTATGTGTGTGTGTGTTTTGTTATTGTACATTTTGAGGACAAAAATGCCCTGACTTCAGGAAAAAAACACCAATTGTTTTCAGGACCCAATGCTCCTGGCCTCTCTGCAGATGTGTTAGATTGATATGCATTGATCAGCCATAACTTGAAAACAACTGAAAAATAAAGCAAATGAACAGCAAGTGAACAGTCTGTTCTTGACACTGATGTGTTGGATCAGAACATATAGGGGATGTATAGAGCTGAGAAACATTGACAAGAACCAATCTGTGATGGCTAGACATCTGGGTCAGAACATTTCCTAAACATCAGACACATCTTGTGGGGGTGTTCCCAGTATGCAGATGTCAGTATCTACAAAAAGTGCTCTAAGAAAGGACCAACCGGTTAACCAGATACAGTCAGAGAGAGAGTGAGAGATCATGGGTGCAAGAGGCTCATTGATGCAAACCATGGAGGCATGGAACATAATGGCATAATCCCTTAAACCCTGTTGGTAGGACCACAATTCAATTCTTCACTCTCATACCTACATTACGGTCATATATGGTCATGCACATACATGGTCCATTTCAAAGGCCCTAAAATAGAATCTTGTGGGACTTAAACTATATGCTAAACCAAACAGTTTCCAAATAATTAAAAATAGTTTCTACATAAGATTAATAGTGAATAATAAACCTAGAGTCCAAGGGTTTGAAGGATTTGCTGCTCATGTCTTGATGCCAGATACTGTGGGACACTTTCAGATGTCTCACAAAGTTTATCCCTAGAATGGTGGAGCTGTTTTGGTATTAGAAGGGGGACTAAAGCCTTCTTCAAACAGCCATAGAGATGGGCCAATGTTTACATTTTACAGCAACATTTCTTATTTAAAATGCATGAAATGGATTGAGGGAATATTCAGGCATTCTAAACCTAATTGTAGCCACATCTATAGTAGCAGCCAGTTACCAAACACAGTAGTGTTACTGTGCTTAAACATTAACAAAATAAGCACTGCTGTTGTTAAATATACTTATAACAGAAGCCAATGGACATGAGTTGAAACGAACTACTCAACAGCTTCTATTTTAAATTTGTTTCCAGATCAATGGGATTCTCTGTATAGGAAAGAGTGTTGAAATGATTGAGCCTGCATTGACTGTGTGCCACTGAAGTGTCAGGCAGATTGTTTTTAGCATGTTTTCCTGTAATTAATAAAAATAGCGAAGAACTATTTGACTCTCGCTTATAATAGATTCTCATTGACTGTGTTTTCAGTGTTTTCGGCACCTGCTCATTGATTTCTGTTAAGAGTATGCTATTATAAAATGACTGTTATTTCTCAGTATAGGGAAATGATGGTCTGTGGTAATCGACTGTGTGATACAGGTGCAGCAGATAGATGTTTGATGTTTGAAAGTGTAATAACAGAAATACAAACATGTGAAGATTGCCATAATGACCATTTTTGTACAACTTAAGACACAGTGTTTGTTTTTCTAACATGCAGGTTTGAGAAGTGAAGGAAGTGCTCTTTTTATCCCCTCATTTTCCTGTGATTTTTTTCCTGTGTTTTTTCCCCTCCTTCGATCATTGCCGGCCCTGCCTTTTTCTTTTTTTCCGTCTCCCAATCGTTTTACAAATGCCATTTGAGGAAGGGCATCGCAGTCCACTGCCTCTTCACACATCTCTGCCTCTATCCTCATGCTCGACCATGCGTGAAAACTCAACAACACAGCCAGTACACACACACACACGCACACACAAAGCACCGACCGTAACGCAGATTCACACATCCATGGTCACACACACTTATTTAAACAAAGGCTAGTGACCATATTTTAGAAAGAGTTAATCAAAGAGATCAACTTGTTGTCTTTGCTTAAAAGTGAAGCCTCTCTCTCTCTCTCTCTTTTTCTCTGTCTCTCTCTTTTTCTCTGTCTCTCTCTCTCTATTTCTTTATCTCACATGTGCTCGCTCTTTCTTTGTCTTTTGTCTCTATTGCATTCTCAGTTTCTTTACTTCTCCAACTCTCTCTCCCTCTCCCTCTAGCTCTCTCTCACATACACACACACACTTTCGTTCTCTCTGCTCTTTTGTCTCGTCTCTTTCTCTCTATTTCATTCTCACGTTCTGTCCTTTTCCTGTTTCTTTCCATCTGTCTCCCCCGCTCTATCTTATACATCTCTCTCTCTCCTACTTTCTCTCTCTCTCTGTCTTTTACTATTTCACTTTTCTCCCTCTTTCGTCTCTCTCTTACCTCCTATACATCTCTATTTGACTCTTACTTTCTCTTTTTTTGCTCCTCTTACACCTCTCTCTCTCTTTCTCTCTCTCTCTCTCTCTTTCTGATGTTTACTGCTTACACTGAGATGCTGAGATGCTGTTGCTCTCAGTGGAATCTCCAACCAACACATGCACACACCCTCCATTCCCTGTATCCAATAGGCAGTGTCAAAAGAAGTTTGATTCATATTTTAAATCAATTTCAAAAAGTTTTTGTATGAATGTGTGCACTTTTCATGGGTGATTCAGAAAGCAAAATGAAAACTTCTAGAATGGGAGTGTTATTGGGTGGTGTACATCTTAACTACTGTATTACCATGTGGTCTTAATGAGGAATTTGATATTAAGATGACTCAATGGTTTATTTGGCTGTCTAGTGTTCTAGGTAGCATAACACATTAAGTAATGTGTTGCTTAGTATGTCATTGTTTTAGTTTTTATTGAATTTTATTTATTTAATTATTTAATTAACAGTCATTAGGCAATTGTCTGGTATGTCTCCAGTCATGTGATTGTTTACTGGCAGGTGTAATTGATGATATCTCTAGCTGGCCCCCATAAATACCTGCTCTTTCTCACTTGGGTATTTTGCCTGATGAAACACTGCAGTTTTAGCAGTGTGTGGTATGATATGTATTTCATGTCCAGCGCCTTTATTTTATGTTTGTTGTTTTTAACCCGTTATGCTCTGTGACATTTATTGCACTCTAAGGATTACTAATCAGTAACTAAATGTGAAGCAGTACAAACTGGATGAGATAACAGTGAGGAAAAAAGCCAGAAACCACCAGTGGATCCACGGGATATAAGGAACCACCCAATGAAGTGCACTTTATGGAATGTTAACTGTATGTTTCATTATAGACATAACTCATTTTTTGGCACTTTTTTGGCACCTTTATTTTAACAGTATCTTTGTGGTGGTGCAACTCTTAGCACATCAAACCAGTCTTAGGTTTTATATTTTTAAAAATCTGTCACCGTCAAAGACACCTCTTAAATATTGAGTTTAACTGCTTACAGAATTAAAAAACTAAGATGAAATATTAACTTATTACAACACTAAGAATGGTACCAATCAAAAAATAATACACCAGTGAGCTTAGCAACAACATGATGATTAAAACAGAGGATCCCAGAATTCTTTCATTTCAGAATTTCATTACATTCATTGTCAAAGTTGACAATCAAGAGATGCCTTCATAAAAGCAAATTCAGAGTTTACCTCAATAACCTGCAAACATGTGGTAAAACACTTTAAAACAGAAAGATCAAATTAGACTGCTACAAATTACCTTTCAAAATCCTGCCCAGCTCTGAAAAATTATTATTTGAATAAAACTTGAGTATGCAGAAGGAAAGGAAAGGTTCATGGTCCAAGACAATACCAAAACATCTGTCAAACCTAATGAAGGCATGGACATGCATCCCAATATAACTGGGTAACTGGTGACTGGTGGGTGATTTAAAGGCTTCATGGGTTCCTTTTTTGTCACATGGAAAAAAACATGCCATATGTTTTGTCTTTTTTTTAATGAATGGCATTCAGAAATGACTCTTCAATGTCATTAGGAATACGAGCCTATCCTTCCAGGCACCTGTAAATTTGGAATTATTACACCATTACATATAAAAGGGAAAACAAGAGAAAAAAGAAACATAGTCAAACCCATAAAATTGAGCTTTGCATAAGATAAGGGACTTTCAGTGTCTGTCATTGCTGAGAACTTAATCTGAACTTTCTCTGGGTGAATGATTGCAGCTGAATGGGTCACTCCTTCTCTTCTGATCTGTGCACTTCTGGCATTTAAAATGAAACAAGCCAGTATGCTCTCTGCATTTTAACTATCACAGTATAAGAGACAAAACAGTTTGCAAAAGCACCTTTAGACAAAATGATACATGGTGAGGTTACTGTTATATATTTTTATCTTACTTCTAACCTAAACTAAACTGCAGCTTCAACCATCCTGACATGATTATCAAGAATTTGAGGAAAATCCTATAATTTCCAAATTCAATTCATAAACCTGTTATACCTTTATAACATTGTTATAACTAAGCTGTACATAGAATATAGACTGAACTGAGAAAACAGGTGCCAAAAGGTTTCTTGTTCATTTCTGCCCTTTATCCCAACCTTTTAGATACATTGCATTCTGAATATCCGTTTATTACAGCTTTATTCTTTCATTCAGTTTTCTCAATTATTATCGGATCATCAGATGCTAATGATTCTGGGCAAATCTAAAATTCTTTTAAAATAACATCAATGCTGTGTTGTCATTTTTCTTTGTTATGTTGTCAGCTACTTTAAGTTGCAACCATTTCTGACACAGATGTGCAAATGCACACACACAGCTTGTCGAGTCCTTGTGGAGCTTATTGGCAATATGACATGACTCTCTGGAGCAGACAGCCCCCAGCATTGAGATGTGGAGCAATGGAACTGTGTTCTTTGGCATTACTTTTGGAAGATTTGGGGAGTTTAGGGTGAGGTGGGGTGGTGATCATCCAACATCCTGATCTCACCTACACTAATGTTTTTGCTGAATTCAATTAAATCAAAAAGCAGAAAACCTTCCTTGGATAGTAGAGACAGGTACTCCAACAAAAGCAAGAGATACCCAAGTGTCCCAAAACTTTTGTCAGTATTTTGTATATGTTAAAAGATTTATAAGTAGCAAAGCATCCTCCCAATGCAGCACAATGATTCATAGATTGTAGTACATATCTCCACCCAATCAAAACAGTTCTTCAGAACTTCTCAATAGTCACAATTTTTACATTCTTGAAGACTGATTACTTTGGGATGCTGTTGGGTCACACTCCTCAGTACACAAAGACTTACAGTAAATTTAAAAATAAGGTAATCTCTAAACATCTGAGTCTGCTATTAAAAACTAATTTAAATTTCAACAGTTGAAAGAAATGACATTTTTGTCAAATGTCTCAAATGACATTCCTTTTTCCTTACACTGACTGAGAGTCAAAATGTCTTGATAGTTGGTATATCTACATTTGTCTTAGTCACAGCTTGATCTCTGTAAAGCTCAAGTTTCTGCAGAACCGCAGATTATTCCAGCTCACCCCCAGAGAGAGAGAGTCCTGAGATGGCACAAATTGTTTCAGCTCTTTCCTTTTAAGATGTTCCCAAAGTTGTTCAGTGGAATGAAATGGATTTCCTAAGCAGATGAAATAATGGATTTGTTTTGCATAATGGATTCCTGTATAATGTAGTTTTTAACTGACTAACATTTTCTGTTAATCGTTGATCAGGAAGGAAATGTAAATGAAATGAGTTCTTGCTACTGGATCAGAACGTTGGCTTTTCCAAAACCTAAAAATAAAGGTTGCTAAATGGTCCAGGGCTTGGCAATACCTTTAATTAGTATAGAACTTTTATATTATGTGGAGATTCTTTGAATATTAAACAGGGTCCTTCACACTCACACATCTCATTTACAGCAATGGCTCTTTAAAGAACTGGAACTAGAGTGGAGAAAGGTTCTTCACTCCAATTGACCATATCTGGCACCTTTGTGTTTTTTAATTGCTCTTAATGGAGTTCCATAAATGCTGATAAGCGGAATACTTGTAGGATGTAGGAGTGCTCCTATCCAGCCATAAATGTGAGTTGCATTTAATGTTTGTAAGCACTTCAATCAGTGAATAACTCACAAAGCTTCCCAAACACAATGTAGATGTATTTCTGTCCTTTTCTTCTGACAATGCAGTACGCCTATAAAACACATGGGTGAATTTGAGAGATTCTAAAGGGGACCTAAGTACCTCTACCCTCTCAGCACTAGAGAACTGCGTGAAGAGCAGTAATTATGGCATTTGCTCATGGCCTGCTCATTATCACAGCAGGGGGTTGGGGAGGTTTACACCCACCCCAACACCAGCAGGCTACACCTGCACACGGCAGCATAAACATAGAAGTAAGCATGTTTTATTCCCCTGCTGCCACTCTACATCTGCAGCAAGTTGATATGAGTATCCCAGCCTAGCATCTGAAATAAAGTACTATGCACAAAGGTAGAGTGTTCTCTTAGCCTCATACATACATTTGCACATGCACATATATGTATTTGTATATTTTTGCATTTATTGTATTTATTGTCTTTGTACTTATTGTCTATGCGCACTGTCACGTGTTTTGTCTGTTGACCTTGTCATTGCACTGCTGTATGTCCTCCCTATTCTGCACCAGAGACTTAGCCTAACAGTGTGTTGTTGTACTGTACAAGCCGGTATTAGTATAATGACAATAAAGTTGCACTGAATTAAATTTATGGTTCTTGACTTGGGTGTACAGTTACAGAACTTTTGTAGTCTTTAAAGTTTAAAGATCCTTCACATTCTCATTTACAGAAGTTATGATTTATAGAACTACTCACTGAACATTTACTTGCAGAGCCAAAAGTTATTTTATGGCATTTCTCCAACAACCCACTTTCGGTTCTTTTTGGCACCTTTTCTTTTTTAAGTGCCACCATTCAAGGGAGATTATGAGTATACAAGAATGCTGTCTTCGAAATGAGAGGATCTGTGCTGAGTACAACCAGGGAGGTCTACTAACATGGTAAAAACTAATAAGTAAACAAAACAGGAATGATTTATCTCACTTTATATCACAACTGTTCTTAAAAGAGCCATGAACTGAAAGGCACTTTGTGGCATCAGACAAAAGAACACTGTGGATTTATTTAATGGTGTAAACTACAAGTACCTGGTGACACCATTCAGTCCCATAATGAGGGATAGCTTTTGTTCTGAAATGCTTTGGTAGCTTCAGAGAGTCCTTGCCAACTCAAAGTCAGAAAATTATTATACTGCTAATAAGTCATAACTCCCTGTTGTTTGTATTTGGCAAGTAAACTTGCTGGAATTGGCCTGCACCAGCTTGCTCTGCTGTGTTTACCAAAGAACCTTTTGGCTGATGATATATCACAACTGGTAATCCAGGAAATCTATCATCCGAAGATCTTGGGTTTGATTCTCAGCAATGGCCCTGCCATCTGTAGCTGCGGGTTAAGAGGAACCTAACTTGCCTTGCTCCTCCCGTTATTTAAAACAGTGCTAGCCAGCACAGGTGTTTGTTAGTTGAGGTAACAGAACTGTCAGTTAATGTTCTCCCTCAAGCATGTTGAGCTGTTCAATGACATTGGCAGTGCCGGTGGCAGCTCTTAAAGATGTTGTGGCTGGTTTCATGTAACACAGAGGATACAGGTGCAGGCCTTCAGCCTCCCACCTGCTTATGCCCTGCTCACGCACCACAAATGTGGGGCCGCCTGGACTGTACCATGTTAGCACATATGATAGCTCTGCATTGTGGATCAGTGGAACTGTGTATTCTGGAGCTCCATCCAATGTGATCTAGAACTAACCATCCAAAATCAGTACCTGACCTTAGTAGTGCTCTTGTGGCAGAATGCATTCAAATGCTACAGCAATGGTTGGAGATGTGGTGTAAATGAATGCATGACGTTAAGAGTAGTAAATGACTTCAGAGAGAAGTCAGAGAGAGAGAGAGAGAGAGAGAGAGAGAGAGAGAGAGCGCGTTCGTGTCTGTCCTTTTTCTTCCCTCGTTCACTCGTCTCTCGCCCCCCATGGAGATACTCTGTATGACAGGATCTCCAGACGAGGTACGTGCACGAACCAAGTAAGATTCTTAGTGTACGAGCGCTCACCAAATTTACACACGTACGCGGGAGCGCGCTTGAGTACTGACATCTCCAGATTGCTGAAGGAAGCTCGAAACCCATCCCCATCCACCCCTCCCTCCCTCCCCTCTCTCTCTCTCTCCCTCTCTCTCTCTCTCTCTCTCTCTCTCTCTCTCTCTCTCTCTCTCTCAACTAGGACAGCATCCCAGTCCCCGTCTCTCCCGGACAGGTGCAACAACCACAGCAGGAATACACATCATCCCCCCCCGCCATTCACTCCATTGCAAGAAAAAAAAAAGACAACAAGGCTTTGTGTTTTTATCAGTCACACATTTCGGGTTTCGAGCTCCAACTTTTTTTGATTTCCTTATTTCTTTTCCGAGACGCCATAAACGCAAGGCGCCATGCCTCGGGATTATCCTCGCGCATCCGCCGAGGCCATTTCATGCCGTTTTCCGCCGCGCCAGCTCCTCTAATCCCTCATACTCTGAAGACGTAGAGAGAAGGAAGAGCAGGAAAGAGGAGAAGGAGAAGGAAGAAAAGAAGGAGGAGGGGTTGTGGTGAGGGATCATCTCAGAGGACACGGGCGGTCCCAGCTGAGGGAGCCCCCCAAAACGGCAAACGGCAAACTCTGAGTCCTCGAGGCAGTCAAGACTGGGGCTGTTTTTCTTCGCTTTCCCGTCCTCTCTTTCGTCTTTCTCGTGTGCGTAAGCTCCCACCATGCCTTTTCCACTAGAACCCCCCGCCTCCTCTTTTAGGGCGCCGGTGGCGCGTACGGTCCCGGAGTAGACCCTTCTTCCTCTCCAGTAGTCGACGGCTTATCCCTCTTATTTTCTGTGGAATAGCTCGCTGTAGAAACGACTGAAAGACGGTGTTTCTCCTCTTTCTCTCGTCTGTGAACCAACAGGCGGCTCTGGATTGACACTTTTTTCCGGAGGATGGTCAATGATCGATGGGGAATCATGAACAGCTCTTCGGAACTCGAAAATGGACCGCGCGGTAAAAACCAGGTAACGCATAGCTGATTCCTGTGGGCTCTACCCCACTGAATAGGCGACTAAACTTTGAAAGGATGAGCCCTTTGGATAGAGCATTGGGCGATCTCTTGACGCACCACTTGGTTAAGTGGATGCATGCGCGTTTGTGCGCGTACTGTGCGACTCCAGTCTCCTGGATTACGCTTGCTTTAAAAAAACAAAGGATGCCAAAGTTAACTTTGGATCGATTCATTGGGGGAGTGTGTATAGTGGGTTTTGAGGTGGCTCTCTTGATATGGCGTTTTGAGAGAGTCTGTGTGTGTGTGTGTGTGTGTGTGTGTGCTCGTGTGCAGTGCACTTCTCAACTCCAGTGGATAGCGCATTAGAGTCATGTTCTTGTCATTCCGTATGAGCAAAGCCGCAGATCAGGTTGGGTCTCGTTGGTGCCGGTCCAGGGCTTTTGAAACGCGACTTGTTGGCTGTTTATTGGGGGCCATATGCTGTGAGGTGGTTTAAGGCTGCTCGTTTGGAGCTTAGTCTGCCTCTGTGGTTTCTGAGACGAGATTAGATTTGGGGAGGGGGGGGGGGGGGGGTGTAGAGCTTAAAAATCCCCAGTCAAGGATTTGATTTATAAACTGAGAAATATGTCGACGTTTATTGGACTTGTAATTGTTACCACGTTGAGATAACAGTGTGTGACTGCATTGCCTATGCGAAGTACTGCTATACTATATGTCTATGCTCCACTAAATGACTATGTTATACAATATGAATGGGAATGGGTGGCATAGTTCAGTTCATGTAGCCATTCATTGTTTATTTTAACGTATTGGACCAGTAAAGGGTTTAATGGTTTAGTAGTGAGATGAGCAGTCAAGCAGTATTGCTGTGGTTGAGGCGCGCATAAGACGTGCATATATATATATATATGTGTGTGTGTGTGTGTGATTTAAGGGGTGATTAAGGAAGGGAACACACACACAGCCACCCCCTATCCTCCCCTTCTGTACTGGTTGTTGGATGCCTTACTTAGTCATCCCCAAAATGCATAACTAACATGCACCTTAAACACTTTTTAAAGCCCTCCAGCCCTGAGTACACACCCACATCATTATACAACTATATGCACACACATGTACACACTAGATGAAGCAGCCAATGTCCAGTGTCCCTTCTCCCTTTGCCAATTGTTTTACTCACTTTTTTTCTTCCTTCATTGGTTATTTTGGACCCACCCCCCACCATACCCCCTCTCAGAGTGGAATATGTGCGTGTGGCTATTGTGTGCGTTCCGTAATGGTTTGTTGGCTGTTGGGATAAGAGCGCTAAGCTCTCAAGCCTACAATACTGCCTCTGCAGCACTCTGTGCTCATTCTGGAGGAGATAAGGTGCTGTATTCATGAGGCGGGTGAAAGAGAGAGAGAGAGAGAGAGAGAGAGAGAGAGAGAGCTGTCTCTGGATCAGTTTAAACTGTAATGCTTGCACTGTGCAAGATCAGAATGGACGGAATGCAATATCTGGTCAGTAATGAGGTGCCCAGATCAATATGGAGCAGGAGGTTTTCACCTAATTCACCTAATCATAAGTGCAGGAGAGCACACACACACAATCACTGTGGTTCAGTCATTGTTCGGCACTCTACCCGTTTATTAAAAAAACAGGTTTACTCCAGAGGAAATTCCAAAATCTATGGTACAGAATCTCTGGACAAGACAGTCACACGCACATGCACACATACACACTCACACAAACACACATTCCCCCTGAGGCACAGGGGTGTTCTTGGTTCATTGGCTCTATGATTTCCTAAAGGAATGCATTCCTGCTGTGATCTCCAGACAGATTTTTTTTACAAGACTCCTACCACCTGCTTGTACACACACACACACACACACACACACACACACACACACTTACATACACACAGCATCACTGTTCATGATTTAAATAATATCTGAATCAAACAACTACAGCATGCAGCTCAGAATAACAGACAGCTCCCACAATAAAACAAGCTAATTCAGCACCACGGACAGTGCCTGCATGCTCTGAATGTAACAGTAGGCTCATTGTAAACAAAAGTCTTATGCTAAATAGGAATTAAAAATATATATATTTTAATATTATGGAATTATGATTGAAAATCTATAGCGCTGTATGAAAGACACCCCCCAAATGCCACACAGATTGCATGCTTTCTTGATTTTTTAACTAAAAATAAGGGAATGGCCCTTAACAGAAAATAAACATTTCTTTGCACAACACATTGTAAAAAAAAGACATAATATAAACAATTGTTGTGGTATTTAGCTGATGTTCTTTTTCAGAGCAACTTATATTTTAATTATTTAACACAGGTATTTGAATGTAGCATGAGAAGTCCTGCCCAAGGACTCGTACTGGTGTAGGATGGTGTGCTTACACAAGTAGGGAATCGAGTCCTAGTCTACCTAGTCTACCAAGGATGTTGTTACCCACTACACTAAACTAACCACAACTGACACAAGCTTTGAACATGCCACATTCCATGTTTAACTATTTTCCAATATGTTAATTTAAGTAATTAGACAATATTTGGGCATTACAATGTGAATTACAACCTACTGTGTTCTATCCTAATCCAGAAGTAAGATCTTTCCCAGCATCAAACAAGCTCTTCCTCACAGTTTACTGTTTGAGCTAAAGGTTTGTAATAGTAGTGTGGATGCATTCAAATGTGCTGATAAAACTACAAACAGTGTTACACAGACAGATCTGAATTACTATAACAGTAGTAATAGTAGAACAAAGCAGAGACCTTTAACAAAAAAAAAGTTATTTTTAGCCATGCTGAGGTGAGTTTTACGCACTAATCTATACACTTTGATCCTCAGGAGTGTGCCTACCATGCATTAGGCAGTCTCTGTGTGGTTATTGTGTGTATTATTCAATCAAAATTGTATGTGCTATTAAACTTACCTCTAAAATCTTGCCCTGGTAATGCTGTATAATGTGGTATTAACTCAACACCATGCAGAGCTTTGAGGCTTTTGATACCTCCCAACCTAATTATTAAAGCCATTGCCCAAAATTACAGCCTCCATTTTCAATGTCTATTATCTTTCAGTGTTCCCAAAGCTAGGATCAGAGTTGGGGGAAATGTTCTTTGTGCTTAAAGTGCACATATGATGCAGCAGAGTGATTAAAATAACATACTACAACTATAGCGGTTTCAAGAGTTCAGCATTTGCATAAATGGGCCATAGAAAAATGCCAGTGTGCAAAAGTGCTCTGTAATAATTCTGAAAGATGAACATGGTGGAGTTCAATATATAATCATAACCTGGTTGTTGTACATTGTAATATCCTGCCTTACACTCATAACAAACTTAAATTCCTTTAAAGTTCTCATCTACATTACAGACTGCACACCTACTGGCTGGAAATACTCACCATGTACATGCCACTCACCCCATGAGGAGTAGGGTTTAATGATAAATAAGTCATATTATAGTCATATTTAATTATTCTATATTTATATTTACATTTTGTACAAGATAAAGTACAGGTTTTAGGAAGAATTAGTGTAGAACATATGCATTATGTAAAGGTTCTTTAAACTTTTAATTTCTTTTGAACTCATGGTTCTTAAGAGAATCAAAAGTTGTTCTTCCATGACATCCCTCAAAAACCCTTTGTGGCACTTTTTTTGTGTAGAATTACATGCTCATAATATGTTTGAGCTATATAATAAAACAGTGTATATGAAAGATGAAAATAGCTTTGCATTTAAACCATGGTTGTGTGACATAAAACTAAATGATCACTCCACCAGTTACCATATGTTGTCTGCCACCTGTCTGGCACCCAGCTTACTTCACAGATCTTTTGGTAGGATCTGAGTGCCAAAGTAAAATGTAAACTCGTATTACTTGTTGTCTGAAAAAAATCAGTGGGTCTTCTTAGTGTTTCCTTCCCATGCTTGTAGGGGTTTTCCTCAGCTTGCTCGTTACTGGTCTAGACCTGCATTTCTGCAAAAGTGGTCCGTTGGGGCAACTGAATGGAATTAATCTAAGTGATGAATATGAATTTGTGGTGGTTCAATGGGACGCAATCAGGTCAGCCTCATGTTGTTGCATGACGTGAGGGTTCCTGCCTCTGGTAAGGACAGGGTCATAAATAGAAAAGCTGAGAAAGCTGTACAATATTAAAAATGAATTCAAAATAAAATGAATATTTGAGAAAAGTTGAGATACTGTATCAAAGCAGACAAGGCACATATATGTAGGGCTTTTTTTGGGGCAATTTTAAGAGCATGAAAAAAGTCAGAGCAGATTGTCAAAATCAGACTTGCTATTTGATCCGTCTTTATTATTTGATCCGTCTGGTTTTTTTTTTACCCAATTTTTCTCCCCAATTTTAGACAGCCAATTACCCACCTCACTCGTTAGTACTCTCCCTCTATCAAATGTGATGTTCCCAACACTGGCAGGGCGAGGCCTGACACGTGACTTTTTTTGACATTTGCGCAACCACCCACTGCCTCTTTTCGAAATACCACCGAAGCAGCAACACCGGGCATCCAGTGCTCTCAGAAAAAAGCGCTGGGTAACTAGCTCTGATACATCGGCTAGCAGATGTTTGTGCTGGCCAGCATCAAACTACAGTGATGCGGGGAAAGAGCCCCCAGTGAGAGTAAGGCCCATTGTGCTCTCCTGGGCTCTGGCTGCTGATGGCAACTTTGTTGTTAAAGAAAGATTAAAAGGCATCAGAACACAAGATGTCAGGTTAATTTTATTTGGGCATAGCAAGACAGTTACCCCATACACAGTCTTGACTCTATACCTTTTATTTTATTATTCTATTTAGAATATATGATGGTAAATATACACTCCTAATATACTTAGACCTACAGATAAACACTATTTCTCCTGGAATACTAAAGGTAGTAGAACCATGTTGTACCTTTTGAGGGTAAAGTTATATTATATGTATTAAAGACACAACATTGCTAAAGCAAAAAGTGCATGTATAGAAAACTTTCTTGACAGTATGAGCCACATTTATTGGGTTAAATATTTTTCATTTCACCTTTTTAATTCATCGTGTAAGTAAAGTAAAATACATACCAGCTGTTGATATCACGGTCAAAGTCTTTGAGACGGCTCTCAAATTTCCAAATTCCCAAATTCAAAATTCAAATGTATTTATATAGCTCTTTTCACAACAAATGTTGTCACAAAGCAGTTTTACAGAGCTTGGATCCAAGCCTCTTCTGAGCAAGCCAGTGGTGACCGTGTCAAGAAAAAACTTCCTCAGATCAAGAGCAAGAAAGCTTGAGAGGAACCAAGATTCAAAAGTGGAACCCATCCTCTTCTTATCAACTGACTCTTTCTGCACTCCCAGCCATTGCTTGATTAGTTCCCAAAACCTCCTTGAGAAAGAAGAAATTGCTCTCTGTTTTTTTTATATATCATGTAGTGTCTCCGTACATACTTTAAGAGATGCATTACTTTGAAGTTTATTGATTCACGTTTTTATCAGACAATGTAAAAGGCAGAAGTTCAGAGGTTGTTTTGTGATGGCGACAAATATTAAGTGAGTCCATTTAGAAATCGTTCTTGTTTTTTTCTGTGCGTCTTTCTCCTTCTTCACTCACACTCCTTCTCTGATCCATCTGTCTCAACCACCTCACCCTTCTTTCTCCATGTGGTCAGACTCTGACAGTTCTGTCGATAGTGGCCCAGGGAGGTTGTGGTTGCTTTCTTTCTTTTCATTTTCTCATTCCTGTCTTTCACCTCACTCATTTCACCTCCTGTACACCTTTCACTCACATCATATACTCTCTCCCTCTCTACTCTGCTCTACTATGAACAATATACACTATATGGACAACTGTCTCTACTGTCCAGGTAAGGCTTTCTACTAGATTTTGAAGAACTGCTTTGAGGATTTTATTGCATTTAGCAACAAGAGCATTTATTGGCAGAACCTCTCTATAGGGACTAGATAGGCTGTGTGTGTGTGTGTGTGTGTGTGTGTGTGTGTGTGTGTGTGTGTGTGTGTGTGTGCGTGCATTTGCACATTTGTCTCAGCAACGGCTGCAGCTAAAAGTAACTAAATGCATGCATTAGAAGGTGTGTCTACAAACATTTGGACATATAGCATACCTACCTACCTATCTGTCTAGCAATCTGTCTGTCTCCAACTGTTCTGTAGAGCCCTGCTTTTTCACTGTCTTTGTAGCATTAAGTCATAATACACACACATACATGCACACACACACACACACACACACACACACACACACACACACACATATCCAGAGGGGGGGTAAAATGAAGGCTTGAGATTTTCTTTGCTGATCGTTTCCTGAGAGTCGTGCCCGTGCACACTGATAGACTGATCTGCTCTAGGCGTAAGCACACACACACACACACACACACACACATAGTCACACTAAGCAAACATATGTTCTGTGTACTGTGTGTTTGTTCCTCATATGATTTTTACAAGCACATACTCTCATATGCACGCACACACTAATACTGACACAACGGGGAATGAAGTAGTGCAGATGACCCTTACAGGCACATGTTTGTCTTAAACTAACATTCTGTCAGCAATTTTCGTTACAGAACCTGTGATGCGAATAGACCCACTTTTCACACTGTCCACCACCTTACTATGTAGCTTTATCTGGCTCTTCTTTCGGTAAAGGCCATAGCTTATCTGCTGGTGTTCAGAGTCTAGACTAGAATGTTGTAAATGATCAATGAAAAGCTAGAGGACATACAGGGCTACAGTTTAAGCTGTATACCAGCAAGTTGAAGCAGGAAGGTAGGGGTTTCTAACAAAGTGTCCAACAAATGTACAAAACACAGAAGTTAAACTGATCCAATTGACTGATAATTACACTTAGTGGACCTTTAAGGTCAACATGAATAAACAACAATACGAATATGTGGAATTAGGGATTTAACCCAGACAGTCCAGTTTTGAGCCTTGTTTTCCAGTGTTTGTATTTTTTGTTTTTTGTAATTACATCCCATTTATTTAATTATTTAAAACTAATTGTATCATATTTGACAGATTTTTTTGAGGCCTCTGCAACATCAGTGTGCTAATGAAATAACACATTATCATGAATGTGGTTTCATTTTATTTATTAGCCAGTACAAATTTTTTGACACTATAAAAAGAATAACAAATATAAAGAATAAATAATGAAGAATCAATTACATTAATATGTAAACAATTTCAGATATGTGGTGAATAATCCTTGCACTGTATGTACCAGGCAAATAAATGCAGATTTTTAAGTTTGTAAAATTTTAAAGGCCTCTCGTGATATAAAGGCTTAAACAATTACGTTTTAAGTTTTAACAATTAAGTGTTATATGTTTTAGTTTGTTTGAAAAACCTGCTTTGAGAAAGAAATCTGGATGTATCAAATATGAAACAAAATACAAGCCATATCTGCAAAGTGTTTTTACATTAGGTAATTCTTTGGAATTCTTTGGAATTCGAATTTTCTGGCAATTATATGTTTATCTATATTCTAGCCCTGTCATTGCATCTCTATCTCTCTCTCTCTCTCTCTCTCTCTCTTTACTGCACCCATCTGTGCAGATTGTGATTTGATCTCAAGTGATCATCTCAGAGATCACCCCGCCCCCTCATACTGTTAGGGGTTTTCAGTCCAGGAGTAGTTGTTTTCTGCAGGTGCATCTGAAACTGTGTGTACTGTACCTTACTGTGTACTGCCACGTTAGTACAGCATTAATAATGCCATTGCTAATTACAGCAATTTCTACAGTAATTGCTATTACTATTTACTAATTACAAACAATAAAAAGTGTGAAATGAAGACACACTGAGCGTGTATGTATGATCCAAGATGCTGGGCTGGCATTGTTCTAGGCTTAGCACAAGATTTATGCAGCATCATATCACTTGCAGTTACCACCAGATACAAAAATGGTGTTAGTATATGTTACTGGAGGAGATGTTTTATTATGATTCAAAAAAAAAATTATGAAATATTACTTTGCAGTGTGTGCAGTCTTTTTTAGGACAGAAATGTCCATCTTATTTTCAGAATCTGTCAGTAAAGAATGTAAAGATAAGAAAGATTATTTGCATTGCAAACAGACTCCCAAATGGCAGTCATTCCTCCACCGGGAGGTCACAGCCTTCCATGACCAAGAGCCCAGGAAAGCATAAATGGCTTTGGTCTCTCTGGGTGATGGCCTTTGTTCTCCCGATGCTAGCCAATGGAATTGGACAGTTCGATTTATCCTCTGTCCAATTGTGCTGTGCAGTGACATTGATAGTGACAGTCCAAAAAGATGGAATGGCAACTTCCCTGAAAAAAAAAACATCCCAAAAACTAATACAAATACACCCAAAAAATCCACTGAAAACTTCAAAGAGTACATGCCACTGTACTTATTCCGCTGAGTACATACCACCAACAGCTAATGTTCTGAAGAACGTTCTGGGTGAAATGCCAGAATGCTGTACTTGACATTTTGTTAAAAAGCTTAATTTTTTTCCCCCGTCTGCTTGTTATTGGCCGCTGTAAATTGTCAACACAAATGTTTCTCTCTCCTTGCGATTAGCCAAAGTAATGGAGCAGCTTTGCTCTTGATTCAAGCGTCCTCGCCAAGCCTTTCACTGATGACAATGTCAGAGCATGGCCTTTTTGATTAACGGAGCAAGCCATTAATCATTGAAGCCACATACATGCACACACGACGAGGATAAATTTGAATAGGGATGGCAGCGGAGAGCTCCCCCTGAGCAGCAATGATAGGGGAACTAATTAATACAGCACAATAACTGAATCATTTATGAACAATGACAAAGTTTAATCTCCCAGAGAAAGAGAGAGAGACAGAGAGAGAGAGCAGAAGAAATGCTGCAATGTGGCCCCAGTGAAAAGTGAAAGAAATTCATTTGTGGCTATTAGCTGTCTCTTAGCTTGACTGTTTTGATGCAGGTGATAAAAATAGATTAATAGATAATTTGATTGTTCTTATGGCTAACATTATTATGTTATTGTTCAAAAGTTTGGAATCACTAATCACATGCGTCATCTTCAGTGCTGGGTGGTGGTCAGACATGTGACGTTCACTGTGATATCATGCAAAATACTTTTTTGTGAACTTTTTTGTTGATTATTTACACAAAATAAAATGTGTCCTTGCGCACAATAATGTAACGAGAGATGACAGAACAAACATATTATTGACACATTAACCTGTTGTTGTGTAGCCTGCACACTGTGTTCTCTCCTTCTGAAAAATGGTATGCAAATGAGTTGAGTGGTGACCAATTACATTGCTGATATGAGGCCCGACTGTCATGCCCATAGTCTCAATGACACAATAGAAAGATTCAGTGCAAACAAGCAGGAAATATACATTTGCCCTCCGCTATGTTTGTTACAAAGACACATTATGCCTGATATATCCCTCTGCACCACAGTTTCCTGTCCAACTAATCAGGCTTGATTAAAGTACACATTCCAGACTTTCACTGAAGGCTATTTGCATACATTTCAGTTTCACCATGTTGAAATGACAACACTTTTTATGCGGTTCCCCTCATTTAAGGGCACCACAATGTCTGGGACATTTGGCTTCACAGGTGTTTATATGGTGTTATGATTACCCAAATGTGTTGTTTTGCTTCAATAGTGCAGGAATAAGATCCCTAGGCTGGCTCCTAAGCTTTCAAACACCTTAGGAGTCTGTAGTTGCCACTGTTTAGCATGAAGACAAGAGCTTTGCCAATCAAAAAAGTCAAAGAAGCTACTATGAGTCTGAAAAACAAGAATAAATCATTAATCATTAAATCATTATTCGCAAATGGACTGGTAGGCCAAGGAAGACCTCCACTGCTGATGGCAGAAGAATCCTCACTATTGAGGCTTGGCAAAGCATCATCAGAGAAGATACTCTGCACCTGGTGATGTCTATGAATACAGACATCAAGAAATGTCTACAGACAGTTTTTGTCCTATTATGGATATTATGGAGTGTACTGTAACTGCTGAAAAACAAAAATGTTTTTAATTTGAATAATTTTGGCATTTGAGTGCTTCCTATTTGAAAATGACTCCATTCTAATCTAATATTAGCCATTTGAGACATTAGGTGATTTTGATCACATCTTATCGCATGTGTTAACGCACTATTGTTTAAACGTTCATTTACTTGAGGAACACCTACACTAAATAAGTGTCCCATATTAGACAATACAGCCTATAGGTGTATAACAGTGTATCACAGAGACTACAGAATATAGGTTTTAACCCCTTAAGCAGCTTATGGACCATTGGTAGGAAAAAAGTGTTATTACAAACTTTAATTACTAAAGAATAGCACCACCAGTTTATACAGAAGCCCTGTAGTTACTGAGTAATACACCTTAGTGTGTAATAAGCCATTCTTTGTTAAGGGGGTACAGCTTAAAAGGGGTTCTAAAAGTTTTTCTTACAATGGATTTGCATGTTGATGATAATATGACTTATATACAACAACAACAACAACAACAACAATAATAATAATGATAATAATAATAATAATATGTTGGAATAAACAATAATTATCTGGAGAAGAAGCAGCAGTAGTATTATTTGCAGTGCATACAAGGTAAATGAACAGCAAATGAATAAATGGTAAAACAAAATAGCACCAAAATGAAATTAAGTAAAGTAAAACAAAAAGAGAGTCAGATACTGCTACGGATACTACAGATACTGTAGCTAGTGTAAAGTGTATGTAGTGGTGGGTGAGTTGATTTAGAACCTAGCAGTTATAGCATCATTAAGGCGGGCTGATGTGATCAAGAGTGTCAAGGTTAATCACCGGACTAATTACAGTCAGGGGTGGGAGAAATGGGGGGAGGGGGGTGGGTGGGTAGGAATTGGCAGAGAGAGAATGAAGTGTGTGGTGTTTGCATCTGTTGGTTGATGCACTTGACCTGTTGTGCACATGCACACACACACACATACACACACCTACACACTACAGCCACGTACACACAAAATGCACACACAAAAACACAGACACATAGCCTAGCAGTGAGAGGACAGAGGGAAGTCTTGTGGGAAATAAATTTCCCAGCAATTGTTTCAGAGTAATCAAAAGAGGGACAAACAGATGGAGAGAGAGAGAGAGAGAGAGAGAGAGAGAGAGAGAGAGAGAGAAGGTAAAGAAAAAAGAGCAGGGATGTGAAAAGAATGTGTGAGAGAGAGCATGAACACAAGAAAGAGAGAGGTGTGGGGAGAATGAGAGAGAGAGAGAGAGAGAGAGAGAGAGAGAGAGAGAAAGTCATTGCTGATCCTCATGGCTCACAGTAACAGTTACCCAAAGCATGAATTATTTACGTCGCATCTAAAGTCAATCTAACTGACACAGTGCAATTCCTCGGGCCACAGGAGGCAGGCAGGCAGCGAGAGGGAGGATAAGGAGTGAACAGATGAATAAATGAGCAGTTTAAGATGTTATTCCACATTCAAACACTAAATTATTCAAATATCAAATCAATCAGGAGGAGCCGAGAGAAGAGGATGGCGAGGATTGGCTGGGATGAGCGGATGGCGAGAAGAGTCAAAAAGAGGAAAAAGTCAGGCCAAAAAAACAAAAAAAAAAACACGTCTTTCTGTTCTTCAGTTCTTCCGTTCCTCGTTTGAAAAAGAGATCACGGGCACTGACAAAAAACACACTGACCACTTTATTAGAAACACTTACCGGTAGCTCCTCCTCCACATCTTTTGAATGCAATGGTTGTCGGATCCAGAACTGGAAACTAGATTCAAGCATCTTGGGTATTTTTGCATGGTGGACCACTCTGAACTTGGTAGTGACAGTGACCTTTGTATAAACCCCTGAAACGCCAGTGTGCTCCGTACACTTACTTTGTACATGTATGTAATGGCTTCATAACAGGTTGTAATACTGAATTATACAAATGTTTGTGTTTAGTGTTGTGATGTTATGAATTCCACTCATCAAAGTTTTGGTCATTCAGGAAGTTTGTCTATTTTACTAGGCACACTAGATCTAAGCATTCGAGACAGGGACTCTACAAGACCTCCAAAGGTCTGTGGGACCTGGCACAGAGATGTTAGCAGCAGATCCTTTAAGTCCTGTAAGTTGTGAGGTGGGGCCTCTATGGATCACATCAGTGAGCCTTTGGTGCCCATGACCGGCTCACTTGTTGCTGGATCTCTGGTTTCTGGTTCGCTGGTTGTCCTTTCGTGGAGCATATTTGGTTGGTACTGACCACTGCATACCACAAAACACCCACACAACCTGTCTAATTTGGAGATGCTCTGACCAAGTCATCTAACCATCACAAATCGACCCTTGTCAGAGTGGCTCAAATTTTTATGCTTGCCATAAAATCATCACCATTTAACAACTCATCATTATCACTGCTGCCTAATAGATCTGCTCCTTGTCTTAAAAATTACACTGCCACATGTATTACTTCTTAAAAGTCATAACATTAGAGTCAAGGTACAATACTGCAAAAGATTAGAACACTTTTAGAGGGGATCAAACCTTACTTTAACCTCATTTCCTTTGGTTTGCTCTTGATTGTTGGAGTGAGCAAGATTACTATGGCAAGATCCAAATAGATCACTGAAGCCTTTGGAAAGAAGGTTGTAGATGTCGAGTATGGGATTTAAAAAGATCTCAGAACTGTTAGAAATGAGATGTTCCACTGTCTGCTAAATAATTTACAACTGCTGCCAGCATGTCCAGGTTACCCTATCAAATTCAGCCCAAAAGCAAGATGCGGTAAGAAGTCTCCAACACTCCATAAATGTATGCACAAGACTTACAGGTAGCTCTTACCACAGCTGATGTCAAAGTACAGCATCTACCATCAGAAAGAGATTTGAAAAAAAAAAGTTTACTAAGACCAGGATGTCTGGAACAGTGTGCTGTGGACAGATTAATCTTGTCTTGCTCTGATGTTATTTTCACTGTGGTACATTTTCATTAGTAACTCAAAATCAAAATGCTTTTAATGCAGGGTGGGTTTCATAAGACAAACTGGTCTCATAGGGAGTGAGTGAAAATATGAAGTAAGTGTTAGGAGAAAGGAGAAAAGGATAAAGGAGAAAGGAGTGACTGTATATGTAACTAATCCATAGGAACTTGTGTTTAATTGTGTTGTTTATCATGGTCTTCTTTCCAAGAACAAGGCTCCTGTACATTTGACAGATTTTGAAACACTTCAAAATCTGTCAAATTGTAAGACATAATGGTAGCTTTGCCATTTTAAATTTACTGTTGATTTTTTTTTCAGATTATTTTTTCTTCATGTGGACAATCAAGTCTATTGACAGGTGATGTAGGAAAGAGCGCAGTGTGGTTGAAATTGAAGAACTAACAAATTATTTATTTAACAAGGAAATATAGGCTGATCAGCTTGGCTACAAAACAGATCCTCTATTTACATAGATTTTAAGACTTAAAATATAAGTATTTTCTCAGTGATTCGCTGATAACTGCACTCTATAAAACACACAGAATATGTTACTTCAATGCATTACCAGCTTCTGAAGATCTGCTTGAAGTAATATTACACCCAGGCTGCATCTCCAGTTGACATTGTACTCTTTATGTAGTACACTATTATATCATTTTGGGGCTGCACCCAAATACTGCACTTATTTGCAATATATATATATATATATATATATATATATATATATATATATATATATATATATATATATATATATATATATGCATTTAGTAGGGAAACATATGGCTGAACAACAAATCTAGTGAAGACCAATCCAGTGAACTGCATAGGGAGTAACAGGCCATTTTAATGCCTGCATTTAATATGTTTTAATGAAATCGTTTCTTTCCTCAAAATTATAGTTCCAACCAGCAGCTTGTTGCTACGTCACGGTAATGAACTCCACTCACTGCACAGTCTTTGTTTCTTGTCTGTCTGTTTTTTATTATTGTGTACTCTTGTCTTCATTCTTTTAGTGTTGTTTTAGGTCATTCTTGTTTTTTGTTGGTCAGGGCAGTTATGCTACTATTTAGTTAACAGCGCCCAGCGGAGTGATACAGTGTTTGGGAAGAAACCGTGCTGCTGAAAGTTTCACTGATTAATTAAATGTTAAATCTGTTTATCAATTGATAATGAAATTATATCAATTGGTGATTTCTTTTAATACTAAAGCAGTAAGCCATGGGATGCCATGCATTTCTGTGCTTCTCTCAAAGGTAAGGGGTATTTTTAAGCATGATGCAAAGCCTAATGAGCGCCTAATACCTTATGCATAAATAATTGATGTTTACTCATGGCCTAAATGGCATTTTGCGGACTTATAAATAAAAATAACAGGTTCAATATAAATAACAGTTTAAGCTATTAGTAGTACAAATTACTATAAAACATTTTTCCAGCAAGTAATGCAAATAATGCATTTATTGTATGCTACTGTAGCCATACAACCTCTCTACGGTGCTGTCTTTCTTTAACATTTACATTGTTTTGTCATATCATAAGAAATATCATAATATAGCAATGTCTCATGGAGATGTTTAAAGTAAAGTTTGTAATAATAAATTACCACTGACCTGATGATCATGCTAATATCCTTAACCATAATTTGGCTCCTGCATCCAAACAGTACATTTTGCTTCACTTGATTAACTTGATTAATATGTTAAATAAAACAGCAGTGTTCACAATTCATTGTTGGACATATAATACACAATAATATGGGTGTATCAGTGCCATAGTAAACATAGTATAGGAAATAATGAGCAATTGCAGCCTCTCTATAGGAGTAGTTGGGGCAAATCTACAAAGCCCAGAAAGGACCAGCCCCTCCATACTTAATGGCAATGGTCAAAAGCCGATCCGCACCTAGAGCCCTTCGAGCTTCAAGTACGGCTCGGCTCGACCCGCCATCCCTCAAAATCCACGGAAAACAAGCACCCAGGCTTTTTTCTGTCCTGCAGCGAAGTGGTGAAACGAACTTTCCCTGGATGTCCAAATGGCAGAATCACTCGCTGTCTTCCCACCTCTTCCGAGAATACTTGGGCGAATAGCAGAGTGGTCCCCTTACTGACTTGTGTTTAATAGTGTCTAAACTTAGAGGTATCTGAATTTGTAGCCTAAAATAGCAGGTAAATAGCAAAGCACTTTTGTAAGTCGCTCTGGAGAAGAGCATCTGCTAAATGCCTTACATGTAAATGTGTTTACAGGTGTGCATCTAATGAGTATTTCTCAACCAGTCAGATTTTAAACAGAAATATCTGCAGACATGACATGTAAATGGACTTGTGCTGGAGCAGAGTTAGCACAACAGAACATTTGGGACTTAACAAATAAGAGATATGAAGACTTTAGGGAGCTGTAGCTGAAATAGCACATTCTTTTTGCATGTTCTTTACTGCTTCACAATTAGTGGAACATTACCATGATCTTGGGTCCTGTACAGTTGGTTCATTTGGAGAGGCTGCAATTAACACCTTCCATGTAACAGACAATCAAATGAGTTATAAATAGGACAAAAAACACATGAAACACTTCTTTAATAGCTGTGTGGTTTGTGAGCATGCTGCTCTATCTCTGGTGCTTCCACTGAGCGTTACGTGTGTGTTGTGCGCGGATGAATCACACAGGTGTTGAAGCAGTGTGATGAACAGTGCCACTCCTGTGGAGAGTGTGTGACAGCACTTTAGTGCACAATCTGCTGTTAATCGCAATTAATAGATGCAATCAGAGTGACTCACAGTCGCTTCTTTGCTGGCTTTGATGGTGAATTCTGAACAGATTTTTTTTTATTGCAACATCACATTTTCATGAAGTGATGAAAAAATGCAGCCTATTCCACAAGCTAGCATAGTTAGTATCCTAGCTTGATTTTTCCTGTCATATCAGTGTTCATGACACAATAAAATCTGACACTCTCATTCAGACCCACTTATTTTTATTCAAGTTATGTAGGTAGATGAAGAAAGCCAGGGAATAGAACCCCAGTCTGCCATGATGACGGCAGTGTTGATACTCACTATGCTACATCAATGGCTATATGAAGCCACTACACATATCCTTGCTTAATTAGATATTCTGTGTTGTATTAATTAACTCACATTTGCAGCTTTGGATCTATTTTAGAATGATAAAAGAATAAAACGATAATAAAAATATCCAGTTCCAGTATCTTCCCTCAGGTCGGTGTTTCATCCAGTTGAGGATCAAGACCTCCAGACTACAGAGAAGCTTCTTCCCACATGCCATCACACTCATGAACAGCTGAACATTACAACACTACATTCTAAATACAGTCTATTACATACATACATCCTATCCAGATGTTCTCTTACTCTTCTTTCTCTGTACTGCACTTTATTTATCTGATAGTTTCGCAGAACAATCTGTACTACCGCTGTACTACCGTTGTAATATATATATATATTACAAGCACTCCAAAAAATGTGTGAAATTTACTTTTAAGTAAAAAGTGTTAAATGTTGCATGAATTAAACAGATAAATTAAACCTATATTGTTTCTATTTTTAAGGAAATGTTACCTTTATCCTTCATACCATCAAACTAATGTAAATCAAATGGTAATTTGAGCTGTCATGGCTCTATGTAGAACCATTGATGTTGTTAAAGGATCCTTCCTTGTTTTAAGAGTGTAGTTTACAATAGCACTAGGCCAGGTTAAACTGGTTTATGCCAGTTTCCTAAGTTAATGTAGTTGTTTGAAAGTT
Organism: Salminus brasiliensis; assembly: GCF_030463535.1. NCBI lineage: Eukaryota > Metazoa > Chordata > Actinopteri > Characiformes > Bryconidae > Salminus > Salminus brasiliensis. Next base: position 19,344,771 of record NC_132878.1, read on the forward strand.
ATATCCGAAAAATCCATCCACTGAAACAGTTGCATATCTCTCAACTTTCTTAATTTAAATAATAGAAATGTAATCATGGTGTCAACTGACAATTGAATAAAACAGAGTAATAAAATGGAAGATGGTTGTGTGGAGAGGATGGCCTTGTTAGTGCACCATATTTACTACTAATCAGTTAGTTTAACAAGTTGATTAGCTAGTTAAATTAAAGCAGCATTATGTTGGGAACTGTAATTTATACTGTGGGCCAACCCTCAAGAAGGATACGCTTACATTCATTTCTGAACGAGCTAGAAGATAAAGAATTTTCACTGAAAGTAAAAAAAAGCTTGCGGACCGACACATAGAGGAATATTACAGAATCACTACCAGTATAAAGAAGTATAAGACAGTGGATTTCTCTATGATGAACCACTCTAAATAAAAAAAACTAATTCTTTAACCATGACAGAGCATATTCTGCTTTGTTATCCGAAACAGTTAGCCTTTGTTATGTGTCTTATTCTACGTACAGTACATAAATAAAATAACTTAGGCCAATATAAAATATAAAAAAATAAGTTAATCTTGCTTGTAAGTGCAGTAATCAAGCCACTTTGGTTCTTTTTTTTTTAATACATGGAAATACAAACTGTTCTGCACATCTGTTCTGTTTGCTACGTGGTGAAAATACACATATACACAAACACAAATATGTTTTTTTTGGGTGTGATGCAGTGTATGATTTGCAGAGCAGGGGAAAAAATTTCAAACAGGACAAATTCTGGTTGTAAAAGCCCTGACGCACCCAGCTGCTAAATGCTAAAGGAGCAAAACGCAATGGGGGGTGGGAGGGTGGGAAGTGTGGGTATGGTAGAAGTAATTCTCAATGGTTGTAGCTATCTTTCTCACTATGCATTCGCCCCATTCTCTCTGTTTTAATTAATGACCTCACAGTGTATCACAACGCTTTCATGAATCCACAGAGCCTGAGTGTAACTACATTCTCCGTTTTTAATTCACCATGAAGCTCTAACATACGAGAATGATGCAATGGGAACTCAAACAGCAACCTAAAGATTAGAGCATTGGTCAGCAGGTTTTGCTTTAGCTGATTATGCAAAAGCTAGGTGCAGGAGTGACAAATGGTTCTAACGGAGTGATATTGGGCTCAGAAAGGCCTCTGTATTAGATAGCTATTACATAGATGGCTGACATAAGCCTTAGGATCCCACTGTTTTGATTGTGGAAAATATATTTTATTGCAGTTATATGTATATTAGGTTTTTTATACTGACAGTTTTTCTAAAAAGTCATTTGAAAGGAAATTGCAATATAGAGTCTTATTACAACATATTAAATTTTAAACTAAAATCCTGCAATTTCCTTAAAGTTCCCCTCCTTTAAAATAGGTGTGCTTTGGTACTTTTACTTTTGTTTGCTTTGGGTTTTTTTTTATCAATTGTGTGCCTTTAATATATATATATATATATATATATATATATATATATATATATATATATATATATATATATACATTCTGATTGGCTGCCTTTTATTACGCTTCATTAAAAGCGGAAACACTTCTTATAACTTCAGACTTCAGAGTGAATAAGCAGACCTAACTGCTGTAGGTTGAAGAGGCAGATCTAAAAAGGTTCATTTTTGTGACATCACAGAAACAAAACAGCTTACTTTCAATATTTTTTTTACTACCAGTTACAAATGAGATCAAAGTCTTTTATTGCAAAAAAAAATGAGGAAAGTTTCGTTTTTGTTATACGGGCTCTTTAAAACACTTAAAAGTGCTAGCACACAAGAATGATGCAATGGAAACTCAAATAGTGACTAAAGAATTATAGCACTGGTCAGCAGTTCTGCTTTAGCTGACTATGCAGACATTTGGTAGAGCAGGGAAAATGGTTCTAACTGAGTGAAATTGGTCTCACAAAAACATGTGCAATTGTGTGTGTGTTTGTGTATTAATGTGTAGATTATACTATTCCTGTTGTTTGCCTCCCATCACAGGAATTTACATCATAGGAACAGGGGAGGGGGGTTTTCGGGGTGGATCCTGGAGACCCATATCAGCAAGAGGACAATCCCATTAGAGAGACAAAATTGACCGTGTTAGGGTTTTACTGTGTTGCTTCCTAGATTGAAATGACATTTTTCCGGCACATTTTTTCTGACTTTTTTTTTTACATCCCTCTGCATTTTACAGTTAAAACACTGTTACCATGCCAAACCTGAATGCATTCAGAACTATACAATCTAGAGTTCTACTGAATTTACCTTGATTTTTAAATAAATTCTAGCCACACTAAAGGCTGTACTTTCCAAAAACACACATTCTAGGTGTGAGTAAATGGGTGTGTGTGGTACTCTTCCATGGACTGGCCCCTTGTCCAGAGGATATTCCTGCCTTGCGCCCAGTGATTCCGGGTTTGGCTCTAGACCTACCTAAAGTTTTGGGTGGATGGATGTTGTAAAGGATTGATTTTTTTTTTTAAATAAATGCATGCATGATTAATTAAATAAAATACCATTTGCACACCTGGATGAAAACATCAAAAAGTAAATCAACTGTCAAAGATACATTAAGATGCCTATTCAGCTGTTTCACCTCATTAACCCAATCATCCAGAAAGTCCTGTGACAGTTTTTGTTGTGTTTTAAAAAAGGCATGATATTCTAAAAAGTCGTTCACTCTTTCCACAGACAAAGCATAGTCTGGACTCAGAGTCCTTATAGACATGTCTGTCTGCAACTACAAAATGATGCACATCCTCAGAGATCTACTGGGAGGAAGAAGGAAGCAAATTCACACTTGAACAGCTGTTACCTTTCAAGGTGTGATGATATCCACTTAGGAACTAGAACAGAACACGAATCTCTACAAGAATCTTTTGGTTTACCTGAAATGGTCTCACTGTGACTTTTGAAACAGCACATTGCATTGATGGCTCCCTTCTCTCCTTTGTATAATCTCAATACGATAGCAAGTAGAGAGATGTTTCAGCTGAACTGAAAGTAGGATGCAGAGAGTGTTTAATGATACGCTGTCGGGATTTCAGATGACTCTAATTAGCAGAGAAAAGTCAAATGGTAATGTGATCATTAACTACTCTGACTAATTTGCCAGATTCACAGACATCTCGTTAAGGGGGAAATTGACCCATCAATATGTTTTGTCAGACTGAACTTCTTACTATCGGGCGTCTACTTGAGAACAACTCAAGAAGACAACAGCATTCTTCTCAACAGATTTAATACATCTTAAAGCCATAAAATACGAGACCAGCAGTAAAAGCCTACAAAAGTAACAGACTAGAGAACCAAACAACTGAAGAACTGAACTCACTCATATTGACTGCTAATTACTACCAGTACTAAGGACCCTATTTTAGCATTCTTTTGGTCAACTGTGCACTGCACAGCTTGTGTCAGTGTGTCTTTGCTATCATAACGATGGGAAAAGTATGGCTTGCGCGGCTTGAAACACACAAAAGGCATGTACTTAGTCTCTTAATTAATCATGGGTGTGTTTTGAGCATAACGTGCAAAAAAACAATCAGGGTGTCACTTGCCATTCCCTTTAAGAGCCAGGTGCAGACTTTGTCGGATTGCTATTTCATTGGCGCAAAGCAGGGGTATACCCATGTTGGGCACGCGCCTGTGTTGACAGTTCACTGCCAAGATAGCGATTCCGTCTGACTGTTGACGTCTGCCTAGGTTGTTTTTTAGTGGTGCACCTGTGTTTTTTCAGTTGCCAAGACAGCAATATGGCAGAAATGAACCTAAACACACCTCATTTCGAAACCACCACGCTCATCGGCATAGATATATTCGCAAACACCATTGCTATTCAAGCGATGCAGACGGAAGGTGTAAAAAAAAAAAGACTGTTTGGTGTAAGATAGCAATGAGCAGTAAGATAGGGCCCGTAGTGTTTGTTACTGTCAGATAATATAGTAATGATAATAATTCCCTAATAAAATAAACCTCTGCCAAACTGAGGCATTATAAAATCTAAAAAAAACAGGGCGGATCCTTTATTTCTGGATGAAAAATCACGATGTTTTTCTAGAATATTTCTAGAAAGCTTTCAGGCAGAAAAAAATATTATTTTTATTTATTTTTATTTATTCTTCTACCAATATAATAAGACAAAATAAATCAATACTATCACAATTGCATATTGAACTTTGAATGATCAATGAATTAATTACTAATTGCATTATCACACATGATAACATGTTTGTGACATGTTGTCACAAACAATGTACTGATTACCAATTATCAAAATGAATGGTTAATAACATTATTACACTGGTAAATACTGAGGCTGTAACAATTACAGCACACACACAGCAAATTTGCCACTGTTATAACAACACCATTGGTGTTAAATCAACACTGTTAGTGTTAAATCATAACCATCACAGTGTTAATTTAACGCTAACAGTGTTGATTTAGCACCAGCAGATGCTTGCTGTGCCCCAATGTGGCTAGTGTTTCTACTATTTCGGTGTCACTTCTATGCTAAGAATGGCCCACCACTCAAATAATATCTGGTCATCTGGGATTCTATAAGCATCCATTTCCACCGGTTGATGGGGTAAAGGAGGGCAGATAAATTGTGCAGCAACAGATACACACCTTCAGCGTTTCTTATAAATTGGCCACTGTGAATATGCATATAAGGGAGGTGTTTCACCTAAACTGGCAGCTTTTCTTAGCTGTGTCTCACAGCCCACACTGTTTCATTACAAAGCAATTTGTTCAAATGTATAGATGACCATGTAACACCACTTCACTCTGGTCATAAAGCGAGGACAACATGCTTTAATAACTCTATTTTCTAACACTGCTCTAGCTGTTAGTTATGTCCCAGAAAAGACAGAACGGATGTCAGGCATTGGCATGTGCATTTTATTAATCCTTTAATAAAGGCTTAAGTGTGGTTTTGTTGTGATAAGTGATTAATGTTTGAAATTTGAATTGGTAAGCCAATTTTTAAGCAAGGTTTCCTTGACAACCTCAGAATCAATAGATGCCTGAAAAAAACTAAATTAAAGTCTCCATCTAATCTGACCTTAGTTCCTGTATTGGCTGTTTGGAATAAGTTGGTGCAAAGAGCCTTGGCTTTGACTTTTTAAGGGTTTTGTTATGGTTTGCGGTCAAAATCCTCTCAGGCATTTTCCTTTTAATCACCTCTGTAAATAAATATAATCCGACTCCACTGCTGAAGCCTCAACGTGCATTAGCCTCTTCCTGGATATTACCAATTTTGACATTTTTATAAATGCCAGACAAATCTCTTTACCCTTCTGCTGGTCCTGTTGTTCTTTCTTGAGTGTCTTAGTCAGCACGGCTTTGACTTGACAGTCGGAAAACAAACTGCTTATCTTTGCGCAAAAAGCTGTCTGTTTTGACATTATTGACTAGGCCTTTGGTTATGATCCTGCGCTGGACTGTATGTGAAGGTCATGTATAACTATCATGTCTCAAGTGCTACAAGTGTAAAATGCAGAAAAGTGGAAATTCTGAAGCTATACATTTATTATACTGCACTCTGACAACTGTGCTTTATTTGATGGTTGTACAGCTGTTTAAGTGTGTTTTTGGTCTAAGCACCTTCCCAGGGTATGGTAAAGGTCACATAGATATCCTTTCATATTTGATTGGTTGTCTAGAACACCAAGTTCTATCACTCAACACTTCAACATCTTTTTCAACAACTTTTTATGGGATTTCATCTATGATAATATTGAATTCATTAAAATTAATAACTAATAACTATGCGTTAATTACCACTAGTAATAAAAAGCTAGTGGTAAAGCCATTCAGTTTTACAAGATGCAGTGCTATTTACAACTACAGCCTACACTCAACTCATCAACCTTATTCCCTACACTATGTACAAATGAAATGTGTATTAGTAGGAGTTACAAATACACAACTCTTAATGACCTGCATTGTGTTTCTTTACCAGTCATGCAAAAGTGCTAGTTCCTTAATTAAAACTACTAACAACTGATACATTCTTACCGTCCACTTGCTGTTATGCTGTTGACATGAAACATCCACCCACACACTAAATAAAGAAACACTTCTGTTGGTTAAAGCAACAGTTATAAATGATATTACACTTATTTGTATTGTTAATACACAAAAAAGCCCAGCGCACCCACAGAGAGAGGGAGGCAGAGATGACACAGAGATAGACAAAAGGACTGGGTGTGTGAGTCTAGAGGCACTGGGCTAAAGACAGGAGTCCTTAAAAGAGACAGAACTCAGGGCTGCATTGAGGGTTTATGTGTGGGGTTTGCAGTGTGTGGCACAACCTATAAATAGATGTTTGTGGTGGCGTCACATTGTGGTCTGTGTGTGTTTGTGGGATTTGTAAGGTTTTCCGGTCATGTGACTCAGCCACTTACTGGCCACTTTATTAGAAAGTCCTACCTTGTACTTCCACTCAGTGGCCATTTTATTAGAAACACCTACCTTCTAAGTCACTGTATAGATGTACAATTACGCACAATAGGCCTTCTGTTTTCATGCACAGTTAGTCACCCACCTTCTACCCTATTACTCATCTGGCAGATTGCATCAGATAGAGAGTTGGTTGGTGAATACGTAACATAAAACAGAAGAAATGTTTTTTATCTACTTAAGTACTTTGAAGTGAAAGTATTAAAATATAAGTAATAAAAAGTGTATTTGTTCTCTTGGACCTGTAATTGAATAAGTAAAAAGTCAATTGAAGATAAAATAGTAGTAATTTTAATGTTATTAGTAATAATTGAGTGAAAATACATATCTTAAGTAATACTTAAGTATAGTAATGTAACACAATTATTGTAGTAAGGATTTACATTTACATTCCATACAAGTTCTTTCACATGTATGAAAATGTGTGAAAGTGGCTTCTGACATTTGCAACAGTACTCAACATTGATTAAGCTGGAAGAGGTTAAGTGTGAACACAAGCTGGAGTCAAAACCCAGTAAAGTTGACCTGACAATTTACCTGTACGAGACCTTGTACAGTTGCTGGGTAATACAGAGGAGGGAGGGCTTGTGTGTACAGGCGCTGATACATCAGAGGGGAATGAAGTAACATCTACCAGCAAAGTGGAACATTTCGGGGTCGGGTTAGTTTAACAGTTGAGTTGCTCAACTGAAAACACCACAGAGACGTATGCTGTATATGATTTTAGAAAGAAGCAGATAAAAGCCGCCCACGTGTATGTGGCCATTCCATCCCACCCCCTATTTACTTGTGTCCAATTACCACCCCCTACCCAGGAGTCCTCTATCACACAATGTTTGGGAGTCAGAGCACAGCATGTGTGTGGTAAGCTATTGTCATGTACTGATAAGCTTCTGGTTTCTCCTAAACCCCAATTAAAACACCAACCTCATAATAACCTTGTCTAATAGTGTGTCCCGTGTCCGCATGCCGATGGCACTGCAGAGTCAAAAGCGGTTTGGTTAAATACGTATTTGCTAAAGGTATAATTACCATCACACAAGTATTCATTTTCATCTAACGAAGCTCCCTACCCACTCTCTGTATCTCTCTCTCTCTCTCTCTCTCTGCTGTGGTAGATGAACATGGTGCAATAGTTTCAGTATGACAAGACTGAAAAAAGTGATGCATTGAATTTACTTGTTTTAATTATGTGCATCATTTCTGCATTTAAAGTGCCCATATCTATCATCCTTTTTGATTTTCTATTTTTGCATTATTTTTTTCCATTTTCCAACTTTTCCTTATCTTTTTAAATTTAATCTTCACTTTTTTATTACTGTGCCTTTATGTCTGATGTGATGTATATAAAGAAGCTCTGCTGTGATAGGATGTACCTGCGTAATGTCTGATTCAAAAGGCAGTTCAGGCTGAATCGATCTTAATAGCTTTATAGCTTAATAGCCATGGACAGGCCAATGGGTGCTTTCCACATCAGTTCCACATGACTGATATATGTTACATCTGTAACTTAATGGTGTGATTTGCATTTGGCTTTGTGAGAACAAAGTGTTCAAAGCACACTGGGTTCTTTTTTGAAAATGTCCTACATAAGGTTTTCCACCAATCTGAAGAAACCTACAACCTCCTAAAACACCTCAGAACTTCATGTGATTCCAGACCTTCATTCTTCACTCCTAAAAACATGTATAAGAGATTTTCCATCATAGGGGAAAACCACTGAACACAATTGATAGAATTCTCTGTGTTGTTGTAGTTGTACATAGAACCATTGTCTGTACTAAAAATACTTCGGGTAAACTTTAAGGGTGTATCGCTGTAGTCATGTTATCACTGAGTAACCAACCTTAGCAGATAATAAAAGTCTCAGAAGTTAGCTTTTCATATCAGCCATTTAGACTTTTATTGTTTTTCTAAATTCTCATAGTACTATATAGAACAAGTGTCTTTAAATAACCCTTGGCGATCTTTGTCTTTTTTATTAGTGCAGTTTAAAAAAAAAGAACATGAACAGAATTAATTATTTGAGCAAACCAGGTTATTTAAAGGCAGGCAGGTCTTCAGGGGGGAGTTTGTTCCCCCACTGAGGAGCAAGGACACTAAAGCTGTAACATCAGCCCTTACAGTCATGTTCAGAATTTAAAGGGCTCATATCCTACATTCCCTTGTGTTTACTTCCATGAGGACCACCTATGATGTCTGTGTGGTTTAATGTACAATAAATAAAAATAGATAAACAAAATCAAGATCCATTATACTTGTTTATTTGCCTTTGAGACTGATATATGCAAATGGCGTTGGTTCTGATTGTCTTTTCTGTATTGTGCTAATACACGTCTAGCTTTCTAACATTGTGAACTGGTAAGGTTCAACTGCTGTGGATGAATAGGCAGATGTGCAGATATATGTAACTTTTTATGCTTTTGTGACATCAATTTGAAACAGCATAGTGTTTTTCATGTATGGCCTGTGTTCTTTGGAAAATTTCACCATTTGCACTTAAAATGCTCCTTTATTAAAACAGAGGAAAATGTAGTTTTGCATGAAATGGGTCCTTTTTGGGAAGACAAGTCAAGAGCCTGGAAGTCAAAATCTGCATTCTGCATGGCTCACTCATTCCGTATTCACTTTATAGCATGTGCTGCATAGTGAACTGACGAGGGGACAACCCAAAGACTTTTTAGACACTATGTTCAGCAACATGGCTCATAAAAAAGTGATGGACATTTGTGTGTGCATTTATATTCTGGCACAGTTACAAATACACAGCCATATGAAGTAGTGAGGTATTTCACTATGTGAATGTGACCAACCGTTACTTGGTACTTGGTTCTGGAAAATACATGCTGTAATTAACCACTATCACATTTTCCACTCCCATGTGCAATTAAGCATCAATGTGCAATTATCTGTACATAATCTATTTTTTATTATTGAAATTGTATACTGGTAATTTGTCTACTTTTGTGTACCTGAGTGTCTCACTATCCCTTTGCTGCTGTGACAAGTTCTCCACTGTGGGACTAATAAAGGTTTATCCTATCTTATCTTATCTTTATACACAAGTTATGTTTAAATGAAGGAACCCAAATACTTGTGCTTCAGGGTTTTTTTATATTGGAGGAGATTTAGGAGTTTTATATGGATTTTTTCTCCGGATAGCTTAATAAGTAAGCACTCACTAATATAAGCATTGTTATTTATTTAAATGAAAATTACATCTACTTACATAATGTATACAAAACTGCAGTCCTGGGCCATCTGTTTATTTCTGAAGTCTGACCGCGTTATTAATGAGCAGACTGGCCACTGGTTGAAATATGAATGGGAGGAACAGCAAAGGGGAACCAAAAAAAAAAAAAAAACAACAACAACAAGCCAGTCAGCTTGCTTGTTAAGCCACAATGAAAGGAGCCTCTTGTGGCTGGAAATAACTGCCTTTGGGGACCGCCAAAGGACTTTGCATGTGACACAACACAACACTTTCTTCTAGTAGTAAGACACCACTGCATTGCATTGTCTGTCCACTACATTTTGCAATGCATTATGGGTGTTCGATGGTGAACTATATAGCGAGGAAAATGTTACAACACTACAAAACAAAATACTGACACACTACATAGTATACTATTTCTGTAATAGGGAGCAGCTAAAGACTTAATTCTGAAATAGTGGGCAGCCTAACATTAGCTTGATTGTGCAACAAGCTAATCTTGCATAATCTGTTTCTATTCTGTTCTAAGTAAAGATGTCTATTTGACATACATCATAAACATCATTTAAAATGAATTTCACTGTGAATGTCAATGTGCTTCTCATTCAGCTGAATTAGATTTTTATTAGCAGCTTGTTGTAAAACAACCTTGAGCAGTTTTAATGAAAGAATGCATTTCTGGACAGAGCATAGATAGATGAATTCTTCAGTTCTCTGGTTTAATCACTGTGGTGAATTCTTCCACCACAGTCTGCCAGCGACAAATCTAAAGTTTTATAGAATATGACTCTTGCAGTGTGCCGTAATTTCATGTCAGTTGACAAAGTGGCAGTTCCTTTGCCTCCGACACTTACAGCCTGTGTACATGAGTGATTTAGAGGTGATTCAGTTAAAAATCCCCAGGATGTGATAGCTTGGGCCAAGTCCTAGCCTCCAGCATGCCAGTTAAAAGAGTTCCTGTGCCGTTTGAGGCAAAGTTTAATGCAGACATGTGGGTGAAGCACTGCTTCAACTCACACACACACACACACACACACACACACACACACACACATACACACATACACACACACAGCACTCTTACCATTCACTTATCCGCCCACAGCTAGGTAGGCGTCCTCTCAGGAGCTGAAAGTAGAGGCAGGTTTGGATAAATGCTTAGGAGAGAGGTAGGGGGAAAAGGAGGAAATGGCAGCAGACAGGGTGGGGAATTATGGTTGTTGAGTAAAGAAAATTCGCAGTTTCAGGGATTGAAAGGAAAATAATACACAGATGTCCAAAGAAATAGAACCTTCCATGTTTGTTTACGTCTCTCCCGTCAAAGAAGCACTCCAGCTTTGTGAATGGAGGTCCATGTGAAAAAACATCCTGCAAGACTGGGGCAGGCCTCATATGTGGAGTCCTAACTAAATTCCTTACTCTCATAACTAACCTTAGTTAACATTCATTTCATAGTAGCACCTGAATAGTACATTAGTATATAATAGTATATATATATTTATATATAGAAAATATTAGTCACCTAAAGGGTTGTAGAAACTTGAGGCTCCTGCAGATGGCGTTGCACAAGGATGATCTGGTTATCAGTACCTGCAGGGTATGCAATAGGATTCACAGATTAAGAAGAGGTGGTGGTGCATTGCAGAGAATGTCTTGATTGGCAAAAAGGAGTGACTACATTTGGGCGTGTCAAAGGCCATAGTGTGAAGGAAGTAGCTGCATTTGCAGGTGTTTTAAAGCGTATGTCAAATGGGGCCGTCAAATGCCTTTAGCATGCCACTCTGCTCCATATGTTCATGGTATGCTGTTCCCTGCAGAATGTTCTTACCCTGCAGAGTGTTCTTCCTAGAAGTATTGTTAGTTTTAAAAGCAATTTTCATTCACAAGCCATAAAATATGCCAGCGGTCCCCATCCATCAGATTTGTTTGTTAGTTTTAATGTGTTATTATATAAAAAATACAGTGCTGTTTAATGATCAGGAGACTTTCAGGAGACTTGAAACAAATGCAAAGGAGGAAAATCATGTATGAGGACATTTAACACTTACAACATCAGACAAACCTCTAACACATACACGGGACTATAAATACTGGCATAGAACAAAGCACCCTTAACAGAGAACAGCTGGACACACTGAGGAGTAGGTGGGACAAGGGCTGAGACACAGAGCCATGTGATTAGAGCAAACATGACAACCAAGCAAAATAACAGTGACTTGACTGTGTTAAGTGCTAAGAATAACCTTTACTACTGTACTTGGCACAATTAAAAAATAAAAGTTAGGTACAAAGTATGGTAAAAGTAAAAGCTGTCATGTTCCTGAACAAACAAATACATTTGAGATTCATTAAATTAATATTTTCCCGAAACATATTTTGAATGGTTGAAAACAGTTACACTTACATCTCTTACTGTATGAAACATACCTATTCTTTTTAAAAATATATTAATATTTACATCTGTTGACATGAAGTGCAAATGTTGGTCCTTTGTTAGCTTGGGGTCCTTGTAAAGGCACAGTATGCCCACCTATGACGATACCCTGTAACTTAAACCCTGTATTTTCTTGTTTAAAAAAAGGCTTGATTGTAGGCCTGATTTGCGCTGCTCTAGGGCATATGTTCATTCTGGATTTAGAATGGATGTCAAAGAGGAAAGTCAGTACAATTTTAGTGCTGTATGGCTGCATCGTTTGGTGCCAGCAGGCTTCAGCCTGAGTGTCACTTTCTGATCCCCAAATGCACACACCTTCACTAAAGCTCTAAAGACTAAGCAGAGCTAAGCCCTACTTGTGGAAAATTTTCATCGCTTTTTTGTCCTAACCTAAGCTGAAGGGTCATCAATACTCCCTTGCTCATTTTCAACATCCTAAAAAGAACATCATCCAGCCCATGGATCTATACCTCGTCTTCTGGCCTCTGAACACACTCCCTCTGAATGCTGAGAATGATTTTAAAGGACTGACCGTGCAAATATTCTTTTTTTCCCATTCTCCCAAAGCCTTTTGCAAGTGAAGGCTTATCCAGGCAGTTCAGTGTGCCAGTGGAGAAGTATATGTGTGTGTGTGTGTTTGTTTTAGTATGTTTTCAAGACAAAAGGTATGCTGTCAGAAAACTTCCAACTATATATGGGACATACATTATGTGGACAAAGTACTGGCGCACCTACACATTACATCCACAGGAGCGTTTATGGCAATTGACATGGAGTTGGTTCTCATTTGCTGTTCTAAAAGCAGGTTTGGAACTCAGCAGTTATAAAAGTCAGCAGAGCGTTGTTGACTTATATGCACCATGATACTCAGCGCTCAGAGACCCCGCTCTGTAACTTTACGTAGTCTACCACTTTGTGTTGCTGTGGTTTCTAAACGCTTCCACTTTTCAGTAATACCACTCATAGTTGTGGAATATCTAGGAGAGAAGAAACTTCACCAACTGACTTTTTGCACTGTTGAACTCAGTGAGCTCTTTAGAACCACCCATTCTTTCACTAATGTTTGTAAAGGCAGACTGCATGCGTAGGTGCTTGATTGTATACACCTATGGCAATGATATTGAATGAAACACCAGAATTCATTGATTAAGAGGTGTGTCCCAATACTTTTGTCAATATAGTGTGTCTATGACTCCATGTCCTGGCACTGTATAAAAACAAATGTGTGTGTGAATGCGTGTCTTTGGTTAATTCTCTTTTCTCATAGTTCTTGCTCTCTAGCACTTATCACCCAATATCATGTGAGATCTACTAGCCACAGCTCAGTGTGGGGTTAAAAATAGTCACACATACAGTGAGGCCAGAAATACAGTATAGCACATAACACATAAAACACATAAAATACAGACAAAATGCAGATAAAGATACATTGACTGAAATTAATACAGATATAACATTAATAAAGGAATAAAACTAGGCAATGGCAAGATTAGCTACAACACAACAGCTCTGAACAAATAGAGCAACAAAGAAATATAACAGATTAATAAAAAGATAGTAGAACATTTAAATTAAAGCAATATGTCATAAGTCATAAAAGGCCATACATTATAGTGATTTGTGATTTTACTGCAAATGTGGTGTGCTAGGTTTGTTAGGCACAATTTATTATTACAATACGATAAAGTATTAGAAAACAGTATTGTAAAATACAATAATATCCAAGAAATATCCAAGAAATGTATATATATATATATATATATATATATATATATATATATATATATATATATACATTTCTTGGATATTTGATATTTATATCAAACTTTTCAAATAATTAATTGTTATTTATTAGGTTTAACCGCATTTGTCATATTTGTTTCCATTTAAAAACACGACTAAATATGCTTCATCAGAATGCATTTAGTATCATTTGTATTCTTCTACACCTGTAAATGAAAATCACATGATGTCCACACCTTCCAGGGTCCAGTAAGAACAGTGGCTGCTTGCTCCAAAGACTCCCTGTATATAAAATAAAGTAGTGATTGTCTGTACGTCATATTTGTTTACCTTTTCTGAAACTCTTCATATAAGGGCCCAGTATTGCTGTAGTTATCTTCCAACATCTTGTTTGACTAATTAGCACTAGTGTGTTGCATCAGGTGTGGTGATGGAATTTAAGTGATCTATGTGATGTGACTCTCTCCACTGAACAACCCGGAGCTTCCCTTTGCTGTTGTCTTTGGTAACTTGCTTTCTACTGATTCATTTAAAGTTCTCCTGACAGCATTGTCCACATTGTAAAAAAATACCATATAGAATTGCAGTCATTTACTGGCATTTCTCCAGTATAGGACAGTTCATTGTACTATGCTGATGCTATAATTCACAGTCATGTGATTATGTGAAATTCTTATTACTTTTACTGTTATTACCATCCATTGTAATATTGTGAATGCTATTAGCTTTAGTGAGGCAAAACTAACAGGGGCCTTGTTTCAATTGCCCATTTAAATATAACACCACAAGATGAACTAGTTAACTGAAACAGGAAAAGCATTTGTATCCTTTGGATATGAAGACAATGCAAACATTAAAACACTAATGTGAAAAAAACTGCAATAAAACTGCAAGGAATGTTAGGAAAGATCTAACCATTTCAATGCATAGAAATACATGCTTCAGCTTAGAAATGTGGATGCTTTGAGGGTTTAAACTAGGAAAATGGATTAACAGTCTGCTTGAGGTGTAATTTTCCCATGTTTAAGAGGCCTTCATACAATGGCCTTATGAACCTTGTGCTTTATTATGCTACTGTAAGCAAGACAAGTCCATGATAAGTATTAAAATTCATCTATACAACTGTTCCACAATGTATATGCTGACATAAGTGACATAAAAGGAAGTGTATACTTGAGTTTCAAGATGACATGGAGACATTAAAGGACTGCGAAGGCTTTCAAGGTCAGAGGGAGAAAGTGATATGTGTCTGAGTCTGGTTTAACTTCTTGGTCACATGGTATTGATTCTTCTGTACATTATTACATGCATTATTCACACGAAACACTGATGCTGTATATATTAGTATAAATGCAGCATAGATCACGGAGGAATTGCTGAGTAGAACAGCATCATTTAAGCTGTGTGTGTGTTTTTTTGGCCTTTCCTTGACAAACCAGTCAATACATGGCCTTTGCCTTGGAGTCAGAATCAAAGCCTTGGCTGCCATCAAGAAAGAGTGGTTATTTTTGTGCTTCTTGATGTTCATCTCCTTAATGCTTCCCTAGGCATACTGCTCTCTTTAAAGAAAAACAAACAGATAAACAAACACTCTTTTGATAGTTAAGACCATGTGTTAACATCCAGCTAAGGATTAAACAGTAGCCGCCTAGAACTGTTTTCTGTGTAAGTCCTTAAAGGTCTCTTTAGTGCCATTTAAAAAGATTGTTTACTCTTTCTGTCAGGATCCATAATTAGTTTCCGGTTGTATTCCAATATATAGGAGGTGCAATAATATACTCAGCCCATGATTAGATTACATCCACGATAATGGGTTTACAAGTCGATACTGTCATGATATTTTAAACAAAATTTGAATGAAGAAAAATCAATACTGTAATCATGTTGTTGCATAATCCACTAAAGAGACCAGATCTGGGAGGCAGGAGGAGTAAAGCACATGACATGACCGTACTGAAGGGGCTTGTTGATTGATGCTGGTGGTTTTTATAAAAAGGCAGCTCTATAAGAAATCATAATTGACAGAAATTCTGTTCTTTACCTTGCACAATGTTACAGTTTTGCATTATGATATTACAATGTTAAACTTATTGTTGCAGCCATATCAAATTGATTAGTTAATGAATTCCATTTTTATTCAATATAAGCTTGATATTTGCTTGATATTTAATACTTAAACTTACATTAAATTACAAGGCATAATCAATTATGTTCAATGCATATTATTATATAAGTTTGCAAGAAAAGTACATTTACATTACGTTTCGATGTCAAACTATGGCAAAGATAAAGGAATTTTTTTCCTTTCCACAAAATAGCACTCTGAACAACTTTTCATGAAAAAAAGAGGACAATATATTTGGAAAATTACATTTTTGCAGTTATGATGTAAGAATAATTATTTAGACTGGGAATATTTTCTTCTCTATACCAATTCAAAGTGACTGTGACAATTGTATGATCTATATGTTATATCTACAAACATAGCTTAGTGTTGTATGTTATTCTTCCACATACTGGAAACACCTACCCTGTATGTCCACTCACAAGCCACTTTATTAGAAACACCAACCTCATCTATCATTTATTTCCACTCGCTGGTCACTTACTGAGCTCCACTTACCTTAAAACCTCACAATACAGGTGCACAATTACACACTATACATTGCAAGGGTTTAATCACATCTCTCTAGGATGCAGCATGTAAAAGAGATATGCTACATTGCCATGGCAGATCCAATTCAGTCATTCATTTTAAATTAAAATCATTTCATGTGGACACTGTGGAAACTGACCATTGATGAAGGGCTCAAGGATGACTAGCAGATGGGCTGCAGTATCTAGCTGTACACCAGGAAAGTAGCTGTTTCTAAAGTAGCCGGTCTCTTCATGTGCTCAAAAGGGAGCATGTACTGTACTGATTAATGAGAAGACCCGTACTCCAGGGTTGGCATTAATCTGTGTCTGAAAATCCAGTTCTAGATTTCTTGCTTTTCACCACTGGATGTTTCCGGTGTAGCTACATATCCAGTAATAGCATAAAGAGAACTCGAAAAAACTGTTTTCCTGAGAGGACTCGGTCAACAGAGCTCATTTATTCTTTTTTTTCAGTATGTCCTGCTTTTATTCCAACTGCACATTAAACTTCCAGTGCGTGTGACTGCATGGCCTTCAGCCATTCATAGCACCTAAACAATAGTCCATAATTAATTCGACCCAATTTTAGAACCTGTGTCCGTATTTTTGTTTCTACTTATGAGTTAGTTCACTTCAACTATACTATGGTCAACTTTGCACCAATGGTCTTCAATCTAAGTTCTGAAAATTAGCCCACTTCCAGACATCCATTTATATTCTTCTTCCAGAGTACCTCAATGTTATGTTAACACACCTCATGCTAAGTGACCCAGATGCACGTACTCCACCAGCTCTGCGATACCAGACCACTCTCTTCACATCCTTAATAGCTCTGTTCATTAGGCGATTGTGTCTAGGATGACCTCAGGGTGTAAGCTAATGGCTTTGACAGCCTACACAATGCACTATACTGTATGTCAAATAGGAAGAGGTTTTAAATGTTATGGATGTAACCGAATATGAATACATTATTCAGAATGAACAGATAATATGCTCTGAACAGTTTCAAGTACAGATATGTGTAGCAGGAGCATGGTTTGTTTTGTGTGGATCCCAGTTTATAATTGGTTGGAAACACCCTGTTGCTCACTTGTTTTTTTTTAAACTCACTCAAAACCACACATAAACTCCAGCAGCTTCAGGTAATGTTGATATCAAACATCAGAATAGGGGGGAAATGGGATCTCAGTCATTTTGAGTGTGACATGCTTGTTGGTGCCAGATGGGCTGGTTTACAACATCACAATGTACTATTTTTACCTTAAATTAACAGCTTCTAAATCAGTCATAATTGTGTGAAATCCTGTAATATCACCCTACTGCGACAGTCCACATGCTTCGATCTCCCAGCTTGTCCAGAAGTACATGTCCCTTAGTGGTGGCTCAAAGCACAAATTTCTCTGCCTGACTTGAACCCAGGAGCAAGAAATTCCAATTATCTGCAGTGCTGCTTTAAGGATTTCTAGAACTGCTGATCTCCTGTGGTTTTTAGCACAATAATCTCTAGAGTTTACTCAGAATGGTGCAAAAACAGCACTTCAATGGAGTAGCACTTCTGCAGACGGAAACCACATTTTGACAAGAGAGGTCTGTTCAGAACAGCCAGACTGTTTCAAGCTGACAGAAAGGCTATGGTAACACAGGTAACCATTTGTGGTGAGCAGAAAGCATCGCAGAATGCACTGCAGGTCATATTTAGACATGGGCTACAACAGCAGGTCACAACAGTTTCTACTAATGTCAGCCGAGAAGAGAAAGCTGAGGCTGCAGTAGGCACAAGATCACAAAAAAATCAGACAGCTGAAGACTAGAGAATGAAGCCTAATCTGATGAATCTTGGTTTCTGTTGAGGCATAGAGCTGGTAGGTTCAGAATTATAAGAAAACTCAACCTGCCTTGTGTCAACAGATCAGGCTGGTGGAGGTGGGGCAATGGGCTGGGAAATGGTTTCTTGGCACACTTTAGACTCGCTAATACCAACAACAGCCTACTTATGTATTTCTGCTGGCCATGTGCATCCCTTCATGACCACAATTTATCTTACAGCATGATAATGCATCATGTCACAAAGCAAAAATTGTCTCAAACTGGTTTCGTGTATGACAATGAGTTTAGTGTTTCTCAGTTGCCTTCCCAGTCACCTGTTCTGAATCTATGTCCTTTGGGAAGTGGCAGATTGGGAGATTCACAGCATGAAAGAGCTTTTGATCAGCAGGAGTGTTTCCAACATTTTGAGGAATTCAGGCCATGAAGAACAAGCTGGTTAGAGAGCAAATGAAGCCCTACATAGTATTAGTATTGTCTTCATAATAAAGTTCTTGGTAAGTGTGTTATTTTTAAATTTTCTTTGTGAATGTTTCTGTCATTCTTTCTGCGTAAAAGACTCAAAGGTTAAGCACAAACTTCAGTTTTAGTCCACCAACACTTTCAGATCAAATCTAAATACAGAAGAATATTTTCAACAATTAACAGATACATATACAGGCACTGGCATATAACGCACTCATTATATAGGTATGCTTTGTTTTGGGATGAGAAGAACAGTGCAACAAATTATGCATGTTTCCTGGGTTTTCAATGAAAATGCAGTTTAAAAGTCAATCCTTGTTTTTTTTTTTATTATTTATTATTATTGTATTTATATTTGTACAGATTTATAGACATATTACCCAGATAGGGATATTGCTAATTGATGGATTAGTGCTAGAGTTGCTGGATTTGTGCTTCAACATCTAAGATATCTATTCATTTTAACTGTGTATGTCATTTTCTTGATTAAACAACAAATTCATAGAATTCATTTTTTTTCAGTATGCGGTCTTTATATTTAGCTGGCATATCTACTTCACTTCACTGTCATATCTGTTGTTTAAAAAATCCCTTTATCCTTTGAAATACTTTCTAACTTTATGTCAGTAGGACACTCTCCATGAGGTTGGCTGTAGACTCATTTTACAAGTAGAGTCGACCTCTCGTTGTTGATATTAGGCTATAAGGTCACCTCCAACATATAGTGACCAAAGATCTTATGACCCGTTTCGTGCTCTGATTTCTCATGGCCTCCTTGGCAGTCATCATTCACACCTCCAAAGCCTCACCTCCAGCAGTTAGAAAAATGAAACAGGACTCTAGTCGCTCAAATATGCCCATGATCTTGTGAATTATGGATAACCGCCAGACCTGTCTGTCATTTGGAAGCTACCTTCTGGCAAAAGAGCCGTGAGTGACTTCAAGACTAGTTTAAAATGGGTCTTATCTGTGTAGAAGTATTGCTTCTGTTTTTCTTCTTGCTTTCCGTTCTCAGTTCACAGAAACTGGTTTAACTGGGCCTACGTACAGTAACTCTGTACTCTGTAACTCTGTGCATCTTCCTCCTTCCTACTATACTGGCTATGGAACCATTTACACAGGGAACAAAATCTTCCTTTTATGGATTTTTTAATGGAGTTTAGTGGAGTTCCTGTTGTAATATATCCATATTTCCATGCATGCACTGCATGCCATGTAGATTAACTGTTGCCTCACAGCTTGTGCTTCTAGAAAATGGGTTACAAGTCAAATTATATTATGAAAAACATCTGCATTATCATTGTGAGATGTGTATTGTACTTGGGGTGAATACATTAAAACATTTTACTAATAAGGTGACAGCTATATGGTTACATTACTTAACAGTGTTAATTTACACATGTAACTAAAGTATTGATTACCTTTAAAGCCACTAAAGCCACTTTTTGATATACTGAATTTATGTATAATACTACACATGGGAGATATGTAAATTTAGCATTCAGCAAAAAACATAAAGCAGAAATAAGATAAACCACTCCTCAAAAATCACCAAAATGCACATCCAAAATGCACTTCTCAGAGAAGGCTGGCCATGCACTGTGCTGGTAGGGCAGGGCACAAGTGACAGACGTCCAGCAGATCTCCCCAGCTACAGTGCTACGTCAAGACCTCCCATGCATCCAGTAAAGGACAACGGAACACGTAGGGCAGCCGTTCCCCTAGTTGTCGCTCTTCAGGTTGCTCAGACTCAAAGAGAGGGTTTAGCCAGGTTAGCCTGGTGATTGGTCAGGGGTATGCTGACAAAAACCTAACCCACTTTTAGGGCCGCCCCTTCCACATCGCAAGGAGAGCAATACAGTACTGGTGAAATACAACAGAAATGTTAAAAGTACAATATGTGTCCACAAATTTGTAGACATTGGCTTGTCCAGAGTTTCTTTTGATATCAAGGGTAGTAATGAGGAGTTCCCTTTACTGCAGTAACAGACTCCTCTGCAAAGGCCTTACGCTAGATTTTGGAACATTGATGTGAGGATTTGATGGCATCTGACCATGAAAGCATTAGGAAGGTCAAGTACTGATATTGGATAATTAGTTATAGAGCAAAAATGCCAAATTCAAACCTACCCCTAGAGCTGTGGGGCTACCAGATGGCATTGAGCATGGTAGCTTTAGACTCATGCGTGGCTACTCCTTAGCACCCTTTTACATTGGCAAAGCTTTTCTGTGGCAAGTAAACAAGCTGTAGATAGTGAACATACTAGCCAGCTAGCCGACTAAACATAAATAAACAAAATAATCTTTATCATCTTAGTTAACTAACAACTTTTAGCTACTTAAGATAGTTGGTTGGCTGGCTGGCATGCACTTTTGCTTTGTTTTTTAAGAAATGTACATGTTTTCCAGTGTATGTCAGCCAGCTAGCCGATTAGCTCAAGCGGCTAGAAGTTAATAGTTAACCATGATGATGAATATTACATTGACTGGCCAAGTGATCAGAAAAGGCCTTTGTGTTAAGCATGTGTTCCAAATAAAATAAATGCTTTAATCAGTTTTTTTCTTACAGTTATTACTCTGTATTATTATAAGGTCATCTAACCCTCATAGAGCCCAAACATCCTGAGACCTGTTTCTGTGGCAATTGTGCCCTGAGTCCTCATGACCTTTTAGCCAGTCATCAGGCAAAGTATACTGGATGCTGGTTACTCACATATGCTTGTTATCTTGCAAATTATGAATGACTACCAGAGGGTCTCACATAGAGTGCTACTGGCAAAAGAGCAACTTTAGCCTCTGACTGGCTTATCTTATACAGTGCCCCCCCAGAATAATTGGCTCCATCTGTACAGATGAGCAGAAAAATGTATATGAAGAAAGAAAACTTAAAATAAATGAAATATAATACAATGTACTAATACAGTATTTGCAATGATATGTATAACATTTGCAATGCTTTGTGTACTGCCCATTTGCTGGCATTGAATTTTCTCCTTTAATGCTAAGTAAGATAAGAATAAGGTAAAACATAAACTGACCTGAGAGTATACATCCATACAAAATCTAACCAGATCATTCTTGCGTTAAATTTGAAGTTGAACTCATCTTCATTAAGGGTGCCAGTTATTTGTAAGAACTTCAGATCCAACTATGGTGCAGAGTCATAAAACTCAAAATGCAAAGTAGTAAGTCCTATTCAAAATTTTACAATGTAGTGCTTAGCATACCATTCCATTCATTCTGTAATAGTACTTTTATACATACCTTGAGTGAAAACCAATTAAAATCATCATGTTAATAGAATAATGCATATTAATTGCCAACCTTCAGCATCTGTGCTAAAATGGATCGACTATGTCATAGAAATCCAAACAATCAGAATAATAAAAAGACATACTCAGTCTGAGATCACATCTAAGGAATAATGCAATGACCAGAAAGGGTGAAACAAATCAAAGCTATCTTCTATTTTAGAGTCTTCAAAGTATCCCCCTTTGCCTTTGGTGCAGCTTTACACACTCTTGGCATACTCTCAAGCAGTTTCACAAGGAGCCACCAGGGAAGCTTTTTCAAAATTCTTTAAGAAGACAAAAACCAAAGACAGAAGTGTCTTAAATGCTTTTTGGTGGCATTTAATGGTTAGAAGCTTTAAGACCAATGTATGAGCTTTAAGACAAACCACAAAAAACACACATCAACAAACTAGTCACATAATGTCTATTAATGTGAAAGCTGTGCTATGTTGTCTAGTTGTCTAATACATGGTGAGGACACCTACCCTCTAATATATGGAAAGAAGCAGTACTACCAACCGTTTTCAGAGGAAAGTGGCTAAGTCCTGTTTGAAAAAGATGCAGTGTGGTAATTTGGATATTTGTGATATCAAGTAGCATTTACGTGCCTATTCACACATGCAAATGCAAATAAATCAATTTTAACAGAAGTGAGCTGTATGCATTTGAATGAGTCCCACAAACATGTTCAATTCAGAAGTTGGGATGGGAATTAACTAAACATAAAGTAGGAGCGAACTACAGATTAGTGATTGGTCTTTGGCAACACATTGCGCAACACTGTGCACATTCATCAGTGTGAGCTGTCGTGCAAACTGAATGTGCTGCTCCATCTGTTGTAAGAGAGAAGATGCAGAGAGAGAGAGAGAGAGCTGAGAGAGAGCCTCTCACTCATGGACAGCTTTTCAGATTCTCTTCTACAAGAAGTAGCTAAGGTGTGTACAAAAAGTGGCTAGATGATAATCATAACACTGCAGTACCATGGTTATGTCATACCTACAGTGGGGTTGAGCTTATTATCACCATCACCACAGTTTAATTATAAAATTGATAGTTTATTTATAATAGAATTATTATATTATAATATAATTATAAAGATAATTATTTATTATGTAAACTATTTATTTAAATAATTCTGTCTCTAAGATCTGTTTGACTGAGCCACATGTATGGCTGGGCTGTAAAAAGGTAACACAGTATACTGCTTTATATAAAAAAGCATGAGGACAGTATTTAAAAATTATGACGTGTCAGATTTCTGTTCTGTGTCTATCTAGTTAATAGAGCCACATGGTGAGGGCACTGCGGGGGCTCAGTGACTGGTAAAGTTATGCTCTAAAAACAGGTGGGGAAAAAAAAGGCCACTGTAATTCCAAGCTTAGCAATGTGTTGAGATTGAATGAAAGGGAAAGCAAGCAAACCTGGATAAACCTGTAAGTCTGTAAGATGTACCTTAAAACAGTCAAAAAGATTCTTCCCTCAACTTTGGTATGAAGCTTTATCCTCTAAACGTGTGGGAATTGAGCTTTAAGTAGCTGGAACATGGTCTATGCTGTGGCATTTAGCCTGTTAGATACCTAGCTAACTTCTCTGAGCCTAGCTGGCTGGATATGTCAATACTCATGTCAGTAAGCCAACAGCTGCACTGAGCTGTCTGATACTTGATGGATATTTGGCTTAGCGAGTGGACTACAGAACCAACACCATGAAATAAATAACAACTTTAAATTGAGCTTTTTGTCTATCCAGCACCAGACGCTCGTTCCAAGTCATTCTTGTCTAAACACTTATATGTGCTGTCATTTAGACAGACTTGAGCATGTTCTATGGTATAAAAGCAATTGGTTGCTTACAACAGTTTAAGATGTGACATATTTTTCATATATGTAGTAATTGGAATATAGGCTGTATGAAAACAAACAAAAACAAATGTAAAACCCCTCCTAAAACATTTTTAAATCCCCCCCAAGAAAATAATTTTCTGCAGCCATCAAGCACTCAGCTTACGTGGATTTTTTGTTTTCTTGTTCTCTGGAAGAAGGGCCCCCCATGGCTCCTTGTAAAGCACTTACACATTCCATTTACAAAAATGTTTCTTTTGGAATGCTTCTTGTTTCATGTGGACTATGGACCTTCATCCGAGTTCAGTCCGCTTTGAACCATTCTTGGGTGAATAAATACAGCATAAAAATCACAGTTCCTGGCCCACTTTTACATGAACTATGATTTAGTTTGCTGCTGGTAGGATCACATTTTTACAGTGGTTTGCACAAAATATGGGATTTCAAAATATGGAATATTGGGAACTTCACAAAATGATTTTGCAGGGCAGCGGTGTACTGTCCTCATTATCCACATGCGTTAGCATTTTAACTCTTCACAGACACTTCACACACAATTTGCATTTTAACACCAGAAGCGAACACTGACATTCACAAAAGACAAAGTCAACATTTCAACATTGTGTTGAAATGCTATTTTTTGCAGTGTGGCCGTCTTACAGAATGATGAAAGTTCTGTCATCTCAGTATGGCTTTCGTTGTGGAGAGATATGACCTGTTTTCATACAGGGGGTTCTTAGCCCTCCCCTCATTGCTCACTGGCAGCTCAACACAGTTGCAGCATTTTGTAGACACATCCAACAGGGTTTAAGTTAATCTGAAAATAGTTACAAAAGAGTTACAGTTACAAGGGAATTTTTTTTATTTGATTATATTAATTACAAATATCTGAGTGGCAATCAAAATGGCCACTAGGAGGCCAGTAGGAATCTGAGTCAGAATCTTGATGAGTCGACAAGTATGTATCATATTCATGGAATTGTACTTGGTGAGAGCAACATAAGTATGACATTTAACAAGCATACAGACTATACACAAGTATTAGTCAAGGGAAAAAAGTAAACTAAACAATAAATATGTAGCCTGAGTAGACATATATGTATATACCCATGGCTAGTCTACCAGGTCTCTTCCTTATAGCTGCCTGTCTTTTCTTACACCTCCTGGGGAAAAGAATATGTCGAAAGCTTCTTTTTTCTAATTAGCTTACAGAGCAGCCTGATTACACACACACAGACACACATTTACCAGACACATACAGTGTCTCTTTCAATAGACGTCACTCGCACATTAACATATAAAAGAGTCTCCCTTCAGTAAAATACATAACGTCCTGAAAACACTCTGGCTGTTCCTCTTAGACACACACACACAAGCATGCTTCCTCAGACACGGCTTAATGTTTCTTTGATCTAATTCTCGCCCCATTAAGGTTTAATGCTAATGGAATCGTCTCTGCTTTTATTGGCTGGAACATAAAGAGGCAAATCTGATCGGATGTGCTTAGGGAAGCAGTGTAAGCTGACCGCGTGTGTGTAGGATAAGAGCATGCACATCACCTAGAAAAAAAGAGCATTGAGCGTGAAGGGGTGATTCACAGGTCAACGTTATATCGCCCCAGCACACACATACAGTCACACTTCCTGCACTTACTTTTACTTTTCCTCTCAGCTAACAACAACATATCCCCACAATGTAAGAGCTTTCTAATTTGTCTCAAGTTCGGAGGGACTTTTTTTTTTTTACTGAAACAAGAACAGATCATCACGGCTAACCACAATGTATTTCATCGTCCAAACAGTTCAAGTCCCAAACAGCATTTTGATTCAATAGAGCAGTTACAGTGTTTCCTGATGGAAAGTTGTATGGAAAGTTGTGTTTTTCTGAGTTTCTAAGAACAAGGAAACTGGTCATAAGTACAAATGGTAAACTCTGGCAAGTCCCATTTTTCCTGAGCCAGAACATGACACTGGTCAATTCCAGTCAATGTAAATGATATTAATGTACACTCTTAAATATGAAAGTACTTTGAGAGATGCAACAGAAGAACCACTTTTGGTCCTATAAAGAATCATGTTTGTGATGTAGAAGTGTCAGTGTGAAGAACCTTTAAATTAATAAAGAACATTTCAACAGCTAAAGGTTTCTTTAACCTTTAAAAGGTTCAGACAGAGACTCAGGCCATCGGCATTCACACTTTCTTGACAGCTCTGTTGCTTTTTTCTAACTGGATGCTGGTTACTAACATGTTTGTTATCTTGCGAATTATGAATGACTGCCAGACCTGTCTCTCACTTGGAGTGCTCCCGGCAAAGAAGCAACTTTGGCCTCTGAATGGCTTATCTTATACATGCGCCCCCCAGAATTATTGACTTAATCTGTAAAGAAGAGTAGAAAAAGAAGAAATCACTACTGGAAAAAAATAGAACCTTTAAATGTATTAGAAAAACTAACCCTCATTCTAAACCTAACCTTAACCCTCATTCTAAACCTAAACCTTAACCCTTATTTTAAACCTAACCTTAACCCTCATTCTAAACCTAAACCTTAACCCTTATTCTAAACCTAAACCTTAACCCTTATTTTAAACCTAACCTTAACACTTATTTTAAACCTAAACCTTAACCCTTATTCTAAACCTAAACCTTAACCCTTATTCTAAACCTAACCTTAACCCTTATTTTAAACCTAAACCTTAACCCTTATTCTAAACCTAACCTTAACCCTTATTTTAAACCTAACCTTAACCCTTATTCTAAACCTAAACCTTAACCCTTATTTTAAACCTAACCTTAACCCTTATTCTAAGCCCAACCTTAACCCTAATTCTAAACCTAACCTGAACCCTTATTTTAAACCTAACCTTAACCCTTATTCTAAGCCTAACCTTAACCCTTATTCTAAGCCTAACCTTAACCCTCATTCTGAACCAAACCCGAACCCTTATTCTAAACCAAACCTTAACCCTTATTTTAAACCTAATCTTAACCCTTATTTTAAACCTAATCTTAACCGTTCTTCTAAGCCTAACTTTAACCCTCATTCTAAACCTAAACCTTAACCCTTATTTTAAACCTAACCTTAACCCTTATTTTAAACCTAAACCTTAACCCTTATTCTAAACCTAAACCTTAACCCTTATTTTAAACCTAATCTTAACCCTCATTCTAAACCTAACCTTAACTGTGGTGAAATGATGAATTCTTACAGTTTCTCCATTAAGCTCCAAAAAATTCATAAACAGCAGAATTCTCCAACATTATCTTCCAGCTCTGTTATTTTTCTTTGAGTACATGAGACAGGTTTTGTGTGTGTGTGTGTGTGTGTGTGTGTGTGTGTGTGTGTTTGTATGTATTCCACTCCACAGTGCTCCTTTTTTTTGGACTGGAACAATCCAGTTATATGGATCTATGTGAGATCATGTTGTTCCACCTGTCGTGAATTATGCACACAGTGTAAATCTCTGTTGATATACAAAATTTGCAATTTTTAAGAATATTTCTTGAAAACACTGTTGGGATCCCTGCATTTGTTGCTTTGTGCACTGTTCTTTTGCTGTAAGCACTAAAGCACTAAAGCTTCTCCTGGGGGAACTAACATGAGACCAATAATCCATACAAAATCTTACCAGTTCAAGTTCAAGTTGGATGTCAGTCACTGGATATAAGGATGGCTTCAGTTATTATGAAGGCCATGTCATATACAGCTATCATTTAGATAGCATTTAGCTAGTTACAACTGCACAGTGATACACTGAAATGCTTACTTCAATAGAGAGCAACATGGATACGACCAGGCTGACCTGGTCTACAGACTTCAAAACGTTTTGTTTTGTTCTGTGGGCACTATTAGTACTGTTAGTTTAAATTTAGTACTGACCAGTGCAAGCTTGGTTTACAAAGAGTTGTGTGAGTGTGAAGGTCCTATACCTTAATATAGAAACCTTTACATCAAGTGAAGGTTCTTTGAACCTTTAAAATGTTCTTCACACTCACACATCTCTTGTACAAACATGGTTCTTCTTGACATAGAAGAAACAAAAGTGGTTCTTCAATGCCATTGCTGAAATAGCCCTTTGTAGCACCTTTGTAGCACCCTATAAAAGTAGGGTGCCTTGCTCACTCTCTCACACCTCTTCCTGGACATCCTCTTTCCTGCTGAGTTTAGTTCCAACCTACATTTACAGTCCTGTCCCAAACGGCACCCTAAGCCCTGCGGCCCTCATCAAAGTCCACACTTAAGTGAAGTAAACAACATGCATATCTATACGGCAAGAAGCCTTGACGGCATTGGTAAAAATGCACAGCCTCATGTGACATGTAGGTTCTGCATGTTCTATACTGATAATTTGTTTATGCTAATTTGTTGACCTACAGTGGCGTATTGTAACCTCTGTACTCTGATTGGCCCATGGCTGCCACAAAATGTTTTGAGGCTGCAGCTGAGTTTAAATTTGTCCTATCCCAAATGCTGCATTTGCTGTCCTGCAATCCACATTTGCATGTGCATGCAAGAACAGCGAGGCTGTAGGGTGTTCCATTTTTTATTTTGGGGATCAAGGGGATTCTCACCAGTGCCCTCTATGTACCCTTACTGCAGCCTTCTATGTAAACTCAGAAGTGGCCTATTACTGAAAATTCCTCTAGATACGAGTAAGGACCAATCTCAGTGGAGGGATTTGTTCACAGCTGTCTGGCCAACATTGAAAGAATACATATCTTTCTTTTTTTTTTTTTTTTTTAACTAGTCACTGCTTTAGGGTTGTATTGTGATTGTGCCACTGTAGTGAACAAATTAGCCATGACATAGAATAACCACTTTTATTTATAATAGAGATATAAGCTTTTAAGGTCTAAAGAGCCTTCAATGTAATGGTTCTTTATCGATTTAAAGGTTCTCCACACTCCCACATATTTCATATTCATATTCATCTATGGCATTACTCAAAGAGTGTAGAGGACATGTGAGCACTCCTTTTTGATTGCCAACATAAGAAATAGGACACCCTACAACACTTAAGGTCAACAAGGGCATGCACAGATGTGGACTGCAGAACCGGACTGGACTTCTGGACTGCTGCCTTCCTCTTACCAAACACTAATGCATCTGATCCAGCCAATCAGAGACTGTTGACGGAGTTGATTAGTTCGGTTGATTAGTACAGTTGCTGCAGGTTGAGGGTGGAACTAGACAGCATAGGATAGGAGCATAGGAGCATAGATCTCCAGAACTAGGGTTGCTGTTCATTGGTCTAGTGCAGGGGTGGCCAATTATTCAAATACACCTGATTCAACTCACTTGTTAATTGCTAGGTTTATTAGGTCTGTTAGAGCAGGCAACTCAACAAATTGTAGACTCTGTCCCCCCGTTGCCCATCCCTGGTCCAGTGTTTTCACATCATATCAGTGAAGGTATTGTCTGGTAATATGTCACAGATTAAAAACTTTTAAGTCAGTCATTCCAAGTCAGTCATTCCAGTGTAAATACAAGGACCACTTTTGGTTCTCAAATAGTGGTCCATGACATGCATCCAAGCTATGACCCAATTGCAAGTTTAATGAGAAGTTCAAGTTAGTTTTTTGTGTGAACAGGGACAGTGGAACAAAATATAATCTGTCTCAATGATCTAGAAAATTTGGCAATGAAGCTACCTAAGCTAGCTGGTTACAGAACAACCTGGATCATACCAGTATATGTACCAGCACATATCACTGGAGTAGACCTCATTCTCCAATCAAATAAAAATTGTTACATTTAAACAGCAGAATTAGGCTTATAAAATGTACTTAGGAAAGGAGTCATTGACTGCAAAACGTTTGAGAGACATTTTAAAGGTTTAACCCCATTACCACATAATATACATATTGATACATGTTAATGGTCATTTTCTGTATTCAGGACCGATTCTGGGCTTGTTTTGGGAAACTTGTTTTTTTTTGCAAAATGGTAAAGCCTAGGGAGTTTTTCCGGTTGCTGCTTTTCATTATTCTGACCTGGATACAAACACTCAGACAGTGCTTTCTAGAGGTGTGGCATTTAACCTTGCAGGAACATCTGCAAACAAAATGAACCAATCCTGCAACCCCACACACAACACCAGGAGCAGATAGCTTTCACACATGCAGTTCCTGCTAAAAAAAACTCTTCTAAAATCTAATGCAAATTTTTCACACTTGACCAAATGTACCCAACTTATGGAGCAAGCAGACCTGAGTCCAGAAAAAGCTCTGGTTTGAAAATGCCCATACAGGTTCTTCACCCATGCATCTATTTTTTTTAAAGGGTCTTCTAAAGAACTGTGCACAGAAAGGTTGTTTTAGGGGCTCCTCTATGGCCAGAAACCAGCGGTCAGAAAAAAAGAAACCTACTTCAAAGGTCAAATCAGTTCATTTGTATTTCTGTGACTTGGCACCAAACATGGACAGCAAAAACAACATTGTTTTTGTTTTGTTTGATGCAGACATTCTGTGAGTGCGTACCCAACTCCTCCCAGCTCAAACACCGATGGTCAGACTCAGACACAGTCAGACAAACACCGCCCAAGGTAAGGGTTTACCCACCACACAATCTCAAACCAACTTAGACCGCAAGAAATAGACAAGAATTAAAATACACAGTATAACAATACTTTATTTTGTTCCATAAAATTATTGATATGTCGGTCAGAAGAGCACATATTTATTTGATGGCTACTCAGCTCACTCCAGCCGAGTTGGTGGTTGTGAATCTTTAGCACATTTTCCAAAAATCCTTACTACAAAATATAAGCAAAAACAAAATACATGTATATTTTGATATTTAGTATGTAAGCATGTCAGCAGAAGTCTAAAATCTGATGTCTTAATTTATATTTTGTAAATCACTAAGATAAAAAAAAACAAATTTTCAGTAGTACATAAATATATAAATATGACATTCCTTAAATTTTCAGTGCATAAGTGCACTAGTACAGTACTGTGCAAAATGTCTTTCATCAGCAAGTATGTTTGTGCCAATAAAAACACTGTAAAAACACAAGAGGCAGCGCTATAACATGAGATATTGGCACAGTACACCAGTGCCAATATCCCACATCATAGCATGAACCTTGAGTGTGTTATTGCAATTATTCCACAGTTCCATTATTGCTGTTTGTCATTCATTCATTTTAAGATGAAGAGGACAGAAATACCTGGGTTTATTAATATTCTTCAAGGTAAAATAATTACCATCAGTCATCCCTCTGCATGAACAACATCAGACTGCACCCTTTAGTCAGAATAGCCGAGGAAACAGTTCATAATGTCACCATCAGGGTTAAAAGTAGCAGCCAAAACAAAGGCAGTGTTACAGGTTATATTAATATCATGGCTAAACACACTGCTACACACACTGCCAAAGCTGCTAAATATAAAGAACATACTTCTGTGAGAAGCTGAATACTGTTTCATATTGCCTACTCTGTATTCACATACCTTAAATGGTGCAGCAGATAATGCTCCCTCAGATTGGCTGATCTAATTCAGTGTCTCAAACCGCAAAATGTACCCTGTACAATCTACCTAGCTACACTACTAGTGAGTATTGCTCTTTTTTAAACCCACAGTGTCCGTGTTTAGTGTATTTGTGTGCAGTTTGAATGCTTTGTGTAATCTTAAAAAGTATGAAGTATGAAATATAGAAAAATTCTGAAAAGATTCTGATCCTGAAGAAGAAGAATGCAAGCTCTGTAATTAAATGTACTGTTCTTAGAGGACGCAACTGCTCTGAAGATGTGAAATTATAGTGAAATAATATGTAAACACTTCCAGAGTTAATTTAACACTGGCGATTTTGCTGTGAATTTACATGTAATGAATTTAGCATTGGATCATCTCTCTCTTACACACACACACACACACACATACACATACACAGTGAATGTTAAATGAAGGATTACATTTTATGCCACAATGCTTCTGAATTACTGAACTTCTACTTTCTATAAAGAAAAGGATTAGTACATCTTATGTTTCATAATTTGGTTGGAAAATGTGAAGGTTTCTTTCTGACACACACACACACACACACACACACACACACACAGAGAGAGAGACCCACAACATTCTGTTCTTACTCCAGAGCCTAATTCCATCTCTAATAGGTGTTTACTGAAGAAAACATTGTTCTACAGAGATTAACCAAGGTTGGTTGGTTGGTTTGTTTGTTTGTTTCCACTGAAATATTCTTTTTGAGTCACAGGGGTCTGTTTGGCAGACTCATTTTCTTTCAATTTCTCACACTCTCTCTCTCTCTCTCTCTCGCTTTTATATAAAGGCACAGGAAAACAATATCAGCTAAGAGATTTGAACATTGCCCTTCCATTTGGGATTCAGAGCTTACATTTAATTTCTATGCATTTTATTAAGGCAAGCTTAATGCATACAATTGTTCCAGACTCAAAATAAAGTAGAATTCATGAGTAAAGGAAACCCTGATGTCTCCATACAATTGTGCTTCTAACTTCAGTACGTCCATGGGAGTAGCCTTTTTTGCCTGCTGTGAGTTTGTTTGTTTGTTTTGTTGATTACACCATCTTTATTAGAAATAGCAACACTACTGTTTAAAACGGTTTATAAGTAGGTTATACTAAACGAAGGGTGTTTAGTATCAAATATGAATGCATTCAGCTACTTGCTCCGATTGCTGACACAGATGTGTAAATGCACACACAGCTTGTCACAGCTTGTCCACTTGATATAAAGTTTATGAATTTAATTTATTTATTTAGTTATTTATTTTACCTTCCCAATTTTAGGTAGCCAATTACCTAATCAATTTACCTAACCCATCTACACCCCTTTCACTTTACATTTATATTTAAAGCATTTAGCAAATGCTCTTATCCAGAGTGACTTAGTATGGAGACCACAATACTCGACACTACACTTCACCCAAGTACTCTTGGAAGAGATGGTCTTCGGTTAGTGTTTGAACACAGCAAGTGACTCTGCGGTTTGGACACCAAGGGGAAGTTTGCTCCATCACTTCGGTGCCAGGATAGTGTTCAAGCCGAGCCATACATACATCGCTCAAATGGCTCTTGGTACAGATCGTCTTTTGACCATTGGCATTAAGTATGGAGGGGCTGGTCCATTCTTGGCTTTGTAGGCCAGAGTCAGGGTTTTGAATCTGATGCGGGCAGCAGCTACATGAAGCCAGTGAGGAGAACACAACAGCGGAGATACATGGCTGAACTTAGTAACATTAAAAGACGACCCATACCGCTGCATTCTGGATCAATTGCAGAGGCCTGACGGTGGAGAGAGAAATCTATCTACCCACCCACAGAGAGCAAGGCCAATTGTACTCTCTCAGGCCCCGGCTGCTGATGGCACACAGAGTGACCCGAGATTCGACCCAGTAATCCGTGGGTCTGTTTTTTTTTACCAATTTAAAGGTTTCTCACACTTGTATGTCTCTACTACAAACTTGTTTCTTTACTGAACATGGCATTACTTATTTATAAAAATGTAGGGCCAATATTTGTTTCCCACAGAAAAGTATAAAATTAGAGGCACCAAATCTAAAGTAGTGTAAGAATTATTATTGTTTTCCCCTAGGTTTGGAAAAAAGTTTCTGTTTCCTAGTGTTCCTCCATAAGTAATGCATTTAAGTATTAAATTGTATATATGTAATTATGTATGTAAGTAACTTGACTCTTTGTTTTGAGATCTGTGCCATAGGACACTAATGGGGGAACTGGAGTGCATTTCAGACATTTCTTAACACTTCACATTGGAAATACTATAGTTTAGCCTCTGTGCTTAGATTAGACCAAGTGTTGATGGCATGCTGCTGTTTGATTAATGCTTTACCTTTAGGCTATGCAATCGAGCTGCTGCTTTACCCCTTGCTAAAGAACCCCAGCCTTTATTCTTCAAAGCTCTTCACCTCTGTTCTGCAGTCCTCGCCACACTGTCATTTAATAATCAATAGGACACTCTTTAGTGTGTTCATGAGGGAATTTTTGTTGACCTTTTACTATTTTAAAGACTGTGTTTTATAAAGCAGAAAACAGTGTGCATGTGTGCAAATGCATGGTTTTTATAAATCTTTTTTTTATAAATAAGGCCCGAAATCTTAACCCAACTCATAAACTCTACGGGATTTTGCACTGACATGTTAGACAACACTTTCTACCTCCATCATCAAAACTAACAAAAGTTTCTGGGAGAATGCATCCCAGTCTATGCCAAGGCACACTGAATCTGTTCTGGTGGGCCTACTGTGGCCCAACCCATTTCTCAGACACTTAATGTTGTAATTGTCACCTGTCTGTGCTGTATAGGTCCATTGAATAAACGTACCAATACAGTTAACTTCTAGTTGGGTAACGTACCTGACACCATCTACCAGTGTGTGACAGAGACAGCAAGAACAAGCGAGCTGTGTGTGTGTGTGTGTGTGTGTGCCTGACAACCTTCCTTCTTTTTGTAGCACAGTCAATAATGAAGCTAAAAAGAGATTACACTAGTGTTTGCATAGCAGAATTGTTCAATTACTTTCAACACATGTGTTGTAAAAGCTTGTAAGAAAAACATATGAATCTCAAATTCAGTGGATTTCAGTGAATGGTTCTCTAAAGTTTTGGTTCTCAAACTGGCAAAGAAAGCACAAGACATTTCTGGTGGTTCTGATGGATGTAATGTGAGAACCACTACCACTTTTATTTTGTTGTCTTTTTAATTTTCTCCCCAGTTTGGTCATTGCTACTTCCCACCCGCTAGCTAGGATTCCAGCTATCAAACACAAGATGTCTTCAGTGCTTGAAGTTCTTTTTGCTACATAAAGCCAACAGCCTCAACATGCTTACAGACCATTATCCCTAATGTTAACAGACAGACACAATCATCTAATCATTACTGGCTATGGATGGCTGTAGCATCAAAATCACAATCTCCTGATGACCGGGCCAATGCTTAACCCTTTAGACCCTATATGTAAGCCTACACATTTTCACAACTGCATTACTGACATATTTAAAATCAGTTTCAATTCAGTTTCTATTTCAACCCTACAATAGAACCCTGTGGGACTCCACAGTAGATACTAATCCAAATTGTCACCAATAATTCACAATAGTCTCTGTATTAGTGTAAATAACTGAATAATAAATCTAAGGGTTCCGGGGGTTTCAACAGCTGTGGCACTCAGTTTTCCATGAGAACCACAGCTTGTGTAGCGTGAGTGAGGATCATGGGGTTGTGCTTCAAGTGGTGATGCTGATTTGAGCAGCAACTGCTGAGGCTGTGCAGGTATAATAGTGCAGACATAATATCCATGTAACTTCTTGCAGGCTTCCTATATCCAGTAATATTTTCACACTTTAAATCATGAGAAGCATCTATACTAATTAAATACTTTTCCTATTCAAATTGAAACACTTTGGTATAATGTTAGATCTTTTATTATTAAGAGACTTAACACCCATTACCTCCACTCTAGTGCAAGCAACACTGATAGCAGCAGCATCTCACTATATTGTCAGTAATTGGGAAAGTGTTTTGTGATCTTTCGTTATTGCACTACTAGTTCGTAACCTCTATAATCTACTGAGGTGTGTAATACATTAAAGGATGCAGTTGCTGTGTCAAGTATCAAGAGCCAATAATCAACAGTTTAGACTATTGCAGTGTTATTTAAATACTATATATGATAATATCTCATTTTATTCAATTTGCTGCCCATCCATAACACACACACACACACACACACACACACTTAATCTTCTGTTTTTCAATAAAGGCATCCCCCCTGAATTATACTGTATCTCATAACAGCTGAAGTGTCCAAGGTTTATGAATATTTTAAGCAGGAAAAATGTTTCTCACCCACCACAGACACACCCCCATCTGCTCAGATAGTTGCTGAACACACACAGTGTTGACTCATATTTCACTATATGTATGTTGTCGTAAATACAGCACATGTGTGTATGGCACACTTTTGGGAAGGGTTGAATTCCCTTATGTTTTTTTCTATTTTCACTCCCAATAAAATACCAAGGAAACAGATGGGAATAAAAATAGCCCTCAGTCCAGTGAGTCTCAGCTGGGAAGTTGCAGCAAAAGCATGAGGGGAAAAAAAAGAAAACCCAAAGTGACAAAAAGATCAAACTGAGGGCAAAATCCCTCTCTTTGTCTTTATAATAAGCTCACCCTCTCACTGTCCTTCGAGTGGAAGATTAACACATGATTCAAGTACTGTAGTTCTTCGTCAGCACGAATAAGCAGCTGCTTCATGCTAGTGAATCCTCAGGGCGTAGAGGATAATGCACGCTTCAAAATAAACCTTTCTACACCCTGCATTCAGTTACGTCAAGCGATAAAAGCTTTTTGTGGCTTTCATAATGAATCCAGCGCAAAGAGTAAGAAGCTAGATTAACAGTGACTTGTAAAGGAGAATAATGACAGATCTACAGCAGGATTGTTACCAGTCAGAATTACAGTGTGGATATCTGGAATTACAATTTGTACTTGCATCAAAAATTATAGCTCTCTTCAAGTGGAGTTTTTACTAATTAAAATGTAATTGTAGACAAGATAGAATGAGATTCTGAATGAATCAGTGGTAACATATGACTAGTCAGAATTACATTAAGGATATGTCATCCTGGCAATATAACTAGTCAGAGTAGTAGCTGATATCATAGTCGATATCAGAAATTAGAATTTCTATTAGGTCTCAAATCTATATGTTTACTAGACGAAATTGAGGAATGGCCTGTATAATTGATGACATTTTGGGACAAAACGACTTGCCATACAAGTAGCAAGTTGTTTCCTGGTCATCAAAAATAGG
The DNA here is from genome assembly GCF_030463535.1 of Salminus brasiliensis. Classification (NCBI taxonomy): domain Eukaryota; kingdom Metazoa; phylum Chordata; class Actinopteri; order Characiformes; family Bryconidae; genus Salminus; species Salminus brasiliensis. The sequence continues at coordinate 19,381,521 of NC_132878.1, forward strand.
ACCTTCAGTAAAGAATGCAGAAAGTATTACATGTTCATTGTGAATAGAATATTTAGATTTGGTTGTATCTCTAATTGACACACTGAATGGACCACATTTATATGTGCTCCTAGAGTGGAAACACATGCAATTTGTGGCTACAAAACTTTAATTAAAAGTATCAACATGTCAGTAGCGCCTAGCTAAAAGTTAATGCCAGAAGTATTTGCAAAAGAAGTGCATGAACTTACTCACCTTTATTTTGCTCTAATAATGGCACTCTCATTAGCGAGAACTCACTGTCAAGTCTGGAGCACTCCGACACAAAAAGTGCATTACATGTCTAACAAAGAGTCATTCAGTCCATGTGCACAGATCCCTACCGGACATATAGTTCACATTTTAGATGTAGAACTTTGTTTCACAAATCTACTGTGTCCTGGGGGTACAGAATCATTTGGGGCAGGGTCTTAGTTTAACACACTATAAACAGATACAGTTACTTACCAACACAAATGTGAACCATGAAGTCAGAAAAGTTAGATCTGAGGAATAAAAAGTGTGTATTGAGGAATAAGACCCGTAATGTGATGCCTCAAGCTGGCATGCATCAATGCAGATATGCTAAATAGATTAATACATGCCAAAATGAGTCCCTTATGAAGAACATTTTTAATTAAAAATCTAGACACAGGAGAACACAGGAGAGAAAAAATAAATAAATAAATAAAAAAAATAAAAAAAACAGTTCCCCTCCAAAGTTCTACTAAAGAGAACATTATTCAAATATATATTTTGTTTTACTGTATAAACTTTTACTTGTTATGATAGACACAAATAAACAAGCAAATAATGTTACTATTTACAGTCTGAATACTCTAGTTGTTAAAGTGTTGAAATATAAAATACATCAACATTTTAATTCATACATAATAAAATTTAGAAAAGTACTTGTATGCCATTTTTAAAGGATTAAAGGATACATCCTGCATTCAGCATCCTACAATCTGTGAACTGGAAAAGTCTGTCATTGTTGTCTATCACCTTTTGTTAGCAGCTATTGAAAATTCTCTACTGTTGAAGCTGGTACTTATGTACTTAAGTATTGAAAATTTATTGTGATCTTATATATGTCCTTAAAATATATCCACTTTGAAATACTGAGCAGTCTAAACATGTGTGCACATCCTTAATTACTGAGAGATACTGAGAAGTATTAATAGGTACTGAACATGTATACATCACAAATACATCAACATCCACTTTTATAGAACTACCCACATATTGCTATGAAGTGAAAAAGTATGCAAAGTCTCATTGCTACTTTCTTGTGGACCACATGTCACCTGCCATGCATGTGGCCATTTTTAAGTCAAGGCCATTTCCTCCCCTCATTATAACAACCACAGATGTCATACATATTGCATGAGGTGACACACCATGCATTATATTGAATAAACTGTTATTTTTAAACACCCATGTCAGTATTTGCAATATGTGATCTGGTTTGGCTCTTTGTGATATAGGAATATACATCATAAAACTCCACTTAACAGGAGGGGGTGAGAGAGAACGAGAGAGAGAGAGAACGAGAGAGAGAGAGAGAGAGAGAGAGAGAGAGAGAGAGAGGGAGAGAGAGAGAGAGAGATTTCTTTGCATTAACAATTCTTTCATAAGTGCTTCCAAGAAATCCATTCATTTCCCAGCGCTGCTCATAAAAGCCAATCAAATTGCGAACCAGTAACCATCCATCCATTAGCATGGGCCAATAAGCCAAATCAGCTAATTTGCATATTAATTCGCCATCTTCACAAGGGAACACATGCACAGGTATTAATTAAGCGAAGTACACATTCATGGTTAATACACACTGTTACACATACAAAATGTTAGAAAACATTTTGAAACTAGGATAAACACACACACACACACACACATTCTCACTCACACACAGTGGTTTAATTTCCCCTCCTGTTAACTGAGGTGGATGATGAGCAAAGAAGGAGAATAGATTAATTGTGTGAAGCAGGTAATGAAGTGATTGAATAATTCACCAGTATCTGTTCGAACACAGAGAGTGATTAGGCAAATATATTATAATTACAGTTTCAGAGAATTAAACTTTTAATAAGGCAGATTTTCTAATAAAAAAGATGACTAAACATTTGCAAAAATGAATATTACCTAATGGTCACAACAATACAGATTCTAATGTGAAGTGAAGTCGCCCTGCATTCTGTGAACTGGAGAAGTCTGTTCTGTCATTGTCGTTTATCACCTTTTGATAGTAGCTATTGAAAATGCTCTACTGTTGCCACAAGGGTGTAGAATTAGGGAGGGATACCCAGCCACTACTGAATTGTCCTTAGCGGTCCTAAAGCGGTCTGCCAGCATCTAGTCAATGTATTTGGCACACAACCGGCTAACAGATTAATTCTCTACCGCATCCCTAACCCACATCGCTAACAGAAATGGCATGGCTGTTTATTGCTAACCAACTGAAGTGTTGTGGTTGTTAGAAGCACCAAAGCTCTGTCAACTAGATGTGCACTTAGGTTGAGTGAGAGACACCATCCAACAGCTGTGTGCTCAAAAATCACATATTGTGCTGATTCAGTAAGAGACTTATTATTATTACTTATTATTAAATGAGGAACGATTCTGGCAGATGGATTACAGAACTGCTGGCAACCCTAAATGATAGTGTGTGCTAGTGTGTGATTATGTATGGCGGTTAACCTAATTTGTGATATACTCAGTCAGGATAGCTTCCAAAAAAAAAAAAAAAAAAAACGAAACTTAGACATTGTAGAATCTTAAGCTACTTTACATAAAGTCATAGTCTAAGAAAAATAAATCTCAGTGCTAATGAGTAGAGCCAGCAATAATGGTAATAATAATGCTCAACAAATCTATAAATGTGTTTGCTCTCTGTTCAAAAGGCTGTATCATTGTGTTACTTTGTCTGGTGACAGAAACAACCTGACTGTGTAGTAGCTTAGACAGAGGAGAGGAAGGTGAAAAGGCAGGGTCACAGGTAAAGTGAAATGATGACTTGGCGACATGCTGGTAGTTAGAGACAGTATTGTGACTAATGCTAAGCTGATGCTGTACAGTGGTTCATTGGTGTGTGTTTGAAATGAGAGCTTTAATTAGGCACATAGTGTCTCACTGTTCATATGGCATGCACCAGCATGTAATTTTATCAGGTGACAGAAGCAATCCTGCCAGGAAGTAGTTTGTTTCCTATAGACTGGGATGTTTGCCACTGCTGGTAGACCCATATGACCATATGCTTTGATGCACCTACAAATTCAGCTACTTCCTTCACACTATGATCTTTGACATGCCCAAATGCAATCACTCTTTTCTCACAATCAATAGCATCTGCTTTGCGACCCATTTTTCACATATGGAACACACACATTCATTTCACTGTACCTCCTCTTCTCAATCTATAAATCCCACCGCACACCCAGCAGGTATTCATTTGCAGGAGCCTGAAGTTACTACCACCTTAAACGCACAGGGTGACTTTTTATTTGTCCAGCGAGCTTACATTAACATAAAAACATAAAACTTTTACCTAGACCCTAAAAACATCTGTCAGAGATGTTATTTTCTTAAGGACTCTTAATTCAAAGAACAATGACTAAAATGAAGTGTATATGTGAAGAACCATTATAAGGTATAAGGAACCTACACATAATGTAAAGCTTCTACGTAAATTTTTTAGTAGAGAACGTTCACACTGAAGGTTTTTCACACTCACACATCTCGCCTACTAAAGGTTTTTTTTTTTTTTTCAGGAAATCATTATCGGTTCATCAGTGGCATAATTCCAAAGCAGACTTTTGGCACAGTTACTTTTGAGATGTGGCAGTCAGTTTTTAGTATGATCAGCGCTTGCATTAGTTTGGAAAGGAGAAATAAATGTGATACATGATCATTCGACACAGTCACAGACTTGATGATCCTTCTGAGTTTTGCAATCAGATGTTATTCCATGTACCATATGAGGGCACATCTGCTGGGTAGCATCTGGGAGACGGAGAGCGAAAGAGCGATGGATCGATGGTTAGCGCACCTGCATCTATTCTTCTCTCTCTTCCTTGCCTCGTCGGACTTCGCTAGGCTAATTGCTTCCAGGGGCTTTTAAAAATCACTCTCCCTGCTGTCGAAACTGTTATGCTGATGATTATGACAGGGCTAATACCCACCCTCCCCCCACCGTCCTCCTTCTGTTGTTCCTCCTCTGTCACTCGATTTATCTCTCATTATCATTTCCTTATCGCTTTCTCCTCATCGTCTTTATCTCCTTTATCTCCATCTTTCACTCTTTGTGTGCCTCTCTTATCGCTCATAGGCGTAGATTTGAAGCAAGAGAAGAGGTTGTGTCCTTCCCAGTAACTGCTGCTCAATACATCCTTGTAACTTAACTATATATTAACAGTGTGATATGGCCAATAGTGTTTGGCCCAATAGTAACCATGAGAGTAGGCAACTAGTTGCACCCCACCAACCATATATATATATATACATATATGTGTGTGTGTGTGTGTGTATTTGTACAGGTGGATCAGACACAGCAGTGATGCTGGAGTTTTTAAACACCTCAGTGTCACTGTTGGACTGAGAACAGTCCACCAACCAGAAACCTCCAGCCAACAGCGTCCTGTGGGCAGCATCCTGTGACCACAGATGAAGGTCTAGGGGATGACCAACACAAACTGTGCATCAACAGATGAGCTTTTGTCTCTTTACATCTTCTATGTTGAACCAACTACATAGGGGTATCTAATAGAGTGGACAGTGAGTGGACACAGTGTTTAGCAGCTGCACTACTGTGTCTGATCCACTCATACCAGCGCAATATACACCATGTCAGTGTCAGTGCCATTGCCACCACTAAAACACGACATACTCTACGATGAAGAACAGGGTAAAAGCAGGCTAACAAAGTATGCAGAAAAACTACATGGACTACAGTCATTAATTTTAGAACTAGTGCTCCTATATGGTCAGTGGAGCTGATAAAAAGCAAGAGTTGTCATAATATTTTCTGTTATATATTCTGTACATATGTCTGTTTTTTTATCTCATTTTATGTCTTTGCATTTTTTTTACTTTGATCTTTATGTTTTTTTATAAAGTATTTCTTTTTTATTATTTTATATTGTCATTTCTAGTAACCAGGCAGTCATCAAAGCATTTGACTGCTAGTTGGAACAACATAGCATGCAATCTAACATACAATTGGCATACAACTTAGCATACAACTGGCACATCAAAGCAATCGCATAGCAATACCCTAGCAACCACTTGAAACAGTAGTGACCACCTAGCAAACCATAGTAACCACCAAGGATAAAACAGCATACTGTCTTTATTATAATAGCCTGAGCTTATTAGTTTACTTGGTCTAGCAGATTTCCTTTCTAACAGATGCCATGTATCTGTAGTGGTTAGTGTAATGTAGTGTGTAACAAACTGCCTTTCCTATGGCAAACTAGAATTCCCCTGCTGGAATAGAAACACCACTCTACACAAATAGACTCTACATGGATGCTGTATTAACCTACCTGTATATAATTCAAATGAAAGTCTCCTTGGATAAGAGTGTCAGATAAATTCCATAAGTGTAAATTTAAATAGCTTCTTCATCTAAATGTACACTTGTGTGTCTGGATGACACCCGTGTATTGCTATCTGTTATATAATCATCTTTTATTGCTATCTGATATATAATCATCTTCTGTACAACAGTAGATCGAAAGTCTGGGCATGCAACTGGTAATGAAGAAAAGCAAACCTGACGTTAGGACCTTTTTAGCATCAAAGGCAACTTCTGGGTGTAAGGATAAGTTTTGACATGCAGAAAATCAGTCAGAGACGCTTAGTGTCTTAGTATATAAATAAATATAAAGCTTTATGGTAATGAAGTGCATATCATGGGGGGACAGTAACGTGGGTTATATATAAAAGCTAATGTTAGTGACATTAATAAATAAGACACTTACTGTCATGATGACGCACAATAACTGTGTATAGCTCAGATCAAAGGGAGATTTATAGTGTAACATGACTGTTGAAAGTATAGTGAAATAATACAGATTAAAGTATTACTTTATAAAGTATTACTATAGAGTTACAGAGGGTAACATGGCAGTTACATGGCATGGTGCATGCTGCAGATAGTGTTTGTATCGTACAGCTCCAGGGGCCTGGAGTTGTGGGTTCGACCTTCATCACGGTCACTGTCTGTGAGTGCTGTGTTGTCCATGTGTCTTCGTGGGTTTCCTCCAGCCTTTCAAAAACACAGATGGTAGGTGGCCTGGCTATGCTAGTTCTCCCTAGGTGTAAATGGGTGTGGTACCCTAGGATGTACTGACGGCCTGTCTATCCCAACTAACATGTCCATACGGGCACCCGTATGGGTAGCCAGAAAACAGAAAGTGTTGTCCTCAGGTTCCATGTTGGCCCCAAATATGAATGCCCACCAGGGTCAGTGATGGGTCAAGGAGGGGTTAAGCACGGACCCCAACGAGGTTGTACACTGCACACTTTCCGCCTATGTAAGCCCCACGTGAGCATGTTGGCTAGGAAGTAGCTGTTCCTGCACTTGCACCCAATGATTCTTGGGGAGGCTGGTGAATGAATATAGAGTCATAAGGTATTGTATTTATAACAGTTAGTCAACATTATATGCGTGTATAGTTGTTAATGTGCAATTTTCTCTTACCATAGAGAAACTGTGCCTAGTTAACTGTAGTTGACTACAGCAACATAGCACAGCTTGTTATTGCAGTATTTGAAATTAAAAACTGGAAATGTAAATGGTGGAAATGGATTGTCAGCATACTGTAAAGCTCCTAACCTTCTAACAGCTTCTAAAACAGTGCATTTATGGATACGCTGCACTGTACAACCAGTGTGTAGTAACAGCATAAACCACATTGAAACAAGTAGCTGATTGGAGAACTAATATTATTATTATCATTTTACCATATTTTTGTTTTTTTTTCTCCTGCTTTTATTTTATCATGATCAATGTCCTGTCCTAAAATTGCCTTCAGGAGCCATATCACCCACCCTTACATGTAACACTCTCTATCTCTCTCCCTGTAGAGAATGAGCTGCAGTTACCTGCTCTGCACCATCCTTCTCTTTGTGGCTGTCCTCCTCGCTGTCACGGTAACCGGCACCATCCTCTTCATGAACCACTACCAGGCCCCACCCATGTCAGATGGCCCACCCCACATCACCACCAACCAGGACGAGGCCAATGCCCTGGTGACTGTCGAGAGGGGCGACGGGTCACGCATCAATATCTTCATCGACCCCAATTGCCCAGACTACAACAGCAACTTTCTGCGGCTAGAAGGGGTGCAGACATCTCTGCTGCACTCCCTCACAGACCATGACTCAGACCTCAAATCAGTCAAAGGCCAGGACCGCGCCTTATTGGTCAACCTGGCTGAGGAAGTGGCCAAGCTTTCAGCCCATGCTGGCCAACTGAAGATGGACTATGAGTCCCTGAGGAGAGGGCAAAGCAACCTTGGACAGGACCTCAATGCGCTGCAGAGTGAACAAGGAAGGCTTATACAGGTAGATGTGCACCCATACACATGCTTATATATGTATAGTGTCAGATCAGATACACATGCCACATAGGTGCATTTGGGAGGTTTTCAAGTACTGATTGTGACGAATGAGTTGCTGCACTATTTTCTTTAGCCAATGACATCATCCATCAATACTACTAATAATACTACTTAAAAGCACTGACTACTGACACAAGTGTTCAGTTGTGCTTACAGAACTTGTATAATGTCTATAGGTGTCTATAGAGTGGAATGGTCTAGAGGAGATGCGTGTGCATGTACGGCCATGCTCTCCAATGGCATGCATTAGTTAGAGGCCTACAAAACCTCTTGCACTTGCTCTTTACTGGGAAGCAATGGAAGACCATTCAGTACCTTAAGAATGCGTTGGAGTGCCAGTTGGGATCCAGTTCCTTTTTTAATTCTTTAGATTGTAGAAGAAACATTGTATAAGTAAATGTCCACAAACTTGCACACACAGCTTGTATAATCTCTATAAAACATTACGCTCTGGAGGAGTGTAAACTGGAAGGTAAAACTCTATTAGAATTGGACTGTGGAGCAGTGGAACATTGTTCTCTGGAGTAGTGGAGCTCCATCCAATACATTCAGGATAAGTTGGGATGCCAGTTGTGATCCAGAGCTTATCACTAGTTATCAGTGCCTGACTGCACTAATGCTTTTGTGGCTGATTGCAAGCAAGTCCTTCCAACAATGTTGTGGAATCTAGTGAAAAGCCTTTCTCTGAGAATTGAGAAAAGACTACATCAAAGGGGAAACCAGTTCCTTTTTAATACTCTGAATTTTAGAAGAAACATTGGATGAGTAGGTGTCCACAAACCTTCCGATTTCTTTTGAATAGTCTTGATATTAAGAAAAACACTGTGTGAGCCGGTGTCTATGAACATCTGGCCATATAGTGTTTTATTTGGGCGGCAGCAGTGACAGGTATGGTAGTTGCATGGTGTGTATGAGGCTGCACAGCAGCATTTTTGCACACCTCAGAATCCCTGTTGAGTTGAGGACAGGCCACTAACTAAAAATATCCAGGAAGAGAGTGACTGATGAAGAAAGAAGATAAGCCACAGTATCAAACGCTATCAAGATAAGCTTACCAAACAAACAATTAGTTGAATGCATCATTTGTTTTCTAAAACTTAGTTAAGCACCCTTGTACCTTAATAATAGCATCGGCCTTGTTCTATAAAGATTACACCAGTCTCTTGAGCTATTTCTTGTCTGATTTAGCCCACCCCTTCATTCACCCCTGGGTGAACATTTCAGCTAGAGTTCAAGTCTGCCTATTTCAGAATTTCACCTGCTGTTCCAAATTAAGAATGAGGATTTGGGAAGTGTGGTGATTTTGCTGGGTAGTCCCACTGCATCTCAATGTTCCATCATGTCTGTTGAACCTGGCATATACACAAATCTAGCCCTATTTACCCAACATGTGTCATCCTGGAATGTAGGAGTGTCAGTGCTGCATTCTGCCTGTGCATAAAGCACAGAGTCAGTGAAGGAGTGGGCTAAAATTGACAGGAACCTCCCAGGGGACTGGTGCAATCTGTACCTGATAGGATTGACACCATTAATAAGGCAAGAGGACATGTGACCAGTTATCAGAGAAGAAATTATGCATGTGACTAAATTTATCTGGGGTGCTTAGGTATGTGTAACACAGTGGCCAGTAAGTGTGCCCCAATGTTACAGATGGGTTAAAGTCAGTGACTGGGAGCCTATGAAGTGAACCTATACAGTAGGTGTCCCAGATAAAGGACAACTAGGTATATATCAGTGGGCTCTGTTTTGATTAGCTGTCCTGTACTTTATTCCTCATGCAAAAAGCACTTAGAGCTGAAACACTCCTGAGAACTGCAGTGTGAATGATCAGGGATAAACTGTGGTTGACTGAACGAGCAGAGATATGTAAATGAGTTGGATCTTGTGACATGAGAGATACTGGGATTTAAAACAAGCCATTTTAGGCTGGGGAAGAAAGAGTAGGCCTATGTAATTCAAACTTCAGTTTTCCATGATGGAGACCCTTTAATGCTATAAGCTGGTGTCACTGACAGTGATGGAAATGTAAGGGGGTTGTGTCAAATGCAATGCTTTGGCATTTAGCATTTGGCATTTAAATCTAGATGGGATGGCCACTGAAGAATACAGAACATTGTCATATTCCAGACAGTTTGAAACCATTTTGAGAAGACATGGTGCATTATCATGCTGGAAGTCCTTAGGATCTGTGTGCCTTTGCAGAAGCCGAAATCAAAAGACCAGGCTACATTTTTTCAGTTCAGTTTTGGAGAGCCTCTGCCCACTGCAGCTTCAGCTTTCTGTTCTTGGCCAACAGAAGTGGACCTTCTTGTGTCTTCTACACACATGGACAAAATTGTTGGTACCCCTCAATTAATGAAAGAAAAACCCACAGAAATAACTTGAATCTGACAAAAGTAATAATAAATAAAAATGCTATGAAAATTAACCAATGAAAGCCAGACATTGCTTTTCAGTCATGCTTCAACAGAATTATTTTTAAAAAATAAACTTATGAAACAGGCCTGGAATCAAACAATTCCTGTAACTGTCAATGAGACTTCTGCACCTCTCAGCAGGTATTTTGGCCCACTCCTCATGAGCAAACTGCTCCAATTCTCTCAGGTTTGAAGGGTGTTTTTTCCAGACGGCATGTTTCAACTCAACCAAAGATGCTCAATAGGATTTAGGTCAGGGCTCATAGAAGGCTACTTCAGAATAGTGCAATGTTTTCCTCTTAGCCATTCTTGGGTGTTTTGCAAGACCCATGACCTGCGACTGAGACCAAGCTTTCTGACACTGGGCAGCACATTTCTCTCTAGAATCCCTTGATAGTCTTGAGATTTCATTGTACCCTCCACAGATTCAAGACACCTTGTGTCAGATGCAGCAAAGCAGCCCCAGAACATAACAGAACCTCCTCTGTGTTTCACAACAAGAACAGTGTTGTTTTCTTAATATGCTTCATTTTTCCACCTTTAATATCTTTAGAAGTTTTTCTGGGCTCTTTTGTTACCATTCATATTATCCGTCTCTTTGATTTGTCATCAATTTTCCTCCTGCGGCCACGTCCAGGGAGGTTGGCTACAGTCCCATGGATCTTAAATTTCTGAATAATATGTGTAACTGTAGTCACAGGAACATAAAGCTGCTTGGAGATGGTCTTATAACCTTTACCTTTAACATGTGTGTCTATAATTGTCTTTCTAATCTCCTGAGACAACTCTTTCCTTTGTTTCCTCTGGTCCATGTTGAGTGTGGTACACACCATGTCACCAAACAGCAGCCCTGTATACAGGCCCACTGACTGATTACAAGATTGTACTAACTTATGCTAGCTACATGGTCTTGGCCCATCTACTGTCCTATTGGATTAACTTTGACCTATTCAGAGTGCTTCAAAAAGCTGCTATCAGCAACTTAATAGCTGCATTTAAATTTTACATTTATATATAAATGTTTTAGTAATGTCTTTAAGATGGCTTCACAACATTAACTGAAATAGTTTAACCCCATTTAATATTAATGTTATGGTTATCTGAGACAAAAGAACTCAGAAAGGCTGTCAGAGTTGATACCACTAAAACACTGGACCTTTTTTGTTCTCTTGGCCAAGGCAGCATTAAGGGATTACTTGATAGTTAACAGTTTCAGTTACTGATCCCATACTTCACCAAAACATATAAGAGAATAAACATTACAGTCATAAATAATAAACAAATCTCAGCTTAACAGCTTCATAATAAACATTCATAAATTAACTAATAACTGCATTGTAATAAAATAGTTATTGGTAAATCAATGCACATATTAAATATTAACTGTGTACATGTGACATCTGCCACCGCTGTTAAAACAAATCCTAGAGGGGCACAGATGACATCATATTATCCTCTGATGACATCATATTTGGCAGCATTTGATTCCTCTATTTCCTCTGGATATAATACTTTATTTCATTATAGTACTTTGTTTAGAGCTAAATAGAGTTTAAAAAGTCCTTAATACTTAAAAATATGTTTCATATTCCAAAGTGGAGCTTTAGCCATAACTAGTGGTGTAACAGATCACAAAACTCACGGTTTAGCTTGGATTTCTTTTTTTAGATCAGCAAAAAAAGAAAAAATAGAGACACATGTGAGACAGTAATTTTAGCTTTTTTTTTGTTGTTGTTTTTTTAGGCTTCATTTTTATGAAACTAGTGACTTTTATTTTGATGTTGTCAGTAAGTGATGTAGCAGTTGAGTTTAGCAGTTTTTTTTTCTTTCATCCCATTCCGCATTAACAGATAAAAGTGTCTATCATTCTAAAGTTGACCTACTTGAAGATTCCTCCTGTTTACACTCAGCTTATGTCCATATCAGCTCTCCACTCACACACCAGAGTAATGTCGCTGCAGGTGGGTGGCCTTGTTGCCTTATGGCTCTCCTGGCTCAATGTTTACAAACCATAATGGTTTTATCCTCATGCTCCACTTTGTCTGTCAGCTTCTCAGTCGGTGTGTTTTCATTACAGCTCTGTGTCCAGACTGAGGAAATTGTTACTGTTAAAAGTAACAGTGGCAGTAAAACTGTATTCTACACTATTATGGGTGATAAACTTTGGTGATTAATTCATGGTCCACATGCATCCCGAACTGCAGGGGTCACGCATCATATGGATCAAGGATCATTCATGAGGATGCATAATGCCTCACTTTCTTACACATAAGTTTATTTGCAAGTTAATTTCAGGTAAAGTCTACAAATTAATTTCACAACAAACATATTTGTTCATTTTAAAATACAGCAGTAAACACATTCTGAAGTTTAGATTTCTCAATATTCAATATTAGCGAGAATATTGTTATTTAATTTATGAACACTTTGATTATTTAAGTTAAAAAATAAGTAAACTTAATAAGTGAAACTTTGTTGTAAAGTATACTTATGCCTCAATGATTTGTAACTAAACTGAAGTGAATTCACAGCTGTCTTATGGTCGACCTACCTATTAATTAAGTCCCTTTAAGAAATATATTAAATGTATGATCCTAGTAATTGGACGTATACAAAAGCCTAGATTGATGTTAAGGAAAACATCCAGTAGCTCACTAGTTCAGTAAGTAATACATGTGGCTTATAGTTGTGGGTCCATAATCCTGAAAAATGAATATTTGTTTTGCTGTCGCTACAGCTGTAACATGCTGCAATATAATAAACTGCAGTAAGTGATAGGAGGATAAACATGAGCACAATGGAAGTCACCTAGCACCCGTCTGCATGTTACTGAAATCTAAAACTCTAATCACTGGATTTGCAGGTGCTGTCTGCTGCCTCATGTTAAGTGAATTACCACCGACTTAAAGCCTAAGTTTAATCTGAATTAGACTTAAGGTTTGGGATTAACACCCTTTTTCTCTCATGCGAGTTACTGACAAGCTCTGACACGTTAAAGCCCATCACACACACACACACACAGACACACTCACACACACGAGTGAAAGGGAGTTGTTTATCACTACAAAACACCTGCGCAGCCTAAAAAAGCAGCTACAAAATCCCCCCCGAATGGAAAGTAATCCCTCATTTTCTGATAACTTTTTGACAAGGGTGGTGACCTGAGAGAGTGTGTGTTTGTATGTGTGTGAGTATGTATTTGTGTCCATAAATGTACAGTTTTTAGCTCTGAGTGTTTGAATGTTGGTTTTGATTTTGTAAGGGTTTGGGTGAGAAAGGTTCTTTGACAACAGAGTGAGAGAGGAAGCGACAGAGGAAATAAATATAAGGACACTACAGAGGACATATTAGGCCCAATCTTACACCCTGTCCAAGGTGCATTGCGATGCTCATTGCTATCTTGCGAATATATCTACGCCAGTGGGCATGGTGGTCTCCAAATGAGGTATGTTCAGGTACATTTCTGGTGTATTTCTATTATAGCAACAGAAAAGACAGGTGTGCCACTGACTGAAAACAACCTAGTCAGACGTCAACAGTCAGATGGTCATTGCTATCTTAGCAGTGAATTGTCAACACAGGCGCGTGCCCAACTCACATAAACCCCGCTCAGATCGCACTTGACTCTTAAAGGGCATGAGATGTGTGTGTTTACAACTTTTCCACTTCTTTAAAGCGTTCAAAGATTCTTCTAAGCTCAGCGGTCTAATATGCAACCACTATGGTCCAGGGTTCGCAAGTTCAAATCCCAAAACCATGCTGCTTTGCTATCAGCGGCCACAGTCTGATTGAGCACAATTGGCCGTGCTCTCTCCAGGTGGGTAGATGACATTCTCACACCATGAGGCAAAGTTGACCCAGCTCTTTGTACCTTATTCATTTTTAATGTCAACATGGGCCCTATTTGTTTGTAATTGCAAATACAGTGTAACAGCATGATCCTGGCATGTTGCTGTTTTGATATTGTGGTGATCAAGTGGTTGAACTCTCTACATTAGCATAAACAGGGAACACAACACAATTGCTGATTAAGAACAACTGACAGAATGATTTTATTTTCATCAGGATATCTGATCTATCTGGTCTTGTAAAACAATTCATTTCTATGGTCAGAAGAAACCTGACACCTGGCAGCGAAGTAAATACTACAGGTGACTCTTCTTAGAGTCGATTCACTTTTACATTACACACTTACATTAACCCTAACCCCTAATCTTAATCTACACCTAAACCCAACCTTAACCTTAACCTACCCCTTGACCTACAACTTATCCTACACCTAAATTTATACGTTTACCTAACCTTAATCTACACCTTAACCCAGTCTTAACCTAATCATTGTGAAACTATGAATCCTTACCCATTTCTCCATTGATGTTGATCCAATAATTCCTCTTTAATAATATCCAGTATAGTTCATAAATAGCATGTACATGTCAGACAGGTTGTATGAGTGCGTTTTGCTCAAAAGTGCTGCAAGTGGAAGGGTGAAAAAATTACCAAGTAGGTTGTTTTTTTGGACTCAACATATTTGGACGTTTCTTGAGATCATGTTAAAGTTCTGTGTTCTATGAGCCAAGTGATCCAAGCTTGAACACAAATCTATGCATCCAAATTGATATGATTTGAACTTAACTGAATTAACATTTTACATTTAACTGAACGTATGTGAGGGATGTATGGATATATGGATTTATTGTATTGTTTCTCTAGGGAGGATTAGTTGCACCACTGTGTTAAACTAACACTAACCACGGTGTAAAAGGCCTGACAAGCTCTCTAACTAACTGTGAATTGTTTACATGCTTTAAAACAGTGCCATAATAAAACATACAAGATGGAGATTAAAGATATAGGAATGAATTCGGTATATTTAATCACAATTCAGTAATCAAAACAACTCATGATGAAAAAAAGTTTATTTTATGGTTCAGTTTTGGTGGAATCTGCAGAAATATCTGTCAAAATAGGGTGAAATATGGAGTGCAGATGATGTTGCAATGAGAATGCGTAGATGACTAAAAGCACATTCTGCTTGAACCCCGTGTTTATACCCCACATTCTTTCTCCCCTGCATTTTTGTCTTCAAAATATGTCCAGTTATCTTTCAGTCATCTTGGTTTCAGAAAGCATTTGCTGCCACATCTCGTCTGCTTGCAGGCCTATTTTGAGTATTTTAAAAGAATCTCTGTACTTTCAGTTGAGTCCTTGCTCTGAGAAATACTGTCAATTTTCATAAAGTGGATTCCCTCAGTGTAGAACAAATAGAACTTCAGTCTTCTTTCTTCCCCTGGCATGAATCCATCTATCACTGCCTCTTCTGTGTGATGTTAAATGCACAGAAAATGTGCTCAGCCCGGCAGAATGTATAATTCTACTACGTTTACCTCTGTGTTGCCTCAGTGTAAATGACATTAGCTGTAGCTTGGAGAGATGAAGCATAAATTCCTGGACCTTTAGTGTGACCCCATTTTGGCTCCTGTGTCACCAGTGGCTCATTTATACCCTTGTACTAAGGAAACTAATTCTGTGCTGCCAATCAATGTGACGTTCAGGCACTCCCAGTGCAATATGTGAAACCCTCAGGCTAGCCCCTTTTCTCTGGTGTATAACTTCAGGGCCCCTCACTGTGTTATTAGATTATTAGAAATAGACCCTCCCCCACAACCCTACCAAGCCCACCAGCTACACTATTTAAATGAAATGCCCCAAAAAGGTTCAGAAGAGTTTTGCTAAAAAGGACCCCTTTCTGTGTAAAGGAAATTCCCTAGACCATTCCAGGAATGATAGTTAACAGATAAATTATTAAAATTAGGTCATATAGATTGCAGAACTTATATTGTGTTATCAAATTACGTGATTGGCTAACCCTAACATGCTATTTGCCCAATGTGTTGCTGACTTCTCTGTGAACTCTAACTACTGTATGGATTTGTTGAGTTCCACCAGCTGATCCACCAGTGGACTGATTAGATAAACTCTATTGGCCATTCTTCATTAAAGCCACATTATGTTGCATGTTTATCATGAAATGTTTCAACACATGAATTACACTGCCGGATTGTAAAGAGAGCCCAGGAGCCAGAAATGCCAATTCTCACATAATGCTGCTGTAAATAAAATCATTTTATTTAAAGGAAAGAAAACTTAGTTGTTGTCATGGCTGCTAACAGTGTTATATAAGTTTTTTTCTTAAGCCTACAGTTCTGTATTTTATCACAAAGAATAACAAGCAAATGTCTTTAGTGACTACCAGATAAATATGAACACGAGTGGTTGTTGTTGGTAGAAAATCTTTGCCGGTAAATGAGAAGAAGTTCAAATGAATTACACAATGCCTCACATCCACCTTCAAATTACAAATTGTTCAGTATGCACAGCTTTGAGTCTGCACTTCAAACTTTTTCAGGGTAGAGGTTTCCAAGAAAACCTCAGCTCAAAAAGTATGCTTAAATGGTTGAATTAGCATCACACTGAACACTCTCTCTACCAGTTAAGATGATCTTAGCAGATGCTTTTGGGAAATTGGGTGATGCCGGTGATGCCTCAGCCATCATTGGCTGAGAGTCCCAGAGAGCTCTGGGTGGGTAGGATGGACCTCTGTCTTCCAGGTCACTCAGCATGATTCTAACCAGCATGGGCATCTGTTAGCTGATGTAAAAGAGCTGGCAGTTACCATTGTCCTCTGTCCAATAACATTGCTTTAGCAGTAGTTCAAAAAGATGTGGTTGGCTGGCTTAATGTGGATCACATGCTAGCCTTTACATGCCTAGTACTGGTAGCATCATGTGATCAGAAAAGCATAAACTGAAAATATAAAGTCATAAATATAATAGTCCCAGCAAACCTGAAACCTGAGTATGTCTATAGAGTAAAATTAGAAATTCATACCAAATTCCATGGAGTCCCCCTTGTTCCCTGGTCTGTGTTTGTATATGAATGCGTGCTTCGTTTTCTCACTTTTTTTCTGCCAAAGGCAAAGGGACGTGATTCAGTGTGGCACATTACAAGGTTGATGACAGTTAGTAATGGCCCTAGCTTCTGCCTTTCTCCCATGAGAATGCTTCCACTTCATGTGTGTCTGACGTAACAGACCAGTAGCCTGTCCAAAACATTGAGGATGATAGACGACACTCGCTTGGCCAAAGTCTGGGATATTGCATAGGTTCAAGCATGCAGCATACAAAAATACACACAAATACACACATACACTTTTTTACCCTCCTCCCATAAATGTAGCATTGCTGTGCTACAATGATTTCTTACTATAGGGGACATTTTCAATGTTTTATATGTATTAAATGCAATTAAATTCATTGGAAGATAAACACACACACACACATGCATGCACACTGACATTAGAGACCTACATCAGTGCTATTTTCCTGCCTAGAGAAAGTGAAGGAATGCTAAGGCTGATTGCATTGTTATTCTTGTCTTTAAGTCCGTCAAGTAATCAACAAGAGTGTGTGTGCTTGTGTGTGTAGGGTCCTTCATCCTAGTTTTTCACTGTGCAGGTGTAAAAGGTCCTTTTAAAATCACTAAGTTTAACTCCAATTTGAGACCAAAAGAGGCAACTCATTTATTATACTGAATAACACATACTTACACAAACACACA
Source organism: Salminus brasiliensis (assembly GCF_030463535.1). Classification (NCBI taxonomy): domain Eukaryota; kingdom Metazoa; phylum Chordata; class Actinopteri; order Characiformes; family Bryconidae; genus Salminus; species Salminus brasiliensis. The sequence goes on from NC_132878.1 coordinate 19,399,201, forward strand.
CACACACACACACACACACACACACACACACACACATACACACTCCTCTCCATTTAAAATGGGTCAGATTCCAGATTTACTCAGTGGAAAGCCATCACTGCATGTGTGTGTCGGTTTAACTGTGCACATGCCCATGGGAGACGACTATTGCTAGTATATGTACACTTCTGAACATTGCTGTCTGACAAAATGACATTATTATGGCATGACAGCACATATTGACCATCACTAGAGCATGACCTGTGGTGCACCATGGAAAATTTGTTGTATTGATTTTTTTTTAAAACAAAATTCTCCCATGGTGCTAATATTATCTCTGCTTTTGATAGTGTCCATGGAACCATAGGAATTTTCCAAGTTCAGGGTTCAGGGTGCTGAGATGGTCTTTCAGGAAAAAATGCTCCTCAATGTCTTTAAATTTCTGCCCATGATGCTGATACTTTTCCTGGTCTCAATAGTGCTGTGGGGCAGACACTGTTCATGTTGCTGACATTTGCCCTGTTAGAAACAGAGTTATCACTGTCAGTGGTGCTGATATTCACCCTTGCAGCTGCAGTGATGTCGCTGTCCGTGGTGCTGAAGTTTGTCAACATCACCGGTGTTTGTGTGTTGTTGCTGTCCACGGTGCTGATATTTGGCCAGGTATAGGTAATATGGAGTTGCCAGTGCTGTATGTGGTGCCAAGTGCCAAGTAGTAATTTATATCAACATTTAAACCTATTGCTACATGAATAGCAGAAGTGTTGCCCATAATACTATAAATACTTTCCAACAGAATGATAAGCTAATGCAGTCTAAACATTAAAGGATTCTATACAGTACAGGAAAACAGTTCTTTGACCCGTAGCAATAGTGCATTCATGTTTTAAAGGATTCTTTTAAGAACCATGTTAATATATGTTACATATTAATAATATAGATTCAAACTGTTCTTTAAGTTGTCACAATAATTTTTAGTACCACTGCCTTCACTAAAAAAACCCTTAAAGTTTTTAAAAAAGGTATATAAAGGTCTAAATAATGCAAAGAAATATATTGTTACTTTCATGTGTCCCATTTTTTCTGTAAGTTGAATTTAAAATTGTTGGACTTTCATTATTGTGTACATTTGCACATGATGTGTATTTAGTCCATCTTTAAAGTTTTAATCTTGTTTAGAATTTTGAGACTTGTTTTACATGTTATTTCATTTCACAATAGCCTTGTAACAGCAGTGCTTATATGTGCATTTGTGTTTTCCAGCTTCTCTCAGAGAGCCAGATTAACATGGTGAAAGTGGTGAACTCTGTAAGCGATGCTTTGAACTCCATGCAGAAAGAGAATGGAGGCCTTAAGGCTCGGGTGAAGGCGGATCTGCAGAGAGCTCCAGTCAGAGGAGCCCGGCTCAAAGGCTGCGCCAACGGTAAGACCTGCAACAACTTTCTGCTTGTTTGTTTGTCTGTTATTCTGTTTCACCAATCTTTCATCAGCAACTTTTCTCATGTGTCCACTCGTGTTGCAGAGGTCAACAGAGGTCTCTTTTTTGTACTTGCACTTTTATTTCTGCCAAAATGTTGCCACCCTAGACAACACCAGATGGGTTTTACATATAACAACTCAAACCCAAACCCAGACCCAAAAAGTCAAAAGGCATATAGACGTTGTCACTTGCATACATCCCCCAACCACCAATTTAAACTGAAAAGTATTTTACCCAACATCACACAGCTTTAAGGAGGATATTTTTTCGAAAACAAATTTTTTTTTAGGGAGCCTGCTTGCAAAAACTCATCACTTTAATTGAAAACAAATCTTAATATATTTCAGCTGGACAGATACTATTTGTGGCAACAGGTATTTAGTAGTCATTTTTAATCTTCCCTATTTTGTTGCTGGACTTACCATCCTGTTACCACTTACCATCTCTCATCTATTAATCTATCGAACAACGAATCATCAGTCCACTCATTCCTCTGTCTATTACTCCATCCACCCATTCAACTACTTAACCATCCACCCACTCATCCATCCATCCACTTATCTATTTGTTCAATTATCCAATCATTCATTCATTCATCCATCAGGCTACTCATCCAGCTACCCAAGCATTCCTCCTTCCATTCATTCATGCACGCATCCATGTATTCGCATCCATCTATCTATTCCTCTGTTTGTTCACCTGTCTGTCCATTAATCATTTCAACCATCCACTGGTTCATCCATCTGTTCATTTTTGATATACTGAATTAAATCTCCTTGCAGTGTACAGTCAAAAATAGCCAAGATATTCTGAATTGTTCCCCACCATTTCCTCCATCTTTCCAGCCATCTTAAAACACACTCTAATCCATGCTCCAGTTTCGTCAGCCAAGTAAATGCTTCATAATCATTTCACTATTAACTCAGCCACACTCTGCAAAGTGAAGAACGTCAGGACAATTTCATGCAAAACTGCATCTAAAGTGAGTGAGTAATTATTCTGTTATATTTCCCATCTTTGCCCCATCTGAACCATTAGCAGAATAGCTGGGGGGCTGAAAAAAGCCACTGAAGCTGAAATGAGGCTCCTGAGAAAGTTTTTTTTTTTTTTCTTTACTGGATCCTAATGTTTTTGTTTGGGGCACAGATGTGCTTCTTCCTCGACGTGCATTTGAAAAAAGATTTTTGTGCAGTAAAGCAGAGGTCTGTTAAGTAGATCATTTTTTTTTTTAAATCAGGATCATTGTTCATGGTACAACGGTTTAAGACATGGTACAACCAATTCTATACAGAAACATCTGTGGTTTTATATTCATGCCAATTCATGGAATGAATTTGGTCCATTATATCAGCCCCACTGACCATATAGGTGGGCTTTGTAGTTCTGTAATTAGGACTACAGACTGTAGTCCATCTGTTTCTCTGCCTACTTTGTTAGGCACCTTTCACCCTGCTCTGGTCAGGAACTCACAGGGCTGCATTGTAGTGTGCTTCAATTTTTCCCACTGTGAAAACTCTCCAAGTTTACAAACTCTTCTTCCAGACTGTGGTCCGAGGCACCTTTCACACCTATTTCACCAGCTATTTTGGTTTGGACCAAACGAAATAGTCTGAAGGTCTGGACCAAACAAGACAGGTGTGAAAGCACCCTTGCATTGTATGCTGCAGTTTCATGTTGTCACTGTTGTCACATGTCGTCAATCCTGACGCATAGCTGCCACTGCTGTTTTACTTGTTCTAACAACTGACAAAAACCTGATTAGACCGCCGCTCACATTCATAGTCAGTAACGTATCTTGAGCTTCCAGAAGGGCATGAAATTCAGAACTCATGAAATTGGTTGATTTCACTATTACTTTCTAAGTGTATTGAAAGTTAATCTGGTATGTTAAGCCTTTAGTCCAGCTCCTAAAGACCTATCCAATCAAAGAGTTCACTTAGCTGTATCTAACTAGATTTCCCTGCAAACAATATTGTAATTGGATCATTTTCCATGTGTCATTTCAATAATTAAACCCATTTTTTTTTTTCAAACTAAGACATAGCAATAAAACAGGAGTATTAATGCAATATATGATTCTTCGTGTAGTCTTCAGAAATGATTAGGTTCTTTTTGCAGATAAAAGGCCCTGAAGATTCCCAATTGATAATCATATATCTTTTGTTATTTCTCTCTCTCTCTTTCTCTCTCTATCTCAGGCTCTCGTCCTCGTGATTGTAGCGATATACATGCGAGTGGTCAGCGTGAAGATGGCATCTACTCTGTTTTTCCCACTCATTACCCCGCAGGCTTTCAGGTCTACTGCGATATGAGCACGGACGGAGGGGGCTGGACGGTGAGTCATACACATGTGCGCTTACACGCTCTTCCCCCTACACTGTCTCTACACAGTGACGCACAGTCCACCACTCAGCATTTCTTTTATGTAAACGTACTCTGCCCTGCATACCTTTGCTTGCTTAGGTGAAAATAATCCCTCAATGCACGTCATCACTTTTCTCAAACACACTTACGCTCAGTCTGAGTATACACAGTAATGTTTAAAGCTTGGGAGTCACTGTGTTCAATAGTATTGACTCTAATAGGCTCTAACAGGATTCTAGGTCTCTACGTTATGGGTTTCATTTATTCAATTCCATTTGGTAGAAAACTGGAAAAATTAAGAAACAGTATAAATGCCCAGAATCATAAACAGAGCAAATACCTAGGAACACTCTTTGAACTTTGAGAATGAATTTAACAATAAAATTAATTGACATTCAGAATGAAATATAAAGTGCATTCAGCAGTTTGGGTCAAAGATTATCATAATATCTTACTGTAAATAAGTGAGTAAAATTTGATCTGGTTTCCAAAATGCATAAAGTTAAAGAATATATTTAATACTTAAAGCAACCCTGTTTCATTCTCATGCTTTACAGTTTAAATATAACAATGAAAGGAAAAGGGCCAGAAAAAGTTTGGGCACTATGCATGTTCATTACTTAGTAACACCCTCTTTGGCAAATATCACAGCTTGTGAATGCTTTATGTAGCAGCTAAGAATCTTTCAGTTCTTGTTTGGAGCATTTTCACCCATTCTGCCTTGCAATAATGTGTGAAAAAGGCTTATAGGTCTTAAGATTCCTTGCATGGACCACTCTTGTAAGGGCTAATAGATTTTTGATGCTGTTTGGGTTATGAGACTGTAAGGGCCATTGCAAAATACCCATCCTGCACTTCTTAGGGTATTCGATTGTTGTTGTTTGAGGTGTTCTTAGGATTATCTTCATGCTAAAAAAAGCATGCATTATTTTCAGCTTTTGAACAGATGGTGGGATGCTTGGTTCCATAATTTGCTGGTGTTTAATTTAATCCATTCTTCTCCCTATAACACTGAAATGTTCCCTGTGCCACTGGCTGAAACACAAGCCCAAATTATGATCAGTCTGTCCTGCCTAACAGTTGAAAAGGTGTTTGTTTCATGAAACTCTCTACCCTTTTTTTCAAACATTCATTTCTGATGCTATATTACATGTTGACTATGCAGGAAGGCTTTTTATCTAAAGACTCTTTCAAAAAAAAAAGTCATGCAGTATTTGATCAGGTTTAGCTGCACAGTAGAACAGTGCCCCACCTCTCCAGAGTCCCCTAAATCTTCACGAAGGAACATAACAAACTGTTGAAAATGAAGAATTGTTGAAAATGGAAAAATGAAAAAAGGAATTGTTGAACCTGAAATTGCTTTCATATATTCTAATAGTTTTCTGCTGCTTTGTGGGCATAAATTATTTGGAGTGCTAGGCAGCTGCTTAGGTCAGTCTCTGGCTGCTGATTGTTAAGACAAGATTTGCAGAGTCAGAGTATTTGTAAAGCTTTGAAATTTGCATTACTTGGTCTTTTCTCATTACCCTAACAAACTAATTAAGGCCTGAGACCTTAGTACAAGTTATCTGAGAGCTTTACTCTCTTGGGGTGCCCAACCTTTTGCATGGTAATCCTTTTCTTTTTTTATACAGTGCAAAGATAATGCACTAGTCTTGCTTAAAATGCTGCAAGAAATATTGGGGGGTCAGTTCATCTTTATTTGCTTACTTTACAATTCACAGTAACGGACATTATGATTAGGAAGGAATGATAAACAATGGTGAACAACCTTAAAGAAGATGTCATTTGATAGACCTGTGACAGACACACAAATGTTCATATGACTTGTGATTTCAGGCTTTTAAACAGTGATGTTCACGCACTCAGTGTGCGGTGCTATTCAGGTAATCACCCTGTTTCTGCTACCAGATTGATCATGCCGGAAGAGCATTCTGTCTTTTGATCTGCAGCGTTTTATCAGTTGCTGTTATGTCGGAGGGCCTGCAATTAAGTATGTGTGCTGTTGGAAATACAGTGAATTTTACTAACACATAAATTGCAGCAAAATTCAAAAACAAAAAGTGTCAGACTGCTTTTTGAATGAAGCACAGTACAGGACACCCATTCAAAACAGAGAACTTCATGTATATTGGTCTTAAAGACACCAGAAAGATACTAACTGCCACAAATAAACTAACACGTGATACCGCTTGGCTAATGCACTGCAGTCACATAGTCCTTCAACAATGAAGTACTGAGCATGCTGACTCACTCAGAATGCAGCTTGTGTTGCGTTATGAATTACAGTGTCTGCATAGCTCGGACAATCTGCTTTCACATACTTGCGTAAGGTATTTTTTTTTCTGGCCTAATGTTGATGGATAGAATGAGATTGGAAAATGGTCATTTGGAAAAATGTTAATTGTGACCGTTTTTGCTACTTAAAACTACCTGGTTGGGCCTCCAATGGGGGGCTGTAAATTGATATTTACAACCCTGTTATGTATACATTCAGTGTTTTTTGTCTGAAATCAAGGGTATTTAAAAAAATATATATTTCTGTATTTGTTGGAGTAACTGTCTATACTGTCCAGAGAAGGCTTTCTGCTTATGATTATGAAAGACTGCTGTGTGGATTTGAATGCATTCAGCAGCAAGAGCATTAGGGAGGTCAGGATGTTGAATGACCATCACCCTACACTTCACCTCACAAACTCCCTTTTGCTCCAAAACTCTCATAATTTATCCCAAAAGTATTGGATGGAGAACCATAATTCCATCATTTATACCCATCTAGCACTTGCCTGGCATTGGGTATGTAGGTCCGTGTTTATCTGTTTCAGAGAGTCCTATTCTATTGGCAGTACTTCTATACAGGTAATAGGCAAGCTGAGTTTGTGCACAATTGCACTTCAATGTCAGCAATGGGTGCAACTTAAAGTTGCTGAATGCATTAATTAGAAGGGGTGTCCACAAACATTTAGACTTAAAGTTAGGACTGTTACGTAACGATATTGAGGTTTTGAGATATATAAGAAGATATATCTATATTTTCAAAGATACAAGAGTTCTTGTGGCAGAGACAGGTAACTAATATTACCATTATTAGAGATCTGTACGGCTTGTGTCAGGTGATGCTCTCACTGATTCACTGGATTTACTGTGTTAAACTGATGCTGCATTGTAATAGAGTTTAGGACTGTAATAGTCTCTAATCTAGATTACATTGTTGTAAGCGCTGACACAAAGCCATGTTGGGGTGACTTATTTGCATGTGTGAGTGTATGTGTGGGAGAGCCTGAAAACTAATATTATTACGAACCTGCAAGTGTGCTGACGTAAACGACAGAGGTGTGTGTGAGTGTGTATGTGTGTGTGCATACACAACAGTAAAAAGAAATGGCTTCAGGCGACAGATGATGCATACAAGCAGTTGCGCTATTAGTTGCTCATAACAGTCCCACTTTTCTTTCTCCTGGGACCTACACACACACACACACACACATGCAAATTCACATACACAAATGCTCGCTATCATATGTAAGTGAGCCCATGATTAGCATGCTAATCAGAAATCTGACCAGCAGGGGTAAAACATTTGAGAGCTGGTGGTGATGATGATGTGTTTGTCCAGAAGTGTGCATGAGTGTGTATATGTGTGTTTGTGCATGTGTGTGTTGAGGGGAAATGAAACAGAGCAGAAAGACATATTGTACCTCCAGTGGGACACACATGAGGAAACAGAAAAACAACTTAACAAAGTTGGCCATATAGGATGAGGGAGATAAATAAGAATAACAATTTTAAAAGATAAATAGAAATTGAAAAGAGGAACAGTTGCATAATCATGTCTGTAAAAGATGGAGCTCATTAAATAAATATTACCATACATCAACACTCTTCTGCAATTCTTATTTATTTTCTGGGATATGACAGGCAGGCCTCGTCACCTTATACTGTTGACACAGTCACTAATCCTCAGTGTAATCTTGTTGACATCTAATCTTCTCAGTTAGCCATATCATATCTTAAGCCCACATTTGAGAATAGTCCAGTTGGAATCTCGCTCTGCTCTTTGCATATTAAACAGGCTTGATGTTAGACTTAAATCATCCGGCTAAACTGAAAAATCTTTTTTTCTGAATCACCCTTTTGCTTCATTTGCTTCTATCTGTGTTTTGGTTTGTCACTCTGACCTTGTCCCTCCTCCTTATCATAACCCCCACTTGTGTGTAGCCTGTAGTCTTATTTATTATGCCCAATATATTATTGTGCCCTTTAGGGTTAGGCTTTATCCAATCATAACGTCTCAAAATAATACCACAGGATATTATTAGGGATAGGAAGAAGCATAAGTTAAATGTTCTATGTTTACGTGACTAAATGAAAACCGTACACAATTTATATCAGTCATTGAATAAATGTTTAACTGTCAGTCTGACAATTACAAGTGTTAAACCGCAACAAAATAGTTAGCATTAGCTTAGTTAGCAGGAAAACAATCTGCTCACCACAGAACTAATCTAAATATCGCTGATAGAAACCACAATTATTAACGTTTAGACCAGAATGATTCAAGCGACTGGTGTTGAAAGGACACCTGTAGCCTACTCGCTAAGCTACTCTCTGCTCCACAGAGTATCAGACAGCCCATTACATCTGCTGTTGTCTAACTTCTAAGCTACCAACACAAGAGTTGACTATAAATCTGGTGTTTAAGAAAGCAAAGTCTAGCGTTTGGTGTTGGAGTTACGGAAAGGCGAAATGAGACAGGTTCCGCCATGTCTGGACTCGTAGCCGGCTATCCAGGCATAGATAAGTTAGCTAGCATGCAAAATCCCACAGCACAGACCATGTGGCAGCTAACTTTTGCTCAGGACACACCTGTAGAGGATGAAGCCTCATAGCTGAGAGTTAGGCTTGTTTTCGACTGTTTCCAGGCACATTTAGCAGACTGGTTAATCGGGGTTTGCTTGCTCTGCCTTTTAATGGAACTCAGCATGTTGCTAAACTCACAACTATGGTGGGCTTGTTTTTCCCCACCGATCAGTGAGCTTCCACAAAGGCATCACCCTCACCCTCTCTTAAGTACACATTTGGCCATGTATTAGATAGAGACAGAACAAAAAATGGACACAACAGACATGTCACAATTTAGTTTTTGTCAAAAATGACAAAAATACAGTTTGTTTTTATTTGCTCTGGTCATGAATATACCAATGAGGTTGGCTATTCATCTTATAAGTATAAATATAATATAATATAAACATAGATAAATCATATAGGAACTCATGGGTCTAAGCTGGATTTCTGAATGGTAGAACAGAATGGGATATTTTTTGAAAACTGCTTGATACTGCATACTGTGGTCTTTTCAATATTTCATCCTGTGTGCATTTTTCCCCTGAATGTCACTGGATTCTCTGAAATATAAGGTTGTTTATGAGATATAATACATATTCTTCTACATGTGAGCTAACACTGCTGAGCATTGAACTGACCATAAGGACAGGCAACCTCACCAAACAACCCTAAACACACCAGCAACCTTTGACAAATGAGATTAGTGAAGTTTTTTGGCACTAGTACAGTACAGTTTAAGTTCCTTATATGATATGACAGTATTGAAGTTGATGTACTTAAAATGACAACATTCTCAGTGTGCAGTAGAGTTAGTATGCTTATAGCATGAATGTAGCATTATTATTTCTTATTAACAAACTTCAGAACAAAGTTCAGAGCATCCAGTGGCGTACCCATTCATGTCTCCTATAGAGAAATCTAGCTGAGGTCCAGAGTTTCTATTAGCAGAGTTTGCTGATTTCCCTGCTCTAACAGACCTACTAAACCTAGCAATTAAGACGTGGGTTGAATGAGGTTTACTTGAGCGGGAACAGCAAAATGGAGTCAGGACTGGAACTGCCATCCCTGCTCTACATGCTAAACTCAAATTAACTCTTAGCCTGGCTCTCATTAAATAATTGTTTCAGAAAAATAATAAACAATAAAAACAACAACAAAAAATGATGTTATTCTTCTGAAATCTGGTCTGACACTCAGGTACAGAAAGTGCCGCATCACATCTAAAAACAGTGACAGCAGGCTGAGGCAGCATTGTGGAGCTGCAGCATTATTATCACTGCTTCCTGTTGACAGGAAGCAATTTGATGCCTAAAGCATGTGGTTTAATAAGCTAAATCCTAACCTAATCTTATGGCATCAGAATTTTGATCATGACTGAATACAGAATCAATTGTGGCATTGTCATAGCATACAAGAACACTAGCTGTCTCTGAGTGTAGTCACCCTTTGAAGAAGGAGATCATTCATAGAAGGGAATTTAAGATCTGATCTATTAAACAGGATGACCTTTGATTATACTGTTAGAGGAGATGTTATCTATCACAGTGGGTGATGTGATCTATCACAGTACACTGTGTGCAGAATTATTAGGCAAATGAGTATTTTGATCACATCATCCTTTTTATACATGTTGCCCTACTCCAAGCTCTATAGGCTTGAAAGCCAACTACCAATCAAGTAAATCAGGTGATGTGCATCTCTGTAATGAGGAGGGGTGTGGTCTAATGACATCAACACCCTATATAAGGTGTGCTTAATTATTAGGCAACTTTCTTTCCTTTGGCAAAATGGGTCAGAAGAGAGATTTGACGGACTCTGAAAAGTAAAAAATTGTGAGATGTCTTGCAGAGGGATGCAGCAGTCTTGAAATTGCCAACTTTTGAAGCGTGATCACCGAACAATCAAGCGTTTTGTGGCAAATAGCCAACAGGGTCGCAAGAAACGTGTTAAAAAAAAACGCAAAATAACTGCCCATGAATTGAGGAAAATCAAGTGTGAAGCTGCCAAGATGCCATTTGCCACCAGTTTTGCCATATTTCAGAGCTGCAACGTTACTGGAGTATCAAAAAGCACAAGATGTGCGATACTCAGGGACATGGCCAAGGTAAGGAAGGCTGAAAAACGACCACCTTTGAACAAGAAACATAAGATAAAACATCAAGACTGGGCCAAGAAATATCTTAAGACTGATTTTTCTAAGGTTTTATGGACTGATAAAATGCGAGTGACTCTTGATGGGCCAGATGGATGGGCCCGAGGCTGGATCAGTAAAGGGCAGAGAGCTCCACTCCGACTCAGACGCCAGCAAGGTGGAGGTGGGGTACTGGTATGGGCTGGTATCATCAAAGATGAACTTGTGGGACCTTTTCGGGTTGAAGATGGAGTGAAGCTCAACTCCCAGACCTACTGCCAGTTTCTGGAAGACACCTTCTCCAAGCAGTGGTACAGAAAGAAGTCAGTATCGTTCAAGAAAAACATGATTTTCATGCAGGACAATGCTCCATCACATGCATCCAAATACTCCACAGCGTGGCTGGCCAGTAAGGGTCTAAAAGAAGAAAAAATTATGACATGGCCACCTTGTTCACCTGATCTGAACCCCATAGAGAACCTGTGGTCCCTCATAAAATGTGAGATCTACAGGGAGGGAAAACAGTACACCTCTCTGAACAGTGTCTGGGAGGCTGTGGTGTCTGCTGCACGCAATGTTGATCGTAAACAGATCAAGCAACTGATAGAATCTATGGATGGGAGGTCTTTGAGTGTCATCGTAAAGAAAGGTGGCTATATTGGTCACTGATTTGTTTTTGGTTTTGTTTTTGAATGTCAGAAATGTTTATTTCTAAAGTTTGTGTTATATTGGTTTACCTGGTGAAAATAAACAAGTGAGATGGGTATATATTTGTTTTTTATTATGTTGCCTAATAATTCTGCACAGTAATAGTTACCTGCAGAAACAGATATCCTCCTAAGATAGCCAAATCTAAAAAAAACCCACTCCACCTTCCAAAAATATTAAGCTTTGATATTTATGAGTCTTTTGGGTTGATTGAGAACATAGTTATTGTTCAATAATAAAAAGAATCCACTCAAATACAACTTGCCTAAAAATTCTGCACACACTGTACATTATCTGATCTAACATCGTGGACTGGATTTAATATAATGGATCTGATCTAATCTTTTGCATTGAGTGATCAGATCTATGTACAATTGGTGATCTCACAATGTCATAGATCCATTTACCCACTGTTATAGATTAGTCTGTCCACATAAATAAATCTGATCTAGTACAGTAGTTGATCTGAACTACACCATATGGACAAAATTATTAGGATACCTGCTTATTAATTGTTTCTTCTGAAATCAAATGTCTTAAAAAACAGTCTAGTCCTGATTTTGTTGGAGTAACTGTGTCTACTGTCCAAAATCTGAAGCATTTATGTGAGGATTTGATTGCATTCAGCAACTAGAATGTTAGTGAGGTCAGAATGTTGTATGATCATCACCCCACATCGTCCCCACCTCATTCCAGAGAATACAGTTCCAGAGAATGCTGGGGGTCTTTTATACCCCCCCCCCCCCCCAGCCCATGCTTGACATTAGGCATGGTGCCAATAGGTTCATGTTTATTTGCTCCAGAGAGGTCTATTCTCTTGTCAGAACTGCTCTACAGAGACTAGACAAGCTGTGCGTGTGTATTTGCACACCTATGTTAGCAACTTAAAGTATCTGAATGCATTCATCAGAAGTGTTGTCACTTCATGTCCAAAAATTTGGACATAAAGTGTATTTATGTGAATGGAATCTATTACAGTGGGTTATTTGTTCTATGACAGTGTTTTTTGGCAGTTCTATCACAGGTTGCTTTACAATGGGTGATCAGACCTGTGAGATTGATTTGGAGTGTTAGTGCATTCTCTTAGAAAACGCTTTCAGAATTATCCACATATGAAAACCCTCTTACTGATGCATTGGCCTCTTTATGACTTTACTTTATGCCATTTTTCTATTAAAGGTAGTGTGGATGTGTATATGCTTGCATGAGTTTGTGTGTGTTCGTGGATGAGACATCACACGCACACACACACATCTGGTAATTGGTGGCATGGATGATGTATAGCTTTTTGCAGGTAGCATCAACCCATTCATTCCTCCACATTAAAAATGAAAAATGGGTCAAAGCAAAGCCTTCACTTTTTTCAGGGCACCTCCCAACAGAGGAGCCCTGGCAGGGAATGACCATTCCAACTCACTGCCTTCAAACACTTAAGCACATCCCTACTCATTTCATCGCACAGGGCTGACCCCACTGAACTTATAAATAGCTTTAGTTGAAAAATGGAAAACTTCAAGCAAAAACATCCATTTATTTTTACAACTGTGCAGGATTTTAAACCAGTGCTCCAGTTAAGGTTTTGCTTATATCAGGTTAAATTGCATTGTTGAAAGGAATTGCTCACTAAATACTAACAGCTGACTGGTCTACACTGACCTTTAAACTGAGTGTAAATACAACACTGAGCCAAAATTTATACAACACTGTTTGGTATTAAGGAATTGACACAAGAGGTTAGTTAGACATCAACAAGCATGAAGTGATTCATATTTAAAATGTAATTTTCAAAACAGCTATGTTTAGATTGCGGGCAATTCGGATTGGTTTCTCAAATCAGATCTTGTAAGATGTCTGCAGTGTTATTTGCAAGTGACCAGATTGGATTTGCGTGTCTGGACATCTGTGGAACTCTTCTTGGATCCAGTCACTCTGGATTTGACGTGGTTGGGGTTTTGCGGGGTTTGCCGTGTTTACGAGTTGCACAAAAGACACTTTAAAATACGATTTGAGGGGCCAGAGCATTCAGACTGAGAAGCATCTGCACAATTTTGACTGTAATTGCATACCTAATTTGACTTAATGACGTATTTTAGCTAAACCAGGTGTTTTTATGTGGCTTGGAGTGTGCACACTCAGAAAAAGAAGCAACAGCAGCATAGTTCTCCCTTTATATACTGACAGAGAACATGACAGCGATGTGGTGGTCTACACCCATCAGCACTGCTGTTTTTAACACTGCTTCAGTTTCCAATCAGATATTTACAGAAAGAATTTGAGTCTCGAACCTCTCAGGGGACTCTTCCCGTGTCTGTCGTGCTCGTTTTTTTTCCTTGAACTCCTCTCATTCTCCCGCTCTGCTTCTGTTCTTAAGGACAAGTTTTCAGCAGGGAGCAGAACTCGGAGAGACGAGTCTGTCAGACAGCATGAGCCACTAAAACACACACTGACACTTTCCCTCCATATTAATGCTGCCATATTTTACTAGCGCAGACCGAGACCGTATCACACATGTGCATGCACACACACACACACACACACACACACACACACACACACACACACACACATACAGACAGATACACAGACACACACTCACAGACAGGCACATTTTACAGTTTGGGAAAGATTTCACACATCAGAGAAAGCTGAGGAGAAGTGTGTGTTAGGTTAGACATTTCACATGATTCTAATTCTAGATCCTATGTAACTCTCTCTCTCTTTCTCTCTCTCTCTCTCTCTCTCTCTCTCTCTCTCTCTCTCTCTCTCTCTCTCTCTCTCATTATTTCCCTGCATCCTTCTGCCTCTCGTTCATCCATCTCTCTTTCCTCTTCTTTCTTTATTTATTTCCTCCCCTCTTCTCTTTCTCTGTCTTTCCCTCTCTCACCCCCACTGTTTCACAGTCTGTGTAGCTCTTGCTCCTCCTTTTCCCTTCCCCTCTCTCTCTCCCTCTCTCTCTTTCTCTCTCAGGTCTGTCTCTCCCTCTCTGTCTTGCTCATCCTCCCTTTTTCTCTTTCTCTTCCTCATTTTCCACAGTTTCCTCTTTTCCTTCTCTCAGTCTCCCACAATTTCTCTCTCCCTTTCTCTATCTTTTCTTTCCTTTTCCCATCCTCTCTCTTTCTGTCTGTCTCTCCTTTTCTCTTTCACTTTCCTTCTCCCTCTTTTATTCTCACTCTCTCTCTTTTTCTTTCTGTCCCTTTCTGTCTCTCTCTCTCTCCCCCCACACCCACCCACACACACACACCCTCTTCCTCTCACTCTCTCTTACTCTCTCAGGTGTTTTACTCTGTCTTGCCCCCCTCTTTCTCTCTCCGTAATGTGTTTTGCTCACTCTCCCTGTCTCCCCCTCTCTTTTTCCCTTCTCTCTCTCACTCCTTTTCCATCAGTTTCTTTCTCTCTCTCTCTCTCTCTCTCTCTCTCTCTCTCTCTCTCTCTCTCTCTCTCTCTCTCTCTCTCTCTCAGACAGAGAGAGGGAAAGAAAGCAGTAGCAGTGCAGTGGTGTACAGCATTTTGCTGATGGCTCTGGCTAAGCTAATGTATCTGAGTATTATTATTTTATTTGCTAAAAGGCGGAGACTAAAACCCAATGCTTTATAAATGATTTACTGGAGCTGATCTATTAGAGTGCTACGTGATCTCACATTATCAGATGGTGCTTTTATCAGCAGCGCACTGTCTGAAATATTGAAAAAGAAAGGACTCTGGACTGAAATGTAAAAGTTTGAGATTGAGCTGCGATTTGTTGACACGCCGTCTTGTTTTTATGGGTTTTTTTTTTGTTCAATCGGAGTGCATTCAGAATGCTTTTTCAAATGCTTTTCAGTGTCTCTCTCTATCTCTCTCCTCTTTACCCATCTATATTTTAAAACTCACGTTATGTTTTTTTGAATTGTGCGTCCAGAGCGAAGTTTATTTCAGATTGCGCTCGCTCTATCTCCACAGTATGAATCATAAATGAGCTTTGTGAATGTTCGAAATCTGGGTAATGCGCTGCAAGGTCACCGAATATCATGGTGCTCTTAATGGCGGCGCACTGGAAATACTCTGAGCACATTATGCCTTAATAGGTACAGGAAACCAGTTAGGGCAGAGTCAAATTCACTAATGCCTCATTAATTACAAATGTAGGACCAGATTTGTCAGCATGAGATAACACCATTGTGTTGTACTGAGTATGCATATTTCACAGTTCTATGACACAGTGATCATGTTCTCAGCAACGCGTTGTGCCTTTAACGGTTGATAAGTGTTAACATCTACGCAATATTTGAAATCTACTACACCCTCAGCAGAAACATCACCCTTAAGGTAGGCCCATCTTCTTGGAATATCTGAGCTGAGAGCAGTTCTGTGGTCAGAAACTGACCGCTAATGAGGGGCTAGAGGATAGCTTACACTGATTTTGCAGCCTCTATCTGAACACAAGAAAGGCTTAGCCTCAAGATAAAATGACCAGCAGGGACACAGGATGTGGGTTCTTAGGGGGCTGCAGCATCTATAGATATTAAGCGACAATTAGTATTTCTTGCTCTTGGGCTCCCCCTACAGTGGGGAAGTGGAAATTCGTGTCTTGAGCCTCCCTTAAAGAACCAACATGCATTACATGCATTTCTGCATGAGCTGAGAGATCCAGAACGGTCACTGAGAGTGAAAGAAGCATGTGGACTGAAGCGGCAGAGTAATATTACAGGATAAATATTTTACACATATATGGGTAGAATATGGGTGCTTACATGACCAAAGTTACATAGTGAGGCATACCAGGCCCCCAGTAGCAGCAATAAAGACGCTATTCTCCCTTTTACACATGAGTAGAGAATCACAATGATTTTGAAGCTGCTATTTGAGTAAATAAAATTAAATATTGAAATATTGCTATTTCAAATAACAATTCATATGTGTGCATGTATAAGTTTTAAACCCTGAGTAACGGTGCACTCTGAATTTTATGCTGCATGCATGTATTTAACGCTGATTTTTTCCTCACCTAGCACGTGTTGATTTAACGCATGGAACTCTGTGCCCCAAAGCAGCCCGATGTTGTTTTGCTAGACTCAGAACCAGCAGCGGGAGCAAACACTGTACTGGCTTGTGGAAGCTTAATCTTTGTCCAATTAAAAAGAACATAGTAAACGCAGAGTTCCATAAAAACTGTAGTTGTAATAGCATGTTATGTATAATCTTGCAGTGAAATTGTAATTGATCTAATAATAAAGAGTGCTGAAACACAACTGTTGTGTTTTCCAAGAGCCAAATCTGTGGGAAACCTGATTCCGTGTTCTGTGAATATCCAGAAATGTACACTGCACCATACCAGCATGATCTGCAGCTCTGAGCCAGTTCAACTAGTGCAGTTCAACAGTCACAGTTTAGACCCTCCTATGGTGTGCATGAAATGTTTTATTTTTGTTTGTTTGTTTGTTTACTTTAATTTGTATTAAATTAATTACATCATCACTTATATCCCCCAGCATTTGGAAGGTAAAGGTTTGCATGTGCTTCCTGTAAGTCACCCAAAGTGCCACTGCATCTCTTCTCTACTGCCACTAACACAACTCAACACAGCTCAACACGCTTGGAGGAGAATGCTTACTGCCAATTATGTCAGTTATGTCTGTCTAGCATCGTATTGAATGTTGGGGAAAGAGGGAGGGCCATCCTACCTATCCAGAAAAATCAATGATGCTTTCTTGGACTTACGGGTATGGATGGTTGTGGAATTACTATGGATCTAACTTGTGATGTCCTGATGATGCACTTAGACAATTGTGCCACCCAATAATTATCTATTATTATTTTTTTATTTTTTTACTAACACTGGGGCTGGTTGTTTACATGATGATGCATGGCTGCTGCCAACAATCAGTCTGTTGAGTCAGGTGTGTTGTATGGTAGTTGGGTGGGGTAAGGAGAAAGTTTTTGCTTTGCTATTCTTTACTTAGGTTCAGTTATTCTACTAAAAACAATTAGATAGAACAATTTGATAGAAGTGCATCAAGAGGATGTTGTGTTATTTTTATGTGTGGAATTGCTATGTTTACTATTTTATACATATTTTACTTTAACTATATTCCCTGTCAGTGAGTAAATTGTATGCAATAAAGCATAGTATATAGAATTTGTTCCTATTAGTGGATTGCCGCCTGTGAGGTTTTGTTAAACATTTTTTCCCATCACACACTGATAACACTGGGAATCACAGAAAATCCCTCAAATCAGAACCTTTGCTTGCATAAACCCTGGTGGATTTGATACGTATTCTCTATAACTTAGCCAATAATCCGCAAAAATCTACAGGTAAGGTGAATGGCAATGGTAGATCAGAGGTACAGCGTTGGTGTAACACTTTTCTGAACCATTAGTATTTCCTGCAGTATGGAAACTGCTTCACCTCTACATGTTGAAATTTGTTTTTAACATCAAAGCAATAACCCATGAGAAGCTGTACATTGCAAAAAGTGATTTGATTACAGAGAAGGGTGTTCATAGGAACAGAGGTCCTCATTCAACAATATCCTTCTTAAGAAAAATAATGTTATTATATTTGTTTTTGTCCTAACAAAATGTCTACATCAGATTGAAGATGTTATTTCAAACCACAGAAACCACTCATTGTCCTCATAAATTGAACACATCCCAAATGAGAAAACAGTGGGGAGCTCAGGTGTTGCCATGTTTCTGCAGTATTGTAGAGACACACTGTCTGCTGTCTGCTGGAGGAAGCTGGTTGGATGAACTAGTGGAACTAAAGCTGATTGTTGCATCACGTTCTAAGCTGAACGTTCTACATTCCAACCCGTGGGACCATACTAACCAGGGACCAGCCACAGTAGAAACCACTGGTGGGGACCCTACTTGCTAAAGTGTTAATACAATGCCTAAACTGTGCATAGTTCATCTAAGACAGAGATCTGCTATTCTGACATGCCCACAATTACAGGATATTTAATGTACAGATTAGGTGCAAAATAAAACATTTTATTACTAACACAATGGACAATGTGGGGAGTAGGAATTTGACATCTAGCCTGAGGGTTAATGCTGATTAACACAACTCTAACCATAATCACTTAAAGCATGTATGTCATTCAAGTAGTATATGTTAATATTGTTGTTTAAATTAATAAAAAAATCGGTAGTCCGTCAAAACAAACATAAATGAGTTCCAACACCATCTGTTAGTACACTCAGTGGACCATATGAGCAGCTTAATATTCCATTAACAGCACAAACATGAACTTGGCACATTAATACAGAATTCAGTTTTTGTGAGGTGGTCATAGGTGGATGTATATGTGTTACAACAGCTTCAAACATGTCTCAGCCAATCAGATTTTCAAACCAGAGTTATCCATATTAAAAGACTAAGTCTTAGATAAACAGCCAAGGTGCAAAACCATGGTTAAGCACGAAATGCCCATGCTGGAATATTCCCTATATAAAAAAACAACAACATGTAGACAGTTTTTCCTACCTCAGTCGTGTTTGGTGTGTAAAATAGTTCTATGGTCACCTTATTGTAGTGTGTTTAGTAATGTCTAAAGCTTAGAGGTATCTTTAAATTATTAGTCTATTCTAACTAGCTGAGGTTTTCTTGGGTAAATAGCAAAGCACTTTGTAAGTCGCTCTGGATAAGAGCGTCTGCTAAATGCCGTAAATGTAAATGTAAATGTAAATGTAAAATGTTCTTTATCTTCTTTGTCTTTGCACTGAAACTGTGAGACATAGCATAGCTAAAACATGGAGTAACCAGTTAGCATTGTGCTAATGGCTTGTATATTAATATTAATATAAATAAAATAGAATGGCACAATGCTATTTGCCAGTCATGATTTTCCATGACTTATTAGTTACATTGGCTTTGTAGCTTCAGTCTAAAACTAAAGAAGCAAGCTTCAGACACCAAATGCGTATTAGCTGATCAACAACATATTGAGGGAAAATTGTGACAATTGATTTTTCATTAAAGAATTGCTTAAAAGTACACTGTAATTTAATGCTTTTAAGTGTTAAGGGAGTGTACCTAAGCCTTTAAGCACCTTTATGCATCTGTAACTTAAATTCTTAATACTCAATTAATTAATACTCAATACTCAAAACCCTATCTCTAATGATCTATGTACTTTAACAGCTATGTTTGCAGCAAAGAAAAACAAGCACCAGGGACTATGGTATCTTGCTATAACAGCTTACAACAGACAAGATCAGACAGACCAAATATAAAACATAAGTGTGTACACAGGGGAAGGCAGCCTGGAGAAATGACAACATGCAGATGGTCAGTAAAGAGGGAGGATGTCACGCAATATTCAAATACATAGTGCCAGGAGTCATAAAAAATGTGAGCTGTACTGACCGACTATCACATAATACATATTTCAGTTCACTGAAACAACATGACTGACTTGTTTCAGTTATTTGCATTTGTTAAGAAAAATCAGTAAAGGAGATTGTTCAAATCCAGTCATTTTTTTTTGAATGTGGCATCTTGAAGCTAAACCAATAGATACTAGTGATTCAACTAAATATATCATTAGAATGTTAACCTAACTTTAAAAAAAATGAATTAATATGTGGCATATATTCCATTTTATATTTCAACAGATGTAGTTTTTGGTCAAAAAAGAAATTGCAGGATGATGCTGAACAGAAAAAAACATCTTGATGCTCTATTCTTTGGTCACTTTTTTCCAATAGGTTTAGATTCCATAGCAGTGTTTGTCAAATGTGGTCTTAGAAAGGTCCATTGAATGCTGTATAGATACACATTTACAAAGGAACTGAGATTATGACATACATATGAATGTACAGTCATGAATGTTGCTGTTGAGCTGTATTTTATATAAGTATAGATTTCAGTGTGGGTAATAAAAAATACATTGAACCTATACCTGGACATGACTGCAGTCATTGCATTGCTTTGCAAGGCTTCAGATATGTCAGCATCACAGAATAGAGAAAGACCTTGAACATTTATTAAATGTTCTAATCATGCAAACAAAACTGTCCCTGATACAAGTTGCCTTGGGCTTGCTGGGTTGAATGTGCTATTCCTTTTTGAATACATAAAAAGAATTAAAAAAAAAGAACAGAGTTCACAGTATATGATGAAAAAACCCTCTTAAAGTCTGTGAAGACATCAGGACTACATAGTGATGAAATAATAGGTGATGTATTCAAACTGTAGTGTCAAGGTCCAGTCCCAGACGTTTAGCCCTCCACTTGCATGTTAACTATTCTGATTTCTCATCTCCCTTGCGCATTTTCTTTTTTGTTTTTCAGCCCCTGTCGGCTGGTAATGCCACATTTTATCATGTCTGAAGCTGCTATGTCCTTATTTCGTCCAGTGGGCTATGTTAATTACGTCCGTAAATAATGTAGCCATTTGTTTGTTCTACTTGACATGACGTGATTTATGAACATCACAAATGGCTTAGGCCTGTTAGGGTACCTTGCTTTCTTTCAGAAAAAAAGGGGCAATCTAAGGACTGTAAAATTTCAAATAAATCTTTAAAAATTCACATACTTAATTACTAAATGTACTTCTGTCACTTCCCAGCTGCGACGCTGATCCATATAGCCAAGGCAGGCAGGCAGTATATCTCTGCTGCAGTCTCTAGTAAATAAATATATACAGAGTTTCTCAGAAGTAAGGAAACACTGCTATACAATAAAAATTGCATGTTTAATATATTTACTTGAATGTTTATTTATTGAATGCTACTTTTTTGGCAATCTTTATCATTCTTCAACCATATAAATGTGATGAAATGGTGCTTCAAGGACCCATTAAAGATAAAATGTGAACTTTAAGCATTGGCTATATACTATATATTGTTTATAGTTTGTTATCATTCAGGAAAGTCCTTTTTTATGTGAACAGTGCTGAATTCATGGTTTTTAAAAACCAACTATTCTGATGGTAAATGCTATACTTTGACATCAACTGTGGAAAGATCTACGTGTGTGTCCCATGATGACATTTTTGGATTGTCTGAGATCATGTTGGCAGTTGTTGACAGTGAATTGTCTGATTTCCATTTCCTCAATTTTATGCATCTACAGCCTTCATTCTGAAGGCATCTCAAGCTATTTGAATCCCACAATGGTAATCTCACTCACTTCAACAATCAAGGGCAAACCACACTAAACATCTGAGGTTTAGATAAGGCCCTTAAAAAGTCTCTGACCATGATTTATAGGCAGTAGTAGTAGTAATAAATGTGAGGTATCCTAACATTTTCCTCAGAGGAAATTTGCCTTTCTATTAATCACAAAATAAATGTCTGACTGTATATGAGACTGTTCTGCACTGTAAGAGAAGTCAGAATATCCAGTAGCATCATGCAAACTGGCAAACCTATTCAATCAAGCTTTTAATCTTCAACTATGTCTCATAGAATACCAGATGTTAACCATGCAAGTCATATGGTCATGTCTTATTGCAAGTCATTTCACATCAGCAACAGTCTACTGACAAAATGGCATTTAACTATATTGTGAAGCTCTTGCTTGAACATGTGTTTAATGGTCAGTATGAATGAGTGCTTAGATGAGGGCTGAGATGAGTGCCAAAAAGTGGAGAGTGCATGTGTTTTTATGGATGTGTGGGTGTGTGAGAGAGGCTCAGAGAGATGGGTGGGTATAGAACAAGCGACAGTGCGAGAAAATGAAAGCATTTTTTTACTTAGCCATGTAAGTTTATCTGAGGTTGTGCTGGACATGATCTTTTTAGAACAATCAGTGTTAACACTCCACTTTTACTTACATATGCACACTCTTAACACGCCCTTCCCCTAATCATTAAGAGATTAATTATCATTAAAACATTGAAACAGTTTAAAATTGTACATGTTCTACTTCATTGAAAACTGTGCTGCATTTATGTGTACATAAGGGTTTAATTGGGCTGGACTGAGTACTGCAATTTGATTAAAAATTGTAGTAATTTTAAGTGTAGATTCATGTGGATGGTGGGAGAGAGGGGTCATGTCCTACTCAGTGTTTAGAAGGAAGTGAACTTTCCAATTATTCCCACTCAACACATTCTTGTGACTAAGCTTTAAACAGTGGGCTGTGATTGCTTCTAGTTGTTAAAGCTGGAGGATGTGATCTAACTCCAAAATAAAGATTTTGTTTTGTTTTGACTGGGAAAAAACACGGAACAGCTAAGAGTCTGAAACTCAACTCTGCATTCTCAAATTATATAAAAAAAAACACAGTGTATCCAACAAGAACAAAAGTCTCATTTATGTTTTATACAGCAATAAAACCATGGTAGCACATGACGTGTGAACATGCACACTCTGTAAATACTCTAGCTGCATATTTAACCACAGAACAAATAATAATTTCCATTCCACATTAAATTTACTATTTTTGTTAGACACAGATGGAATTTGGCCTCCGCCTTAACACTAGTGATCAAACACACACACAGTGACAGTGAGCGGCAACCTGGGGAGCAGGGAGGGTGAAGGGCCTTGCTCAAGGGCCCAACAGCCGAGCCTGGATATCGAACCCACAACCCTGTCATCAATAGCCTGGTGGTTAAAGCACTGAGCCACCACTGTCCTTGAGACTGCTTTCTAGCTACTGCAAACTGTAACCCTACCTGGCTTCAAGAGGCTAATACATCCTTGCTAGTGATTACTAGCAAGTTATGTTAGTATGTCTTATACATGTCTCATCTAACATGTTTACCCAAGTACTTTTTTAAAGCTATAGTAAACCTTCAACATCTTCAGTAAGTGGGTACTTGTGTGTCTACATAACTGCATGATTTCTATACTTTTTACCAGCACTTTAACTTGTGATAGATATTTTGTATAAAAATAGCACAAAAAAGGAATCTAACACTACAACCTTTCAATTCAATTCAGATACTTCACTGTTTTTATTAGCATCTTAATAGCTACACACATTTTCAAACATACAGTATATTACAGTACACAGCATATGCAGATAATACGTTAAAATTTTGAACAAGGTGCTTTTAGATTGATTCCAGTTAGATTTAGTTTTCCTTCTGACACTTACATCTCGCTTTTATCCATATGCATGTATATTGTATTAACCTAATGCAATCAAGGCTTGCATGCTTTAAAACCTAGACCTATGCATTGCTAAGGTTTTGCCATAGCAGAACATGATTTGCTAGCTTTAATAACATTAATAAAGAAGCCATCCACAGCACTGACAAGATGCTGCATTTTAACAGTTCTATTAGGAGTGAGACTGATAATACAACATCTGTTTTAAAATATAATAACATTGAATACACACATTGTCACTTGTTCACACACACAAGCATGCCAGGCGTGATCTTGTAACAAGACTACAAATTAGGAGACAACTTGCAATGTTAGACTAGTGTCAAGCTAGTGTCAAGTGTATAATTCACTTTTGTGTTTTTTAAATGCATGTCTTCACTTTGGTGAGCAAGACAGATTTTGAGAAAGGCACTATATAAGGCAGCCAATCAGAATAGAGATTACTCTCACATAAACTAAAAAGACTTATGGTAAGATACACATTTGAAGGCTAGTCATTTCAGAAATCCAGTTCATGGTGGAAGTGTCAATCATATTTAGAAGCTGCTTACATACAAAAAGACACTCATACAAACATACATACACCAATCAGCCAGAAAATATTGATTATCATCACTTACAGGTGAGCATTCACAGCGCTGGTGTCTGTTCAGTGGGTGGCTGTATAAGGCAGCAAGTGAACAGTCAGTTCTTGAAGGTGTTAAAAGCAATATAATGGGCAAGCATAAGAATCTGAGACACTACTGACAAGAACCAAATTATATTGGCTAGATGACTGTGTCAGACCATCAGACAGGTCTTGTGGGTTTATAACACTGGACAAAAAAGGTGGTGCTGTTGGTGGGATCTTCTTAAGGGTGGCCTTCCATAAACAAGTTTACTGCTTCCCCACTTCCAGATTCATATGGCTTGCCTACGCCATCCTTTGATATAGGTGTAATGATTCTTTGTGTAATGATCTGCTCACAATTTTGAACATTTTTAAAATGGGCAAAAAATAGGTTTACCTGTTGAGTTTGAAGTTTATCGCATTTTGTAGAAGCACTGTAAGGGAGCCTTTTTAAAGTAAAGGATAAAATGCAGCAGCTTTTTCTGATGAGTTTCAATGATTAACATCATCAGTGCTGAAAATGTCAAGGGAAACAGCACTGCAAAGACCTTAGAATGTGAATGTAGCAATTTCACATGTTAATGTAGACTGGTGAGGAGATGAAGTAAGATCTGAGGTTTACTATATTTTATCTGGCACTATATTTTATTATTCATGAGCATAATACACTTAACTCACCCCAGACTGCTACTATAATGATGTTCAGTGTCAGTCCATTAATCTCCAAATGAAACATCACACATGCCATTGTCTGCTCCATCATGCCATACAAATCCTTTAATTCCCTGCTCATTGTGTGTGTGTACTAAGTGCATGTTGTGTATTTCTGTGATAATGATTGCAGTATTTGAAAAAAAAAAAAAAACAGTCTAGTTAGAGCTGCACAGTATTAACATATACTATACTGTGCTAGTGGTAGTTGCTAGCTCACACCCTGAGACGGAACAGGGCAGACTCAGATATAATTTTTGGCTTGGAAGGGGGGTGCTTTCCTGTGGTCTGGGGCATGAAGCTGGTAAATGATGGAAGTATGGAAAAAAAGGGAGGAGATGGGTGAAGGTGGGTGAAGGTGGGTGCAATGTTTGTTTAACAAGTTGAACTGAGAAGTGGAGATATATAAGGGTGTTGGGGTCCAAGAGGGGTGGGGTTTGGTACTTTACCCAAAATTCTGTTATGTCATAACTCCACTTATGCTGTTACATATCGAAATCATCATCCACTTTTTAATATATTGTGGGTAACACTGCTGCTGCTCTCTGCATGCCAAAGCTCTTGGGTTCAGGAGTTCCAGGTGGTGTGCCTATTGTGCATTTGATGCCACAGCCATACATGGCTAAGTTTCTAAGAGAAGATAATAGACCTTAATCACAGTGACTGTGTTGTCATGTCCGGCTCTGCATAGTAGTGTGACCAAACTTCAGTCTGCACCATTTAACAGAGCGCTTGCTGATTTTTAACTTCCCTCAAAAATCTTCATTGGAATTCAGCACAGCTAACAGCAGGGTAGTTAACCTGTCTGGAGGTCCCCCCAGCTAGTTTGACTTGGTCAAAGCTTGTTGTGCAAAAGTTCAAAACATGTTTGACCCTGCACGTCTGCCTCAGCATGCTGTTTATCACTGAATGATGAGGTGAACAGGTTCAGTGTGGAAAGCAGCAACGTTCAGATGGTGGCGTGTATAAGAGTCTGATCCACTAGGAATCCACTTGTAACAAGTTTTGCAAAGCAGAGAAGGAGCAGTATTTCTTTATGTTGCCCCATAAAGCCTACAGATTCGCACTTACTGAGCTTTATTTTGGAGGAGAAAAAATTTCCTGCATGTTTGACTCCACTAACTTAGTCCATGTAAACATTAGCAACATTAGCAAGTGCCCTGAAAACCACAGCTGCCAAAGAGACAGCACAACCGGCATAGCAAATCTACATTAAACCCATACCCAACGTAGAGGGGTCTGTTTCAGTTTTCAGCTGTAGTTTAGCTAGATTTTAGTTGGTTTCACTTTTACTAAAACATCTGCAATAAAAGAGAAGATAGAGGAGATTGTCCGTACTGCCATTAAAACCAAGGCAGAGACACAGAAATGAAGGTAGATTTGGGTAAGGACACATGTCACCTCCGATACGTCTAAAGCCAGCCGACACCTCCTTTCAAACCACCACTACTGTGGTATTTCCTGACAGTCGAAACCCTCGGAAAGGAAAAGGGTCCCCAACTCCACTGCACCAGCTCATATATACCTGTGCCAACCAACATCATCTGGCTTAGCAGTGATGAGGGAAAAGAGCGCCATCTACCAACCTGAGAGCGAACGGCCAGTTGTGCTTTCTCAAACTCTCGGGTTGCTGATGGCAAATCCTCATGGCTCAATATGTGAACTAGTGATCCCCAGGTGATAGTGGTAGCACATTAGACTACTAAGCCACTCAGAGCCCACACAGCAGCAGAATATTAACATTGCAATTAATACAGTGGCCCAATAATTGATATTTTATTATTGAATCACTACTATTTTAAGATGCTTTTACAAAACACGTTAGCCAGTTGTCACAGCACTCAGCCCCAGTAGCCATACTGAGCCATCCACAATAAATCCCTTTTTCTACACAAACTGACCCAAAGACACAAACAATGCATGCATCCTTTTTGTATTTACTGAGTGAAAAACAATTTTAGGTTAAGATTTCCTTTATATATAAAAAAAAAAAACCTGGACGCTTTCCAGCGGCCCTGTGCATGGGAACAGAACTTTGCTGGGTTCTCAACTTAATAAATAAAGAATAATACAGAAAATTAAGCATGTTGTTCACCACTCTGCTTTGTTAGTAAACCATACAGGTATAAGGGAAGCCTAAATCGCAGAATTCAGGTTTGGGCCACGCCCACGTCCAGCTTAAATCCAAAGACAGATGCTAATATTTTGATCACTAAACAGACCCAGAGGCAGATAATTGCACTGCTTTACACCCCTAGTGTGTAGACTGTGTGTGTGTGCTAAATTAAAAGCAAGGCTTTGAAATAAGGATGCCTTAGGAAAAAGAACAGAAAGAGAGTGAGAGAGAGAGAAGGAGAGAGAGAAGGAGAGAGAGAGAAGGAGAGAGAGAAGGAGAGAGAGAGAGAGAGAGAGAGAGAGTAAGTGATTGTCAGTGACACACCATAGAAAAGAGAAAGTATGTGTGACTGTGTTACAAAGGGGGGAGATCTGGACGAGAAGAGAAATGAAAGAGGGACCAGGCACCGCAAGGCAGAAAGCAGAGCAATGCGAGTGTCAGATTTATAACTACACTAAAACAGCATATGCTCCATCCTTTCATGACTTCACCCCTAACCTTGATGTGCAACAAGATTGTGTCAGAAAACCATTAAGCTGTTGTCTAAACACTCTTTTCTCTGTCACTTTCATTCATCCTCTCCTTTCCTTCCATCTGGCCTTCTGAGCTCTCTCTCTCTCTCTCCCTCCCACTTACTCTTTATCTCTCTCGCTCTTCACCCTCCCCCCTGCTGTACTGTGTAAGCTGTAAGTGGCAATAATCAGTGCCATCTCGCTTAGTGCCAGGCATCTGTTTGAGCGTCTGTGAAATTCGCATTGTGTCCCGATGGCAGCTCACTCTTTGCCTGTATCGCTGTAGATCAAACAGCGATCAACCTAATTACCGCATGTCAGAAAAGCAGCTTAAAGTGCTAGGCATGGATCTGGCCAGATCTCTTTGGATGCATGTCACTCTAACACCTAAGGCTAAGCAATATGGCCCAGAAGCCTAATCACAAACTGTACTTCCACATCATTTGATAGCAGCAATTATTAAAGAGCCCATTTTCTACATATTTCTTGCATTTTATTCCTCACCTGACAATATTTGTGTGGGTTTATGTACTTGTGAACTCTATAAATAATTTGGACTTGATCATTTTCCAACTTCTCATTTTATTTGCATTGCCTTTAAGTCTTATATATGTAAATGATCTGTGTTCTAACTGGCTGCCTTGTTTGTTTCATTAAAAAGCAGTCTGGACTGAAATGCTGCTTATAACTTCTCTTTGAGGAGGTGGGGCTAAGCAGCTGTAGGCTGAAGAGGCAGAGATATGTTAATCCACTATTATGTCACTAATTACATTCAGAATGGGAATCTATATAACATCACACACTCAGCCAGCAGGCTCTTGTGGGGCATGGGTTAGGTAGGTAGGTTCCAGTATGGGCTCTGAGTGGGTTTGTACATGTGCTGTTACTGGGACCCAGTTAGGCTTCCCATTATTACAGCCCACCTTAATCTCACATGGGCCCAATCTAGGCCCCATTTGCACTGTACGACCCAGACAAAGCCCATGCAAAACCTCTTTTTGACCCTTATCCCTGTCCTTGTTGGGCATCCATATATGGGGCCATCATAAAATCAGAGGAAAAAACTGTCTGGTTCCCAATTGGGCTAAGCATATAGGCTCCACATGGACTCTACCCTTATTCTCTAAATGTAAACAATGAGGAAAACAAAGGCTTATGTATGACTTATAAATGGCTTATACTGATATAATTCACAAAAGCTTTGCTAAACTGCTGATTTGTGCTGCTGTAAGTGAATGGCTAGTCCTCTTCTCTCTCCATCTATGGAGTACAATGTGCACATCATTATCTAGTTTACTGAAGTAACAACATTAAAGCTTAATGTAAAATGTCAGTGTTTACTGCTAAAAGTTTTACTGCTAAAAGTTTTTTTAAATTATTTTACTGTGGGCAGTGGTGGTTTAGTAGAGCACCAGACTCTGCAAGCTGCCACTGTTGGGCCCTTAAGCAAGGCTCTTAAACCCCCCAGGCCCCACAGCGATGGCTGCCCACTGTGTATGTGTGCTCACTGTCACTGTGTGTACATGTACATGTGTGTTCAGGCCAAATTCCATTGTCCAACACAAATGGAGAATATGGGTATATTGTCTTAAAACTGAGTTAAGGAACAGAATTCAATTTAAAAAGGGAATATTAAAATAAAAATTATTTAATAACTATCATTATCATTATAAACAAAATATTATTATAAATGCATTATATTCACTAAAATCTTTATCATTCATTAGCATGAAATGTTTTACCACCCAAGCCTGCCTCTGCTTGGGGGACTGTAACAGATGTGTTTGTGTGTGTGTGTGTGTGTGTGTGTGTGAGAGAGAGAGAGAGAGAGAGAGAGAGAGAGAGGGAGAGGCTTAAGTAGTGCCTGTTGTCTGTGCTTAAAGCAGGATTACTCAAGTTAAATCCTTTGGGGAAGCTTTGTTTCTTTCTTTTGGGTGACATACCTGAAACATCCACCTTGTGTGTGTGTGTGTGTGTGTGTGTGTGTGTCAGAGAGAGTGAACAGATACAGGAGTGTTAAAACTTTCCCTCCTTTTGTAGCACTGCTAACAGTGAAGCAAAATCATGCATTATTCTTGGGTTTACAGATGAACATTTCCAGCTACTTCAGTATTTGTATCATGAAAAGGAGCTAGAGGTAGAAACCTGTCTGGAGTAAATGGGGTTAATGGAGATGGTGGAGTTAATGGAGTTGATAGGGTTAATTGGGTTAATGGGGCATCTTCATTGCATTTTATCACCCAATAGTAAGAGATTGCAAAGACCTTTATGGCCTCAGGGCCATCGCTGACAAGTTATTGTTTGGGTAGTGGAGCATTCTCAGCTCAAAGGAATATTGACATGGTAATGGTGTACTAGTGTTTAACACTATATGTCCAAATGTTTGCGGACACTCAGCTATTTTATGGTGCACCCATTCCTGACACAGATGTGTAAATGCAGAACTGTAATACTTACAGCCCCCAATATATGGCAAATTAAGCATTATCAAATGTTTTGTTTGGCTTTTAAATGTAATAGTTATATCTCCATTTTAAATAATAACCATTTATTTAGTGGTAAATTTATTAATGTAAATTATTATTTTTAATAAATTAACCCTCATTTGTAATCACTGTGGTTATTTTAGTTATGCTCATAACTCACAGCAGACAGTCCTTAAGTAGTAGCTCATCATTATAAATTCAGTGTCTGCCACTATGTAACTGTGTGTCATGCTGGGTCAGGCGTGGCAGTGACACACAGGGAAGCACTTGCAGGGTTGGACGATGCAAGACTTATAAAAGAATAATAAACGGAACACAGGGAAACAAAGTACAAGAAGAGCCTAATCAGAGGTACAGCAATCTAAAGGGCAGAACTCGAAAACAACAAACTGAACTTGGCAACACAGTCTTGGCAATGTAAGACACCTGGGACTGGGAGGGCTCTGAACAGTATAACAGGGAACACATAAAACGCAACAAACATGTTCTAAGAGATAGGGACTGGGCTACAAAAGAAAACAAACTCGTGAACTAAAACTGTGAAGCAGGGCTTTGGAAAAAAACTGGAAAACAAATGAACCAAAAACTGCGAAGCAAGGCTTCGGATATGATTACAAAACAAAACAATGAACCAAGAACTACAAAACAAGGCTACGGGCAAAACAAGAGAGCTAGAAACAGTGACAAACACAGGGCAGACAAGGAAATGATGACAACAGATCAGACCAAACATGAAATAGCAAGATCTATGTACTTCCCCTTTGAGCAGACCATAGATCTCGGTTTATGAAGCCGCAGTCCCAGGTGTTTGCTGTTCGCTTAACTTCCGGAATCCCCAGTTCCTTATTTGGGCTTGGGGGCAGAGTCCAGGGATCGCCAGACAACACAGGCCTGACATTGTATTGATTGACTATTCACTCAATCTTAACAAAAAAATATTGATTGTTTCTATATTCAGAATAATGGTTATTTTTAATATATCGTTAAAATTAAGGTTTATATGTTGCTACATAATTCAACGCTTACATAACAATACCATAGCATAACAGTCATTAACAAACTTCTAGATAATGCTTAAGCTGCTATTTATTGTAGGTATTATTGCAGCCTGGTTTTATGAGGAATTTGTACATATGTGACTAAATATAGGTTGACCGTTGTATGTATGCATGAACCTAACCTTACTTTATGTCTAGCTCTATCCATAACTTAACCATAACCTTAACTTTATCTACACTTAACTGAATTCTTAACTGAACCCATTCCCTAACCTTAACCATAACTATAACTATAACCTAACCTAAACTTAACTACATCCTTAACTGAACCCTTAACTACACTCTTACCCTAACCCTAACCTTAAACTATGACCTTAACACAACATAAATTTAGCAAAACCCTTATCCTAACTCTAAATATAATAATAGTGGAATGTGAATTTCTTTTGTAGAAGCTCCATAACAGAGAAAATCAGAATGCTGTGGTGCCACTGTTTTCTCATTTATTCTCCAGGTACATGACAACTGGGTTGTGTGTATTTGGCAAACCAATGGACAGTAGCTCCTTTTGAATCATAATATATGTATCAAATATCTTCATCCAAATGTTCTCAATTTGAACCTACGTGACATGGCAAAAGTATATAAGGCTGAATTAAGGCAACAGAGACCTACTGCTGAAGAATTTAAAACAGAAGACAGTTTGACTTATTCTACGCTTATTTGGTCACTGTATAATTCCATATGTGGTATTTTACAGCTTTGACGTTTTTTACCATTATGGTAATGTGCTAAAAATGAAGAAAACACAGCGGTATGCGTGTCTACTGTAGGTGAATACCTTTGGTTTTCATTGACTGCAGTAACAATAAAGTACCGCACACACTTTAGCGCCTCGGCTTATTTAAAAAAAAAAGAAAAGAAATAGACCCTCAGGCAAAATGTAAGCTCATTAAGATACACTGAAATAGTCATTTCATTACACACCGAGCACTCAATTAAAATTAAATACTGCTTAACTTTTATCCTTGGAGTAATGATTACAATTGGTGAATTTTTAATAAATGCAACACACTACTTTTCCAACAATTCTTCTTTCAGAAGCTTTGTAACAGAAGTAGCTGGAGGATCTAAATGACATATTGGCAAACACACGTACAGCTAAGTCATTATAATATGGATTTGGATTAGTGTTGTATCCAAATTAGCACAGACCATTGCTATGTTTGAGCCATAGTTCATTTTCAAAGTTTTATCAATCAAACAAACAGCAGTGGAAGTAGCTTTGGCTGCAGTGACTTTAGCATCTGCAGTCTTTAGGTATTAGCGTCAATTAAATGGAAAATCAGCATTAATTAGTATGATGGTGTGGGCTGACATTTCTCAAGCCTGATGATTGTCATTTGCAGGGAAATGGCAACTCAATGGATCTTTAGAGAAAGTATTCAAAGCGACTATCATAAATTATTGTTCAGTCAGTGTTCCACATTAGTTACTGTCAACGCCTTGATGCCAAAAAGATATCCATCTATTAAATAAGTACTAATGGATATGCTCATGCTGACACACACTGCATTATAAAGCACTGTTAGCGGCTATAAGAATGTCATTGGACAAAGGTATTTATTCAAAATCTTAACAGTAATTAACCCTAATCAGCATTCATGAGTAAGAGCTTATCTTTCATTACCAGTAATTAATGCTAATTGATGTTTTTGAGATGATGTTAATGTTTGAAGCCTGATGAAAGCTTTTCTGTATGTCATCGGTGTCGCAACACAAAAGAAGGAATGCAGTGAGAAGAAATTTAATCTGGCGAAATTAACCACCAGCCACTTTATTAGTAAGACCTGGCTTATACTTCACTCAGTGACCATTTTATTAGAAACACCTACTTTGTACTCTCACTCACTGGCCACTTTATAAGAAACACCTGCCTGTACTTCCACTCACTAACCACTTTATTAAAAAGTCATACCTTGTACTTTTACTCTGTGGCCACTTTATTAGAAACATCTGCCTTGTACTTCCACTCACCGGCCACTTTATTAGAAACACCTGCCTTGTACTTCCACTCACTGGCCACTTTATTAGAAACACCTGCCTTGTACTTTCACTCACTGGCCACTTTATTAGAAACATCTGCCTTGCACGTCCACTCACTGGCCACTTTATTAGAAAGTCCTACCTTTTGCTTTCACTCAGTGGCCACTTTATTACAAACACCTACTTTGTACATCCACTCACTGGCCACTTTATTAGAAACATCTGCCTTGCACGTCCACTTACAGGTCACTTTATTAGAAACATCTGCCTTGTACTTTCACTCACTGGCAACTGTCTCACTATATACAATCTTGTGCAAAAATCTGAGGACCTGTGGCCAAATGACAAATTAGTAACTGGTAAACACAGCATCTGTAACATGAAGCATACTATTTTAAGCAAACACTAATTATCTTTTATATCATAAATGTAAAAAATAATAATAATCAATGTGGTCTGTGCAAATGTTTGGGTACCATGGACACAGAATCAGGACTTACATAACGGCCTTTTTGAGAGACATCACAGCGTCATATGCTTTTTGTTGCAGCTAAAAGTCTTTCAGTTCTTGTAGCTGGATTATTTTTCACTCTTTTTTGCAGAAGGCCTCTACCTCAGACATCCTTGGGTCGTCTTGCTGCACAGTTTCTTTTTAGGTCTAATCAAAAAACTGTGACCCAAACCAGAAGCTTGAGCTTGTGGTTATTCAAGTAGTCAGGTAGATCAATAGATAGACAGACAGACAGACAGACAGATAGCAGCCAGTAGCAATTGCACAAAGCAGCAGCACAGTAATACTATGCAACAATTACAAAAATAACAATAAATAGAATAAATGTAAAAATAAATATGCATTTGAAACCATCCAGAGATGAAAGGCAGTGTAGTCCCTCCACTCTGGCAATATTACCAACTCTGAAAGCATTCATTAGATGGTGTCCACAAACATTTGAACACATACTGTTGATATTTAAGTGAATGTGTGTTAATAAATAATATTAAGCAATTAAAATGTAAATTTCCTTTCATCATTAAATCAGCAGAGTATTTAATATAATTACAATTATTGACAAAGTTCTATTGAGTTGAACAGCTGAACCTTTTGGTGTAAGGAAAGGAATTAATGTGTATGTCTTGAGGGAGGTGTGTGTGTGAGAGAGAGTGTGGTGTGTGAGTGTGGTGTGTGTATATACTTTGTGTAACTGTTGTTTTTTGAATGAGGACTGCAGACAGTAGGGAAACAAATGCAACCGCTTGAAGAATTATTCTTTTGTTCTTTTCCATTTCCTTTGTACTCTCTCTCTCTCTCTCTCTCTCTCTCTCTCTCTGTCTCTGTCTCTCTCTCTCTCTGTCTCTCTCTCTGGTCAGACAGTGATGGTTAAGCCCTTTTGACCTTCACTTTTTACCTGTCTTGAATCAGCAAAAAGCAAAAGAACTGTATGTGTGAGTAAGGGAGAGAGAAAGAGAGAGAGAGAGAGTCTGGTTTCCACCTTGACAGCGGCTCCTGTTTTGGTTCACTCACTCTTGTGCTCAGGTTGATATCCCCGAAGGTTCTGGGGCGGTCAGTACGGCCACAGTACAGTGAAGGGGGCAGTACCCTATAACTCTTACCCTGCACTCACACTAGCAGGCGACAAGTCGCTTACGCTGCCTCAGGTTAGTCTCTTGTGGGTGTGTTGGAGGCCACTTGCATTGTAGTGTGTGGGCATGTAGAAGGTCCAGCTTCCGAAAAGAAAATTTAGTACTCAAAAAAATTCTGTGTTTTTAATATGTGTATTTAATGTCTCAGTTCAAAATGATTTAAATAATCAAAACAGCAAACTGCGTCCTTCTTCAGGATATGACTGGTAGCTTGTTGCCTGGTGTAAACGCACCATAGTAAACACGGTTAACATTGACAACAATAAAATCATGGTGGAAATTATATGAATTACTTGTCACTCATTGCTCATCAAACCAAGCAGAGATTTCAGATCGAATGGCTCCCTATTTATGTTTTAGGGCTCTATTGAGTATGTCCCGAATCATAAAGTGGAATTCGTCACTTACTACATCTGCTGAATGTGAACCAGAATGCATTGCGAGTCTCTTGGTACTAAGAAACAAGACAGTGGAGCGCACTAGAGCCGATGACATATTCTTACATAGCTAAGCACGTGACAGTTATAAGCCATTGGGCATTGTGAATTTCACATATTTTCCCATGTAGTTGGTTAATGTAAGGCTTATTAACAGTCAAAGATTATTCCATGAGCAGCACAGTAAACACAGTCTCAGCCACTCACCTGTTTGTATATGTGGCCAGGGCTGACACATGATGAATAAGAGAAAGTGTCCAAATTCACTTCTGTTTCTGGTGCTACTTAACTTAATAGCCCCCCCCCCCCCCCCCTTTTTTTTTTTTTTTTTTTTGCCAGCCTTTTGCTATGATCTGAATGTGGTGAAACAATAATGTAGTGTGTGGAGTAGTGAAGTAGTTACTTTTGGGACCGTAAAAACAGTTTAACCCACTATATGTCCAACTATGGAATTAATTAAAATCTCATTACATTTATTTTAAAAAAAATCTCAGACTATACAACTATATAATAGACATATGTTCTTCTGATGGAACCGTTCCTTCTTTTTCACATCAAGTTGAGATTTTTAGAAACACTTAAACGCATTTCAATGTAATATGTATAATCATATGCTTTTTAACTCACTTTAGGGGCTAAAATGCAGAGAAATGACACTGATTACATGTTTCCACAGTAGACACTGTACAGTCAGTATATTCTAGCATTTGGAAGCCATTTAGATTTTACATTTACAAGTAGTCGGAAGTTTGCATACTGTCATTATGGTCAATCCATTTGGGGGACAAGTTTGAATGCTTTGTTGAATCTTCTGAAAAACACAGGGTCAAAAATATATACCCCTTATATTTGGTTACATGTCTACAAGTAAGTCGTGCCTTGACCAGATGCTATCAGTAGCCAAAAGCAAGCTTGGATATTTTGGATATTTGACCACTCTCATTGGCCTAATAGATATTGCGCTTTGTGCAATATCCCTGTTAAAAAGCATGATATTTTCATTATCATGCGTAACATTTGGTACAGTGTTCTTGGGGTTTAACGCCTCACCTCTACCCCTTCAAACATACCTCTGCGCAACTCAATCTTTGTCTCAGCAGATCATAAAACGTTTCTTCAGGAGGCTTTTTCTATGTCCATGTGGTCAGCTGCAAACTTTAGTCGAGCTTGAAGGTGTGGATATTGGAGCAGGGCATTATTATTCAGATGGCAGCATCCCAGTCCATGAAAATGTAAAAACGCCTAACTGTAGACAGTGTTACTGGTCTTCCCGCAGCTTCCGGTTCATGACAAGCCAGCTATTTGGTGGTTTTTGGGTTATTCCTGACCATCTAAACTCATTTCCTCTCAGCTTAAGGTGAATGTTTGGCTCTTCTTTCAGACATTGGAAAAGAAGCTACACCTCTCAGTAACTTGAGCTTAAATACAACTGTTTGAATTGTAAATCTATCCTTCAGATCTGCACAGAGCTCATTCTAATTTCACACTATACTGTGTGTTGGTCAATTCAATGAGTGCTGTTGAACATACCCTTCTTATTTTGGCACAGAGAAGCTGGAGTTAATCATCACTAACAGGGCGTTAAGAGGCCTTGGGAAGGATAAATATATGACCCTGTATGTATTTTTTTGGAAGTTGCCCTCTTCTTACTGTCTCTCTCTCTCTCTCTTTGTCTGTTATGCAGTCTTCTCTCATCTCTCATTGTACAGTGTGGGTCTGTATCTGTATCATGCAGAAGTAGTGTAGATCAAGCCGAGGTAAGAGGTAAAATATGACACATAGTAAACACATACGGCATATTACAAAGACGCCTAACTAGTTTAGGTAGAATTTGCCATTTGTTAATATCTCAAATGCGTGTAAAGTTAAATGGCCTTAAAGATATTTGTGTAGTTGTGTGTGATTCTAATTGTTGAATGTATTCTCTCTGAAATTACAACATAGACAACAATTCTGTCAGCTATCAGAAAAGTGCAAAAAAGTGCAAAATAGTTCCACGTTTGACTGAACTCTATTTACATCGATATCCTTCTCCCTCTTGTCAGGAAATCTTAATCGCCTTCATGCGCAGGGGGAGAATAATAGGGCTAAGAAACCAAGGAAGCATTAAAATGGAGTTTTTCTTCACACTCTCCCAGTCTGCAAAGGAGAGTACTGAGAGAAAATAGGTTAAATGAGGCATATCATACACTGGGAGGACATACATCTGAGCTGAGGATCTACTGATGGGTTTCGACATTTTATCTATTTGTGCTTCAAATTTTAGCGTCTCAGTGGTGGTACATTCAGAAACCTTGTCTTTGTTCCCTTAAACTGTAAAATCTTCCCTCAGAGCAGTTATTTCATGTTGATGTCCACCTAGAGCATAGTGAAATGGATCAGAGCACTAACTGCACAGCACTAACTATTCTCATGCACAAAGATAGTTCTCTGACGAACAAATGAAGATGAACCTGTAGGAGTAGATGCAGTGGACATAACGAAGGGGTTATTATCTTAACTAGATAATGACAGACACACAAAAAAAAGAAAAAAGGCCTACACACAGAAATAACCAATTTTCTTTGTTCTGTTTGTGTTTCTCCTGAATTCTGTCTGTCTATCCATCTTTCTTCCCCTCTCTACAAATTAGTCTTGTGACAGCACACATGAAACTGCATTCTTGTATCACACACATGTAGTAAGAAACAGGGGGGAAAAGAAGTGGCAGACTATCACAAACCATCCTGTAAGGGAGGAGAGAAGCGATGCCTTTCGCCTTTTAAGTTGCGTTCCTCTTCCGCTGGGCAAAAACCAGATTAGATCTGCACATCACAATCAATGTCGAAGCTGACTTGGATTTTGCAGAGAGTTAAAAGCATCAAAACGGAATCTCTGCCTGTGTTTTCACATAAAAAAGGTGTGTTTTGAACTATGTTTCAGTGTTCTTCCCCCTGAATTTGTTATCAGCTTCAGAATTCAGGGCAGTTTGATCATGAAAAATAGATCAAATCACAGATGTGTGAGTGGATTGACAATTGGTAGAAGAAACTAGTTTTGCTTGACGATGTATCTTATGGACAAACACACACTCCCAAACATAAAGGTGTGAGAAATGATTCTTTGAAACAAACCACACATAAACCAATTTTGGTTCCCAAAATAATCTTCAAATTAACCCTGTTTCTGAATTTGGTATTTTTGTTACATTATAAACATTTGATCTAGTTAGTTCTGCTAGTTAGTCTCATCATACACTGTTAAAAGTATAAGGACCTTCAATGAACCTTTTTTTTTAATCCAAAGACTTTTTCTGGCATATTAAGAGTTTTCTCCACAGTTTCACATTAAAGAACCTTCAAAGGTTCCTCAATGATCTTTTCCTTTAACTGTGTAGGTGGGTTTCTGTGTAACGTCATCACAGCTGCACACACAACCAAGGGGCAGAAGGCAGCACTCTTCATGCTAGCAAGCAAAAATGAGCAGTAAACTAAACCAACCATAGAGAACATGGGTGGGAAATATTTCATATTCTGAGGGGATCACATCTCTTTGCCAAAAATTATAGGAAACAGATCCAACTCTATCTAGACTATATTTTCTTATAGAGTCAACAAGACTTTACAGCAGTTGACTAACATTACGGTCTAGTGCCCCCTGGCTGCACGTGTACCTGCTAATGTTTGATTTCTAACATCATTTTTCAGTGCACATTTTTGCAAATGGTCGGACCTAGGTTTATCCGTTTATCGCTTTTCTTATTTCTCTGGGATACAACCACTCAAGAAAAGAAGAACAGTGCTTTCTGGAGACGTGGCATTTTATCGTGCAGAAACACCTGCAAACAAGTAGTCATAGGAGAAGATTTGCAGCTGTTCAGGCAGTATGTTGAAGCAGTCACATGAAAAAATAAACCAATCACACAACCCCACCCGTGGCACTGGGAGCAGATTGATTCCACACAAGCAGCAAACCAAACCAAAATTTGTTTGAAACGAACCCCAGACCACCAATTTTAGGAGGACCAAGAGATTAATTCCCGGACTCGAAATCAGCTTTCACACTTGACCAAACATACCAAACTCTCAGAGCAAGTGCCATCAGGCAAGTGCCAACTGAATCACCAAGACCACCTCTTTTGGTCAGACCAAATGTTGGATCCTTTGGTTTAGAATGTGGTCAGAGGCAACTTTCACACCTGCCATTTTGGTTGGAGCAAACAAGGTAGGTGTGAAAGCAGCCTTAGGGCATATTCGCACCTATTGTTGGTTTGCTCTGGTCCAAATCAGTTAATGAGTTTGAAAACTTGGAGCATTTTCACAAAGGAAAAAAAGCACACCAAAATGCTTCACAAAAACCACATAAGAACGTTCTCTCTGCCTATTGATCAGACCTGACAACGGCAGAGATGGCATTTGGTCATAGCTATGGTAATTATAGCTGTAATTATTATCTGGGCAATATAACAGGTTAAACTACCGTTTAGCTCAAACTCGTAGAACACACCTGATAGTTGGGTCGGATTGAGACTGGATCACAATCTCACCCCAAACAAGCTGCTCCAGAGTTCTTATGGGACAGGTGCGAGACACCTGCCAAATGAAGCAGGGTGGAAGGCTGGAAACAAAACAGACTCCTATTTGAAAATACTAAAAAGTACAGGTGTGAAAACACCCTTAGATGTGCAAGAATGTATGTGTACACATATAAAGTGCATGTAATGAACTGCAGAGCTGGAAGCCATGTAGGGACCTTTTCTTTTTTAGAGTTTTGCTAAGAAAGCTGTGAAGTCCAGTTTTGAGGGTTCATTTCAGTCCAAGAAAGCCTGACGGAAAGACTTTATGAACAAGCCCAGCACTAATCAATAGTGTGGAGTGGAGGATGATTTAAAATCGCTTACGTTAAGCAGTGGTGTTTTTTCCCTTCGTTTGGAACTTGTACTCTAGATTTTAGCTGTGTATAAGATGCACTATAACTTTGTATACACCTGCTCCTCCAAAGTTGTTTTTAAAATTAAGGGTATTAATAGGGAGTTTGTTTTTTCAATTGTTGCAGTAACAACACTACTGTTCTGCAAAGGCTTTATCCTCAATTTTGAAACACTTGCTGTGAGGATTTGACGGCAGTCAGCTATGAGAGCATTGGTGACATCAGGTACTGATAATGGTTGATAAGTTAGAGCTCAAAAAGGTATTGGCTGGAGCTCTAACACTCAACAGAAGTCGGTTCCACTGCTCCACAGCACAGTATATCTATCAATCTATCTGTCTGTCTGTTTTTCTGTAAACTCATCTATATGTCTGTTTGTCTGTTTGTCTCCAGTCAACACTAAGCAGCTTTACTTTAATGACTCTGGGACAGGAATTGCTGGTGTGGACCAGTGCCCTGATGGATGTGTTACTTGCTAATCTCGCTACCTGGTCGCTCATCAAGCCTGACCTTTTAATTTTGTTTCAGGTAATTCAGCGTCGCGAGGACGGGTCTGTAAACTTCTTCAGGGAATGGGACTCCTACAGAGATGGATTTGGCAAGATAACTGGCGAACACTGGCTTGGTGAGTTCTGTTTGTTCACATACAATTTCAAAAGCAAACTTTGTCCACGCTTTTGGAAACCGGAGAAACGTGTGGTCTACAATTCACTATTGACTTAAAACTAAAAAGCTAAGATTCTTAGATGGCTGCACTGCCCACTTTACAATCAAATCTTTTCATATTCAGAGTGCCTTTTATATGCTGACCAACTTCAAAATTGCTGCCAGTTTTATTGTTATAATATGCAGCATTTCCCCTTCTTTTTCTGGTAAAAGAGTGACTCATGGCCTAGTTGTAAAAGTTGATCATTTTGCCCTTTAGGAGCCACAGGGGAAAATGGGCAAGGGTGAAAAGGGTGCCTTTGCTTTCTTTCTTCTATTGTTCCTTTCTCTCCATGTAATAAACTGGATTTTTTCTCTCTCTTTTTTTGTGAGCTGGACCGGCTTTTGACAGTCAAAGCCTCTAATCGAGCCCTTAACCCTGCAGAGAGACTTAAACGGACTGATTGTACCCTGTGTGTGAATGTGTTTGCATGTGTGTGTATGTGTCTGTGTGTATATGTGCATTTCTGCATATATTTGAGGGTTGAGTAGAGATGACAGGCCTTTCTTACTGTATCAGGATGAATGGCATGAAAAATGCCAGAAAAGAGATGAGTGGGAGGGGTCAAGAGGACAAAGAGAAGGAAGAGGGACATATTTCTTGGACGCTGAGGGTCCAGAGGACATGAGGACAGAAATCAGTGTTGCCCGTACACACGTCAAGATTTGACTGGAAACAAATGTTTCCAATAGCGACAGCTTGTTCCTCTGACTCCGGTGTTTCATATCACTCCTTGGATTTACCATTGCATACCATTAGAAACTAGTTTAACAATAAGAAAATACTCAGACTGCAGTCTTCAGGAAACCAGCATGGACAGTCCAGAATACAAATCAGGCTAAAAATCACATAATTTTCTAAGAAACTTCCCGTGTCAGAGAAACTTTACATTATTAATACATTAAACAAACTTTGAAAACACACACTTCACACTCACATCTCCTATTACAAAAACAGTTATATAAAGAAATGTTCACTGACCTGTTCTATAGGGAACCAAACTCATTTGTTTGTACCCCATTGTTCAATAAATAATTACATTTATTCAGCCAAGCAGTGTAATTTATTAACAGTAGGCTCTGGTTACCAGGCAACATAATCGCTTGATGTGTGTATTTCATATAGTATAAGTCATATAGTAGATTTATCTGCTTGAAATAAATTAAGGGCTGGATGTGTTTTGATCAGTGTTTGAGAGATTTTGACTGGCAACAGTCTAAGCCCAGAGTTTGATAGCAACATTACTCTGGAGTGTCCTGTTCTAAAGTAAAGAAGCATCAGATATCAAACATGTATTATCTGGCTGATTGCATCTGGAAAAAAGTGATGTCATCTTGTGTTTCTTTAAAGCAAAAAAGTATCTGTTTGTATCAGTATCAGTTTTATAAAAAATCATTAAACTGACTTAAATGTTTGCAGTAAAAGTATTAAGACTGTTATCACTTACTTTTAACAGAGTTTATTTGTCAGATTTTGTGAACTCAACTAATTCATACAGTGTCTGAAGTTTAAGGAGAGGTGTAACATCAATGCCATTACTGACAAAAAAGTCTTACTTTGTGCTGTATTTGCATTTTTACTTTATTCTGACGTAATGTCATATTTGACAGGCAAAATCACATTGCTCCACTGTATTCAACTATGCAATTAATATAATACCATTAATTAGTGATATGTAAATCCTTATGTAAAGTGAGTTTAATGTTTAACAAAAGGACAACCTAGCCTTAAAAAACAAAAACACACACATACCAATGGCCAGATTTGATTGCAGATGGCAACCCATTGCGTCCAATGATGACACTGTTTCTCCAGCGTTGGAGCTTTCCTTTTTTTAAAGCTCCGACTGTGACTGTTGAGGCGCACTGCTGTTTACAGACGTGCTGTGTGAAGTATTGGTTTTGGTGTAGGCGGTACAGTCTTGATCATGCATATCCCCAGATGCCTCTGTGTTTGCGATTCACCTCTTTCCGTTTCTCTCCCTGACGACTATGCCCAATGGGATACCCAGCGGTGTCACCATCCAGCGTGGGTGGCTCAGCCTGCATGTCTTTAAAAGCTGTCCCCGGCTGATCTTTACACTGCTGTTTCTGTCTCCCCATCTGGTCCAGCGACCCAGGTTTAATTGACCGTGCTGGATTTTTTTGCCTGCCTAATTCGTGGGGCATTTTAATGGATGACAAAAGTTGTTCCCATATCACTGTGGGTGTGGAATTGGGCACATTCCTTTATTACAGTAAGGGGAGGTTGGTGAACACCAAGGACATCTGAAAAGGACTGAAAAAAGACTGTAAAGAACCTTGGTGATGTAGCTCTGAGTGGCATGGCAAAAAACAACATATTCTGACAAGCTTTTTTTCCATATCATTATTATTATTTTCATTAGTAAATGTATTTCCTAATGATAAATGTAGTTCTATCTAGCTAAATGCTGAAAAAACTGAGAAACAAGGCCCCAAAACAAGCAAGAGCTAAAGATGACCAACAACATCTTATAGACTCTTTGAACCCGAACAATTTCTGGAACATTTGGGCGAAGATCAAGGAGCTCCTATCCGAGATTTCGTACTTACTTTGTTCACAACCCAGCCTGTTGTGTACTTGAAGAAGAATTGTGAAAACAATCAAATCAAAAGAAAAAAAGAAGTGTCATTTCTGCTACATTTTAACAACTTTCAGAATGTGCTTATGACCCTGGAAACAAATGTTATTCTTCAGCTTCTTACTTGAATTTTCTCTTTCTCAACAAACTGTGGTGCTATTTTCATGTGGAAATTCAGCTTCATGCTGCAACAATTGTAGCACAAAGCTGAAATTCCACCTTAAATAATGTGGTAGAATTTACATGGCCACCACACAACTAACATTAGAAGTTAGTATGAAGCTGAAACTCCACCTTAAAATAGCACCACAGTACGAGATAAGCATACAGCTAACCTTTGAATAGTAAATGCGTTGAATCCGTGAATTAATGTCTGCAAAAAATGGCTATAATACTAAAAATACTGAAAATCTGATCTGCACGGTTTTTGCCTTTTGATTCTGTGCAGAACATTACAGAGAGCCATGACTCACCTGTGAAAGGGTAAATAACATCACTAGCTAACATTTTAGATACTGTTGTCTTTTATGACACTAGCACTGCTACTGATGCAGGGGTGTTTTTGTTTTCCATGGTGATGCCACTGCTGCACATTTTGATTATCAGTTATTGCTTATTTATTAGGAACAAACATCACTTAAATGTGTGATAAGTAATTATAAAGATTGTGCAATCAAGGTTCTGAAGGGCTGCAATAATGTTCTTGTGTGATGTACGCATGCGTTGTCTAAATTCAGCAGCAGCTATAAATAGCAGAAATAAAATGTGTTGTCCAAATCGTGTTTCTGATTAAAATTAGTTAGTGACATGTCACAGCATTCTGCTTTTCTCCATCATGGGGCTTTTTTTTAAAAAAAGGGATCCGTGGACAGAAACTCCTGCAAAAGAATTTCACGTTCTACTATGGTTATATTTAAGGTTAGAGTTTAGGGTAAGTTTAGCCTATATTTAGGTTAAAATGAGGTTTAGATGTAGCAGGTAAAATGTAGATAATAAAATGTTACTGCTTTGTACCATTCTCTGTTTAAATTGTTTGATTTCTGCTTGTCTGGGTTGCTTTAGTAAGTATTAACCATAGTGTCACACATTGAGGGAGGAGTTTGAAGGCCACAGGTAGGAATTACCTCCTGTGGCGCTCTGTGGTGCATTTAGGTGGAATGAGTCTTGCACTGAATGTGCTTCTGTGTCTCATCAAAACATGGCCTTTTAGTCACATGTGTACGATTTCCTCCTGAGACCAGGCTGAGATGACTGCAGAGGTTTTCATACCTATATTGGGTATGGAAAAAAGATCAGCATGTTGAATTAGAGCATTTTATTTGCTAGTGTGTTTTCTGCCGCTAGATTAAAGACGCATAATGAATATTAGTGGATGCACTTTGAGGACACTAAACTCTTTGATTGGCAAGAGATTATTGTTGACACAGATGAAGTTCTTTACATATTAAATCAAACGGTATGGAGAAATAATTGTTATGACCCTGTCTAGAACCGGCGTCAGGGTCATTGGGTGCCCAAAACTTATTGATGTGATCAATGGAGGCCCCACAGGTCTACTTCGTAATCAATATAAGAGCAGTGCAAATTAAATTTTCAAAGACTAAACTCTCTAACCAGATTACACAACAGAGATTTAGGGCATGAAGCACAGG
Organism: Salminus brasiliensis; assembly: GCF_030463535.1. NCBI lineage: Eukaryota > Metazoa > Chordata > Actinopteri > Characiformes > Bryconidae > Salminus > Salminus brasiliensis. Next base: position 19,444,183 of record NC_132878.1, read on the forward strand.
AAGCAAGGTGAGAAAGTTTCCCCTCAAACAAAGGAGGTCTTCATTCTTGTGGTTGCATCAGCGCTGTTTCAAGTCTGGAGTGAGAAGCAGTAGGATCCCAAAGAAGAAAAGAGAAAAATATATAGGAACCTGAAACACAGATGATACAAAAAAAACACACATTATATATTATATCACATTATATAAAATCACATTTTTGAAAGATTATAGAGTATATTAACTCACAAATAAATAAAGTGACATACAAAAAGATGTTAATTTTGTAATCATTTCAAAACCTCACATATCTGAAATGTAAAATCTCTAAATTTTTAATAAGCTAGAGACATCTTCTCAAATGTGCTTGGTATAACCTTGGTTTAACTGCTCTCCCATTGCAGTAATTGTTCTGTACCCACTGTAATTAATGTCTTTTAATGTAAAAGTAAAATTTTGAATTACTCCAGTAGTATTATCTTATGATTTTGGTCAGATTGCATATACCTTGGTTCCGGTTCAACAAATCATCCAAATCTTGGTTAGTACCATTTTTTTATCTGTGGTGTAATGTTTGTTTCCTCCCCGTACTTTTCTTTTTTTTTTTTCCTGAGGTGTCAGGTAATAAAGTACAAATACTTCATTACCTTACTTAGAAATTAAGTAGAAACTTTGGTCATCTCTACTTTACTGGAGTTATAATTTTTAGCCGACTTTTTCCTTCTACTCCTTACATTTTATAAATAGCCTCGTTACTCCTATTTCATTTCGGTTTGTTTTCATTCTGGCTTGTTATCGTTAAAAAAAAAATCAGATAAATTGCGCCATCTGGAAAGTGTGAATAGTATCCCAGGAGGTTGTTATGGAGTTGAGGGGGTTGCTATGATATGTATCTTGGTTGCTTTTAAGTTAACGCTAGATGGTACTACAGTGTGGCAAGGTGGTTGTTTTGGTATTTCAGGCATAGGTGGTTGCTGTTGTCCCTTAGGTGGTTGCTCAGGTGTTGTCAATTGGTTGCTGTTGTCCCATACGTTGATGGTTGCGTGTTACAAGTTTGCTTGTATCCTCATTACATTTGAAGGATGCCAACATTTTGCACGCTTTTCATTCCTATGGGAAATTTTCTCACAAATCCGCTGCTACACAGAAACTGTGTGTTTGATCCAAAGGCTGTATAAAAGCCCACATCACACAATTAGAGCGAACAATCTGGAGTTGGAATGGTGTTGATATCTCGAAAACAGCGTGATGAGACATGCAGCAAATCTCTGCTAAAACAATTCCACTCCCTGTCTTGAAAGACAGGTATGCTGTTGTGAGTGAATGGCTAGACTTTTAAGTGGAAAACTTTGCCGTAGCAGTAGCAGTTGTTCAAAGTTTAAAGCTCTGCTGCTAGTACAGGATTGAGGAACAATGCAGCGTAACCCTCTTGGCCAAAGTGCCTCAAACCCAGATAATGTTTTGATTATAGTAATTATCCTTATTATTTTGTCACCCAAGCCTACAGCGATGGTCGCTGCATGGTGAGTTACCGGCTTGGTACGTGCTGTTTTGTTTTGGAACATCCTTCTCCTACTGAAGGACACTGCGGAGAGGTTTAAACTGGGTGATTAGGAGTTTGCGTGTGTGTGTGTGTGTGTGTGTGGAGGGATGAGCAGAGATGACAGGCTTTTCAGTGCATTTCAGGATAAATGGAGTTCAGGGTGCCAGAAAATAAGGGAGTCTGATCGAAAGAGAGGGAGACAACACAGGGAGGAGAGAAAGAACGATACGTGAGCCAATAGGACTGCGAGGACATGAGCTAAAGAGAGATTATAATGAACACTAGAATGTACTCGGATCAAATCGAATTTCACTCACCATCCACTTTATTACAAACATCTACCCTGTACTTCCACGACGCCCACATTTTAGGTTCTCTATACAGGTCCACTATTACTCAGCATGGAAAATGCCTAAATAATCACTGAATATGATGCAATATATTTATTGGAAAGTTTGCCCAAATACTGCAAACATATTGAGAAAACAGGTAAAATGTCTTTAAGAGGGAAGAAACTATTAATAAAAACAAGGAATATGGCATGGGTTAGTCTATTTTCTTTTTTTGAATCACAAATGCCAGGCTGTGTCCAAATACTCGAATGAATCTTCTTCAGCCGGTCTAATCTCCTTGATTTTTGCCTGATTTGGCAGCCATGTGGATTCACGTCCACCATACATCCATGTACACTATATGGACAAAAGTATTTGGACACATGCTAATTTATTGTTTCTTCTGAAATCAAGGGTCTTTAAAGTTTGTCTTGTATTTCTTGGACTAACTGCCTTTACAGTCCAGGGAAGGCTTTCTACTAGATTTTGCAGCATTGCTGTGAGGAACACAGTTTCAGTACCCCATCAGTGCTGGGAGGCTTTATACCCCTCTAGCCCGTGCCTAGCATTAGGCATGGTACCAATAGGTTAATGTATATCTGCTCTCCAGAGTCTATTGGCAGTACGCCTCTACAGGGACTAAAGCCTGTCCCTGGCATTTGCATGACTACAAACAAGATGGAAGATGGAATCTAAAGGATCGACTCTACAGATTCAGGATTCCAGGAGTTTGAATTGTATTTATATGCTGAATTATCACAACAATATTAATTAATAATTAATAATTAATAACAACACTAAGAAACATTCATAGGCTCCAGAGGGGACACCACTTGTAATGAATGCATTCAGCAACTTAAAGTTGCATCCATGCTGTCACAGATGTGCAAATGTACACATACAGCTTGTTTAATCCATGTAGAGAAGTATAACCAAGTGTATAGGACTGGAGCAGATAAACATGCCAGGTGTGGGCTAGAGGGGTATAAAGCCCCCCAGCTTTGATCTGTGGAGTGGTGGAACAGTGTTCTCTGGAAGGATGGTGCTCCATCTAATGGGCTAAGTTGAGGAGATTGAGATGAGGTGGCAGAATAAACTCTTTAATATCCCTGATTTCAGAAGAAACAATGAATGAGCGTTCATTCCTGTTCCAATACTTTTGTCCATATTGTGTATGTAGGCTGGTGGTTCCATTTCCGAGTGTTCCGATACAATTTTTAATTAGGTTAGCATAGGCGCTTATCTGCCACTGGAATGTAACAAAGAGAATGTGTCTCTAAGGATTGGGTGTGTTTAGAATGCTGATGTCCACATGGCAGCCACTCCAGAAACTCCAGAAACATCTACCTACACTGCATTATGAGGTCTGCTAACCTGATGGGTGTACAGTGACCTGATGCAGGTCAACAGTTACCGTTGATGAAGCTCATCTAAAACTGACCATTGATTTAGAGCTAGAGGTATGGCTTCGAGTTTCAAGTATTGCTCGGCTTGACCCGCCATCCTTTAAGAATCACGGAAGACAAGACCAGGCTTTTTTTCTGTCCTGGCATCGAAGTGGTGGAACAAACTCATGGGTGTCCGAACAGCAGAGTTACTCACTGTCTTCAAACGCTGACCGAAATCCCACCTCTTCTCAGAGTACTTGGGCGAAGTGTAGTGTAGAGTATTATGGTCTTCATATTGACTTGTGTCTAGTAGTGTCTAAGCTTAGAGATATCTTTGAATTCTAGTCTATTCAAACTATCTAAAGTCATTCTTGAGTAAATAGCGAAGCTCTTTTGTAATTGCTAAATGCCATATATGTAAATGTAAATGTAGAGGATGAGTAGCAGGAACTGTGCATGGTCTCTTTCTGTGCACACAGGAGATAAAGTATATTAGAAACACACTGTAAATTACAAGTATATCATACAAGAGTGTATCTGAGGATCTTGAGCAGGTGCATTTGAACCTTTTTAATATAATGTAAAGCTCTTAAAAATTATCCTTCAGGACTTTAGGACTGCATGTTTATCGCAGGCTGCACAGATTGAATTGGAGTTTCATGTGCCGTCTGTTTTGAATATGTAATCTGGGGACTGTGTTGGCCTAAACAGGGTATTACAAAAGTGTTGAGCAGACATTACATTGATGGGCAATCTCAAAAAGCTTTCTCAAAGCTTTTTCTGCAGGCTCTCGTGTTAATGTTCCTGAGCAGCTGTTCGCTATAATTTCGTAATGTATGCACACATCAAGCGGCCGTTTCGAATGACAACCAGAAAGGCTCATAATCTACTCTTCATAAAAAAATAAATAAAGAAAGAAAAAAAAGCACTGTGGAAGGCAGATTTCTGAAGTAGTTAAATTACATGTAGAAATTCATTAGTTTAGATGTGTAATGGTGTTGATCTGGCATTTCCAAAATTAACAAAACTGTGTCACCTAATGCCAGGTTCACACTACTGATTTTCGAGTCGCCAACAGTTTTTGGAGATCGCCAGCAAAAGCCTCAGGTTCTGGCTCAGTCACTGTGTGTACTGCTGAAAGACACAATGCTAGTGATCACTGATGCCTCGCAAGCCCCCCACAAATACCTAGCAGGTTTAATATGAAAGTTTGTACAGCTATCAGCTATAGTCAATGAGAGTCCAAGACAGTATGAGAAGAAAGCTAAGGATGGAGTTTATCCATTTTCTCACCCATATTCACTGCAAATCAGCACACAGACAACTTCTATTACTCACCTCGTACAGACATCTATTTATATAGAAAAAAACATGTTCTCAAACTCGTGTATGGCATTGCATCAGTTTTCCCATGTGTTTTGGTGACAAAACATGTTTGTGGAGAGCACACAGACTCCTCCTGGTGAATGATCTGGTAATTTGTGTCCCTGTGTTGCTGATTAGTCATGTAGTATGCAAACCACAACCCCTAAAAGATTTCCTATTAAAAGTCAAGACGTGTAGTACAAAGAAAAGTACAGTGATTTGACAACTGTGGAAGTCATGTAGTGTGTACATGGCATAAGTAACTCCATATAATGGTAGTAGGAAGGCAATTTGCATAGAGATAGCTACTTAAACTATTAGAAATAACATCTTTAAGGGTTCTTTAATATTACAAAGAATCACAATAAGTCCAAGGAAGAACAAACCCTTTTTTAATAATTTGGGCAGCTATCTCTATTCACATTGCCACCAAATTAATACAAATAATACATTATACTGCTGACACAAAAACATTGACTTACATAAGTAGTAGGGAGATTACTTGATTGGAAATAGCTACTTAAACCATTAGAAACAGGGTTCTTCAATGATTCTGTAATTATATACAGAACAATGACAACTCAAATGACCCTCTGGATTATTGACTGCTTAAAGTCACATTTTGCTTAGCATGCTTGCTTGCATTTCTGGACAAGCTGAGAGATACTAAAACATCACTGGAAGCGAAGGAAGCATTTGGACTGACGTGGAATAGTAATTTTATAAGATTCTACACAAATCTAACCCACATTATGTAGCGTGACACAGTTCTTACGAGCACTGTCCTGCTCACTTCTCCCTAGTGCAGATACATAGTGCAATTAGTCATGTCCCAATTACAAGTCAGTGCAGCATCCCAATGATTCTGAAGCTGCTATTTTAAGGTAAAGATGTCACATAGTGTTGCTTTAATATACTAAAGTAATGAAAAATATTAAAAATTATATTAACTAAAATGACTCATAATAATAATAGACTCTTAACACTCTCCCACTTTAATACCAAAAGTTTTCTGTCCCTCCCAATTACAATCAGGTCAGCCAGTGTGGAATCATAAATAATAGAGCTATGTGACCGTAGTAAATCTGGCGTTTAATGGGTTAAACACTCTTACAAGGGATTTAATAGATGGCCGTTGAGTCAGAACTTACTGTTCATACAGAACATGTTTACTCATCACATAATACATCCATCCAGCTGCCACATACTGTAAGCGTGTGTGTGTGAGTGCAACAGAGAATAGCCATTCCCCTCACGTAGCATCATAATGTTCTGTTCTCTCCCTGCAGGCTATGTGAAATACCACAGCAACATCATAGTCTCAGCATGAACCTTGTTCTCTTGCTTTCCCTCTGTCTTTCACCCATAAACACACACACATGCACACACACGCTGACCACTCTGGAGATTTGAATAAAGCTCCTATTGCAATCCTCTCGACAAAAACCCATCCCATTTTTACTCTTTACCCTTGACCCACTGTCAGTGTGGGGTGCCACAAAGGGCCAAAATCACATAATAATTATGGTATTATGGTATTAATACAAGTTGCCCTTGCATGCATAAGAGTTTTTCTGTGTGATTTCTCGTGCATAGTTATGGTCGGGATTTAGACGGAAAAGAACAAGACGGGCTAGAGCAATTGCAGAACATGTCATAGAAATACTGCCATACCAGTGTCTCTTGCATTGCTTGAGATTTCATTCTCCTGCATGTTGCCAGGACCATAAGCCCATCTACAGTATGTGGGGTCAATCCATACAGCTGTAAGTGACACCCTTAGACAAATTATATATTTTATTATCATTTTATACTGAGAAGTAGTAAACACAGCCTCGAATTGGTCAAACATTAAACACATATTTTCAGCTAATCCTAATACAGTTACTCCTTCTTCAATCTAAATTATCAATATAGTCTATGCAATTTGGACGCCATACAGAGCCTGGACCTCACACTGCATTTTGTGTCAGCTAAAAGTCTCTCTGTTCTTGTTGGTTATTTTCTTCACTGATCTGTGCAGAACGTCTGTCCACATTTTTTTATCATATTAAGCATAGGGGACTGTTAGGCTAATTCCAAAAGCTCCATGTGTCTTATCACGTAGCCCATGGTGAATTTTGCAGTATATGTTGGATCATTATCCAACCAAAAGCCATCATATTCTTAGCTTCAGCCTTTTAACAGAGGGTTGGCCATTTGGTTTGCTGCTATTTTGTGCATGAGCCCTGTTGAAAAGGATCAACCAACGTGGTTGGTGTGGAACAGTAAGCTTTGTAATTACTGAGTTTTGCTGACTTGTCCTGTGTGTGTAAACTTGATGTGAAAAGCAATGTCTCTGCATAATGATTGTAAGCATGTTGGTCTGGGCCGAGGCCCATTTATGTTTGCTTGTCTTGCTGGTAGCACAGAGGTCTAGGGGGCCCTAAAGTGTATTTTTGTGTCTGGGACTGGTGATTTGTCGCGACTGCCCTGCATGTTACAAACTGGCTGGGTGCAAGACAGGGATGTGAAAGAAAACCTTTCCTTTTGATGAATGTCTTATTTTGTGTTCTCTTACACCGGTTTCCTTCACTTTTTCTTACTGTTTGCCTTACGATTATATTACGCTGTTATAATCTTTTGACTAACAATTAAAACAAATTGTCTGCAAAATATAGACCATTTTTCATTTATTAAAAAAAAAATATTACATTTACAATAAAAATGGCAATAGTAGCAATACCTAATATTAGAAAGCTAACTAAACAGTCTTGTAGCTCTGTTTACTCTGCCTAACAGTACAGTAGCTAACAGTCAGCCACAGCAACAAAAACCTTCTCAGCTATGAGAGCTCGGTACCCAGCATTTTCCTCCAGTGCTTTTCTCAATTGCTATCTAAAGAGGAAAGAAAAAAAAATAGATAAACTGAGGCCCTTAATCAATGAACATTTCTGTCATTTATTTTTGCATTGAATATCTTTTTAGTGCTGCATCTCCTGACCTCCATAGTACACCTCCGACTAGTTGTGCATAGTATTTGGAAAACTAGACTGCTCTGATACCAAACTACCAACGGAGTAAAGCATCACTCCAGGAACCTGGATGTGAATTTAAAAAATGTACGCAAAAAAATGATGCAGTAGCATGAAATCACACAGCTTTTCTCTTAGCTTTATAAATATGATTATATTTTAAATAAAATTATATTTTATGTAAACAATATAAATAAACAATGGAACTGGCTGTTCCAGACAAAATACAAAAAACACATAATGACATATTTGCTTTCCTATGTTTTTTGTTCTATATTTCTAGCTACTTCCACATGTGAGAAGATTACTACATACAGTATAATAAGGTGTACGTAATATGCTGAAATGCTAAATTCTGGAAGGTCACCACATTCAGCATGTGTGGTATAAATGAATGAGGGGTTACAGATGTTGTTATAAGGAGTTTTCTAGGTATGGAATTATTATTTTATTTTTTTTTTTTGACTATGCTTCACTTTAAATTGTCGATCTAGCCATTAACATTATGCTTTACTCCAAACACTCTGTTCTGTGCTAATAAGGTCCTAATTAGGACCCCCAAGACCTATCCTTATAAAACACTATTAATGAAGGCTCTTCCCTACTTTTAGATACTTTATGGTGCAGGGTATGTTTTTTTCAGTGAATTTGTTTGGTTATGTTACTGAAGTCCGTAAAGATGTAATGAATAAATCTTGCATTTCTGCACTTTGGATTTTGGAGGAATAAGGAGGAGGTCAAAGATCATAATTCAGGACCAATTAGAGGTGAGCGTGGAGAGAGAAGGGAACCTGGTGGAATCGATCGTGGCGAGAATTTTTTTCTTCTTCAGTTTTTCTGTTTTAATGGACCAAAGACCCCATCAGCTCATTAAACAGAAAGAAGGAGAGCAAAGGAGAGCAGAACAGCAAAGCATACTAAAGAGACACTGACACACACACACTGATCCACATCAGAGATACCCTAAATGGACAAAAGTATTGGGACACTGTTCATTCATTGCTGCTTCAGAAATCAATGGATTTATAAAAGAGTTTATCCTGCTTTTGTTGGAATAACTGTCTCTAACGTCCAGGAAAGGCTTTCTACTAGATTTTGGATCAATGTTGTGAGGATTTGATGGCATTCAATGATAAGAGCGTTAATGAGGTCAGGACGATGGATGAACACCACTAGCATTTGTACATTCTAGCCTAGGCTGCATGCATTTTGGAGTCAACGCTGGTTCTCTGGTGATTTGTTGGAATTGATTCCACATAATTTTCTCAATACTTTATTGAGTCGATGGCAATCCGTTTGCTAATTGCAAACGGTAGGCAAACTTATTTGCATTGTCCTTATTTAATTTAAACAATAGATTTTTTTAGATTTTGTAGAGAAAACACTTAAAAAAGGGGGTCTTATCTTTTGCTGTTGAGTTCCCAAATATCTCATTTCAATCAACATCTACCAAAAAGCACCATTTTTCTCCCTCTTTTCTCCCCAATTTTGGCATTTCCCAGCTACTACCTAGGATGAATGAAGTCTAAGACTTATGAAGCAAGCCACTGCAGCTTGTGCAACATTGTCAGCTAAACCATTTAGTTAGTCAGCTAGCATTGTACTGTGTGATAAGTGGGGGAGAATGAGGGCCATTCATTTCCAAACTGCCATTCTGCCCACTCTTCATGGACTCTTCATAAGGATCACTCTGTGATATCATTAGTAATCTCTGGGCCAACGCTTAGACAGTTATGCCACTTGGGATCCCAGGTTAAAACTTATTATTTATTAAATTTGTATTGAGTCACTGTTTGTGTAAAGTAGAGCTTAACTTTCTGATGTATATTTTGCCTCCTCTATCTACACTTGACACTCTTTGCCACACACACACAGATGCACAATGAACACTGTTTTCATGCCAGCTTGTTTGATAAGTCATGTTAGCCAAAGGGAAAGGTCATAAAGTGAAGCTTTTCTTTTGATGTCAGATCCCCTGCTTCAGTCCCTTTCTTTTTATAATGGGCTTAATAAGACCCCTAAAGTGCAGAAGTTGTGCCAGTGGAATTGTATCGCAAACGCCCCGCTGAGATCATCTGTGTATTATAGCAGAAATTGTCAGCTGCCTCATGTCTTCTGCACTTCATGTTGCTCTGTTTGATGATGGAGCCATCGGGGGACATTTCAGATATTTCTGTCTTTATTTATTTTCTCTCTCTCTCTCTGTGGATAAGAATTTAATGCTTTACTTATGCAATGCCAGTGATGCACAGCAAACACATGGTAATATTTGAACTGTGTGCATTGAATCTACAGTATATATTAAAAATAACAACAATTAAATACACAAAAGTATATGGACAAAAGTACTGAGACACCTGCTTATTCATTGGTTCTTCTGCAATCAAGGGTATTAAGAAACAGTTTATTCTGCTTTTGCTGGAATAACTGCCACTATTGTCCAGGGAATAATGTTGGAGCATTGCTTTGAAGATTTGATTTGCGTTCAGCAACAAGAGTGTTAGTAAGGTCAGGATGTTGGATGAAGGCCACCCAACCTCATTCCCAACTCACCCCAGAAGTATTGGATGGAGCGCCCACCATCATTCCAGAGAACACTCAGCAATGGATGCAACTTAAGGTAGCTGAATGCATTAATTCATGAAAGGGTGTCCACATACATTTGTTCATATAGTGAATAAATCTCCACCACCGCTATAAAGAAATCTGAGCCAGTTATGTTTCTTCACAATAAACATTTTACAGCAAACCACTCTGCATGGTTTTGCATACATCTTAGAGACTGGAATATGCAGTCATTTGCAGCCAGCAGCTGCTGTTGTGTTTGCTGCACTCGTCCTAGCACAACACAAACTAACACAACACCGCCATGTCAATATCACTGCAGTGCTGAAAATGACCCACTACCCATATAATACCTGCTCTGTGGTGGTCCTGTGGGGTCCTTACCATTAACTAACAGGGTAACAACAAGGCGGTTTGTTAACAAGGATGCTAACAAAGTATGCAGAGAAACAGATGGACCACAGTCTGTAATTATAGAAAAACAAAGTGCTCCTGTTTGGTCAGTGAAACCACCAATAAAAAGGGCAAAGTTAGTGCCAAACCGGGGGTGGTCGTAAGATTCTGATATGACTGTGAAAATAGTAATATTAAACTAATAATAATATGAATTATAATTTAAATTTCCATCTATGAGTGTAAAAAGCCTTTCACTATGTATATGTGCATGCAAATAGTCCTAGCTGTTGTGCTGCTTGAGGGGCTGGACAACCTGGAGGAAGATTGTTTTGCATCACTTGAAAACACCAGCTGTGCATCATGTGAACCATTCATAATAAATTATATATCTGAAATAGCATTGAAATATTTAAAATGACATGGAATTAAAGTCTGTTACATTTAATTAAAGACAGTGTTCCCCATTGCCACAGGACTGATGTGGAGTCCTATTCACAGGTGTTTATGGTAACTTCATTTGAATCGGCTAGGCAAGAAAACGCATGTGAAACACTCCAAACACATGATATGCTTTGATCTCTGGTGTGTTTTTGTGTGTATACATCAACATCAGTCGCGTCTCCAGCCCAATCGCATTTATCATCTCCCGCCATGTACCATGTGGCATCATACAAGAAAAGACAGATGTGAACTCAACGTGATTTATTTCGACACAACGAGCGCCAGAGAAAAATATCACCGACTTCCCATCTCATCAATAATTCGGCACTTTCTCTCTCCTTCTCTTTCTGTCTCTTGCACATCTGTTATCTCGCTCTCTCACCGGCTCTCTGTAAGACTTTGCGAACCTGCCCGAGCTCTGTTAGCTTTCTCTCTTTTTATGATCAATAATTAAGCACACAAAAGCGCTCTGTGCGAATCCTGAGCGCTCTGTGTTAAAATAATCTCTGCGTGGAAGGACGGATCCCACTGCGTTGACCCCGATTGAAATCGGAGCCCACATCTCTGCTTAACTGTTGCTGTTCCTGCAGTATTCTCCTCTCAGTATGCGAGTGTGTGTACAGGACCTCATATCTTCTTTGTCTGCCTCATTAAGACAACAGAAACCATAGCGCTCACAGTGTCACTAGACTCTACGTTCACTGACCATTAGATTATTAAACAAAACCTTGCTTCTTGCTGGTGAGGATCCAGTCTAGTACAGAGTCCAGCCAGTTTCTGACCACATTTATTTAATCCCAACGCTTCCTTCAAGTCACATGTAGCGAGCTAGCACATTGGACGGCTGAGCAAGCCTGCCAGACTAAACTTAGTCTTTGTTTTTTGCAAAAAAAATATTCTCATATGAGGATTAAGTATCATGGTGCAGAGAAGCAGAAATGTAATGTCCCCATATGAGGACACAGGGTCTCAAGAGGTTAAGACAATGTGTTAACAGTCTGTCCACAACAAACTAGCAACGCATAGCAACTGGCATCATAACTCCTATAACTGCATATGCATTAAGGGTCAAAGCTCTAAGGTTTTAAATGTAGTGCTTTTAACCACAGACACAGGTCCTCTTCCATAGAAGACAGTGGATATAAGTTATATGGTGAAATTCTCCTCTCCTTTCAATTATTACGACACCAACAGATCCACTGTTGTAAGTAGTCAAAGATCTCCCCCATTGCTGTCATGGAAAGTAAGGTTAATAGATATCTAAACTCATCTGTCCTACTATGTGACCACATGTACACTACATATACATGTTCTTTGTCTTTTTGGACAGTAAGAGTGCATGCTAATAAGGAAGCATTGTAGTCTTAATGTCTAGATGTTTTCTCCTCAGTGAACGATGTGCCAGCATGTTAGTTTGTCAGAGACACACATTTGCACTGTTTCTGGACTGGCGATGGTACTTGTTTTGATCGTTAGTGAGCTTCTGCTGATTCATGGCTGTTCCTTTACACAGATACAAGCAGCTTGTAAGCTAACAGCACCCTTGCTGAGAGCAGTAAAAAATACATGATACTAAATACCAAATTTAAATTAGCACAATATTTGATAATATCAATCATCACCTCAAGGCTACTTGGAGGTGAAGTGAGGTAATCTCTAATGTTGCAGCTCCTGCAGTTTATTTTCAGGATATATGTGTGTGGTTGCACCTGTGTGTATGCACGTTCACAAGGTGACCATGAAATTGGTGGAGGCTGCAGTCAGAACAGACAAGAAAACCATGATATTGCATATACTCATTCACACATGAACACAGAACACACACTTGTGGTCAAGGGTTAGATTTATCAGTGGAGGGCATCAGGACTGCAGTCATGTTCCAACAAAAAACATGCAGTTACGCAGTGCCAGCAGTTTACAGTTTTGACGTTGCCAATGCGCAACACACAGAGACAGACAACCACTTACATAAATACATTAAAGCTGGCTAGGGGCATGCCTTGAAGCCCAGCATATCTATTGTGAACCTCACTGCATACATACACTGGCATACCCATGTATCTTTATTGGTATGGATTTGGGCCATAAATGTATAAACTTCTGTGCTAGGAACCCTGATGAGAATTAGTATGTACTAAGCTAATGCTAATGCATGAGAATGTTTTTTGGCTATTCTATGGTATGTTAAAAACACACATTTGTAAAATATATGTTTTATTTTTATTTTTTTTTAACAGATAACATATATTGCCCTTGGCTGCAGACATTTTAGAGTTGCTGGGTTAGCGTTAGACTCGTCCAACATCACTACCAGAGTGTTAGCATGGCCTGTCTCGCTTAGTGGAAACTAGCACTATCTTCACTAGGCAAACCCCTAAAAGTGAATGGCAGGTTTCTGGAAACCTATGCTGGACTGTTTACATTTTTTTTTTTTGTGACTGTACGTGTATCTGTCTTTCATGCCACAACCATGGCTTTAGTTAGCCTTTACCATAGTGCTAACTTCATGTTGAAGTTGTCACACACTCACGTCAAACCTCATCGAGTTAGTTTCAAACAGAGTTGTTTAAGGGGACTCCAGCATTACTTGGCATACTACATCTATAAAATGTCCTCCTTTAAGTGGTTTGAGCCGTGTGTGATAAATGCATGAAGATTACATGATGCTAACAGAATAGCCAGCTGCATTAGCCTTGTAGTTGTAGACTAAAGACTATACTAACTGGGTAGTGGTGGCTTAGCGGTTAGAGCTCCAGGCTATTGATGACAAGGTTGTGGGTTCAATAGCCAGGCTCGACAAGCTGCCACTGTTGGGCCCTTGAGCAAGGCCCTTCACCCTCTCTGCTCCCCGGGCGTTGGAGTTGGCTGCCCACCGTTTTGGGTGTATGTGTGTGTGTGCTTACTGACCCTAGTTCACTAGTGTGTGTGTTCACTACCACAGATGGGTCAAATGCGGAGGACACATTTTGCTGTACATAGTACAGTGACAGACACTTGCACCTTAACCTTAACAAGTCCACACTGGGGCAGAACGGTATGGTGTGTCCTTAGCAAAAAAATGACCCTGCAGTGAAAAAAAAGGCCTAAGACTTTTAGAGGCCTAACTTGAGGTTTCCACTGTCACTGATGCAGTGTTGTAATTGGACAATTTCCTGTTCATTCCTGGATTACTGTGTTAGGATTTTAACCTTTCCATTGAAAGCTTGTTAATAAAATGAGAGTATTGCTGCAATGTGTACCAAACTTATACACAACAAACATTTGATAGAATATCAACACAGGCATATACTGTATGTTTGCCATTAAAAACAGCTCCAGGCTATTAACACTATGTGTTCGGGCCGGTAGTGCTCTCCTACTATTCGCCACACCCAGACAAATCTGTTAAACTGCCAGATGGTGAAGCGTGATTCATCACTCCAGACAATGTGTTTCTGTTTCTTCAGAGCTCAATAGCAGCTACTCCAGTAAACGCATCTTACTGTGCATGGTAATCTAAAGCCCCATTACCCAGAGAATCTGTATGTGCGAATGCAAACGGATCACGGATCAGTTGTACCAGGCATTACCCATTTTTTGCCCATGTAATGTTTCAGTGAACCCATGTGTGATTAGAGCAGGTAATCACTGGAGAATTCACAGTGAGGATGTTGATGACATCATTATGGACGAGTCGGTAGACTTATTCGCCATCGCAGAGTTGCTGTAAACAAACACTGCTATTTCGGCAGCATACTTTTCATATCCTGTCTGCTTACACTACATAGGTGCTGCCCCTTGTCTGACATGGAAAATTTCTGTAAAAACTGCTTTAGATTTGTGTGAGGCTGCTAAGGTAAAGTAACCCAAACAGGTGATTTTTTTATATATGCTGAACTTGCAGTACTTTTGTGCTACAACTGTTGTTCCTAGTTTCCGCTTCACAATAACAACACTTACAGTTGACCTGGGCAGCACTAGGAGGTCACACATTTGAAAGACTGACTTGTTGGAGGTGGCGTTCTTGAACAGTGGCTCATTGAAAGCAACTAAGCTCTTCAGGATGACCCATTCTACTGTTTGTCTATTAAGACTGCAGGGCTGTGTGCTGGATAGCATGTACCTTTCAGCAGTAAGTGGGGCTGCCATGGTGAAATCCACTATTCAATATTCTTTTGACCATGTGTGCCCTGTGTGTAATATGTCCCACATGCATTCTATTTAATGTAGCATTATTACTAGAAAGGCTGGAATTCCATAACTGCTATAATGGCCATAGCGGTCATTTTTTATTACTTAATAAAACTTGAACTAGTTATTTATTTTATTAAAATGTTATTTTTACATATGTTTTATTAACTTGTTCTGGTGAGCTGCATCATCCTGTCTGATCTAGTTTAGCTTATTAACTGTGATACTTCACTAATTACTATGACTGATTATATAATATTGATGCAAGTTGGTAAATTGGTAAAGTTGTACTCTGTGAAGTTGGAAAATACGGTATTTTCAGACACAGCAGCACTGCCAGTAAGCACAGATGCGCTAGAATCGCAAGAAGAGAAGCTTAAGGGAAACAAGATGTCTGTATTTTGTTTACGGTCAAATCGACCATTATGGCCTTGCGTGGAAGAAAGAGTAAAAAATGTCATTCTACTGTTACAAAGTCCATGTTTTATTTTGTTGGTCCTGACAGGTTGGTAGATTTAAAGAAGTTGAGAGGAAAATCTGATGGTCGTTATTCATGCATTTTACCATTTCCATAGTTCTCTGTCTCTCCTCCCTCTTTCCCCCACCCTCACTCATTCTGTCCTCTGTGCACTCTCTTTTATTTGCTCATCTTCTTTTCTGGTTGTAAATTCTCTCACTCTCTGATCAATTATACCTCCATGAATTATAGCTCCTGACCAAAGAGCATCCATTACCTGTGTAGAGCCATACGATCTCTATATTTCACACATTTCTCTCTCTCTCTCTCTCTCTCTCTCTCTCTCTCTCTCTCTCTCTCTCCCTCTCTCTCTCTCTCTCTCTCTCTCTCTCTCTCTCTCTCATGCATGCACACTTACAAAGTGAGTGCACTTAATGTAATGCACCATTCACACTGACTGTGGGTGTCAGCTGACTTTAAGTTTAATGAGAAAAGTGTCTTGTCTTCTCCATATATCCATACATCTACCTATCTTAAATCTTAGCTATTTTAAACCGTATGGGCATTGACTGTCCTACCTCTTCCACTGTTTTGTCCCCTCAGCCTTCCACCATGCAGCCTTACCCCTCTTCTTAGCTGTTCACCCTGTACATGGCTTTGTCTTTCTGTTTCATTGAAATGTAAAAATTATGCCTGAGAGATTATGACATGTTCAGCACTTTTGCATGTAATGACCTAGGCAATGACCTAAAGCCTACATGTTTTGAAGGGTAAGACAATTCAACAGACAATCAGTAGAACAAATTTTGATAAACATTACAGAAGCTATTGATAATGCAAAAAACAGCAGACAATTTTACATGACAATTTGTATGAATGTACAAAAGCGTTTGCTAAACACAATGAAAAATGCTTTTATGATGTGAACAAGTGACAAAGGGATGTGGAGACTGAATGAACAGCTTTGAGAATTTCAGTTCTGATCTGAGAAATTAACCAAATCGACTGAGTAAGACCGCAATAGCCATGCGGTTAGCATTGGTGCAAACTGCATGACTACATCATCTAATAGCTCCAGTTGCATTACATTAAGTAATTAAGTAAGTAAGTCAGAGTGGAAACAATTAGCACAATCTTGGTGTAAGGAGTGGCTTCATAAAGTTGGATGAATGTTGAGATTTCCCAAAACTTCTCTGATACAACTCCATCCTGTGACATGTGCCATCATGGTTTTAAAAGTCACCAGAGCACAGACATCTTTCAAGCCCCCATGCACTCCAAAAGTAAACTCAAACCTTTTAAGCCTTCTTGTAAGGCCGACACACAAGTAGTCCTATGCACTAGAGGTCTACATGGCCATGGAAGTAAAACCTAAACTTGAGCAGTACCTGTGAGATTAAGTCCCGACCAAAACTGAGCATTATCTACCTGCCTGGAGAAAGCACACCCAATTGTGCTCTCTCTGGCTCTGGCCGCTGATGGCAAAGCGGCATGGCTTGGAATTCGAACTCATGACCCCCAGGCCATTGGGCGCATTAGACCTCTAACCCCTCTTAGCCCCATTTGAATATGTTCAAGGACTACTTGTTCATGTACTGTCAATATATGCAGTGCATTTTCCGAAGTATTTGATCCACCTTTTTGAGCCACCTCTTCTTATCGGAGGCCTTGATGTCTCTGGAAGTCAGAGGCCCCTGGTCACAAGCTCCACTGGCCCAGTCAGTAGTCCATCCCTGAGCTCAGCTCCTGTTTGGAGCAACTTGGGCACCAGTGCTACAATACATTAAATCTCCTTTTATTAAAGACCTTATATTACACATTTGATCATGTACAAGTGGCAACACTTGTTTATAGTGTTATGATGGACGAAATAGATACTTGGACTTCCATCACGACCAGAGAAAGTGCAGATATCCAGTTCAGCGGTTAAAAGCTCTCATTACTTGTTAACTACATTAGCTATGCAGCTTCTGACATCAAGTGTACCAACATGAATCCACAGAATCTACAGATTCCAAATGTCTTGGCTGAATAACTACATGTAAGATAAGAAAGAGGACAAATTTAAGAAAGATAAATTTGAGTTCAAAGCTATGACTTGATATGTTTTACTGCATATTTCCACAAACAGCATTCCACAATGCTGATGACTTTACTAATACTCAAAAAGGCAGCAAAATAAAGACAACACTTTAAGGGGTAGGCCCAAACTTGTAACTAGCATTGTACACAGAGTGGAAAATCTAAAGCAGTTACAAGTTGCTTGATCTCTAAATTGGCAGTAGAATCTGAGCCAAAGGCAAATCTACTGAACTGGCCTGGTTCCAGTCGGCCTATTAGCTGCAACCCCATGCTACGCCTGCCTCTCAAATCAGAGACTTGTGGCAAAACACTGTGCAGCTTACATCCATCATTTATATGCTTTACACACACTCTTCACTGTCAGCGCTGTCATTACTGTTTGGTTGCTGCAGTGTTTCTTGAAGCGCTACTGGCTGTACTTGCCACTTCAAAGCTTCTGATCAACAAACACTACGGGTGTAAAATGCATTGATGTGTTATGACATGACGCAGTTATCTGGAAGATTCAACCGTATGAGTTTTACAATTTTAAGAAGTATTAGAATATTACTCAGTAAAAGATATCAATTTTCCTGGCCAAAATAGAACATAAAAATAAAAAAGAACAAAAGAAACATGCTAGTTTGTTTTCATTGTATGTGTTCCACTGCAGCTCCTTCGTTTCTGTTTGAATTGTGGGAAAGTGTAAATCCACATGCCTCTTGGTTCTGTACCTCTCAACTTGTCCAGAAATGCATGTGGGTAGGGAAGGCTGTGGAGCAAATTCCGCTTCCCGACTGCAGGGGGAGCATAATGCTGCATTGATGGCTATTAAAGACATCACTGCATCTTTTCAAATGTTATCTAAATCAATGTCTTCAAGCAGACGCCCACATTTTGCAAGTCCAATTATGCACTCTTTGACTTCCCACTACAGAGCTGTGGTATTACCAGTGATGGGCCAAAGCTTAGCTACTCAGGTGCCTCCGAACTTACGAATACGATTTTAACCATGCCACTGTATTTTTCTCTTTTATTGCATATTGCTTTATTTAATGATAATTATATGAATTGTTTCTTAAAGAACCGTTGTTGAATCAGTATTAGATTAGAGATTTATGCTCCTGCGCAGCAGCAATGACGGTCCAGACAGACATTTCTGAATTAAATTAAAAAAGACCAGGACTTGGGCATTGATCGCAACCCAGGCTGTAATTATGCCGAGCTAATTTAAGAATAAAAAGCATCTCTTTATTGTGATCCAATCTATACGGTGCATGCCATCTGAGATAATTGCTTACCAAACATTATGCTTCAAAGCTTTGTTTTGGTCGGAAGGTACGCAGCCACTAATGAAAACAGAAATCTCCCTCTCTCGCCCTCTCTCTCTCTCTCTCTCTCTCTCTCTCTCTCTCTCTCTCTCTCCCTCTCCCTCTCCCTTTCTCTCTGCTCTAATAACCCCCATTAGTATGTGATCCCTCTTTCTCATCCTTTCTCTCTCTGATGTTCCCTCTGTCTCTGCCACTAACCCGCATGACCTTTGATCTTGTAAACATGGCCCCAGTGACATCATCACCTCCTATCTCTGCATTCACCTCTTGGTTGTTATGGCCACGCGGTTGCACGGAGCGTGCTTTCGAGACTGATGGCTCCTCTCCTCATTCAGACTTGCGGGTTTACTGTTGCCCGTGACATTTCATATAACAAGCCTTTATTTGAACATGAGATTTAGCTTAATTAGTTTCTGAGGATGGCTGTGCTGTCCCAGTACCACTATGGAGGGAAGAGACTGACATTTCAAGCATGTTTTCACTGAGGCTGGAATATAGAACTCTGACTGCTAACATACGTATGCCTCAAATATTCTACATAACTGGTATTATGGTATCCGTGGGGAAAGTTTTATTTATTATTAAGGTAAATGACATATAGGCAAAATTGCTCATCAGAACTTATTGGCACTAGACAATAAGTCAACACTTTTTTACTGACAGTAAAAATGGCAGACACTTACACAAATACAAATATAAGGGTTTATTTACAATAAGCATCAGTTGTCCCAAGGGCTGTATTTGCCAATCTGTCAATGTTTTAAACTGACCTAAACTGACTGGTATGAAGGGTGGCTGACAAACTGTGAATGACATGAAATGGTCTGTAGTATATAATACTGCATTGTATGTAGATCATCATCAGCCAAAAAAATTGTTTCAAAGAGAACAAGAGAAAATGAATTGGTGGGAGCATCATGCTCTGGGAATGTTTATGCTGGCAGTGAAACTGGTACATTGCACAAAGTGGAATGGGTCTCAGAGTGGGCGGAGCCTGAGATAGCACGATTTACCTTGCTTTCTCCATATGGGTAGATAGCACTTCTCATTTCTCAACCCATATCGCTTCAGTGTTATGCTGGCTGGCATGGGTATCTAGTAGCCAAAGCATCGGAGCTGGGTATCCAGCGCTTTCCTCTGAGTACGTTTGTTGCCCAGTGACATTGCATCGATGGCAGTTAGAAAAGAAAGAGGTGGGAACAGGTTCTGCATGGGTCAGGGGAATTACTTTACATGTCATAAGGGGAGAAGTACTACAGAGTGGGTTGGATAATTAGCAATATAAAATAGGTTAAAAAGGTTTAAAAAAATTGTCAAAATCTTCAGAACAACCTCAACGTATCAGCTAGATGGTTGAAACCTGAACACAAATGGGTATTCCAACAGGATAGTCACCCCAAACTCACACCAAAGGTAGTTGTGGAATGTACAAAGCAGGCTAATAAGAAGCTTTTGGAATGGCAAAATTCTTCCTAGACGAATGGTCAAATATTCAACCCCAGTTCTGACAGAAGCTAGGTGATCGCTACCAAAAGACACTGGTCAAGGTTAAACTATGCAAAAGTGGGATTTAACTAAATTGTATGTGTTCTCTATGTATAATGTTGTCCCTGAGGTGATTTCAAATATTAAAGATGTATGTGGTGCACTCATTCTGCCCCAGAAAAAGAACATATCAAAGACATCATTGATAACCATGACACTGATGCTCATGTTGAGTGTATGCAAACACCAGGCACTGGAGTGGGCGGTGAGTGTAGCATTCTTAATGATGCTACCTCTTCAGAACTGTGTTACCTTCTTTATTTGAGAAGTATATTGATGTATCTTTGCCACCAATCTAAATGTGCCCATTAGACTTCTTACACCTTTGACTCCAGACGGATTTGCCAAGATCAATTAGGACAATCATTTCAAAGAGCATTCATAATTCATAGTTCAGACGCTAAAAGCCAAAAATGTATGAGCAGATGAGAAAGGAGGGCTAGGCCAAGTGAGAATAAAACTTTGAGAGGAACATTTAATGTAAGCGTATCTGAAGGACAGGTAAAAGGAGTGTTTGCATTGGAATCACTTACACATGAACTGATCGGTGTAGTAGAGGCTGTGGTAGTATATTGCCTATTCTCTGTGCATAGTGAAAACTCTATGAGTGGTTCTGGAGCAGGCGAGGCAGAGGCAAAGGTGTCAGAAGTTCAGCATCTTCCCTGAGCTTTATACACTCATCTCGGCGGGGGAGTGGAGAAATGAGAATGAACTTTAAGACCAGCTGAGCCAAAAGACGGAAAGTGCACGTGTGCGCGCTCAAGTGTGCTCCGAATGCTGTAGTCAGCTCCCTGGCTTCCTTGTGCACCTTTATTTTGTCTGCGTCGACACACACACACACACTGCATTTTGCCCCCCTATGCTCCTCTCCCTTTGAAGTCAGTGGGAGATCCTCTCCACGCGCCTCCTCTTGACAGCAGCAGAGAAAAACAGGCAACGTGTTCAAAAGGCTCCACTTTCTGCCCTCGCGCTTCTCCCTCTTGCCTCCTCTCATTCTCCTCCTTCAGACATTCCCTCCCCTTTTCACTCCCTCCTTTCTTCCTCCTCCTGCCAATCCGTACAGGAGGGGGGCACGCAGAAAGAGAGGTATGAATATTTTAACTCGCAAAAATATCACCGCGAGAGGAGGACGGAAGTGGAGGGGAGAAAGAAAATAGTGCCGCATTTCTTTGCCCTGTGCCAGTTTCTCCTTTTCCCCTATTTTTGGCTTCTCCTGACGGCTTTAGAAACAAAAAAAACATATTTGTGCCACCTCTAAGAAGCCTAAAAGCATTCAATACAATCCTTTCCCCTCCGCTACAACATACTTTTTGAATCAAAGCAAATAAAACATTAATATTTGAACCTTTTAGTGTGACGGAATGAAGAATAAAGCGATCCCGCTGCACGACTGGATGAATTTTTTATGCGTCAGACGCTGATGTCAGTCTCATTAGATACGCGGAGGTAAGATAAACAGAAATGGACGCCGCCGCCACTTTAATCAGTGTCAGAACTTCACTGTTTGTCTGTCTGACGTAGCAAAAGAGCGGCTTGACAGGACACGAGCAGACAAATTAACAGTCCCTGTAGAGTTTCGGAGCGTGTACACGCCTCGCCTGCTTACAGAGATGCTCTTCCTTCTCTTTTTGTCTTTTACAACAAGTCTGCGCTTCCCTTTACCACCCCGTCACATCCCTTTTAATCCTATCATCATTTCTGGCTCCACATATCAAAAGAGGGCACTGGCTCCTACCACAAAGCAGAAGCCACCCGAACTCCAGCCTAAAAGTCCTTTGAGCTCTACCCCTCTCTTACAGTTGTGGTGTTCTTTGCAGGACTTCTTTTGAAAAGGAGACTTGTAACCACCGTCTTTCAGTTGCGACAATGAAACATTTTATTCCAATCAAAAGTACAATGTGGAGAGAGTCCGCCAATTCAAGGTGCCCCTCTGCTCTCTCTCCCTAGACAGAGGAACATCTCACGTTTTATACCCTACTACACGTCATATATTGTTGTACTGTTCCCATATGCAGGATGTCTACATCTTATCCATAAGGGATATAAACCAGCGCCCACCATTGTTTAACATACATGGTCTTCGTGCTGAAGACAGAGCTTGACCCCTTAACATCCCTGTCACGTACACTGGAAAGTATGTCCAGTCTACACAATAGTCTTTATTTACTTAGTTCATGTACAGTTTATCAAATTAGGCCTGGGAATGGATCTTGCTTCTCCTTTCCCAAGTCTGACCCATAGGCCTCACTATATTATTCATCAACTCCATACCATTCCTTCAGGCCTCTGAACATCTGCATAGCTAACAAATACACTACACAGTCTTCTCCCAAATAATCATCAGCTGAAGACCTGGTCTGAATTCAGGTCGTTGGTGGCAAACCTATATTTTCCTTATAGCCCTTTAAAAAGGCTCAGTGAACAACCACTTTTAAGCATTCAAATGGTTCCTTCAGTTGCCTTAACTAAAGAACCTGTAAATATCAATTTGTTTGTATATGGCACCAAAAAGGGTTACAATGTCATGACGAGTCAATAAACCGTGTTTCGGTAAAGAACTTTTAGAGTGTAGTCTCATTCTCAGACGCTCCGCCCACACAGTTATTGTCAGATAAAATCCCCACCCCACCCAAAGTTCACGTTTGGTGTCATGTGTGCTTGTGTGTGTATCCATGTGTTTTCTAATCAGTCCCATTTCTCAAAAGCACAGAGCGCCAAACCACACTAATCATGTTCCCGCTGCTCTGAGAGCACCTGCAGCTACAGCAGTCCGGTTTAATAAAAGGTACTTTATTTGTCTGTTTGGTTTTCTCAGTAAAAGCTTCTTGATCAGCTCCACATCCTTTCAGACCCACAGTGTTGAATCTTACACTTCTCACAGTGAAAAGAAAGAGTAGAAGCATAAATATATTCTCAGCCAAAAGGAGATCCATGTAGTACAGAAAAGTGCTCTTTGACTCACTTCTTTTTGGTGCTATGTAGAACCAGTTTTAAAGGGGTCTTTAAAGAACCATATAGCCAGAGGTACCAGAGGTTCTCCTTGTGCTGAAAGAACCCTGTCACCAGGTATGGGGCATTCCATTAATTTCACCCAACCCATTTTTTAATATAACAACTTGTCCAGTGTCCAGTTCAGTGATTCATTAATTCATGAGTCAAGTCAGCTTTATTTTCATCTACTT
Source organism: Salminus brasiliensis (assembly GCF_030463535.1). Taxonomy (NCBI): domain Eukaryota; kingdom Metazoa; phylum Chordata; class Actinopteri; order Characiformes; family Bryconidae; genus Salminus; species Salminus brasiliensis. The sequence continues at coordinate 19,467,949 of NC_132878.1, forward strand.
CATGTATAATGGAGTTAGTCTAATGTCCATTTACTTTCACTCACTAGAGTAGAGGGCCCGCTCTCTAAGCGCACATGACAGAAGACAGAAGGAAACATCTGCTATTTTTTTTTCAGGTAATGTTGCAGCTGTAGGTCAGGCGCATACCCAGGCCTGGTCAATCAAATAGGGGAAATTGTGTTATGTAGTCTTTTCTATTTTAGGAAAGGGAAATCTGTTTTGTTTTAAGTGAGCATAGTCACTGTATTACAGGTAAGGAAAATCATTAGGCTCTCAGCATCATTCCTAAATATGCAGTACGGTATGGCTTAACTGACCATTCCCAAGCTCAATCTTATCCTCTCAACATTCCAATCACTGCTTAGCAAGAGCTGCTATCTGCCATTGCCTAAAGCTTTCAGTTCTTTATCAGCACGCCAGTGATTGAATTTGAAGCTCCAGCAGATCAAAAGATGTACCTGACTGGAAGACCTGACTGAAATACTGTCCCCGAAAGAGCAGAGTATGTCATAAGCCCATATGCGGACAGGATGTGTTTTACATGGGGAAGTGGAGTAATATATTTTTACTACAAGTAAAATTTTACTACGACGTGTAAAATTAAACAAATAAGAAATTTCTATGTTATGACTGAGATGGGAGAGACTACTCTATTTACGCTCTGAATAGGGCTTTATTCTGGTTAATTCTGGTTGGCTTCTTATTTACCATCTTTTTGTTAGCATTTTCCAATCTATCCAAAGTGGCACACCCGTTAAGGAGGAATATACCCATTTCCAAAGCAAAACAGTGTCCTACTTGCTTTTTGTTTACAGACCTAAAATGTGTTTCTGGCTACTCCACTGCTGCAGCATAGTTAAAACAGTAGAATGTGATATACCATATGGATATGAAATATCTAGTTTAGACTTTGATTCAGCGTTTATACTTCTTACTTATCTCATACTTTTGTTTTCTTACTTTAGGTTTATGTCTATATAATACATTTTTTTATTGTTTTATATTATTGCAATTTGTTCAATTGTTTATATTTCTTTATATATTACTATTTTCTGTCCTTTTTGTTTCTTTCTTGATTTTAATGTGACCAGACAGTCGCCAAAGTATTTCACTGCTAATTGTACTGTGGATGTCACAAACTAAACCGATTTAATTTGATTTTGTTTTTATTTATTTAAAGAAACTGGTTCAAAGGAAAGGTATTATTGGGCCTCGTCCCTTACTTTATTTCCCAACATGCATGGTGATAAAAGACTTCTTTGTCTATATGTGTGCCTAAATGTGTGTGTGTGTGTGTGTGTGTGTGTGTGTTTGAGCGTGCGAGTGTCCAGCTTGAAGAATGAGGTTTCAAAATGACTTCTGGACGGCTGTGGCCTAGTTTGCACCTGGCTCAATTCAGAAGGGTGCCATATGTAGGGTGTTGTTGGTCCAGGCGGTGTGTGAGTGCATGTGCATGTGGGCCACATGGACTGCTTAAGTCTGTTTAACACAGCAGCTGGACATTATTTATTATTTATATTTGTATTGTCTGTGGGCAGATTACAGAAAAACTGGAAAAATCATAACATACGGTCATGTGAAAAAGTTAAGACACCCCATGAAAATCTTTATCTTTTTGACATATGTAAACATATGGACATTTGATCTTCATATTTGAATAATATTCAGAGGTGGAGGTAATGCCCTTGTGTGAGCCTGATGAGCATTTCTTAAGTTTAAAGAACCTCTACATAAAGCAGTAGTTTGGTAGAACTATACTATGGTACACATCCAATCGAAAACAAACTTAGGAGGCTTCATATTTAGGCGTTAACTTGCTGAGATGTTTTTTGGGATAGTACATGTTGTCATACCTTTACATTTAGAATTATTGATGTAGATCAAAGACACTCTCATTCTCTCTTATTCTATCTCTCTATCTCTCCCACAATTGTCTGCTGTACCTGCCTGACTGTCAGACTTTAGGCTTCCAGCTATGTAAACCAGGAGTCAATATGCACTAAACATAATTCATTTGTCTACAGTCTATTTCTTTGGCGGCCACTATACATTTTGTAAGTAGCCCAAAAAACTGCACCCGCTACATTTTTCACCCGCAGCTGCATTTTGAAAGTAGCCCAATTTGGCAGAGAATCGTGAACCTGGCAACTCTGGTTGACTAAAAACTGCTTCAGAAATGCATCCAGTGTGAACTGGCCTTCACAATAAGTGGACTTAAACAGAATCCCATTGGGAATACCTCCTATTAGCTTTGGCTGAGTAACTTCAGCAAAAGAGACCTGGCCAAGAGAGCTTGAGCAAATTTGTCATGAGAACTGGAGAATCAATCATTATGTCACACTGGAAGGGACTTACCTAGAAACACTCAGAGGTGTAATTCCCAAAGGTGCTTCAGTGCTTCAGTTTGTAGTGATGAGTATGGTATATGTTTTTGTCCTTGTTCAGAACAAAATATTATATCTAAAATACTGTACATTTCATTTTGTAATTTTACAAGGTGGATAGCCATGATATGACCGGAATACATTTTACATATAATATAAATAATAAACAAATAACCAATAACAGGTTGTTATTAAATGGAATAAAACTAAGGTTATTTGTTGTTAGATATTAAACTGAAGGTTAAACAACGTAGTCTTCATTTTAATGTTTTGCACAATGTAAAGTAGGATGTGTGTTTTTGAAGGTTGCATTTAGAATTTTTATATTAGATATTATTATATTATATTATTTATATTATATTATATCCTAATATAAAGAAAAACCAAATGTTTTTACCTTTTTATATATATATATATATATATATATATATATATATATATATATATATATATATATGATTTAGGCACATAAACATATATTTAAAAAAATAAAAGTTAGAAAGAAGCTAAGTAATCGTTTTATGAGTCTCTATTATGTTTTTAGGTCTGCTGACCTCATGTGGAGTTTACAGTAAATGTCGTTTTCACATCTTTGTAAGGCGCAAATGAAATTCATTTCTACTGTGTTCAATCATCTGTTGCTCAGCTATTGTTAGATACTGAGCTGAAGGTTAAACAGAGTGGCTTTCTGGAAGTATAATCTAACACTGTGTAACTACATACTCTGAAAGTATGTAGTAAAGCAAGTATAATATATAACAGATAACCTATATTATACAAATAATACATATGAAACATTTACAAGCATCTGCTGTGCATGTTTTTCAGTGATTTTGTTTCAGTAACCTCAGATAGTTTGTTTTTTGTATATAATTTTGGGTGTTAAACATTTGTTGTGCATAAATACATTCTGCCATAGAACATGTTGTTGTTTACATGCTTGTTGATGAAAGGTTGATTGCAGGTTAATGATGTGTGCCCAGAATGCACATTAAACGCCCACCAATGTTGCATAATGCAATTATGATATTACACAGAGCAGGACTTTGAAAGCATGCTTATATTAGAAACTGTAAACAGCAATATATTCTTCCTTTCTATGTGCCTAGTTGTTGGTTTAATTTTCAAAAGCGTATTTGTTGGGTCAAATAAAAAAAACAATATATTATATTTTTTTAATTTAATGATAATATCACATTAGCTATCTGTTTCATTAGAAGCAACTAGATTGTTCTTTCACTCTCTGGCCACGATATGAGGTCCACCTACCCCACAGATCTGTTATATAGATGTAGTGTGACACATAATACTCCATCATGCATAAATCGTCAGCTACCCTGCTACCTTAAATATCACTGGCCAGTTTCTGATCAAAGAAAAAATGCTGTCAACCAGATAATCTTGATGGGTGGTAGATCACTCTCAGGACAGCAGTGACAATAGTAGTGACTGTGTGTGTATGTGGAATCAGGCACAGTGGTGTTTCTCAGGTTGTTATACACATCAGTGTTGAGAATGGTCCACCACCTAATAATATCCAATAAATAAAGTATGGCACTTTTGGAGCTGGTGTCTCTCTGCTGTGTTTTTAGGTCTGCTGACCTCATGTTAGGGTTTATAGTAAATGCCGTTTTCACATTTTTGTAAGGCGCAAATGATGTTCATTCCTACAGTGTTTGATCTTCTGTTGGTTTGCTAAAATATGAATGTTGTCCAAAAGGTTCATGAAAAGCAAACACTTTTGATATATTGTATCATTTTCAGGATTTGCCATTTTTGTGCTCAGCAAAAGGAGCCATCCCGTTTTTCTGAGCAGTGAGTGAAACGTTTCACCTCCTACATAAGGAAGAGAAAATGTCCATGCTGCTTTAACTTTTCCCTAATAAAAAAAAACAGCCAACTTTATGTCATTCTTAGCCATTTATAGATGAACAATATTACTAAAAAAAAATGTAATTCAATTACAAATAAATAAATAAAGAAAGAAATAACATTGCTTGGTATCTACTGTGTGTACAGTGTTTGGCAATGAAGTCACCTTTAATAAATATTTCCAGTTCCCAGTAGCTAGCACTGTCCTCTTACTTCTAGCATTTGGACGAGCATTTGCACTTGTTCCAAAACACATGAAGCCAGTCAATTGTTTATTTTTAAACTCTCACTAACGCAGCATCATTGGATAGCTGAATGCAAGGAGAACCCTTACTTGGAATTCTGTTACATCAGGTAACAAACACTAGTGTCTCAGTTGGTATTTGCTAATCGCCAAACATCTACTTTGTACAACTGCTCCTCATTCAACCCATATAGAAGCTCTCTCACATGCCTGTGGTACATAAAGCATCGAGACATTGAGCACTGAGGTACCCATTAAACCTGCTAATTCTCAGTGACAGGGCCAACGCTTAGACAGCTGTGCCACACAGGGCTCCATATTACATGTTTAAAAATGTAATTAGTCATTTGTACCAGAATACATTTTTTAAGTAACCTTCTGAACCCTCAAGATTTTGTTTAAAAATCACTGAAGTTCTGTGTGTTCCATGTTGTGTGGCGTCAAAGATAATGGTGTTTATACTTTGTGACTAACCACTGCAATTTACAATTACACACCTTTTAAATATCTTTAGGGTAACAAAAGTTTTACTTCTTATTTTTCTCTCAGCTTTAGTTAAAATTCATCAAGGAGAAAATAGCGCCTTCCCAGTGGAGCAATTCAAACACACACACCTGCACGCACACACACACACACACACACACACACACACACAAACATACACCGACTTCTCACCAGCTAAGTGAGCAATCAGTATGATAATTCAAACCAAAATGCTGCTTAGTCCTCAGTTTTAGAAAGACTTAACAATCGTGCTTAATTAAAATTGGGGCACACCTGAGTGTCTGAATCTCAGACACAGTGGTGCAGTCCTATCTCTGGGAAAAAAAGTAAAATGGAAAGATAGAAGAAAACACATCTCTCTACGTTTAATTATTCCAAACGAGCCTCAGGGAGATTCTCAAGGGCTTTAATTAAGTCAGAATTAAAGATATGGAAATTTGGGCTGAGGGCTGCAGCTTTCTCTCAGTAAAACGTAAAATATAGAGCTATAGTTGTGTGAACAGTCTTGTTCTTTATGTTCTTTTTGTTATTCCTTGACATCAGAACAAACTTTAAGAGGTCAACAGCATAGACTCCCATAGAGTCCTGTCCATACAAAATATCAATGAATTGCAAATGGAATTAATTACATGATCACCTTTGTAACTAATTACATAAGTAACTTCCACTGACTGGCCACTTTATTAGAAACACCTCCCTTGTACCCCCACTCACTGGCCACTTTATTAGAAACACCTATCTTATACTTTCAATCATTGGCCACTTTATTTTAAACACCTCCCTTGTACTTCCACTGACTGGCCACTTTATTAGAAACACCTATCCTGTACTTTCAGTCACTGGCCACTTTATTTTAAACACCTCCCTTGTACTTCCAGTGACTGGACACTTTATTAGAAACAACTACCTTGTACTTCCACTCACTGGCCACTTTATTAGAAACACCTATCTTCCACTTACTGGACACTTTATTAGAAACAACTACCTTGTACTTCCACTCACTGGACACTTTATTAGAAACACCTATCTTGTACTTCCACTCACTGGCCACTTTATTAGAAACACCTATCTTGTACTTCCACTCATTGGCCACTTTATTAGAAACACCTATCTTGTACTTCCACTCATTGGCCACTTTATTAGAAACCCCTTTCTTGTACTTCCACTCAGTGGCCACTTTATTGATACACCTACCCTGTATGTACTCTACTAATAAGTCTATACTAATAAGGCCACTTATTAGTAACACCTCTCAAACATATGGTACATAAGCCTTATGCCCATTTATTTCAGGTTGGCTCCGGACAGATAAGTAGATGAATGAAAAAATGTATAATGTATATAGCCCTCAATGTGGTATGCTGGGCTATGATTCTGAATTTTTGTTTTCATTAGAAGACTATATATGTCAATAATTGCATAAATAATTACACAGCTAATTATGTACCTGTGTAATTAATTATTTACCATAGCTGGCCATGTCACTCATTTTAATTATAAAAATACATGACTAATCACTTAACTAGCTATGTTATTACATTGTATAGCAATAACAATAACCCCAGACTTCTAAGCTTCTGTTCTTCACTCATCATTTCAAATAAAAAAGGACTCTAAATTGGAACGATATCGCTCATTGCCCACAAATCTGGGTGATCTGAGTAAACAGTGTGCTACTTCCCAGAATAGAACAGGATCACTCCCTGCCTTATCCCAGACGTTTTTAGCTGTGGTCTTTTTTTCAAGATCTGGCAACACAATATGTTTCATATTGATGGCACAGTGTTCAGAAACAGTGCCAGGTGAGAAAATCCTGACAAGTTTATTTAAGACATTGAACCTGCCGCAGCTCACTTTCATAACTGGCATCTGCCATGAGGGTTTGTTTGTGATATTGTTTATAATAAGAAATATTCAGCAGTCTTCAGATCAGGTCTTCAGTGCTGTAGGAAATATAGCTGTTATACACACTGGTATACTCTTCTTAAGTGGGATGAATGGCCCTCTATAGTGGTCTAGGTCCTTATGTGCTGTTCTTCCCACAATCACGCACACCTGTTTTATACATTTCTGTAACAGGTTTAAGTCATTCCGGATAAGGACATATTATTATTTATTAATCAGTGATTACACTGTTAAAAACAACACATCACATTCTAGTAAAGGACATTGCACTATTGTAAATAAAGTTGGTGTGTTATCTCTATTAACAAAGGCAATATGTTCCATTTTTAAAACTCAATAATGTTTAAATTACAGTTTGTGTCAGAAATACATTTTTATTTTATTTATTTATTTATTTATTTTTACTGAAATGCACTGTAACACATTTAGAACTCCCCTGTATATCCCATGAATATATGTATATAGCAATCCCCATGTATAGAAACAGTTACTATACATTTTATAATTCATTGTCAACATTCATTCGTTAAAATAGGCTAGCATAGGAATAAGGTGAGATTAAGGGTCTTCTGATGGGTATTTCTAAATTGTGTATTGTACACAGCAAGTAAAACTGGATTGTCCAAAATGTTCATTTTTCTGTGTATAAATGCAACCATTTATAATTTAAAATTATCATGTCTTTATTGGTCTTTATTCTAAGAGTAAAGCTACAGTGAAGATTTACCACATGGCATTAAAGTAGTGTGATAATTGCGTGAACCAGTTTTCTGCAGAGTGAATCTGCGATAGACCAATGCTACAGCTTTAGTTCATTGAAAACAGTAAAAATAAACAGGTTAGATCAACAAACACAATTCTTGTATAATGATTAAAATCAAAAATCACTTTAGCTCTTTATAGAGTACTGCACAATCAAGTTGTAGAGCATATTCTGGTTTGCCCCCTAGACTGCTCATTTAAAATACACTACATGGACAAAAGTATTGGGACACCTGCTCATTCATTGTTTCTTCTGAAATCAAGGGTATTTAAAAAAAGAGTATGTTCTGCTTGTGTTGGAGTAACTGTCTCTACTGTCCAGGGAAGGCTTTCTACTAGATTTTAGAACATTGCTGTGAGGAATGGATTGCATTCAGTGACGAGAGTGTTAGTGAGTTCAGGATGATGGATGATCAGCACTCCACCTCACCTCCAACTCCCCAACTCATCCCAAAATTATTGGATGGAGCACCATCATTCCAAAGAACAGATGCTGGTGGGGCTTTATACCCCTCTAGCCCACACCTGGCATCAGGCATGGTGCCAATACAGTCAGGTTTATCTGCTCCAGAGTGTCCTATTCTACAGAAAATACTTCTCAACAAGATAAATCTTGTCAGCAATGCGCACAACTTTGAGTGGCTGAATGCATTCATTAGACGGTGTGTCCACAACCTTTGGACATATAGAGTATGTGCAAGTATGTTGGAAGGACATCGCAGATCCACAGACTCAGAAGTGGAGTTTGGCCTTTAGTATTCGAGCATCTGTTGTTCTAAATGTCTTCCATATGTTTCAATTATTTTCTGTTATACAAAAAATTATTTCTCACATCAAGTAAAATGATCTGCCAGTAGAATATACTAGATAGGAGGAAAAAACATGTCTTATAACCTTGTTGTAATTCTGTTCTCAAAATGACAATTGTGAGATGGATTTAATAGATTTTAAGATGTTTTCACGTGCTAAACTCTTGATTCTGACATTTCCCAAAAGTCCAAAACATTAATCAAGTGATTTTTATTTCTTAGTTTTTTTTGTTGTTGTTGTTTTTCTCCAACAACCTGGCTAAGAGATATGTTTTATACAATTATCATGTTTAGCACAAATAACTCCCGATAATTGCTTTTATCACGTTTGGGAGGCGGGCAGGGATGAGGAGGACAGAAGTGCAGGGTCATTTAAATGAAGACAGCTAAACACAAAACAAAAGCAGGAAATAACCAAAGCAAACACTGGAACAAACAGAGAAAGCAATCAGACTACAGATACTACAGATAACTGACTGGAGACCAAACGTAAGGAGCACAAAAGACATGCACTCAAAAACACAATAACCAACCAACCAACCAACAAGAACCACAGCCAACAAAGGTACCACATATCTACTGAAACAAACGTGGAACACCTGAGAAAAGGTAACAAAGGGGCAGGGCTACAATGGAGTTGTACTTGAACACCTGCGAGACAAAATTACAGGACGGACAAAGGCTGGGACTACGGAGAAGGCAAGGACAAATTACAAACAGAGCCATGTGCTAATGTGCACATGGCAGGGCAGAAGGGAGACAGAGACCAGAGACCAGGGAAAAACACAAAGGCAAGACGAAGATTTCAGCTTTATTGAGAAGCAAGCATTTGTGTGTTAGCTTTGCAAAGATATGCTTAACATTGCCTTAGTCACTGTCTCTTGTGTTATTTCTAAGGGTCAAGTTTCTAAGACTATGTTGTTCTTGCATGCTATTCATATATATATGTACATAAGACCAACACGGTTCCGTCAGTCAGTTTCTTGACTTTACTGATGTTTGCTGATAAAGCTTCATAGGAAAGCCCTAATGAAGTGCACTCGTGCTGGCAGGCCTCAGTGTGTTACAGTCTGCATGTGCTACTTTGCTGGTGTGCTTGTTAGCTTAGCCACAACGTCAACAGCACCACATCAAAACAATAGCATGAAATGTTTGTCCTTGGATTAGCTTTGAATCACCCGTCACACTGAGTATGCACTTTCTCTCACACACACACACACACACACACACACACACACACACACACACACACACTCATACTTGAAAGTTGAGTTCTCTGTGTGTGTGAAAGCAAGGCAGTGGGCCCAAATGAGGAAAACAAGCATCTCCTACAGGAGGACACATCATTTCCTGTCAGGTGGCTACGGGTTGTAGCGCTGATTTGGAGTCAAAGCGCTAGATACGGCAAATCGTGAACAGAATGGGATGTCCCCAATGCCCTCATATCCCTCCATGCAAATTTAATACATCCTAGTCAGCGATGAATCTTTCAACCGTGCTTGTGCTGTGAATATTAAGAAGTGTGAAATAGCTCCCCCTCCACCCCCACCACCACACCCCACCCTATTTTTGAAGTGTTTTTTTTTTTTTTACAATGAGATGAATACATGTTTACACTCACTTCTCCCTACCCTTTAGCTGCTTAACATGGCATTCAATGCTGAACTGTTTGCTGAGGTTCATAAGCTGACAGACCCATTTCCCTTTGGATTGTGGAAATGTGTCTGGATATGATGCCATTCTGTAGTGGAATGGATTACAGTGGAATTTGTGTGATTGTGAGCGGAGTGATTGTACTTCAGTGTTAAAAAGCCTGATTGACCTGAGCTCTCAAACCCTGCCTTCTGTTGAACACTTTAACACCAAAGCCTTGTAACTTTAGGAGCCCAGGTTGAAGCTACAGTTCCACCAAAAATCTAATTTACACTTTTATAAATACCAGTGCCTTCAATGTTTTTTGAGCATTGCCACAGAATAAACACTTTTGGAGTGTTAAGAGTGTACATAACTTTCCCCTTACCTCAGGGTAGGAATTAAGGGTAATTTGTACCCCTCTGGTTTTTATATGATATGACACATCACAATATGACACGTTCAGAAAACCTATAAAAGGGTCGCCATTCCATTCACACTGGTGTAAAATGTGGGCAGGATCTGTCTCAGGCCGTTTCTGAATGTGGTCTGATATGACAGAATATTGGAAACAGACTACTTTTTAACAGGCATACACTGATATGTCAAAATATTTGTGGACATGCCTTCTAATGAATGCATTCAGCTACTGCAAGTTGCACCCATTGCTGACACAGATGTGCAAATGCACACACACACAGCTTGTCTCTGTAGAGAAGTACTGCCAATAGAATATTGGACTCTAGAGCAGATATACATGTACCTGGCATGTCTAATGCCAGGTGTGGGTTAGAGGGGTATAAAGACTCCCAGCATTGAGCTCTGGTGCTTTGGAAGAGTGTTCTCTGGAATGATGATGCTTCATCCAGTTCTATGGGGCTGAGATGGGGCGGCGGTCATCCAACATCCTGACCTTACTAACAATTGTGTCGCTAAATACAATCAAATCTTCACAGCAATTCTCTAAAAAAGGTAGAAAGCCTTCCCTGGACAGTAGATATTTACTCCAACAAAGACCAGATAAACTCTCTTTTTAGTAACGTTGATTTTAGAAGAAACAATGAATTTGTCTCAAAACTTTTGTCCATGTAGGGTTATAGGCTTTTTTTCTTTTTTAGCTAGTGCTGTATTTTTTTCAGCCATATTTGGAGTAGAAGTAAAATTGTGTAAATTTGAATGTAAACCAAACTATAGACTTTGTCTGGATTCTGATGAAATCAGTAATGTAACAATTGCATGCAGTCATTTCATGGGTATGTCATTTGTGTACTGGAGCAAAAAGTTCCCTAAAAACGAGGACCTGTGACAGCTCTGCGATACAGCAGATCCAGGCGACAGAGTTCCCTGAAAATCGAGGCTAATAAACCGTAAAATACGGATCCTGACAGCCTTGCCTGTGCCTAATGGCCTAAGCGCCAAGAACTACGTGATTGCTGTCCATCAGCCACTTAAACAGCAAGAGAAAAGAAAAGAATTGAAAATTCTAAGAAGTAGGTTTACCCCTCGGGTGTTGTTGTACAATCTCCTCAGGACATCAGTGCTGCTCCCCTATTTGCTGAGATGGACTGCACGGGAAAAATTGGTTCCCATTTGCTTTTCTTCTTAGTTTAAGTGCAGCTTTTGATGTTTCCTGTAACAGCTTTTTCATGACTAACATTCTGCTTGTGTTTGCGGTGGCTCTCTCTCTATCTCTCTCTCTATTTCACTAGCTTTCTTTAACTCTCTCTTTTTTCTCTTTCTCTCTCTGTAGGTTTGAGGCAGATCCATGCCTTGTCCATCCAGGGCAACTATGAGCTGAGGATAGATCTGGAAGATTTTGAGAACAGTACAGCGTTTGCACAGTACGGCATGTTTGGAGTAGGACTGTTCTCAGTGGACCCTGAAGATGACGGCTACCCACTGACCATTGGTGACTACACTGGCACTGCAGGTACATACACATGCTAGTGTTGGATCAATGCTAATTTTTGTTTTTTGTACTGGTACCAGTTTTGATGCCATCAAAACAGTACCTTATTCATTCACAACTGAATAGCCTGTAATGAGATGAATAAACAGTTGTTTTTCGACAGGCCCCTTGGTGACCACTCTGACCATCACAATGGAAATAGACTGGTTAAATATATTTTACTGATTTAAATCCGCCACCATAGCAGTTACAATGTGTGCATGGTCACACTGCATAGTAAAATAGATGTGTAGAATCAGCACTTTCTAGCTGTACGAAACCATGGCTCTCAAAGTGAGATGCTGGGACCCCCCAATATATTGCTAGGGCTTTGTGGTTAAAGATCAATATGATACTTCATATTAGAGCAATGTCAGTGTGTTAATCACCAGGGTGAACTAGCTCCTTTTGAGGACACGTTGGATTATTAACCGTGTATTATTAAAATAAGAGACACAATTTACAGCTGCTGCATAATAGTACAACAGATTTCAACCTCCGCATGTAACCCATCTGTACACACACACTAATGAATTGGGGCTGTAAGAACACACACTTGTGGTGGTGGGCAGCCACCTCGGCATCTGGGGAGCAATTGGGGTTAGGTGCCTTGCTCAAGAGGACCTCAGCCTCGAATCACCCCGCCCCCCACTTCCTGCGAGTCCAGGGGATAGAACTGGCAATCTCCTGGTCCCAAGCCCACTTCTCTAACCTTTAGGTCATGATAAAATATATGATAATCTGACACTAACAAAATATAATCTATACATTTTGAATCAAGTCAAATGTAACTGCAGCAGTTAGGTATTACGCTATCACTAGTTAAAAAGAAAACTACAAGGACAAAAGTATTGGGACATCTGCTTCCAGAGAAGAGGCTTTCTACTAAATTTTGCAGCATTGCTGTAAAGATTTGATTGCATTCAGTGCGAATAGCTTTAGTTAGGTCAGGATGTCAGATGACCTCAACCCCACCTCATCCCTAACTCCCCAATTTATCCCAAAAGTATTGGATGGAGCACCATAATTTCAGAGGACACAGTTTCACTACTCCACAGCCCAATGCTTTTGAGCCACATAAATGTACACCTGGTTTTAAAAGGCGGGGAACAAATCCACGCAGAACTGATTACCTCTGTTTACCTCTGAGTTACCGTTTTGTAATATTTTCACCTTATCATGGAAATAAACTTGAACTACACTGTAATTTTGAAAAAATGCAAATTTGCTAATAATATAGCCTCTGCTAAAGTTAAAGGGTCACGTGACTGCATGTTTAGTGCTGTGCTAGTTCTTTCCAAACACACACACACACACACACACGAACACCAAGAGATTAAATGACTCCCAATTAATTACTGCCGTTGACCTGGAGCATAAACAACTGTGTCCTCATGACAAAGAACCAATTTAGCGAAGCCTTCTGGGAGCATGAGGTAAAGAAGAGAGGAGCAGTTTGATGGCTAGCATGGAAATGGGGGAGAAAAAGGCTTGCAATAAAGTGAAAGTGAGGGAAGAAAGATAGAGGTGTAGTGAGGAGAAAAAATTAACTGTTAAAATCCCTAACCCAAAAATATTCTGTAGCAGCCATGAATCAAAGCTGGCAGAAAAGAGTAAGCATGGTCCCATTGGCCTGTTGTTTAATATTCCAATAAGAAATACATAGCAAATATAAGAACAAAAAGTTGAAAATGCAGAAGAAGTAGACTGGGGCTGTAGAAAGAAGAAATAGTCAAGACAGAGAGGTGAGGATTAGCTTTGTCAGGAAAGCTAAACAACTGCTTGGTTTTTATACTGTGCTGCTCTGGGATATTTTCTTACTTAAGAGATCAGTGGTCTGATTCTAGATCAGCTCTTTCACTTTAGACTATTTTAGCCTGATCTCTTAATGGCAATGTCCACATTGTTTTTTTTTATTTTTTTATTACTGTCTTGTACAATGACTCATTGCCATGTTCAGAGGAAATGTGATCTCTTGCCACAAAGAAAAGACTACAGGCTACTCCTCTTAGAGTTGACTCACAACAGAGAATCGACTCACAACTCAGTTGACTCGTCATACCCAACATTCCTGTCACTAAAAAAAGATAAATGTATCATATATGTACCATATGTATCAAAATGTAAAATGTGAGTTATTGACCTTAATCTACACCTAACCTTAACATAACCTTAACCTACACCTAAACCTAATCTTAAACTACATCATAGTCTACTCCTAACCTTAATATAACCTTAACCTACACCTTAATCTACACTTAAACCTAATCTTGAACTATATACCTTAAGCTACACAAAAATCTAACATTAACCTAACTATGGCCAACAAATTAGTCTACACCTTAACCCATTCTTAACCTAACCTTCACCTACAGCTAAACTTAATGCCTGCCCTAAAGCTACACCTTAATCTACACCTTAATCTAATCTAATACATTTTTTTAGCATTTTTAAATATATTGTATCAAACGTTTTTATGCACTTACTATTTGCATTACAATTTAACCCCTGTTAACAACTGTCCTGGTTATGGACAGGGTATGGACATATGGATATGTGATTTTGTCCAGAATGTGGCTAATACCTGATTAAGTATTAAAAATAAATACTGATCAAATTAGACTAAAACTAGATTAAAACTAAAAAAAAATAAATGTAATGTAGTCTAGGTGGCGATGGCTGGTATGTTCTCCCTGTGTCTGTGCAGGTTTCTGCTGGGTATGCTGGCTTCCCACCCCCAGGTATCCCACCTCACACCCCCCAAAAATGCATATGGTTGGTTAATTGGCCAATGCAATATTGTGCCTCAGGAAGAAATGGATAAGAAGATGTATGAATGTAAACTTGTTGTATATTCAAAGTTTAATACTCTTACTCTCAAAGTGTCCTGCAAAATATAATTTTATACATTGTAAAGTAAACTGATTTACTCTCAAGAAGTATTAAAATAGTCCACTCACAAGTATACTGCACAGTAAATAAGCCACTATCAACACTGTTACTGTGAGTAATACTAACAGTGTTGACTGAACACTAGCATATTTGCTGTGTATTAGTACACTGACATTATAATAATTGCTACTTTATTCAAGTTAAGGGTTGCATTATAGGTAACACCTACATGTACCAACAACCTAAAATGAGTTCTGTACCAATACATAGTACATGGTCACACATTTAAAGCTCACTGATGACTTGACTGATCAGTTTCATGTTATCTACACTGGCTTGTGTTTTCGATTTTACCTTGTTCCGTCATTTGTTGAAATATATGCGCTGCGTTTAATGCTTCTGATGAGATTTTGTTCACCACGAGGGAAGGGCTAATAGATTATTCCACCTGACATTTACCTCTCTGAAGTAGCCTTTCTCACTCTTGCTCTTAGACGCATGCATACTCAACCTTTTCCCTCTTATGAAACACTGTGTTCCACTTTTTCTCAATTTATTGTGTTTACGGTGTTGTAACTACCATAACCCTCTAAATCCCCCAAATTGCAACCTTTTCACTTTACTTCTCTTTATGCATCCCACAAAGCTGTGTTATCACCTCAACACTCCTCTGTTTGCATATCCAGGGAATATGACTCAATTTCTATGAGAGGCCTTGTATTAATGCTCTTTCTAGGTCTTCACAGTGCTGTTTTATGCATTATTACAATACTAGTCAGATATTATTGAACAAAACAGGATGTGGCAATGGAATGCATGGCAATGCAATGTGGGAGAGGCAATGCCTTTGTTTTATTTTATGTAACGCATGAACTACACATTGTTTGCTAAATGCTTTAGAGGCAGTGGTGGCTTGGTGGATAGAGCCCTGGATTATTGGTCACAGGGTTGTGGGTTTGACCCAGGTCTACTACTTCTTTTGGGCCTTTGAGCAAGGCCTTTATAAAGTCCTCCTTTTAGCTATGTCATTTCTCATTTCTTATCTGGGAGGGGGCACTGGCTTTGTACCACGAGCAGAAGCAGCCTGAACTCCAGACCAAAGTTTTCTAAATTCTCAGTGCTAAGTTCAGTCTTCTCCCAAATTATCATGTGCTGATGGCATGGTCTGAACTAGTAAATTACGACCTACCCCAAAGGCAGGGTTAATTAACTGTGACCGATAGAAGGACTAGCTGAAACAAATGCTAAGAGTCTGGCAAATCGATGCAAACACAATTAATTTAATGCAACACTATGCTTTTCGAACCAGAAATCTGCACAACCCACCACAATATCCTGTCACTGGAGCAGGCGATTACTTACTAACCCATACATGTAGAAAAAGTCATGCTTATTAATCAATTACATTCTTGTTGGCTGAATTCCAGCTGAACACTACTACACTATATATAGTAATAATATGGACAAAACAAAGTACAATTAGAAGTGTATTCATTTGTATAGTATGTAAAGAAGAGTGTGGTTTTGGGTGCAGACGTAGACCACAGATGTGTAGAGACAGTCAAAATGGTGAGACAGTCAAAGCTGGGTGTCGTCTACCAAAATAAAGTTCTGTGGTTCTGACTGAGAATAAAAAGCCTGTAGTAAAGTTTACTATTAAAGTTTACTATATAATTTTTACTATTTACTTCATAGTAAAATGTCATTATTTTAGCTGAAAAATCATTTAGTATCATATACTTCATGCCAGTTAGCCTCTTGGAGACTGAATGGACAGGAATGGGCTATAACATTTAATTTGTGGGTGGGAGTGAGACAAACCAGATGAAATCTTGCAGAAGTAGGACAAGATAAAAATCACACAAGACAGAACAATACACACAATTCTGCAGAATATGGAGAAATATCTGTCAGGTTGCTGTAAATCCATATTTTCCATGAAGGCAGCCATGGCCTAAAGGTTAGAGATGCAGGCTTGGGACCGGAAAGTCATAGGTTCAGTCCCCTGGACTGGCAGGAAGTTGGGTCAGGGAAGTGAAGAAACAGTGCTTTCTTTTCCCTCAACATTCACGGCTCCTAATTGCTCCCGGGGCGCTGAGGGGGTTACTTTCCACCCTATTCACTAGTGTATGTGTGTTCACTGCCATGCTTAAATGGATGGGTTAAATACAGTGGTTAAATTCCATTGTTCTCTTATGCAATGGCTGTAATTAATATGATGCTGCTATGGGAATTGGAAAAGAAGATGCATGAAGCATGTTCAACCTGGACCTACAAAAAAGGCCATGTTGCCTTTTACCCTGCATTAGCTTGTGGCCTGCTCTCCCCTACACAAATATTAGAAAAACAGATGATGAGCATTCTGTTTTGTGACAAATAAACAACAATAAACAACAACAAACAAATAAAAGTATTGTTGTTACATTAATTGATGCTGTTGTGAAATTCTCACAGTGACAATATAATTGAATATAAGACAAAGGAAAACAAGTAATGACTTTTTAATGTAATACATACTGACATTAATTAAGAATGGCTCACCCAGGCTTTCTCTGATCGCCCTCCTCTGATTGGCTGCCGATCATCTCTGGGCTGTTTCCACCTTGTTTCATTCTGTTAGCTTTTGAAGTGCATCGTTAGTCAGCGGCTTCGTTAAGACTAGATGTCGGTAGGCTCTTGCGTGTATTACCTGCAAGGCATGTTGGTTCATCTCATTATGCGCTTGTGTGTGTGTGTGTGTGTTTGTGTTAAAGGGAGCAAGTTTGGGAGGTGATTTCAAAAGCTTGTATAAAAAGATAAAAAAGTCAATCCTATCTTTGATAAAATCCTCAACAAAATGATTCATCCCTCCTTTTTTAAGTCAGGAGTGGAAGGAGGCAGCGAGTTCTCGCCTTCTCTCATCTC
This sequence comes from Salminus brasiliensis, assembly GCF_030463535.1. Classification (NCBI taxonomy): domain Eukaryota; kingdom Metazoa; phylum Chordata; class Actinopteri; order Characiformes; family Bryconidae; genus Salminus; species Salminus brasiliensis. Next base: position 19,485,805 of record NC_132878.1, read on the forward strand.
TGCTTCTTCATTTACATTATTGATAAAAGTCAACATCCATTAATCACTTTGAAATGAGATAAAATGCTGTTCTTGGTGAAGGCCGATAAGGGCATATACATGTTGGGTAAAGAGTGTGTGCACATGTTTGTGGGTCTGTGTGTTTTCATACATTTTCAGGACCAAAAGCCAAGAGAAAAATAGGACTACTCTACAATGCTGTTAGCCAATGTGTGTGCAGATTGGACCTCAACTATGCATACAAAGATATGTTTTAATCTGTTTGAATGTGTTGTTAATTTTCAATAATCATAAAATTAAACATTGAGATCAATCATTTTGAGACCAATAGAACAGAGATTGCAATCTCAAGACCAAGACTTAAAAAACAACAATAAAAGTACACTCTCTTTGAACTCTATGGTTTTATGTACTAGGTCATAATAATAATAAAACAATAAAAAAATTAGGTAAATACATCCTGAGATGAACAAACACACACAACAGATTCCAGTGTGTGAAAAATTAAGTGCACCCTTTCTGCTTCCATAGGAAATAAGAGGGTAAAGTAGCAGCCAGGTGCTGCTCATAATCAAAGGCCCTATATTAATTGATCATCAACAAGAGTGACCACCTTTAAAAGCAGAGGTTTTGTGGTTTGCTGGTTTCAGGTGTGTGTTAACACATTGCCAAGGAGGAATGATCTTGCAGTCATTGAGTCGACCATGAACTCCTTAAAATACCAAAGTATTTAGGTCAAATATGAGGCCATCTATCCAACAGCTAAAGCTTGGGTAAAATTGGGTTATGCAACAGGACAATGACCACACCAACAAATGAAGCACACCAACAAATCTGCAACAGAATGGCCAAAAAAAAAGAATCAAGGTGTTAGAGTCCAGACCATAAATACAACTGAAATGCTGTAGTGAGACCTTAAGAGTACCTGACCTGAAGCAAGATTGTAAAGAAGAGAGGGTCAAAATTTCTCCAGAATGATGTGATTGTAAAGAAGACATGGCCAAAGTTGTATAGAAAACCAGTACCTCAAACTATTGCTGTTAGTAAAGGTGGTTCTACAAGCTGTATTTTTCATAAGTATATTGCAATACACTGATATGTATATTGTAAGTATTTTTTTTTATTTTAAGACATGCTTGGCTTAAGTAGATGTTATAAAGGTTTTTTTTTATTATTATTATTTCACTAAGGTTTATTTTGTGGCCTGTTTTACTTGCATCATCACCTTTGTGGGCTGTATATTTTCATATGATCTCATGAATGGTTACCAAATGCAAATTCAATACCTGGAATCAACTCCAGACATTTTATTTCCTTTATTTGTCATGAAATAATGAAGTATCCGACCATGCCTGACCATTAAAATGATTCACTCTACTGTAAAATTACTACATATGATGTCTGTAAGTGTGTTTAAGGTTGCGGCAGCATCTGTGAGTTACATGAAGTTGTGCACAAAAATGCCAGTCAGCATTTCAATTGTTCAAAGGATGTTCTTTTTTTTCCCTCTCTCCCTGCCCTCATTTACTTCCTGTGTGTGTGTGTGTGTGTGTGTGTGTGTGTGTGTGTGTGTGTGTGTGCGTATGTGTGCTCATCATCCCACCACTAGGTGACTCCTTGCTGAAACACAATGGCATGAAGTTCACCACCAAGGACAGAGACAATGACCACTCTGAGAATAACTGCGCTTCATTCTACCACGGAGCCTGGTGGTACCGCAACTGCCACACGTCCAACCTGAATGGCCAGTACCTGCGCGGTCAGCACACCTCCTACGCAGACGGCATCGAGTGGTCATCCTGGACCGGTTGGCAGTACTCGCTCAAGTTCACTGAAATGAAGATACGGCCCACGCGTGAGGAAAGAGAAAGCAAGTGATGGCATAGCGGATGAGTGTGTAAAGATGAAAAGGGGGGTTGCAATAGGAAACTGTAGAAAAAAAACACCATTGAAAATGTATAAGGAATTGCCACTAACTATCAGTGACAGTGACATGTTGGCTAGTTTGGGGGGAAAAAAGAGATGACGTTGGTCACATTTTTGGTTCTTTTGCTTCTTATTTTGGGATTTGAAAAGTCACAGTTGTATGCACATGTAAAACTCCACCCACCCTGTAAAAGTGCTCCATTCAAGTCATGGATTGGTTGAGCGATTGAAGTTGAACACCACTGATTCCCTCTCAAATGTGGGGGAATCAAGGCTGGGAAACAGCAGGAAAATTAAAAAGACCAGAACCTGGTGATAACCAACAGTGAGTTCTTGGGGGTACTCGGTTGAGGAAGAAGAGAGACTGTTCCTTGCTTTTGGGTTCTTCAGTGCTTTATTTTATGCCTCAACTGAAAAGTTACAATTGTTTGAACACATGCACATCCATCTAGCCAATGAAAGAGCTCCATTCAAGTACAATCAAGTGAGCAAGATACAAAGATGAGGATACAGACAAAGAACTTATATAATCCCTGGATGATAGTGATTTCTATAATGAAGGTATCCCAACATGGTGTACCAGGTGCCACTAACCTTTGTCCAACTGGAGGTCTGAGATTTGTCTGACTAAACACACCACAACAGTGTTTTTTGTTTCCATTTTGCTGTAATGATTGGCCCTTATGTTGCTGACCGGTGACTGGAGAGTGCAAGAACACACAGAGCAATTGTAAAATCCTTTCCAAGTAAAATGGCATATAGCTTGAAAAAACTAGACACATGCATAAAGTGTGGGAGAGAGAGAGAGGCCACAAAAGAGGATAGATAGCAGACGGAAATGAGGGAAGAGGGAGAAGAGAGGGGAGAAAAAACTTGCTTTGTCTCTTGAAAGCACTGACGCACAAAGATCACTATGCGATGGTAAGTCGGGTAACAGCTTTGAACGGCGGAGATCTTCACACCACTATTCTACTGGGGACCCTTTGCCAGAACCGACTACAGTTTGAGAAAGGGAATGGATAAATGGTGAAGAAAAAAAGCATGAAGAGAAAGGAGAGACTCTAGGAAAAGATGACCATGAAAGTGCTAGGAAAAGAAAGTGCCACATGAGGAAACTGAGGTGCTGCCGCTGGAGTTTATCAAAGGGGGGCGGGTTGATTCCTTTGACAGGCCATTACCGAACATATTGGCTGGTTTGTATGATCACCAGAACCAACTGATCACAAGCCAGCAAATCTCTTTTTTGCAGATGGTGTTTGTGTGTGTGTATTAATAATTCAGCGTGTCTTAAGGTGCTTCACACTGACCTGCTAATTGACTCTATAAACGGTAGATACTTGAAGGAGCGCAAGCCTCTTATGGAACACCCAACCTTCTACATCCGACCACTTAACCTGGGCTTGTGTCTGACCTCAGGCTTATGTACCTTGATGTTGGCACGGATATCGGGAAAATGTATTTCAGTCTACAGACTCTGCTGCTTTCTTCTTGTTTGAAGAATTGATTAGTGCAGTTTGCTTCAGCCAGTCTCTGCTAACTTCTCTTATTTCTCTCGTCTGCCATCCTTTGGGGGAGTGAAAGGAATCAGCCCCCCATTAAAAAATAAAGATCACGAAAAGAGGTCTTTGGCATGAATTGTTCTCAAACAATGGCTCTGTTTTGTATACGAGTGTGAGAAATCTTTTTAAAGTTTAAAGACTTTAAATGTAATATAAAGCAGTGGTTCTCAAAGCACTCCTCAGGGACATTCCTCATTTTTGGTCTATTGCTGTGTTGGGAGTTGGGATAGAGCAAAAGTGTGGACCATATGGGGACCCTGAGAACCATTTTGAGAACCACTGATGTAAAAGTTCTATACAAAGTAAAACGTATTTTTACCCAGAATCATGCAGGAACCTGTTTCTGCTACTTTTCTCTACTCATATCCCTTATTTCACACAGTTGGAAAATGGGGTGTTTCATGACAACCTCTTAAACCCTTTAACCTTCGTATGTAAGCCCACACTTCATTACTGTAGTCATTTACCTCAGTTTCATAGACCCTAACATAGAGCCCTGTGGGACTCTCAAAATCTGGTAATACTGACAAAAATTCAATTAATCTAAACATGCAGAAATTCTAAGAAAGACGTGCTTTACACAGCTTTTCAGTTCAAAATGTTGTAATATGCAACTCCACCTGCACCATGAAAGCTCTATCCAGCAAACGATTGGTCAAGGATGGACAAGGAACATTGGGGTTATTTATCTCATTTTTCACATAATGCAGCAGTACCACCAACTGACAGGACATGGTGGAACGATACCAACTCTGTTAATTGCTGAAATAGGTCAAATTTGACAACTCCGAAATACTGGTCTCCTGTAACAGGTGACATTAACACTGATATCGGTTCATCCATCCTACATGGATTTGAAGGCAGCAACTCCTTGATCTGCAACAGAATCTCTGTTTTGTAACGTACTGACAGCTTTAAGACGTGTAGATTTTTTCTGTACAGTGTGTGTTATAGAAATGTTTAGCGCATGTGAAATGTTTTTATATATATATATATACATATATATATATATATATAGATATGTAAATACCAAAAACCCTAAAAAAGGACAAAAGCACAGTGATTTTAGGAGAAAAATGAACATGAATATGAAAACTCAAAAATTTGGTTCAAGTTTTTGAGCCAAGCCAACATTCTGATCGGAACTCTGGTAGCTTGGTTGGCTTGTCTGGTTTAAGGTGGGTCGGGACGTAAATAAAGAGATGGAGCCTGTGGGTTTGGCCACACCCACACACAGTGGATATTTCATCAGTGGGATTTTTACTGCAAAGCAACAAAGAGCTGAACTCAAAGGATGCTGCCACAATAGACTGAAAGTATTTTTTTTTACTTTCAAAGTGCTTGTCCTTGCTCAAAACTGTCTGGTTTGGTCTGTGGAGAGCTCAGTGCATTTAGGACTTCTGTGCTGCAAAAAAAAGGCAAGAAGGGCCGTTCTATTATTTGCTTTTCCCTCTCTCTTGCATTCTCTCTCTCTCTCTTGCTCTTTCTCTTTGTTGGATTACATCTCAATCAGTTGTTTTTTTCTTCATGCCAACGCTGGCTTCAAAGCTGCCTCCCTCTCCCTTCTTTCGCCTGCCAATCAACTTTAACCAACGCATTGCTAGGGTGAAGGTTGCCTGCTAAAGCGCCAACGTACAGAAAGGTGTTAAATGATGTAATAATCAAGCAAGATGGTCTCAAGGAAAGATGAAGAGAGGGAAGGATAAGTCATGTGCAGCTCACAATAGACAAGCTCAGACTTTGTAATTATTTGTAATGAATTTCTTGGATCTCTTGAAGATACGCGTGGGTGTGTGTGTGTGTGTGTGTATGTGTGAGAGCGGGATAGAGAGCGTTTGTATGTGTGAACATGTGTGCGAGTGAACAAACCAAGTGAACATAGATGTAAAAGAGAAGAGTAAACCGTTATTTCTGTGTAAGACTTTGGCTCTTCATACTGTGTGCAGACGACTAAAGAACTGAAATAAATGACATCTGAATAAACTAATGATCTTTGGTGCTGCATAACTCTACTTTTTACACACTTGCACTTCACACTGTGTTCTTTGTCTAAACTCATTCAGTTCTTAACTACTTTGTTAGTACTTTTGGTCCATTCGGTCCATTGTGGCTCTGTTCTGCTGGCTATAGCTACTTGTCCATTGAAAAAAGTTTTTTTAATGATGCAAAAAACGATCACTGTTTACTACCTACTGGTCCGCTAGCCCCCGGCTGCTGTTTACCATGATACAGCAGAAGAGTTTCTCTCCCTGAATGTGTGCAAACAGTGAAGAAAGAGCGGTAATTGCATTGGAAAAATAGACAGTGCGTGTAGTTTAATCAAAGTGCCCTTGTAATGTGCCTGAGGTGACAACTGGATTCTGAGAGGTTTTGAAAAAAGTGTAGATGTTGAAAGGAACAGATCAACCAAGCTTGCTAACATGGCTAACAATGAGTGGAAGGTAGCAGGCGTCAACTGACATAAATTGACGTCAACTGAACTGATGTCATCTGCACTGTGATAATTAAGGTCTACTTGCATCAATTTATGGTTAGGAACATTAAAATGTTTCGATGTTAATGGTAATCTGACATCATTTAGCAAAGCAAAGTGATCGTCTTTAAGGTGCTATTGTAAATTTCGATGTCAAAATGCACAAATCAGCTCTGTAATTTACCTAATGTAGGGTGACCATATTTTGTTTTTCAAACAACAGGACACACAAGCGTCCGTTGTGGTTAGGATGTTCTTGCTAAGGGGTTTCAAGTAGGCCTAAGCTGTAGAATCATGGCAGTGTGAGGGTAGGAGGGAGTTAAAATTCTGAGCTCAAGTTTGTAATGAAAACAGCAGTAGTGCATTTTTCTTATTCTGAATTCTATTTTATTTAAATGTAAATGCTTTTTAAAAACTTTTGATACACAAAGCAGACAAACAAGCACTAGGGCCTACATTTTCTACCCAACCGCAAGCAGCCAAGTTGTTGAAATCCTTTCAGATAGGAAGTAGGAGAATTCTGAGCTGTCATTTATCATAAATGTAACAGTCCATACTGATTATGAAAAATGTACAACTAAGTGAGAACTAGGGTGTTTCTGAATTCCAAGGCATATCATGTTTAACTCTTATTAACCCGACTTTTGTTTTTTTCTGTTTGTATGTAATATGGTACACACAAACAGAATATATGTTTGTATCTCAGTTTGTCGCCATGGCTTGAACCCTGTAGTTGCTCTGTACACTGTGTGAATAATTTGGCATGAATAGACCAATAAAAATGCTCTAAATGGCTTAGAAACTATTTTACAATAACTTACGTATAAGATGTGAATTCAGGTGTAGTGTGAGTAGGGAGAAGTCTTTGGTGGGTGCAGTGTGGCTGAGCTGCTGGTCACAGTTCCGGTAAGTAAGTGCAGGGTGCAGAGAGTGTGTGTGTGTGTGGGTGTGTGTGTGTATGGGGTGAAGGTGTGATGAGGTATCTTGTAAGATGAGACTGGTGAGATAGGCTTGTGATAGACTGGACTGATTCACTGTACTACTGGCTGTTTAGCAGTCCATTTTTTTGGGGGTAGAAGCTGTCTTGGAACCGGCAGGTCTGGACTTCATGCTTCTGGGCAGCTGTGAGAACAGGCAGTGGCTTGGGTAGGTGGAGTCCTTAATAATCCTCCTGAATTTCCTCAGACAGTGGCTGGTGTATAAATTCAGAAGGTTTGGAAGCTGAACCTACATGATGTGCTGGGATCAGATCATCATGTAGATCTTTCTTCTCACGTTCAGTACAGTTCCAGTCCCATCAGAGTACTCTTCACAGTGCAAGTGTAGAACGTCCTGAGGATGTGGGGATTAATACCATATTATATGTTTAATACACAGCTCTTACTACACAACCTAAAATGGATGTCATAAGCCCATAACATACAACCCAGTGAATCTGATACATTTTCCAAATGTCTGCTTAAAAAGATAAGTCTTTGATTGCTGTTTAAAATACTCCACTGAATCAGAAACTCTCAAAACGGCAGTGTATTTCATAATTTAGGAGCAATTCATTAGAATCTTTGCAAAAAAGGCATTTTCAACTGTCATTTTTCTGCACTATATTAAGGGTGAAATTCCGTCCACTAAAATAAATGAAGCATTTAATTCAACTTTCAAGTTTATCTCAAGTTTTTAAGCTTTTTAAGACCTTTGAGGTTTTATTTGTGTGTGATATCATTAAATACTTAATTATTAAATAATTGGATGGTTAAATTAGTCTTCGCAAGCTCAAACCACATGCTGTGATGTCATTATAAGCACTATTTAGTGGCCTATCACTGTAGCCTATGTCAAACAATCTATCATCTAGCTTACTATGAGAGTCACCTTTTTTCTAACTTCAGACAGCTGAAATTGCATAAATGCTTTTAAGTGGAAAGATGGTCTTAGATAAAAAAAAAACAGAGATTTGATTGCATTTAGTGACAAGAGCGTTAGTGAGGCCAATAAACAAAAGACACTAGTACATCAAATTGTCCAGTTTAATAGATTAGCCATACAATTAAATACAATTAAATTACATTTATTATATATCACTTTTTATAACTGATATCACAAAGCAGCTGTACAATAATCTATGAATAATGCGATTACAATTGTACAGTACCATTTGTGCAGATGTGTCTCCGTCTAGACACTCTGGATGCTCAATCCAAGTTTCCTTTGCATCACTCGCAACACGACAACAATGACCCTGTCAAATCCAGAGCAACCTCCATCTCTCCTGCTTCCGCTTATGAAAGCAGCTCATTAGCACATACGTTGTTACCACAGCAACCTACACAGAAAGGTTTGTTACGTCCAGACACACAAACCGATACGATCATTTGCAAATAGCAATGCGGACAGTCTTCGATTCAGATGTGACTTGAGAAGCAAATTTGATTTGCGTACAGTTTGAACACGACCAAATGGACAGCTTTTACTTTTAGATTAGACTAGAAACTCTCTTGGTAGGAGGGGTAGTAAACTACACACATGTGGGAACACTAATGTTAAGGCAGGGTTCAGGCAGAAACTTACCAACCAAGTAACCAAGACATAAACAATGGAGTGCATGTCCATAAACATGAACAAGAGTAAACAATGAGGGAAACTTGACAAGTGGAAAAGTGTATTTAATGAATACTTCATTAAAGCTATGTTACATTAGCATTATAGCTCCAGTGCAAAACTACAGGAGCAAGCAGACACTATACATGTCTTAGTGGATTGACTATAAAAAAGGGGAAAGTAAACAATTGGGAAAATGATTACTCTTTGGGTGAACTATAATTTAATGATAGCTGTATGCTCACAACTATAGTAAAACTAATTAAAAACCTTATAGTGTGTGTGTGACAGAGAGAGAGAGAGAGAGAGAGAGAGAGAGAGAGTCACTGTTTTTGCACTAAAATATGTAGTAGGCTTGTTGTTTCTCCATACCAGTAGCTCTAAAAATGGTCTCTCTCTCTCTCTCTCTCTCACACACACACACACACACACACACACACACACACACACACACACTCATACCACTCACCCTTTCCTCTCCTAACAGTGATAGAAGGGCACAGTGTGGAAACAGTGATGAATTATGAATATCCAGGCAATAAGCTGCCCTTCAACCTCAATACGGACAAAATCTGCAACAAAGGGCAATAAGGCTTCCCTGCTTTGACAACTAAACTGTTTTGCGGTGAGTAAAACACCACGACATTCTTTCACGGGTCATTTTCTAAATCGATTCGTGCATTTGCCTTCATGGGCTGGTTCTAGAATCCTGGCATGAAGAACAGGAATGCCAAGAACTGTCCAGCAGTGTTATTGGAGTTCTGCATGGAGCTGACAGGTCGGTCAGAAGGTCTTTTCTGTTGGACGCTAGTCGCCCACGCTTTTCCTCTCTGCCTGTGACTGCCATCAAGCTTATGTTACAGATATTTCAAAGCAAAAATGCACCAGTTCAAGAACACTGCATCACTCTATCTGCTTTAAATAACTGGAAAAATGAAGTGTGATTGTTGATACAATGTGTAGCATATTGTGCAGTATGTGTATAACTGTCTGTATGTGTGTTTGTATGCATGGGTGTTGAATACGTGAATTGCTGGCTTTTCTGTGTACTTTCCTGCCTAACAAAAACATATTAAGGCTAAACAGGTTTTGTTCAGTCTGACAGCTGAAATGGGATTTTTTTTAGCATGTAATGTTTGAGCAGGATACATTATATGTAGTCTGAATGGTAGAAAGCCACATGAAATCTGACTATTCCAGTCGGCTTCAAGCCACATTTATCTATGCTTGACCAGTCAGATCAGATTTAGTTTTTTGTTTCTTTGTCTTATTGTGATTTAGGGAGTGGCAATACAAGTGCAAATGAACTTGTGACACTGCCACATCTTGGGACCTGATTTTATATGATTTTATAATGATCCGTAGGTAGCACTGAGTTTAAATGTGTTCATCAAAATAAGTCATGTTTAAAGTCCTGGGTCAACCATGACTAATATAACTGGTCATTGGAGGGGTTATTTCCCTGATATATAGACATTTTCTTTTTTTCCTGGTTTCACATAAAGCAGAGACTTTTATTTTGAATGAAAAAAAAATAGTTTGGGACAGGAAATGGTGGTGGCAGCCATTTTGAGAAGAAGATTTACAAGATTGGGAAAATGTTTGCCCCATGGCTGATAAACCACCAGGGAATATATCCTTCAGACTATGTTTTACCCACCTTTGTTCTGGACTCTGTGGCTAGACTATTCATGGAGCTGTGGTCTTTTCATAAAGCTGGGTGAGATTATTTGGGGGATTTAGTTTTTTGCCTTGCTGAGGAAGTATGTTTTGTGTGGGGATATCAAAAGACAAAGGATTACAGACATTTTTTTGTTACTGATTTATTTGTTTGTATAAAAGAAAATACTGAATTAACTTCACCAGCAGTGTCAGAATTTTAGTAACTTTGGAAAGTAAAATCCAACTGTCAAACTGTTACAGATGTTGGCCTGTACTGAGACACTGTGATTTTAAGTGGTGTTATGTTTTAATTCAATAATTAATCACCAGGGAGAAGCTAGTCCTGATCCTAATCCTGATGGTGGTGGTGGTGGTGGTGGTGTAATCAGCTCTTTACTTAATGTACTGTACATTGACGGTGATGCTGGGAAAAAGTGAAGAAGAGGAGTAAACTTTCCTAGGTGCTGATAGGAATTCTGTAGACAATGCAGTGATCCTTGCCCAGTCAGTTCAAGCTCTTAAGACTGAGGTTGCAGGAGGAATGCTTTACAGGGGGAAGCAAGTGAAAGTGCTGCAAACAGAGACGTCACTCTCTGAGAATGCATGGATCAAAGATTGGAGGCGATGGTGGAACTCTTTTAGAGTTTATGTCGATGATGTCCTCATTTAGTCCCTAACTAAACAGCAACATCTGGAAGACCTTGAAACAGTATTTGACGAGACAGCCAACTTCACTCTAAATTTAAAGAAATGCCACTTTTTGAAAATGTATTGAGCTAAAGTTTTTAGGACACATGGTCAAGTGAAGGGGTCACTGTTGACCCAAAAAAAATATCTACTATGTTTTCTCTGGGTCCAACTCACAATCTACCATCTACCATCCTTGCAGCAATTTATTGGCTTGTTGGGATGGTATTGTGAGTTGATTCCCCACTTAGTTGATTTGAACCTTCTGAAATGTAAAGGTGTTAAATGAGTATGGACCACTGAATGCCAGCAAAGTGTTGACAAGCTGAAAACGGCTTTTCAACAGGCCCCATTGCTAGTGCATCCTGATCTCCTGTAGCCTTTTCAGGTTCATTTGGATGCCAGTCATATTGGAATACTGCAGATTGTCAATGAAGATGAAAAGGTCATTGCCTATGCCTCAGGGAGCCAAGTTTTTTTTTTTTTTTTTTTGTTTTTTTGTTTTTTTGGATAATTTACAAACTTTTTCCACACACAATTGTATGGTGATAAATTGCATTTAGTAGCTAGTGTGATACCCCCCCCCCCCCAGAAGTTTAAAATTCAGTTCTGTTACAGATGTAACTCCACCTGAATTGATGGGCTCCTTATAGGCTCCTCACTAAGACATTTAGGAAGACAAAACAGCGCTCAGCTCCAGTCACACAAGCGATAACGCAAGCATGTGAAGTTACATTCATAATGTAGACAAGCACATTCACCAATTGTGTTAGACACATATGGAATTTGGCCTCCACCTTTAAACCATCCATGCAGTGAACACACATACACTAACAGCAGCCATTGCTGTGGTGCCAGGGAGCAGAGGCTAAAGGGCCTTGCTTTAGGGTCCCAACAGTGGCAGCTTGCCAAGTCCAGGGATTGAACCCATTGAGCCACCGCCACTAAACATGTGTTTACTTTGTTGTAGTATGTTGTTAACTGTGCTATGTTAAGTACTGCCTTGTGTATTTTGTGTTTGTTTGGTACGGAGGTTGTACACGTCCTTAGAAATTAATGCTATGTGTATTTAAGGTGCAGTGCACACAAAAACAGTAGGGGCAATGCAGGCACTCAGCAGGATCACAATGGCAGAAAGGTTTGAGGAAAGGCACTTCCTTGCTGCTGCAGTGACAACAATGCTTGTCCCAATAGCTCATTTCTGCCATGATCAATAAAATATCCAATGGCTAATCTCCTTGAATGTCACAATGTTTGCATTATGTACGTCCAAAAGTTCTCAAGGGTCAGTGTTCTCTGGCCCACCCAAGTAGCATATAGGCAAGCATGTGTCTCAATCTGCATGAGCCAAGACTACAATATTGTGGTTTGGGTCATTAAGGTGAGTTAAGACAGCTATCCTGACCACCTTACACCAAACAATCAAGATGACAAGTGCATGCTGCAACTCTAGCAACTCACATGAAATGTTCTTAGGAGATCGCCCTGGTTTGGTACTTAATACTTATGCAATAAACAGAGTCAAATGAGGCTGAATGTCAATTATCAGTACAAACAACTGACCTCTTAAAATGAGAAAATTACAGGGACAATTACAGGGGGTTACATCAGTTACAAAAAATGTAGTTTTGGGATTTATAGCAGAGCTGTGTCCACGGCCAAAAGGCGCAAAATGCATAACCTACTGAAAGGAGCACAAGCCCTGGACCTAGGAACAAATTGAAAAAAGTAATTCAATCTGATGAGTCAAAGACTGGGTCAGACAACATCCAAGTCAGCATTTTCCGAGGGAATCAGCTCGATACAGATACCATCACTTATATAGTTTTTGGTCAAGACTGGGTTGTGCAGCAATGAAAAAAAGGGGTCAACAGCTTGGGCATATTTAGGAATCCTCCTTGAACAGAAAGTAAAAAAATACAGCTCCTGATTGCAGCAGGGTTGGTGACCACTACTCAATGGTGTTACTTCATCTTTATTTGGCATCTTGGCACAATGTTTTGAGACACCAAAGAAAAAACAGGCAATCCTAGTTTTGCTGGGCTAGCATTTTGTCAATAGAATTTCAACAATGGGGAGTTTGGGACCAAATAATGTGCTCTATTTCAAAATGAATTGGAAAGAAAACAGGACCTGTTCTTTATTAAGTAATCTGTTCTTTATTAAGTAATAATTATGTAAAGCTGCTTTGTGACGACAACAGTTGTAAAAAGCGCTATACAAATAAATTTGACTTGACTTGACTTGACTTGACTTGACCTCATAAACATTGCCACAGTAGCGATGTTGGGCAAGGCCAGCAGCAGGCTGCTGCTACCATAGTCATGGTTGGAATGTAAAATGTAGGTCTAGATACATATAGGAGAGGAAAAACAAGTTGGGAACCAATTAACATTAAGCAAAGCAGAAGTACTGCATCTATTAAGTTAATGGGTGACCCACAAAATGGCCAATTACCAAGCACCAGGCCCATGTAGCTTTAGTTTAGAAATCACTTTTAAAAGTAAAAAAAGAGCTCAGACTGAAAGCAAATGCAGCAAAAGTTCAGTTAAAAGTCTCCATCAAACCAAAAGAACGAAATGCTGGGGTAGTCAAACTGCAGGCTATAATCTTAAAAGCAAACCCGCAGTCACAAATTGGCCACCTGCTACTAATTACTGAGGGAGAGCTACAGTGTACCAGAAGGGACACTCCCCCTACTGCGTGAGAAAATGCTCCTCCCTGCTACAAATGTTTTGACATGAGCCTCTAAAGCAGTGGTTTCCAACCCTGCTCCTACAGTGTAAGCCCCCCGCAGACTTTAGCTCCAACCCTAATCCACTCCAACTGATCCAGCTAATTACCACCTTCAGAAGTGCTTGATTGGCTGAGTGGGGTGTGTTAGATTTGGGTAAGAATTGAAAATTGCAGAAGGTAGACCTCCAGGAGCATAGTTGGAGGCTACCGCTGTAAAATCTCATACGCAAAAAATGACAGCAGCCTTTGATCCTGTTTCCTTAGGCTGACATGCTATAAGCACAGAGGTATAGACTTACTGAACAAACAAACCCACACAAACACCCATACCCCTTTCTCCTCATATGCCAAATGGGTGACTTCATTTACTCTTCTCTGCCACAGAGACCGCTAGTAGGTATGTATCAAATTAAAGAAAAACAACATCACTGCAAAGAAATAGCCTGCAGAGGTGTAGAGGTGGAGGGTCTAATGCTAATGCAGGTCCCTCATGCACAGACATCAAGCCCGGCAGCATGCGCAGTCAGCTGTCACTGTACTACGATCCCTTTAATTTCACTCTGACATCCCCCATCCCCTGTCTTCTGTCAGCAGTTGCAACAAAGGGAGAAGCAGCAGTTCGGTGTTTTCAGATTAGCGGCACTGCAAGACCCAACGCTCTAAACCAAAGCCAGCCTCCAAAATGGAGTCAGTGATTATGCAACATACACAAGATACAAACTGCTTGCTCAGGGAAATATCTGACTGGCCTGTTTGCATGACTCTGAAGGACCTGAGTCATGTTTGATCTAATATTTAATACGATATTCAAAAATATGTCTAAAAAAAAAAACCCATGGGCTGTAAAGTGATGTTCTTGACTTAAAAGGAGCCAGCCTTAACTGACTCGTGACATGAATCAAGCTCAACCTTAACTGACTTGCAACTCGAATCAAGCTGATTCACCCTTAACTGAATTGTGAATCTGAAATTCAGATCCAACTCGCTGTTAACTTGTGGTTTAACTTGAACCTTCTGATGGTTAAGATTATTTAACTCATTCACACTCACCCTTAACTGATTTGCCACTCAATATAGACTTGCCATCAAGTGACTCGCAACTCCACTCTTTGACTCACCCTGAATCTATTTGGCACTTGACTGTCACTCCCTTACTGACTCTTTTAACTGATCCACAGCTTGATGCTGACTCACCATTAACTGATTTGTGACTCAAAGATGCCCTTAACTGGACTCACATGTGCTCTTATCGCCGTTCATGACATGTATAATCATCACCCTCAACTGATTCAAGCAATTCAACTCGTCATTAAGTAAAAGGGACCCCTTCTCATTAGGTAATATGGTATAAAACCTTAAACAGCTGCTATGAAAATATGCATTTGTCAGCAGAGCATGGACACCTCTTACAAATGACTGAGTTAACACCAGTGGTATCCAAATGCATAAAGGCTACAGTCAGTTCTTTTGATACACTCCTTAAACCCTGCCAGCGGTTCCTGTTATTCCAGGCATTGTTGAAGACACTGTTTTTTTTGTTTGTTTGTTTTTTTTTTTTTTTCCATTTAATGAACTCTTGCTGCCTACACCATCCTTTCATCTGTTTTATGTTCTCCATGATGTAATGTGGTTCCATGACATTGCTACCACAAGACCTGGTAGGAGGCACTGCTAGGAGTACGAAAGGCTTCAAAGTGAGATGATGTAATTTGGGAACTCCTCCATAAAGGTCTTAAGTCAAAAAACATTTACAAATAACTGTAAACAGAGAATTACAGTTTATTATCTATCATTTCATTGCTGTCTGAAAACAAATGTCAACATCTACGCAACATAAAGGGTAGCCAGAGCTTTCAAAACATGCATAAAGGTAAAAAAATGACATCAAGATCCAACATTTTTGTGTTACTGATGATTTAAGATCTTTAATATACACATTCTTGCACACACACTGTCCATTGTGGACACAGCTTCTAATGAATTAATTCAGCTACTTGCTGACACACACACACACACAGCTTGTCTAGTCCCTGTTGAGAAGTATTGCCATTAGAATAGGGCTCTATGGAGCAGGTAAACATGAACCTATTGGCATCATGCCTAATGCCTGGCATGAGCTAGAGGGGCCAAACTTTTCATTCATCAAAACGTTAAGCTACTTTTGATTGAATTCCCTGTACATTACAGCTAGCAACTGCTATGCTGTGGCAACCCATAAAGTTCCATTAACCATGTTTAAATGTCCAGAGCTCCTCATATCTTTTTTCAGATGGCGAATTCCGTTTCTGCTTCTCTTCGTCCATTTTAAATTCCTGTAAAGTTTCTTCTCAGTCGCCACGATTGCTTCCCGAACCTGTTAAACCTGTTAAAATCCCGAACCTGTTTTGACTGGAAGTTAAGGAATCCGCACTAAACCACTCCTTAGTGACACTTTCATATGATTCTCCTTCCACCGTTTCTTGATACCTGTCATACCAATCTCACTGGAAACAACTCTTTTTCACGATTTGCTTTTTTTACCTGGGCTTTTAGTGGATTTACTCTGGATTTGTTAGTATATGACTGTGGACAGTAAAAGAAGTGGTGTCCCGTGTCACCACAGAAACTACAGGCCACAGTATCATTGCAATTGTTGGACTTGTGGCAAAATTTTCCACACTGCCAGCATTTCACCTCTTGGCAATCTTTAACTTGATGTTCAGTTGACTGACAAATGAAACCTCTCATTATTTGGACTTGGTAAGTCATTTTACTATTGTACAAACCAAGTGAAACAGAGTTTAGTAAGATCATCACCTGACCGTTTTCATCTCTCTTCCTTTTCACTTGGTATTTACATACACCATACCAAATTCCAAAATTATCCACTGGTTTAATAACAGGTTTCAGAATCTCACAGAACCGGCTCAGGTATAACTCCACATCTTCGTCAAATATACCGCCAGTCCAGAATTGGACAGCATATTTCTAAATAATAAGCTCACCAAAAAAGTCCTTATCTGGGGGATCTTCTGGGTCAACATACTTAGCATCTTACAGATTTCTCCTTATAGCGGGCGTGGGACACCATCCCGTTCCCACCTTGGAGAACAAAGAAGAGCAAGATGACACCGCAACACCTTACGACAAAACTATGTGACTCAGGCACTGTAAACAGACGAATATAGGCATAAGACTGCAGACACTGCAAGGTGCTGCAGCCACAACACAATAATCTCTTCTCAACTAAGAATTCTGCCTCCCTTGCCTCTGTCAGACATCCTCTCTGCTTCTTTTGCCAGTCGACAAGAAGAGAGTCAATGAAAGACTGATCGAAAGAGACTGAAGACAGTGAATGCACTGTTTACAGACATTAATCTGGGGGATACTTTTAACTTTTAATAGATTAATCTTGGACTTTATATGGGCTAGAGGGGCCTCTCATCGTTGAGCTGTGAAGCAGTGAAACTGTGTTCTCTGCAATGATGGTGACTCCAACAGTTTCTCCAACAAAAGCAAGATAACCCCTTAAATAGTCTTGATTTCAGAAGAACTAATGCTTTAAGCAGGTGTCATAATATTGTTGGCATTATGATGTATATATTATGGCTCCTATCCATTTGGGATGCATTTTTATTAAAAACATCCATCTGTTATGTATCAGTCCAATCTCTAATATACACTTATACCTTAATATACCTTAATATATCACAAAATCATTGAATTCAGGTCTTCTAATTAATTCCATGGCCACAGGTGTATAAAACCGAGCACCTAGGCATGCAGACTGCTTCTACAAACATTTGTGAAAGAATGGATCACTCTCGCGATTTCCAGCATGGTACTAGGTGATAGGATGCACCTGTGCTACAAGTCCAGTCATGAACTTTCCTCGCTTCTAAATATTCCACAGGTAACTGTCAGTGGTATTATAACAAAGTGGAAGCGATTGGGAACGACAGCAACCTTTACCACATAAAATGACGAGCAGGGTCAGCAGATGCTGAGGCGCAACTTTTTGCAGTCAATCACTACAGACCTCCAAACTTCATGTGGCCTTCAGATTAGCTCAAGAACAGTGCGTAGAGAGCTTTATTAAAATAGGTTTTCATGGCCGAGCAGCTGCATCCAAGCCTTACATCACCAAGCGCGATGCAAAGCCTCTGATGCAGTGGTGTAAAGCACGCCACCACTGGACTCTAGAGCAGTGGAAACGTGTTCTCTGGAGTGATGAATCACGCTTCTCCGTCTGGCACTCTGATGGACGAGTCTGGGTTTGGCGGTTGCCAGGAGAACGATACTTGTCTGACTGCATTGTGCCAAGCGTAAAGTTTGGTGGAGGGGGGAATTATGGTGTGGGCTTGTTTTTTAGGAGTTTGGTTCAGCCCTCAGTGAAAGGAAGCAAGAGATTTTGGTCAATTTCATGCTCGCAACGGGAGCGGGAACAGTTTGGAGACGGACCCTTCCTGTTCCAACATGACTGCACACCAGTGCACAAAGCAAGGTCCATGAAGACACGGATGAGTGAGTTTGGTGTAGAAGAACTTGACTGCACAGAGTCCTGACCTCAACCTGATGGAACACCTTTGGGATGAATTAGAGCGGAGGCTACGAGCCAGGCCTTCTCGTCCAGCATCTGTGTCTGACCTCACAAATGTGCTTCTGGAAGAATGAATGGTCAATAATTGCCATAAACACACTCCTAAATCTTGTGGAAAGCCTTCTCAGAAGAGTCAAAGCTGTTATAGCCGCCTGATGTCATATGAAACCCTATGGATTAAGAGTGGGATGTCACTCAAGCTCATGTGCGTGTAAAGGCAACCTTTGTTCTGATTGGATGAATTTTGTCTCGTTCAAAAAAGCTGTCAACCTTAGTTTTCATATATGAACTGGAGAGGCATGTTTTGAAGGTTAAACAACACACATTACATCAAAACCTTAGTTGATAAAAATGAGGATAGAGAGGATATGAGCCCTTTAATATCATTTTAATATAACTGATCCCAAACTTTTGAACAGTAGTGCACATATAGTTTGAAAGTCTAATATATTCAAAACACACTATTTAAAGACTGATACTTGCATTAGTACATTAATTCACACTGACAGCGTGAAAAGAGCCCAAGTGTGTGTGTGTGCATGGCTAAGAGAGAGGGAGAATGCTGGGCTTTGATATTTTGGTGGCTCTAAAACAGCAAGATTAAAATAGCTCCATTAGACCATAGTCAGCCATAGTGTTCTTGGTAAAGAAACACACATATGCACACACACACACTTCAGGGTGTGAGAGAAAAACAAATACAAAGTTTCTTTTCAAGCAGAGGTAATTGCTGCTGTTTTTTGAGCGATCAAAGTGCTCAGTGGGTGGCTATAGAAGAAACTGCTGGAGCATACTGTGCACGCATATGTGTGTGTGTGTAAGCGGAAAATGACACCTACGAGAAACGGGGATTGCATTAAATGAACTTGCGCTCATGATAGAGAGATACTGCACCCATATCTCGACAGAACAAAGCCCTGCAAAGACATGCTGTCGTCTACCCATTGACACGTATCTCCTTCATCACACACAATCAGCCTGCTGTGTCACTGTCAGACTGTCACCCATTCATTCACACTCACACATATGCTGTCACACCATCTCTCCATTTTTCTCTCCTTCTGTCACATAGATCATGTCTCTACTGTATCTCCTTCCTGCCTTTATGAATGATGTATTTATAACTAAGCCAGGTTCTTCTACAGGCCTTACCTGGGTTGGACAACATGATAATACACCAGCATTTACAAGATTGGAGTATAGATAAGGGTATAAAAGGAGGAACGAGAGGAACAAGATGTTCTAATTAAGATCTCCTCAGAATCTCATTCAGTTCTCTTAGTGTTTTCACACTACCCCCACCCTGTGAGAGTTTGCTTTCACTGTGTGAAAGCTGTTTTCAGGATCATTCTGCTCCCAGTCCCACATGTAAGGTTACGTGATTGGTTAGTTTTTTCACATGACTGCTTTGACTTATTACCTACACGGCTGCAAGAACGACTCCCTGTTTGCAGGCGTTCCTGCAGAGCGAAATGTCATGCCTTCAGAAAACAGTGTTCTTTACTGCTTGAGTTTTTGTATTTTAGAAAAGTAATGAAAAGTAATAAACGGATGAACCTAGGTTCTACTATTTTGTAAAAATATGCACAGAATAGTGATGTTAGAAATTGTGCAGTTGGGGCTCCAAGCAGTCCAGCAGAATAAGGCTCTGTCACTATGACCAGAGGATTGCTATTCGAATCCTGGTCATGCTGCTAGCTATCAGCAGCTGGGGCCCCGAGTGAGCACAATTTGCTCACAACTGCTCTCTCCAGGGTGGGTTGATGGCACATCACTCCAGTGCAATGCAGGCTAGTGCTGGTGTCCGCTGGTCAATGCATCAGGGCTGGGTACACAGCGGTTTCCTCTGAGTGCATTGGTTGCCCGGAAGAAAAATAGGTGCACGTGTCAGAGGAGGCATGTGTCAGCAAACCACTGATGTTAAGTCCTCTTTGAAAATTGTTGTAGCATTTATATATATATATATATATATATATATATATATATATATATATATATATATATATATATATATATATATATATATATATAGACCTAGAATCACTTGTTGTTTTCCAGCCTGGGAGCAGTCCACAGCACCGACCTCTGGTCCTCCTGAAATCAGTGGCTTGGAGTTGGAGCAACGACAATTAGCTTCCACATGCAGCAGCTAATTGTCGTTGCATGTGAGGTTGCATGATTGGATGGTTAGTTGACTTTTGTCACAGGACTGCTATGGACCTATTGGTACATGTCTAATTAAACCACCACTGTGATAAGCTCACCTTTGTGGAGCGAGTGTGTGTATTGTGTATTGTGTGTATTAAATGGCCAAATACCTCCTATGAGAACAGCTCCTTGTTTGCAGGTGTTCCTGCATAGTGAAATTCTATGACTTGAAAAAGTGCTTTTCTCTACCACTTAAAGTTTTGTATTTATGGAAAATAAGAAAAAAGCAATAAACAGTAATACCAAAATCCTACCATGGTTCGAATGGAATTCTTTCGTGTGAAAGCAAACCAGTGGTAATGAACCCATCCCCCAAATGAGCCCAGTCCTGGGAGCGGACTTATGTATTCAGTGTAAAAATGCCCTTAAGCACTTTTTACTATTTGAAATTCAGCTTCTGAGAAAAGATTTTCTTACTTTGATCAAACTAATTTCTCACAGGTGGCTTAATCTCCTTTTCGTCAGACTGATCTCACCTCAGTTTCAGCTGAATAAGATTCATATAGGACAAGTGTAAGATCTCCTCATTACTTATAAGGCCCTCTTCTACTTCTCAGATATCTTCCTGCAGTCCATTAGAGCAGAAGGAGGGCTCATGCTTTTCTCATTCGTGTCCAGAACCCCTCAGAGTTGAGCACTGATGTCTCCTGTTTCTCATAGGGGGTTTAAGAAGAAAGATTTCAGGAACCAGTGAAACAATATTGAGATTCATTTTTTTTCTCAACAGTAATAATTCTCTAGGTACATGATTATCATCCACTACTTACTTACATGTTATTTTAATTTAATGTTATTTTAAGCATTCTTATTCTTTATATATTATAAAATGGGGAGGGGAAGTTTCTTAGTTTAAAACAATACAAGGTAGACAATACCTTTATATGGACAAAATGATTGGGACAAAAATCAAAAGTATTAAAAAGTATAAAAAAAATACAAAATGGCTGTAGATTTATAAACCTTACTTTGGCAATTACTGTACAGTAGTACAGTAGTACACAATTAGACATGGTGCCAATAGGTTCATGTTTATCTGCTCCAGAGAATCATATTCTATTGGCAATACTGGCAAAACGAGGACTAGACAAGCTTTGTATGTGTGCATTTGTGTCAGCAATCAATGCAACTTAAAGTAGCTGAGTGCATTAATTAAATATTATTAGTGTATTTGTCTATTTTAAGTTTAGATTGATCACTGATGTGTATTTCTGATTTCCCAACACTTTTTGGGAGTTGGTGTTTAGCGATGTTAACTCAACGTGATATGACTGACACCAGACAATATATTTTTGACACTTGCTGAGTGTCAAAACAACACTGTTTGGAGTGTCTTTAACACTACCATATTAACTAGACCAACACTGAGACAAAGTTCAAATTCTGACACTGACACGAGTGTTACTTTAATTAGTGAGAATTATACCGGAAACATACTATAAAAAAGTGCTAATATGAACTCTTGCAGAATTCAACCACTACTCTAAAAAACCTCTCATTGGTAGGGTTTTGATGGAATATACACAATGTTGTCATTCTTTTGAAAGGCACATACTTTCATACACACTCATAAGCTGCCCATATCCTACATCTTTCTTGTAGTTTACATCTCAGTTTTTATGTATGTGTGATCTTATGTGTGAAACATAATAAGTAAATAAGTCTTCATTATTTTTCAAATTCAGAATATTCTGATATATTATAACCTATTACAAATTACCTCTAATAGGCTGTCCTGTATAGTAACTCCTTCAGAAATCAATTTGGTTTGAAACATTCCTTATAACAAGTTTTTATGGGTTAGGGAGTATGTACATTTTTGGATAAATGTAGCTCTGGTTTTGGTGACTTCTCGAAAACAAGGTATTTCAAACAAGCTGTTTTGTAAGTTGCTATAATTGTATAGTAGATTTAATAATAGTATTTTATTTATTTAAAAAAGTCAAGTCAAGTTTTTATTTGTATATTTTATTTTTAATTTATTTGTATAGCTTTTTACAACTGTTGTTGTCAGAAAAAAACTTTACATAATTAGTAATTAGTAAATGACAGAAAAAAGAAATAACATAGGAAGACATAAAAGATCTAAGACCCCCAGTGAGCAAGCCAACTGCAACAGTGGCAAGGAAAAACTCCCTCAGAGCTGGAGGAAGAAACCTTGGGAGGAAACAAGACTCACAAGGGGGGCCCATCCTCTTCTGGTCAGAACTAATTATAAACTATTGATAAAAGTTACCAAACCATCTAAACTGTTGAAAAGTGAAGCCCTTTACATGTTACAAAAATCTTATACTATTCATACATATATGCTAAAGTTCATCCCAAGATATTTGTAACATTTGCACCAGCTTCTGTCCGATTATTGTGTACATTACTATATTTAACAATTCACAGTTCACATGGAGCTCCCGTCTACTCGTGGTGCGATCATGTACTTGATCATTCTTCTTTTCTCTGTTATGGATCTTCAAAAAAAGGAATTAATAAACAAAAACTGTAATAACTTCACATTCTAACATGCTTATGTTTAGGGTAAGAGTAAGTTTAGGTTATAGGTTTTGGTAATAAAATTTCACTGGTTGCTTTTTAAAAATCATGTTCAAATTGTTTGATTTCTGTGTGTCTGAGTTAGTAAGTGTTTGTAAGTAATTTGTTCATCTGTATGAGGGTTAAACTATATGTTCAATAATCTGATAAATAATATATGATATTTAATAAATAATCTGAAGTGGTTTTTTACTCATACATGTACACATTCCTCTTGACACCAAGCTGTATGTAAAAGTGCCCAAAAAGAGGTACAGAATAAATTTGAAGAACCCTTTTAAAGTTTACAGAACCTCCACATAAAAAGAAAATTCTTATACGACACCATAGGAAACTACGTTTTGCTACTAAAACATCTTGACTTTAAGGAACCTTTTCATAATGAGATTCTGGGGTGAATCTTTGAATTGATTACAGAATTGTTTAACTATCTAAAGGGTATTCACACTCACAATAATGAAATCCATTATGAGTTCATTATGGAATTAAATGTGTTTCTAAGGTATCTCTCAAAAAACTCACTTTGTAGCACTTTATGTTTTTGAAGTTTTTTTGAGAGTATAGTGTGGGTTCTAATATAACCCTCTACAGGGCGTCCTACTGGAGAGGATCCTCCTTGATACCAAATTACTTTCTAAACCCCACTTTCAGTTCCAGTTCTAGTTCGCTATGACATCTGGAGATGGTATACTTTCGTTTTGGAATGGAGTGGAGCGAATCTGATTGGTAGCACACACCATGCATGACGGAAAATAACTCAGCACAGCAGTAAATCACACTTTGTCACGTCTCAGTAGCTGTTTGATTGATTTCCTAGAAAACTGTCTATAAATTAAAATAGGATTATTAACCATGACAACAGTTTGGAAGAATTTAGCCAGCATTGCTCATGAAATCTGTAGCTGGACTAAAAATTCATTAGAAGTGCATTGAAGGTCATAGGCCAGGGCATAAAAAAGTAAATAAATAAGTAAATCCTGCCATAAATATATGGACAGGGGGATCATAATTCTAGTTCAAAACATTGACAACAAGGGTTGTTAGGTGTCCAGGCTGATTTTGAGTCCTGTTAGCTGGTTGGTATTCACACTGAAGGTATTCCATGTGGTAAACTCTAACCTTCTCACACTCTCTGAAGGGTTTTCCATCTATGTCTTTAAATTGAATTTTGAATTTTTGCATAAAAATGGATAAAATCTAAATATTTGATTAAAAGTGTTTTTATTTCATTAGTTTTTTACTTTGTTTGTTTACTTTGTTGCTTAATGGATAAAGGAGAAGTAGTGAATTGGTTAACTTTAGCGTCCTATGAGTTTGCCACTGGAAGTAGAAGTGAGCTTAATCCCTGTCGGATGGATCCAACGACACGGACATAGCAGGTGCCGCTTCTCCAAGTTGTTTAGTATGGTAGTTTCTGGCTTGAGATACAGCATAAAGTACTCTACACTGACAGAGTTACTCTTTTCTTGGTCAATTTTATTGAACCAATTGTGTTCTCAAGAAAGCAATAAGGAATACATAGATTATGGTTAGATTTTAAATTAAAGTTCAACACACCACTTGCACTTGAAAAACAAAAAGAATAAACCACAGACAATTACTGAACTGTAAAAAACAGATGCATAATGGTCAGGGTTTGCCCCACCTAAAATGTGGCAGCCCTAGTGCCATATTCTTCTCAAGGTGGCACTGACCTTTTCATCTCCAAGACGCACTGTGCCCGGTCATGTCATCATGTCATCAAAAAAAAAAAAAAAAAAATCTGGCCTTTAACGAGCAGAAGGAAAATCCAATTTCAGATAAGATTAGATTACCTGATGTACAACCAATTGTACTGTGTACAACGAAAAGTTCTAGGTACCACAATTTAGAGCTTCTTCAGTTTGACCTTTAAAAGGGAGCCACTTTGGTATCAGGTAGAGTTGCTCCACACAGATATTGGGGTCTGAGCAGGTCTATTTACCTTTGCAATACTGCGTCAAAACACCACTTAGGTTAGTCATTACGGTCATTGCTCTATTAGGATGGTCCTGCAGACTTGTAATAATCAATCCAGAAGGTAGAAAAAAGTCCCTGAAAGCCCACAGTTACATGAAGTTTTTGCAATGTCTTGTCTTGAAGGAGGTAATATTTTATTTTATGAAAGAAAAGACTGCTTGGCTACATGGGAAATTCTGACGGTGCTGTAGTCCAAACCGGAAAACAGATGGCTTTAAAAAAAAATGCTGACAAAGGTTGACTATGTGCTCCTGATTTTTAACCGTTCTAAGCGTTTCTTAAAGTGCTTCCTGAGGTTTAGAAGTATAGCTGCTATGTTGCCCTTCTGAGGGTTAGTGAAGAATGTGTCTTTTAGCTACTGCAACCATTGAGCAGCTAGTTAGGCGCAACTCCTCTTGATTTTCTCCCTCTCATACACTCTTTCTCCCTCTCTCCTGGAACGGTGACGACAATTGCTTGGTTATTACGCAAACGGTGCCTTTGTGGCCTTAATCAGCCTCGGCAGTAATGGCATTACACGAGCCCCGTGAGGGCTTATCGTGAGGTGGTTTCCCATTTTCCTACTCTAAAATGGGAAATAAAGGAGTTGCAATAGCTGGTGAGAGTAAGTGCCTGGAGCGAATTTAGTTTTGCAGAGAGGTCAGTATAGGCTGTGAGAGATATATAGAGTGAGAAGGATAGTAGGGCTGAGGGAGGGAGGGGGATGAAGGCATGAAGAAGTAGCACTGCTCATTTGATTTTAAGAAGTATAAATAATTGCAAACATTATTGTGACAGACTTTATTTTAGGACTTAGGTCAAAATACCTAAATAAAAAGTGTGTAATGATCTCATTTTGTTTGTGTAATTAAGATTTTCAGAGAAAAAATTATAGGCTAAACAGACAGGTTTAGCATTGTATGCTACATTGGTAATGCCATTCCTGTTTAAAAAAAAAAAAGAAAAAAAAACCTTAACCTGGATAACCAACCTAGCTATTGACCGGCATAGGTAATGGTTTTGTGCAAGCTAGTCAACCCAACTTAAATGAAAATATACACTATGGCAAGAGCTAAGCTGGTTAACCAGCTTAGAGTTATGTTCTTTTAAACCACCTTGACCATCAAAGACCAGCTAAGACCATCCAAAACAGCTACCGACAAAAAGCTGGTCTTAAGCTAGATTTTTCAACAGGGATAGCTGGTTAAATTTAGAGATGCAAATAAGATATTAGATAAAGATGAGAATATATGAGAATTGTTACATTATAATTTAACATTGTGTCTCTAACTGAATGTGCAAGTAGACTAACCTGTCTTTTAAACAAACTACAAAATTGCAAAGGCACAATTAGGTTCAGCACAAAATATTAAATATCTCGCATAGAAAAAAAAAAAAAAAAATATATATATATATATATATATATATATAATTAATATAATTAATGAACTAATGCTCAACTCACAATTGCAAGCAGATTTCTTTTTGCACTCTATGACAGACATTAATGAAGAAATTAAAGAAAGGAAAAGAACTAAAGCTAAGCCTAAAACAATCAAGGCTTCTGGGCTGATTATAGATAATGGCTACCACTAATAAACACAAACGACAAAGCTAAGGCTAAGTTAAGCTTGGGCTTATGGATTGAGAGAAAACACAGACAAGGAGTATATTAGAGTTAAGGATGGGGGGGGCCACGAGTCACAGGTGTCAGTACTCAGGTGCTGCCGAGGTTGAGATGCCTGACCAGCTTCTTACAGTTAATGACAACTGGCTGTTTAGTTGAATGGTTAAGTTAGTCAGTCTCTGCAGCACTTAGCAATGTGCCACGTCGCAATTATAATACAAATCCACTTTCAGAGCCAAGGTACTGTATACGAATTTGAACACGATACACTTGGAAGCAGCATTCCTCATTAATAGCATGTCTAATCACCTTCTATTTACTTATCTTAAATGCTAGCTGGTTACCACACCTGCACACACCCGGCTAATAAATGATTAGGAAGTCTTTCACATATTGTTCTCAGTCAGACGCACTTAGAAACCAATTTTGAGAGCTGTTAAACACTACAAAACACTTTCCTAATTACAATACCTTATCATAATCCTCAATTAGCACAACTTCCGTTTAGGTTGTACTCAACGTGCCTCTCTCTGTATTGCTCTCTCAGCGCTCGCTCCCCACCGCCTTTTCTCTCAGGTATTTAGAAATCTTTTCACATTTGTGTATCATAATTAACATCATGCTAGGTCGTAATGAATTCACTTCCTGTTTTGAAGTTGCTCGCTCTCTGTTTTGTTTTTTGAGTTTTTTTTTTTTTTTTTTTGTCTTCCTCCTGTTATTAGTTAGAATACAAAGAAAAGCTTTTTATCTTCCTCTACCTCTGAGAGCAGAAGCTGGGAGGAAAATGAAAACCCAGACATATGTTTTAAAGGCACAGACACATCTTGAATGAAAGTGACCAAAAATCTCCTTGTTTGTTTGTTAAAAGATTATTGGGTGTATATATATAATTAGCTCAGTTTGCATTTGCTTCTAACGTTCAGTTTATAGTGTAAAGTCACAATATATTATATATAACTCTATAATGGCACAATAAAACGGCCAAAAAAAAAATGGCCAGATTGATGTTATGTAAAAAATGGCAAAAAATTAGATTAATGGTTTCTGCATGGCTTTGCCTGGTGCTGGTTCTTCAGTTGTTTGAAGCAGAATTCACAGCAAAATTAAATTGTATTGTTTGCAAAATGTGCTTCAAGTAAAAAGAGATCTACCAAAGCTAAGGAAAGATTGATCCACATCATTGTACAAGTCTTGCGTATACTTGCATGTGCTACTGTCTTCATGGGATTAAATCTGTAGGTCATGCAAAATGAGCTCTCAGCTTTGTCTTGGTAATTTATTCTGTGTGTGTGTATGTGTGGGTGAGCTGGCTGTCAATATATGAGAGAAAGAGAGAGCACAAGACCTTTTGAGTCATGATGACCATGGCATGTGAGGCTACACGTCCAAACAGCCCAGGCACAGTTGAGTCAATGGACAGTGACATTACCCGCTGGCACCACTAATGCTGGCACAGTGGACAAAAACTGGCATCAGAATTACAGCCCCTTCTAGCCTCCGGCAAACTGGAATTGTGTGTCCAAATCTGATTCACTCCAAAGGACAAACTTCATCCTGGCACTACCATGAAAAAAATGGCACATCTCTCACTGCACACTCACCATTCACCTTTTGGAAATACCTTCTTAGTACTTATACTTACTGGCCAGAAACACCTGCCTTGTGCTTCCTCCTACTGGCCTCTTACTGGCCACTTTAAATATTGGGGAAAATAATTTCACACTGTACTACATGATAATAATAATAATAATAATAATAATAATAATAATGAATACTACTACTAAACTATAACTAAACCAAAAAACAGCAATGACTACAAATACTAATCAAAATTATTTGAAAAACAAACACTATAATGTCACGCTAGTTTTCGTAGTTTGATTGTTTTAAGGATAGCTTTGGAGCGGATCGCCTCTGTGTCGTTTTATTTAAATGAAAGCTGCAGCCAATCTGCTGCTGTGATAATGTAGCCTTGCTACAACAAAACTACAGTCCAGGTGTTTTTTGACTAAATCAGATGCTGCAGTGCTAAAAGTAATGCTAAAAGGGTGTATGCTGTACAAACACACCAACCCACTTCAGTTCATTCAGTGAGTTGATAGAAGTGGTGCACTAACAGCAATGCACAAAGACGTACCAGTGCAGGTTTTCATAAAAATGAGGATGGCAGCAAGCCTGTGTAACTGACTTAAGCACATGTTTATGCCAGTAAATTCAGTGTATACAACTGTGTATATGAATCTTGCTAACAGTACATAATGTGTATATAGAAATTATGAATTTTACCTGTTTTTTTTTTTACTTTTAGCATAAAACCTAAAATCTCAATCGAAACTTTCACACACAGCCTTAATACTGAAACTCACCTAAAACCAACAGCTAAAGGACCATTAAAAACTGATAAAGGTCTCAGAAGAATACTAACCTTGCTGGTTATAAAATATTATTATTTGGGTTGTAGACTATTCTCAGCACAGCAGTCCTGACACAAAAATATCCAGACACAAGCAACTCTATGGTCAACTAACTTATAAAGGATGGAGGATTGCCAGACTGTAGTGTCTAACTGGACATGTATGTGGGGAAGTGTTTGTAGTAAAGTGGCCAGTGAGTGTACAGGTTATATACAGTGAGGTCTAAAAGTCTGCCTCCACTGTAGTGAAATTTAATACAAAGGCATCCACTACAAATTATTTCATCAGCAGATTAATTTAAATAAAAAGGAGAATTAATTTCTAATATGAATGAGAAATATAAGCAACATATAATGTGTATTTTATTGTTTCTCTGAATGAAAAAACAAATGTGCTTGCTAATCCAAACTGGTCTCTGAATGAGCTTGCATGGTTATTCAGGAAAAAAAACGCAGTGTATCCAACTAAAATGAAAGCATTGTGAAAATG
This sequence comes from Salminus brasiliensis, assembly GCF_030463535.1. Taxonomy (NCBI): domain Eukaryota; kingdom Metazoa; phylum Chordata; class Actinopteri; order Characiformes; family Bryconidae; genus Salminus; species Salminus brasiliensis. Next base: position 19,515,281 of record NC_132878.1, read on the forward strand.
TGCCCACAAACTCTTCTGTGGCAGCAGACTTAAACCAGCACCAAAAACATTCACCCAACCGATTTCTACTCTGAAAAGAAGTTAATGGTAATGTCAGGGAAGCAAAAGATAAACAAGTTGCAAACCTTGCAATGTATATGAATTAAAGATAGACATGTCAAACACAACTGCTTTAAATTGATAAACCTAAACATATGTGATGCTCTTATGCAGAAAACAACATTGCTTTTTTATAAAGACATTTCATCAGCAAAATTCAGTTTAATGGAAGCTGCTGGGCTAATGCTTGTTTGTGTTATTATTTTCAGTTTGCCAAAGGAGTCAAAGGAATTATTATAGGAATTATAGGTACTGACAGAGTGCACATAAGTTTTGAACAAATTCTCTGATGCGTAATTCAAATCTGCTTGAGAGTTGTCTAAACTAGTTGTGAATGATTATGGTATAAAATTGAAATATAATATTATTTTAATAACCTACTTAACGTTTTGTGGACTAAATGGTTAGAGCTATTGATGACAGGGTTGTGCGTTCGATACCCGGGCTCGGCAAGCTGCCACTGTTGGGGCCCTTGAGTAAGGTCCCTCACCCTCTCTGCTCCCTGTGCGCCGCAGCAATGGCTGTTCACCGCTCTGGGCACTTGTGCTCACCGTCCACTGGCAGAAGCCAAATTCCATCTGTGTCCAACACAAATGGTGAGTATGGTCGTCTTGTCTTGTCTTAACCTACTACACCTAAAGCCAATTCTAACCTTAACTATGACCTAAACCTTAACTTAACTTCATTCTAATCCAACTTAAACGTAACCTATCTCTTACTCTAACCCTATACTCTAACTCTAATCTTACCATTCCTACACAGGTCTTTAGAAGCTCCATTAAGGAGAAAAGCAGCATAAATGTAGCTGTGGCATCACTGTTTTCTCACTTCTTATTCTAGGACATGGCAGACAGGTTGTGGCAAAACAGTGGCACCAGTGGATGGGATCTGTAGTGCGTATTTTAGTGGTATAAGTACAACTTTTATGAGATCTTGTTAACCGCTAGACAGCGAGGCCAATTATTATCTTTGGACTCCCAGACAGGTGATGGGACCAACACTTAGACATTCGCAGCACAAAGACTTTCTTTATGTCAAACCTTGCTTCAGACCTTTTTAATTATTTCCAGGAACCAAAACCCAGATTTTCAATTCAATATTAGATGTTGGAAACCCACTGTATATTCAAAGTAGTTTATATACTCAGTGGAAGTGTGTACAGTAATGTATTCCCACACAGCATGCACATCTTCATGTTCCAACAACTGGAATCTCCAAAAATCTTGGCACCTCAAGTTGAGCTGGTATCTGAAGTGTTTGCAGCTCAGTGTTTGTAGTACTTCAAAAATGTGTGTGCGCACGCTAGTGTGCTTTGGCAGGGTTTGATGTGCCTTGGGTGATGGCACCCTTCGCTGCTCCTGTCGTGATCTGCCTCTCTCTTGCTCTTTCTCCTCTTTCATTTTTTTTTTACTCTTTTAACAAGTGGAACACATCTATCACTATTTATTCCCTGTCTCTCTCTTCCCCCCTCCCACCTTTCATCCTTCCATCTGTGTGCTGTTCCTGTCATTATCTCAACATATCATTTGTACCATGTATTTTGCACCAAAGATGTAGAATGAATGATACTCTGGTGAAACCATTCTTATTATGTACAGTAGCTGCAAATTGTATATTAAATGATGCACTGAAAATCTTTGTGCATCCAACACCATCTTCTTTGCAAGCATTCTTTTTTCAATCCATCTTTCATGCTTTCTTTTTTTGCTCTCTCGTCAATCCTGTTGCATTAAGCTGGCTAAACCAAGGCTTTCATTGATCCGTCGTCCTATAGGTCACATTTCCTTACATTACTTGAAAACTTGTTTGCTGTGGAGCCACAGAACACACTCAGTCTCTACTATTTTCTTCTACTGGCAGCCGTCTTTTTCCCTTTCACATTCATTTTTAAACAGCTCAACCAGAAGCGCCAACCTTTTTTTTTATTTATTTTTTTATTCAGTGCTATGCTAAATATATGCTACGCTAGCATTCCTGTGCGAAACGTCCTACTTTAACCTTTCATTACTCTCCCTGCTATTCTCTACAGATACCATTCTGTTTGATTCTTATTTAGCTCTTGCAGCGAAACATGATTTAAGTGAGTCCTCCAAACAAAATCCATTATTTATTATGTTAAACCTGGATGTGAAGTTTGGAGAAGTTTTGCTAACATTCCCCAGGTGTTCTGTGATTAAATGAAGGCAGCTAGCAGTGAATGCATGGTGAGCTCATATCTTGAGACTTTGCAGTCAATGATGGAGTCAATGGTGGGTGTAAATGCATGTATACACCAATCAGCCATAACATTAGTACAGGTAAAGTGAAAAACATTGATTATCTTTATCTACAGGGGCCTTTGTCAAGGCGTGGGATATATTATATTAGGCAGCAAGTGAACAGCCAGTTCTTGAAGGTGATATGTTAAAATCTGGAAAAATAGATGCCAAAATGGGTGCCAAATGCCAGTGTCCCTAATGCCAGTGTCCCTAATCTCTATGCTGTAGCAATACTGTCTCACTTCAGTTTGTCCCAGAAAAATGCAGAATAAATTACAAGGTCAGTTAAATAGTTATGAAATAAGGCACGTACTTGCATGAATGCAGTAATTATAAGCATATACAGTAGATGGTCATACAATGGTTGGCCTAAGGCAACAGAAATTCAAAACCGCTGTTCATTTCAGAGTCTTCTTAGTGCATTTTAATGTCTACTGCTCCACCTCTCCAGCTGATCAGTAGTCAGTGCTTCCAGGTTTTCTGCCGATATTCTGAGAGCACTCCCATCTTGATAGAAATCTGTGCAGATTTAATGCTGAGAGTGTGATCTGAGGCAACTGTTAGTCAGGATCCATAAATATGACTCAGAGAAGCTGCGGCGTGGAACAGTCCACTGTGTTTGCAATGGCGGGGGTCATAAAGCTGTCAGGACATCTCCATGATCTCCACTCTAAAGCCGATTTATAGCCTCTTCCCCTCCTCTCAGTGCTTGGCCTAGCGCTACGCTAATGACATGGAGAAGTGCTTTCCACATCCAAACCGTCTAACCATGTGCACCTCACAGCTTGATTTCCATCTAATGTTTATTCATCTGTTTATTCAACACTTGGGTAACATTGTTTATTGATTCTGCAGCTATGTTTAGGAAGTGCTTTTTACCATCTGTCTTTCAGATTTTTTCAGGAGAACCGCTTTCGCATGCTTCTGCAAGAAATCAGGGAGCAGGGAGGCTTTCCTAAACCTCCAAAATTCTAGCATAGAAGCCAGAGCCTCATTTGCTTCTCACCATTGAAGCCATCCCAAACACATTTAATGACGTTAAGGTCTGGCCTCTCTGAGGTGGTCAGAGAGGTGATCAAACGTTCTTCTCTTTTGCCTGTTAACTTTTCCCAGGAAGGGCTTCTTGATCTTCTTCATGTCCTCTCAGGCTCACCACTCTAAATCATCATCTCACCCTGGAAGGATAAAACACCTGTTTGAGAGTGGAGCTTCATTTTTTCCCCATCCATTTCTATTCAAATGTCAGTAAGAAGGTCAGTAAAAGCAAATGTAACTTAACCAGTGTTTTCATCAATGGCTGTGTCATAAGACAAGAGACCAGACTGTTGCTCATCATGAATAGTGTATATTATGGAAGGATATGAACTTTTATTATCTCTTGGTAGAGCAGTTTGTTTAGCTCTTGGTAGAGCAGTTTTGCTACAGCCCTTTGCCAGCTGTACATGAATTCAGCTCCAGCTGTTTAGAGGTGGTGGCCAAAATGTGTGATGGCTTAAGTCACAGTCCAAATTCTCTCTAAATCTTTGCACATTACCGTTAGGGTTTCAAACACAGTCATCATGATTAAGATCAAGCAGAATGTCATGGTTGTCCTGCCTGTACACAAGTGTACAGTGTAATGGAATAGCATTCTTCAGTGATACAAAACCAGGCCTATACTGGACTATACAGTACAACTAGGCTTGGGTAATGTCCTTCTAAACGACATATATTGTTTAAAATGTATTGTTGTATATAATTGTTTAATCTCTGTGGAAAAGCAGTGCTAATTAAATGAAATGCTTGAAGGTCATCATGCCCAATGCCAAGTCCAAAGCCAGGATTCTGCTGCAGAGAAATAAAGCCCCCCAGCACTGATTCTTTTGAAAAGTTTCAATTTTGGAGACATGGGGTGTTATTAGAATAGCTATGATCCATTCAAAATTAGCCAAGAATTGATTTCACTCAAGAGATGTAATTACGAGGAAGTGATGAATTGGCTGTTTTTGCAGATAAAGAGTCCACAGAGACTACTAACTAAAATATAAATGTTAGTATCAATGCCTATTTCTCTGTGTGTGTGCGTGCATGACGGCGGCAGTCAGTGGATCTCGCACTGTGCTGTAAATTAGCAGGCTGCTGACAACAGTGCCTTTCTCTTGTCCTTTCTGACTCTTTCTTTCAGAAGGCTTTCAGATCACACAGCCTGGAGCTTTTAAACAACATTCCAGTGTGCACTGGTGTCAAACAGTCAGGTGTGTGTGTGTGGCTAAATAGCTGACTCGGTGGTCCGGCAGACAAAATGAGGTTCTGAGCATCCAATAAAGTCTGCAACAAGGTTGAAGTCACACAGCCACAGAGGATTCATGTATTATTGTGTGTGTGTGTGTGTGTGCGTGTGTGTGTGTGTGTGTGTGTGTGTTTGGAGGGGCTATGTATTGAGCTCTTTGCGGGTACTGCATGATGAAGGAAAACATGAAAAATCAAATGGAAGACATCTGAACTTAACTGAACACATTGTTATTCTACCTGAATTGCACCTCTCCAAAAATAATCTGGTTCCAATGATCTGCTGAAAGTAAAAAATGGGCAAGCATGAGAATCTGAGCCACTTTAACTAGGGCCAAATTGTGATGGCTAGACAACTAGGTGAGAGCATCTACAAAACATCAGGTCCTGTGGGGTCTTGTGATTTCCGTTATTGATGCTCATGAAGGTTCCACCTCACAACTTACAGAATTAAAAGCTTCTGGACATCAAGGATGTCTTGGTGCCAGGTACCACAGGACATCTTTAGAGGTCTTATAGAATACATGCTTTGAGGGGTCAGAGATGTTTTGGCAGCACAAGGGGGCCTACACAATATTCGGTGGGAGGTGTTCATGTTGTGACTGATCTGTGTACAGTAAAACAATTCTCAATGGAAATATCCTACAAATTTCAATTTATGGTCAACTGACTTAACACTCCACAGTGTTAAGGTGTGAAGTGTCTGATCTAATGAAAGGATCAGACAACACATTATTTTTGTAGTTTTGAATGGGAGATTAAAGGCAACACTACATGTTTAACAGCGACCAATCATCGCTCACGTTCTTGCATGAGTTCACAGGTCATATCGTGGCAATAAAAGCACTGTGTGTGATGCTAGAGGTTTTGCGTAAAAAGAATAATAAGGAAAAATGACGGTGGACAAGTGTCTTGGTGACGCAAAGAGGACAGCATGGGCTGTCTATCCTTAAAGGAGAACTTGAGGTAGCATGTCAAGTAACATTACATACATTTGCTTAAGGAGAAAAAAAGAGGGAGCACTCTGTCAGCCTATTGGTCACTGTCAAGGAAAATAATGTAGGACATGTCAAACTAGGCAGAAAAAGGCAAAACACTCTGGCATAGTAGACTTTCCATTGGGGTGTCATGCGATGTCACAGACGTCACACTGTTGTTCTTTGCTTATGTTGCACTGCTTATGTTGCACCTGCCGGACACCGAAAACAATCGCATCAAAATCAAGCTGAATTCTTGTAGTCTGATACTAGTATCAGTCTTTAAAATCCCACTACTATAAGTGAATTACACATCCATTTCCTCCATTTAAGCATGACGATGGTGTGCTTTATGCAGTTCTTGTTTTCTCAAAAGTGTATTACTACAGCTTGTCAAATATAGAGAAACAGAAAAAATGTTATGAATGATGTACGTCTACAAATTGGACTTTTTTTTCCATTCAGTTTTACTAAGCAGTGTTTCAAGGTGTCATATAATGGAAAACTCTATTTACCTTGGCATAACTGAATAATGAGAATTCAATATAAGAGCCTCACCATGACAAATCTTGAATGACTACATTTAGCCTAGTCGTAGATTTAGCCTAGTAGAGATTTAACATGTCTTCTCTCCAACATTTGCAGATTTGCCTGTGCCAGTGTCTTCAGAAGGGATCTCAAAAGCACTGCTCAACAAAAACAAAAGCCAGGAGCTAGGCTTAAAGCTAGCCTACCCACCAGCTACAGTTGCTTAAGCTGCCTAACCCCACACCATGCTGATAGAGGACACCAAGGGGACAGCAACAATGTAACAGTTACAATGTTCATGTGTGGTAAATAGGCTAGTGAAACTGCCTCTAAGCATTTTTCTCTCAACACAAAGTCACATAATTACTATTTCCACATCAACAAACATCTTAAATTATTCACTAAATGCATTCAATGGCATCAAATTCATTAAATATAATTTTTGATGTGTTTGTGGGGGGGGGGGGGGGGGCAGGATGTCTTGCAAATGAGTCATCAATATCTAAAGAATAATTTAGTTTAGAGATGCTCTCTTTTACCAGCATGTCTACAAACACACCCACACACCCACACACAGCACCAGGGTCTGCCCTCAGATATATGTTGATTTAACACACTCCTTCACTACACTGAATCCCATGTGTCTTGGTGAGCTTAACTTACTGCAAACACCATTAACATTGAACGAATGAAGAAAAAAAACATATATCACATGCAGTAACAGGCACTTCAGTCAATACCTATGGGTCCTTCGAGAGTGGGAACTCATTTTAGCCCACAGCAGCTCTGGCAGCTGCATCAGTAATCAATGTATTAATAAATAACCAGTTCCATACACCCAGTCCATACATCTGTAATCAGAAGTAGTGGCACGTATGCTGCTTCTCATGCATGCACAGCACACAAACACACACAGACACACTAATACATTATAGGTAATCAAGCAGCTCAATCAAATCTTCTACCGGTCATCGCTAAATGCTTCTTATTGATCAGTGCAAATTGAGCGATACATTGAAAAGTACTCTTTCAGTAGTGTTGGAGTGCTGTTTTGTAATTATAGCTGTTCATACAATTGCATGATGCTGTTTGTCACAGACCAAGATGATTTGGTAACACCAGGCGGCATTAATTTAACTAGAGAAGCAAAATGCAGAAAGTTTGCACAGCTAAAGGGGTAAAGGTAAAGGTGCATGTATTAGTCACTATACTATGCACAGCAAAATGGGTTCTCCGCATTTTACCCATCTGTGGTAGAGAACACATTAACTATGGGACTACTAACTATGGAAGTATCTGTACCCATTTATTTAAAACTGTATAATTTAATAAATTAATCATTGCATTTATTTCACATTGAATTGTTTCATGTTAATATTATTTAAAATAATAAGAAATCAAATGAAAATGGATCCGGATCTGCCTTAATTTGTTTAACCTGCTTGCTCGATTGATTTGTTGTCAATCTAGTATTCCATAGGAGATCACGTGTCATCTATTTCACGTCTGTCCGCCAATTACAATACACTTCAGCACTCCACGTCATCAAAATAGTAGCAGTTCACGCCAATTTTAATTACAGTTTCTTTCTTTATAAATACTGAACTGTTTGTATCATTTTCTGCAAAGTATTGCCACTGAATCAGACCATACCGAGCGCAAAAGTTTGGCCTGTTCGTTGTTTTCCCATGTATCATTCACTGTTAGCCTCTGTTCTCTGACCAGTTATTATTAAAACCTCAATTTCCAATTTTATGCTCAATTGTCCGATCAGGTTGGTCAGTATTTCACTGGGAGCCTATTTTCATTATTTTCATGGCCTTTTGAGGCTGCAGTAAACCACTCTCTGTAGATCTGAATGAGACTGATACTTGTCCCAACTGCATATTTCAGTGCTTCACAGCTGCTCAGTGGTGTTCAGATCAGGACCTGTAGCATTGTCTTTTCTTCTCATACATTTTTGGGTGCTTTGAGATGTTTTGGGTCAGTATCCTGTTGGAATACCCATGACCTGTGACTGACACATGGTTTTCTGTCACTGGGCTGTGCGTTTCACTTCAAATGGCCTAGATAGTCTTCTGATTTCATTGTGCCCTGCATAGATTCAAGCTACCTTGTGCCAGTGGCAGCAAAGCAAACCCAGAACATTAGTGCATTTCCTCCTTGTTTACTGCTGAGATGGTGTTCTTTTCTTTGAATGCTACAAAATGATTTTTGTGAAGATTTGCTGTGATTTCCCCCAAAAAAGTGCAAAAATGCACATTGTGCATTTTTGTGTTACTCTTTTTGGGCACATTTACACTCACACAGCAATTGGTGTTGCTCCTTAATTTGAGCCATTTTACTCTGTGCTTTCTCCACAATTTGAACAATCATCCTCTTTAATCTTGATCTTAAATCAGTGTTACTCTCACAGCCATGTCCAGGGATGTTTGCTACAGTCTTAAACTTTTCTAATATTGATAACTGTGGTCACAGCAATATCCAGCACTTGGGAAAGATCATGTAGTCTTTACATTCACCTGGCTTCACTTCAGGATTCATTTCAACATTTTAAGGAGGACAAATCCATGCTAGAGGTTAGTTGGTGATATATTACAGCAGTAACATGCCAATACATGTTTATTCTATAATAACAGAACCCAGTATATTTAGCCAGAGGGGGAAAAGATGGCCATTAAATTGCAATGACCACAGAAGAGCTATATTTTCTAACTGTACACTAGCTAAGTGGAGGTACAAGGTAGAGGGTTCCTGATAAAGTAATTATAGCTATTTATAAAATTGCATGATGCTGTTTGTCGCAGACCAAGATGATTTAGTAACACCAGGCGGCAATAATTTAACTAGAAAAGTGCATTTTCTAAACAAAATGCTTAAAAAGTTAAGAGCTAAAGGAGTTCTCACATTCAGACAGCTGCTATGCTGTTGGTGGTGTTGCAAAGTGACTACTTGGTGGTTGCTATGGTATTCCACATAGTTGCTGTGGTGTTGATTTACTGTTGCTATGGTATTCCAGGTGGCTACGATGGTGTTGCTAAGTGGTTGCTCAGTGGTTGCTATAGTGTTATATAGTTGGTATGATGTTGCTAAGTGATTGTTATGGTATCCCAGGTGGTTGCTATGGTGTCTCAGATAGGTGCTCAGGTAGCCAAGTAGTTGGTGTAATACCCAGTGTTTGATGGTCGGGAGTTACTAGCGCATTCGTATTTTCGAGATATTTACAAGGTGCAAACAATTGCGCCCCCTTCAGTGTCACAATGATACAAATACGCTACCATTCATTTCTATGGGACAAAAATCAGTTGCTACGCATGAAATGTACATACACTGTATACAAGCCTGAATCACGCAACCAATCAGACCAAACAATCTGGAGTTGGAACTGTGTCGATATCATGAAAACTCCTGGATGTGTTTTGCAGTGGAAATCCAGCAGAATAATGAAGAATAATGGTGCTTTGCAATGCACAATCATGAACAGACTTTCTTGACTTTTAAATGAAAAGAAAAACATCAGGCTGAAAAAACTTGATGACACTATTTTTCTTTTGTCATGACAATTTTCCGGCTGTTCTTTTTTTTCTAGTTACAGTACCACGGGAAATTAGGATTGAATAGAAACCTCTGTTTGATCTGAATCCCTGAGTGTGACATTGACTTAAACTTTTGGATTTTATTTTGTTTTGTTTACACATAATATGAGTTGGTGGTACCTGCAGCTGAGGGAGGATTTATTTATTCATTTGTTTATTTATTTATTTTCTTGCACACTGAAGCTGCCGGTGCTGAATTGAAGGCGATGCTTATTTTTTGAGTAAACCCACCCAGCTTGTGAAGAAAATTCGGCCAATAAACAGAGCAACTGACACTGAATATGTGCTGTTGCTTCACACACAGACAAACACATACATGCTTGTCCCCTTGTCACTCTGTAGGCTTAGAGACAGTCGTAACTGCAAGAAAATGAAACACACACACACACATACACACACATACACAAAAGGTTTTCTCAACCTTACCTGAGGTCACCTTTACAGGCCTAAATAACATTACTCCTGCAGTAAATTCCCATAGATTGGGGTTTAATGGAACAGCTTATTGAGAAAAAGGCTTAAATGAAGGATCTGTAGTAAGGAGAAAAGAAAAAGCAGCAGAAGAAAGAGAACTGGTAGTAAATACAGCTTGAATCAGAAGTGGTGGGGGGGGGGTGGTTGGGTATGACAAAAACAGAACTGTACATCTAAGGACCAAGAATGTGCTGACCATACCTACTATGCAGGTAAAAAGTGGAAAGACAGCTTTTACTCTTTTAGACTAGGACTTCTGAATATTTATACGTTTCAACTAGAGTTTAAGTATTCTATTCTATTTGTGGTGTCCTTCTTTAAACTGCAAAAGTTTGTTTTAAAAATTTATGGATAAAGTTACAAACCTTTTTGACTGTTTGGTTATATTTAGTCATATTAATAGACGGAGAGATAGATCAATAAAAAGATAGACAGATGGGTAGATAGACCAATATGGGAAATGGATGGATGGATGGATGGATAGATAGAGGGGTGGATGGATGGATAGATAGAGGGGTGGATGAATGGATGAGTATATGAGTAGATGGGCATGCAGGTAAGTAGATGAATGGATGGACAGACAGACAGACAGATAGATAGATAGATAGGTAGATAGATACTGTAGATAGCTAGACTCAGATAGATCAATAATTATGAATATATAATGATAGATCAGTAGGTAAATGGATAGACACAGATAGATGGATAGATGGATAGACACAGATAGATGGATAGAGGGATAGACACAGATAGATGGATAGATGGATAGACACAGATAGATGGATAGACACAGATAGAGGGATAGACACAGATAGATGGATAGACACAGATAGAGGGATAGACACAGATAGAGGGATAGACACAGATAGAGGGATAGACATAGATAGATGGATAGATGGATAGACACAGATAAAGGGATAGACACAGATAGATGTATATTGAATATTGCATAGTCATTATATATTATACATGTTATTATTTGTTTATTATTTTTGTTAAAGTAGTGCCACAGAAGAGTGGTCCAGAGAGACCAGTGTTCTAACATTGTAGCTTCCAACATTGGGTATCGTGGGTCTGTGTGCATTTTTCTATCCCCTTGATGGTTCCTTTCTCTACCTCAAACCACCAGATCAAAAATGCACCTGCAGGTGCTTACTCTACTTATTGCCGCCAGTTCTCCACTGCAGTAGACACTGCATCTATTTGTATGCCATTCCTACCTCAGTGTGTGCATTTGTTCTCACTTCTCCTCGTGTCTCTACATCATTCAACACGCTACTTTAGAGCCTCTAAGAGGTGCTAAATTATGTTTGTCTCTGTCTTGGCAAACTATTTGTTTTCATTTGGTAGCTTAACGAAGTCTGTGATCCTCCTTAATCATTCTAATAACATTAATCAGCATTTGCCCGCCCAGCTTGGGCATTTTTCTTCAAGTTGCTGATTTCCCTGGATGCAATTACAGAGACTTACAAATGAATAGTAACCTTGAGTAAAGGCGAGCAGCATCCACTTTGATGCATTTGTATGCGTATGTGAACGGGAGGAGGAGTGGCCTCACTGGTTCAAAGGTGTTAATAAAAAGTATAAAAGTGACACAAGCATTTAATGATTAGTTTAGAGAAGTTTATAGACCACAGTGTGGTTTAATTTTCACAGACTGTCATCCAGTCCAATTACAGATGGCTTTTCATATATGCATTATACTGTATTTCCAAAAGTTCATGCACTCCTAATCATCCAAAGTTTCTTCTCAAATCAAGGCCATTGGTAGGGAGTTTGTCCCCTTTGTACTTCAGAAGTCAAGTCAGATTTATTGGAATATCACTTTTTACAACCTGATATTGTCACAAAGCAGCTTCACAGAAAAGTGAGCAACCCAATAACAACAGTGGCAAGAAACCTTGCATGGAATCAAGATTTACAAGGATGGACCATCGTATTCTGGTCAAAACCACTTAGAAATTATTAATAAATGATATGAGACACCCTGTAATCATCTGGGAAGGCCACACTAGTTGCATGTGTGGTTGGTGTGGTGCAACAGATAAAACCACTAACTGCCAGTGAGCTATTACACCATGTGGGAGACCAGGGTTTGATTCCCAGTCTGGGTGCACTACACCAATACGAGTCCTTGGGCAAGACTCCTAACACTGCATTGGCCTGCTTCTGTAATATAGGTAACTATGTAAGTCACTCTGGAAAGGGTGTCAGCTAGATGCCATAAATATTTACCTACGAGGCCATGAGTGAAGTCTGGTACTGATGTTGGATGATTAGTTCTTGCACCCCAACTCATCCCAAAGGTTTTGAATAAAATCTGTTGTTCTAGAGAATACAGGTCCTCTACTATACAGGCCAATTGCTGGGCACCTTAATACCCCTGTAGCTGCTTGGCTTTGGGCATTTTGACCTCCAGAGTGTCCCATTCTATAAGCAGTGTAAAAAAGCTTTAAGATGTGTGTACATTCGGGACCTGTAAACAAACATGAATGCATAATTCAGAACAAATAGGTTCCAGTGAAACAGTCTGTGACGTGCTTGTGTTTTGATTCTACTCCATACCAGCATAAACTCCACATGCCTGTGTCAAAAAAGTTTATTGAAACTTTCTTTCCCGTCTGCTTTCCTTGATTCTGTCTGATCTTTAGCTCATGGCCTCAGTAAATATAGTGGCAAAGCTGATCAACTAATGGATCCATATGGCTACCAGATCAGACAAAATCAGTATTCAGACTCAGCTGGACAATTCAGTTGTTTGCATTTTGTCCAGTAGTCTGACCTAAAATTTGTCAAGCTGAGCTCCAAAATTAAACCATATGTTTCTGCAAACTGACCCAGTACACAAGAGAATTCACATAAATGTTTCATTCACATATTTTCAGATTAATATGTATTTCATAAACGTCCTCCATACAGCCACAGGGCTGCAGCTCTCCTGGGGTCTCCAATACATCGATAAATAATTAAATAAATAAATAAATAAATGCATTTAAAACATATAGTAACTGTTTATTAAGTAACTCCCTATTATTCTTGAATCCTACAAGCATATGCAAGAAGTGCTGATTAAAGAGCCCAGTAAATGTTTCACCTTCAGTGTATTTTTCAGGTTTCATCAACTACCACTAGAGTTAAATCCGCATACAGATATTTTGCTTTACTTATTTTAAATATTTCTTGTATTTTTTTTTGTACATTTCTACTCCTGCAAATAATCATAATATGTAATATGAATATGAGTTTGGGCCCTTTGTAAATGTAAACTAGTCTGGCAGTTAGAACTGAATGGCATTTGGCTGACAGGGCTTTGGAGGTAAGCAGGGAACAGAGAGGAGGTGGAACTGTTACGTTGTCGACAGTGTGCTGTCACACTTTGGCAGATAAGCCAGAGTGAGCAGATGTGTGCCCCCCAAGTCAAGCTACCAGTGGGTGTTCTCCTGTCATCATGCTGGTTTTGTGTGCATGTGTGTGTGTGTGTGGACCCCATGGCCTATGCCAGCACCACAGTTGTGATCAACACAGTCACGCGCCAACATCTCACTCACATCTTCCGAAACACCCTAATGAAATGAGTGAATTTGAACAGTTACAGTTTTCTCCAGGTCTTAACTACCTCAAACTCCTTTTTGGCTGCCTGAAAGTTTGTTGTTGTTGGCAATAACAAAAGCATGTTGCAATGAGAGAGATCATTTGTCCATTGTGAGTGATTGAAACCAGCAGAGCAACTTCTGCTGAGTATTTCCAATAATAAGCTTTCTATTGATACCACATTTGTGTTGAGAGTAAAGTTTTTATTTATATTTATATATAGCGCATTCATGACCTGTCAGTAAATGTCCTGGTAAAAAGCTGATGTGCTGATGATTCACCTATTTGGCCTGACAGACCCAGCACCAGAAAGAAGAAAAGTTGACTGCTTAAAGGCTCTGTATACAATTTCAATCCAATACACTTTTTGTGATGTCTTTAAAAATTGGAAAATTGTCCCCTAGCTCTCAGACCTGTTCACGTGTCGGAAAAAAAGTCTGGTGTTCGTATTCAGCCCTGGCTCCGTAAATGGAAAACATGCAAAGTGGCTTGAACCGAGCCAATCAGCAACAGTGGGGCTCGTGCACAGGGCAAGGAAGGGGGTAGGGGTGATAGGGTGATAGGGTGAAACATCTGTTCATCATGTTCATCTAAGCACGTTTTCAAAGCGAGATGGCTAAGAAATAACCAAAAAGAAACATGTAAACACTGGTGAGGAGTCTGAGCAGTAAAGAGACGTTAAAAGGCATGAAAAGTGATGGGAATGTTGCTCTATTCCTGCTTGACTTATTGTTGCTGTTTCTCCCAACTACAAGCCTAGTGTCAATATGTGCAAGCATGAATTTAGGGGGCGGAGCTTCTGAAGGAGCACTAAAGGGAGGGGTGTATTTATTTTGCTATTCATTCACTAGAATAGTGTACAGCAGCTTTAAGTCTGCCACAAGTTGGAGTTGGATGCATGATTCTAAGCAGTTCTGTGTTTTCACATGCCGGCTTTGCGAAGATTTGTGTGATCAGTGCAACAGTAGTGTGAGGTCAACCTAAGACTTTTCAGACTGCTTCTACTGCAGTGTCATTAAACAGATTAACATGCTTGAAGGAGAACATTTAGGTTCTGGTACATCAGTTTACAGATGCCTAGACTGACTAGTGTTGTGTTAAGTGATAGAGGATACCCTCCCAGTGTCGGGAGCATGGCATGTGATGGGGGAGAACATGGGTGAAAATGGGTAAAATAAATAAAACTGATAAATAAAAAATAAATAAAAATGAAAAGTGATAAGGAAAAAGGTAGGGCTGTAGCATCATCATGGAGGAAACTTGTGATCAATATTTGGATTAAACATTATGATAAACTGCCACTGTGACAAACTGAGGGATTTCAGAATGAATTAAAGCAAAAATGTGCAACAATTTTACCTTCAAATATCAGCTTCAAATTCACTTTGTTGGTACACTGGCTGTAATAGGGATAATAACATCTCTAGCCTCTCTGGGTCTGAAGCTTGTATGAAACCTCTTGTGAAAACTGTGTAACGCTGCGTAACCTGAGTCATATTTGTGTAAAATCCTGTATTATTACTCTCCAAGGTAAAATAAATACTCATGTAACAAGGCAGTAGTAATCTGAGACCTGCCACTGCAACCTTATCAATAGGACTTAAATACCATGCTGCACAGTTTGCGTGCCGCAGCATTATTATCTAGTTTTATGAATCCGGTCTATCCGGAGTTCACATAGTCTAGTCAAATAAGAAAAAAAACATCCTTCACATTATAACCATGTCAGAATTGCTGCATCGAACCTCTCAATACAGAATGCAAACTAAGTGCATTTCATTATATCTGCATCTAGGCATTCAGCAGACGCTATTATTCAGAGCGACTTCACACAAGTGCTTCACTGTTTACTCAGAAAATACCCTTAGCTAGTTTCTATAGACTAGGATCCAAAAGCTTAGATGCTACTAAACACAGAAGTCAGTATGGAGACCACGATACTCGGCACTACTACTTCGCCCAAGTACTCTCGGAAGAGGTGGGTCTTCAGTCGGTGCTTGAAGACAGCAAGCGAGTCTGGCGTTAGGTCACCTGGGGGAAGATCGTTTCACCACTTCGTTGCAGGACAGAGATGCAGTCTGGAGCTGCATCATGAAGAATGGCGGGTCAACCCGAGCCGTACTTGAAGCTCGAAGGGCTCTTGGTACAAATCGGCTTTTGACCATTGCCATCAAGCACGAGCACAGGTGCTGGTCCATTCTTGGCTTTGTAGACCAGCGTCAGGGTTTTGAATCTGATGCGGTAGGCAGCTACCGGAAGCCAGTGAGGAGAATGCAGCAGAGGAGATGTCTGAAACATCATGTATTACATGTACTATATGTATTATAATATGTGTTATGTATTAGTTCAAATTTATTTATATAGCTCTTTTTACAACAAACATTCTCACAAAGCAGCTTTACAGGGATCTGGGTCTGAGCCTCTTTTGAGCAAGCTAGTAAATGAGCTCTTGAGATGAGGAGTTGAAAGACATATACTTAAAAAGGTGCTGAATGCCATGGGGAATGGACCAGTATATGGTATTCTATTGTTTAGTTTGTTAAGAGAGGAGAAACCAAGGCGGCCTCTTGTTTTCAAAATGCAACAAACCTAATGTGTACGCATGAAGCTAATGTAAGGTGACACTGAATTGGACAGTGAGAGACTTGCTAATGAAATTGGCAGCTGAGACGTCTTACAGCTGCATCCTCAACTGCTGTTTCTGTTGTGCAGAAGGGACCTCATTAGTGCCACGTCTCTGGCGTACTCCAATTCAATAAGGGTCCTTTGACCACAGAAGATTCATTTCTGGTTCCCAGAAAGATCCTTTCAATAGATGAATAAATCCGAAGGGAACTTAAATCCGTGTTTTCTTTGTAATTGGTTTAATTTTGCACTCGTAGGCAAATAATATGCATTTATTATAACACTCCAAAGACCAATAAATGAGCAAGAAACTCTCTGTGTACACCGCAGGTATCGGTTGTTCTGCCCAGTTTCTGCTCAAATTCAACAGAACAGTCAATTCGCTTGCAGTCTTTCTCTCTCTTTGTGAGTTTTGAAAAGTGGTGAAGGAAAGTTAACTAGCGAGCCCAAGCTAAGCCACAGCTCGTAACCAAAAGCTGGTCCATCTGTCTGTATATTCATTTAACTAGCCATGCAAGGCATCTCCAAATAAAACCCAGACCACTCTTGGACATTTTGTGAGTCGCCCATATATAGACAGTGACTCCCTACAAATGATATTCAGTATATAGCGGAAATCTTTATTTTATTTTTGTTTGGAGAGCAGGCGAAAGAGAGAGAGAGAGAGAGAGAGAGAGAGAGAGAGAGAGAGAGAGAGAGATATGAAGTGACAGAGAGACAAAGAAAGCATCCTGATTGACCACTCTTAATGCCAAGTAGACCTTAGGCCACAAGTGTTACAAAAAAAGAGAAAATAACAAGCACTTCACCCCAAAGCTGGATAATATAATATAATATAATATAATATAATATAATATAAGTATGTATTTTAGTTTTGCAGGGACTTTTTTGCATTATCTAAATGTAGACCATAATAATATGGGGTCTACACCAGCTGCCTATATTGAAGAGATGGATTTACTCATTTTTCACACTTTTGTATTGTAGTTAGTGATAATAATAAAAGCACAGCCACAGAATTCTCAGATGGGTCTGATCAGTAGACGTTTTCTGTCACATAATTCCCTTGCAGTCTTTCTCTCTCTTTGTAAGTCAAAGAAAAGTGGTAAAGGAAAGTTAACTAGCGAGCCCAAGCTACGATAGTTCTTTGAATTTACTTGATTAAGTTTCACATCAAAACAATATAACACCATATTGTCTAAGTTTACTTAGGCTACTTTTTGTGGTGTACCTCTTCTATCTGTTTCAGTCTTGTACACACTGAAACAAGCTAATGTATTTACTGTCAAAAAAGACTCTAAACCTTTCCAAAGAATGTGTATTGTTGTTGTTTACTGTGCTGATAATTTGACACATTTGCATTTTATTTTCTCCACTTTCTTACTTCGTCATTAAGACTGATATATGTAAATGACTTCTGGTCAGGTTGCACAGTAAAATACTTGGCTGGAACAGTGTGCGTTTCATTGGTAATATAGAGGTCTACATGCATCTGTTTTTATACAGGTGCAAGGTAATATTACCTCCAGCTAACATAAACCTCAACCTAAATTCTCCAGCAAGTTTTTAGTGGAATTGCCCCTTAAACTGAAGAGGCAGTGTAATTCTGGAATTTAATGAGGACATGACCGCGGTGGTGTCCTACATCTGTTTGCCCAGTCTGAGTGAAGATAAGCGGACCCTCACCTTCACTTTAATCTCTATGAGTTTGCCCATTGATCCAGCACTCTCATTTTATGTTCTCTCACCTGCAGCTTGCTTAGGGATGCTTTGCACGGACAGTGTTTATCAACAGCATCATTATTTGCCTCATTCCACTTCGTTTGACCTCTATAACCATGCATGTATTCTCACACACGCACTACTGGCTAGATGTTTGGAATGACTTGCTATATTATAAATTTATGTTATTTTATTCAGTCCTACTTTATAAAGTGTACTTAAGTAGTATAGCCTAGCATGTTTAATGTGTTGTTTTCAAAGTGTTCTAGTAACAATAGTCAATAATATTTAATTATTCAAATGTAGTCTTATCTTCAATTTTCAAATATGATGCATTTTGGTTATTAAAGCAGCAGTATGCTGAGCCTAGCTGCCTACCGTTGGCCACAGTCAATAAAATGAGAGAAGCATGTGGACGGTATTAGAGTAATATTCCAGAATTTTACACAATTATCACTCAGTTACGCAGTGTTACACAGTTCTTGTGAGTGTTGTCCAGCCTGCTTCACCAAGTTCAGTTAGCAGCGTGCCAAGCCTGGAGAAGCAATGATAGAGATGCTATTTTCCATTTTACAGTTTAGTGGTGCAGCTTAGTGATTAGGCTCCTATTTTAAAGACAATTGCTCTAAAATGCTGATTTAATAAACTTTATTCTTCAAATGATGCAGTGATTGGGACCAAATGGCTACACAAGGTGGGTTTCACCAAAGGTCCATCATCATTTACAAAGTAACTGATGGGCAGGATCAGATTTACAGCACTGATAGGGGGTAGTCAGATGATCAGGTGTTAGGGGGAGGATTCAGAATAAACAAGGTGGTGGTTAGAACCAATCACAGTTAGGATGAGGTGTGAGAATAAACAAGGAGGTGATTAGGACCGATCGCAGGTATTATTTTTCAGAATAATTAGGACTCACTTTGTTTATTTATTTGTAGATTTACAGAAGAGGTAGCACATAGGACACAATAATTCACTTCGAGGCTTTTATTATTTGCTAGTTTTGAACCTGTGAAACAATTATAAACTTTACAGAATGGTGCTTAAGTTTGCCAAAATAAATATACAAATACAAAAACACAGAACACACAGACTGCTAAAATAGTAAATACAATAATAGAATTAATATATTTTATTTATCTTTAGGCATCTGTCTTAATCTTGCATGACCACACATTTTGTTAAAACCCATCTGTAAAAATTAATGTCTTCCAGTGTAACATATCATCATCTTTTGTTTTCAGGGGCAGTTTTGAAAACTTAGAAACTTTTTTTTTTTGCTACTGTTGACTTTGGCTTGCTTTTGTGGTGCCAAAGTGAGCAAAATTTCTGTAAAGCTGCTTTGTGAACCGTCATGCTATACAAATACTGTGCATTGGAATGGAACTGAATATGAATATATATATATATATATATATATATATATATATATATATATGTGTGTGTGTGTGTGTGTGTGTGTGTGTGTGTGTGTGTGTGTGTGTGTGTGTGTTTGTGGTCAGGGTTTTGTCAGGCTTTAATTCCTCAGCTTTGTTAGTTCACATTCACCACATGTGAAGTAAATGCAGCAACGTCAGTGAGACATCATGTTCATACACCTCACTCACCTCAGTTACTCTCTTCTAACAAGTACTCACATCTCTCTCTGCCTTTCTGGCCCTTTAATACTATGTGCAGCCATACTGAAAGCTTCTTAAAAAATGTCTCAACCAGCAAGACACTAGACACACTAGAATTAAGGAAACAGGATTTGGGATTTCCAGCTTTCCAGCTTTTCAATGTCTGTGCAGACAAACAGAGACATCCACCCACACATATTCCTGCTCTGTCCATCTACCATGAAACAGATGAGTCTGTTGTGCCACTCATTCGTCATTCCTTCTGCCTGCCTCATTTGCACCGGGAATCAGTGGAATTGGAAATCAGTGGAAGGCTTATTTGGGCCACAACCTGGGACACGGGGGTACCACATAGTGCCAGTCAAAAGTTTTAGCACAATTAGCAATTTCAGAAGACGTAATACAGATACAGAAATGTAAAATGCCACAAATGGAACTTACCTGTCCATTCTCCACCTATAAACCCCACAGACAGTGGGGTCTGATGAGCCTCACTTAACATTCGCACAAAATCCCATTCAGCCTACAGTGATACATTTGCTTCCCAATAGCCAACAGCCCAACATCAATAGGTTCATGGTTGTGACATCAGTGTTTCTACATAACAATCCTGGAGGGGACAGTTCAAGTACAGCACAGTTTGGCGATTTCTGTTCTCAAACACCACAAAGGCTAAGGTCATCTATTAATTGCCATGTTCTGTAGGTGTGTTTGAGCACACCAAATTAGACACCAACCTTCCAAAACTGGAATTACAAAATGCATTATATTGTATTAATTGTATTACACCAATATTAAAGAGATGTGAACCAATTTTAGATGAGGGAAACCATCCATTAATCAAAAAGAGCCCTGTTTCCAAACAGCATTTTAGTCTGAAGACCATCTTAAATAGTAGAGACAGTGTTCAGTGTCATGCTCGCTCTGCCATTTAAGAATCATCTTTGTGCTTTTAGAAAACCCAGCCTTGATCTGGCCTCCATGACCACATCTGTTTAAATTCAAAATATACAGACGCCATGTCCGTCCTTATACTATTCAGAGACGGTCCTGGACACTTCCCCAATGTGCTCAGCAAACAGCTGTTTACTGTAATATCCAATATTTAAGTTCTCTGATTCAAGATGCCCTGCCTGTGTCTCCCATGCATCATTCTTTACAGCAATCAATTGTCTTTACAAAGTAGGGTCAGGAATCATTAACAGGGTCAGAAAATTAAGTCTGGAGTTGCTGACGTTCAAGAGAGGACAATGTCTAAACAGCCAAGCTATTAAAACCACAGATGAAGGTGCGAGGCAGAGAGATGTAAAAATCTGGGCAAACAGAAGGAAAAGCCGACTGCGGCACAAAGCGGAGAGAGGAATTTTCATCTCAACTGAGGTCCTAGTCTAAGGAGAGAACGAGGTACGACTGAACGAACAGGAAAAAGAGGGATTTTTTCAGCGTGGCTGAAGGAAGCTGATGGCTTAGTTGTGCTCACAAGGCTAAGGGAAGATAAAGACATGAGGGGATGAGTGCACTCGCTGAATCAAATCTCTTATATTTACAAATCCAATACACCAAATCCCCATGCTAGGCTACAGCAAGGCCTATGTGCTGCCCAATATGTCTCCTCTATCTAATGGAAAGCAAATGCATGTGCACACATGCTTTTTTCCATATGTGTGCCTTTTCCCAGTACTCCACACCCCCCAGCCTTCTTGGTGAATCCATCAGCATAGTGATTAACAATCATTACCACAGTAATTAAATATACTAGTCAGAGATTTGATTGAGTCCCATGCTTCATAATTACTTTGCAGCAGCAGTCCTTTAGAGCTGAAGTGAGACGACTGGAGAGATATAAGGACACAGCTAATTGAGGCAATTACGCCTGGAGAAATAGACTCAGCTCAGAATCCAGGCATGTGTTTTTCTTTTCCTTGAATGGAAAATTAAATGAACCACATGCTTTCTAAAAAAAAAGGAAATCTTCTACACTATATGTCCAAATGTTTGTGGACACCCTTTCTAATAAATAAGCTTTCAGCTATTTTAAATTCCATTTATTGCTGACACAGACGTGCATATGCATACACACACCCAGCTTCTTTAGTCCCTGTAGAAATGTATTGCCAATAGAATAGGACTCTCTAGAGCAGATAAACATGAACATGCTGGCACCATGCCAAATGCCAGGCTTGGGCTAGAGGGGTGAAAAGCCCCTCCAGCATTGAGCTGTGGAATGATGGGATGAGTTGGGGATGACTTTACTAATGCTCTTGTCGCTGAATGCAATCAAACCCTGACAGCAGAACCTTTTTAAATGGTTCTATATAGCACCAAAAAGTCTACCAGTGTTACAAGCCAATGTATCCCTTTTCAATACTATATTGAATTGTTTTTGTGTAGTGTGTGGAATACAAAGATACCAAAACATGATTCAGTCAAAATCATTAATTAAAGAAAGCTTTAACCAAACAAAGAACCATTTAAGAATGCAGTGTTTCTTTGAGTTGAGATGTTTTATTGGCACATTTCTACATGTTAAGATGCTGAAACCCTTCTCTGTGCCCATAGAGGAACCAATTTTAGATATATAACTCCTTTCTGAAGGGGAGCTTTTTAAGGCAACATGACACCTATATAAGCATTTAATGACAACTGATATTAAACCACATAAACATTCATAAAGGCTTACCTTGGCGTCATTTCACCTTAAGCATATTTTATGACTAACTGAGGTTAGTTGGAATTAGCTCTTATGTCAATATTGGGCAATATTAGTAATTTACTAGTGACTAAAACACCATATAACACTATAGTAGATAGTAGTTAGTAGTATAGTAGTTAATGTTAATGCAATAAAATATGATAAGATAAAAGTAGTAGAGATGAAAACAAAAGTTTTTTTTTTTTTGTCCCAGATTTCTTCACCACGCTCCTAACCATCAACCATCACCCAGATCTATTTAAATCCACCTGCAGTGGCTCACCTGATTTACCTTAATGAAGTATTGATTCACCACACCTGGTGTTGGATGATTTTAGTGGGCTTCCTTATACAGAGACTTTTACTCATTTTCTCCCCAATTTGGATTCGCAATTACCCAACCCATACATATTCTCCTCCTCTCACATGGAATGCTCCTGGCACTGGGGAGGTGAAGACACATGTCGGAGACTCCTCCGACATGTGCACAGCCTGCCAGCACCTCTTTTTCCAAACTGCTGATGACACACTGTCATCAGGCAACCAGCACGTTCAGGAAAGCGCCATGTACCCGGCTCTGATGCATTGGCCAGCAGACGCTAGTGTTGTCCAGCGCTGCACCGGAGTGATATGGGGAGAAAGTGTCATCTACACACCCAGGAGAGAGCAAGAAAGCATGGCCAATTGTGCTCTCTCGGGGACCCGGCTGCCGATGGCTAGCAGCATGACTGGGAACTACAGTTCCTCTGGTCATACTGAGAATGCCTTATTCCGCTGGACCACTTGGGGCCTCTAAATAGCTTTTTAAATATAATTTCCTCATGTGTAACAAGGATTGATTTGATAAAGTATGTAGGCGTACAAATAAATTATATACAAACTGACCAAAAAACAGTACAATAATTTGAAATAAAGCTCATGAGGAAGAAGAAATTATGGGCAAGATCAATACTTTCTATTCCTGATGCAGCAGAAAATCCAATTAATTTAAAATCCACACTGGTGTGTATGATGAGTTTCCCCTCCACCTCGCAAACTGACAGAGCTGGTATTGATTAGCTCACTCAGTGTAAATGGCAGTATAGAGAGTAATCACACAGGAATAACTGACAGTGTTGAAAGTGCTGCTCAAGGAGCTCATTGTTTGCTGTCAGTTGATACACACATAATGTGCTTCAGTTTAATTAAGCTGACCCCTGTTTACAGCTCCTGTTCAGTTATGTGTTTCTATTCAAATATGAGAGTATAGCTACTCATTACCAGCTACCAGACAGTGCGTGATCTAACCTGCTTCAGGAAGATGAAATGCAGCCACCAATTGAGCTTGTTATGTACCATGTTCTCCTATCCAAAGATCTTCTGCTATGCATTACATTTACATTTCATTATTATTTAGATATAACTGCCTAACTACATATGCTCTGGTTGGTGTAGTGTAGTTGGTAACACACCACACTACTCCATGGGAAAGGCTCCTAACTCCACATTTACCCACCTGTGTAACATGGCTGAAATGGAAGTGGCCTTATATAACAGCATCAGCCAAATGCCCTAAAATGAAAGGTAATACTAGTGAAAAGTATAAAAAACAGGTCCTTTAGGTTCTGTAGGAACCTCCACATAATGTGAGTTTGTATATCATGGTGCAAACCAACCAAAACTTCTTTTTAGAAGTTTACATAAATATGTGGGTTACATAAGTAAGCTATGCGTAAGGGAGGAATTTGAAGCTATGCCATGCATTATGCCATGTGAACTCTTATAGTTTGATTAAATAAGATAAAAATTATTGCCTGTATGGGTTTTCTTTTCCTTTATAACTGGTGCTTGGACAACATTTCTTTAAAAACGATGATGTATATTGTGAAAAGAGTAAAACAAGTAAAACAGAATTACAGTAAATAATTTTAAGATTAATTGACACAATCTTAGTAGTAAAAAGTTAACAGTACTGAATGATGCTAACCTTTGATAATAGCCAGTTCTTCCTCTGCTTTCTATAAAAAATAGTTTGGTTACTTTGATAATATGATTTGAGAATCATACCAGCTGCCGGATAAGATGTGGCTCTGGAAACAAATGGGATTTCATTGCAGTCATGCTATAAGAAAGCTGTTTCCAGCCCCTGCAGGCGCACCTGCTAAATGTGCTGTGCAGCAGCTGGGGTAGAGGCTCAGGTACCCTGCTGTGCTGTTTATCGCCAGTGGCCACAGGGACGCTAAGGACGCAGCTGGTGGAGCTGAGCATTTCACCATCTCCCACCAGAATGCTCAACTAGATTGCATGGCTGGAAGTTTGGAAAATAGTGAGCTGAGTATGGGCCGGCACTGAAGGTTAAAAGTGGGAGATATGACCCAAACTAGAACATCACAATCAGAAGTGGGTGCGAACTACTTACATTTCAGTTCTATGTTCTACTTTTCTACGCTTGTTCTAATAATAGTTATTTTACTTTTGATCATGTTGTAGTCATTAACAGTTAATAAAGATAAGAAATCTGTATTTTTATGGTGCCTGCTGTGTTCTAAAAGTACCAGTACAATTATTCAAAATAAAGACTGGATTATAATTCTGAGAATCTTCAATTCTAAATCTTTGTAGAAGAATAATTTCTCCATATTAATAATTGAATGATTTATTAGTACATTGGTGTTGTAATGTATTGTGCTGTGTTCATGGACCCTTAAAAAAAAGACTATTTTGGCCTATTTTGGCCTTAAATCTATCCCTGCCGTGATCATACACCCTTGAGCAAACACACACAGTGACAATGAGTATACCTGCCTGGAGCAGTGGGCAGCCATCACCCAGGGAGAAGAGAGGTTTAAGGACCTTGCTTAAGGGCCCAATAGTGGCAGCTTGCTGAGCCCAAGTGTCAAACCCACAAGCCTGTCATTAATAGCTCGGTGCTCTAACCGCTGAGCCACCACTGCCACTAAGCCACCGCTTAGGAAGGCCAAACTGAAGAGTTGGTTCTAACTGAAAACAAGAGAAGGGTAGTCGTTTTCTAGCATATATGAGAGTTTTATTGGAGGAGACATCTAATGAGTAAGAGGGTGGTGTAAGAGGTGTTCAGCAGTGCAGAGAAAAGAAAGGCAGAGTTTCGGGCAGAGTTAGTTCAGTCCAGAGAGAGTAACAGCTTTTCGTGGATGTCCACCCCTTTCTGTTGTTTACTCTGTGGACAACCCTGGGTTTAGTTTGAAAATAAATCTGGCATCACGAAGGCCTCAAAACAAGCTCTGGTTTCTGTCTCAGCCAATGCTGCTGCCACTAGCTACCCCACAATGCTACAATAACATATTGCCCTCCGCTGGAGTAAAAGCTGTGAAATGTGTGAGACTTTAACAGCTAGAATGATGGTTTCCTCTATATCACTATGCGGAAAGAGGGTGTTATCTGTTGGGTATGTGTCTCTGTATGGCCTTTTAGCTCTGCAAATACCCAGCAAACCCATATATTCGGTATTTCAGGAATGCAAATTTGGTGTGTGTATTTGTGTTTGAACTGTAGTCCATGTGAAGAGGAATGTGGCTGAGATGATGCTTTTATGGCGGTGATCAGTTTTCACTGCTTGATAGAAGCACAGTGATGTGGAAGTGGGGGCAGGGCAGGAAACAGAGGGAAGCGAAGAGTGATATGAGGGTGAAAAGGGAACATATACATTTCTGACTGTTAGTGAGGGGAGCAGGGGATTGTTGGTTTTTCATGAATACTAATGGTATTGTGTTTGAGCTCAAAAGCCATATAGTATTTCATTTGGTCATTCATGCAAAGCCTGTTTATAGAACGCCTCTAAAATACTGCTCACATTATGAACTGCTCTCTGCTACTTCTCTGGCTTTGCTACTCTTGGCAGGTGATGTTGGTCTTCCAATGTACACATAAACGTCCCATATTTTGTATGCTTAGCATAAGTAAAGTAATTTAACACCTTAAAAGCAGAAAGGCTTATTACACACTAAGGCGCATAACTCAGTAACTCCGGTAACAGAAGTTTGTACTTCGAGTATGGTGTACTTTGTACATCATAGGCTTTTTAAAATTAACTATAATCTATATGTTCTTGATTATAGTTCTACTAAAGTATTCAACTTCGCTACTTTAATATTCAAATAAATACAAATACACATAAAGGGGACAGAATGTGTCAGATGAACACAACTAGAGGAACACTGGTTGGGTTGCTGATTTCGCTATAAACTCACTGTATAGATTTGTTCGGTTCCACCAGCAGCTCACCTGATTGACTCACCTGACTGATTCACCTTAATAACCCCTTATAAATCCTTTGGCTGAAAGTGTTCTTTTAAACTTCTATTCCCAGAGAACGGCCCCACCAGTTTGTACAGAAGTCCCTGTACTTACGGAATGATATGCCTTAGTGTGTAATAACCCTTGGAGTGGGGTTAACTCTCCTGATCTACAAGAACTAATTAGGTAAACTAGATATTGAATGGTAACTATACATACTGGCCTTCCTCAAAGAGAGCTTTAGAAAAAAATAAGCTACTAAACTCACACACAATAAATCACAATGCTGATTTGTTTTTATGCCAGTGTATATTTATTTGCACATACATACAACTATCAGCCATAACAGTAATACCACCTCCTTGTTTCTAAACTCATTGTCCATTATATCTGCTCCAGCAGCAGGTAGTATTTAGGTGGTGGGTCATTCTCAGCACTGCAGTGACGCTGACGTGTTAGTGTGTGTTGCAGTGTTACAGACACAGCAGAGCTGCTGAACTCTATCTTCAGTCTCCAACTCCATTTCTCCAAAATAGCAACAGGAGAAGGAAATAACCTTAACTTGAAAGCCAAATAAAATGTAGAGCATTTCCATTAGGTCCATTTATCATGAAATCTTGACACAATGTAAACAACAATTGTTAGATTCAAATTATGTCAGGAAAATAAAAAACAGCAACAATTGACATCCAAGGTTTTTGGTTCTATTGCAACTCTCTGTTATCCAGCCAATCCAGACCCCATAAATGAAGGAACAGGGTTGGATAATGAGTTATTCAGTAAAGCCTAGTAAAATCAAAAGGCATGTTTCTCCTTTCATTCAAAATTCTGACAAAAATATTTTTTCCCCAAACATTCCCTCTCTCTTTCATTGTTTAAATACACTTATTCTATTTTCAGTGTTCATGCATTGTATGAGTTTTTATAACACCTTATAAAGCAGTGTAATTTTCACTTGCCTTACTTAATTGCTCATGCATGGGTGGGGAGCATGAGGCTTGGCTGTTGTCCTGACCACAGAGCTGAAGATGGTGGCAATCAGCACCGCTGCTTCAGTCATTTTCTTTCAGTATACTCGTTGAAATGAAGGTGCTACAAAGGGTTCTTTAAGCAATGCCATAGAAGAACCACTTTTGGTTCCATTAAGAATCATGTTTGTAATAGAGATGTGTGAGTGTGAAGACCCTTAAGGTTAAAGGTTTAAAGAGCCTTAATTTGATGGAAATCTCTTCTACAAATATGGTTCTATAAAGAGCCAAAAGTGGTTCCTCTATGACATTGCTCAAAAAAAAAAAATCCTTAGCACATGCCTTAATGCTGGGTAATGCACAAGGCTACATCTTACCCCAGGTTAGTTCTCCCTTCTCCCTTCTTCCTTTCTAGCCATGTGAAAAAGGAGCTGTGTGGCCATGTGCAGAATTTCATGTATTTATTCGTATTTTCTGTTAACTGCCATGGCCGACTGTAGTAGAAAAGGTCCTATTACTTGTTTAACCTTGTGGAGCTTGTATAGATTTCATATCAGGCTGATATGCATTTTGTAATAGGCCTCATATGCACAGTGCCGTGTAAGAGTTCAATGATTTATTGATGGTTAATTGAAAATGCTGGTGCTGCAGTGGCTGTGTAAAATGAAATGAGATTAATTATACCACACAGATGCAGTAATTAAGGAAACAGCAGCAAGGGTGTATGCAGGAGTGTGTGTGTATGCAGGAGTGTGTGTGTGTGTGTGTGTGTGTATGTGTGCAAGCACACAAATATATTACCTTATGCCTAGAGAGCCTAGCTCAAGAAATGTGAGTGCATTTAGGTGTTTGCGGGAACCAAAAGTGTTCAAAATAATGGAAAAAATTACACTGTGATTTTGTGGGGGCTACAGATGTCACTATCAATCATATTATATCATATTTGAGTCATTTACTGGTTATTAAGATACATTGTTAAGCAGTCAAATGACAATTAAAATAGACTGACCTGAACAATGACCAACCATATAGACCCTTTTAAAACACATTAATAATGTAAATAAAAATAAAATAGAAATAAAAGCAATATCTCAATTAAGATCAATCATATTTTGTCTTATCAGAAATGTCTATAATTGGTGAAAATGTAGTCTAAATGTTCCTTCTAATTTAGAGACTGTTGTAAGTATATTCTAATATTATGAATTACTATATGATATATGATCAACATTATTATTTGTGTTGGCATAATTGTCTAGTTGTCTTGGCCCTATAGAGAAGCACAGTCAGTAAAATAGGACTCTCTGGAGCAGATACACATGAACCCCTAAGTCTAGAGGGCTAAAGAAAAACAGCACTGAGCTGTGTCCAGTGGAACTGTGTTCTCTGGAATAATTGTGCCCCATCCAATACTTTTGGTATAAGTTGGGGATGAGATGGGTTGGTGATTTTCCAACATCCTGACATCACTAATGCATTTCTTGCTGAATGCAATTCATCTAGCTGTAAGCCTTCTCTGGACAGTAGAGGCAGTCCAACAAAAGCAGAATACAACATGTTCAAATCCTTTGGTTTTGGAAGGAACAACGAATGAGCAGGTGTCCCAATACTTTTGTCCATATAGTGTATATACAAAGGTCTAACAAGACTAGATGACTTTACCTGCTTGCAGTATGTACAGTATTTGAATGTACGTGCAATATGTTTTGAGATACAGTAGCTATAGTGTGAGTGAACATAATAAGGACATGCAAAGATAAGGCCTCTAATAATAGCACTTACGTTAAAACCACAGACAGGTGAAGTGAAAAATATCATTCTGAAGAAGTCATTGTAATGAGATGAACAATATTTTTCACTTCACCTGTCTGTGATCAAGAAGTGGGACATACAATACATATTAGGCAGTGAACAGTCAATTCTTGAAGCATAAGAATCTGGGCCAAATTGGGATAGCTAGACTGAATCAGAACATCTGGAGTGTTTGCAGTATGAAGAAATTAGGAGCTTACATACCAAAATGACAACTGGTGAACCAGCAACAGGGCCTTAAGTGTCCTAGGCTCACTGAATGTGATCCATGGAGGTTCCATTTCACAACGTACAGGATTTAAAGGATCTGCTGCTAATGTCTTAGTGGTGCCAGACACTGCAGGAGATCTTGTTTTTATTGACAGGAGGAGAACTTTTACAACATTAGTGCTTTTACTGTTATGGCAAATCAGTGTATTTTTCTTATGGAATTTAGTATTTTAGTGGACTGGGTTTAAATGGGCTCCAGCTACCTTTTGGTCGACTCATTGTTTTATTTCAGAAGACATACACATTTTAATAATTGACAAACTAATCAACAACAGACACACTCTGCTATGTTAGACAATAACAAATATTTAGCATTGGACAATTATTAAGGCAGTTTACACAGTTTCCTAGAGGAGAGGGCCTAAAAGACATTAGCATAATAAATTTTAATATACAGTACCATCATGCATACTTCCAACTACCCACTGTAGATTTATCATATGATTTTATGCAATTTGATCAATTATTGTATAAGGACTCAGGTCAGTGGTCCGCATGTTATTTTTACAACTGGCACAACCTCAACCTCAGTAAAGGAGGGTTGACATTAACTTATAATAGGCCTTAATTGGTATAATGACAGCTTAATTTGGGTGGTCTTAATGAAAAGAGCCAAAATAATGAGCTTTTGGTTCCTGAAGTAAAAGGGAATGATGTGATTGTTGTGGTGAATTTATTGTAGCAGTATTTAGCTACATCAAGGTAACACTATGTAGCTTTCTTATCTCAAAATCATTGTCACAGTTCACTGACTTGAAATAGAGAGAATAGCATCTCTACTCTGGGCGCAACGTTCTGCTAACTACACTATGCAATTTGCAAAGCGCAAATTCCACTTCTCACCTATAGGAAGAGCCCAAGAACAAGAAATACCCAATACCCTCTTCTCACATAATGCTGCTTTAATACAGACACCAGTGGAACTACCCCACAAAGGACAGTAATGCAAGCTGTCTGTGTTTGAGAGTGTGTGTGTGTGTGTGTGTGTGTGTGTGTGTGTGTGTGTGTGTGTGTGCGCTATATCACATTTATGACTCATACATCAGATTCCATATCTCTTTTTGTTGGTGCAATAAAACTGCTCATATTGTTACCAAGAGGCTGCCCAATAACTCATTCCTTACACAGCAGACACACTGTTAGCCTTGTTTTATTTGTGCGAGAGACAGACAGACAGACAGAGAGACAGATAGACAGAGAGAGAGAGAGAGAGGGAGAGAGAGAAAGAAAGAGAGAGTGGTCTAGAGTTAGATATAAATTAATTTGCCATCACACACTCTGAAAAATCCCCTGACTTCTTCCACAGATCAGTGTGTCATTGTTGGGGCCTAATGGTTTTAAATTCATACAGTATTAAGCCAGGCTGCGTTAGTGAAGATGCTGTGTACAAGGGAATGAAGCAAATATGTCCACAGAAGACAAACTGTGGAGGACTGCTGCGATCACTCTAATGAATATTGAGAGTATTTTAATCAACTTTTTAATTACCTTTTTTTCCTTTTTCAGCAGCTTCTCACTGTACTTATCATTTATTCATCACAGCTAATCCACCCCCCCCCCCCCCCCCCCCCCCCATCCCTTCTGCCTCTTTGTGCCCCTCATTACTTCAGAAATCATTGTGTGTTTTTGGAGATCATCAAGGACGGTATGATGAAACTCTGACTGAAGCTTGAGTGCTGCCTAGGCAGTTCTCAACGGTCAAAGGTCATCCAAGTGTCATCCTTAAATCAGGTGTGGTGTAGGTCTGCATGTTATTTTTTCAACTGGCACAACCTCAACCCCGGTAAAGGAGGGTTGACATTAACTCATAATGGGCCAGATTCATAAAACTCCGCAGTACTGGTGCTACGCTGGGCAAAATGTGAGACATGGTATTTAAGTCCTATTTATAAAGTTATGGTGACATATCTTAGCGCACTTACCTTTATTGCATTGTTGTTTTGCATGTGACCTCAGTAACGGCCAATGAATAGACATACTAATAAGCTCATATATATTGATTACCAACATGCAGTACCTGTTTAGGGGTAAACATGGGCTACATTTTACATGGTATCAAATGTAACTAGAAGTTCCATCCACTGTCAAAATGGATAAAGTGAAAGAAAGGCATCCAGAGTCAAATTTCTCAATGCAAATTTCATGGCTGTGCTGAGATGGTAACTTTTTCATTTATCTCTATAAATCATGTGAGAGCAGCAGCTATCTCTCTCCTCAGTCTATTTCTGTCCTTACATCTGATTGGCCACGTCTCGTTTAAAGTGTTGTAACACACTCAATACTGACTTCTGTATTAAAGCAGCAATATGTGAGAATTGGCATTTCTTGCTGCTGGGCTCCACCTACAGGCTGGAGGTGTCTTGTTTTGAGAGATCCATAAAGGATATGCGTCACACATGCATTTTTTGACAAACTCAGAGACACAAAACTGGTAACTGAATGTGAGAGAAGCATGTGGACTGAGGTGGTAGAGTAATATTACAGGGATAGGCACTGTTACACAGTTCTCACAAGCATTAACTTGTATTAACCCGCTTCACCGAAATTGCACCAAAAGTGCAGTAAGAAGTGAGTAAAGCGCAGGATAGCAACAGTAGAGATTCTATTCGCCCTATTCACCAGTCAGTGGAGCACCAAATAGATTTTAAATGGGAGGTAAAAATTCTACATAATGTTGCTTTAAAGTAATCTAGTTTGTCTTAAGGGAGTCTGCTTGGATCAATCCAAACAAATCCGAATGATCCATTTTAAAAATGTTGCTTAATCAGCTGTGTGTACATGCATCCATACTTGCCTGTAACACCAAACATGTGGAGGAGATCGGCTGCAGTGGTTCAGTTAAGCCATAAAGCATTTATCAATTTATCAGTCCATACCCTCACTCTCAAAAATGGTCAGGAAATTTGGTTAATGACCAAAATAACGAGATTGCAGCTACAAGCAGATAAAATAAGTTTTCTCCGTCAAGTGGCTCCGTCAGAAGCTTTTTTCTGGAATAGGCTTGAAGTAGAGCATCTGCTCCTCCGCACTGAGTGGAGCCAGCTGAGGTGGTTTGAGCATCTGATAAGGATGCCCCCTGGTCTCCTCTCGTTGGAGGTGTACCAGGCACGGCAAACTGGGAGAAGAGCCAGAGGAAGACCCAGGACTTCTTGGCCACCCTGGTAGCTTTGATTTTTGAATATTTTAGTATTTAGGCTTTGCCATAGTCAATGAAAGCGTGATGCAGAGGTTACAAGAGAGTAGGCTTAGGGTTCAACTGTAGGTTTGAGAAAAAGCAGAGCATCCACCTATCTCCTGACGAGGTAAAGACGATTGAAGATGCTTTGGCCCCAGCTGGTGTGAAAGACCTGGGGGCTTTCTGGGGCTGGTCAGTTTTCCTAGATGATTTATTCTCAACCACAGCACCATGCTAGCTCCACTCTGTAGACTGTTGCGAGACCAGGTACCTTGGCAGCTGTTTAGAATACCTAACATCGCCATACAAGCCACCATTACAAGACCAAGAAGAATTACCCTTGCTTATGTCTTCCTGAGCACACTGTATCACATGTAAGCACTTCTGTAACCACATATGTAAGTCATTTTGGATCTCCTAATTGACATAATCTAAATGTACCAGACCAAACTTACAGTCCATGTCTGAGAACTTTAAAAACTAAGCATCCTTCATTCCACAAGCAATCCTGGACATCCTGCAACTAACAGCCTTGTGGAAAGGTATGTGCAAACATTCAGTACTGGAATGAAAAAGCTTGCACACTCTGCACTTTACATAGAGGACAAGCTCTCCTTCTTTTGTGCAGTACTGCACAACACCAAATTGCTCTACGGGCCAATTGCCTATGAACTTGTTCCTCAGCAGACACATACGCACTCACCTGGATTTAATTTGTTCAGACTTAGCAGTGACTGTCTGCGAGAAGTATTACCTGCAAAACTTCTACCACAACCAAACAACTGCAGATCGTTCTTTCTCTGTAGGCGATACTATGTGTCTCCAGAATACCAGAGGAGGAGGAAACAAATGGATGATTATCGAACAAACAGGGCCAGTGTCCTACCCAAGGTCAGGGTAGAGACACTATTACTACATACCGGAGACATGGTGATCGCTTGGGATGCTGAGTCACAGAAGATGTACTGGATCAGGCGATTGACTGTACAACCGCTGTCAAACGGCCCAGTCCTGTGTGCTCAAAGAGAACACTCCCACGTGTAGTGCTCCAGCACAGGCAGTCAATGAGGGTGCATCAGGGATGCCCCAGGGTTTACGCTGTTCATCCAAGGGTAGGACACCACCTGAACGGTGTGACCTCTAGAAAAAAGCAAGAACAACTAAAGTAAGCTCAATACAGGAGAGAACGGGTCAGGTTACGGACTGTTCTGTCTCATTAAGAGTTCACATATTCAGGGCATTATAGCAACAAAACAAAACCTTTACATATCATGCTTGCACTATGCATGTCTGGATAGCTGTTATTCAAAACAAAATGGAACCACAAGAGTAAAAGAACCCCTGGCTGTAACTCATGGCCATCTCCCGTCCTCTCCTTAATACACCACGGATCATAAAATAAATCAGCACTGTTTTAGTACATAAACACACACTATAAGTGGGCCTCAGAGAGATAATAAAATACATAAAAATGTATGCACTTATTTAAGGCCACTATAACAAGGCTCATTTAGTATTTCTCTCCTCATTAGCTTACTTAAGTTTAGATTTATGTATTCTTTATTCCATTTGGTTTTGCTGGTTTCATGTAGAATTGGGTAGGAAAGAATGGACATGTCCTTACAGGTAGATCGTTGTATTGGATTTTTTTACTCAAAATGGTTGCTAGGGACAATTCAGTAGTTACTGAATATTGGTAGAGACATGTCCATACTGTCCTACACATACATAGTATCGAATAGTATGTGCACAAAGTTGTAGAATTGGGTAGGGACAGTGTGGACATGTCCCTACCAATATTCAGCAACTGCTAAACTGTTTCTAGCAATAATTTTGTTTAAAAAAAAAATCCAAAACAACGATCTGCCAGCGTCTTGTCAATGTATTTCATTCACAAACAGATCTCGTTCTCCACTGTGAGTCCCACTTCCCTTACCCACATTGCTAACAGGAATGGCTTTGCCGTTTCTTGCTAAGATATGAAAGGCTGTGGTTATAAGAAGCATCCAAAGCTTGGTCAACTATGTGTGCACTTAGGCTGAGTGAGAGACACCATCCAACAGCTGTGTGCTCAAAAATCACATCTCATACTGATTCAGTAAGACAGTGCACTTTATTATTAAGTGAGGAATGATTCCATAGGCTGTAATACAGAACTGCTGGCAACTTGTGTATGGTAATTATTCTAATTTGGTGATATGCTTAGTCAGGATGGCAACCAAAAGAAGACAGGTGGACATTAGGAGCTACTTTCAAGTTAATGTGTAAGTCAAAGATGTGCTAATATGTAGAGCCAGCAACAATGGTACTAATAATACTGCAAAGATCCATCAGTGTGTTTGTTTACTGTTCATTTGGCTGCATCAGGGTGTTACTTTGTCAGTGAAAGGAGGTAGTTTGGAATACTAAATGAAACTACTTTTTTGCGTTCCCAATATTGTGTATATCTACCTCAAAATATAACAAGCTGTTTTAGTTACAGGCCTTTAATGATATGTGAATGATCCCTGTTCTTATGTAGCAGATAAACACATTGGGCAGGTCTAAACCACTGCAGGCAAACTGGACAGTTATTTGGAAATGTGTTCACTGTTGTGACATCACAACCATGATAGACCGATCCATGCAGTGAACACACACACATACACACTAGTGAGTAAGCACACACCGTGAAACAGTGGCATCCTTGAAAGTAGACAGGGTCAAAGGCCTTGCTCAAGGGCCCCAAGAGTGGCAGCTTAGCGAACCTGGGTATCGAACCCAGAACCCGGTCATGAATAACCCAGTGTTCTTAAATCTAAGCACTAGGTTATTGATGACAGGATTGTGGGTTCAATACCCAGGTTTGCTAAACTCTTACTACTGAACCACCACCGCCTGTTTTTCCCATACATATTTTACAGTCATAAGAACTGAGGGTTGAAAGATGTGGTTTGAAATACAGTACATCTATCTGTTTGTGTGTTTTTTTTATTAAAAGCAATGTTTTGCTTTATATGGACCCTTTAACTCTGAGGCCTACTTTACTTGAGGGTTCAACAGCAGAGTAAAGTGAATGGCACAGTGAAGGGAAGGCAGGGATATTGCAAGCAGTAGACCTCTGACATTTAATCTCCTCGCTTTTGGTGTACCATGAAGAAGTTTGAACTCGCAACCTTGTGGTTATGAGTGTGAGACCAGCTCTACTGCCTTAAATAACACTGTGGATTTCTGCTGCCAAGTTAACATCAACCCAAACCGACCATGTTCAATGGAAGTTCACAACTCTCACAGAGCATTAACACCCTTTCAATCTTCTTCTGTATCTCTTAGCTGTAAAGCTTTCTGCTGTGGCCATGTAGAAACGGCCCTTTAATGAGCTTTCGACGCTCTGCTTCAGAACTAATGAACTGGTGCGGACTCTCTCTCTAGGGGTCAGTTCTTCTCAGCTAAAGAGGGCAAGCCTTCTGCATTCCATTTTAGAGGACATTGTGCTTTTCTACATTTGATTGATTTGGATGAAGTATCTTTTCAATATCTCTTCATTCACATTAATAATACACTATAATATTAGCACCGTTGTTGTCAAAAGCAAGCAAACTGAAAAACAAAACAAAGCTTATTTCATTTTATTCATGTGGAGATGAACACATTCCAAAAAAATCAGTAATTTTTAATGTAGGATCTGATGCATACTAATATGTCATCAGATGACAGATTTCTTTCTTTATAGCACTTTTTGCCAGTTCACTGTTTTCTATAGATCCTTGTTTTTGGTCCTCAGTCCCCCTTTCCCCTAGTTCCTTCTTCCTAGTTCCCTGTTTCTTACTGATTCCCTGTTTTACCCTCTTTCCAAGATCCTATTTTTAAGAGTAAGTTGAGTTTTTTATTAGTTGCCTGTTTACCAGTTTCAGTTTATTCCAAGCTGTTCACCTCCTGGACCATAGGTTTATTATTTAGTTATAATTAACTGATGTTAATTATGACAGTAATGTAGCTATGAAAGTGAAGAAGAGTTGGCTACTGGGTCTAATGTGTTAATTGTCTGTTGTTGTAGTTTGTTTCTCTTTTTTATTTCCTTTTAATGATTTCCCAATTAATTGTTTCCTGTTTTTCTTACTAATTCCAAAGGTCATTAGTTCCTATTATCCTATTGTTTTTAGTTTTTTCCCTAATTTGTTCCTGTTTCCTTCATTTGTAGATTCCTGTTTTCCTGTTTTACCATGATTCTCAGTTCTATTTTTCTGGGATTATCTGTAGTATCTGCTGTTGTTTTTCCCCCTAATTATTTCTTGTTTTGACCAGTCTAGCTCTGACCGCTGCCAGGTCAATCATCCCTGAAGGGCAACTGGAAAGTCAACCGCAGAGCTGCCAGGTACTGGCCATGGAACTGAAATCCCACCCATCGTCTAACATCAGTAACTTTGTTGTGAACAAGAGCCAACCATGGCCATGAGCTGAAACCATATCCTGAGGTTTTGAAGTAGACTGTGTTTAATCATTTTCAATTTTCAATTGCCTTTGTTCTGTCACTCTGAGAGAATTTTTTAAATAGTTGTGCTACAGCTGAGTTTGGATTGTTACCTTGGTACTGTTGGTCAAATTAGAGGCAGTCAGAAAGTTGTCCATTGATATCTGACTCTGGATTGAAATTTCATGCCCAATT
Organism: Salminus brasiliensis; assembly: GCF_030463535.1. Classification (NCBI taxonomy): domain Eukaryota; kingdom Metazoa; phylum Chordata; class Actinopteri; order Characiformes; family Bryconidae; genus Salminus; species Salminus brasiliensis. Next base: position 19,552,851 of record NC_132878.1, read on the forward strand.
AAAGTTGTATACTGTGTGTGTGTGTGCGTGTGTGTGTGCATGTGTCTATTATGCTTGCAGAACAGACACAAAAGCTAACAATGAGAGTACGCAAAACTGGGTAAACTGAATGGGCTGTTATCATCAGAACAGTGTTCTGCCTATTAGTTCTACAATGCTGCGCATCTATTTATTTATGACCTATTTATTACCTATAAACTAAATATATCTCACCAGAAAATATTTGAGTGTTGTACCACTGTGCCTTTATTATACTGATTATTATTTAAAAGCGATTTAGCTTACTTTGAGGACATTGGCACAAAAAAAAGAAACATCCTCTAATAAGTAGCTCTGCCACTAGTCATCTACATATCACAGAATTAATTATGATAAATGTTTGCTGAAGATTATTACAGGTCTCAGGTCGATGTACAGTGGGGGACCCTGCCTGTCACTAGTAAGCTGTCTCTTGTCACAATTAAAATGACATTCACCTCAGAATTACCATAATTACGCCTCCAATTGAGGCAGAAACGTTCAGGTTACGTGACTCTTTGTTCTTCAAAGTGTATGCAGTGTTCAATAACTGTCAAGTCGTGTCATTTCACAGCGCTGCGCAGTCATACTCTGGCATTAGACAGGACCTACTGTGCAGATGTCTGTGGCTCATTTAACAATTCTGGCACTATACAACTTCACTTGGTGGCACTTGTTAAATAAATAAATAGAAAAAATGCCTTTGTCTCAGCTTCTCCTGACAGAGCAGTGGGCCACAAGCTTATATTTTTAGCAGATGGCGGTGTTTTATGAAATGGATGGTTCTGGTCCTAAAATCTAACAGACTGAGTCACATTCAAAGCTGATACATACTTAATGCACACACATATGACACACATAATCCTGGGTAGCACTTTTACCGAAGGGCAGTGTTCATAAAGCTACAGTAAGCCTTACATAGTAGTTGATATAAGCCTGTACATAAATACTCTCATCACTATATGTTGTCAAAAATCATTGTATCTCTAAAATGGTAACTTTACAGTAGAAGAAAAAAACTTTTAAAACTTTTAAAATTAATAAACAAAAAAATAGTCATTTTGGGGCATGGTCCAGTCCGGTATAATGGTCCAGTCATTATACCGACCTAATTGTGTTGTTGCTGCTAATTGTAAATAATAGTTTTACCATGCCTCAAAGCTTCTGTGTGGCATTTTTCTCGTCCAACAATAAAACCCTAGTTTACCCTTAGTTTACCTTTACCCTTTGCCATCTGCAGAGAAGATAAAAATAGGTAAACTGTGGGACCTGGTCAGTAAAGGAGGCTAAAGTCAACAGTTAAAATGTTATAATGGTAAAAGTCAGAGTACTGAGTATTGATGCTGATCTGAAAGAGCAGAACATGGATTGTAATGAAAAGCCAAGGAAATCCCAGTTCAGCCTGCAACAAAAGGTGTAATGCAGCCAGCTGGATTTTCCCAAAATGTAGGTACCAAACAGTAGATTGTGTTCACTGAAGTGATTTTTATGCCATCATCATAATAATGAAAGTGGGTCTAAATGCTGCATCAATGCCATTATAATAAAACTACAGGGAATTAAATCGGCATTCATTTATCACCAATCAATAAATGCAATTATTCAGTACAACATACCCGGCAGGTGCGCTACAGAAATCATACTGATACATACATTCTTTATTTTTTCTATTTAATGATACCAATTGTTAACCAGCAACGGCATGATATAATTGTTTGCCTGGCTGGCCATAGGTTTTGGACTCCTAATAGCTGTAAATCAGCAGGGAAAGCTAAATTCTCAAAGACCTGGAAATGTGCATGTACTTCCAGTTAAATTAGAGAGACTGAGAGACCCGAAAAGTGGCAAGAGTCTTGCTCTTGTGTGCACCCTGTTTTCTGTCCTCTGCTTGTTTTTGTTTATCATGTGTACTCTTGCACATTGCCCTGTTTATGTTTTGGTCTCATCTCTGCCCCAGCCCCACCCAGTCTTTAGTGTTCCCACCTGGCTCTGCTTTATAACTCTGCCCTCCGGTTATCCTCCCCAGGTATTTCAGGTTGTCTCTTGTCTTCTTACACCCCAGTGTTTGCACTGCCTTTGTCTTGCATTGTTGAATGTTAAAGTTTACAGCTGAACTGGTGTGGAGTCTGCAGGTTATTGGTGCCTGCTTTTTGTTCTTCATTTACATGCAGGGTTTTGTTTCTTCTGTGTTTTTCGAATATGGACCTGACAACTCTCTTTAACTCTATATGAAAAAGGGGACATTGCATTTGCATCCTGCCTCCTCACCACCATCATCACAGTCAGTTTGGCTTATGAAAGCCTCATAAGGTGTTCAGTAAAGTCTTTCAGAGAATGAATATGTATGTGCCAGACATATATAGAATAAGAATCGATTGTTAAAATATTTGTATTTATTTTAGTTATTTAGTTATTTTAGTGAAATAAATGTGCTATGTAGCCTTTTCCTGTTTGCCCGCTTGCCATCGGTCCAATATTGTTTACTGATTTAACTCTGCTATCACACGGCACATAGTAAAATAGATCAGCATGTAAAATCGCTTTTTATTGCTGCATTAAATGTACAAGACTTTCAGTCCTGTTGGACATACCAATGTTTCAGAGCTCAATTTAAATCAGTGTTTGTTTCACTTAAGAAAACATGAGTGATGTGATTTATAGTCCTGGGCCCTTAATTTTGATCAGAAAGATGACTTTAGAAAGCCATTTTCACTGGTGTGTTCACTGTGCTGTGTGTTATCTCCATTTTGCAAAAGTAAGAACTCACTCAAGGACATGTGTTACTATGATGAATCAATAGATTGTCTGAAACACCTGCCTTTCAGCTCCATCTTACACGTACTAGATTAGTAAACATATTCCACTTCTATATTAAGTATCAGCAAAGCATTTTTTTGTGTGATGTTAACAAAAATGTTTGTCCTTGACAACTACAATCATGAGCTTTAATCACAACCGGTTGGATGTTCATCAAAGAGCAGGAATACATTATGGAACAGTGACCATCCACTTTGTTAGAAACCTCTACTGATGTCCATTTAGAGCCTGTTGCCCATCTGTTGGAGTACAGTTCGTGTTATCCCTCCTTTTGCCCTTCATCAGTAATCAGTTTCTGAACACAGAGTTTCAGGATATCTTTGAATAATGGACTGCTGTCACCCCACCAGTCACAGTGATGTGTATAAAACGTCAACACTGAGCAGTGATGAATGGAGAACATAGGTGGGCAACAGTATGTAACTGCAGACCTACAGTGTGGACTTAATCAAGGCCAGTGAAGGGAAATACAAAGTAAGTGTTTCTGAAAAAGTGGACAGTGGAGGTATAAGATTATTATTTAACGTATACTATGTCTCCAAATGTTTGTGGACACCCCTTTAAATAAATGCATGTAGCTACTTTAAGTTGCACCTATTGCTGACACAGATGTACAGATTTGTCTTTCTCTCTCTCTCTCTCTCTCTCTATATATATATATATATATACAGATATATATATATATATATATATATATATATATATATATATATATATATATATATATATATATACAGATAGATAGATAGATAGATAGATACTGAATTGTTGGCCTTTTGTACACATTATGCCCTCCGTTTATACACTCTTTAGACTCAAAGGCTTGGGCTTTATTGATTGGACTGTCCTTATTAAAAAGTATTTTAGTGAGTTTTCTGCTTGTTTATTTGATCAAATTTGTCCCTGAGGCTTTTTAAACGCAATAGCTTTAGAGTTCTGGGAAGAAAAGGAGACATGTAAGACGCCATTGTACCAATTCCATTGTCCCAATTTTGCGAGGAAGGAAGGGACTACCTTCTAAAATAAACCTTAGCAGAGAGAAACTCTGTGTCAGATGTATGAGCTGAAGCTCAGCACAGAATGTACTCATTGTGTCTGAAATGAATGTTCAGATTACTAAGGCTGCAGCTTATCCTATTATCTGCACACAGCCCCGCCTACAACAGCACGCTCAAGAGGCACGTCACTTGAAGGCTGTTTGAAATACTGCAGCAGTTAACAAGCTTCAGAGAAAACATAAAATGAAAGGTCAGTGATGAACAGATACCGGTCATGATGATAAATGAAGCTCTTTACCACTAGAACATTCTACATTCATATCTATATGTTCTGTGGTTGAACAGTATACAACATGGAATTGTGAAGTGAAAAAAAAAAAACATGGACGGTGAGCACATTCTGGGGTTGCATCACAGCCTATTTTGCTTTGCGTCTGGTCCTGAGAGCTTAAGTAGTGTTATTCTGTTGGTAAAACATCTTTCAGCCCATGTTTAAGGCTTGTGTCTTGCTTGGGTTTTGCTGCATGTATAAACAAGCGAGCGTATTAGTAAGTTATAACAGAGCAAAGGACACAGTTTGACTGAAACCCAAAAGGGCATGATAATAGCGTCCCGGGTAATCGGTGGTAGCATCTCTGAAACCTCTAATTTGGGGGATGTTCTAGAGCCGCTGAAGGTGTACCAAGAACAGACGTCACATACATTGAGTGTCTCCCACCTGCATAACAGTGGTGCCCCACAGGCCATTAATACCAGAAGGGAACAACAACTCTGGCTAGTGGTTCAATGCAATCAGCGCACCACCATGGATCAGTTAACCTCTATAATGAACACCTTTCATCACCTAAAATAGTTCATGCCATGTCATCTCGCTAGTGTCCTCTGAGCCAAGGGTGGTTGTTCCCACTATTAGGTAGGTGGTCATTATATTTTGACATGACTGTGTTTTTGGACCAGAAAGTAGCTCAAATATCATCAAAATATATTGTGTTCATATGTGTGTGTGTGTGTGTGTGTGTGTGTGTGTGTGTGTATTTTTATTGTGATGATGATGATGATATTTGAGCTTCCTGTCTGTCATGGCCAGACCAAGATGGATGAACACTCGCAGAGATGTTCAAGAGCAGCAACTAATGGGTACAAAGAGCAAACAAAACTCAAACATGACAAACGAAATGGCGAACACAACAAACCTGGGACTGGGAGGAGTCGGGAGCCAAGCAGGAGTGAAAGGGATACTAACAGGGGGGAAACCAAAATGGGACCAGAACTAAATCCTACAGGCAGGGCCTGGGTGATAGTTGGTTAACGTAAACAGAAACTAGAGCAGCGCTCAATAAACAAATAAGGAGAGCTGGGGAACCAGCCGCTAGGCCAAGCATTGCTTGGACATGGGTAACCTGAGAATCCAGACATGAAGCGAGCGAGCTTTGCTAGTCGCGTGAGTAGCAGGGGGACCTACTCCTGAATGTCAGTAAAGCACCGGAGCTGACCTTGACACACCGGAACGTGCAAGGAACCTCAGGGTGTCCTAGAGGTTCCAAACGGTTCAATTCTCGGCAGCAAACAACGTTGTAGAGGCTCCTTAAGTACCCCCAGTCCCAGGTGTAACACATGAACCACACAATGAACGATTATAACTGAACACGAATCAACTCAAGTGAACAGAACCAAACACACATGAACACAAATGAACATGAATCGATTCAAATGAACTGAACCAAACACACACGAATGTAAACAAGGCAGAAGTGAGGCGGAAGTCCTTATTTGGGCCTGTGGTCGGCGGCTCAGCATCGCCCCGGGGGAGGGCGCAATAACTTGCCAATACATGCCACGTCCTTTTTTCAGGCTGGAAATTTTAAAGATTGGAAACATTAAAAAATGTGTAAGTAAGTTAGAAATGTGTCCTTCAGTTTTAGGGGGTGAATGACCCAGTGCCACCCTTAGTTGGGCCTATGGGATATGTCAGGATCAGAAATACACCACACTGAACCCCCTCTTAACAATTGGGTCTAGATGAAGTGAGAAAGAGAATGAGGGAGGACGGGGAGGACAGGCGGATGTGAGAAAGTGGAGTTGCTGCTTCAGTGGTGAAGGAGGGACTCTGAGGAGTGGTGCAGAGCAATTCGTTTGATCTGCTCTTCTCCTTTTATTTTCCCATCTCACCCTTTGTTTTCCTTCTCTGCTCTTTTTCTGGAGTGAAACAGAAAACTCCAAGGAGGAAAGAGACGATATTTACACAGAGGCGACGGACAGAGGCAACCACCCCTGGTATTCCCCCACACAAACAGCTAATACACAGGAGCACAGACAGACAAACAGACAGATACAAAGCACATCTTTACACTGAGACTAGTGGTTTCCCTCTGTTTAACTAACTGTGTTTATGTTGCCATAGTTTAATAACAATAATGAGTTCAGCTATTTAAATTTTCACTTTAAATGCAAATGCAAATGCAAATTCAAATGCTCACACACAGCTTGTTTAGTCCCTGTAAAGAAGTATTACCAATAGAATAGGACTCTCTGGAGAAGATAAACATGAACCTATTGGCACCATGTCTAATGCTAGGCGTGGGCTAGAGAAGTATAAAGCCCATCAGCATTGAGCTGTGGAGCAGTGGAACTGTGTTCTCTGGAGTTATGATGCTCCATCCAATATTTTTGGGATCATTTGGGGAGATGAGGATTAATGACTTTGGGGACACTGTGGTGCCCTCCTTTAAAAGGAAAGCCCTGGTTAATGCAGTAAATGGAGCAGTAAAACCAGCTAAAACCACATGTTACTGTTACCTACAAGTCTCAGCCCTTTATATTTATACCCCCAAAATGTATATAGCCTCTAGCAAAAGGCTTTGAGGCTAAACACAACAGCTACTTCAGGTGACTATGAATGTGAAGGCTAAAAGCTAACGTTAACTGACTGGTTGAAGCATGGTTAAAGCTAGCTTGGCGATGGCTTACCAGCCAGAGAGAGCAAGAGACCAAGCAAATACAGCTAAATTGGTGCTAGTGGGATGTTTGGCTAAAAGCTATAGCTACCAGACAATACTAGAACCTCTTCAGCCAGCAAACTGCACACCATGCCGACTGAATACAGAGGGGACTAAAAGACAACAGCAACGACTCCGAAATAGTTACAAAAAGTCCTTGTTACCATCTTAAAAGCCATGTTAAGTTAGGCTTGGCTAGGCTAACTCATGCCACAAAACTGTGGACTGGGGCTCTGAGTGGTACAGTGGACTACTGCACTGCCACTATGATCTGTGGGTTGCTGCTTGCCATCAGCAGCCCAAGTCAGAGAGAGCACAATTGGCCTTGATCTCTCTGGGTGGTTGGGTTGATGGCACTTCCTTCCCACATCACTCTTAGTGATGTCAGTTGGCTGTTGTATCAGAGTTTGGGAACTGTGTTTTACTCCAAACCTGCTGGCTACCTAGTGATGCTGCATCTCGCAGTTCTAAAAGAGGCCATGGCTGGCTTCACATGTGTCGAAGGAGACATGTTCACCCTCCTAGTGTTGTGGGCTTTGCTAGTGATTGGGGGAGTTCACATAAATGGGGAATTGATAATTGGTCTTCCAAACTGGGTAGACAGTTTGGAATCAATTTGGGATCAATTAGAAATTTATTCTTTTATATAAGGGGGAAGAGTATGTTTTCATAAGTTTACAGCTTTACCAGAAATACAGTTGTCAGGACTTATTATTTTAACATGACCTCTTTATACCTTTGAATTAAGCAGTTTTTGTCACTGTGCCTTTTAACATGTATTTAAGCTAAATTAAATTAAATTAAATTAAATTAAAAGAAAACACAATGTTACATGATATGGCCCTTTTAAAGTATATATATACTTACAGTTCACCATTCCCCCGTCTCATCCCGAATGCCTGCAGTTATTTTTTTTACATTGTTTTACATTGTTTGACATCTGTGTTGTTCCTGCTCATATGTATGCCCTGGCGATACTGTTGCAGTGTTTTGGAATTAATCCTGTGTCATTTGAGCCTATAATCTCAGGCTCTGCTCAGTGTTTTATCCAAAGCCTAAGGGGACTATGGTTGCTGTGGCCTGCCTTCGCTCTGCCTTCGCTCCAGCGGTATTCCGTTAGCGGTTAACTGATCCGCCGCGCTCCCAGGAGCCACTCTTATCGGCCTGCGCCGCCGTGCCGATCTCCCTCATTAACATCGATTTCCCTCCCTCCCGACGGCGGAAAGAGAGAGATCCGGCACCGAACGCAGCTCATCCATCTTCCCTACTCACGTACTTGCTCACTCTCACACTCACACATGCATTTCCGTGCTTTCACACACATTCTCTCTCACATACTTCTGAATCACTTTTGTAGCCTGGTAAGACTAAGGCCTTCAAGGAAAGTGCTTACTATTACACACACTCTAATACACAACACCACACACACATACCTTCTCCATTTACATGGAAATATTTACATCATTATAAAAGGACCTACTTACCTATTATAACTATCCCATATTGTCCACACTACGGTCAGGGCAGACGTCCATACCTTGTTTGGTTTGGGCCAATTAACCTTTTTCTTCAGTTAGATTCATTTTCAGTTACTCACAGTTAAGACTCTTACTTACTTGCTCTATAGTCCTATTCGGACAGGATTAGTTTTGTATGGGGAGGGGGAGTAATGTATTTTACTATGGGACAGCTGTAACAATTCTGACAGATTCACACACGATAGGAAATCTCAGCACATATGACCTGTTGTGACCTCTGATAAATTAATGGAGGATGATAACCAGTCGATTATAGTACCAATGCAATTTTAGTTTAAGAATTAGCAGATACATGTTCAAAACCTGTATGTAGGCTCGAGGCTACGCTACACAGAAGCATCAGACCTCTGAGGGGTCTTTTGGCCTGTCTTCTGGATGTGAGTATTGTATGTTGTTCAACGCCAGAGGTTTGCCACAGACGACTGAATGACCTAAAGTATCTGTGCATGCACAAGGAAACCAGAAGCCTCCTTGAGCAGCTACATTCTTTAGAAAATCCATGGAAACTCCTTTTCCACTGGACATGATGGAATATTTACCCATGTGTCGATTTGCATGGGATTAATATAGCCTAAGGTTCATTTTATGTGCAGAAGGTAAGAGGCGCCAGAATCTTTACTGACGCAGGAGTGCAGGAGCGCACAGTCCGTACAAGTGACTGACGTGGCACATTCAGACGGGACTACAATCACTGAGTAACTCTAGTAATAATTATATTACCCCACCTCCCCCTGGAAAAATAATCATGTCTGAATAGGGCTTACGACAGTGGTTCACAACCCTGGTCCTGCCCTGCACATTTATGTGATTTTCCCTTTTCCAGGAAAGGCTTGTAAATGAGCTGATTTGCTGAATCAGGTGTGTTTGGGGTCAGTGTAAACACTAACGTGCAGGACAGGGGGTCCTCCAGGACCAGGGTTGGGAACCACTGCTCTAAGAACATATCCTTTTCTTCTTTGCTGCATAACAGCACAGTATTGTCTGTATAGTTCAGAATCATGAACTGCAATAGATCAGTAGCTAAGCAATGCGTTTGATTCTGACACACTGGTGGTGGTGGTACATATTTCCCAATCGGTTAAATTAAGATATCAGAGCTCATTTGACTGTGATAAAAAAGATGTCGCTTTTTTCATACAGTGTAATGGATCAGATAATACATTTATGTCAGGATTGTATGCGAGAGGATTTATGCGATGATAAGCTAGTGAAAGTTAAAGGTTGCTTTTTTACGATAATGGAGTAGCAAATGTGAAACTGGAGAGCTTTCAACGATGCCAAATTTCCAAACAATCAATAAACACCCACACATATATTTAGGTGCACTACAGCTGTTGCAACATGAAACCCCCCACAAAAACTTCAAATGCATACTTTAGCAAACCACCTCAACCCTAAACTGTACACCAGCGAGGTGGACCTACAAGGGCGGAATTTCAGATTAACTGGCAGGTCAATGTGTACACGAACGTACAGTGCTTCTCTCTGTGATAACGGAGCACCAGAACATGCAGCATGCTCACTCACCTTGTCCACTTTCACACATTTACAAGTTTCTACTGTGTGTACCACTTTACTTGCTAAACTAACTCTCATTTCTATTTCTGTTAACCCCTTAACAATCCCTTTCTCTTCCTGCATTGTCTTCCTGAACTTAATCTCACTCTCTCTGTAGTACTTTCTATATCAACACCCCCCCCCCCCCCCCTCCTCCCTTGTTCTCTGGTCTAATAGTAAGGTTATCAGTTCCTGGCAGGACCACTCTGCATTATAAATGAACGGTGTGAAACTCCACTCAAGGGATAATTAAGCCTGAGGTTATTTAACATGGTGGGAGAATGGAAACGAGGGGAAGTGCCTAGTTGGTGAGACTAGGATGAATAGACATGAGCATTGTAGGCTGTGTAAAAAAGGAAACTTAGCCTATGTTTAAGTCCTAAGGCTGATCACATTAAGAGTTCAACCAAATTAAATAACACTGTAATTCTTAGGGCGCAGTATTTATTAGCTTTATCAGAATAACAGTAAAGGTTGACTGAAGTATGAGGTACAACACATGGACAAATGTATTGGGACATCTGCTTATTCGTTGTTTCTTCCAAAATCTAGAGCATTAAAATAGAGGTTATACTGCTTTTGTTGGAGTACCTGTCTCTACTGTCCAGGGAAGGCTTTCTACCAATTTTCAGAGCATTGCAGTGAGGATTTGATTGCATTTAGCGACAAAAATGTTAGTGAAGTTAGGATGTTGGATGATCATCACCCCATGTGATTTCCAACTAATCCTAAAAGTATTCCAGAGAACTCTCTGAATTCCAGTGGTGGCCTTTATACCTCTTTTTATACCCTTCTAGCCACACCTGGCATTAGGCATGGTGCCAATAGGTTTATGTTTATCTGCTCCAGTGAGTCCTATCCTATCACTTATACTTCTCTACAGGCACTAGATAAGCTATGTAAAGTAGCTGACTGCATTCATTAGAAGAGTCCACAAACATTTGGACATACTGTGTATATAACATAAGTAATTAAAGTCAATATATCTAACAAGCAATGCTGTTTACCCAGCATAACTGTACAGGCGTGTCTGCCTATCCATCCACACCAACCTCCATACCCTGTTAGCAACCTGTCCACATCATGGCAAGTCGTAGGATGACATTGGGAGGCACATTGTCATGAGGTTGATAAGATGGAACTGTCATGTGGTCGTAACACAAATATCTCACTCATAGTTAATATGAATAAATAAATACAGTAGTAACCTATACAATGTAGAAACTATCCACTTTTGATGTTTTATTCAATATTTAAAGAAGTAAATAAATGAAAAAATCATTTGCATTCATTTTTTTTTCGATATCTGTCTCAAGATTTGATTACCATGCTAAGATGATAAAATCTTGGTTATAATTTTAAAAGAAATACTCTCTGTGATGTCATTTTTGTATTGTCATTTTAAAATCTTGTATTGCTCCATTCAGTGGATTGATTTAATAACTCTTAATCATTTTAACTTCAAAATTTCTCACAAAATATTCCACAAACCAAGCACCGAACCTAATCATGAAAAGGGTGAATCATTACACCACTACTTCCAGTGCCTATAAAAGGTATTCACCACCTTGGATGTTTTCCTCCTTTATTGCTTTTGTAAATGATCATTGTTAATATAATTTGATAAGTGATTGCATAAATGTTCACCCCTTTTAGAGTGACTGACCTAATTCAACAGGTGCTAGTAGTCTCACAGTTGGGGATCAAAATGTGGATCAGCTGAGTGCAGTGAATGACACCCATCTGGAAAGTCCAGTCACTGGTTATTTGGTAATCGTGGCTGCAAAGAACCCTCCACACAACTCTGAGAAAAACATATGGAAGAGTTTAAGGTCTGGGGATGGATACACAAACAGTCACTGAACATCCCGTGTAGGTCAATCCGTCCTTCAGAACTCGAAGGAATATTGGCACATGTGTAAGTCTGCGCAGAGCAGGACATCCTGACAGACTGAGTGACATGAGATATGTTGAAATCCAAATCTTTTAGTCTTTCCAAGTGTACACACATTACACACAGAATTTACAAGAGCACATAAACAGCATTATGTGTACTTGAATGTACTTGCAAATGTGCAAATGAATGTACTTATGAATGTATTTAATGGATTAAAAAAAGAAAAAATAATTGATAGAATAGCATTTTGGTGGTATTGTGAATTACTAAGATGATTGCAGACTACTCTAAACTGATGAAGGCATTGTGCTACACAGACGAGAACCTATTTAATATACAGAACAAGAAATATACAAGATATTGAATATAAAGACTTTCCCTTCCTGAAACAGGCCTTTCTAAACGTGGTTTACTACGAACATCAGGTTATATAGACATTAGGTGAAGATATTGAGCAGGTACTTACCTTTATGGTGTAGGCCTATATCCAGGAGCCAGCATTTGGGAGAAGGGGCAATCATTTTGGGTAGGAGATGATGGATGGTCTCTCGCTCAGCTGGAGCAAACGACCACATACCTCCAGCTTCATCTATCCACAGCTCATCTCCTCTGTCTCCCTTCTCCTCCACAGCCCACATTTGATTCCCCTTAGATATGTATGGAAATGTATGGAAAACATGGCAGTGTAATAACTGTGCAGACATTTCATGTGATTAACCTGATGAAGCTAGACAACTGCACAACACACGCTGAGGTCCTGAAGTCCTGAAGTTTCAGAAAATGACAGATGTCTAAAAAACTGATATTGTTCTAACCTGCAAAGTTCAATAGTCCTTATTTGTCAATGTTGCGAATAGTACAATGAGCATATGCAGTGTGGTGGCATGTGAACTCTGGAATAAACTCCCACAGAGCCTAAATAGCATCAATAGCATACCTCTCAGCCTTGAAATGCCAGTTAAAGACTTGTCTCTTTGATTGCTTTCCGTGTCATTCTGCTGCTGCTGTCTAGTCAAATTATATCAAACTGTATCGCTGTGTCCTGTCTGCAGTATCATGTGGTTCATTTCTGATCGATTTTATTGCCACTCTAGCTTTTTGGCCTGTGATACACAGCCTCTTCTGAAAACAAAAAGTGGGCCGTGAAAACTGTGGTGGTCTATATACAACCTAAACAGGCCTACTCAAGCTCAGTAAAAGAAAGTGTAATGTTAATGAAGTACAACAGTACCCCAGGAAATCAAGCAAACACTGATAAAACTAAGATAAATGTTTACAAACTATAATAGTCGCTATATTGCTCAAACAAACGGAAAGTAATTAAGCAGTCTGTAAGTCATTTAGCCTTATTCTGTTATAGTAGTCGAACAAAGATGAACATTAACAATCCTACCTTTTTATTCTTTTCTTCTTGAGTTCCACTTTTGGAGTTTGTGTGGGTATTTGTACCAAAAAGTGTTGTTTTCCAATTCATGTTTTCTATTTTGAAATGTTATTCAGTGCTGTGCCTCTTTTAAAAAAAAAAAAGCAGTTCAAGTAGAAAGCCTATCTGGACAGTAGAGACAGTTAATCTTAATACCCTTGACTTCAGACATAGTAATGAATGAGCAGGTGTCCCACTACTTTTGTCTATATAGTGTGTATACATGAAGGTCATACCCACCCAGACAGAGTGAACTCAATTCTGTACTCTTGGCATCGCCGATGATTGAATGTCTCAGTGATTTGGCCAACAGGGACATTTGCACCACTGAAAGTGAAGCTTCCTCTCTCAAGAACTCTCTGAAGTCTAAAGAGAACCTAAGTATTAATTCAAATTTGTGATGCTTCTCATTTTAAATCTGGACAGTTAGTGGTTAGTGTTATGTATGGATGTTATACCACCCACACCCACAAGACAATTTATATGACGGATTACAGCTGATAACAGTTTTTACTTCTTTTTCGCTTAACAAAAAACAGAGATGAGAGAAGACTCACAAAAATGAATACAGCCCTCACAAGACCAATGCAATAACTTGGCTGTCATGAGTTTCTGTCAAGCTGTGCTTTTATCACATACATGCGCTCTACAGCATGTACAATGCGGAATCAGGCATACATTTCATTTAAAGCTGTAAAGAAATTAGGGCATAGAAATGGTCCTAAATGTGGAAATACATGAAAACATTCCCACAGCTGTCAAGTGGCTTGTCTATTGCCTCTGCAGTGGAGATTTCAGCTCTGCTTCTATTAGCTGAGCTCATGTTACATTCTATGTGTTCATAGAAAAATCTCATTAAGAACAGTTTGAACAGTTCATTCTGTCTGAGTTGAACTGGCGGAACTATACTGGAAGATGCTGCCATCCAATGTGCCCTCAAACCAGTCAGAGTTAGGTGGGATTTTGTAAGCGTCTCCTACTACCTGCTCTGCGGTGGTCCTGTGGGGTCCTGACCACTGCAGAACAAGGTGAAAGGAGGCTAACAAAGTGTGCAGAGAAACAGATAGACTACAGTCTGGAATTATAACTACAAAGTGCTCCTATATGAAAAGTGGAGCTGATAAAATGCACAGTAAGTGTAAAAACAAGGAGGTGGTTTTAATGAAGTGACCTGTTAGTGTATATTTAAGTTGCAAAAGTTAAATAAAAGAAATACCATAATTTACTTTCTTTTATATTTAGTATGTTTTGTTGATGACATTTTATATTATGGTATTAATGTTTTATTTATTTATTTCATAATTTTGTGGTATTTTAAATTGTGTTTTAAGTACACAAAAGGTGTTATATGTTTTAAAAAGACATCACAATAAAAATCTTTTTGAAGAGAATATTCCTGTCTTTATTTGTTGTATGTAAGTAAACTATATTATACATTGACTGTAGCAAACTAATTTTAGTTTGTGGAAAAGAAAAAATGTGTATTTAGTAAGTTGTATGCTTGTTTACTAAAGCAAATATTGATTAAGGTATAATTAGAAATTTTATTTTGTGCTGATAAGATTAACTTTAAATTAATAGAATCACCAGTAACACAATTTGTGTTTAAATTAGTTTAGAAGTAAAAACTCCAAACTAAAAAAAAAAAAAACTAAGCTACAAAACAATATATGGACTTTATAATTAATAATAATTTGACTTTAGTTGAATGTGATTTTTTGCTTATGGCAAAGTGATTTTGCCATAATTGTGATTTTTATTGATTGTAAATCAAAATGTAAGATTTAACTAAATCATAAATACAATTTGAAAAAAACGAATAAATGTATGTGTAACAAATGACACCTACAGAGTATTTTTTTTAGGTTTGTCCAAAATACAATTTTTTCAGTGCACAGCCCAGCCCTCACAAACCCTTTTGTTGACCCTTTAGTTAGGCCTGACTGACATCCTGAGAGCAAGCTAGTATTTTACAACCCTCTTCACTCTAGTAAAACCATGGTAATATTAAGATTACTTTAAAATCATTATGACGAAGTCCCAAATCTTAAGGAGTTTATAAATTTGCAGTAGAGGTACTGGTCCGTAAAAGTGTTTTAAGTTGTTCTTTTATATTTCAATGTTACACTAAATGACCAAATGTTTGTGGACACCTCTTCTAATGAATGCATTCAGCTACTTTAAGCTTCACCCATTGCTGACACATATGTGCAAATGCAATCACACACACAGCTTGTCTAGTCCCTGTAGAGAACTATTGAAAATAGAGAAGGACTCTCAGGGGCAGGTAAACCTGAACCTATTGGTACTATGCCTAATGCCAGGTGTGGGCTAGCAGTGGAACTGTGTTCTCTGGAATGATGATGGCGCTTCATCCAGTACTTCTAGGATGAGTTGGGTTGGTGATCATCCTGACCTTACTATCGCTCTTGTTGCTAAATGCAAACAAATTCACAGCAATGCTCCAAAACAGTCAGAGCGTTTAGACAGTTACTCCCACAGAAGCTTAAGTTGCTCAACGTGAGCTTCCACTCTCCACTTCCTTTCCTGTGGACACCTGCACAGGACAAGCCTTGTGTCCAGATACGCATGAACATAGTCTTAGGTTCAGTTTATTGTTTACTCTACCAACCTTGCTTTCTATGGCTAGTGAAAAGCATATCCGCTGGGTAGAAGCACACATTGTGTTGTGCTGCATTATGCTAATTTTATGGATTTCAACTGGACCCCTCGGAACTATGGCCATACAGACACATAGCTCTTGGACCTAAGAGCAGGTTCAATCGCCTCTGGAAATACCCCCTTATAAAACAGGAACTTTGTGAGTGTGTGTGTATGCAGGAGAATGGCAGACCTCTTCAATCAGCTCTGCACTATTAATCTTCTCCTTCCTCAAGAGATGTACTGCATTCATTTCTATCTACTGTTCTTGCTCTCTCTCTCTCTCTCTCTCTCTCTCTCAATGCACTCTTCTTTAACCTCTTCCATCCTTTCTTTCTTGTCTTTCCTCAGCCTCGTGTCTGTCGTTACTTCTGTTCCTTTGTTATTTTAAAGGCTTCGCTCCACCAACCCTCAAAAACTCGGCGGGAAGGGCCGCAGAATTCCAGCCAGTCGCCCTCCCACTGTGCAATGCCACACATCAAACGCTCAGTCTCTTTCGTTCTCTCTCTCTTTCTCTCCTGCATGTGTGCTCCTTCTTGCCCTCATTTATTTTCCATCTCTCTATTACAGGCGGCCGCTTTTGTGTGGTGGAAGTTCTGGTGTGAGATGCTAAAGGGGGAGTGGGCGGGCTTGAAGGAAAACAAGATAAGTAGTTTTGTTTCCTTGGTTTTAAGTAGCGCATACCCCGCTGCAAGAGATGAAACCCAAGATCATCTATAAGGAAAACATCAAGGTGGCGCATGAGTATTTATGTGAAGGGGACGAGAAAAATATCAAAGGTTTTTGTCCAGTTAAGTTTTGCATCATCCACTTAAGGACATCCCCATTGCTCAGGACAGATGCATCAGAGATTTCTGTTCCTTTTTTTGTTTTTTTTCCTGTTTTTCTAAAGCTAAAAGAGAGCTTTATTAAGCTTTACGTTTATTTGGCACTACTGCAACAAAGAGCATTAGGTAAACAATCGGCCTCATTCACCAATGGCTTCCTAAAAATGACCTTAAATTCATTTTTGAGAAAAATCTGAACAAAAAGTCTACATCAGCTGCATTTTTAGTTTTAAAAGCACAAAATTGTTCACAGATATGCTCTTATAACAATGAAGCCATCGTCTCTGTAAATTTAACAAATCCAAAATAAGACGACATTGGTGAATCTCAGAATCTCTGTGAAAACTGCAGTTTTAAACTGTGTAAGTGGGTTTTTAAAAAGGAATACCTTCTTGAGAACAGTTGGTGAATAAGACCCAATTATTTTTCCAGAAAGAAGCATCAGTAGCATTTACCCACCTGTTTTATCATGTGTATGGATTGAAAATAGAAAGCTATTTCAAAATATGCTAAATAACTAACATACAATTAATTTAATGTACCATTATCAACCTTTTTTATCATGCCTCCAACTTGGAAAGATTGCTACTAGTAAATAAGACTGTTTCCCTTATATGAATTACTTAATTGTCTTCTCGGAAGAAATTACACACAACTTTCCATTCCCATTACATGGAGTCCTGGATATGACTTTGCCATAGGACCACCCCTTCAGAGGTCAACACAGCCAAAACAACTGTGCTATTGATGGACAATGCAAATTCACATGTCAAAGCTCACCAAGGTGAAACTCTTGATTGCTGCATTGAACTGATGGAACTTTGTTTGCATACATATTTGAGTATGTGAGGCTGGGGTGGCTGAGTGTTTAGAGTGCTGGGTTATTGAGCAAATGCTTGTGGCTTCAATACCTGGGTTCTCTGAGCTGCCACTTTTGAGCACTGTTGAGCAAGACCCTTAATGGGGTCCCTCTCTGCTCCAGGTGCCATAGCATAGCTGACTGTGAACTACCCAGCTGTGATACCACACCCAAGCTGTGATATGCAATGAATTTCATTGTTCTGCACAAGTGTAAATAAATAACTGTTACAGTAGTATTGTAGTTTGAAGCCTCTCTTTCTCCCTCTGTGGGCCAAATACTGGACTAAAAAAAGCAGCCTGGCCAGGTTAAGCTGGTTGAGCAGAATGGGATATGTATTTGTTTGAGTTTGGTGGTTTAGCTGGTCTACAAGCGTGTCAACCTGACCAAGCTAAACAACTAGTACAAACTGCATCACCAAAATCAAATACAGCATACACTACGCTGGTTAACCAAGGTTAGGGTTATGTTTTCACCTAAATGACCATCTTTTCAACCAAAGACCAGCTTAGACCATCTGAAACCAGCTACCAGCAGAAGCTGGTCTTGAGCTGGATTTTTCAGGAGGGCTGTTACTGTAATTTGGCTAATATTTAGGTGATAGGTTTTTCATTCATTTCAAACGTCAAATGTAATCAATATTAGATCAAAGTGTGTAATATGAAGATAAATGTTTGATCCTGGTGTGTGGATTTGTAGTTTGCTGCTGCAGTTTTAGAGGCCTAGTCTAAAAGCAGGTACTGTTGCTTTAGGAGAACTGTGACTTTAGTGAGGTTAATGATGAAGGTGCGGGGAGTTATTAGCTGTGCTACGAAGTGTGGAAGCACATGGTTTTCTTGCCGTGTCAGTCGTTTAGTTTTTCTTCGGAATGGTTGAAAGTGGAAAATAAACGTTGCGGCTTCCCTTTTTTAACCGCTGAACGGAGTTCAGGTGTGGGTGATAGCTGAACTTAACGACTTGGCACGAGCAGGCCATCGCCATTCAGCCACAGGGTTTTGCCCCCACAATTTCTGAGGGATGCAGAAGCATCAGACAACTAGGTAGAGCTTTCTCAGGAGCAGACGGCAGGAACCAGCAACTGGAATGAGAGGACTTTAGTGTACCAGTGAAGCCACAGTGCCATCAAGTGGCCGGCTTATTAACTACGCATTTCACCACCAATGTTGAACACTTGCCTGGGACTGATTCCTTTCACTGACCACTACCTACTTTGTAGGTCACTGTATGGATTTAAAGGAGACACGCTTCTTCATTGATAATTGGTCATGGTGATATGGCAAACATGTCTTCCACTGACCAGATATTGTTTGGATGGCAGATCGTTCTTAACACATGGTCCTTTTGAACATGATCATGTTGGTTGAATATTTAATCTTCAGTGTTAGCGCTAGGTGACCACTACCCGCCATCCTGAAATATTCAGCCAAGAGCAGAACTACTGTTTTGATGTAAATTCTAGTATAAACAAGTTGGGAAAACTAGCTTGGACCGAGGACTCATTTCAGTAGAAATGTAAACAGGCATTTACCTGCAAGCGAAGACATTTCTACTGGTTTCAACTGATGGTTTCAATCATTGTTAAGAGCTTTTGGGAGAAGGATCACACCCCAAACTCCTCCTCCTGGCCCTCAAGCTCCATATATAACCCTGCTTCTCAGTCCAACTCCACGTCAGACAAACACCGCATCCACCTCCACCCTGTCTCCTCCTTTTTTCCCATCACTAGCAGGTCCGCACTAGCAGAATTGTCTTTCACATTACATAGGATGAACTGGCTGCTAGATAGTCCTGTGACTATTTCAGACTGTTTACCTGGGGCGCTGGAGTAATTCTCTTTTCTCTGATGTATGTGTTTTTCTCCTTCATACTCATTTTTTAGGCCAAATATTTGGTGAAATGCTTTAGGTTGTGTCCATATTTGTGACCAAGTATATTAAGGATGTGTTTATACTTGTAGTTGGGTTTCTTTGGTTGACATATGGCACACATATGACAGAAGGCTGCAGGTAAAAAACTTAGAATCTAACTGCTGGATCCTTAAATCAGGCTTATTAAACCTCATTGTCTCGATAGCAGTAATAAACCACATCTTTGATAAAGTTCACATGCTAATTTGTTTATGAAACAACATACATTAAAGCTGTAAGATGTGACTTTACTGTGGCTACATCCCAACTCTCTCACACGTCTTTACTGAGGAAACTACACTAATGAACGCGAGTCTAACGATGACTAGTTGAAACACTATGTAGTGTGTGGTTTGGGACATAGCCCCACTAAACTCAAGCATCAGACAGAAGAAGTTAAAGCACAGAACTGTGGGCGGGGCTGCACAGAAACTTATCCGTGCAATGCTTCGCATTGTGTTCATACTTCAAACAAACCACACCAGACTTCATTTAGAAACGGGCTGAGACCCACCCTGAGACCCACCCTCTTGAGGCATCCTTCATATTTTCTCTAATAAAACCACTAACAGAGCAATCACACCAGGGCTTGTTTAATTGAACCAATGCTGCCCATTATAAACACACCCTAACAGAGCCCTTTTTAGGCAGACCTGTTCAGGCAGACCTATACATTCATGCAATTGTGTAATTATGTGGCAGCAGTCTAACGTTTACACTCTTAGTACTAAAAGGTTCTTTAAAAGGTTCTTTGATCAATGCCATCAAAAACCACAAACTAAAGGACTATCATTTGATGTAAGGGTTCTCCACACTACCTCATCTCTATTACAAACATGTTTCAATATAGAACCGAAAATGGTTCTTCTACAACATCACTCAAATAACCTTTGTAGCATCTTTGTTTTTTAAAGAATGCAGAAAAATGAAGATGAGAGTCAGCAGCTTCGGGTAATGTTCACCTTACCCATCAGACTGGGGTAAAAAATGTTGAGTATGGCATTGAGCATTTATTGGTGATTGTTGGTGTCAGACGTCTAGTTTGAGGACTTTTGGTACAGCGAAGAATGGCGTAATAAAGAAAACACACCCAGATGGAAATACCTTGAGCAGAAAGCATTTCTGAATGCACAACACGTCCGACCTTGAGGCAGATGAGCTACAACAGCAAAAGACCAAGACGTCTGTAAGCCAAGAACAGAGCACACATCTCAAACTGGTTTGATGAATCTGACAGAAAGTCCAGTGTTCTTCAGTGCCCTTCCTGGTCACCAGGTCTGAATCTAATGGAATAGCATGAAAAGTTCTCCTGAAAACATCTACAAGAACTGCAAAACACATCATCTTGTGGAATCAAGATATGAAGATTTAAAGCCGTTATAAGAGCAAAGTAAGGCCCAACCCACTATTAGTATAGTGTGGATAATTATATGCTGAATGGCGATATTGTCAGCTTATCCAGAAACAGCTAGCTTGGTTACACAAAGCTTAAAATTATGCTGATCTATGCTTGATGTTTCAGCTTAATGAATTGGGAACACAACAGTATGCCCTTGATACCCACAACCGCATTCCTTTGCAATTGCCTTTTCTCTTACACTTCTTTTGCTAGATCTACAACATTAGCTGTTACTCTGATGGGATTTACTAGTGAACGGTTTCAAAGCTGAAGACCTGGTTGCACAGCATCACTTTTTTTTATGGTTTGTATCACGCTTTTTTCTTAGTTCCATTGGGTATCCTTCAGAGAGAACAGGGATGTCTCCTTGTCTCCCTTGGGGATTTTTTTTTACTTCAGATTAAATTAATTAAACATACACTCAAGCTGTTTTCTGTGCTTGGACAGCTTCCATCTGAAGTAGCGTGCATTGTAGCAGTTATTCACAGTACAAAAAAAAATATTTGGCAAGAGACGTGTTGTAGGGGTATCCATGCTTTAGAAAAGAAAGGGCAGTTCTGTGGAAATACAACTATATGATGTGTTACTATCATCCTGCTACGACCACTGGGATGATTTTGTTTTGGCTGAAGGCAGACCTCTACCATTCCGCTATAAGCAAAGTCAAGCAACACTTCCACTGGACAGTTAAAGTGAAGTTTGGTCACCAATTAAGTTCAAGCGAGTGCCCATTACTTCAAACATAGCCAATCAGCAAAAAAAATATGTTTGGATACTAAACATTTGCCTCTTTGGTTTTGCTCGGGTGCTACAACGCTAACACTTTAGCAGATAGCATCTTGTAAATCATTAGACTTCCTTCAAACCATGTCAAGTCATGTATTCTTAGATGAATGAATATAAATGGTTTCTAGCAGTAAAGTAAGTTCTGTGGTCTCCAATAAATTACCCAAATTTCCCAAAAATGGCATTATGTTTTGGAATATTTCCAAAGTTCCCGAGATAAAGGAAAGGTACCAGTAATTTACAGGAAATTTATTTATTTATTTAACCTATTGAGAGAGTGTCTAGCCAGTCTAGTGCAGGACACTCCAACAGCTACAGATCTGAAGAATAGCCACACTTGCATGAAGCAAAACACAATAAAATAAGTGATAAAAACTAACAAAAAAGTGAACCCGGACTTAAACGAAATGGGATGCTAAAAATATTAAAACCTCACCAGCATTTTCCAGTAGGTCTACAGACGTCTAGAATATTTGAGAATAAATAGTGTTTGAATTACGGTGAACTCAGGAAGAGCTTAGCTCAGTACCGTTGTAGATTAAATATTATTTTTTTTGTATTGTAAATGAATGCATTTAACCACTGACTGTATATATTATGGTTGAAGGGGATTCTGGTATGGTAAGCTGTAATATGCTGTGATTGATCTCTGCATATATCTGCAGCTCAGCATCTGCTGGACATGTGAGATTTACTTACATTATAGTTAAGTTTAAGTTTGTATGTTTATTTTTTGTTAATAAAACCAATTAAGCCTGTTGCCACAAGAAATATGTTTTGGTTAACCATGAGACTGTATCATTTTTACAGTGTAACATACTGAAAAAAACAATTATGGTGGTAAAGCTATTTTTCTTATCCTGTGCACAATACAGAGAGTAGGAAACCATTCAGGTTGAGTCATTACCCATCCCCCAGCGGGGCATCAGGTTTTATTCATTTCCTGGGGGTTCTTAATAAAAATAGCTTTTTGAGGTTTTGTAACTGGCCACCATGCGTTCATGTTTTTGTGTCCTGTCCTCGCTGACGTAAGTGTCTCACAATAGCATATCTATTATTTCACCAGACCACATGTTGGACCACTGTCCTGAGTAATTGATTGTCAGCTGGACAAATCTGTACAAAAGAGGCCTTACTGTGGACTCTCTCTCCAGAGAGGACGTTACATGTTAAGCTTTATGCAGTTTAATCGTCTTCATAGTGCTGAGTCACTAAAGAACCAGACACATTTGGTTAAACTGACCTAGCAAGGCTGGATTATATCATGTCTAAAAATAATAAAAGAAAGTGGTAAAAAAAGAAAAATGAAAAGTAAAAAGCCAACTAAAACAGGCCATAAATCATTTAAAATAATAATAACTGACTCAACTCAAACAATTGCAGGCTGTGTGGAGGTGGTTAGAGACTAAGAGTTTGAAATTTCTGACACCAGCAAAAGGAGCCCTCATTTCCTGAAGTAAAATGGCGCGCTGTAGCTAAAAGCAGATTACATTAAATCTACATGATAAAATAATGGGTTTTAATTGACTATAGCAAGCTAAGATTAGCTATCACTGCACAGACAGAAAAAAACTTATGAAAGCAAAGTGCATCTTGACTGGTTTCACGTAGTAATAGGCAGTAAAACATCTAAGCCAAGCTAAACTAAGCTGGTAAACCATCGCTTCCATCCGCTTTGGTGCTCTGGTGCTCTGGTGCTGTTAATTAATGCTATAATCAAGAGTAAGAAAACCATCAATGTGCTAAACTAAAAGATCCGCAAGAAATATTGATCAAATTTTACATTTCAATTTAATCAAAGCAAATCAAATCAAATTGATTTGAATAGCCCTTTTTATAACTGATGTCGTCACACAGCAGCTTTACAGAATCAGTAAGCAGTAAGAAGACAAGAGATCAACAAGACATAAAAACCTAAGACCCCCAGTGAGCAGCTAAAGACCACAGTGGCAAGGAAAAACTCCCTCAGAGCTGGAGGACGAAACTTTGGGAGGAACCAAGACTCACAAGGGGGACCCATCCTCCTCTGATCAGAACTATTAATAAATTATTGAGACTGTTCTACTGCTCAGATGTGCAACATAATCATAATATCATAATTTAACTCAGCATTTCGGTAGAAAAACAACCCAGCTGTTTTTAGTATTTGCGCTGTCATAAAACGTTTTCTTGACTAAGGACATCTGGTATGAAATGAAATTAATGTTGAGGTTAGTGAGATTAAGGTCTAATACTGACCAAAAGAGGGCATGCAAGAAAAAATAGACATTAACTATGGCCAGGCGAGGAAGAACAAGAGGAGTAGTTCAGCTGCATATAAGCATGTGCTGAGTCTGTTGTCTTTAAAGATATATAGCTATACCGCTATACCTATACTACTGATATAACACCTCATCTTCACGTTGTAAAACGAATATGTGTCTATGGATGTTTTTCTGCGACAATACCTAAATTTAAGACTCCTTAAATGTCTGTTTGATGGTCTCTAGAAAAGGTTGTAATCATGGTGCAGTGCGCTCCAGGTGGAAAACATGAGGTAATGGCAGGTATGGCAGTCAGGAGTGGTGGGAGAGCTGGGAACTGTCCTTTCTAGTCTTTTACAATACCAGCTAATCAACCTAAACACCTTAGACTTATCTTTAACAATATTAGAATTTATTACCACATCAACCACTGAAAACTAGTTTTCTAAATATATATCAAATAACAGCCACATCAAATCTCAAAATTACCCTTCCAATGGGTGGATGACTTACCATTGTCTCCTAATGCTAATTTCTGGATTCAGTTATGTAAGATTGATCACCACATAGCCAGCAACACCCCTCCAGTATAAAGCCATCCACAGAGTGCATTACACCACACAAACAATGTTTAAAATGGGATTTACATGCTCAGCCGGAAAAAAACATTATGTGTAAAGGGCTCAAGACATCTGACAACTACTACCTGCTACCACAGGATCAGAACAGCTAGATCTGAATACACAAATCCGATCACACCTGTATTATACATTTGTATACAGACAACATCCACACATGGGACATGTTTTAAAAGCCAGTCTAAATAGGAACTTGATATAGCCTAAGTATGTTGCATATGTAGGATTTGTTTTTTGTTAATAACTTTTTTTAATCTTGATAGCAAATTTTGACTCAAACAACACATATCAACACCACAGTAGGATGGGGGTGGCATCCATGTACATACATGTACAAACATACGTACACGTACATCATACATTAATACACATTCTACAAAACTACTATGTTTACATGTTTACAGAGTCATACATAATTAATGGCCTCCAAAAGCAAATCGCTGTTGCCTTGGCATTGTGGAATCTGGCAGTTGCCCGTTCTAAAATAAGAATGTCCAGAAAATATCTACACCATAACTGAGATAAAGAAAGGTTAGGTTCAAACCATCCTTTCAAGATTGATTTCTTGGCCGCAGTCAGAACTGCCATCATAACTTTCTTTTGTTGTTCAGTGAGCATTAAAGTAGAATCATCAAGAAGTAAATATGCGGAGGAATTGATATTTTCAGTTAAAAATATGTGTCTGTGTGTGTAACAAATCAAACTGTTTGTACATTTTTTCATTTCATTTTATTTTTTTCCTAATTTAAATAATGGTGGTATATTATGTACATTTTTCCCAGTATATCAGTATTCAACAAACATTGTGTTTTCTAAAATATTCATGTTTGTGTGCACTCTACTGCCTACATTTTTACATTCTAGTGATCCACTCAGCAATAGCAAAAACTCCAAAATATGTAATTTATATGCTGTATTTTCATTGGTAATAAAAAGAAAAGCTGTTTACACTCCAATTGATACAACACAAAAATCCAACAAAGTTTTAGACAATGTTTTAGCTATTTATCTATTATTATTATTATTATTATTATTATTATTATTATAGAATTCTGTTTAAAATGTAAAAAAAAAAAAAAAGGAAAGGTTGGATGGACATGCATTCATCATATATGAAGTCTTAACCTTGTCCCTTATTGACCTCACTGTACGTACTGAAGTCAGGATTCAGTGAGGTTTTCCTCCTTACACGTCTACTTGTGCCTTTGGGAATCTTCAGTGAAGCGTAGTACACTTGAGTGTCTTCGGTCTGCAACAGAGGTTTGTTCATTAAGCAAGGCTATTTTGTTCCATTGCTCTGTTCTTTGACAGGTTTCATCTGTAACTTTCTGCCTTTGGAAAATCAGGTCATCTTTTACTCATTCAACTCGTTTGTTCACAGTAACACACATTTTGACCAGGGGTGCCGAAGCTTTTGCACGCCACTGTCGTACATTTTTGGTTATCATCCTGTGTGATCTCGATCACTGATACTTCGTACTGCTTTGCTTTTTTCCACGGCATTTTCTCACGAGAGGCACTTTTTGCACTGGCTTCTATCAGGCAATGTGTGTCATTGTTGCAGTGCGTGCCATATACAGGGGGGCCATAGCGATTAACAAAGATGCCTAAGACAAAGACTGGACTGAAGCACTACATACTGTATGCATGAAGGAGAGATGCAGGTTTGCACGTCGGCCACAAACTGCTTAATTAGTCTTCATACAGAACACGCCACGAACACGAGTTGCAACTGCTGCAAAATCATAGCACATCAGACCAAGTATGCTAATCCATGATGAATTACCCCCAGTGATTCACCTTTTCCTGCCAGTGAAATCATTTTATTTCAGACCCTACCTGTTCCTCACTAGTGGTGGGTCTTCTTTCTTCACTGGCAGACTCTGTCAACACAAATCATACCACTAATGTGACACACAGTCAGTGTATATCAAATCAAATCTCTTTTATTGTCACATCACATTACACAGGTGTAAAGGTGGGTAAAAAACATTGTCCCTCATGGTAGTACAAAAAAAGAATACAAATTATGCCATATCATTTACTGTTGCCGCATATGAAAATGCTTTTTTAATGATATTGTAAATCAATAAATGATATACTCCTACTACAATGTTAATACCTGAAAAGATTTAAACACTTTGGGTTTTAACCTCTTGAACCTAAGGTCTGCTATTCACTTACCGCATTAGTCCTAGTGCAAAAACAATTAGGAATTAGTTGTAGCCGTTTAAGTTGGTATATTTTGTTGAGTTCCACAGGGTTAAATTTTAGGGCTTATGAAGTTATCATTAATTATGAAATTAATGTTATGGGAGTGAAGAAACAAAGTGTGGTATGAAGGCTTAAATGCTTTAAAAACCCACAGAGAAACAAGTTCGATCATTGCTGTAGCTTTTTGGTCAACTAACGTATAACCCACCATCATTCATGTAGGGATTTCTTTACCTGACTTGCGGCAGCAGCAGAAGACACACACAGAGGACAGCAAAGCTGAGAGTATGGCACAGACAGGGCACGCAGTCAGCAGGACCAGCCAGCACTGCTGGCACTCACATTCTTTATGAACTTTATGAACTACAATGGATAAGAAGTGAGATATTTACATGTTTCAAGATGTGGAAGACATGCAGGTGATTTTGTGACTGTATATTTACATTGTAAATATTGTGACTGGTATTTCCTACACTACTGTTAAGAAGTTTATAGAGCGTTCCTCTACAACAGTGGTTCTCAAACTGTGGTACAGCATGAAGTACGCCAGATTATCTCGGAAGAGTAATTACATGCACATAAGAAATAATTTAATAATTATAAATAAAGGAATAATATGAAACAAATTGTTTAAATGACTATTTTTTAGAATTCTATTTTAATACAGTTTAAAAAAAAGTTTATTTTAAATGAATTAAATAAAACAAATATGTATTTAAAAATATTATGGGCTATGCAGACACCGTGCTTCATTATGTCTACACACTCCATCTCAAACTTTCCAAAACATTATCAGTAGGTGTCTCGCTTTTGCCAGAATTATTGGTAAAAATTGGTGCTTCCAAAAACACCATTATATCATGGCTAAAGGTAGCAGATGTCAGGAGCAGTGAGCACAACCAGACACACCTGTGGGCCGGAAGAATATAATTCACTGCCCGCCCTTACAGTACTGTACAGTGCGCCAAAAAAGTGCTACAAGACTGTATGACACAAGTTATTTAAATTTGGGATTCATACTTACTGGAACAGAGGAAGAACTAAGACCACAATATGTTGTGTGCTGTGAAATTTTCAGCAATGAGAGCATGAAACCAGCACCTCTAACTAGACATCTAAGCACAAAACATTTACATTTGAAAGATAAATCTCTTTATTTTTGCAAAGAAAATGTAGCGCTTCTGACATCACAAGGCTGTGTATATATATATATATATACACCCTTTTAATGTATATTATGTATATTATATACATTATAATATACATTAACAATATATATGTATATACACAGCCTTGTGATGTGTATATATATATATATATATATATATATATATATACACACACACCTAGTTAATGGGTGCCACATGTAGTTCTGTGACACATAGGTGGTACTTGGAAGTTTTGCTTTGATAATGAGTGGTACTTGGTTTAAAAGGTTTGAGAACCACTGCTCTAAACCACACCATTTAATATCAACCCCCTCTGAATGGCTTTGTTTACATCTATCCAGTTTTTGTAAATGAGTTAAATTCCTCTTGAATTTTGATTAAACAGTGTGCAAAAGGGTCAGGACTGTGACATTACCTTCGTATGAGAGTATCATTGAGGTGTTGCAAATGTGATACAGTTTATCCTCAGTTAGCTTCCCTTCCAGGCCTGTATACATTATAGGTCTTACTTTTGCACAGTAGTAAATCCCTAGATCAGATTCGGTAATGTTCTCGATGATCAGATCAGGGGTATTATTTACAGCATTCAGCACCACAGAGAATCGAGGGACTGGTGCTATAATGGACTCGTGTGTAGAAATGACCATTGCCTGGAACAGTGGAGTGCAGCTTTTCACCCAGTGGATGTCCGAATCTTTCAAAGTGCAATCACAATGCAGAGTTACGTTCTCTCCAGGTCGAACCACTCTTTCCACATGTGGCCCACAGGCTTTCCACTGGCCATAGGCAAACGCAGCTATGTTAAAAGAGAGGTGTGTTACTCATACAGATTATTTAATCCTTCCAGAAGATTATTACTAGAATTCTTGTTCTAATAACCCCACAGGTGACATATAATATGTAATATATGTAAGAGACAATTATCAACAGCAATAAAGCATACTGCCATTTTTATCTCGTGTAGCTCACGTTGCACTAAAAGTGTGTGACATTACTTTTCTAAGCATTTCTAAGTAGAAGAGGAGGTATTTTACTATGATTTGGATTTAATAAAAGTTATTGTCATGTTTAACTGAGAGGAAAAGAAATTCCCTTTTTAATGTTTTAACATTCAAGGTTTATAGTAAATTGAGAATGTTAATTACTTTATTGCTGCATTAACATTATATTAGCCATTATATCCAACCTAAATATTCCATGGGATTCAATTGAGCAGTGACAGTTTTTTTTTTTTAGTGTTCCCAACTTTTGCTTTCGACCAGACGTTGTTTCTGAAATATACACTAAATGGACAAAAGTATTGGGACAATTGTTTTTGTTGGAGTAATTGTCTCTACTGTCTAGGAAGGGCTTTCTACTAGGATTTCATTGCATATTGACAAGAGTGTTAGTGAGGTCAGGATGTTGGACGATCACCACCCCACCTCACCCCCAACTCCCCATCTAATCCCAAAAGTATTGGATGGAACACCATCATCATTCCAGAAAACACAGTTCCACTGCTCCACAGTTCAACGCTGGGGGCTTTATACCCCTCTAGCCCACGCCTGGCATTAGGTATTTTGCCAATAGGTTCATGTTTATCTGGTCAAGAGAGTCCTATTCTATTGGCAATGATGGCAAGGACTAGGCAAGCTGTGTGTGGACTTTTGCACATCTGTGTCAGCAATGGCTGCAACTCAAAGAAGCTAAATGCTAAAAGAGGTGTCCACAAATATATGGACACATGGTGTAAGTGCTCAATGTTCATAGGATAAGTCCAGTTTATGTGCAACAAAACCCAAATTTTATTGAAAACTCACAGTTTGAAACATTAGAATTGGTTTGAAACACTTTCAGGATAAAATAGAGGAATTCACCATCATCATCTCGAACACAGCCAGCCCCCCTCTACTAATTCAGTAATGGCAGCACATGCCAGCATGAGTCGTGTATCGCTATGAAGCATGAACAATATTTTCAGTTGCAATATATAAACTTAGCGTAATGACCTCTAGCTCTAACTTGTAAGGCTCTGCACGTGGTCCCATATTTCCTCACTCTTATGTACATTACAAATGCATGAGTTTCAAAGTAGTTTGTAAATAATTCATAATAGTTAATAAAACACACACACACACACAACGAAATAGTTATTGAATACATCAATATAGTTAACAATAAGCCAAGTCTTCAAGAGTGAGGCCCAAAGACTGACTTTGGGAGTAGTGCATTAATACCTCAGGATTCACATTGTAAATCAGCACATGACCCGTTCTGCCACTATTTCTAGGCACAATCTTCATAAAAATATAAAAACATGGAACAGTTACTTACAGAAGAGAGCGATAAGAAGCCAGAATGTTGACATTTCTTGCTGATGTGCAGACCCTGCCAATGACTAAAAGTTCTGCACACCAAGAGAGTGTCAGCAGAATAGTGTGCGCAAGTGTGTGTCCATTTCCATTCCCCTGTGTGACCTACATCCTGTCTTAAGTTTAGCACAGATGTTCTGTTTTGTACGACACATTTTGATTTGTGTACAGTCATGAACAAAAATACTGGCACCCTTGCTTCTTCAGAAAATGTACCACTTTTCCCAAAACCTTGTTGCAGTTATAAATGATTTGGTGTTCACATGTTTTATTTCTTTTGTTTGCACTGAAACAACACAAGCAAACTGAGAAAAGAACTCTCAACTTAATATCTGGTGGAACACCCTTTGGAAACATTAGCTGAAATCAAACCCTTCCTGTAACCATGAATGACTTTCTTTTAGTTAGTAAAACATTATGTGAATGTTCGGCTTGTTCTGAAATTCTCTGAATATTTTTGGAATATTTGTATTTATTTATTATTAGTTTGACATTTATTCCTTATTTTTACAACTTAATACAGGGGGCTTTTAAGGCATAGTTTAAAAATTAATGCAAATTCATCTTGAAATTTTGTTTGTTCAGTTTTATTTGATTTTATTTGATTTTATTTGATTTTTTATGACACGTTCACTAAGGATTATTTATCATTGTGATTTTTTTTCATTGTCAGTTTTATCTGTGTTTTCATTCTATTTAGTTTTATTTATTGTATTTTTAGTATTGGGGGAATAACTTTAGGTAAGTAACTTTCCATAGTGTTAGTTTTTGTTGGAATTCAAACCGTTTTCAGAACGTTTCTGGAACATTATATCTGTAATGTTACCTTTTAAAGACATGCCTGAACATTCTTATAACATGCTCTGCTGGCTTGGTTACCCCTCTCTACTGGACCACTGCTTCAGATCTGTCAGATGTGAAGGGTGCCTCCTCCCAATAGGATCTATAAGATTTAGATCTAGACTAATTCAGGATTCCAGAGTTTTATTGTCATTGTGGCATTGTGTAAAGGGCATGGCAGTAAAGTGACCTGTGCATTATTGCAAACAGTAGTATGACAGCAGCGATACACGTAATAATACATGTACAGGTGTGTTTAGTTGAGTATAGTTCAATAATGATCCAGTTGAGCACTTGCCTTGTGGTGCTGCATACTGTCTTGCTGAGTGTGTGGCTTATCCTTCACCAGCGTCTTTGGAGGTTCTCTTTTTCTACTGGCTGTTTTCTTGTTTGCTGCCACCTTCATTGCTGATTCTGTCTGGCTAGCGAATGTGAAGAATTCTCCTAAGACAGGTGTTATGACTTACACCAGTAAAAGTTGCTGAGAATTTTGGCCTTAAACGAGGTGAGAGCCACACTAATATGAAGCCCATGTAATTAGAAGGTCTTCACCCTCTCCACCTCTGTCTTATTTACTTGGTCTTGTCTGTATTAAGGGACAGATTGCTGTCCTGACACTGTCTCATCCTCACCAGTAATCATTCCAATGACTGTACACAGTACATTTGTGTTGTGTTAAATCTGTAACACTTTAAAAATTAACATTTACAGTATTGATTTACCACTTACGGTGTTGATTTAACACTTACAGATTTACTGTGTAGTGTCTTTGGCAAATTTACTTTTTAGTGTATTTGGCAAACTTGATTATGTTGGTGTTGTTCTGGACATGAACAGGGGGGTCCCTTTGCTTACAGTTCTTGTGCTGAATTTGCGGTTGCCAATTCTGACTAACTGGGGTCTGTCTGTACCAAAGGCAGGGTTTTTAGTCTGAGGTTAAGGGCTTTTCAGAAAGTTTATGTGGGATGTCTGTGTTAAATGCTGAGCTGTTGTCAGTGAACAGCTTTCTGGCATAGGTGACTTTGCCCTCTGTGTGTGTAAAGGTACACAATCTGCATAGAGTCCATGGAGTCTGGAATAGTCTCCTGGATGTGAGTCATGACTATTCTTATAAAGTACCTCATCACAATTGGAGTGAGTGCAGTGAGTTGTCTGCCCGCATTGTCTTACGCACATCTGCTGTTGCACAGTGAGCGATGTGTTCTGTGGGCTCCCTGTGTGACCTCTCTGTCGATTGGTATTGAGGACCTCAAAGCGAACATAGAACTCATTCAGCTCATCAGGCATTGCAGCATGACTGGTTGCAACCCTCCAGCTCTTCTGCTGGAAATCTGTGATGTGTTGTAGGTCTTGCCACATGGGTTGGGGGTCTGTGGTGGTGTTGTATCTTATAGGTTCAGTCTTTACTGTGTCTTGGCCTCTCTGATAGATCTACGTTGGTCATATCTGACCCATTTTGTACTCTTCAGTGTTGCCTGATGCAAATGCAGTGAGACAGTCATATCACCCATTCATTGTCTGGACAAGAAGGGGGCTTGTGAGGGAAGCCACAAAGGCCAACAGGGCTTCTCATAAAGGAATTGTGTTTCAATCTTTGGCCTCTATTTCAACCGTGAAAAAAAACATTATATTACTCAGAAAAATACCCATGAACCCACTGGTGATGCTGTTTGCAAAACCAGACTGGTCTACCTCAGCATGCACTCCTGAACTCCCTGTTTTACTCTTTCGTCGCTGTCATTTCATTGCTGTCCAATGAACAAAATTGTTCATTGTTCATTGAGTTTACAGGAGAAGGCAATTATTTTCATGCTTGGAGCATTTCCATTGGTCTACTCTGCCATAATAATTTACACAGTGTACAAAGCAGAAATAGGGTTCAAACCATGGAGAAAACTAAAAACAAACAAAAATGGAGATACACATTTTGAACATCATCGATTTACACGTACAACACATCACAGATCTACATATTTATTCCATTTTACTATAGTACAGTAACTTAGTAACTATATTAACTGTACTTACTTAGTTAGCATAGTTGGTACAGTATCTTAATCGCCCAGCCTTTACGCACACATTCGCACATGCACACATTTGTTTATTTTAAATGTTTTGGTATTTATTGTCTTTGTATTTATTGTCTTGTGTTTTGTCTGATGTCCTTGCACTGTTGTATCATGTCCTACATGTCAAGCCTAAAAAGTGTTTGGTTAAACTGCACAAACCTGTATTAGTATAAAGACAAAGTTGAATTTAATTGAATTTAATTGAATTATGAATTGAACTGCTTACAGCAGAGGAAGATGTGTGTATCTCTCACTGGTACTTATGAGAAGACTTGAACAACAGGCATGAAAAAGTTTCCACACACAAAGGACGAGCTAGCAGAAAAGCGGTTATGAATTTGTTTTCATTTCCCGTACCCTTTATTTTGCCCCACATCCTGCCTAGATCTCAGCCCTGATAAGATTGTGTCAGTGTTCAATGATATTTTTGGATGATTTACAAACAAGCTAATTATCTTTTCCAGAGATTCTCTATGATAAAAGGATGCATATATAGTGCATAATAATATATATCCAAAAACAAGTTGCAAGCGTGTGTGTGCATGCACTGATATACTTTTACTGTCAGCTAATCAACCCAGTATCATAAAGGAAATCTTTGACCTATTTTTTCAACAATGAAGAAAGACCTACAGCCAGAGACTGATGCATAAACATTTTTTTTTTGTTAAATAAATAAAATAAAGTAAAATAATGGAAACAGTAAAAAAAAAAAAAGCAAATGTGAACAAAACTGCAAACATGCAAAATAATTTCCCCCAACATTTTGAAACAATTAATGAAATAAATGAAACCTACATGATGCAGTTAAATGCAAGCAATGCAAGATATATGTAAGTTTCCAACAATTAATAAATAACAAAATAAACAAGTAAATAAGTAAATTACAAATGGTACAAAAGGATGTTTTTTGTTAGAATAAATGCAGTTAATTTTGTAGAATAGGTAATGTCCAGAATGACATGAGCTGGGTCCATCAGATATGTACTCCTTTGCCACAACAAGAACAATCCAGCATGTGGATCTTTATTGGCAAGTTAGATATTTACAAACATTACATGCATAATTAAGTAAACAGACATTTTGAGTTGACTTATTTACCAGTTGACCAATTCAAGTTACCACTACCCCATTTACCCCTCCAATGTTTAGGTAATAACAAAGGTAACTGTGCAAAGGTAACTGTGCAAAGGTAAAACCATGCTTTATTTTTGAGCAAAGGTAACAAAGCTAAAATTAGGAAATAATAAAATAACTGAGACCAGATCATAAAGGCAATAAAATAAGTGAATTTAATTAAACTATTGCTTTAGATTTGAATAACATAGTGTTACATAATCATTTTGCAAGAATTTAGGATAAATATAATTTGAAGAAGAAACACACAGCAATGTTGCAATATTGTGTGTCAGTCCAATTTAATGTTCCATTGTGGCTGTTGGGAACATCAACAGTTTTGAAAATTGCTTTCATGTTTTAATGGAGTTAAATGAAGATTCTGATCAGAACACCACAGATATCTAGAACATATTTTCACTAATGAAGATACATTTGGATTGCTATGATGCAATGCACTAACAACTTTCTAATTACAAGTGTTTCTAAATAAAATGCACTTTCTGATCCAGTCTGAGGATTCTCATCCCAACTTTTCCAAACTGGTGCTGGAATACTCTGTAAATACTCCGCTTCTGTAAAAAAAATGATTAAATAATTGTTGGTCTCCACATGTTCTCCCTCTATCAGTCAATCACAGCCTCAGTTACCAAACTAATATACCAGCAACTCAAAAGCAGTTGTTCTGATTTCGACATTTAAAAAACAAAGGTTCTGGTGAGGTTTCCATAATTTGATGCTAATTGTCTTTTGAGGCTATCCAGGGCTCAAATACATTTACATTCCTTAATAATCCTATGATGAGCTTCTACTGTAGTGTACAAAAAACAGTGTGCTGTGTGACTCCGGTTTTTCAACTGAACAATTTTGCAATTACAAATTTATCAGAAATTGCTCTCCAAATCCAGTATTTTGATGGATTTCAATGTCTACAGTCTATAACTCCAAGATCAATCTGTGCAAAAAAAGGCCTCTGATCAATAATTTAATATATAGAGACCTTCAGATCAACTCTGACTCCCTATTACTGATCTTCTGTCTTTTAAAAGTTCTTAAACTGGACTAGGTCTCATTAGGCCTTATGGGCTGCTAGCAGATATATTTATTCCCTTCCCTCCAACTAATAACCAAGTATATAATGGCCTTGCTGAA
Organism: Salminus brasiliensis; assembly: GCF_030463535.1. Classification (NCBI taxonomy): domain Eukaryota; kingdom Metazoa; phylum Chordata; class Actinopteri; order Characiformes; family Bryconidae; genus Salminus; species Salminus brasiliensis. Next base: position 19,588,329 of record NC_132878.1, read on the forward strand.
TGGGGAATGGGCCGACTGTAACGTTTTAAATGATGCAGTAGTTCAAAGTAGTTTAAAGGACCTTACACTATATTGCCAAAAGTATTCGCTCGCCTATTCTTAATTCATAGGGTTTAATATGATGTCGGGCCACCCTTTCAGCTATAACAGCTTCAGTGTTTATGGGAATTTTTGACCATTCTTCCAGAAGCGCATTTGTGAGGTCAGGGTTGAGGTCAGGAGTCAAGTTCTTCTACACCAAAGTCGCTCATCCATGTCTTTATGGACCTTGCTTTGTGCACTGGTGTGCAGTCATGTTGGAACAGGAAGCGGCCGTCCCCAACTGTTTCTGCAAAGCTGGGAGCATGAAATTGACCAAAATCTGAAGCATTAAGAGTTTCTTTAACTGGAGCTAAGGGGCTGAACTCAGCTTCTGAAAAACAACCCCACACCATAATCCCCCCTCCACCAAAGGTAAAGGTATGGGTGCAAGTATTTGTCACTGTACAGCAAAATGTGTTCTCTGCTTTTGACCCATGCTTGGAGGTGAACACCCACACACTAGGGGCAGTAAGCACACACACACACAAGGAGTGGTGGGCAGGCAACTATAGCGCCCGGGGAGCAGAGAGGGTAAAGGGCCTTGCTCAAGGGCCCAACAGTGGCAGCTTGCGGAGCCCGGGTATTGAACCCATAACCCAGTCATCAATAGCCCAGAACTCTTACACTTTGTTTTAATACCACTGACAGTTGATTGTGGAATATTTAGTAGAAAGGAAATTTCATGACTGGACTTGTTGCAATAGACAGCAGGATGTTGCTTTATAAAACTGTTGCTAAATATCTGCCCGAGGAACATCTCAAAAGAGTGAGGCACCCTCACACTTACAATGGAGCCTGCCGGAATGGATCTCTAGGGAAATATCAAAGTGGTTCTCCCAGGCTCCAGGCTATTGATGACAAGGTTGTGGGTTCGATACCCAGACTCAACAAGCTGCCACTGTTGGGCCCTTGAGCAAGGCCCTTCACCCTCTCTGCTCCCCGGGCACTGGAGTTAGCTGCCCTGGGTGTGTGTGTGTGTGTGCTCACTGCCCCTAAATCATTATTGTGTGTGTGTGTGTGTTCACCACCACAGATGGGTAAAATGCAGATGACACATTTTGCTGTACATAGTACAGTGACAAATATGTGCACCTTTACCTTTCATATGGTCTATCTGCACCATAATCCATTAATACCTCAGATGTGAAAATGTTCTGCTGACTGCCGAGGGCTAGGTAAAATTGGCAGACTTTGGATATGGGATGGTTTTCCAGAGGCTTCCCTGATGTGTCAGACATTCTGTGGCACTTCATACTACGCTGCACCTGAGATGCTTATGAATATGCCCTATGACCCAAAGAAGAGTGATGTGTGGAGCCTGGTCGTGACTTTGGATGTCACGGTGACCGGGATATTGCCCTTCACCCCGCTAATTGGACTAATATCCCATGTACCGAGCCCAAACCTGTGAAGTATCCAGGGGATCACAGTGGAGAGGCTCTGTCATGCCATCATCTCATACAAGCAACACTTCAATCTTCACACTCAGCCTTCAGCGATAGAGGCGGCACAGCGCCCTTGGTTGCAGTCGAGGTGAAAATGCTGAGTAAAACATTATGCTGGAATCTGAGTATCAAGAACATCAGGAATAATCACATTTTGATTGTATTTGGTTTTAATTTCATTTTAAGTTGCTGCTCAGTTGCCTGGGGTCTGGGGTTGCAGGTTCAATCCTCGTTCCAGTGTTTTTTATTTAGAATTACTGTTTACACTAAATCATTTTTAAAAAAATGGCTTGGGGAAGGGAAGGGAGTTGGCGTATTGTGCATATTATACACTGATAATTGGTGTGGCGCAATAGATAACATCAGTACTTGCCACTGAGCTTCCACATCACTTGGGAGACTGGGGTTCGGTTCCCAGTCTGGGTGACTATGTTGCGCTACACCAATAAGAGTCATTGGGCAAGACTCCTAACACTACATTGGCCCACCTCTGTAATACCAATAACCTTCTAAGTCGCTTTGGATAAGAGCGTCAGCTAAATGCCGATAATGTAAATGTAAATGTCCCTCAGAGTAAAGGGTTGTTCTGTAAATTGGTAAATAGGTAACAATCAGTAAATAATCAAAGATGACTTGTTTTCCACATTGCTTCTGTACCGTCTTCAGCGTTGCAATAAGGATGAGGAAAGCATTTCTCATCAAGATGTGAGCCCACTTCAGGAAGACGACAACAGAAGAGCTGGTGCAAGACTAACTTGTCAAGGTATAGGATGTGGGGGAGGATGGCTGGTTCAGCTGTAGTCCACTTTGTGCTGCAGTTAAAAGGCCAGCTAACTCTTATTGTAGCACCGAAACTCAGGGCATCCCAAGCTCATCGAGTGAGGAGAAATTTGTTAAAAGGACGTCTGTGGTCCACAGCTCCTCCTCTCCTTCCCAGCAGGGTGCTCCACATTCTGCTGCCTCTACAGAGGCTCCTGCTAGTTTGGGTTATGAGCATTTATTTGAATGGACGTTCCCACAGTAAGGCAGGAAACCCTAAAAAGAAAAAAGAGGCTGACATGCGCCTAGTTTAAGGTATGTCAGTCGAATATTGAGTTTATACCATAAAGTCAATACAAATATTTGTCAAATGTTTCAGTAGGTCAATCATTTTCCATCTACAATAAAGAAGCTGCACAGCGGCCCATAATGAGAAAGTGAATTGCACATTTAGTAAAAAAAAAAACCTACAATATTGCATTGACATAAGTATGCAGACCCTTTACTCGGTACTTAGTTGAAGCATCTTTGGCAGTGAATACAGCCTCCAGTCTTCTTGGGTATTATGCCATAATGTTTTCAACACCTGGATTTGGGGATTTGCTGCCATTCTTCTCTGCAGGTCCCCTCAAGACAGGTGTGTTTCTCTCCAAATCATGTCAGTTTAACTGACTTTACCACAGGTGGACTCCAATTAAGAAACATTTCAAAGATGATCAAGAAAAATGGAAGGCCCCCATAGCAAAGGGTCTAAATACTTATGTCCATTTTCTTTTTTAATAACTTTGAGGGGTCATTGAGGGGTATTGAATGCTGATTGATGGGGAAAAACTTATTTTATTTTTGTAATTTTAGCACAAAGCCTCAACATAACAAAATCTGAAAAAATGAAAGGGTCTGAAACTTTCTGTACACACACTTATACACACTTAGACAACAAAGAGGAAAAGGAAGCTATTGTGGTTTACAGCCACAATAGCCCACTCCCGCGCACACCGGGGGGACGACCCAGTTTCTCTCAGGCACTGTTCACATCAAGTATCATAAAACACAATGTACACTGTCATACTTTCAAACTGTCACAAAAAAAACACTAATCCCAGTCATGTACTTAGTAATTGTGCCTGAGATTGATTTTATATAGTGCATTAATTCAAACAAATGGTTTATGTCAACAAAATAATGTTGTAAACAGCACATTATGTACAAATACGAGTATAATTCTCTATTTTGATTTTTTTTTTCAATGTGTTGAAAAATATTAGTGTGTCAAATCACCTTGAAAACAGCATTATTTGGATAATGACTAATACGTTGTATGTCCGTACACAACTACTTTACGTTGTATGCCCGTACGTGACTACTTTATGCTCTATGTCCTACACTATTAGTGATTGCAAGCCTATTTGAGATTGATTTCATTAATGAGGACAATGGGATACATCAGTATAAAAGCATAACTAGAAACAATCCTGCAGTTTAAAAACCCATCATGAATTCTCAAGAACAAATTCAAGAACGTTCTTAGGAGGACATTGATGAATGAGGCCCAATGATCTAATGGCAACCTGCTAGATATGTTAGAACATTTCCATTAACAGTTCACACTGACTTGTAGTGTTGCAGTTTTAAGCCTATCATTGTCCATTTATGAAGTCTATCATTAAGACTTAGCCTATCTGTTGTTGCCCAGTTCTCACTCTGAACCCAGCAGTGACACTGAGCTGAAAACACCAGCAACACTGCTGTGTCTGATACACTCATATCTGCACCACACACACGCTACCTTGTCAGTGTCTCTGCAGTGCTGGGAATGGTCCACCCACCAAATAATGGTTAGTGTCCAACTGTGGTTGTTACAGGGTTAAATGACGTGAAACAACAGATGTGCTACACAATGATGATAGTCTTTAGTAACTCTAAAACTGACATGGTCTTACGTAGTACGGCATATAAAATATACCTATAGTTTGTGGTTGGACCAGTCTTTGAAATGTCCCAGTTTTTGATATTACTTCTTTCCCTGTCCAGATCTGCAAAAAAGTGACCACCAATATGTTTTAATATTTTTTATATTTTATCATCATTAAAACAGTGGTTGTCTAACATATGAGCACATCTACTAACTGCAAAGGACACAGTCAGTGAACTTATGTCAACATCAGAATATCATCAAAGCATGACACTTGCAAATGAAATGTTTTCTATTAGAAATGCTGGTGTAGAATGTCCAGATGGCAATGATGGTAAGAGTACAGCAGCTGCAGGGAATGGTGTTTGGTTGAGGTAGCTGGTGGTGCTGAAGGGATGCTACAAGCTTGTGTGGAATCTGTGGCATCTAAACTTATATCTTCATTCTTGGCCTGTTTCTACATGATCACATCACTGCTGTTTCCTTGTTTTACCTCGAAACCCAGTCACTGACTCTGAAACCAGACTTGGGAGTTCCTGACATTTACCTCCGTTGTGTGAAGGCCTGGACCTTTTGGATGTTTTCTTTCACTATATGTTTGTCATCCTGCTATTTAAGGCCCTCTGACACTTCCTCCTTGTCAATGACTGACACAGCACTACTGTCGACCTGTAACCTGAAAAAATTCAGAAGACAATTTGGGTGTCTTCCATGGTAGAGAATTACTTGGAGCACTCGGATCTTAAAGATGACACATTATTCTCCGTTTCCACAAGTAAACACGGTTTCCTGTGGTCTTAATCAATGTCAGTGACATACTATGGTCAATATACCTCAAGGGTCCAGCCAGACAGCACCTGTCTTACCCTATACCATGAGCATTTTACAGTTTTTACTGTGTTTGTTCCACTGTGAGCTTTACACTGTAGGTGTGGGTCTATTTCAAGACAGCAAGAAACTTTCATGAAGCAATAAAACCATGAATGACTTTTTAAACAACAGATCTTCTGGTAAAGGAAAAAAAATGGTTCAAAATTAGAATATCAGCATTTGAAGCAACTGAGACTGCCAGCAAGTTGCAAGTTATGGCTCCTCAGGTAACACCAGATTCCCCATGGTACTCAAACTGCCACAGACCTCTCAGAAAAAAACACTTTAAAAAATTACTCACAATACTCCCAAAACGGGGAAAGAGAAAGGACTGTGAATGGCAGCTCCATTCCCCCACTGGCAGTCAAGGGTTAGTGAGCTGAAGCCAAATCTAGCACAGTACATTAAGTTAAGCTGAGGCTGGAGAATCAAGTAATAATACTGCGTTAGCTTTTTCCACACCATTAGCTTAGAAAACGAATGCTAATAAGACCTGCAGAACCAGTGCCGTTCAGGGCAATAAGCCAGATTCAGCAAGTATTTTCACTAAGATGCTACTTCTAAGTGGAACTGTGTCCTGTGGAATGATAGTGCTCCATCAAATGCTTTTAGGATGAGTTGGGGATGATGTGGGCGGTGATCATCCAAAATCCTGACTTCACTAATGCTCTTGTCCATGAATGCTATCACATCCTCACAGCAACTCTACTCAAATTCTAGTAGAAGACAGTGACAGTTTTAATACCCTTGATTTTGAAAAAAAAAACAATGAATGAACAGGTGTCCCAATACTTCTGTCCATTGTATGTGTACCGAAGTAACAAAAAAGTGAGATCTTCTTAATATGTCAATTTTAATGTTTTAAGCAATATTTTAAAATATGTTAAGCTAGGGTGACCATACATCCTCTTTTTTCTTTTACATGTTCTGTAGTTTTTACTTTTTAATTCCCATAGTTCCAAAAACACAGGAACTTCAAATGTCCAAATGTCCAAATGTCCACTACCTTCCTTTAATGTTATTTGAGTTAATATTGACCTTTTCTTTTGTCTGATAACATTCAGTAATAAGTAATGGCAGATTACCTCTGCTTTTCAACCGAATGACAGTGGAAAATGCGGTGCACCTCGTTGCAAGGATGCAAGACTTGCCCTGCATACTGCAAGCAAGTCTCCATGTGAATGTCTTCAAAGTGCATGCTCATATAGGCCTACCCTACACATATCTACACAACCACTTCCTCGTTCTTCACCTGCATGTTTCACAGAGTATATTTCCATGCCCAAAGAGAACGTCAAAAAAGGCAGACAACAGGATGTTAATTGTAGGAGCATTAATCAAGAATCTAGAAACACAACCTGTAGCAATTAAGTAGGTGAGCATAACAACACTTTTCTCGGACACAGAAAACATATTTCTGATGATATTTTATTATGTTCTACATTTTTTTAGTGAGGGAAATCACATATTGCACCTTTAAGGGTCATTTAAAGGCTGATTTTAGTATTCGAAAAACAAAAACTCTAAACTTAAAGTATAAATTACAGATATTTTTTAATTTCAAACCAGTCAGAAATGCATTTTATCTCTCCCCTTGTCTTCCACAAACATTTGAGCATTTTGGGCTTTTTTATTGCAACCCCCCACACAAGCCGCCTGCTGAAGAGCAGCACTTTAGTTTATCACTGAAATCCGCTTAGACTCTCCGCTTCTGATTGGACGCTGGAGCAGCCTGGGCACGAGCCGCGCCAGTCAGCGCTAACCTGCTGACTAGCCCTCATCCTCCAGCGTCCGAAACCTGTCAACCCGTCAGTGTGTCCGGCAGACAGGAGGAGCACACTGTGACATGACCGTGATACCGTGGTAAACCCTGGAGTCTAAACTGATGAAGTGCCATAGGAGACAGTGGTGAAGGACCTTCGTGAGGTTCAGGCTCGAGAGCTGGCACTGAGGGAGCGGGGTGAGCCGCAGCGCTATGTGAGGAAGTGCTCTGAAAGGGTGGTTTCAGGATGAAAGTGACTGAGGGGGACAAACCGGACTGGGTTTATCAGCGTTGTCACAAGGATACGATGTCAAAGAGCTTTTCAAAGTCGCGACTTTGGCTCATTTTTGGGGTAAGTCAGATGGTGTCGTGTAGTAAGCTGTAAATAGAGGTAGCTATTTATTTATCCGCTTCTTCTTCCAAATGCCCGGTCCACCTTAAATAGTGAAGGCACCAGAATATAGAGCTAGCTAGCTACCTGCTGCACTATTTAAGGTGGACCGGAATATTGGAGCGCGGATGTAGCCTCGGTTTCGTGGAGAAAGCCTGAGGCAAAGTTGGTGCGCTGTTCACTGCATATTCCGACTTTTCTCTTCGGTTTCTCTTGAATTAAACATCCAAAACTGTTCACTCTGCACTGTTCACTTCTCGGTAGACCAGATAATAAGCTCTAATTCAACGTATTTCTAGCTAAATGTCTCTTATAGATAAGATAAACGCCGCTTGGTTCAGTGAGGGACTAGCGGAGGGATACATTCATACACTTTTAAAAGTTGTAGCTAGCTATAGGTTTATTGCTGCTACGTGTAGTCTGATTTACAGATAACATAATTTGTATGGGACCAAGTAAAGAGAAAAAAAAAACTGGTAGCTAACACCAAGTAAACCTGGTGGTTATTTGTTAGCTAGTTAAATAAACGCTGTGTCGTGACCGTTGGCGCTAGCTATCTATACTCACACGCTTGTGTATATACGCCATTAAACGACAGTAGTTCCGCTCACGCAAGCTGATTGGTTGAGACGCGTTCTAATACTGTATCACTCCGCTGAACGCCGTTGCTAGCTATATACAGTGCTAGCTAACAAGCCCAGAAGTAGCGTAGCTAGCTAACTGCCCTGAGGAAAACAAAGCAAGAATGACCTCAAACGAGACTAAAAGGACTAGGACAGAAATACACAACAACAAAAACACAAACGGATAATTAGAAAAGGTAAGTGGGGAGTTTAATGAGTTGGCCTGTGTAAGGAGCAGCAGGCTGTGCAGTGAGTGGAGTTAGTTAGCTAGCTACTGTGATGTAGCAACAAGCTGCTTGCTAGGGAACTAACTAACTACCCTCTTAATTTGGGGGAAGGAAACACTTAACATGACATTAAACATTAAAACTTATTAAATACTTAAAAAAAAATCTTCACGGCTCCATTTATTTATTTATTTATTTATTTATTTAATTTATTTCCACTGTTGTTTAAAAGCAAGAGAACACCGACGGTTGTGTTATCGTGAGATAGCATGGCAGTGATGAAGCAGACATGAGCCGAAGCCATTAGAGGTAGCTTGTAGTGCAGACTCCCAAACGTCTGGGGAATTTACCCCCCTTTAACTGTACTCTCAAACTTGTATTAAGACCTGTACTTGTATTAGCTGTACTTGCAAACTCGAAGCTTATATTAATAAGACAGACTGTTTATTCAGTGTTGTAGCTAAATGCCCCTCACCTCAGTTTTAATAAATATTTTTCATGATGAATCATTAGTTTGGCTGTTAGAGCTACAGATACATATATAAAGTCACACAGACCTTCAAAAAAAATAATAATCACTTGATTTTGAATCAATATGTATGCTGTACCTTATTACCATTAGCTCGATACACAGACAGAAAATGACTTGACAAAGAAAGGCATGAAAGGCTGAAAGTTAGTGTTCGTATAAGTCTAATAATACACACTTTGTGGCATTTATTTTTTTATGGCATTTAAAGTAAATCTAGAGCTGTTTTAGATTATCACAGTGACCTCTGTCCTCTTCTGTAGAGAGAGAGATACGGTTTCTGAGCTAGGGTATTTTTAATGTGTTGTATTTCCTGTTCTGTATTTAAATATGAATGTGTGTGTGTGTGTGTGTGTGTGTATGTACAGTATATTGCCAAAAGTGTTTGCTCACCTGCCTTCGCACACATAGACACCATAATACCCTATATGCTATAATTCATAGGGTTTAATATGATGTCGGACCACCCTTTGCAGCTATAACAGCTTCAACTCTTCTAGGAAGGCTTTCCACAAGGTTTAGGAGTTTAGTGTTTATGGGAATTTTTGACCATTCTTCCAGAAGCGCATTTGTGAGGTCAGACACTGATGCTGGACAAGAAGGCCTGACTCGTAGTCTCCGCTCTAATTCATCCTAAAGGTGTTCTGTCGGGTTGAGGTCAGGACTCAAGTTCTTCTACACCAAACTTTCTCATCCATGTCTTTATGGACCTTGCTTTGTGCACTGGTGCGCAGTCATGTTTGAACAGAAAGGGGCCGTCCCCAAACTGTTCCTGCAAAGCTGGGAGCATGAAATTGACCAAAATCTCTTGGTTCCTTTCACTGGAACTGAGAAGTCGAATCCAACTCCTGAAAAACAACCCCACACCATAATCCCCTCTCCACCAAACTTTACATTTGGAACAATGCAGTCAGACAAGTACTTTTTTTTTTTTTTTTTTTTTCTGGCAACTGCCAAACTCATCCAATCGCATTGCCAGGTGAAGAAGTGTGATTGGTCACTCCAGGTAACACGTCTCCACTTCTCTAGAGTGTAGTGGCTGCATGTTTTACACCACTGCATCCGAGGCTTGGATGCAGCTGCTCGGTCGTTGAAACCCATTCCACGTCTATTTGGCGACCTCTGCGCACAATGCACCTCAGCATCCGCTGACCTCGCTCTGTCATTTTATGTTGTATATCACTTTGTGGCTGAGTTGCTGTTGTTCCCATCTATCTATCTATCTATCTATCTATACATCTATATTGCATTAATGTCGTGGCCAAGAAAAATACAAGGGGTTCTAATATTGCCTAGATATTTAGATATTAAGATATGTCTTGTAGAATCAAATCAGTAAGTTTGACATGTTATTACGTGCAATTTTAAATGTATTGATTAATGAAAAGTAATTATTTTATTATTTTTGGTAATTTGTTAGCGTTCTTTGCAGATGCACATGATCCCAAACCAAACCAAAAACATGCTTTTAAGTGTCACTTGGTTTAGAATTGATTGTGTAAAAATGAATTACAGGCTGCTTTAGTACAAAAACCACACAAATGTCATAAAAACAATAAAGATACAACATACAAGTCCTTTAAATGCCAAGGGCCTGCATTTAAGTTAATTGCCCTCATAGCCCGCCTAACATTTTAAAATACTGCTGCACTAGTTACTGAATAATGCATAGTAGTTCCTGAAGAAGAATTTCACGTGCTGAGAGGTTAAACACATGCATTTGTGTACAGGCTCTATTAGACAGCTCTGTTAGAAGGTTGCTATTGTTTGCAGAAGTATGTAGGGGGCTTACATTCCAGAGAGTTGACTGCACAGTGACCATCTTTGTGGTTTGGTCCTTCACCAAGTAGCTAATCACATGTGGAATTCTTTGTAATGTAAAATTGCAGCAGAATAGCCAGTAGTAGCTACCAAATGGACAAACAGCTGGTTGAAGTGAGGAGGTTTTGTTCCCTGTTCATGACATTTTATTTCTGCATCTCTACAGTTGGTTTACTTGATTAATTAAAAAATGTATTATTATTATTATTATTATTATTATTATTTTACTGCTCATATGTTTGGTATATTTTTCTTTAGACGATGATGATGACTGCCACTTTGTACCCAATGCTGAGGATGCTGGGGGTTCAGCTGTACTCTGCTCTGAGTGGGAGTTACATGCCTGGACACCACTCCATATTGCTCATCAACTGTCCTACTGAACAGACAGCTAAAGATATTGGCAGGTACACACACACACACACAAACCAAGCATATTGTCAATTTTTTTTACAGACAAATCTTCACTGTGCTAAACTAAACTGATAATCCGATGACTCTAAACCCACGTATAGCATAAATATAAGTATTTAGGCAAGTGCTGAATTCTGTAAATATATTTTGCAACTTTACTTACTATGCAGAAATTTAAATGATCAACCATTACATATGAACAAGATTGGAGGATGTCTTGCCAAAGTAGAACAAAAAATTTCAAACCCTATTTTAATTGAAATTTTAATGTAAATCAGTTGAAAGGTTTCATTCTAAGTCATTTTTGGAGCATTTATATTTGACAAAATGTAAAGGAGAGTTTTTTTTTGTTTTTTTCTGGGAATTTTCAAAGTTGGCAAATTTACCAGAGCAATTAAGGGGAATTAACAGGTAATTATGGGAATTATTGGTAATAAAATGGGAATATTCAAAGCTAAGAGAAACTTACATATAACAACATATAATTGGTAAAAATATGCTGAAGCATAATCTTGGCTAAAATAATTAAAAATGATACCAAAACAGTTGAATAACAAAGCTGCTCCTCAATCCCAGGCACATGGCACATTACACACTGAAGGGCTATTGAAACCACAGCCCCTGCATGCACTGCATTCCTCCATCACATGTACAGCATATGTCCAGATGATTTCTAGAAACCTCACACTCACCACTACTGAAAGCACAAATATGGACCAAAGGACTGCCTAAGTCCTCAGTTTTGACCAGGTTCATATTTTTAACAGTAATAGCATTGAAAATTAAAGCAGCTATTAAATCAAGGTGTAATCTCACAGTTGCTCGCTGTCTGGTAAATTTAGAACAGAACAGCATAGCCAAGCTACCTATATTTTTTGTGCCTATGACATAATCAAAACTCACAGATGTGGTTCCTGTGTGAGTTTGAGAAGATGAAAATCGTGTTTACTAGTGATACTAGTTTAACAAGGTAAGTGTTGCAGTGGCTCCCTTCAGTCGCTTCGCGTGTCCGTTGAATGTGTGGAGGAAACCAGTCAGAGTCAAAGTTCTTCTCAAAACACCAAGTTTATTCCAAACAGAAAACTTTCTGGAGATGTCAAGTCACAGCACAGTGTGAGTTGAGATCTAAAGTATGCAAATAACACCATACATTATATACCAGAGGATCCCGCCTTGGCTGCTTTCAGTGCCCTTCAATTCCATACCTTATACGGAGTTATTTGTCTCTCTTGTGCTATTTTAGCATGTTTTCAACTGTCTATGTATGTGTGGCGTGTATCTGCCTGCGGCCAAGGGGCTTCCTCTTTTGCTTACCCGCAACTGCTAAATTCTGCAAACCCAGTTTCTGCATCTGACTCCAGTGTGTTAAGGTGTCCTTTAAATTTATGTCTCTTTGTTAGTATTAAGCGATTTACTTTTAATGCGTGCTCTTAATGCTTAATGTTAATGCTTAATGTTCAATATTCCCATTTCAACATAAGGTACCGTGTCCGTTTAAAGAGAAAAGGTACTAAAGTTTGCAGATGTCCTGATATGGTCTGAACTGGTAGTAAGATCTCTTCCTGGATGAATGTATGATGCTGTTGATAGAGACTCAGTAGATTCAGGAGTTGGAAGTAAAAAGTAAAAACTTACATAGGATCTTAAGAGAAGCACTAAAACGTTAATAAGAATGTTCTTAAGTACATTTCTCCAAAAAATTCTCAAATGTTCTTAAGAAAGGCTTAAATATTTTTTTTTCTTAAGACTTTCGGAAGACACTTGGCCATTTGTAACAGTTTTTTATGCTGCATTTCACTGCTTATCATAAACGTGTGAACATTCATTTTTTTGAATATTTCAATATTTATTTGAATCCTTAATGTTGAGAGCAAGATGGGGGGGGACAGAATCAAACTAACTGTTTGGACATTTTCAGTTTACAAGAGCTACAGCTGAATTCAAGAAGGTGTCATATACCGAGGGGTGGGCGATAGAACTATTTTATCACATTGTAAATTTTGTTACTGTATTACACAATATCCTTTTATGAGCGTATTAAGGATATCGTCAGAGCCGTAGGAGCACTGACCAACTAGTCTTGTTTAATAGGATGAAGGATGAAGATGAGAAAAAAAAAAAAGTCACTGTACTTTGGAGAGTAGTTGTTTAAATCTGCAGCTACCGATGCATTTTGTCTGCATGACAAAATTCAACGATTAATATTGTTTATCTTGAAAATGCCTTTAAATATCTTTTTTTTTTTTTACCATATTACCTAGCCCCGCACAGACCTATTGGGCAAACACGCACTATCTTGGCCACTTTGGAGATCACTAAAAGTCAAAAGACATCCATTTAGTGTATTTTCACCTGCTCAGCTGAAACGCTACCCCCTTTGGAAAAATAACACAACTTGTGCCACTGTTAAGTCATACATAACCAGAGCACCAGTGATGTTTTTTTTAGCTCTTAAACTTGTTTAACATCATTTTAAAAATGTTAAAACTTGATTTTGACAATGGTGTTTCACCTTGTTGTGCAAAACATCTTACATCATACACTCGTGAGACGCAGTTTTTAAGAAACTTAAACTTACAGCTAAGAAGAGGTTTCAGCGGCATGTAAATGAGACGAGAGAGTGTGTTTGTGTGTAAATTATTATAGTGAATTCAGCTACATTAAGGGGCCCCATTACTGACCTATGTAGTAATCTTAAAAAAAGAATGTATTTGCAATAGAATTGGACGCTGAAGAGCAGCCACACCTGAGACTTAGATGCTGAGTATTGACTAGAGGGGCATAAACCCCCACCCTCAGTGGACCGGTGTTCTCTGGAGTGATTGAGCTCAGTCCAAGCTCATTGAGACAATCTTGAGTAACATTTGTGTTGCAAAACATCAAACTTCAGCATTTGACCTCAGTACTGCTCTTTAGGCTAAATGCAGTCAACCCCTGCATCAACACATGCACACAGTCCTAGTGTAGAACACCTTTGACTTCAGAAGAAACAGTTGAGTACCATATTTCAAAGCTTTTTAAATACTTCTCAGTTTTGTTACAGCAATCTGCAGCCATTTTTCTTTTCTAAGGAACTGCCTAGTGCTCTGAACATTACATACATAATGTCTGTAAAGCAGGAGGAGGGCAAGGCGTTTTCAGGTAGCCATTTTCTCAGTTCATAATGTAAACACAAAAGACCTTCAAAAAGATTTATTTAGGAAATTCTAGAGTGATGCACAAATTCACAAATATGTCCGGCACAAATATGACCTTATGGGAAGCCATCAGAAGAAAACCTGTTTGTCAGTTTGATTGTCAAATAACTCTGGTTCCACACCAGATGTTTCGTATAAAAAAGGTCCCTTTATTTCACAATCAACACAAACAAACTGAAAGCATACTTGGAAGAATGCTTTCAGTTTCACAATGAGACTTGCTGTTACTGACCACTCACACTGGATCGGGAGAGCCCATCGATCCTGGTAGGAGACAGCTGTCCCAGTAAACCACCGAGCTGGACCTGCAGTTCCACTTAGCCGACTCTCACCAGAAAAAGGGTAACCCCGTCCTTTATATCTTTAATTAAACGAAGAACTGTGCATGGGGGACCAGGGCCAACCACTCCCGCCAGGCACAGCCTTCCACTATCACTCGTTAATTCCAATGGTTTCGCAACCGCATCCTCATGAAAAACAAGTTAAGTAATTGCATAAACGTGAGTTTGCAGTATAACATAACCCGTGACTTAAAACAGTTATAATAAAGCTGATTCAGCATATTGCCCATACATTATGACCAGCAAGCATACCTTTAATATAAGGTGAACATGGACACATTATATCCTTATATTCGGATATGTAGACCATATTAGTGTGGTTCCGCAGTGCTCTGCACCACTTCATAATGCCTTTCATAGTACAAACACCTTTGCAGCCTATCCAGAGGAGTAGGCCTCTTAGTGGTTACAGCCCATAACCGAACAGTGAGTTGCTCATACAATACAGTGTGCACTAACTGGACGGAGTGTACCGTAAGGCGGTGCCTGGGCTTCCGCAGGGCAGAATTCATTCTTATTACACCCATCCTGTGTCCTCGCCACAAAGTATGGCTTTAGAGATTTCCATAAGAACATTTAAACAAGCCTGATGCATTTTTGAAACAAGTCCAGCGGACTGATTAGGTTAAAATCGAACATTGCCACAATGAGCAAAGGTATATTAGGAGTAAAAAGGTTTCATGAAAAGAACACATCTTCACCTGCTTAGCATGAGGGTAAGTTGTTCATGTTGGCAGTGTCTGACAGTATTGCATACCATGTCCCTAAAAGACAGACCTATATCATTTTTTGCTGAATGTATTTTGCTTCTCTTTTTTTATTTTCATTTCAATCTGTCTAGTTTGGTTGTGTTGCTATTTCTTTTACTTTTATTTGCTCTTAAGTCTTACTTTAAGCAAAAAGGGTTGTATATTGTTCTTAAAAAATGTTTTGATTTATTGTTAGCACTATTCGCTGCATAAGGAAAAATGTTAATATGCAAAACTTCTCATGGTCTCTCTCCCTCTCCCTCAGACATATCATGGAGAAAAGGATGGCAGCATGTGTGAATATTCTTCCTCGCACTTCCACCATGTGAGAATAGTGACTTTGACCTTTCACTCATAAGCCCTCGCTCAGGCATGTCGTCAGTTTGTCAGTACACAGTAAGAATGAACTTTAGACATTTAGTGGAAGTTTCCCCAAGGCCAGCACTGCAATAGGAAACCTTGTTATGTATTAACTACTGATCTGCTGGCTTTTGGAGCACTACCTCTTCACAGGGCTTTTCATTCACTGCCTGGATTTTAACCTGACGTTCTAGCAATCCATTTTAAACATTGTGTAATAAGATCACCTTCTGGAATTATCTATATCAGCTGGCCGATAGTAGTGGCCAAAATGGACGACCCAGTTTTGGGGAAAAAATGAGAACTGATGGAAAAAAAAGAGATACCCAACCCAACAACAGTGCTACCAAATGAATATCAGTGTTATCAGTGTCCACTATTTATTTGTCTATCTAATCAGAACTGATATGTTTCATAGATATGTTTCATTCAATTCATAGGTGTGTGAAGTGACAGTTCTTAGAGTCAGTAGCTGTCATTCTGTCATTTAAAATACCTGAGTTTATTTCTAAAATCAAAATATACATTTACAATGGGAACATGCGCTTGTAGTGCATCAGTGTACTAAAGCTGCACTTAATTTCACAACCTAGAAATTAAGCCTAAACTCAAGCACAGGACAAAAGAGGAAATTAAGATTTGTTTTTTACATGATACCAGTCCTAATGAACGTCATCATCATCCTAATGACAGTCGTAATGAAATCATTTGGTTTCAGCCTGTATTTTGGTGTCGTCCCGAAAGACTGAGATTAATGAGATTAAAACATGTGGTCCATGAATAATTATCAATGGTCATTACATTAACATACATTAACAATTATATGCCAATTTAAAGGCACTTTCAAAACTGATTATCTCCTTCATTATGAACTTTTCCAAACTGTTCTCGATTGTATCCCACTACTTACTGAATGAAACCAGATAGGAAAGGAATGATTTTGGCACAGCCCTACTTTTGCAAAATGTATTCATTTTTTTTCTGGTGCGAAAAACTTTGAAATTGCATGTCATGTGTAGTTTTAGATGTGCAACCTTTTTTATGCTGTGAATTTGTCACATTTGGTGTAAAAAATACTTTACAAATAATCTGACATTCATAGTTTTGCGAGAGCAATTATATTTTGATATTTGATTGTATAACGTTTTTCAATTAGTTTTCCCACTGCTTTGTGTTTTTTGCAAATCTACAAATGTATTGTTGGTGTTTATCAGGTACTACTGGAAAGGACAGATTCAAGATGCTTCGGAAGTACTGCTGGTTTGTGGACTTTCTTCATGAAAAGCTTGCTTATTAGAAATGTTGAAGTCATGAAACTGTATTTAAAGTCAGAAAACCCTATATAACAGTGTAGTATCACATTTACATTAACAAAAAAATATTACATGGAGTATAATGAGTGTTTCTCTTCTAGCTGGTGAGGACCAGAACATCTCTTATTCAGAGACTCACTGAGAATGTAATGTAAGTCAATGTCCTGCCATCATATATCCCACGACATACACCAATCTGCCATGACATTAGTACCACTGACAGCTAAAGTGAAAAACATTGATTATCTTCATCTACAGTGATGTATTGATGTACAGCCAAATTGTGATGGCTAGATGACTGGGCCACAACATCAGACAGATCTTTTTGGGTCGAATGGTCAGATGTTGGGACCTACCCAATATTGGGCACTGTTACTAGATGGTACTAATGTTATGATGGATCAGTGTATATGACAACTAAAAAAGTACTGTGGTGTGTGATGTGTTTCTGTGTTCTTCTCTAGAGCTGTGCATCCATATGAAATTCCAGAAATCCTCAGTTTTCCCATTGAAGATGGAAGTATGTCCTACTTAAAATGGATGGACGATGCAGTTCCTGATGTATGACCAGTCCAGGTCCAGTCTGGTGAAGATGCACTTAATATTCGATTCTGGACCATACAGGTATTCTGGACCATACACAAAGCATGGACCAAAAAGAGAGAAGTAGACACTTTAGTAGAGGTTTAAAAGCGTTGTAAAACCAACTTAGCACTGAAATCAAAACGCTATACTGTATTCCTGCCTAGGCGAACTAACTCTGGGATATGGAGGTTTGATGTCTCTCCTGCACGATTATTTTATATCAGACAAGAGCCTGACCAAAACCTTGAGTCAAATTTTGATCTTTTTAGTAAAGTAATGAAATTGTTTAAATTCTAATATTGAAAAGTACTCCTTTTAGTTTGCTGCTGTCACTGTAATCAGCAGACTATGCTATGCAAAGTGAGGAGAAAACATAACAGATGGCAACAGCATAAGTGACCGTGTGTAAAACACTGAGGAAACACAGGGATTGTATACACAGGCTAGATATCAGGCATGATTAAATGCATTACACTCAACAACTGGGACCATGGTCATGCCAACCTTGAGCGCCTATCTTTCCCACCTTCTTATTAAAACTGGCTGTCGAAAGAATGTTCCAAATTATTTAATGCTAAGTTTGATTGCACATGATTCATATGGGATTGGTAATTCAGATGATTGTTCAGGCAGTCAGGTGGTAGAAATTGTGCTACAGGTCTCAACTAATTCTTCACTCCTAGTAACACAATATGCAGTAAAACAAGTTGTGAAAATGTTGCCAAAGTTTGGACAGTGTTTTTACATGCAACTAGTGACTTGAAACACAAAAGCACTCTGACTGTTAGAATAAATAAATACTTCTAATTAAACCTGTATTTGTGTTTATTGGATGGCATGTTTAACATTACCGTAAAAGTACCTCTAACTGTAATTTCAAACAGTAAAAAATCTGATTAATAAGCTGTAGTTATTTTGAGTAACATTTGTTTTGTCTTACAACTGCTAATAATTGTACAGGAGTATCTCTCAGCTTTTCACCTTGTTAAGATTGTGAAGATGAATGAATATGCATGGACTCCCAGACTCTAAACCCTACACCTTTCCTATGCATATTGTGCTTTTGTGAACTAAGCTACAACATTGGCAAAAATTATTTGAACAGACTAGAGCAGATGAGATGAAATCAATATCCTGTTGAAAACTGCTCCATTTGTTACCCAGTCTATCTTAAACAATCACTGCTAGCTTTTATCTGCAAAGTGTTGCTAGCATTTAAATTTAATGTGAGAAGCTAAGGAGAACTGCCACGTAATGTCTTTCGAGTTGGTCAGATGCTGGAGGGCTAGAGTTAAAAACTAATGGGTTCTTTTTTTATTTGTAAATAGAATAAAGTATCTTTATTATTATCTAACTATTTCCAACTCCAATTCTAGGACCTTTTAATAGTGTCTTGGACATTCATAATGTCAATTAGTGTGAACCACTTGAGCTGGTGGGTTCACCAAACACTCAGTACTCCATACCTTATTGTTCCGCAGAATTCTGTAAAGTTTCAGTAAACTTTTGCTGAATCACTGATTTTAAGCTTTTTTTAATTCAAGATTTAAAATATGTCACAAAGGGTATGTGAGCACATTAGGGGCATCCCTCCCAGTATATGTGAATTGTCTTAAATAGTTGCATAACATCTAATAAAATACACTCTCTGATAATGAACCTATACAATCTTGAAGAAGCTACTCAAGAGACAGAGAAGCTCCCTTAAAGGATTATCCATATGTGGTTGTGGTCAAATGTTTACAAACACTGTACATGAATTTCATGGCAATATTGGGCTTTTAATGAGCGTCATTATCAGTACAGTCAGAATTATACACACAATAGCCCTGTTATTTGTTTAAATGTTTTTGAGCAAGTTGCACCTTGACCAGACACTTTTGGTTGGCAGAATTCAGATTAGAAGTTTGACCTCTCTTTTTGGCAGAATTTGTAGAGTTCAACAAAAATTCCTGGTTTCCTGGTACAGACATAACTTTACTGTACTGGGACCATGGCAAAGTGGTGACACCTCCTGATAACTTGCTCTTGCATACAATAATTTGAACTGATGATGTTGTTTAAAAGCGACTTCAGGGATGTTTGTACATCTACAGTCATCCTTCCCAAATCGGCAGACTTTCCATTGCGCTGCGTTGGGCCAGTGACCCAATGATGCTGCTGAACAAATCCTTTTATAAGGGCACTAAGAAGCCACCAGCTGTAGCCAACCATGATCAAAAACAGGAAGCAAAGAGGCCTTGGTTAGACATTTTGGAACTTGAACCACTGAATTAATAATCAAAGTGGGTGTATATGCATATATATATATATATATATATGTTTAAAGTGTTGATTTCTGTGTTAAAACTTATGCACCACATTTATAGTTTTTTTTCTATTAAAAATGTATGTTGTACACTTATTCTGTTTCAGAAAAAGAACAGTTAAGCTTAATATTGCCATGACCTTCATATCCATGATGAGTGTATGTAAACCACCGACCATACTGCATGTCGCAAGCTCTTGCACTGCAAAGTATTCAAATGACCGAGTGGCTTTGTGTTTTTGATGTGTGATGTCTGTCCATGCAGCAACAGACTGTTCTTTATTTTCATGAACCTGGACTTATGAGCAGACAATAGAAATGCCTATGTGGGGAAGTGGCTTTGTGTCTGGGGGATTTAGTGCTATCCAAGCATAACGTTGCGACAGATGCAGTGACCTCACATCAGTGCACAAAGTTTAACAGCATGGAAGCAAAACTAGTGATGTTTTTCAGCTCACCAGCTAAAGTTTAAGTGGCATTCATGAGAAGACTTTGAGCTCAAGATCTGTAATATAAGAATCCGCTGAGAAGTTAATGGGTCTGTCTTTTTGTTTATTATTTTTACGTTTGCTTTTGAATGAAACCTTTTCTCCTCATATTTAGCATTCGCACCATGAACAGATTACACATTATAAAACAGTGTAGTTTCAAGCTGCACTGCATGCATTGGCAGACCAGTTGGAAATGAAGTTATGCGTATTAGGTATTATGTGTTTATTTTTGTAGATGAAACTGAATAATATGACCACCGTTTCATAATTGTTTTTTCAGCATCAATTTCAATTTTGACTAAATATTTCCAGACCGAATAAAATCTTTTTTTAATGATGTGTAATTAATGTAATTAGTATAATTACCAAATCACTGAAATCTGGTATGACACGAAGTACGCTGCTGAAATTTCATAAATATTTATTTCATATCAATGAACAATATGAACTACAGCAGTGGTCAACAGCACTTGATCAAATAAAAGCTATAATAATAATAATAATAGTAATAATTATTATAGTATTTCTGGTTGAGGCCACATCTGAAACACAAACATTTACAAGTAGTACTTGGCATTAAAAACAATGGCAATACAATATTTTAAGACACTTGGTGTTTTTTTTTTTTTTGTTTTTGTTTTTTTTTTTTTTTTAATATTTTTTGTTTGTTTCATTTCAATATCACAGAATTTCAGCAACAGTCTAAACAGTTAATATTGATTTAGATACAAAACCACTGCGAAAACAGTTTAGCAAGTGAATTGAGTGAACGGGAGGCAAAGAGAACAGTGAGAAGAGAAGTGCTTAAAAAAAAAAAAGTCAAGATTTTACACATCATCCGTCAGTCTCCAGCCCCACCGCAACTACTGTCAGAGAGCAATAATAAAATAAATAACATTTAAAACTTTAATTTGCAAAAATAGTCCCATGTTTTTTTCCCTTTCTCTGTTAGGCTGCTACTAGTGTTGGATAGTTGTGGATAAAACATACAAAGAGAGTCAGAGAGCGTTAGTGAGCGAGAGAGGAGCAGGGTGGGAGGCATGCATTTAGCTTTAGTTTAGCAGAAACAGTACCACGGCATGGCACCACTTTATCCAAGGCCAATACCTGACTTTTCCTTCCATTTCACATGGTTTCTGAGGATGAACTAGACTCTCTTTCATTTGATCTTACAAAAATCTAATCTGCTCTAGGTGTTTTCTGATAGTTCTGGTAGTTTTTCTCCCTTCTGTGTAAAATGTGTATGATTTGTGAAAGTATTAAATCCTAATTCTAACATTTTTAGTATAGAAAATCCCTTTTAGTTTGTACTGGGATTCAAGGGAGGCATGCAGGTGTTCCAGAGCCCTTTTTTTCATAGGCAAAAGCATTTTTTGTAAAGAGTGCACTTATAGTGTTAAGCTGAACTTTGTGAGGCAAAGCGCATGTGCTAATGAATCAAAGCTCAAAGCTTTTTTTTGTCAGTTTTAATTAGCTGTATTAAAAAACAGCTAGAGAGAGTGGCTTCTAAGTATAGATGTTTGCCTCATGGGAAATGTAGTCCATGGCCAATCTGATTTACCGCAGGTGCTTGGAGTTGTAGGAAAAAATGGCACTTGTGGGAGACTTCTGCCCTGTTTGCCAAAGGAATGGAAGTCAAGGTTTGTAAGCTTGGGTAGAGCACAACATTAAACTCACCTGTATATTTAATTATTAAATATATCCAGATATAATATTTATTTATTTATTTGTGTGTATGTATGTTCACAGGTGCAACTACAGCCTGAGATGCACATATTTTTATAGGAATTTCTCAATATCACAATGTGCAATTGACAGATGTAGAAAACACTTAAATCACAACACTGAGTTAAAATAGATATTCTGTTGTGTTTTAGGTGCTTCAGTATTACATTCAGGCTTGGTTTATAATGCCTTGCCTTGACCTAGAGTCTTGGGTCAAATCCATTGATCTGAAATTCTGACCATTTGTTTTCCATGGCTACATTATCATTAAGTGTGTCCTGTAAAGCTTCATGAGTTCAAAACCTGATCTAGGACCTGTCTTTGCGGCCCACTCCATTCCAAAAATAACGCTCGTCCACGATGCCCAATTTGTCCAGCATTTTGAAATGATCACTGTCCGTAAGTTCAACTGAAGTCTCACTAAACAAGACGGACACACACACACATACACACACGCCCAAACACGCGTTTTAGCCTTCATCATACTGATTAATGTAAACTCACTCATGTGCAAAGCTTTGGGGTCCATTTCTACACCACACACTGAGTAAGCAGACTGAGGACAATTACAAGAGTTCAAATAAAAAACAATGTTTAAAAAACAAACAAACAAAAGGACCACAGGTGGTGCTGAGGAGGGGCTACAAGAAGTGCACGGTGGGATTGTCATCACTTCAGGTCCAGGATGTCCTCCTCAAAGGAAGTAGAAAGCGTTAAAGTACTGGCCATGGGTGGGCTGCCCTCGTGAAGTTCCAGCTCAGAGCCAGAGGAGCAGTGCCGTTGAATGTCAATGTCGCCGTCGACACACTCCAACCCGACTCTGATCGGAGGATTGCAAAGATCTCATTGTAATTCTGCTCACACCTCGAACAACAAATGAATAAACAGGCTGCATCCAAAATAGCTCCCTATTTGACATCTAGTGTAGGTCACAGTGAGTTAATGACGTACATGTCTAATTAAAGTAATCCAGCGTTTTCTGCAGCTGCTACAGAAACTGCCCATTAACTTCTATTATAAGAGAGTTTAGAACATGGGAATCGCACTGGATTTACGGCATGGAAGTTGTGTGCTCTACAGATCCCCTTTCAAAAAGCTCTGAATGTTCTTTTACTTCCTTTTTAGTTTATCTGCTGTAACTTACTGCTCAGTGCTGGCAGTTCCTGCTGGTCTCCTTTTCTCTTCCTCCTTTGTTTTCTTGCTCATTTTCCTCTGTTTGACTGAGCTGCTGTCTGCCTTACTGCTGGGCTCTTCGGTTAAGCCTGGAACAAGGACAGAGACATAAACATAAATGTACTTTTATATAGGCAAGAGAAAGACAAAAATCATTTAATTCTGTAACTATAAGGTTTTAAATATAAGTGCAATCAAATATATGTTGTTAAAAAATTTTTATTCAATTTCAACTTAATTTGAGGAGATTAGGTACTTTTATTATATATGTAATATACAGCAAATTGGAGTGTTGAATTGTACAGTTCTACCGATGTAGACCACTGGGGGGCAGTGCTGCACCTTTATTTTGGTGCACTCGTGCTGATGGTTTGTGGTTGGGTTGTGCTATGTTTCTAGCAGTGTGTCTAACGTGTTTGCAGGATGAGCTACTAGCAAAAGCTTTATAATATGGAAAATGCTTGTGAATATTTGACTACTAAACATGTATTTGCATTCAGACCGAATTTATTGAAACAAAACCTTTAAGTTTTTATTCACATTTGATTTCTTCTTTAGAGGAACATCAGCTAGAATCACATCAGCTCACACAACTTAATTGCAATGATGATAGTACTTGCTAGCTGTTTGCATACACATACAGAGACACAACTTACCCAGCAGTTCTTTCCGTGTCCGGCTAGCAATCTCTTTTATCTCCATGCGCGAGAGTGAGAGAGAGGGTGTGGTCGGGATCATAGAGACAGGAGCTATCACGCCAGAGCCAGGTGCCGTAAGCACCTTATTAACCAACGGGGACTTAAGAGGCCTTTCTATGCTCCGTCCAACAAGGTTACTCAGTGGGATCTTGTAGATCTGTTTGGTGGAAGATTCACCTGAAATCAAGAGAAATTATAGAAAACAATAAATACAGTCCAATAGGCTAAAGAAAATCAGGCGTAAAAAGAAACCCTGGGACAATGAATAATCAAGAACTATGAATTATTATTCGGTGTGCACAGTATGCACACAAAAGGTAACCATTTTTCAGTCCAGTTAGGTTAAAGTAAACACTTGTCCACTGTTTTATAAACCTTACTCTTTTTTAAACCTTACTGAGCCCTTGTTTGACATTTCTAAAAAAAAAACAAAAAAAAAAAAACAATTTTTCTAAGAGCGGCATAAGTGCACACAGTACGTCACAGTACGCCACAGGTGGGCATTATTATAGTAGATTAAAAGATTAGTTGTAACAGTAGCTAAAAATTGTTACATATGTATGCATTTTTTTTCAACATACATAACCTGTTTAGCAGAATAGTATGTAAGTTTTTTGTTAGAAGTCATATTTTTCTTGAAGTCAAATAAACTGTGAAATCAAGGAGCCAGCGGTTTTCCCATAGAAACCATACACTAAAACACAGTCAATGAACCACAAACAGTTTAACCTGAACAACAAAACATGTACAACCATATACCAATATGGTAATTGTAACATTGGGCAAAATACACTGTGAAGTGCACAGTTCTGAGGTTTGTGTCGACGTGTCTTCGTGATGGTACTACTGTACAGGGAACCAACCCTGAAAATGACTTTCACACATTAAAAACGTATATTGTGCAATATACAAGCAGCATCTGTCACAAAATTACCCAGTTGAAAATGTAAAGGGATATGTTTAACCTAAAGAGAAACAAAACTGTCAACAACACTGATCATGATCTTAAGGCATGCACAGGCAAATAAATGTTCCCCTAAAGAGAAAAATTAGAAACCTGCAAAAAGTTAATTTAACCAAAGTGTGGGTCAATTCTGAATTTAACTGAAGATAATTATATCACATTCAGTTCTTTAAGCTCCAGGAGGGTGAACCAAAACTGAACCAGAAATACAGAAATCTGAATTCACTACTTCACCAATAAAACCCTTCTAGTTTGATTCTAGTGGGTAAGTTTCTGTCAGAAACATCAAATATGTATTCATGAATTGACCCAAATGCCAGTAAAAGCATGCATTATCTGGAATAAACGGAGATATTCCTCATTCATTTCTGTACCATGGGCCCGTCTAAAATATGTCAAAATGTATGACATCTCCTAATTAAGTGCACTAACACGTGAACAGTATGTTTGAGATATATTTATATTTATTTATATATGTATATATAAAATAAATAATCTGTTGTGTTCTGTGTTCATAATTGATCCTGACTGTGTCCCATGATGCAGAGATGGCAGTTGCAGGTGACTGGCTGTTGGTTTTAAGTACCAGGATATGGGTTTTGTCACAACCCCTCAATACCTCTGTTTAGACAGAAGCACACAGGGTTCAATGTGAGTGTGTGAAGAGGGGCTTTGACAAAAGTATCCATGGTGAGATAACGATTTGTGGGTCATGCTGTTGCAAATGTGTCCCTCTTCCATTGATCGCCTTCATCTTTCCGGTTTTCCTGTTCATCTCTCTCTCTCTCCCTCCCTCCCTCTCTCTCTCTCTCTCTCTTGTGTATCTGTTTTCTTTGTCTCTCCCTCACTCTTAGCAGCTGAGGAATAGAGGGACACATTGTGCTCACAGAACATTTTGTCAATGCTCTGTCAGCATGCATCTGTGAATGAAAACAAAACTGGGGTGAGTTTCCGTGGCAACGTGCATGTTAGTGAGGCAGTATGGGAAGCATAGGCAAAAGCGCAAGTCCCCGCAGTACCTTCAGAGTCTTTAGACATGTAGAGGGAAAGCTTGGTGCCATAGGGGATCCGAATACAATCTGGACCAGGGATGGAAAAGAGCATTACAGCAACCCAACCCACACACTTCAAATAATAACGCAGATAGAACAGATAACAAGAGACAAACAGACACCGAAACATATGTCTTGCCATCATTTAGGCATGGGTACAATGTAACATAATAACATAATATAATAAGTCCAGCGGTTCTCAAACTGAGGACACCAAGGGGAATTATTTCTCTATTTAAGCTTAAGTTGCTCAGTCTGGCCAAGTTTGTGATAGTTGACTCAAGTCTGCAGATTTTGGTGCAGTCTGAGTTGATGATTGAAAGAGAAACTCAAGTAGTGTATACTGGTCAGCGGCCGTATTCCTCACAGCCAAATAGGCAAAACCCAAACATGGCAAGTAGACCCAAATCCTACATACAACATTTATTTCTCCCTGACATCCACTTGTAGCTTATTTGGCTTTATGTGCTAAAATCGGTCATAAATCATTCTGTATGTGATTGTTTTCCAACCTCGCTCTACCTTAGATTTAAACAGGATATTTCTATTGCTGCACCTTGAAGTTGGATATAAGATCATTTATCTCTGTTCTAATTGGCTGTTCTTGAGACACTTTAACTTGAATGGGTGGGGCTAAAGTGTGGTAGGCTGAATAGGCAGAGATATGTAAATGAGTTGGTTCTTGTGAACCAACTCTTCTGTTATGCCAAGTCATTTAGTGTGTCATTCCCAATATTTTAGTTGCAATCTGTACTGTCTTGTCATGATATGATAGGATTTTAACAGTTGTGTGTCTAATTGTGTTTGATTTACTCATGTTACATTGGGTCTGTTTATTAAATTTGCTGTCTTACATCAGCAATATTTAAAAGCGGTAATGGTAAACCTTATTAAACCTTATTAAATGGTAGACCTTATTAAACATTATTTAAATGAATGATATGCCAGCCAATCACAATTCATGACAATCCAACATCCATGTTTAATGAGTTATCTGCAATCTTAAAGAATGCCACTACATTATTAATACTTGCAAATGATGAATAGCTACAGAGAAAGCCAGAAAGTTTCTAGTAAGACAAGATCCTGGTCCATCACCTGAAAGTAATGGTGACACTTACTGTATACACTGTGGACCTTAGGGCCAGAGGTTTGAGAACCACTGATTTAGTCAGCAGAAAACAACAACAAATAACGGAGCTTGCCATACCAACAAGAAATTATATCATGCTTGGGCATAAAACGGGACCTACCATCTCCAAGCGGAGAGGGGAAAATGGGCATCTCGTAGCCTGTTGGTGTTTGAGGAGAGCTTTGGGAACTGGTGTCTCTTGAGCTACAGTTAGAGGCAGAGTTTACTGGAGCTGATGATATGAAGTAGATGTCCGACTAGAGAGAGAGAGAGTGCGAGAGAAGAGATTTCATAAACAAAAACATTTGAGAAGGAAGACATTTGCTGTTGCTTGTCCTCTTTCTTTTACCTAAGCAGATCCAAAACAAATGTCATCATCAATAACATGTTGTAACGTGTTTGTTAAGATCTGATGTACCACCATGACTCTAGTTGTGAAAAGGTGTGTGTTTTGTGATAAAACACCGCACTAACCCTAGAGGCAACCAGCTGGAGCTCTGGAACCACAGCAGTGTACACCAGATTTCCATTGACGACCAGTCGGATCTCTATGGAGTCGGTGGTAAAAGCCAGAATGTAGGGGAATGCACACACTGTAACACATGAAGTGACATCACAGCGTATCATCAGCAGTAGATCTCCACAGGCCGTGAGATGCTGAGACAACTTGATGACCAGCTTGTTTCTCACTGGCTAGGTGCTCTTGTCCGTGTTTTTCTTGTTTTATATATTGTATTATATATATTTGTTATTATATCCTGCACCCTAATAATACAATCTCTACTCAAGTCTCATGCGACAGTTAAAAAAAGAATTTTACTAAATATCAGCAAGTTCTGGAAGTGAACGGCAACTGGGTATGAAAAGAGACCAGCTTCTACAATACATACTGTATATCAAAATTCATCATCTATTACTTCAATAAATGCCAGATAAGGTTTTTGAAATGTTCTTGACATCTGCAGGTAGATCTTAAACAGTTGGGTATAAGACTACCCAACTAAGTTCTGCAAGGGGAATGACTGCAAGGGAGAGTGAGTGAAAATAGGAAAACTCGAGCTGGCTTACAAAAGCATTTGCAAGCTGTGTTATCTTCCAAGGGGGTGTTATACATGTACAGGGGGTCACAGGTTGGGTCACAGTTATTATTGTTGTTCTGTATAACTGCATTAACATTTGCAGAAGGGCCATGGGAGTGCAAACATTTACATACAACTCTAGGGAAAAAAATAATAACTTGCAAGGTGAAGGTTTAGTGTTGTGTCCTTTTCATTGATTGGTATGACTTTTGACACTGTAAAAAAATTAAACATTGAATGATAAATGATTTATGTGGCAAATCAATATCAGGCAAATGAAACACAAACTGGAAATTTATATCATGAACTCAGTCAGTCATGACCTTTTTTTTAATCAATATTGGCTTTATCCTAATTGGTTTCAAAAATCACAATAGTACTGTAATCTAGAACTGTATTTTCAATGATGTTTTAGGCTGATGTGAGGCAATCAGAAAGAAAACCACAAGCTGACATGGTTCTAGGTTTGCTCAACCTCCATAACACCCACAACAAACATACACACACTGAAACCAACCTAGACTGTCTGCCAGGTAACGTTGCAAATGCTGAAATATTAGCAGGTTTCACATTGGCATGCCTGACATGTCCCAAACTGTCTGTGGAGATTTTCTGCAAAGGAACCAGCGGCCACAGAGGCCCGACGCATAGTGATAGCGTTTCTGTGGTAACGGGGGGCTGAGCTGGGACAGTGTTGCTATGGTTACTCACCTATGCTGTTGGGCATTTGATTCCAGCTGAAGTGAAAGTCTGACGAGTTGGGCTGAATCATGGGTGTGGCCCCATTAAACGGACACACCTTCTTATAGGCGCAGAGATCTATGAGTAAAGTGATTAAGATGTGTTAGGCAAGATGTTTAAAGCCTCAAAGCAATGAATAAATGACATAACAGACACTGACTATTGTAGCAGAGCAGTAGCCCAGCTTCCCCATCTTCATACACATCTATGGCTGCTACAAAATTCACCTGCACACATAAGCCACATATTCATTGAACCATTAAATGTGTCCACATATCCATCAACCCACTTCACTAAAGAGAGTGTGTATGTTCCTTACCCGGTTGGAGTCTACGTGATGTAATCTGTATGCATCTCCCGTGCTCTCATTGATG
The DNA here is from genome assembly GCF_030463535.1 of Salminus brasiliensis. Taxonomy (NCBI): domain Eukaryota; kingdom Metazoa; phylum Chordata; class Actinopteri; order Characiformes; family Bryconidae; genus Salminus; species Salminus brasiliensis. The sequence goes on from NC_132878.1 coordinate 19,617,445, forward strand.
AGGTCAAACTGGTGTTTATAGGCCACGCAGATCATGTGATCGTTCTCGCCTGTCGGCCCATCAACCAGCGCCATGATGACTGGAGTATCACACAGGCAGATCTCCTGTGTGTCACACATGAATACAAACAGCAAAGTCACCAGTACCCCAGAGCAGTTACACAACATCTAGTTGTGTCTAATACGAACAGTTATTTCCCCCTGTGCTAATATTGACACATTTTCCCCTAGAAATCAGTTTTTATCTACTATATCCTTAGAAGGCGGGGTTATACTTTGGCTTGGCTGGAAGAGAGAGCCCGCGGGTTCTGAGCTGTAATCCAGCAGTCGGGCAACTAGACAGTAAATTGTACTGAATTGTATTTATTATTACTTATTACTTGTTGTGTTGTTCTGTTGGTATTAACAGGCACTCTGTAGAAAGTTCATTGCAGTTGCTGTCTTATATTTTATGTCTGATGTTTGTGTAAAATGGCCAATTTAATATAATTAGTTGTTAGCCAGACAGCTAATGATAGCCTAGTTAGATGTGCTGGAATGTTTTTTAGATTGATAGATATATTCATTAATCACTGAGGTAAAGTCAGGTATTACAGCAGCACATAAGTACAGTGAAAAGCAAACAAGAGCAAAGCAAAGAGCAAAGTAGCCTCGCATTTATGTGCAAACACATAAACAGAAGGAAGATATAAGAATAAGAATACATTTGTTTTGGACCACATCGTCCATGTTTTTATGGTCTAAAATGTAAGACGCAGGCAATATGCTGCCCTCTGGTGGAGCACAGAGTTAAGATGCTAATCTTATAAAAATTTACTTCCATTCCATTTTTGAACATTTTAATCAATCAATTACAACTTGTGTCAATTTATGTAACTCTGTACTGTTACTTGCCAATCAATGTTAGGTCATGGTGTAAAGAATAATAGTCAAATTCACAGGTTAGTATGTGTAACTGTTTAAAAGTGTTTCAATTTATGCAAAAATAAATAAATAAATAAATAAATAAATAAAACCATAATATATTCATGAGAAAACATTATTTCATGTCTCATACTCGTATGTACTGGAACTCCTCCACTGGTGAATCACTGGGTCCAGTACTCATGCCTACAGAAGTTATGCAGTCAAAGCGTGGCTGTTTCCTTGTGATGAGGAGGAGCTTGTTCCTTATGGCTGCCACAATGCGAAGCTCCACCCCATGGTGTGTGTTTATGGAGTAAAGATGGCAACCTGAAAGGACAGAAGAATAGCCACAAAACCAAAAAAGACAAATTCTTATCCTTTCAAAGATGAACTGTAACCGCAAAATCAGCTTGTTTTGTATATCCTCTTCATAAGCAATGTTAGTTCCAAAAACACACTGACAGTCTCTCATACCTCGAGTTTTCTCCAGCTTGTTCTCTCTGCTGTCACATTTGGTACGGACTAGTTGCCGCTCCTCTATCCCTCGCTTGAGTGCGCTCAGTCTGTACACATAGAGACGAGCGTCCTTCCCTGAAACACAACACATGTGACTTCATGTCCTGGCTCAGCTCCTTGTGTTTTATGTTTCTCATTCTTTATTAATCGCTGAGACACTGATTTCATGTTTTATATTCAACACAGCCAAGCAATAATTTGAGGCACAGCGGTTTCCCTGAATTATTTTTCTTTCCTATGTGCTGCAGGCCTGTTGCTTATTAGTAAATAATTTGCACACCACAGCTCATATTCAGCTTGATTAGGACTCTCTGTATTTTTCTCATGCAACTCTTCGGACCCCTGTGTCTCAAAGGTGTTCTTTAACCGAAAGCTATTTATTGAATGCTATTTTTAAGATATTCTTTGAATAAGTGACTGTGATAGCGTTTAGATTTTCACTGAAAGGAAAACGTTATCCAACACTGCTTAAACCTGAGTAGTTGTCCAGCTCCATGCATTGTATGAACAGATCAGGGGTTTGCTTTTGTTTCAGTAGGTCTAGTAGCAAAACATCGGACATGGTACCAAGCTAAGTTCTTCTTTGATTTTCTGTAAATCTTTTGTTTTACGTTCTGTTTTACTTGTAAAAGCTACTAGAATGTTTTAGAGCCATCATATGGTACACTGAAAATATCTGGCAACAAATAAGCAACTGTTTCATCAAAATTACAAGCGTTTTTGCTCATGTAATTTTTTGGTTTCTGAAATTCCAGTCACAATAAATAGTGGTTTCCAGGTGACAAGGGTGTAAGAGAATTCATTATTTCCCTGCTAGAAATGTTTCTAGCTTGTGTCTACTTCAGGTGGAAGTTTGCACAGGCTCTGGCTAATGACTAGAAAAGGAGCATTAGTCGACAGTGTTATATGGGTGTCTGCTATTTCTACTTATGTCTGTATAATGAGCTCTGAGTCTAGACGATGCAGAGAAACCTGAGACAAGGTGTATGTGGTGTGTGTTTTGATTTTTTGAGAGAGCGTGAGCCAACGCTACTGTGTTATCATGGGTGTTAAGATGTTCATTAGGACAGAAGATACAACTTGTTCCTTATTACTTGCTTCTGTACATCCTTTCTTTTATCCTGTCTAAGTAGCATCCATATACAACCTAACACTACTGTATACTGCATATGACTACATAGATCCATTAATTCTCAGTTCTCTTTTTTACATTGTTTAGGTCCACAATTCAAAACTATATATCATAAAATGAGTTTTTGAAGTTATTCAGTAATTCAAAAACTAAGGACTAGATTAGCAACAGGAGATACAATTTTATGAATGTTTAAAAAATCTCAAACAACATTTTCCATTCTCATTTTTGTGAAACCAAGGCTTCAAACTCCTCCTACTGACCAGAATGACCAGTGTCTATATGGGCTAGGTTTCAAAAATAAATGCAAAAAGAAATTGTAGTCAGAATTATTAACTGACTGAACATGTGGCTGGTAAATAAATTCTAGTAATTTTTGTTATGCTCTTCATCAGTAGTTATAATGTCAAGTCTGCTAACAGATCCATGTGTCTTCGTAGCATTGATAGTGCATTAGTGACTTTTCCCAGCAAATGATCTCCATACAGAATAACACTCTCACACATACCTTTGTCGGCCCTTGTGATAAGAAGATCCTGAGGTTCTAGCACGTGCATCTGTTTGACGGTTAGAGTTTTGTCAAAAACTTGCACAGGAGGCAGGGCTGGAGAATCTGTCATGAAAAGCAAAACATTGGCTGAAGGTTACTTGATGTAAAAAAAAGGCTTGTACTTAAAAAGCCAAAAAACACAAACATGTGCACATGTATATGCATATATCCTCTGATTATTGGCACCATGGCATGATTATATGTATATATCTTATGTGCTACTGTAGTTTTCTTATGTATTACAATTCAATTGTTCAACTCTACAGATGTCCTTGTTGAGACAGTGAAACTTACCAGCGTTGGACAGCAGTGGATCTGAGGCTGAAAACCAAACAAAAATAGATTTTACAAGGTTTCACTGAATATCAGGTTTCACTGAAATGCACCATACTTTAAAGATGCACAGTGATGTCAGGATATCGGTATTGGCAGACAACTGCTTAAAACAATGCAGCAGCATTAAGCAGATGTTTACATGTGTCAAATATATTTTAAACTAATATATGAAGACATAGGCAATATACTCTAGAACAGCAGCTTGTTTAGGTGATGCTGAGTTATCATGCTAAATTAATGCTTAATGTGCATTGTCAAGTGGGTTATATTTCAATTATTGTTTCTAATGATTTAGGCCACTGGTTAAGCAGGGCATGAAAACTACATGGTGTTGCCCTGCTGTGGTTTCCTTCAAATTGCAGGGTTCAGAATTCACTGCCCCTTTACCATTTCTTAAAATAATCTAAACAGTATTTTTTCAATTGCCAGGAAACTTTACAGTTCAAAGTACAAAGGACTGACAATTCTCATGTCTGTTTAATAGTCACAAAGCACTTTCAGACAACACAATGGTGTACACTTACTACTGATAAAACTGCGAAGGGGAGTTTTTTCCAGTAATTGTCTACTGCCCAAGGTATTTTTTATACTTGACACTCTTTCTATTTTGTTGATTTTCTAAGTGGAACTAAACACACATTATCTACAGACACATTTATGCATGTTTTAATGTACACTTGCTGTTTATTTGCTTAATGCAATATTTTGAGGGGACAAATATTATACTTGGAATGTACAAAAAGTAATGCATGTACACTATATGTCCAAATGTTTGTGGACACTCCCTCCAATGAATGCATTCAGCTATTTAAATTGGCATCCATTGCTGACAAAGATGTGCCTATGCACACACAGCTTGTCTAGTCCCTAAGAAGAAGCACTGACAATAAAATAGGACTAAATAAACAACAGATAAACATGAACCTACTGGCACCATGCCTAATGTCAGGTTTGGGATAGAACTCCCAGCACTAAGCTGTGGAGCACTGGAACTGTGTTTTCGGGAATGTAGGTGCTCTATGAGTTGGGGAGTTGGGGATGAAGTGAGGTGGTAATCATCCAACATTCTGAACTGGTCTGGTTGCTGAATTCAATCAAATATTCATAGCAATGCACCAACATGTAGTAAAAAACCTTCCCTGGACAGTCGAGACAAGGATAAACTCAATGAACTAAAATTCAATGAAAGAAACAATGAATGAGCAAGTGTCCCAATACTCTATATAGTGTATGTGTTATATATATTTTTTCCATTATGTTAAATTCAGCAAATAAATATAGCTTGTTCTGTAAGTTATGTTTTTACTTACTTTCACTAAACAAATCAACAAATCATTTTACAGTGTACAGTTATATGGTTCTGTTGCAGTGTGTTGTATGTAGAGGGATGGTTGCAGTTGGGATGAATACTGTATATAAATGTGTATGAGGAACATTGTATTAGGAGTTGTAAAAGTGTCAATTAGATGTGGAACTGGGGAATAAAACAGGAATTATGCTTTTAATACGGCAGAAATGTGAAGAGCTTTGAAGGGCACATGTTTTATGTCAGTCTCAACATTCAGACAGTAAATTTATGGTGACTCATAATGAGATATTCTCACCCTCCAAAAGCATGACTCCTGCTGAGTCCGTGGCAACCAGTAATGACTGACCCCAGGAATCCCCGCAGACAATGTCATACGCAAAGCTACTGCAGAAAGACTGAGACTCCCATGGCTGAAAAACCAAAACAGAAACAACAAAGGTCTTAAACAGCCTCACATATACACTGCTTCACTAATTCGCTATTTCTGTATCTGTTCATCCTTCTCTTACCTCTTTCCTGCAAAGGCCAGTGTTGACTAGACTAGTAGGAGCGTCTCCCTTAACTATGGTTTTCAACTTCAGTGCCTAGAAAGACATACATTAATCTCATCTACTGATATTTTTTTATTAATAAAAAGAAAAATACAGCCAGAAAGCCACATCTAGTAACCCTGGAAATTACAGTTATCACTGCTAATAAGAAAGGCATGTTACAAATTCAACATTAATCATTTCTCATTTGCCACTGAAGTGTTCAAATTTCAATCTCAGTCAATATCACATTTTCATGTATCTTATTTTGTATTATGGTTTTCATAAAGAGTTAGAGTTATAAGAGTTATAAAGAGTTATAAAGAGTTATTGTACATTTTTGTAACTACAGTATCTATAAGAGGTATTCACCGCCTTGGATGTTTTCCACCTTTATTGCTTTTATAAATGGAATCATGGTATAATATCATTTGTTTTTTTACAAAACTTTACAAAAAGAACTCTTTAATGTAAAAGTGAAAACAGATTAAATACAAATTAATGTAAAATAAATGACTGCATAAATATTAACCCTCTTTAAAGTGACCTAATTTTTAACCCAGCACCCAGTGGTAGTATTCTTACAGTTAGTTAAATGGGGATCAGTGGGGGGAGTGTAGTGAATGTGTCTTAAGTGATTGTAGTATAAAGACACCTGTCTGGAAGGTCCAGTCACTGGTTAATCAGTATTCCTGGCTATAAATATACCACAAAGACAAAAGAACAGTCCATGCAACTCTGAGAAAAGCTTAATAAAGAGTCAGAGGACAGAGGACAAATATTTTCCTTGAATAAATAACAGTTGTCATATGCAGGGTCTCTCCCATCTCAGCCGCTGAAGCTTTTAACGCCTTCAGAGTAATTGTAGGTGTCTTGGTGGCCTCCCTCAGTAGTCTCCATCTTGCACGGTCACTAGGCAGATTTACACATGTGCCATATTCCTTTCATTTCTCAATGACAGAATTAACTAAACTCCAGGGGAGATGTTTTGTAAAATAGCCAAATTATATTGACCATGATTCCATTTATACAAGCAATAAAAGGGAAACACACAGAAATGAATGAATCATTTTTACAGGCACTGTGGAATATTTCAAAGGTATTACATTTCTACTTCTAAAGCTACTTCTAAAGCGTAAAGTCTTACCATAGAACTCTGCTTTGTGACTGTGTGTTTACAGCTTGTGTGTGTATAGTTGTGGTACCTGTCCTATTCGGACAAACTCAGCCTGTCGTGCTTCCTCCTTCTTGCGGGCCGACTTGGGTGACTCAGGCAGCACGTCACTGAAAGACCGCCGATTGAGCATGTTCTGCGGAGAGAACGGAACCTACAGGAGCAGTAAGACACATACACGGGTCTGAGAGGTGGACCCGGAAAAGAAGCAGAAATCCAGAACAGAGTAGAAGCAGGCAGGCCAGGGTCAGCATCAGTGCAGGTATTGGGAAACAACAGAGACAGATTCAAAAGAAATAGAGCAAGAGTAAGGAACTAGTTCAGTTCCTTAAAAGTGCAGTTACAGCAAGAATATTTTAAGATGACCCAAGAAATATGAAGGTGTGTCCCTTTACTGTTGCAGCCTTTCTCTTTAATGCTGCAGTAGTCAGCATCTTTTACAAACTAGAGTTTTTCGGGTTAGAGTTTGTGGCTAGCATTTAGTATGCTAATGTGTTTTTGGATGAATGGTTGCTGGTCTTGTTCTAGATAAACAGCAAAAGGAATCAGTAATATCTGAACTGATATGTGTAGATTTTGTTTGACCAAAGAAAATGTAAATGACTGTTTTATTTGTTTAACTATACTATTATATTTATATTACTAAACTTATATTACAATCTAACCTCCCCGAAGACTGGCTTATATTTTTTTTGTTAAAGCTTGTTTATAGTGGTAACCAGCTTTAAATACAGCTTAAACAGTTAAAAATAGCCAATAGAGGATCAAGTCATGTATGCCTGGATCAGGATCGGTACATACAACATAAGTTACATAAATAACATACATAATGTTATTTGTTTGACATGAAATATCATATATTATATAATACATAAGCCCACAAAATATTAAGAGGTGGATGTCTGTAATCGAGGAATCTAATGAACAGCTTATATGATTCACCAACAATAGTGAATTAGTGAATAGTGAATTAGAAATTGTCTCATGTATGAGTGTGCACCTGTAAACTGCATTTTAATTTCAAGTTTATAGGTGTATATTTAGCAGCCGTTATTTCTGTTAAAATGGCATTCCTGTTTTCACAGCATGAAGAGCAAACTTAAGAAAAAAACTCAAAATAAAATGGCAAAATAAGATAAGAGCAAAACATTTTCAAACATGTGTGGTGAAAAAAGAGTGATTTATTACAGGAGAAGAAGCAAGATAACAAGGATCTATAAAACAACATCTGCTGTGCCTTAGAACAAGACACTAAGGAAAAAGTGACAATTCCAGTAGATAATTAGTGTGTGCCTGTGTGTGTGTGTACCTTGTGCAAGTCTGGCATAAGGTCTTGGTACAGAGACCTAATCAGCATGTCGAGAGTTCGCTGACGTTTCTGAGCAAACGTAGGGGTTTCAAGAGTGGCTTTCTCTCCATTTATTACTGATGAGGGATGAAGAGAGGGATGAAGAGAGCGAAAGAGAGAGAGAGAGAGAGAGATGCATTATGTTATCGCAGTGGTTAATCTTTCATATGTATTTAATAGCTAATGCTGTTTTGCAACAATTATGATGTGAAACAAAATGTGTAGACTAACGTTTGACTAGTAAAAAGTCCCTGAACTCCTGATGGTCTGTGAACACTGGTGGGGAAGGGAGAGGAGGACCAAACAGCGGCACACTTTCCTCTGAGAAAATTTTCAACCTGCAAACATCAAGGATATTAAAACCACTATATGAAATAAAATCAGAGTAACAGATACAACTAAATGTTGTATCTGTCTAGAACATGTCTAGAACATGCTTAAAATGAAATGACTCCATACCTATAGCTGTCATTCTGACTGTTATATCTAACTAAGGCAAAAATATCTTTGATGTGAGTTAAGGGGATATAAAATATACATACATACTGCAGTTACAGAATCATATAGAAATGTATTTTAGTGATCACTATATTTTCTTTTTAAAATGAAGGATACGTGTGAAATGAGATCGGATCATTGAGGGTTTGAAGGATGGCGAGGCATCATCTCCTTCCTGGAATACGATGGTGACGATGTCATTCCCAATGTGTCTTTTCCTTTCCACCTGAGAATGTCCAGAAACAAATTAAATCAATGCCTGCCAATATAAGCAGTCATAGAAAAAATGTAACATTATGTATTTACTTCAGAAATACTTTTCTAGTGTTCCAGTTAATTCACTGTGAATGTATGTGTTTGGGCATTTAACCCAGATTCTGAACTCCATAGTTTTAGACTTCATTACAAAAATGCGTAACTCTTACAATACATGACCTCCAGCCAACAATTATAATGATAATAACAATATATCTATGATATTGTTATATGCTTGGTTTTATGGAAATAGCTAACCTGCTTAGCTAAATTACTAATTCCCATTGCATATGAGTTTCCTTGCAGAACATCACCCTTTGTCTCTATTTTGTAGTCCTTAATATTCTCAATCTCAAACGGAAGTTATCTGTTTAACTGCATTCTGTTCATGCTTGGTCAAGGTAAATGCACTGTATGTGTGTGTGTGTGTGTGTATGTGTACCATATGCTCTTTTCACAGTTTGTATTGGTAAATGTAGACTGATAGCAAGAGTTCAAGTGGTACTCTGTTGGGGTGAGCTAAGGCCTTGAGTGAGAGCAGATGCTTTGAAAATCCAGCCATTGTGAACATTTCCACAGGTAGCTCAAGGACTACACTCATACTCTCATACTGACATCTGATCTAAGCTGGAGAGTGAAAGAGAGGTAGCAAAAAGCTGGAAATGAAAACTAGCACTCAGATAATAAAAATAACTGGCAGTATTTCCTTGTTGAAAGGATTTTCAGGATTAGCCGTTATACTGCCATCCATTTGTTTAGTGTGCGATCTCCATAATCTAGACAAAGTACACACGTCATGTAAATATTTCCTAAATTAGTAAACAAATCTAGTCTAATACTGAGAGCCAAAAAAGAAACTTTGTACAGACAAAATGTTACAAAGTTATACACAACTAAGAGACTGAATGCAAATATGTAAAAACTACTGCTGAGTACAAAACAATTTAGGATACAGATGTGGTTTATCCTTTTGTTGCATTTGTTTTGCCAAAAGCATTTGTATGCATATGTGATTTTAATTCATTTTAATTTCTGTTTTCTCTGTTTTATGTATTTTGACATATATTATATATATATATATACAAGTATATATTTGTTTTTACTATTATTGTTCTTTGTTTCCATTTTTATTATAGTGCTTGTTTATTAAAACACTGGTAGTCAGATCTACTTACTTAATGCTTATTTTAAGGATTTTAAGTGAACGGAGGTGGACGCCAGGGTTATTATACTTGTCTAGCAACAGAGATGTTCAGCAAGACAGCACGTATATTTGTTCTTGTTTGAGGAAGCTGACATTAACAAAAACACAGAATCTTTATTAACAGTTCATTTTTAGCAGTCATTATAGTCAACCTTATTTAAAGTGCTTTCAGATGATAAGTGCTTTGTGCTTCACTCAATGCGACGACTAGGCTCACACTTCAACTTTGCTCATTGCTACAATTGAGTCATGAGCACATGTTCTTATAGATTAGAAACCAGTTTAAAGCCCAGCTTTCTGACAGTATTTTCACATTCAGTTTGTCAAAACATGAGTTTACAAACAAAAAACAAAACGCTTGTTATGAGGAGAAATGGCGAGAGGCTTCTACCATGTCACATGTAACCAGTTGTCTCATTCGCTGTGCTTCAGAAAGGTCAGTGGCAAACTGGGTCAAAGTTCAGTTTTCAAAGTTCAATTCAATTTGATTGAACTTTGAGCGCAGCAACAATGCAGAAAAACAGAGTGACAAAAAAAAAAAAAAAAACAGTTCTGAGCCCTAATTAGCATGGCATTAAATTGCACCACTCTCTCCATTGGCAAATGGTTGCAATGCTGGTGCAAACAATGGTTTTGCTGTGTATCATTTGGAAACATTTGGACCGCCTGAGCATTTAAGAATTCATTTACCTTTTAAACACTTTATCCTTCAAAAAGCTCACGCAAAGCCACAAAAAAGACATTATATTACCTTTTTACAACAACTGCTGAAACAACTACGGGTGCGCTGTCATCTTTGATCCAATCTCATAAGTTAATGGATTCCAGGAACAGGCCAAGCCAATCATTTTTATTCTTTTTACCCAGCCAGCCAATTACTTAACATGTCAACAAGATCTTGGCTTGTGGTTTGGTTGAGCGCATTGCTTTCATTTCTTTGTGGATTAGTTAAGAAGTAATAGAAATGACAGGGCATTACACAAGAACTGCCCAAGTGTGATCCTGAATATTCTAAACAGATAATTACCTTTACTAAAGCTGCAAATGTTCTCTTGATTTGGATCAACTGTTCTCTCACACACAAGTAAGTAAAATAAATAGCATCCCTCCTCAAACATTGCAGGAAATATGGTGCAGTATCTAATGAAGTTTAGCACATTATCAGTCAAGATAACTTTAATTTCAAATATGTGTAAAGAAACTAGAGTCTCCTAATTGAAGCATTAAGATGATGTTAGGGGGGAGGGGAAAAGAAGAAACAGAAATAGAAAGGTGAAAGACAAAACAGATGCTTGAAGGACAAAATAAGACAAATTACTGCATTTTGTATGGAAACACTGTTACAATGTTTGACAATTTTGACAAAATTTGCCCTCTCCTTAAAGGGGGGAAGCAGCAACAGGAGAGGGAAGGGGCAGAGGAGGGACAGAGATAGAAGAGTGATGATATCTTTGGCTTTGGAATGGCATATGTGGCATCTTCAATTTCTACCAATGTGTGTGTATATACACGCTGTCTGGCCAAAAAAAATCACATTGCTTCTGCAATGTCACAACATTTATTTCTGTCCAGAGTTGCATTGATGATGGGAGATTTGGACCACTGCGCAAAGTCTTCTCCAGCACATCCCCATCTTTGGGAGAATCATCCCAAAGATTCTCAATGGGGCTTAGGTCTGGACTCTGGCCAATTCATGGGTGAAAATGCTGCATCCATTGATAGAATAACCTGGTTGTTCAGTATATTCAGGTAGTCAGCAGACCTAATTATTTTTCGGCACATAACGTTGCTGAACCTAGACCTGACCAACTGATGCAAAGCACTGCCCCAACAGACTAGCATGGTAGGCACTATGATAGGTGCATCACTTCAGCCACCTCTCTTCTTACCCTGATGCGCCCATCACTCTGGAACAGGATAAATCTGAACTCATTAGACCACATGACCTTCTTCCATTGCTCCAGAGTTCAAAATGTATGCTCTCTAGCAAATCGAAACTGTTTTTGCAGATTAAATGATCCCAACAGGCTCATTAGTTGTACACATTTTACACTTAGCTCTGGCTAAGTTTGAGGCAGACATGTTAAAAAAACTGACAAAAACAGGCAGCAAAATCAAAAGCATTGGTTCTGAATGTCTGGAACTCTTCTGTGACGCTTGTTATTTCCGACAGAGCAGACAAAAAAACAGAACAGTACGATTGGCTAAAATGTACATTCTGCTAAAAAATACTCAAGTAAACGCAGTCAACAAAGGTCAGCAAAAATGATCGAGGTGATGTTCATATATTGTACGATATTGTGACATTATCGTGACAGGCCTACTTTCCAAAACTCACAATATATTATGATGCATATTGTTTATTAAAAAAAAAGTCAAGTATTGTGCTATAATATTGTTCCAATCTTGCCTACCATGCGTCTGTGTGTGTATGCATGTATATACCCACCTGTTGCTTATTCTCTTTAGAGTAAGGTAACATGGTAGATACATGAAACATGAGCTCATGACCCTGATAAACTGTATAGATGGAGTGTATTCCTGTAGTGTCATCTATTGAGAGAAAGAGAGGTATTAAAAAGCAGAACTTTAAATGTGTCAAAAATGTAAAAATTTTTCATAGGCTTTATTACCGGTTGTTTGTAATTGTGTGTGTATGGGTGTGTGTGCAAGCGCCATATGTGTGCACATGACCGTAGATCTTACTCTTAGTGTCAAGGCCTCCTCTATACCCAGCCCAGCCTTGCAGACAGATTGTGTCGCCAAGCAGATTTAAGAACTTATCAAAGTTTTCACTTCCAGTCTCTGTTCACAAGATAAAAAAAAAACAGTAACATTGCAAATTAGACATAACACATTTTAACATAGCATGTTATGCATTCACTTAACATAGCTGTGTGACAGCTGTTTATTATGAAATGTTGACATATTAGGGCTGCAGAATTGTGCTCACCGTTACTGAACATTTCGTCATCTGTCAACTGACCATCTTTGGCAAAGAGCACTCCAAATTTGAAGTTTACACTGCCCTATGGTTACAGATATGGAGGATTCTGTGTGATATGCTACATTATCACATAATTAGTTCAAAATATGTAAATAGTTGTAATTTTATTTCAGTCCCAACATTACCTCCTGCTCTTCTAGCACCAGTAGGTCCTGAATGGAATTAAAAACAGAATAGATAAGACCATTAATCAGCATGTCATTAGCTCCGCCATATGCATAGAAGATTCATTATCTCAAACAATGCTCTCTGGAGTATGGGACAGACAGGACAGAAAGACCAGAATGCTGAATGAAACTCCCAGACGAAGCTCTGAGGAAGGAACAGATGATAGGTGTGACTCGCACCTTTTGGATCTCTGGGTTGAGGATTTCTCTAGGGCCCTTCTCAAAACGCTCCATGTTCATGGCACTGGAGAGAAAAGTAGAGAAGAGAAAAAAACAGTAAAAGAGAACATAAACTGAGTTGTAGTATCGGTAATCAATGTTTTCTGTCTTACAAACCTGTGCATTGTGGCAGATCAAATATGTGGTGTTCATTATCCACTGAACCAATGTCTCACCATTATTCTGTAGAAGTGTATTCCTTACCTTAATATGGATTTGACTGATAGTGTTTTTGTAGGGCTGTAGGGGAGGCTAATCTTAAGAGTACCCTTCAGAAAAAGAAAACAAAGACACATATCAGAAACATTGTAACTAGGCTGACACTTAATAGATGTTAGAAGTTGCGAAAAGTTATAGGATTCTTTTTTTTCGTGACAACAATTAATATAGAGACCAATATCTTTCCATTGTGTTTACATTTTCATATATTCATCAGATCTTCGATCACATTTCTGTTCTGTGTCTATCTAGTATATGGCCAAAATAGCTAATTTATTCATGTTCATTTAAGAGAGCCACAGGGTGGGGGCTCTGTGAAAGCTCACTGATTGGTGTTGTCACACACTGAAAAACAGGTGGGGAAAAAACAGGCCCGCCATACTTGCCTAAATGTGCCTGAAAACACTTTTTTAGTCTAAAACACTAAGACCGTTCACTTCACTTTATGTTCTTAGGTATGAGATTCACATCAAAAAGGTGTGTGACAGTGACCGAATTATAATTTTTTTTAAGCAAAATGATATATTACCAGATAAATCCTTTAAAATAATTTATTAAGGAGCCTAAAACGTTTGGACAGGTGGGCATGTGTGTGTCAGTGTTTGAATAGTGAGTCTTAACACATCAACCTCTACTGACGTCATTAAATAGACTACTCGACTGACTGGCCAGGATGACTAGAAAAGACACAGACACACGCACACACACTCTTTCTCTTACCGTCTTGCGCCAAAGAATGGCTCTGTACTGGGGAACTCTCTGGTTGTTCTGGTCTGAGAGAACCACAGAAAGGTAAAATGGGTTCTTCTCTGCGTCCACACCAACATAGTTCTGATGGACTATAAGAAAATATAAAGAAATACACATGAGAAATCACTTGGCCAGACAAATGTGTAGCTAGACACATGAACATATGCTGTTAAGTCAATTCATATTTGGACAGTGACCATTTTTGTATTTTTACAAGATTCTCACAGGCTTAAAAGTAATTAAGTAATTAAAATTGACTGCTAAGCAGTTTCATGGCCAGGTGTGGCCTGTTCCCTCATTAATATATGACAGAAGATGAAAGGTCTGCAGTTGATTCCAAGTGTTGAATTTGCATTTGGTAACCCTCAACCTGCAGTCCAAAGAGGTGAAGATGCATATGGAAGAGGCCATTATTAGGCTGGGAAAAAATCTATTAGAGAGATAGCAACAACTTTAAAAGTGTCCAAATGAACAATGTAGTACATTCTTAAAAAGTTGATGATCACAAATTCTTTTTCTGAATAAATAAAAAACCTCTAGTCAAGTTAAGAACACTTTCAAGGCAGCATGTCAAACATGGTTAAACATGTTTATTTATGATTTGACTGCTGATAGACATAGCAGAGGGAATTCTAAAGGTATATAGAGATATTTATTTAACATAGTTGTGCACTTTTTATGTGTGTTTTTCTCTCTAGGCATCATGTGTGTATCTTTATCTCTAGGTAGCAGCACTGGCTCTTGTTTCTGGCAGTGCATGAGTTTATGGGTAAGTTTAGACCTATTTTGTTCTGGCTTGGATTTATTCCCATAATTATATCAAAGCTTTCTGCGAAAGAAACCCAAGAGCATTTTAATGCAAAGACATTGACGTGTTCTTAGGTGTCACAGTCAGTCCCCTGTCCTCATCCCAATTGAGAAATCTTTTCATTTACTGAAGACAAACCTGAAGGCAAATAGACCCACAAACAAGCAGCAACTGAAGGTGGCCCTGAGTAAAGGGCTGGCAGAGCATATCAAGGAAGGAATGTCATCGTTTTATGATGTCCATGAGTTCTAGACCTCAGACAGTCAGTGACTGGCAAAAGACAAGCATCCATGTATTAAAATACTTCTTATATTTATAACAATTTTAGTTTGTCCAATCCACTTTTGAGCCTGTCAGAATGGCTGTAATTCCATGTATAATTCCAATGTAAAACAGTTAATGCAATATTTGTGAACTCCCTGAATTAAAAATGCAGATCTATACTTCAATTGCACCTTAATTGTTTGATTCCAAGTGCATTGAGGCAAAATTACAAATATTGTGTCCAGAAATTGTGAAGCCCACTGTAAATATAGTTCTATTCCAATTTGCAAAAAGGTAAAATTATATAATCTTATGGTACTCATACATATTAATGTGCACAGTAAAGTAAGTGTGGGAAAAGCTCAAAGGTTTGCCAAGGCTATTTTGGACGAAAGCAAAGTGGAGGTTAGGAGACAGAAGATAAATGAATAGAGACTGAAACTCAATTACAGGACAAGGGTCTGTTCTGTTTCACTGTCCCCACCCTTCCCCATGTTGCATACTCTTCTCTGTCTCTCCCCCTCTCTCTCTCTCTCTCCCCCTCTCTCTCTCTCTCTCTCTCTCTCTCTCGTCTCTGAAAGATATTTGTACTGATTTAAATCAATTAAGACAACGTAATGCAGGCATCTGCTTCCTGAGCATACAGTGGCAATGAATGTGTGCTGCAGTATTGCGTGTATGTGAGAGAGAGACAGATAATGAATGATAGTGCTGCTGCAGAGGGTTCCCACACACTGTATAGACAATGTTATTACAAAAGAGGCCAGACTGACTTTAACGATATTATCTCCCCTGCTCGTGTGTGAGTGTGTGTATGCATGTTTGATTATTTTTATACCTAACTATTGCTGTAAGATATTCAGTATAGCTGTAAGTAACGTAGCTGCAAAAGTACACTGTATGTCCAAATGTTTGTGGGCACCCCTTCTAATGAATGCATTCAGCTACTTCAAGTTGCACCCGTTGCTGATACAGATGTGCAAATGCGCACACACAGCTTGTCTAGTCCCTGAAGAGAAGTGACTCCCTGAACAATAGAATATGACTCTCTGAAGCAAATAAACATGAACCTATTGGCATCATGTCCAATGCCCTCGTTGCTGAATGCAATCATATCCTCACAGCAATGCTCTAAAATCTGGAAGACAGACTTCCCAGGGCAGTAGAGACAGTTACCCTGCTAGAATAAACTCTTTTATTACCCTTGGTTTCAGAAGAAACAATGAATGAGCAGGTGTCCCAATACTTTGTCCACATAGTGTAAGGGTGGGAAAAGCTATTTAAATGGTTGTTTTGACACTGGCAGTTGTTTTTTGCTGCTGTGTTGACCAGAAAATGCTAAAGGAATGTTGCTGTACTGCATAATGAATTAGAGAGAGAGAGAGAGAGAGAGAGAGAGAGCGAGAGAGAGAGCAGAGTTGGCAGCCTAAATCCTACCTTTTCCCAGGAAGTACTTGAAGAACCATCTGGTGTGGTACTCTGGGTTCTCCAGATGGACATCTGTTCTTCTCCAGGTTCCTGGGGTGTAGTCCATAGTCTACAAAAAACATCCCGCAGAGAAGCCACACATATAACTCTGTGACACCAAACACTCTTGCTTGTACTGTGGTAACAGTTCCATGTTAATGCTGCATTTTATGACACTTTATTACACTTTCCAATGTATTTTGTTATTTTTGTATTTTGTATTTATATGTTCAAATTGTTCAAATATGTACAAATTTTTACAATTCACATTTAAAAATATAAGCAAACTGTGATATCTTCAGACTTATGGAAAACTTCACATTGCCTTTAATTACAAATTATACATTTTGACAATTACACATTAATTATTATAACAATAAATTGTATAATAACAAATAGTATAAACAAATAAACAAATAATAACTCTTAACTTAACTTAACTTAAGATTTTTGGAAAACTGCAGTTAACCTTCCAAAACTAAAGGTTCATGAAAGATCTGAATACTAAAAGACCAGCAACACAACACACACATACATTCAGTATGCATATTCATGTTTTATGTAAAGATCACCCCTACTCTTAGTGCTCATTATGGGACAGTGTTTGTATAGCAGTTTTTAACAATCTGTCACTACTGATATGTTTTAACTGCTTGTCAAAATTAACAAACTCATGCGACTAGGTTACAAAGTTACACTCACTAGACTAAGTCTCATTTGTCGTTTATGCGACAACCTAATCCACTCATCAAACCAAGTGTCTCATTACACCTCTACTAATGAGTAATGTTACTAATGTTTTTTGTCTGTTTGTTTGTATACAGGGACAACTATACACATGTCCAAAAATCACCTTTTGATATTGCACATTTATTAAAACTAAATTAACTTGGGCCCCAATGATTGCCACTTGCTGTGTAATGTAAAAACAGACACTCAATTCTCATAGTGATTACAACAGTCCATAGAAAACAATGTGTTCTACATCTATTTCCTGTCCACAGAAAATGTGATCTGCCCAGCATCTTCAGAAGTATCATATGCTGTGTCAAACTGCATTACTTCACCATTGTTGTTGATGTTTCCTGATTGCCACTGAAATGCTGAAGGGTATATACACACACATGCGCACAATGTCACTTCTCAGGCCTCAATAAATCCTTCCTGATGACATCTCTGGTCGATATTCAAGCTTAATTGTGCAGAGCTATGCCCCCGCACAACACAAGCACACACACACACACACACACGCAGACACATGCAAGCCATTCGACTCCTCCACCTGATCATGGATCTGTCTCGTCATTCAGCCTATAATCAATCCCACTGAGTTCTTCTATGAATGCAAATTGCCATTAAAGTGCTATTAAGCCTCAATGCAGAGTTGCAGGCAGGGTCACCAATTGCTGAGCCAAAAACTTGCTCTCGGTCACTTACGCCCAATTCAACCCTCTCTCCTTTTGGTAGGACAAAACAGCCTGGGTTGTCATAGCTACAGTCAGGTGCTTGAGAAGGAAAGAGAGAGAGTGAGGGAGAAAAGAGGGGTGTTGCATTTGCAGCTGAACACTCCACTGATTGAATAACATTGAACCACTTGGCTTTGATTGTTGCTTGTGCTGATCCATGTGTGTGACATGTAAATGCCCACAGACGGCACTGGATCGCACACAGAACCTGACTTGTTTTGATCTATTACTAAAAGAACAATAATAGATGCCCCCCTCTCTCTAATTCATCTTTCGCTCCTCGTATAATGCTTTATTTCCTTTCCTGCGCATTTGCAGGTGTACAGGAGGGGAAAAAAGCAGATCATTTGTACCAACACTTCTTCGTGTGCGTTTGCTTCTTACCTCATCTAACGAGCCATTCTCCACCCTGAACCTCCCAGCTCTCTGTATGGCTCCATCTGCATCGCTGGAGATCAGCTGCAAAGAGAGAGCAAATACATTATCATCATGAGACAGACAATTCAGCCACAGTGACACCATGCTGTCCAAGTGAAATCATGTGGCATGGAAGGATACATATGAACATTCTGTGATTGACACTGACACTGACTGTAAGGAGTAAGTCACATTTTTTAACCCTTGCATTGTCTTAAGGGTCGATAATTACCCGCCACAATTTTTACCAGCAGATGAACTAGATGAGCAGATGAATGATTTTTCCTAGAGTAACCCCAACATTAGAGACAGAGAAACATTGCCCTTGTTCATTCTTGAACGCTGTAAACCACCAGGCTACACAGAACAGAAACACACATTCTATATTGTCTTAATAAACAATATAGAATAAAAAAATCCTAGGTTTCTGTTTTATCATATTTTCCATTCAGTTTTCATAATAGAAAGTTGTTTATGTTGGAAGACATCCACATGCTAACAGTTTAGATGCAGTTTAGAGGCTGTATGTTATGGTATGTAGTCGTTACCACGGATATGGGTGCCTAAACATTCCTTATTCGACAATGTTACTGTTGAGAGTATGTTACTGTTGCCAAGCAACCACAGACCACGGAAGGAGGACTAAATGCAGCGACTTTTTAATGTTTTGTCATATGAATAATGAATAAATATTATAATATAGCAGTGTTTAATAGTTTAGTTAATAGCATAGTTTTTGCATATCTAATTACTCACAAGATTTCCATTTCCTCAACATTAAAGCCTCCTGTCTAATACTATGTAGTTTATTCTTATGACACCAAAACAGCTCCTCAAGGCATGAACTCTACAAGGTGTATGGCACCAAGATGTTAAAAGTAGTTCCCTCAAGTCCTATAAGTTGTGGGGTGGAACCTCAACGGATCTTATCAATGAGCCTTGAGCGTCCATGAACCACAGAAACACCCCATAAAACCTGTCAATTTTTGAAGAAGCTCTGAACTAGTCATATAAATCTGGTATCTGTTACTGGTACTCCTGAATGTACCAGCGCCCCTACTAGTTCAGAAACAGGTTGAGTCTGTTTCATTCATATTTACTGCTATATACAATAAGCTGCTCTACTGATAACTGGATGAGATTAGGATTGGATTGTTAGCCTGGCTGTACAACCAAGCTGTAGGTTTACAAACATTCCAGTTTGTTCTATAATCTTACACAGTCAGCTTTTTATAAACGAAAGAACAAACCACCTCATTTGATTGAAGAGGCAGTGACGAGTAATGTGACAGTATTTTATGGCACTGTGGTGCATTTTGTT
This sequence comes from Salminus brasiliensis, assembly GCF_030463535.1. Taxonomy (NCBI): domain Eukaryota; kingdom Metazoa; phylum Chordata; class Actinopteri; order Characiformes; family Bryconidae; genus Salminus; species Salminus brasiliensis. The sequence continues at coordinate 19,637,307 of NC_132878.1, forward strand.
ATCATAAAACAAAATGTTCCTTTTTCTGGGCATATTGTGGATATCACCATTGCTTAAAGTACACTGACCAACTGCACGTTTCTTCATAGAGGGAACTTCAGTAGAGGTTAAGTGAATATGTTAACCAGGGGTTATTTTTTTAATATAAAAAATGAGACAGAGGTCTACATTTATCACACCAGATTGTGTTTTAAAGTTGTCTGTATCAAATGTGCTTCCTCCCAGAGTGAAAGTTGAACAGGGGTAGACTATGAAAGAAAAATTCTCTCCTCCCACCCTTCTCTCCCCTTCCTCACTCCCTTTGTTCCTTCTTTATTTCTCCCCTTTGAGTCTCTCCATTCTATTTTTGCATTTTGTTTTCCTCTAAAAGTGACTCAGCTGGAGCTGGATGGGTTCATGTTGGAGGTGAGAAATAAGACGTGATTATGGAAGAGAATAAGAGAGGGAGATGAGGGGAAAGTGAGAAAGATAGACAGCAAAGGCCATTCTGGCCCAATCAGCTGTCAACACCAAGTAACAGACAGCCACACGCACACACGCATTCTGTTTACACCAAAGACCCTCAGTGACAAAGGAGAACCAGCTGCACACACAATCTGAGACTAATTACAGAGCGATGTGTGAGAGTGTGTTTGTGTGGGTGTGTGTGTGTAAGCGTGTTTGTGTATTTATGGAAATGGGTGGCACAAAAGAAGGAGCGTGTATTTCAATAGCCACTGTGTGTCAAGAAGAACCTTTAGATATTAGCTAGGAAAGTCTAGTGTGTGTGTGTGTGTGTGCGTGTGTGTGTGTGTGGTTCAGTCACCTGTACCTCTGACACAATGTAATTTCTTTTCGCTAGAAAATTGTGACATCCTCCAGACGGAACAACGTTGGTTGCTAAGCAACAGATCACATAACCTCACCCTTCCCCTCTCCTTTTGCTCCCTCTGTCTCTTTCCCCACTCTTACTTACATTCCACCTGTTGATCTCTCTCTCCCTCTCTCTCTCTCTCTTCCTCTCATGCTCTGTGTGTGTGTGTGTGTGTGTGTGTAGCAGATGGTCAGCCCTGGTCTGGAAAAGCCAAAAGGACAAGCAGGAAGTCACTGGGAGTCTAAAGCTGTGAAATCTCACCCAGAAAGCCATGAATTCACATACACACACACACGTACACAGTCCACACACTATACATACATGATGTGTTGAATGATTTGGGAGATGGGCTAATAGTCTGAACCTAAGCCTTAATAAAGTTGTAAAAACATCACAAAGAAGCATACAGAGACTAAAGTCAAGTCAAGTCAGATTTATTTGTATCGCGCTTTTTACAACTGTTGTCGTCACAAAGCAGCTTTACATAATTAGTAATTAGTAATTAATAAAAGACAGAGACAAAAAGAAGAAATAATGTAAGACAGGAATGATCAAAGACCCAAAAGTGAGCAAGCCAACAGCGACAGTGGCAAGAAAAACTCCCTCAGAGCTGGAGAAAGAAATCTTGGGAGGAACCAAGACTCACAAGCGGGACCCATCCTCCTCTGGTCAGAACTATTTATAAATTAATGATAAAAATTACCTAACCAGATACAACAGATAGTTAATAGTGGTGATATTAATAGTGGCAGATAGTTACGAGTCCATTTATGTTTTAACATGGTCATTAAACAGGTAGCAGTGGTAGGAGGGTGTGCCGCTGGTCTGGTATGGGTGGTGGTGGGTGGGGGGGTCTGATGGTCGGATTGGTAGGTGGCAACTGGTCACTTAAGGCGTACACTGAAAGAAAGAATCCATTGACATTTTCAGGTTTTTAATGTTGGCTAAAGTTTTGGAGTTTAAAAGCTGTTTTATAAGCTGTTAGGTTGCAGTATGCTAAAAGTGTGGCTTAATGACTTGGGTGAATTGACAGCAGTTTGAAGGCGTATATCAAACTGAGAAGACAAGGTCTCCTTTGTTAAAATCAATGTGCGCTGTCAGAGTTAAAGCAGGAGGAATGAAGTGAGATCCTTCTTCTTTCTGAAGATGACGTGTGAAAGACAGAGCAAGAGTGTGAGAGATGGGTCATTGTTCTAGAAAGTTCAGGAGACTAGAGATCAAGAGTCAATCTGTTTGGCAAACTTTCTAATGAGCTTACATCAGTGCATATACCTACACAAGGACAGTCACTACTTTAATAATAAGTCGCTAATCTGCCAAGTGCTTTGACAATTAATCACTAGTAAATGAAAATACCACACTATGAACATAAGATGTCACTGACTTCACTAAAAGATTCTTAAAGATATTACTAGAAAAAAATAAAAGCTGGAATGTCTCCATTTTAGCTTTTTAGTAATGTGAATCTGGCAGTTGTTCTTTAGATTGGTGTAGGGCTGGGGCTGGCATCGACGTAATTGACGTAATACATTCCGAAATTACTGTGACTTGCATAACATGCATCGATGCGTCGCAAAGATGGCCACCACCTGTGTGCATCGAAAGTGTGGGAGTATTTCACACAGAAGTCGCACTGCTAACCATTTCTTAATCATCAATCATATATAGTCCATAAAATGTCAAATTTCTTGTCCGTGAGGTATGTAGGCTACGTGATATTTGTGCCTCTAAAAGACCAGTCTAAGTGCAGTCTTTTAGTCTTTTTAACCATGTATAGATCACGTGTTTACCCTTTAATAAATTAGGTGTAGGTTGGCCATGCATTTTCCTCATGCTTTTATCCCCCACAGCGCAGGGTCATCAATTCGAGAGCCCGTTGTGTTCTTTTGCTCTTGTGTTTATTGAGATTATTTTTTAAGATTGTACTAGTTTTAGTAAAAATCAAAACAAAACAAAACAAAAAAACAGCATTACTCAAAAATATAAAAAAAATACTGTAAAATAATTTTATTTTGGACTGTAAAACTTGCTCTAGTGTTCATCCGGGAAGTGACTTGTTTTGTACATTGTTTTTTTTATTTTCTTAGATAGTTCCTTTTATTTAATTATTTAATCTCTTGTGGTTGAGATTTTATGTTTGACTATAAAGCTGTTAAGACTAAAGTATGTTTTATTACAGAATAGTGCCCTTAAGTGCATACTATGTGTTTAATAAAAAACAATAAAATGAATATTGCAATATTAAAGGATTTTTTTCATAATTTTTATTCCTAACACACTCCCATTGGAGTAATCTAAAAACTAGTTGTTAGATTAATCCATTATTAAAAAAAAAATTAGGTGCTGCCCTAAGTTGGAGAAATGCTTCAAAATGAGCTGGAATTTTACATTCCAGTATGTTAATGAAAGTTGAGAAGTTTTTTTCTACCTGCTGTAAAGTTGCCCTTTTTACACTACATTTGTGCATGACAAAACCTTGGCAGTGAGTGTTTATTCATGCAAAATAACACTAACATATTTAAATTACATTTACAATTACAAACAAACTAATAAACAATTCATTTTAATTTGATGTGTGTGACTGTATGAGCTTAATAACTAATTAAGTTCTCCTTGAGGAAGCCCAGTATCTACAGTTACTATCTAATATCTTGTTTATCTTATCCAGTTAATCCTTCATTAGTGGTAAATCGTGTAAGCTAGTGGTGGAACTGAACTAATCCATAGAAAAAAGTCAGCACTAATCTGGCATGCTCAGTTAAAATAGGTACAACCAACAGGGTTGTGCTCTTGGTTAAGAATATACTTGCAACACATGTTCCAAAGAATGATATAACTGCAGTAAATTGTATTCTTATAAGACATGTGTTATTCATCCTAAATCCATAAGTGGACTAAATATCAATCATCTCCAAAAGCACACACTGTTACAAGCCAGCTGTTCTCAGTCTGGAGGCGTGAGGTGCTTGGCTAAAAAGTTACAGACTAATGTTTTTCAGAGCTGTATTCATAAAATGGCCTAGATCAGTAAACCCCCCTTCATACCAGAGATAGCCAGATAGAACTGTGAGTAGAACTGTGGTTGGTGTGGCGCAACAGATAACACCACCACCTACCATTGCGTTACAACAACCCCATGTGGGAGACCAGGGTTCAATTCCCGGTCTGGGTGACTATGCTGCGCTACACCAATAAGAGTCCCTGGGCAAGACTCCTAACACTACATTGGCCCACCCCTGTAATACGAGTAACCTTGGAAGTCGCTCTGGATAAGAGCGTCTGCTAAATGCCATAAATGTAAATGTAAATGTAGCCTCGTGAATGAAAGCAAGCAATGGATTTAAGCCCTGTAACCAGCATGAATGGCTGCCCTCTGCCGCATTGCTTAGCTAAACTACTCTTGAATTTTGACTATTTAGAAACCAAGCTATTGCAGAGACTCCCTGTTTAATGCTCTGCGCAAGTAATGCATGTCTTTCTTTGGTTTTAAAACAGCACTAACAGTGCATTCAAAATCAACAGCAGTAAGCTAATGCACACATTATAAACAACCAAATAAAATTGCAGTGACCACACTACAACAGGTATTAGTTTAGAATGTGTAAAACAAAATATACACACACACACATCACACATAAAGGGATTTCACTGCAATGTTTTAAGGTAACGGGGAGCTGAATCAGGGAGGTCAGTCAGACTGCATTATACCATATTAAACATACTATAAAAGGGTCATTTTAAAAAGGTTAACAGAACAGAATAAATCAGTCCAGAATGTCACATTATTTTAAACTAATTATCTAAAACTTACTGTAATGATTTTACTTCAGAATTAATTAGCAGCACAACTTACAAGTGGTTGTATTATTCATAAAAACACCAAGAACTGATTGGTCTCAGCTGATACTCATCATATACAAGTAACTAGGACTGGGGCAAAAAATCTGCAACAGAACATCCGGAATATTTTTTTTTCTAAATGTTTCTAAACTTGAGTATTTAAATGTATTAGGGTAATCATCACAGACTTGCTTTGAATGGGTCATGACTTTGAAAAGTAGAGTTAACAAGCATCAGAGACCCAGAAAGGGACCTTATCCTTTGTGAAAATGCAGTTCAATAAGGCAAACATCTGTTTAAAAAAAAAAAACAAGTTCTGTTTAAGTGTTTCTAAAAGCCAAAGAAAATCGCCGGATTTATATTCCCTCTCAAAGTACACTTACGAAACAGAAAAAAGAAAACAGAAACAGAAAGACAGAAGGAGAGGATAAATCAATGCTATTGCAACAGCGGATATTTAATTGATCTCATCAGAGCGCTTCCGAATGCATTATCACGCTCCACACACAACAGAGAGAGTGAGGGACAGTGAAAGGATGCAGAGTGAGACAGATGGAGAATACAAAGCAACTTTCAACAAGTCCTAGAGAAAGACAAAAGGAAACATTTACATAGTTTCAACTGGTGACTGCTCTGTTCTCAGAAATGAAGTACAGAGTGGACTTTCTAAAAACCTAGCTAGATATCAACACCAGCTCCACACATTTATTTCAAACAGAATTGTAGATGTTCCACTTTAACCTCTTTCTGCTGTTCCCTGTAGGAATGGCCACCATTTTTTTCTATAAAAATTTGATGCCTCACTGATGTGGCATTTATTTGATGTAATGAGTGTGAGGGTGGGCAAAATGAGCCTTGGGTTTACTGCAATAAAAGTGCCATTTGGTGTCCTCTAGGCACCATTAATAGACATGATCCTTAGCTTCTGCAGACAGACTTCTCATTTCTAGAACTACCATAGACAGAGTTTATTTATGACATTATTTCACTGAGTAAAACAAAACAGAGCTTTATTTTAACTAATAAGTGCGGTGACAGTACCAGTTAGCAACCACAACAAAAGCTTAAGGTGTCTTCTAATTCTAACTCTCTATTCCACCTTAAAAAATGCTGAAGTTATATTGTGTACATTTCAACAGCAGAATGTAAGTGCTGCAAGCCTCGCTGTTAATGTGATGCAGCAAACAACAAGTTAAAATGTCAGAAGAGGATGATGTAAACGTTTCAATCTTCCATTAAATGTTTTTGTTAAAACTGCCAAAACCACACAGTTTGGTTGTAGTTGTGCAACAACTAAAATATTTTATTCTGTTATATCCATTTGGGAAGAATTACTCCCATTACTCCCATCCTGTCTTTATTGTGGAAAACGAAAGTATGGTCGAAATGCTCTGTTCTACCAGCAAAAGAACCATGTTCCTCTCTTGGGTTCTAAACCAGCTCTGGGTGACGCATTCATAACCAAGGAGAAGGCAAAGCTCACACACTAAGTGATTTGATAACAGAGTTGTAAAGGACCTGGGAGCGGATTGGTCAGGTAGATCAATCATTCTAGACTATAAGATATTAAACGCTATAGAGTTTAAAACAGTCATTTAAAAAATCTGCTTTGGAATGTCTGATACTAAAATAGTGATTTTACTGGTGTTTACTATTGTGTATTAGCACATCTTACCTAAGGTGTCGGGCTTTCTTGCTTACAGAAAAACAAAGATCGAATCGGATCAGATCGGTATCGACTTATAATCAGGTCAAAGTGCACTTGTGGTACATATGGAAACCTCTGTTAAAGCATGACAAATGTCAGTGACATCTGTTTCTAAATTTGCTGAACTAGATCCAAAATAAACAGGACTAAAATGAAATGAGACATGCAGTCTTTAAATGTTATTTATATACCAACAATATTCACAATATATTGATATTCACAAATATAATATTTACAAGAGATTCATATTTTATTCAGTTAATTGTAGCTAAGAGTACTGCCATTTTTATATTAGGGATGTACTGATATGAATCTAAACATATGTTTACATGCAATGCCAATACATGAACATTTTTTGAAGTGTAGAAAGTGGAACTACATATACCCATCTTAACATTATAGATAATTGTAATTAATTTCCTGTTGGCTTAGAATAGCAGTAAAATGAATAAATGCAAAGTAGCCCAGTATTACCTAAACATGCTACTTCTCTGAAGTTCATTAAATACAAATGTCATTTATTAAAAGAAAATGTTCAGCTATGCTTCAGTAAATGAGTTGTTCTATGTTCACATATCATGTATCATGTATCATGTCTGTGTTTAATATTCCCATCTACTAAATGATGTGTTTATAAATTGAAAGTTCTGGCTGCATCTTTTACAGTTGCAAAAACATAAAGGAATGAACATAAAGGGTACAAAATGTGTACTAACTGCATTACCAGCCACTTTAACAATGAGTGTACACATTCCTTAAACACACACAAACATACACACACCAGGCATTGATAAATATCAGAGGGGCAGCTTTAAATGCCCTTTTCTGAAATGCGTAGCATTGTGTAAAAGGTCAGAGGGGCAGAGATCATAAGCTGAGACTAGACATATGCTCTTTTCGTTGGGTCGTTATCTAATGAGAAAGGTTCCATCTATTTGATTCTCCATTGCTTTATGTCTCCCCATCCCGCTTATACACACACATACATATGTGCATGGTGCATTAAATAAATCAATAACATTTTACCTACACAGTGAAAGAGAGGCTGGCATGCAAGAGTGAGAGATGGAGGTCTCTATTAGTGTAATCTTATTTACTAAAACAAATAGTCCCACATATACAGCTGCACCCTGTGGCATCAATCTGATCTGACTCTTAAAGGTCAGACATGGTTATATAAAGATACTGCACATTATCAATGTAATCTAGTGATTTCACTAGATATTACTTGAGGAAATAACACCAAATCAGAACAAGTGATTCTAACTCAGTGAATGTTGCTTAGAGAGTTTAGAATGGGCATGAGTGCATGATATATGTTTCAAAGATTCTTTATGACAAGTCATTTTATCTGCTTGCTTGCTTATTTATTTACTTTTTCTCTGGCTGTTATCAAATACACTGATGATTTGAAGGCAAACGGTAAAAAAGATTAACTGAATCATATCAAACAATGACCCAGCCAACACGATCATGTGGGGCTCACATGGGTAGAACGTGGGCTTGGAGGGTTTCAGGTAGACATGAGCTCTGTGTGGGTTTGCACATATGCTGTTACTGGTACCCAGTGGGGATTCCCAAATAGGCCCCATCGTTACAGCCCACCCTAATCTCACTTGAGCCTCATCTAGGCCCCATCACTGACCCTGGTGGGCATCCATATGTGGGGCCAATGTGGAACCCATGGACAAAATGTTCTGGTTCCCAGATGGGCTGAAACACTCTGAGAAGTAATGGAAAAAAGTTGTTTTTTAATATTTGAATCTGTTTACATATTACAAACAAGCAACTGCAGTTGTAAGAGCCCATAGGTGGAAGGCATTAAGCTGCCTGATCATGGTTCTTGATCACTAGCTTTAAAGGCAGGTGCTGACAAATCGTGACTGGCATATTTGGCGATGAATTACATATATATCAATTTCAAATAACAAAGTAACACTGTATGACAAATTGTTAAATATGAATTAAACATGGCAAACAAATAAAACAGCAAAGGAAACATTCGTTAACAGTTTCATTTATTGGAAGACTAGGTTAAACCCGAGGGAAAAAATAGAATAAAGTTTATAGCACACCCACAACAGCAAGCCGTCTTGTGTCTTAACGTACTGTCTTTTGGGTTCAAGTATTGAGAAAAAGACACACCCACATTGCTGGCCCTAATACGCTTGAGTCATGCCAGAGGCATGGCATGATATAATAAAATGTGTCTTGCCAAATCGGTTATTTTTATACCAGGATGGACCTGCTGCCAACTCTGCCTCTGCTTAGCATATGTGTGTGGGGTTTCCACAGAACATTAGAATACTGAGGTTTTCTGAATATAATGAATAATAAAGGAAGGGTAAAAACTGCATCCATGTGATAAAGCAAATGTATTAGATGTTTATAGGAGCATTATGGTTCTCTCATATACCTCGCCTACTAATGTGCAATGTATGGCATAAATTCAGTACTTGTTCAGTACATAACAATCTTAGCACTGCATATAATAAAAATAACAGTATACATGTAACCGACTCACAATCACAGAAACACAATGCAGCGCTAAATTGTATAGCCAGTACAGCCAGCACTACATCTGTACAATCGGAGTAAAATTCAACAGTATAGCTGAATCCCATGATGTGAATATCACTGAATATGCCAAAAAAGCCTGCGTGTGTAAGATATGTAGATAACCAATCTTGCCGACTTCATGTACGAAAAACGGTTTATTCTCTCATCATCAGTCATCAGCATCAGTCAATTTACATTTCCAGGATAACTTATAATTTACAATTATACAGGATTTTGACAGGGCTGCAACTAACAAGTCTTTCCTGTGGTTATTCCCCAGTAACTGGGAAGCTATTAACTTGTCAATAATCAACTTCACATTATGATTATCGTTATCATTATCATCAACATTATCAAGTACAGATCAGTAAGTCATCAGTTGTGCAGTAAAAACAGTTGTTCATTTAAAATGAATCAAACCAACATTTAGAACCTATTATCAATGTCATTCTGACCGGGTCAATAATTTGTATATTTTTTTCAATTCTGTTAATGATCTAAAATACAGCTCATGCCTTCATCCATTTACTCATCCCTTTTTCTATTTACTGAATTTAAACACTACAGTTTTAATATCTTAATTATAGTTAAGAATGAAAACATGCTTTTGAGAAGGAGAATTCAAAGCCTGTTAAAATGCCCTAGATGTAACTTTAGCAGTGTACGGGTTGCCAAGTAGTTGGAACCATTCTAACTCTCCATAATGTCACCTGATTTTTACTATTATACACTTTTCTTTAACAAAGACTGTCTGAATCACAAGCCTGTGCACTGATGAAGTCAACAGAGCGCCATAGAGCCGGACATTAGAAACAGATGTGAAAGATGACGCATATCCATCCAATCCAGATAACCATGACAACAGTAATGATGTCATAATGACGATAGGAAGAGATAGGGACAGTTCTGATTGGCTGGAGAAAGGCTGAGGGTGCTCTACCAGACGAAGAGCCTTCTGGAGGTCTGTTTCGGTGGGACTGCAGCTAGCCGAGGCTGATCGTGTGGGGGCGGACGCCTCAGACAAGCTTAGGATCGAGCTGTTTCAGGAGGGGAAGCCCTGCAGTAAATAGTTAATGAGAGATCATTTTTCATCTCAGCCTGAGTGCGAGACATAGTGAAAGTGGTAGAGAAAGAAGGGGTGGTAGAGAGAGATATGGGATAAGATGAATTAACATAAGAAAGTGGAAAAGAACTGCTGGAGAGAAGAAAATAAATGTAAAAGGACGGAATATGAGAAAGAGCGGCAGTGCAGCCTTGCTCATGCCTTGCTCATGCAGTTTAACTCAGATGGTGCATAAAGATTTGACAGGGTTACAAATGACATATTGTTTTAATATGGTCCAAAAGTAAAACAATGGGGGCTTGGACCAATCATCAGAAGATCACTGGTTCAATCCCCAGTGACGGGGGTTGATGGTCCCTTTCCAATGCGTTCACCTTCAGGAACGTCCAGGTGTCCAGTGACACTAGTGCCAGTTCAGAAAGAAGCGGTTGGCTGGCTTCATGTGACTCAGAAGAACCACATGCCATTTCACCTTTCATGGCCTTGGTAGCACTGTGTGATAAGTATCCTAGCTAGTGGGTGGGATTTGGACATGACTAAATTGGGGAAAATATTGGCAAAAGTAAAAAAAAAAAGTAAACATAAGTGAATAAGAGAATAAGCAAGAGTCTGACTGTTGGTCATCATTGCAAAGGTTCCTGCAAGTGTTTTTGTTCATGCTATGTACTGTCCTGCTCCGTCTGGTTTGTACAGATGGTTGCAGTCATTTAACAGCACAGGTCAGTCACCTCTCGACCAGAGTTACAGATTCTGCAGGGGGTCTTTTTTGTCACTACTTGTCTCAAGCGTGAAATAATCCCACTATTAAAGCCATAGCTTACATTTCATTCCTATTCTTTTCACACTCTCTGTTCACTGTTTGTTTACTCAATGGCTGAGTTTTTCCACTTCACTGACCCGGTGTAGTTAACCTATGATTTTCCACTCGCAAATTTATTTTCACATAAAGGTGAGATTGCCCAGAAAAATAAACAGTTGGTCAGAAGAATGTAATAAAATTAACTCTGAGAATTATCTATTCTCAGTAAACAACCTGAAAGCTTGACCTTTTTTAGCAGAAAATGTAGCAAATACTAGCAATGCAGCAGTATATAAGATGAATATTTAACAACCGAATTAATGCTGATCATATTCCTGCTGTTATTTACTAGTAACCTACTGACAATCTGTAGTAAAACACTCTGTATTAGTTGTTACTTCCATTGGCAGATTTTGCATGTGCTTTATAATCCTGTCACCGAATTTAATGTTGCTGCTGCAGTGATGACAAAGCATTTTTCATCCCCCCATTTCAAGCATCAAATCCAATAGATCTCACACAGCGGAGATGACTTCCTGTTGTCTGTTAGACGAACACACTGGGATATCGGAATTCCTTGCCAACTGAATCGTGCATTTTTTCTTACTGTTGTTTACGTTCGGTCTAGCTTAGAAAAGCTGGTGCTAGACCATCTGACCTGAGTGGCTCTGACGGTTGCATGGCTACACTCATTGGCGTACATGCATTTCGCTTAGGAATCATAAAATGCAGCAATATAAAGCACCGGAGACTGATGCACTGCACAACACTAAACACAGGCCTTGCTCATGCCTTGAAAATAGGTGGCGGCTCATGCTGGCATAAAACTGTGTGTGTTGCCACTTACAGGCTCTCTTCCCAACACCCTGCACACACATACACACACACACACACATGCAGATGTACAATTATGGCATTGCTGGCATGGAATCAGAACTGGTCACAGATCAAAATCAATTAGCATTACAGAGCCATGGAAATTAAAACGTGTCACTCACGCACAGACACAAACACACACACCAGCTAGCTAATTCCAACCAAAACAAGAGAGTGGTGCTAAGATACCCACATCCTCTCATTAATAAAATGAAGCACTGTGGTAATTAAAAGAGAGAAAGTGCACTTCATCCTGCAGGCTAACTGCATGCCTCTGTTCATGTCATAATAACTGCATACACCTGTGTGTGTTTACAAAGAAGCCGCCAGCAGACGAAAACATAATTAAAAAGATAAAAACACAGGCCAGAAAGAGGCTGATATGCAGAAAGAACAGCGGATGCACCACCTGTCGCATTCTAAGTACACATGAAAGCTTTAGTTGTAAATTTGGCCGTGGTCTTGAAGAGGACACACATTTCAATGCTTCAGAATGATTCATCTTGTCGTTTGTGTGCAAAAAGCAAATGTCACAACTGCTGAACAGATAAGCTATGTACAGATTTTTGTATTTATATACAGACATATTTAATAATGTGCACATGAAATATTTTAGAATGAATGGGACACACTTGGGACAAACCAATAACTAATCAACAAATAATCAATGTTGTCAGTAACATCTGTAATATTAATAAGTTGTTGACAAAGAATCATGTTATCAATGATTTAATGACATTTGCACATCCTGTTTTATACTACTTGACCAAATGAGGTAAAACCTAGAGGGCAGAGACTGCAGTACAGAGATGTGCAAAAACCAAAAAGTTAAAAAGCATGAGAAAACACAGCAGGAGCTCAGAGGGTAGCATCACATTAGCTGAGGTAGCGGATGCTGTTCATCTGTTTATTTTAAATACTTCATATTGGCCGCCTTTCTCAGTGTAAATCACATTATAATAAGTATAAGTCATAACACTTACTACTGTAATGTTATGTTTTGTAGCACTGTATGCGGACAGCACTGTGTGCAACAGTCTTGAGTGATATCTTAAAAGTATTATCACCAAATTTCTTGTTAAAAAGATCAGAATATTAATAACACAATCACCCTCAACCTCCACTCCAGCTCAGATATAGTTATTTGATATTTTAGTTTATTATACTTTTCAATAAAAAATAACATGAAATCGTGTAATTGAATATATTTTGTTTATAATCTGTTCCACCCCCAGTTTGGTAAGCTCAACATGAGCATTTGCTACTATAAGTCCTCTTTACAAATAAAAGCATTTGCTAATTTTTGCGATTTTTAATTGACAACTTTTCCAATATATGTCTCCATATTTCAGGAAATGTGTTTTTTCCGTCATTACAGTAGAGGAGCTCTGGAACTGGAGCTATAGTTGCTGGACATTAATGTGATGTAATGTAATCCACTGTTTTAACAGTAAAGGAATAAAATATTTAATGTACACATTGTTTAATGTTTTGCAATGTACCCAGTGTAAAAGACTTCTTTAAAGCACATAATTGCATCAGTTGTGAATCATCACTGATATCCTATTACACCGTCCTACCACTCTGGCCACATTCATTAAAAACAATGGCTTTGCAGTGGATGCTGCTTGTTCAGTATGTGGTGGACTTAATTCACAATTTAAAACTTTAAAACACTCTCTTAATAGATAATGCTTTAAAGCAATATTATGTAACATTGTACCTTAAAATAATAGCTTTAAAATCGTTGTGATGCTCCGTTGACTTGTAATAAGCAGAATAGCATCGTTGCTGTTTCTACTTTGGAAAAGCAGGCAGGAAAGCGTTTGCAAGAACTGGGTAACGCTGCGTAACTCGAGTTTTCATATTTTGTACATTTTACAACCTAGGTTCACATACGTCTTTCTGTATCTCTCAGCTTCTCCCAAAAAATTTCTTGGGGGGGGGGGGGGGGGGGTTAGGTCAAAGTGCAAATTACACTTCATGACACAAGAACAAGAAATGGAGCAAGAAGCAAGAAATAGCATTTCCCCATAGCGCTGCTTTGAACATGCTGTTAGAGAGTGTGACCATAAACACTTTTACTAATACAAACATGACAATCACGCCCTGTCCATCTGCCAACCTTTCTCTCACACTCGCGCACACAATTCATACTGACTCACACTCATCTCGTGCATATTCACCAGCTGCTGTACATGATAGTGAGTGTGTGGTTTCGTCGCCAACCCTATCTGACACAAGGCTACCCTTTTCTCATTACCCACAAACCCCTTAATGCATTTCACAAAGGAAGTGACATTGAGTGCGGTTCTCAGCCACTTCCTGTCTCTGACTCCCCCAACTATCGAACCAGGCCAGAGGCCAATACAAGGAACACACAAATGTAAACACCCTTCTCAAATGGCACAACCCAGCATTGGCCTAACCAGTCAAAGGATTATGTAACAGTATATCCTAAAAATATGCTGACAAGACTGTAAAGAGTAATATTACTATAATTTACAGGGCAAGTTCAATATTTTCTGTACTCAAATAACAGAAAACAACATACAGCAAGCACACAGGTAGATGTCGAGTTATAAAGAGTGTGTCATATTGACAGATCCCCCCAAGTGAAACTCAACTAACTGACGAGCCCCCAGAGCAACATTCAACCTTGTCGTTCACAGCAACATGGTGGCACAGAAGAAAACACTGATATTGATGAGTACCCAGAAATAAGCCACAGACTGTGCCTGACTGATCCACACACAGTAAAATATAAGGGTACTTCAAATGGTTCTTTAAACCAAGATATAAAATAACCCCTTTTGGTTCCATAAAAACAAATTTTTAATATATCCGCGTGAGTGGGAAGAACCTTTTTAAGGTCTAAAGCACCTTAACCTCATGTAAAGGCTGTTTACCCATTTTCACAAACAAAGCTCTATTACAAACATGGAACCAAGAGTGGTTCTTCTATGGCATCACGCACAGAACCACCTGAGGAACCTTATGTTTCAGACCAAGCCAACAGGTTCTAGATGAGTGTATATATGATCGAGATCAGTGTGACAGGACACCACATGGGAACAACGGGTGTTAGAGATTAGTACTCACCAGTTCCACTGATCCATAGTGTTTCCGGCTGAACTCACCCCTCCTGCAGCCCAGATCTTCTGAGGCAGAACTGAAACACACAAAACAGTTTATTTAATACTCCACAATGTTACCCATTCTTAAGGGAATGGTCTGACCAAAAATCTAATTTACCTACCCACCACAGATGTAGCAGTGGTAAAACCTGTGTGGTGTCCAAACCCACTTAAACCACATCCTGTTCTACTGTGAGGTGAAAAGATGTTGATGTGGTTTGGTATACATTATGGATTGTGTACTACAAAAACAAACAAAACTTCATTGTCACATTGACATTGAATTAATGAAAAACTGGGTGTGGTTTGAGCGGGTTAAAAAAAAACCTTTTAGGCTTGTTTCTACAGAACAAATTGGGTGACCAACGTTACCCTCATATCTCTAGTGCACAACTGAAGATGTAGATACCCAACATGCCTTGACCAATAGAATGGGGTAATAGAATACTATGTAAACCATTAATTTCATTTTACTGAGAATGCACATGAATGCTGACAAAGCATGCATCTGTGCAGGCTATTTTAGTTTCTCTGGTGGATTTATGTGTTGGCTTCATTACAGTTCACAAAAAAGATGAATTGAATCATTATCAAAGCATGGCTCAAGATGTGCCAAGATCTCAACAGAGAGTCTATGTTTTCTTTTCTGTGTTCAAAACACTGTTAACGTAGTTGGGCAAATACTAAAAATATGCTGACATTTGAATCTGTAAAAAGCTTTTTCATGGCAGACTAGCTTAAGTGTTTTAAGCTAGTGTGAGTATGCGAAAGGTCTGCTCTACTAAAAAGGCTATCATTATGTTTCCATTAGTGCTTTATGCTGCAAATAATTTAATAATTTCTTTTCATAAAAGAAACTCTGATAAGGATTTTGTCTGTGCATAAATGCATGTTAGAGGTTATATGTGCCATTTTGAGCTTTATTTAGTAACTGAGAGTGAATAGGTGACTATTTGTCCTCAGCTTTCACCATGTAACTATGAACAAACAAGTTAAATGCTAAGGACATTACCTCTGTGTCTGCTTCACATTCACCTTACATTTCTTTATATGTCTTATCCTCCAGCCAAAACAGAGATTAAAAATGAATGCGTGTATTTCTCAGTAATTACACTTACAATTACAGAAATAGGGGAAGATTTGGTTTGTACTGATTTAACTTAAAGTAACACACAATTGTAGTCATGCAGTAAGGGGGTTCTGCAGATCTAAGAATGCCTTAAGGCAAATATTTCTGTCATTTGCTTAAAACCTTTTCTTAAGAAAACAGTAATGGGTTTAAAACAATTGGAAAGGTCATCCCTTCTCAAAACTCAAATACGTTGAATGCATGTTTCCTTCAGGTTAAGATCAAGTTAAGAATGTGTTATTTTGCCTTTTGTTTTTGTGGGTTTTTTTTTTGCTTCCTGACAAGACAGAAGTAGCCTGACAGAATTATTTCAAGATTTTGGAGCCATTTCAAAATACATATTAATACTTTGTCACTTTATACTTCGGCATCCTGAGTATGAGGATTATATCTGGATAAGGCCAAAACACATAAAAATGCAATTGTAAATGCATCCATCTTTTAAAGCCGGATTCGACAACCAAAGTACAACTTAAACATCAGTAATAACTGCTGCACAATTTGCATGTTCCGTCTTACACAGTAATTAAATGCCAGTCTGACTAACTGGAGACATATTTGACTACCAAGTGTAAATACATGTGGCTAAAATCTACATTCCATATACTAATCACATAAAGTAACCAGGCGTAAACAGGGTCATTGCTCCTCTGGGATTTGGTGTGCCAGGTGTGCTCAATCTGAACTGCATGGTGGATCTCCAGGACGAGCAAAATACAGAACTGTACATTTACTGTAATGATAGTAAAGAGAGTCACTTGAAATATAAAAATGAATACATGCCGATAATTATGTTGAGTTAATTTATCAATAAGTTAGTAATGGAATGAAAACAATTCATCATTTATTAAAGCAGCCCAGTCTTTACCATCTGCAACAGTCTTTAACCACTGCTTCAGCGCATATTCTGTCTGTGATTCAACTTTTAGTCCGAGTTTTCTGTAGACACAACCAAGTGCTTTCTCTTTGGCAATACCCAAACACAGTTACTCTTCTTACAACACATTAAAGCTTCAGCAAATGTTTGTAACTGGTCGTTTGTGTAGCAGTCACTAATATGTACATCACTAATGACCTAAAACGTCTGTTCCTCTACTTGACCAAGCTCTTCTGAGGCTGTATCCCAGGATGCTTTGTCTCCCAACCCAAGGGCTGGTTGCTAAGGAAACAGGGTGGAGGCAGCTTGACAGCCTGGACAAAGGTCATCTTGTGGCACCAATTAGGGTCATCGACCAGAATATCTGTCAACGTGGCTTTGCTTCTGCTCATGTCAATACAGCATTCAGAAGATGACGTTTCTCAGACCACTTATTTTCTCTGCAGGCACTCACACAAAAGGTGCAACACATCAATACCCGATTTACATTCTTCCTTGTCCTTACAGACGTCCTTTTTCTTTATCTTAAACCGAATCTATGCACATTGGGGATCTTTAAAAAGGATCTTTGGTTTCATAAAACAGAATTAACAGTCACTTTTGTTGCTTAATGTTATTTAGTGTTGCATTACATGCAGTACGTTGCCAGATCTTCCCAGCTCCCATGACGACTCATAATATCATCCAGCTGAAGCAAGCTGGACCTTTGCAGGAGATTGTGGTCCAGCATTATTTCTATAACTTCCGTCATGCATATACTGCTCCATCGAGCCAATATCAGCCCTCTGTTTAAGCCACAGTCTACAAGATTAATGCTGCATCCTGACTTACAAAATTACATTTCCATATGCCCTAGCAGGGGGCTTTGCTTGCGTCCGTCGTGTTGGCTGCTGAAATGGTAGACTGTATAGAGAGACTGACATAAAGCAAATCTACACACAGATTCCACACGCTGTAGCCTTCTGAACATCAAAATCTAGATGAAAATCAAATATTGAACCCAAATGCCTAGCAAATTTCTTTTTTCAACTCTTCTCAAGTAGTTAAAACCAACACAGACAGAAGCTTGAAGAACAAGATGTAGGTCCAGTGCTCTTTTATGTTTTGTGTTTGTTATCTTTGTGTGTTTGTTATCTCACCTGTGAGCCCAACAAGATGCAATATAGCATAAATGTATGCATGTGTGAATGTGTAATGTATGTGTAATGTTTGTACGAATGCATGCATGTGTGAATCCTGGACCTGGTGATCTACCACCCTGCATCCTGCAGAATTTATCTCCATCCCTTATCTAACACTGATCTGATCCAGGTAATAAAGACATTCATGGACATGGACTAAATATTAAAGCCAGGTGTGCTGTTTCTGAACTCTCCAGGGCGGTGGATCTCCAGGTCTGGGGATGGGCATCTGCATTTGTGTACCAGTCTAGTAAAACATGGGTATGAATGTCTGGGTCACTGTGCAAGAGTGAAGGTTCTACTGTCAACCACATATTTAATAGTTATTGCGATTAACTACAGTGAAGGGTCATAAGTATTTGGACAATGACACAACTGTAATTTTGTCTCTGTACACCCATCAATGGATTTTAATGAAGCAATGAAGACGTGATTGAAGTATAGTTCCAGCTTTAATTCAAAAGGCTTAACAAAATGTTGCTTTGACCAATTAGAGATAAAAGCCATTTTCAAAGGTATAAAAGTAACTGGACATTTACCGCATCTAGCTGACACTCTTATCCAGAGAGACTTACAAGATTTCTCATACTACAGAGGCAGACCAATGTAGTGATAGGAGTCTTGCCCAAGGACTCTTTATTGGTGTAGCACAGCACAGTCACCCAGACCAGAAATCGAACCCTGGTCTCACACATGGTGTGGTAGCTCACTGGCAGGTAGTGGTATTATCTGTTGCGCCACACCAACCACAATTACCTGATAAGCAGTTTCATGGCCAGGTGGCTTGCTCCCTCATTATTAATGGCACTTTTCCACTGCATGGTACCTAAACTACTCGCTTCTACTCGCTTTTTGGTACCTAGTACATGGTTTGTTTTCCAATACCACAGCTTTCCTCCCGAAATGTAGTTGATGACGTCTATAGATTCAAGTTTCAAGGTTCAGATTCAAAATGACATTATCTGGATCCAGAATTTTCATTTAAACATGGTTCATGTTTGAAGCAATCCTATTAAGTGAGAACAGTAAAGAATTTGTGACTATACAAATGTCAGTCAGCGTCAAGCTAGTCCTTATTTGTTATTTTTAATGCAGCAAAGTTTTAAATACAAGATACTTATAGCTCATAACTGGCATGCAAGTAACATAAGAGAAGACATACTATGTATGTAAGAAGACATACTGTACAAAAACAGTCTTAATGAGTCTGTCTGTCTGTTTCTCAGGAACAAATAATGATGTTCATTTGGCAGCTTCACCATATAACATTGCAACCTAAATAGCATATACACAATAACAAATACAACAATAGCGCTAGCTAATGTAGTTTGTCTGTAAACATAAAGCCTGCATTAGCAAAATGCAACCATTAAAATAGCTGGCCAACTAAAAAGCTTAAAAACTTAAAATAGCCTGGAGATTTCTCCTGGATACCTGCATTGCGTCATGTGGTGTGATGATTCTCTCTGGCCACAAGTCACATTCCAGAGCAGGCACTAAAAAATTACCGTTTAAGATAACAGGTGTCAAATTTGTCTAATGGAAAAGCAAAAAACTAGGTACAGTTGAGTGGAGTAGTGTAGGTACCAAGCAATGAAAAACGACTGTAAATGAGGCCATCATTGGGCCGAAAATACAACACATACCAATTATAGAGACAGTACAAACATAAGGATATGCAAAGGAACACAAAATCAACAAAAGAACAAAGACATAATGCTGTGGTGAGCTCAGCAACATTAATAGAAACCTGGAAGACCACAGAGGACAACAAAAAAAAAGCAGATTATCAGATAATTATTTCCTTGGTGAAGAAAAATCCATAGGTATATCACTGTTCAAGCCTCCAACCAAGAGATGCCTACAAAGAGTTTTTCTTTAAGATGCAAACCACTGGTAACACTCAACAACAGAAAGTCCGGATTCGGCTGCTAGAAACCGTATAAAAAATTCTTTGAAAAAAATGAAATCAACATTAAATGTATGGAGAGTATAGAGAAGAAAATAGCATTATCACATTATCAGTCAAACATGATGTAACAGCCTGGCAAGGCATCTCAAGGCAGGAAACTCATATTTATAATAATCTTTGTTTCTTCTATAACTTTTGAGCCTGTGAAAGTGAGGGGCTATGTAAAAAAAGGCTGAAACCCCTAACCTGGTGATGCCATATGTTTGTTAAACCCACTGTATTAAAGCTGAAAGTCTTCCATCATTCATATTTTAATTGCTTTATTTGATATCCGTTGTGGCGGTGCACAGAGGCGAAGTCACACTGTATCAAACTGTATCATTGTCCACAACATTACTAAGACTTCACTGTATGTCCAAATGTTTGTGGACAGCCCTACTTACAAACACATTTGGTGCCTTTAAGTCGCGCCCATTGCTGCCACAGTTGGGCAGTGGTGGCTCAGCGGTTAGAGCGCCAGCCTATTGATAAGGTTGTGGGTTCAATTCCCAGGCTTGGCAAGCTGCACTGTTGGGCCCTTGAGCTCCAGCTCCCTGGGCTGCCCACCGCTCTGTGTGTGTGTCTGTACAGTGACAATATGTGCACCTTTACCAAATGCGCACACACACTCACACACAGCTGTAGAGAACAACCTCCAATATAATACGACTCTCTGTAGCAGTAGTATAAAGTCCCCCAGCATGGAGCAGTGGAACTTCCTGTGTTCTCTGGCACGGTGGCAGCGCTCCATCCAGTACTTTTGGGATGAGTTGCTTACCATCCGACATCCTGACATCACAAGACGCAGCATGAGCATTTTAACAGTTTTAACAAACTCTGAATCATAATATTAAAACAACGTACTGTATAGCTGTCAACGTGGCTCCCATCACAAATAAATACACTAGATTTGCAATTTCCACGGATTACAGAGAAGGTGAGACGAAGAGCAAGAGAGCGAGAGAGAGAGACAGTGAGATTTGCGCTACTGCAGCAGCAGCAACTTCTGACACCTTCGAAACTGTAAAGGCAACGGTGAGGAGCTAGCTAGATGTTATCTCAGTTCCTTGTGAAGGCTGCACTACCGAGACCATGGGAAAGAAACCAAACTGGTGGAGGGACGCATCACAGGAACCTCGCTTTGCACCTGCGCCAGGTTGCAACACCCTCCCACCAATCACACATACACACACACACTCACACACAGGCCGGCATCAGAGCTCTTGGAGGCATCTTCACGGCCCAGCAAAACAGCTCAAAGCACACAAAAACTAAATGTGCCACCACCCAAGGAGAGTGGTGTTGACCACAAGGGCAGAACCTTCGAGCCTGTTTCTTCGTTTCTTCTTGTGGCTTTAGCGTGCGTATGTGTGTGTGTGTGTGTGTGTGTGTGTGCTTGATGGGAAAGTGGTGCATGCAAGTCCATCCTACCGTGAACCGTCCATTAAACATGAATAATTGACGCATTTTCCGTGTGTTCCCCTGAACGCAGACTCTCCATTCACAAACGGCTGGAAACTGTCTGTATATTTAAACGCAAAAAAACGCAGCTAGCCAAATCAGTCTTCATCTCTATGTGCCGCACAAAACACACATACGAGCGCATACCAGGAGCCTGCTCAGGTTATTAGGACGTTCAACAACACTGTCTGAGGTAAAGCCGTATTATAACACCTCGGTGAGGACATCACATAGCACGCTCAAGCCGCTGTGTTGCATATGCACTGTGAAAAACGCCTCACTGAGGCGTTATTATGGGCTCCTGGGGACGCTTGACTTGTAGCTACTCAGCTGAGTCGCCTGCAGCTTGTTGCTCACAAAAATGTCCCTGAGTGGATTTGCTGCAGTGACAGAGCAGGAGCCGAGCGTCCGTTCAAAGGGGGGAAGCCCAGTAAAAAAAACGACCCTCAAAAAAAGCCTAAGTTGGATTGTTATCCGAATTTTCCGGTCCACCTTAAATAATGCATCAGTGACTGCTGCATCATTTAAGGTGGACCGGAGAATGCGAATATGAAGCCAACTTCACCCTCGTTGAGAAACACCGAGCTGGACCGTCACTCACCGCTGGTTGAAGCTCAGCAGTTTGCTCGCCGCAGTGTCTGCCCCGCTCATGTCCCCCCCAAAAGCGTCGTCAGGGTCTCCCCGGCAGGTTTGGTCTCTTTCCCCCGTTCTTTTCCCTCTCGCCGTCACTGACGACCGCCGGTCACCATCGTCCCTTCACTTCTCGCACTCCTTCTGTCGAGTAGGGCGAGCAGGTTTCTAGTAGGACTGGGTCTCTGTGTGTGTGTGTGTGTGTGTGTGTGTGTGTGACTCAGCTCCTCTGTGCAGGCTGCAGCCTAACGGTCGTAACCGCCGGGGTTCTTGTGGAACGCCTGGCGAATGCGTCGCGAGCTCACTGCTTGGTTTTCCCGCGGATTTCCCTCAGACGCTGGAGTCAGTCAGGTAGCGGCAGAGCTAACTGCTCGCTCTCTCTCTCTCTCTCTCTCTCTCTCTCTCTCTCTCTCTCTCTCTCTCTTTCGTTCTCTCTCCCTCACACACATACACACACAAACACGCGCACGTTTGTATTCCTATCGTAGTCGGGCACGGTCATTGAGATGTGTTAAAGAAGGAAGCAACGTTCTAGCCAACAAATACTAAATACTAAAAGGTACTAGACTACAATATAGCTAGCATTCTCCAGTCTTGGCCAAAATAGTGGAACCCATTTTTAAATAGTAAACAAAAGGTTTTCCACCATAGAGAAGGGTTCAAACGGTTTTTTGAGGACCTTTTTACTAAAGAACCCTTCAAGAACCTAGTTTTATTAAAGAAGTAGAGACATTTAGTATTTCCCAAAGAGACAAATACATGAGCATAAACACGCATAAACACATATTTGTGTATTCCTAATTAAATGAGTATTGCTTTTGAGGCACATATGATAAAATACAAATACAGTCTTGACTACAATGTTATAGTATCTGTTTTATATCAAAAAACAGTATACCAGCTTCTAAATAACAACCTGACCAGTGTACCAGTGTTCAAAACACAACCTGACCACTGTACCAGCGTTTAAAACACAACCTGACCAGTGTACCAGCATGAAAAACACAACCTGACCAGTGTACCAGCATGAAAAACACAACCTGACCAGTGTACCAGCATGAAAAACACAACCTGACTAGTGTACCAGCTTCTAAATAACAACCTGACCAGTGTACCAGCATGTAAAACACAATCTGACCAGTGTACCAGCGTTCAAAACACAACCTGACCAGTGTACCAGTGTTCAAAACACAACCTGACCAGTGTACCAGCGATTAAAACACAACCTGACCAGTGTACCAGTGTTCAAAACACAACCTGACCAGTGTACCAGTGTATAAAACACAACCTGACCAGTGTACCAGCATCTAAATAACAACCTGACCAGTATACCAGCATGTAAAACACAATCTGACCAGTGTACCAGCGTTCAAAACACAACCTGACCAGTGTACCAGTGTTCAAATCACAACCTGACCAGCGTTCACAACACAACCTGACCAGTGTACCAGCATCTAAATAACAACCTGACCAGTATACCAGCATGTAAAACACAATCTGACCAGTGTACCAGCGTTCAAAACACAACCTGACCAGTGTACCAGTGTTCAAATCACAACCTGACCAGCGTTCACAACACAACCTGACCAGTGTACCAGTATTCAAAACACAATCTGACCAGTGTACCAGCGATTAAAACACAACCTAACCAGTGTACCAGCATGTAAAACACAACCTGACCAGTGTACCAGCGTTCAAAACACAACCTGTCCAGTGTACCAGCGTTCAAAACACAACTTGACCAGTATACCAGCATTTAAAAACACAACCTGACCAGTGTACCAGCGTTTAAAACACAACCTGACCAGTGTACCAGTGTTCAAAACACAACCTGACCAGTGTACCAGCGATTAAAATACAACCTGACCAGTGTACCAGCATGTAAAACACAACCTGACCAGTGTACCAGCTTCTAAATAACAACCTGACCAGTGTACCAGTGTTCAAAACACAACCTGACCACTGTACCAGCGTTTAAAACACAACCTGACCAGTGTACCAGCATGAAAAACACAACCTGACCAGTGTACCAGCATGAAAAACACAACCTGACCAGTGTACCAGCATGAAAAACACAACCTGACTAGTGTACCAGCTTCTAAATAACAACCTGACCAGTGTACCAGCATGTAAAACACAATCTGACCAGTGTACCAGCGTTCAAAACACAACCTGACCAGTGTACCAGTGTTCAAAACACAACCTGACCAGTGTACCAGCGATTAAAACACAACCTGACCAGTGTACCAGTGTTCAAAACACAACCTGACCAGTGTACCAGTGTATAAAACACAACCTGACCAGTGTACCAGCATCTAAATAACAACCTGACCAGTATACCAGCATGTAAAACACAATCTGACCAGTGTACCAGCGTTCAAAACACAACCTGACCAGTGTACCAGTGTTCAAATCACAACCTGACCAGCGTTCACAACACAACCTGACCAGTGTACCAGCATCTAAATAACAACCTGACCAGTATACCAGCATGTAAAACACAATCTGACCAGTGTACCAGCGTTCAAAACACAACCTGACCAGTGTACCAGTGTTCAAATCACAACCTGACCAGCGTTCACAACACAACCTGACCAGTGTACCAGTATTCAAAACACAATCTGACCAGTGTACCAGCGATTAAAACACAACCTAACCAGTGTACCAGCATGTAAAACACAACCTGACCAGTGTACCAGCGTTCAAAACACAACCTGTCCAGTGTACCAGCGTTCAAAACACAACTTGACCAGTATACCAGCATTTAAAAACACAACCTGACCAGTGTACCAGCGTTTAAAACACAACCTGACCAGTGTACCAGTGTTCAAAACACAACCTGACCAGTGTACCAGCGATTAAAATACAACCTGACCAGTGTACCAGCATGTAAAACACAACCTGACCAGTGTACCAGCGTCTAAATAACAACCTGACCAGTGTACCAGTGTTCAAAACACAACCTGACCAGTGTACCAGTGTTCAAAACACAACCTGACCAGTGTACCAGCGTTTACAACACAACCTGACCAGTGTACCAGTGATTAAAACACAACCTGACCAGTGTACCAGTGATTAAAACACAACCTGACCAGCGTTCACAACACAACCTGACCAGTGTACCAGTGATTAAAACACAACCTGACCAGCATTCACAACACAACCTGACCAATGTACCAGCATGTAAAACACAACCTGACCAGTGTACCAGTGTTCAAAACACAACCTGACCAGCGTTCACAACACAACCTGACCAGCGTTCACAACACAACCTGACCAGTGTACCAGCATTTAAAACACAACCTGACCAGTGTACCAGCATTTAAAACACAACCTGACCAGTGTACCAGCATGAAAAACACAACCTGACTAGTGTACCAGCGTCTAAATAACAACCTGACCAGTGTACCAGCATGTAAAACACAACCTGACCAGTGTACCAGCGTTCAAAACACAACCTGACCAGTGTACCAGTGTTCAAAACACAACCTGACCAGTGTACCAGCGTCTAAATAACAACCTGACCAGTGTACCAGCATGTAAAACACAATCTGACCAGTGTACCAGCGTTCAAAACACAACCTGACCAGTGTACCAGCGTTTAAAACATAACCTGACCAGTGTACCAGTGTTCAAAACACAACCTGACCAGTGTACCAGTGTTCAAAACACAACCTGACCAGTGTACCAGCGTCTAAATAACAACCTGACCAGTGTACCAGTGTTCAAAACACAACCTGACCAGTGTACCAGTGTTCAAAACACAACCTGACCAGTGTACCAGCATTTAAAACACAACCTGACCAGTGTACCAGCATTTAAAACACAACCTGACCAGTGTACCAGCATGAAAAACACAACCTGACCAGTGTACCAGCGTCTAAATAACAACCTGACCAGTGTACCAGCATGTAAAACACAATCTGACCAGTGTACCAGTGTTCAAATCACAACCTGACCAGCGTTCACAACACAACCTGACCAGTGTACCAGTGTTCAAAACACAATCTGACCAGCGTTCACAACACAACCTGACCAGTGTACCAGTATTCAAAACACAATCTGACCAGTGTACCAGTGTTCAAAACACAACCTGACCAGTGTACCAGCGTCTAAATAACAACCTGACCAGTGTACCAGTGTTCAAAACACAACCTGACCAGTGTACCAGTGTTCAAATCACAACCTGACCAGCGTTCACAACACAACCTGACCAGTGTACCAGTGTTCAAAACACAATCTGACCAGCGTTCACAACACAACCTGACCAGTGTACCAGTATTCAAAACACAATCTGACCAGTGTACCAGTGTTCAAAACACAACCTGACCAGTGTACCAGCGTCTAAATAACAACCTGACCAGTGTACCAGTGTTCAAAACACAACCTGACCAGTGTACCAGTGTTCAAAACACAACCTGACCAGTGTACCAGCATTTAAAACACAACCTGACCAGTGTACCAGCGTTTAAAACACAACCTGACCAGTGTACCAGCATGTAAAACACAACCTGACCAGTGTACCAGCGTCTAAATAACAACCTGACCAGTGTACCAGAGTTCAAAACACAACCTGACCAGTGTACCAGTGATTAAAACACAACCTGACCAGTGTACCAGCGTTTAAAACACAACCTGACCAGTGTACCAGCATGTAAAACACAACCTGACCAGTGTACCAGCGTCTAAATAACAACCTGACCAGTGTACCAGAGTTCAAAACACAACCTGACCAGTGTACCAGTGTTCAAAACACAACCTGACCAGTGTACCAGTGTTCAAAACACAACCTGACCAGTGTACCAGCGATTAAAACACAACCTGACCAGTGTACCAGCATGTAAAACACAACCTGACCAGTGTACCAGCGTCTAAATAACAACCTGACCAGTGTACCAGCGTTCACAACACAACCTGACCAGTGTACCAGTGTTTAAAACACAACCTGACCAGCGTTCACAACACAACCTGACCAGTGTACCAGCATGTAAAACACAACCTGACCAGTGTACCAGTGTTCACAACACAACCTGACCAGTGTACCAGTGTTTAAAACACAACCTGACCAGCGTTCACAACACAACCTGACCAGTGTACCAGCATGTAAAACACAACCTGACCAGTGTACCAGCATTTAAAACACAACCTGACCAGTGTACCAGTGTTTAAAACACAACCTGACCAGCGTTCACAACACAACCTGACCAGTGTACCAGCATTTAAAACACAACATGCTTGTTTATAATGGTCTGGTGTTGGTGTGACACTGGTTAACCAGCATTACCAGCATTCAAAATGCATCATACTGGTTTATGCCAGTTTGGTTCTGGTGTGATTCTGGTTGACCAGTATACCAGCACTGTATTGGGTTCTCATGGTCACACACACAAAGAGGGGCGTGGCTGTCACTCCTTACTGCTACACTCGATCAGTGGGACGGCAGGACTAAAGCAAATACCAGTGCTTCTTTAATGTGAAATTCTGAAGCGTAAAACAATCCCCAACTCATCACCAAGTTTTAATACAGCAGTGCCACCCCCACTGCCTAAATACTCATCTGTGTGTGTGTGTGTGTGTGTGTGTGTGTGTGTGTGTGTGTGTGTGTGTGTGTGTGAAGGTTCCTGTGTTGAGACGCAGTAGCTATACGCAATCACAAGCCTTTACGTGACAAGAGACTCAATTAGCCATAAGGATGGTGGTAATTTGCCACCGGGGGAAAGGCGACACTCCATCGCAGTCGTTTAATATGAGATGGAGCAGTGTGGCAGGGAGATAGCTTTTAGCTCTTTGCAGGGCCAAACGTCCCCAAAATGATGAAAAGCAATGATATTCTGCCACTGTCAGGGCACAGAGTAGGTCCCTACAACAAAAATACTTTTGTGGGTTTATTATTCTTATGTGAATAATACCCTAAGGTAATTATGTTTGATAACGTAAGGTATTTACAATTAAGGTAAAGCTTGGATTGCTTTTATTATCTTTCAGTAATACAGAAATATCTCACAAAGCTACTAATACAAACCCATCAGTTTCAGTCACAGCCGTGACACACAGTGTTAAAGCTAGCTCATTATCATGTAGCCACATATGACAGCAGATCAGACAAAACACTAGTTTGGAACTGTTCCTAAAATGCAGATCTGAGAATCGCCAGCAGCGATGACTTCCCTTTTAATTTATAACACATCAACAATACACCAGTATACAAGCATGTAAACAACTGTTCACTGGCATTCAAACAGAATCGTTCACAAACACGTGTATCCCACACTGAGGGTTAGTAACTGTGTTTAAGATGTTTTTCCTGTCTGTTCAACAAATGATGGATATTCCAACATCACAGTTCATTGCATGAAATTCAGGCACCATTTAAAACCCTTTGGGAATTTCAGGGACTACATTGGGAAATGTGTGGAGAAGAAAAATCCAGCCACTGTAGGTATAAGCACAAATTCTAGGTAGGTAGGATGCATCTATGCATCCACCATATTGGAAGGATTGAGATGTGCTTGTAAACAAATACATGAGTATAAAGATATGAAGAGTTAATTTGTTTAAATCAGCAGTAATTCACTTACTATTTACATTATTCTTAAAAAGAAAAAGAAAATAAATATATATATATATATATACTGTGAAATTATTTGAGTTCAAGAGCTTTGCAAGAGGGCCAATTATTTAAATAATTGGCCGATTATTTGTGCACTACTGGCTCCAAAATGGCCCTTAGGATGATCGCCACTGTCAATGCAATCTGAAGATGAACACTCAACTTTCACAGAGGATCAACAGTTCACAGAAAACAGCGTGTTCTACAGCCATTTCAGACATAAGCTAAATATAAGCTAGAAACAATGATCTCTTGTTCACAAAAAAAAGGGTTTTCTTTGCTGTCTTACTGTAAAGATTAAGTCCAGTGTTAGAGATCAGTCTGTGTGCTGCAGAACATGATCACAAAGTGCCAAGCTGGTTTCTTTACTAATGTATTACTAACACAGTGCTTGGGGAGTGTTTATGGAGTGTCCAAAATAAATAATAAAAACTGCATTCCCGGAGCCCTCTTAAGGTTCTGTTCAACCCCCAAAACCTATACCGTTGAGTATAGGGTGGTGAACGGCATTGAAGAGCATGGGAGGAGTCTTTCCTTTTATTAATATTATTTTAATTAGGAAAGAATGACAATGCAGAGGGAGGCTGCCTTCGGGACTAGAGGAGCTATAAACTCAACTATAAACAGTAAAACAGTTAATGGAAGGCCTACAGGTTCAAAGGTACAACGATTCTCTTGCTAATGATCACTGATATACTGAAAACAAAGTCAAAGTAGGAATTACAGTTTTTATTGTTCTTCAGCACTTTCCTGTTGGAATATCCATGTTTTCCGAGTTAATGTGAACTGACAGCATAAACACTAAAAAAGGGTCACTTAACATCTGCATATGAGATATGCACAAACAAACAAACAAAAAAAAAAGGATGCCAGTAGAGAAAGACAAAAGAGCTAGAATCTAGGGCCAAATATACAGTAACATCTGTATCATTCTAGTTATTATAAGAAACGTTTCATCACCTGTTGCATTCTATGATGCAGTCATGAGGTGGTGGTATCTGTGGATATTCTGTCTGCAGCTGGATTGAGACAGCAGTAACCCAGTGTTTGTTTGTGTTCTTGTATTTCTATCTTTGTAGCGATCAACCATTTTCACAAAGAGTAATCCTGTCAGTAATCCAATCAAACAGTTTACGGGCATTTGAGTAATTTGATAATCAAAAAAAATCGGTCATGAGTCAGGCAGTAATTGTAGTTCTGCTATGCAACCATTCAATAATCTCACAGAATAAGACGTGATGTGAAGGTCATGTAAAACCCAAGCATCGAGCCCCGGGGTTTTTACACATCAAGCCATGATATGAACAATCATCATCTAGAAGATGAAAAATATTGAAATCTTTCAGTTTGGTCGCCGTCTCCCAGGTAATGCTGCTTGCTTATTGCCGGTACCATTGCTTGTTTTCACACATGCGCAGACTGAGAAATCTGATAATATTCCAGATAAGAGGATATGTGCACCTGGAAAAATCAGATTATTTACTGAGCAAAAATTCAGCTTTCTTTATTAGATTTCTTAATCCGACTTTACTCCAATCTAAGAAATCAGAGTACGCTGTTTACATGATCACTGCAGAAATCTGATTATGATCAGACTATTAAGTGATACGATAGAAATGAATGGGTAAAACAAACAATATGGGGGTGTAAAAAATGCAGAAATACCACATTACTGGTCTTCTAGCCCCTAATGCAGCCAAATCTTTTCTTTTTTTTTTTAGTTACTGACATAAATGTCAAGATAAGCTTTAGGCGTAGGTGTTGCAGTCTTTACCAACAATAGTTTAGTGGAAATCCCCCATACTGATAGTGATCCAAGAATGTGTGTTTGTGTGTGTCTCTGTGTTGATGTCAAATTATTAGGGTGCATTTGTTTGTCTTTTTTGTCTAAGGACATGACTTACACGGCATTCACCTTTGTGTGCTGCAAACACAGACCACTAATAACCATACGTTCTTGCTTCTAATGTGTGTGTGTGTGTGTGTGTTTGAGAGAGAGAGAGGTGCATCTGCATGGGCGTGTGTTTTTCTTGACAATGCTCTTGGCCTGTATGATCTCATAACCATCACTCTTTCTTCCTCCTGCTCCAGGTTTATCCATAATCCCCTGTCTAGTGCAGGAGCGTTAAAATGAGGTCAAAGTCGGACCACACAATTACCTTTCCTACCTCTCTTCCTCCCTCGCTCTCACGTCTGTTCAAGCTCTCTCTCTCTGTCTCTATTTCCCTCTTTCTCTCTCTCTCACACACACAAACACACACAGATTCACAGTTGTACCGAGATGTCATAATACTAAAAGAGGGAAAAAGAGAGTGAGAGACAAAAAAAAGAGAGAAATAGACTGAAAGAATAGACAGAAAGGGGCAGGAAAAGAACAGAGACTAACTAAGACAGACTAAGAAAGAAAAAGAAGAAGGAGAGATGAAAATGAGACAAAGGACAGAGGGACAAAGAGGGGGAAAGACAGTTGATATTGTTGGAAAAGAGAGATAGAGGGGAAAAGGGAAGCAGAAAGACTGGAGGGAAAGAAAGGAGACATGGAAGGGAAAGACAGAAATGGCAGGGAAGGCGAGAGGGACGGTGTGAGACAGAGAGACAGGTGTGAAAGGAAGAGAGACAGGAGTGAGAGATAGAGGAAAAGAGAGATGGTAGTGAAGGAAAGAAAGAGATAAGAGCGGAAAAAAGAGACAGAAGTGAAAGAGAGAGAGACAGACAGACAGACAGAAGGTAGGGAACTCATAATAGAGACAGACAAGTGGGGGAAAAAGGGGAATAGATGGACAGATAGGCAGAATGGAAAGAAAGATAGAACAGATGGAAAAAAGAAAAAAGGGAGAGAGAGAGCAGGGAAGAGAGAAAGAGACAGGGACGAGAGAGAAGGAGGAGAGAGAGAAAGAGACACATATAAAAGACAGAAAAGAGAAGGAAGGAGAGAGAGAGAGAGAGAGAGAGAGAGAGAGAGAGAGAAAGAATAAGGCCCTGGAGGAAGTGAAGGAATATGAGGGGTCTGCTGGATGCAGTACGACGGTGGGGGGTAAACTGCCTTCAGTTTATTACTCTGCATCTTTATTAGAGCTACATTACAGCATTAGCTCTCAGATGAAGGCCTTTGGGAAATTAGTCATTTCAGCCACACACGCACACACAAACACTCAGGTGGGTAATGTGAGCACAGCGTGTGTGATATTCAAGTCCCTAACTGATGACATCACAGAGAGTGCAGCAATGCTGCTCTTCAATATTTAAACGCAGACAGAGAGCATCATGGGTACCGTCACAATCTAAACACTATCTATTTAACACTGTTTCAGTTCACTGTTCCTCAAAAGCTGTAAGACTGTAAGAAAGCGTTTGTCAGTCTGTGTGGAGTAAGAGAAGTTACAGAAAGTAACTCACACCCTTCAAGCTCAAGGAGTATAAGCCAGGCAGTGTGTGTGTGTGTGTGTTTGTGTGTGTGTGTGTGTGTCTGTGTGTCTGCATGATGGTTGAAACCCAAGCTTTTGAGTGTTAAAGCTTGTGGGCATGAAACGTAAGACCCAACACCTCAGTGTCAACATCGAGTTTCAGGTTACAACCAAACAATAACACAAATTCATGCACACACACACACACACACACACACACACACACACACGCACACACGCACACACACTCCTACACACCACAACGCTGACGAAACATTACCTCTATGTGACAGCAATAATATACCCGCAAGAAATGAAAAACAGGTACACACACACACACACAAGGAGTAAATAGGGCAATATTCCAAAGTCAATGACTGCAACAAATGCCAATATATAAAGAACTCTCAGCCAGATCATAAATCAAACCTGAGGCAGGACAGAAAACGGCCTCTCCTTGTCCCTCACATTCACTTTACCTTGACTTTGCTGCTGCTACTAAATATTATATTATGCCGGACTGTATTACACTCTTAAAAATCAAGATGCTACAAAGATTCAGTTTACACCTGATCACTTTATGTGTATCAATATATCTGGATAAGGTCAAGCCACATGAGACGTATAAACACACCCAGGACTCATTAAACCGATACAAATCTGATCACTCAAGCCACTGCAGGAGGCTGGTCTGAGATGCATTTGAGACACATTATAGCAGTGTAAACACATCTATCTCTCCAAGACGAATTCCACAACTAAAACCTCTCCCAGTATAATACCAGTAATAATTACTGCACAACAAGTTTGCATATTTCATCCCACACAGGAATCAGATTCCAGTCTGGCTAACCGAAAACACATTTGACTACTGAGTGTAAATGCATGAGGCTAAAATCTTGTCAGGATACAGTTCAGATACAAGTCACATCAACTGACTTGGTGTAAACGAGGTCTAAAAGTGTTTTGCCATGAAACAATCACTTTAGATTTAATAAAGAACCATTTTTATAAAATAGCTGTGTGTGAAGAACCTTTTACAGGTTTTTACAATAACTAACATCCTTGTGTTCAATCTGTAGTCACATTGTCAAAACTCTAAACACACTTAGCCCAACATCCATCTGTTGTGGACTAAACCGTTAAGACAGTTCATGTTATTTTAACAGAATATGCAGCCAATGAATATCTTTCTAATAGGCCAAATTTTTCTGTCCACACCAGCTTACCCAGTACCAACATTACCAATCTTTCTTATCTGGTTTACAAATGCTTACACACCCCAGAAATGCAAAACCTTAAATCTAGTACCAAACATCTACTTCTGCAACAACAACATGTGAAACACTATACTAAAACAACTGATACACAATTTTGAACGTATAGATCATTAAGAAATGGCCGACGTACACTACACGGACAAAAGTATTGGGACATTGGCTCAGTCACTGTTTTTTTTCCCGAAATCAAGGGTAGAAAGAGTTGATCCTGCTTTTGTTGGAGTAACTGTTTCTACTGTCCAAGGATGGCTTTCTACTAGATTTTGGAACACTGCTGTGAGGATCTGATTGCATTCAGTGAGAAGATATTTAGTGAGGTCAGGATGTTGGATGATTACCACCCTAGCTCATCCCCAACTCTGCCACTCATCCCAAAAGTATTGAATGGAGCACCAACCATCATTCCAGAGAACACAGTTCCACTGCTCCACATCTCAAGGCTTCATACCCCTCTAACCCACACCTCACATTAAACATGGTGCCAATAAGGTCACGTTTATCTGTTTCAGAGTCCTATTCTATTACCAGTACTTTTCCACAGGGACTAGAAAAGCTGAGTGTGTGTGTGTGTATGTGTGTGTGTGTGTGTGCATTTGCACATCTGTGTTAGCAATGGGTGCGAGTTAAAGTAGCTGAATGCATTCATTCGAAGGGGTGTCCACAAACATTTGGACATATATAGGACATAAGTTGCTGCTGTAAGACAGTCAGGGGTGGGTACAGCATGCCAAGCACCCCCTGATGATGTGATGTGGAAATGCTGAAGACTGTAGAGATTACTGTACAACAAGACTGTGCATGTTTGTGTTTTGATTTCCTCTTCTGTGGCTTTTTGGTGCTATATTTGTGAATGGTATTTTGACACATATGAGCCCAAAGGCCAAGTATACAAAATTTGTTGTACATCACTGGCAGCAATTTTATAGCCCTACTGCGAGCTTTTACTGCAAGACTCTTTTTGTCTACCCTACATTTCACACAGTAAATATCACTTAGTCACTTATAGAAAGTATGCTGCCAAAATCCCACACATTTGACAGTGCTTAAAGCAGTGCTTTAAGAATAAGCTGGATATTAAAAAAGCATTTTTGTTTGCTGGTAGAGTGTAAAAAAGGTATGCGGTATCTGTACATGCTATCAGTTGACAGTATTGGACAGTGGGTGTGATGTGTGTTCTGAAAGAATGATCTGGTATTGGGCCGGGTTTGCCGTGTGTTGGTAGTTTGTGTATGTAATGAAGGTTTTTGTTCATTTAAAGTATAACATCCAACATCCTAATTTTATCTAATGTTGCTTACAAACACTGCACCTAGACTGCCACCAATTTCTCATTTCTGTAAATACACACCCAGAATTTTAGTTTATTAGCTTTAAAATTCTTTTGACAAGCTGTGCAAACAAGTTTCTACATTACATCCACATATCATCCTCGTCCTGCTGTGTAGTACTATTTTGCTATTTTACAGATTGTTTTGGTGCCTCTGGAGCCTAATGCTGGTGTGACAGGGTTAAATTCTTGGGCGGTATAAGCCGTCATTAGCTAGTTACTCTGTAAAAAAAAGCACTGGACTGTATTTAGCCAGACTTGAAGTATTATTTGTGGAAGTTTATTGGTGCACTGTAGAGAAGTTCTGCTAAAAGAATATGATTCTCTGGAGCAGATAAACATGAACATGCTGGCACCATATCTAAGGCCAGGCGTTGGTATTGTACAAAGCCCCCCAGCATTCAGCAGCGGAGCAGTAGAACTGTGTTCTCTGGAATGATGGTGGGTGCTCCATTTAATACTGTTGGGATGAGTTGGGGAGTTGGGGATGAGGTGGGGTGGTGATCATTCAACATCCTGACCTCGGTAAAGCTCACCACTAATTGCAATGAAATTCTCAGAGCAATGTTCTATAAAAAGAGTACAAACCCTGGACAGTAGAGACAGTTACTCCAACAAAAGCAGGACAAACTCTTTTTTTATACTCTTTTTGGCATAAACAATCAATGAGCAGGTGTCCCAATACTATAGCAATTATATATATTTGTGTGTCTCGCTAAACAAGTCTGAAAACTCAATATAAGTAAATCCATTTGGGATTGATGCCAGGAATTTACATCTTATGTGTGGCAGGGTAGTGTTGTGTTATGAAAATGTAACATGCAAATAAGGGAAAGGTTTCATGCAAAACAGTAAAACATGCCTGTTATCCATGTTCATGAATAAGAAACCGTACTAACGTGATGATACTTGTTCTTAACATCATGGTAAACTCAGTGTTTTATGAGTCTCTTGTCAGATGTACAATAAGTAGTGCAGACTTGCTCATCAAATGGTTCTTTTGAACTCAAGGATATTCCTACAGAGTTCCTGATTGGGCATGGTGACCTTGCCAAGTGTTGTATTGAGAATGATGTGTCTCATTCTTCTGGCAATGCTTTACAATGGAGATTATACAGGCTGTATGTGCACAATTAAACACAGTTTAAAAGAGCTGAATTCCCATATTAGTCCCAAATGGTTTCTGGATACTTTTGGACATATAGTGTACTTCCCCTAGGTCTGTTTTTCCCTGAGGCACTTAATGCAAATCTACCAGGCAAGCCAGGCTAAATGAACAGCCTATGCAAATAACTGTGATGCTAAATTAATAAAAAGTAAACAACGTATTGGAAAAAAAACAGCTTTCTCTTTAACTTCAAAAATAGGACAAAAACAGGAGAAAGCACATCCTCAAAGTATATTAGCACACAATTAGCACTGATTAGTTTGCATCTCATGTATTAGCTTGTGGCTACCATGTAAAATCTCTTTTGAGACTCCTTCTAGACAATGAAGTTATTAACCTAACATTGTATGTCTAAAGCAGTGATACCACGGATAATGTTTTGAACATATAGTAATGCTTAATACAGCTAACAGTTTCATTTTCCAGCTCAAACATGAATAAGTGAAGCTAACAGACATTCAAATAACATGTCAACTCCATTGATGCAGCTGTAAAAAAAATGTCAGTAAAGAAATAAACTGTAAAGTAAATATAAAAAACAGTCCAGTGCTTCTTTAACAGAGTGACTAGCTAATGACGGCTTTTACCGCCCAAGAATTTAACCCTGTCACGCCAGCATTAGGGTCCACAGACACCAAAAAATTTTGTAAAATAGCAAAATAGTACTACAAAGCAGGATGAGGACGATATATGGATGATGATGTAGAAGCGTGTTTGCACAGCTTGTCAATAGAATTTTAAAGCTAATAAACTAACATTCTGCAGTACTATGAATTTCCTATTGTAAACTAAATTTTCTGGCTGATCGACTGCATCAGGGGAGAGTGATAAATCACGTTCATTCAATTTTTGGCCAAACTGTTCCTTTAACAATCATACCAACTCAATGGCCTTGCATTGCTTTAATTGATTACACCCGGGTTTTCTGGTCAAAAACACAATTGCTCCAGACGATGCTCCAGATGATTTCCTGTAATACTATCCCACTGCGTACACTACAGAAAAGGAGCTGAAATGGAAACCAGCCCAAAAAGACATAGATAACTACTGATATGGGTTACTGCCAAATGACCTTCAGCAGCTTCTTTGAGAGTTTAGGGTGCAAAGACCATGTTTGTAAAACAGATGTAGTTCAAGGTTCTTTATGGAACCAAAAGTAGCATCACTCAAAGAACCATTTGTTGCACCTATATTACACCTAAGAGTGTGGGTAAAACAACACGTTTTGGAAAAGCATGTTGATTAGAGATGGATGGATCGATTAGCTATGTATCGATATCGGATGGTTTCCAGCCCAAATATGCGATCGGTGATCCTGAGAGCTGGTCAGATAATCTGATCCATATTATTGGCAATGCGAGTTGCTGCAGAGTTTTGCAGGGTCACAAGGTGCTGCAGTTCCTCATTCAACCACTACATGGCAATACAGACCTCATTCACGGCTACAGACACGCCAGTGTTGAGTGTTGTCCACTCAGTGCCACATACCGGATACCCCTCTCTAGAGTACATCACTCAGCCTAGTACACTGAGTATCAGACAAAGCAGAGCTAGCAAAGATAGCTAACAACACTTTAAGCTACAGTGCAATTCTGCACTGGAAATTACCGGCTCTCTCCACTGGTGCTCGGTGCTCAGTAAAGTTTTAAATGTGGTTGATTTAACAAAGTAAAGTACATTTCATCTTTCAACTCTGATCGGTCCATCTCTTATACAGATTAATAATTACTAAGCTCATGAAAGTGAGGTTCAGGTAGCTTGTTCATAGCTGGTTCGTATACATTTTGTCCTGTAAGTGATTTGTGTTGCTCTTGTGTTGCACAGCTTGAACACTCATATGGGAAGCCCATAATACCTCTAGTTATCCTTTCCTCTTACGTGCTCACACCAACACGCCCCAGGGAATAGAGATCGAGTTAACCTGAAATCCCATGAACATATTGTGTGATTGCTTGCCAAGATCAGTCTCAGCAAGATGTTTTCCCACATAGATCAGCCCAATTCTAAAATACCCTTACTGACCTCAGCTCTAATACAATCACTGGCTCATACAAACATTGGAGATTTGGTTGCAGGTCTGCAACCAGCAAAGTGATATCCCCTTTCTCAGCACAGCATATGCTGCTTTGTCTTGTCAACAAATTGGCTGACACTGTTGGCAGTGTATGCCAGAATACCACACATATTATGATGTATAATATCCAGTGTCATGACCTATGCTTGGCAACCTTTAGTAAAACCAAGGGCAGGTTAAACCAAGGAAAATGCATTACCATTTGTTAATGTTCAGATTTCACTTGACCACATAAAAGCAAAAATGACAAATGATAATGTTTTTAATAAATATGTTTTCTACAGGAGATGAATTTGGCAAATATCCCATTTCTGTTTATTGTCTGAATATGAAATATTGAAAATAAAACAGAGATAATGCACCATTATCCTAGTACATGTCACATATGTTTTATTTTTTCCCCCAATATGTTATAGTAGATTTTAAAGTAACTGGACCCTGACTGGGCTGACCAGCTAGTCTTTCACTGAGCTGTGTGTGTGTGTGTGTGTGTGTGTGTGTGTGTGTGTGTGTGTGTGTGTGTGTGTGTGTGTTTGTGCGCGTGCTCATAGACTTTTATGATGCAAATGTCTATATGCCCCTACTCATCTTCCTCAAATAAATGATAAATGCCTAGGGTAAGCTAGGCTTAATGGATCAGACACATACACACACACACACACACATAGGAGGCTGCATCTGGCTGGCTGCAGTTGAAAGGTTAAGTCCTTTGATTATGT
Organism: Salminus brasiliensis; assembly: GCF_030463535.1. Lineage (NCBI taxonomy): Eukaryota > Metazoa > Chordata > Actinopteri > Characiformes > Bryconidae > Salminus > Salminus brasiliensis. The sequence continues at coordinate 19,675,953 of NC_132878.1, forward strand.
TAAAGAGTAGGGCCATCCTTCATGGCGTGTGTCGGACAGAGTGACATTTCCTGAGGCCAGTCTGTGGCATGCTGGCATTTTGGGTTTTCAAACTCAGGCCGCTCAGGGGTCTCGCCACTGCGGAAGGGCAGGTTTACAGACATTGGGTTGCCTAAACTTCGTGCAAAATCAAATCAATTACGAGAAAGAGGACAGATACATTTTGAGTGTTTTCAAATGTATTTCAGTGCGCAAAGCAAACCAGCTGAGGCAACATAGCATACTTACAACATCTTCCTGTAGTTTTCAGGAGCCACCATTCTATTGTTCAAAACCTTGCTTTTCCTAAATAAGTGATCCCACAGCTAATGTCATATTTTTTTTTATAAAATGATGATGCCTGGATGAATTCAGTTATGCACAGAGCAGCAGATTTTAGAGCTCGCTGTCTACAGATTCTTCATTTATTGGCCCACTAGGTCCTCTAGTGGTTCCTTTGGTTCATTACAGAATCAGATTTAACAGCCAAGTGACTTAAAAGACCTGATCCTCATTTCTGTTTAAAAATCAGTTCTTTCTGAATCTTTTGTGACCTGCTTAGCTGCTCTTAGAGCTCTCACTTCATGTGGCTAGAATATTGATTGTCACATGATCAGATTTAAACCACATCTTTACAGTTGGTGATTAAGTGCGATATACGCAAATGTTTCACTCTAGCTGCCTCTGAATTTTCTTACACTGGCAGCTGATGTGTATGAGATGGCTGTTTAGAATAATTAACATTTTGAGATTACGGACCTCGCCTGTGGATCAGGGGAAGAGAGCAGAGATGAAGAAGGTGTGGTTATGGGTGGTGGTGGGTGCAACGTTGTTGGACTGAGAAAAGGAAGATATATATAAAGCCTATAAGGTGGAGTAAAGCTTAACCAAACTGGTACTATTTCAGCTAGCTATCTTGAAAAACAAATATGCAACACAGTGGGATTGAAAAAGAATGACTTTTTTGTGAAAGAAAGACATTCACTCTGTAGTTCTGTAGGTGCACTTTTACCCTGACTGTAGCCACACAATTTGTCAGCCACCCACTAGCCCATACTGTGACTCTAATACTGTGGCCAACTCTACTATTATACACCTTGGAACTGTACAGTTAGTGACTCTAACTCCTCTTTTTCTGCCCAATTTGTGTAAGTCATTCTCCAGACCTTCATTAGTGGTTTCTGGCCAAACAGTTAGTTTTGGCCATATACTTTTGGGATGGCAGGCTGTAGCAGTAATGCCTAGGTGGGTCAAAACTCCAGCAACACTGCTATGTCTGTACACATGTACCAGTGCAACATTGACATGTTACTACCATGGAGGTATAAATAAAAAATAGTTCTTGAAGTACTTCTTTAATAATGACTCCTTTTTTACTAATTGACTCCTATCATGGTAACCAATATTTGATATGTAATAGGGCATGTATTTATTATTCAAAATGTAATTTAATATCAATATTGTGTACAGAACATCCTGTCTCTGGTGTCGCCTAGATTTTCTTTTGTTTGGTCAACCCTTCATACTCTAGATAACACTGAGAATGAAAGGAAGCAATTGCAACCAAGAATTCAACGGTATTGGCAGATACACTATATGGACAAAAGTATTGAGACACACCGCTTACTTATTGAATCCTGTTGTTTCATTTAATCCCATTGCCACAAGTGTATAAAATCAAGCACCTAGCCAAGCAGTCTGCCTTCACTACACATGTAGTGAAAGAACTAGTCTTTCTCACTGAGAGCTCACTGAATTCCAGCAAGGTACTGTAACAGGATAGCAGTCAGTTTGGGAAATTTCTGTGGAAGCTTTAAGAAACTACAGCAACTCAGCCACCAAAGTGACAGACCATGTAAAGTTACAGTGAAGACTCTTAAATGCCGAGTGCATAAAATTCACCAACACTCAAAACCTGACTCAATCATTAGGCATTAACATCAGCACAAACACTGTGCACTGGAAGCTTCATGGCATGGCTTTCCAAGGCTGGACAGCACCATGCAAGCAGGGGTGGAGGGGTGTTCTGTGTGACAAATTATTCTTCTCTAACAGGGTCTAGTCTGGGTTTAGTGAATGCCAGGAGAACATTATCTGTCTGACTGCAATGTGCCAACTGATGGGCCCAATAAGCACCACGTTTGGTGGAGGAGGGTAATGCTCTGGGGTTGTTTTTCAAGGGTTGGCCTCAACCCCTTGTTCCAGTATAGGCAAGTCTTCAGCATACCAAGACATTCTGGGCATTTGTATGCTTCCAATTTTGTGGAAACAGTTAGGGAAAAGCCCTTTTCTGTTCCAGCATGACTTTGCCCCAGTGCCCAAAGCAAGGTCTATAAAGACATAGTTGGGAGTTTGGAAGAACTTGACTGGCCCGCACAGAGCCCTGACCTCAGCACTTTTGGAATGAACAAGAATGAGGATTGCGAGTCAGGCCCTTTCATCCAACAAGTGTGTGAGCTCACAGATGCTTGCCTCTGGAAGAATGACCAAAACGTCCCACAGACGCATTCCAAAATCTTGTAGGAAGCCCTTCCCAGAACAGTGGAATCTGTTATAGCTGCAAAGGGAATACAAATATGTAAATAAGGAAATTATTTTGTCTATATAGTGCAACTGCTTTACAATTTTAGGTTTGATTGATAATTCAAGCTGATATTTGATGACATTTTATCAAACTTTAGAGCTAATTGTGAAGCTGTGTTTAAAACAGGGCACCAGCATTTATACTGTTGTAGGAGACTGTCCTATTTCCACACTGACAACCCCATTTTAATCTTAATCTTAAATAGTCTGGAAAGTCTTTTAGTACAGATTTTAGGGGATTAAAGAATATATTTTTTTAAATAATAATTTAAATTGTTCATAGGAAGCTGATTGGCCAGTCACAATTTAACCTAGAAGCTTTGTACACCAGAGTTAAAGTGGATAACTGACTCAATTCTAAATGATGACACCCAGCCTTTGCACTCTGAATTTCAGTTGTTTCCACCTTAATTAAGGATTAAAGCTCCAAACTGCAAAAAAAGCGATATAGAAATAGTTTTGTTCCGGCACACATAACCCAGATGAACAGACCATAACAAAATAGCTCAGAGAACTGGAACCTTGAGAACCTGTTATGGTTATTAACTGTCAGTTGTCTGTGTTGTTGGCAAAATCAAGTGCCACTGCAAATGACAATAATGAAATGACAATAAAAACCCACTTGACTTGACTTGATTCCTCTTCATTTCATGATTTTTGCATATCAGAAAAAAAACACGCCAACAATGTTTTGCACACGCCAGTTCTTATTTTTGCTAAATTAAGCAAATAAACGGTAATTATATAATATAATAACTGATACTGTATATTGTACTCCAGTAAAGTAGATTGTGTAGGCAACACTGACACTTTTTGTACTACTACTTTAAGTGGATCAATTCAACAGTTTTATGAATACATTTTCACATAGAGGTGGGACAGTGTGATATTTTGTCATTACCCTAATCAACTGTGTTATCGTGATACACAATATGTTTACCTAAAGTACCTAAAGAACCAATTGTATATTTCCTTACGAAGAGAGCATATTACATCCTGTTTAACTGGATGTAGAGCAGCAAGGTCTGAATAAAAGCACTGCACTTAAGAGTTTTTGACAGCAGTTTTGAAAAACTGTACAATTTGAAAACGTGTTTTGGATAGATATTGTGTTACAGGGCTACGGTTACTTTCTTGTGACCACTGTACTATATGGGATCTGTTACCAATAGCCAACAATGTGGCTCACAGGCCACTCAAGACTGTATTTCCAGAAATAGCACTTCCTCTGTGTGTGTTCCTCACATGTGCATGCACACATACGCCCACATACTAACTCCCCTACACTGTCATAGCAAGGCCTCCTGCGCTCACTGCCTTATACACACAGCACACTCCCCATGTGAATGTACCTTGTGGTAGAAAGTCAACCACTAGCATTTTAAATGGCGGTTGAGGCCAACGACAAAATCTCCTTGCCTTTTAAGCTGGCTGCAGTTTGGCTCAGTTATAGCGGGAAGAAAAGTTTGCTCTTAGCAAAGCTTCCTGGAGAGAAAAACACTAATGTGTAGGTATGCGTCTTTCAGCCTTAAATGGAAGCAGATGTGGGGAGCGGAGTGCAAGTTTACACAGAGCTGTAATCAGAGCGAGACTCGTTCTTTTATTCCTCTGCCTGATTTCCCCCTCTATTTTTCTCTGCGAACGAGGCGGTCGGGCTACAGGACCGCAGGCCGCACAGCTGAGAGTGATTAGCGTCAGCCGTACCGCTGGTACTATCGGAAGACTACAGCCGCAGGGCAGGCTATTCAAAGGCCAAAGAGAAAGGCAGGCTGCATTGAAAGTTCAGTGCTATTTCAATCCTAGGTAAACAAGTCAATACTCTAACTTTTCAAACTTTCCCATTCTTTCTCTAAATAGGCTAATGACATGCTGTCACTGTATTCTGACAACAGGTGAATCACACCGCGCATGCTAATTTGACTCAGACAGACAGAGAGACGCTGATTAGCATATCATCCATTAGTCACATACAACTGAAAGCTTTTATATAATAACATAGCACCGCTCATTATTTTTCTGCACTGACCTTTTTCTGACTTATGCATGCTGTAGTCTCTGACATGTAGCTATTTTGTTGGGTACACGGGGCTATGGGATTAATAAAGTAGTCTGAAATGAACTATATGTAAAAAGCTTGTATCTCCAAAACGGAATTTACAAGAGAAGAAAAACCTTTGTAAGGATAATGGGAGTCAATGTGAAAAGATGCAATTATTTTGGCCACTTTGGAGAATTTTCACAGGTCAGCTCATCATGAAGAATTGACACAATATAAAAAACACCTGCCAGATTAGAAACAAGCTAAGTTCTCTATCTTTTGCATTTGTCTTAAATACAGTGTGATGAATACTAGGCCCATTAGTAGGTCCTCGTTATCACTGTTAATCTCCCCCCTATTGGAAAATAAATGCGACTGTATTTACATTATTTAATCATTTCAGATTTGTGAATCTTATTACAGATTGAGTTTTGTATTCATTATGAAATCACAGTTAATAGTGTGACAGTAATACAACATACTACATGTACATGTTATGAACATCATTTAGACAACAATAATGTGATTTCTGTATTTTGAGAAAAAGGTCTATGATGTAAAGAGTAACAGCAATAGGCACCATGTTTTCAGCTTTCCTTGTTTTGTAGCCTAGGTGGTAGATAACACAATAAAGCATGTCAATTATGAAAGGATGACACTGCAGCCTGTTTTATGAACTGTAAAGATGCTCAGACCAAAAAACACACTAACATGGTGGTACGAACATCAAAATAAACATGCAGTGTCCATAAAGCAACGTGAGAGTGCAGTAGGTGACCAGCGGCATTTCACAACGTCCACGATGTTCAATAAACAGCACGCGTTCTTAAAAATACACAATTGAGTGTGCAGATGGTATGTTGGTATGTTTCCTATTCAGAACGACTTGTAAACAGTGGAAGGTAAACCGATACAAAGTGCCTGGATATACAGAAAGAATCTACAGTCTCATGGAGAAGATTGTACCTTGGTCTAGTTAGATACAGATCAGTTTTGTGTTTGCTTGTGACTAAGTGGAAAGGAGAATTCAATTCGAAAGGCATTAATCTAAGTACTGCCTGAAGAATTGAGTCTTCAGACCACGGTGGAAGGAAACAAGTGTTCACTTAAGTTCGACTTTAAGGAAGGACATTTCAGGAGCCCAGATTGTGGAAGACCTAAGCTGGTGTGCAGGTGTGTAGTTCTGAAAACAGCTGCAGAAGTAGTGAGGAGCTGAGCCTTCAGAAGCCTTGAATGTCAGCACCAAAGCTTAGCATCTGATCCTTGCTCAGGAAGCCAGTGAAGTGATTTAAGCAGAAGAGTCATATGGTAGAACTTCGGGAGGTTATGGCCCAGAGAAGTCAGTTCAGTTTTGGCTATAGTATCATTTTGGGGTTCAGCATCGTAATACTACACTTAGAAAATATCCTCAAAGTCAAAATTCCAGTAACATCACAACAAAACTACAAACTCTCCATCGCTCTCAGTCTCTAACTCGTCAATGTTTCGCTACGGTTGTTCATTAGAAGTACAGATCAGCACTAGTTGTAGCATGACCTCTCTCAGTGGAAAATGTTGTTGGCAAGAAGTTGTGGTATGTGTTTAAACGTGAGCCACAAACACACACACATAGACACTCACACTCAATCGAGAACACACACTTTATGACTCATACAGTTGTGTGTATCATCCCCACCCTGACACACTCAACATGAGTTCCTTCTCCCTGTAGACTGGTCTCTCAGTCAGTAAATATAAGGTCAGGGTAGGCACATATCAGATACAGCAATCTGCAAGTCATTAGTTTCACCATTATGCACCTGATGGCTTTCAATAGCGCAACAGATTTATGATTCGGTGTAAGATATAAAATATTAGGTCTGTGTATTGGCAAAAACCTGGCCATGCGATAGGTATCACGATACAGAGATTATGATCCAATATATTTTAATATCTCGTGATACTATAAACAAGGTGATATACTGTTATTTACTTAAAAGGAAATTTTGGAAAACTGTCATAGCATAAAAACACATATAATCATATGAGTAAAAGTTTACTTTTTATGCAATCAGACCATTGGGATCTAAAGAGTACAACACTGAGTACAACACTGATATTCAACCTCCTGAGACCCGGTCTTTTGCTAGGTGTGCATTTGTAATTTCACCTATTTAGGATTAGTAGGACCTAACAAGTATAAAAACTAAACTTAGTCTTTGTACAGTAAGACGTTTTTGCTAAAAACAATGTCCTCATATAAGGCCAAAGGTTCAAAGTTTTAAAAAATTAAGTATCACGGCCGAGGTTTAACCCCTTGAGCCCTAGGTTTATTATTCAGTTATTAATCCTAATGCAGAAACTACAGTGAAATATTTGTTAACTGTGTAGTTTGGCATATCTTGTGTCCTGAGTCCCACAGGGTTCTATTTTGGGGCCAAAAAAGCTGTTAATGTTAATTATGACAATAATGTAGTTATGTGAGTTCTTTACTTTAATGAAAGTAAAGAACTAAAATGTGGGCTTACACACAGGGTCTAACAGACTAAACACAACAAAAAATGAACCCCTGCCTTTCCATGAATGTTCATGAATGTTTTTAAGAATCAATACATTACTGTAACAAATAATACCCTGATACTCAAGAGTACCAATATGTTTTACACCACATACAAAACATAGGCTTCAGCATATAAATAATTGGCCAGTGTGGAAATATCAATTACTGATTTTTATGTATTTTTATATTGTATATATTGTATATATTGTTATATAGCTGTATTCTTAGGTAAAGCAACTGTGACATTTACCACCTGAACACCTACACAATTAATCAACCAAGCATGTGGCAGCAGTGTAGTGCATAATACCATGCAGATACTACTCAGTAGCTTCAGGTAATGTTCCCATCCACTGTCAGAATGCGGAAAATGTGATCTCAGTGATTTGGAGCGTGGCAAGATTATTGGTGGCACTGGTTTGAGTATTTATACTCTGCTGATCTCATAATATTTTTAGCACAGTAGTCTCTAAAGAATAGTGTAATACAGAAAACACTTCCAGTGAGTGACAATCATGCTTGCCAACTGACAATCTGTCAGTCAATCACTGTTTGGCTAAATCTACTAGAGTATTCGTTTTGACCATTTGAAATTAGTCTAGCCGATACGATCAGTTATCACAGTATTAGTGTTTCGCATCAGACAGGGCCTAGTCATAGGTCACAGTTTCTTCTGGTCTTCTCTCTGAGAATTTAGCATCACAAAACTCACTAAAAAGACGCTTACAGCTGGGGTTTTAACAGAATGCCATGACTGCTTATGCATAAAGGTGGTCAGCTTCCTTTCATTTACTTCACAGATTTGTGAAGGGAGTAGGCAATAAAATGTATACCTGACCATTGCTTCAGAGGCCAGAGTGAAAAAGGGAAACCCTCTGGCACACTGGGTATTTAGAGGCACTTGGGCAGTTTTCATGGCAGTATTGATTGCTAAGTTGATGGACCGGTTGATGGACTGAATGACAGATTGATTAGCTAACTGATTAGCTTACAACAATAAAAACGAACACCATACTCTCAGCGCCTTGAATAATTAATGATGACAAACATTAAATTCCCATTAAAGGTGTTTTGCTAGTGAGTCCTGGCAGAGAGGCAAGAAACACATTGAAGTCACTGAAACTGAGGAAAAGTTTCAGGTGTAAGTCAAGCAAAAAAGGCTCTGTGTGTGTGCGGGTGTGTGCGCACACGTGAGCGAGAAATAGCTTTACCAGACATCAGACATACCAGTAAATGTTGAGGCAGGATGCAACAATGATGACTTCATCCACTTAATCCATCCCTTTACACACACACACACACACACACACACATAAGTAGCCCTGTACATATTACATAGCTATGTTCACATTACAAGATTCAAATGGCTAAATTGGATCTTTTGAGTTGAAGCAACATGGATTTGATGTTTTTTCAACATCTGTGGACACACAAATCAAATGTGAACACTTTCAGATCAGATTCAGATCATACGCAGCATTTGTAGGCAAGTGCGGACCATGCTCACTGTGGGCTGAAGCAAGGAAGGGGAACTCTGAGAAACTTGGGCTGGAGTTTTAGGCAGCTTCAGCTGATGAGACTTGAAGCCTGACCTGCGCCCCTCTTGCCTCAGCATGAGTTGGAGGAAACTTTCAGCACAAGAAGGTGAGGGGAGAGGAGCGGTTTTATAGGGTGTGTAATAATGGAGCGGAGGAGCTGGAATTTGGATGGAGTTTAAGCATGGTCCTTCTCCTAAACTTTCATTATTTTATATCTCCATTTAATGAGAAAGGTCACATAGGAATTTGCAGTTTGCACACAAACTGTACATCAGTGTTCATCTCGCATTAATAATGAGCAGCTCAGAGCTGTTTTGATCCAATTATATCAGAATTCATCAGGTCCTTACATTGTAACTAAACTACAAAAACAGCTCATTTGGAATTCATATTTCTGTGATGTCTTGAAAACCAACACATATATGTACCAATCAGCCATAACATTAACACCTTGTCTGTACACTATCTGTCCATTAAATCAGCTCCACTGACCATATAGGAGCACTTTGTAGTTAGAATTACAGACTGTAGTCTATCTGTTTCTCTGCATACTGTAATGCTTACGACCCCACAGGACCACCACAGAGCAGCTATCATTTGTCTGTTGGATTATTCTTAGTCCACTCAATGTGCGCTCTATTAGACACTCCTACCTAGTTAGTCCACCTTGTAGATGTAAAGTCAGAGACAGAAGCTCATCTGCTTCTGAACAGTTTGTGTTGGTCATCCTCTAATCCTTTATCAAAGGACACTACCCACAGGACGCTACCCACAGGACGCTACCCACAGTTGTTGACGTTGTTGGCTGGAAATCTCTGGTTGATGGGCTATTCTCAGTCCAGCGGTGACGCTGAGGTGTTTAAAAAACTCCAGCAGCACTGCTGTGTCGGATCCACTCATACCAGCACAACACACACTAACACGCCACACAGTGTCACTGCAGTGCAAAGAATGACCCACTGCCCAACTACTACCTGCTCTGTGGTGGTCCTGTGGGGTTGAAGAACAGGGTCAAAAGGAAGCTAACAAAGCTGTTAGTGCCACACTGATACTGATGAGTTATTTTAGGATTATGTACACAGGATATTACATAAACAGAACATTTTCCCAGACATTATGTACCTATAAATATGTACATTTTAGCAATACCGATAGTCCTTGCATCGCTGTTGTTGATATTGGTAGACCTGAACTTTGGTAAACCATCAATGACCTCTTTTAAAAGCTGGAAATGGGAAAAACCTAAACCTGACCCATTCTGTACTGGAGTACATTTGAATTTGTGGTATCCTCAGGTAAAAGGTTGCATGGACATGCAGGTTTTCCAGCTCGTTTTACTCCTCAGACAGGATATATCTATCCTCTCGAAAATAGTAGCGCCCCTCACTGGGTCTAGCAGGCAACGGCCTAAAGCACACTTTCTCATTCTTACTTTCCGCTGTATAAAATCAGATGCTGTACCGCTAACCAGATGAGAACTATCCACTCGGGAGTACCACCGACATTTCGATTTGGTCTACTGCAAATGCTCCTTTTACCTCTTTCATGCGGACATCCAAACAGGAAAGTTGAAATTCCCATCCTGTGTGTGTGTGTTGTGTGTCTTGTGTGTGAAGCACAGGCTCTAAGTTCCGTAAAGTAACCTCACACCGTCCACTTTTGCCTGACGTGAGTTATATTATACATCTTTGTGTACTTCGCTCTCTCTGTATCCTGCTAAAATGAAGAAAGGGAGCTTAAATTAACTACAACCTCATGTGTGACATTCAAAGGCTCTCCAGGCGCTCGGCCTGCCGCCTACGCTTCATTTTCACCAAAGCTGCTCTCTCTTTAAGACTGTCTGCCTGCTCAAAACACGACGTCCTAGCAGGTCAGACTTCCACGGCTTTGCATAAACACTATTTAAAAAGCGATTACAATAGCGTGGAGGCGCTGTGGGCTTTTTGGAGGACAAAAAATTCCATGCCATGCTGGCTTGTGTAAGAACTAAAAATGTAACGCCTACAAGTTTGCACCAGTCAGTCAAGCCAAGTCTACTCTCATATAAACAATTAGACCAATGTTCTGTAAGAAGAACATGACTATATATAGACGTGTCGGCTAGTATGCATACTGTAACTGCTCGTATGTCCATTAACAACAAACAGACAGCACATGGTGTCTATAGAAGTCCCTACCCATGAGTCACACTGAAAAAGGAAGCAAGCTGTTCAGATTGTGAAGTCTTTTATATATATGGGGTCTGCATAATGTATGGATACTTTCCACACTGAACATACTGGTGCACCCAGACAGTCTGACTGTAATAAGGTTACTATTACACAGGGCCGTACACCACTAACCTTGGAGAGTCCGTAGGTATTAAACCATATGAGGACTTCCATATGCCGTTGCCTAGAAATCCACAGGATAAGCTGTGGAAAACCCTGCATGAAAAGTCGGGTAAATTCCACACTTTATTATGGTGTTACTACACTCTCCACCTGGATTAAAGATTCCTGGCGATCATCGGCTTTAGGCAATTTACCAGCTTTTGCTTTTGACTGACAGAATCCTTTTTTTTAACCCTGTCCAGTTTTCTACACTATGCAAAAGTAACTCAATAATTAAAAATGCTGTGAATTATTTAATGAATTAAAATGTAAATGATTTCTTCTATGGACAGCTTCTAGCTTGCATCTTCACTTTGTCAGACAAACAAAAGCATGGCAAAAATATAAAGTATTCTTTTTCTTTCCACAAAACTGAGTGTTTTTGATTGTACCACTTAGTATCAAGCACTGTAATACTAAACCTGATATCAAGAAGTCTGGTATCATGACAACCCTAATTCAACAACCATTTTCTCTCATTACGCAGTCACTTCTTCCACCAAAAACTGAGACAGCCTGATCAAAGCCATATGTTGGTTTCTACTACTTTTATCACTTTCATTTTAAATATATGGGTACTAAGCATCGGATGGAGGCTTTCTCCTGTCGGAACCCTGTGCAACAGTCTTTGAAGGGGAATCATGCCTTTAATCATTTGTCCAAGTCTGCCTAACTGCCTTTCTCTCTACATTAGCTTTGATGTAGCCTAACTACTTCCAGTGTTAAACTTAGCAGTTTAATTAGGAATTAAGAAGAAGAATATTGGGAACTGTATCCCCAACACTGCAAAGGCTTTATTAGTTTGGATGACAGCCTTCAGAAAATGTCTGCTTTTATTGACTTTTTAATATTGCTACCACAATTAATGTTAATGTTGGATTCGCAGCTGAACTGCTCTCTGAGGAAGGAGCACACAGCACACAGGTACGTCTAAGTAAATATCACAGCTTTTCCGTGCTTCATAGTTCACAGCCCCTGTTAAGGTAATAGAAGTGGCACTTGAAGATCCTCGGTTATGCCTAGGAGCTACACATGTTTCTGTTTGGGAGGGTAAAACACAGCTTTTTGAAAAAGCTGACATCATGGCATTAACTTGCTGATGATTGGTGCCGTTTTCATTTATTTATACATGCAGACATAGTCTGAAATAGACCTCTCCAGGCCCACATCAGTAACTCTGAGTCTAATCTGGTTTTCTCTGACAGCAATGAAAGGGATTTTCAAAAATCACACCCTGTGGTAAACAAAAAGTGCTCCATACCCAATCCAGTTCGTCCTGTGAACAGTTTTCTCCCAAATGCCACTGGAGTCTGAGGTGAAAATATGAGACTCATATGAAAGATGAGCATTGTTACATCCACGCTACAAGCAGGCTAACACTGATATAAGAGCAACAGCTACTTTAATATGTATACATTATTGCTTTGTACTCTACTACTGCCCAATAATTATGTCAGTGTGCAGCAATATTCAATATTCAGCCATATATAGCAATATTCATGTTTTGACTTGTTAAGGATGCCATGATTTGCAGGGGAAAAGTGTATACATGATCATTCATAACGGGTTCGGAACATTTTGGTTACCACAGGGCACAAAAATCAGCATTTTTCTCACCATATCCCACCACTTTCATTTTCTTTTTTGTCCCAAGATGGTCCCAGTCTGAGGCTCATACTAAACAATAAAATGCAACTCCTACTGCATGTTACGTCAAGACACACTTCTTGTGAAAGAAGCAGGGATGCACAGATATGGGAACCGTTTGATATTTTTAATGGCATTAGGGCTGCATGACTAATTCAATTTTGATTATCATGGTACAGGTGTCAGCAATAAACATGTGATGACAGAATGATGATGGATCATGTGCAGCACTGGAGCACAAACACATGCTCTCCCAAATGGGTGGCAAGTTAAAACCATTTAAAGCAGTGTTTTGTGAGAATAGGCATTTCTTACTCCAGTCAGGGAGTGAAATTCGCACTTTGAGCCACTCCTAAAGGACATGTTGTCCATATGCATTTCTGGACAAGCTGGAAGATACAGAACTGTCACTGGAAGTGAAAGACGAGGTTATTTCACAAAAGTGAAATTTCAGGTATGCAGCATTAAGCAGTTCTCATAACTGTTGTCCTGCTTGCTTTACCAAAGTAACAGTGCAGTTAGCAGTGTGCCAACCTTGAAGGAGCAACGATTGTGGCGCTATTCTCCCTTTTACAATGCTGTTATTTTAAGGTAGAAATGCTACATAATGTTGCTTTAACTTAAAAGCTAATTACACAACACATGTGCAGAGCTCCGAATGCCTTCTGTCCTTAACTGTCCTTTACTGTCCTTAACTACAAACCTGTGAAAATACTGTAAAGGGAACGCTGATGTAACGCATAAAGTATGTCAGCCTTGGCAGCGCCCAATACAGACACCGGTGACTCGTTTTCCCCCACCCCTCAACCCTGTTCTCAGTCACACAACGTGCCGAACTACATATGTGCTTTTGCTTGTCTATATTTTGTACCTTGTTTACATTTACTCCTGTCTAGATTAGCCTATCCCTATCCATGTCCTTTGTTAGCTATAGCTGATGGCCTAAAGCCCTGAGGCCTTTTGTTTTCCCATTTTTAACTTCCTTTAGTTTTGTTTAAGCTTTAAGCTTTCTTTTGTTTGTGTTCATGTTTACAGTTTACAGTTTTTATTGTGTTCAAGTATTGTCTATTAAACCTGCAGTAGTGTCTGATAACTTCATGTCGGTCTCTATCCTCATAGCTGACAGCTTTTGGAACAATACAGTTCACAAAAAAAATGTGTTTACAGTTGTGATATTTAGTTCAAGTCAATTTAACTTTATTGACATTATACTAATACAGCATTGTACACTACAACGAAACATGTTTAGGTTAAGTATCTGATGAAGAATAGCTAGGACATGATGCAACAGTGTATGGATAATAGACAAAACACTACACAGAGTATATAGACAATAAATATAAAAATATGTGCATGTGCAAATGTGTGCAAAAGTCTGGGTGATTATGCTCCAAACTACGTTACTATACAAATAATAAAATGGAATAAATACGTAGAGCAGTGATGTGTTGTATGCGATGTAAATGGAGGAGTAAAACAGGGAGTTTAGAAGTGTGTGCTGAGATAAAGCAGCCTGGTATCACAGCAGCATCACATATGAATGAGTAGCTGTTGGTATTTCTATATTTTTGGTTTTACACTATTAAGTGTGCTTCAGTAAGCCAGTATGTATCACTGTTTGTAAAATAAGAGGCTAGGTAGTTTACTTGCTGCACATCCAGAAAGACTTTTATGTTAATTTATCGCTTAGAATAGTGTCACTGAATATCAACACCTCGATATACAGGGTGGGCCATTTATATGGATACACCTAAATAAAATGGGAATGGTTGGTGATATTAACTTCTTGTTTGTTAACAATGATGAACAGTTAACCTGATATTTAGTTGTATGCTTACTACATGCAGTATATGCACATACCTATATATATTTACCTTTCTCTATCAAATATATGATGAGACTGTCTATGAGTAAATCATGGTATTGATGGTCATAATCTTGAAAGCCAATTCAACCATGTGCATTATAATGTGGTGGTGCACCATCTTGCTGGAAAAACTCAGGGAACGTGCCAGCTTCAGTGCATAAAGAGGGAAACACATCATCATGTAGCAATTTCAAATATCCAGTGGCCTTGAGGTTTCCATTGATGAAGAATGGCCCCACTATCTGAAGGCAATTGCCTATGCTGTGAAGATACGAGATGTGCAGCACCTGAAACTACGGATACTGGAAGCCTGTGCTAGCATTTCTTCTGCGGTGTTGCTATCAGTGTGTGAAGAGTGGGAGAAGAGGGTTGCATTGACAATCCAACACAATGGGCAGCACTTTGAACACATTTTATAAGTGGTCAGAAACTTGTAAATAACTCATGAAAGAATAAAGTTACGTAAGTTAAAACCAAGCACACCATTGCTTTTCTTGTGAAATTCCCAATAAGTTTGATGTGTCACATGACCCTCTTCCCATTGAAAAAACTAAAGTTGGATCCAAAATGGCCGACTTCAAAATGGCCACCATGGTCACCGCCCATCTTGAAAAGTTTCCCCCCTCCCATATACTAATGTGCCACAAACAGGAAGTTAATATCACCAACCATTCCCATTTTATTTGGGTGTATCCATATAAATGGCCCACCCTGTACAATAACAGCTTCACTGACATTACAGAAGTAACAAACACCCCCAACCTACACACACACACACACACAGTGACATACACGCACAGACACACCTGTAAACTTAACATGTGCAGAGTTGTATATTTAAAGTAACATCACATTTATTTGTCTATATTGTACGGCCCTAATGTATATGAAGAAACTATTCTAATTCAAATTATATCTACCTGTATGAAAAACAGATGCAGTAAAATGAACTGAACAGATCTTTCAGTACCGTAGTCCAGTGTCACCTAAACGCGCGGCTCTTCTAGAGTTCAGCAGACACATCATCAACTATCGGCTGATGATTTTATTAAACATAATTATCTGCCAGTACTGATATAATTCACAAGACACCTCGACAACGGAGGAGAAGTTTGTAGCTAAGACTGAGACGAGTGCAGAATAGGACGAGACGTCTATAATAGCTGGCGGCCGCTGCGTGAGGCATCGCTTGCCTCTCTAAGTCATTCTCTGTGGCTGGTACAGAGCCTGATAGACTCACTGCGGGTGGGAGCGGTGCAGCTCCACGGGAGAGCCCTATTGATCCAGAGCAAACACTCAATCATTCACACACACACACACACACATGCATTACTGATGCTGCCACAGACACACACACACACACACACACACACACATACACAAACACACTCCTGATGCAGATACAGATACACACATACACTTCACTGAGAGTCACTCTCATGCACACACACACCACTAATGCAGCCACACAGCTAAAACACACACACAGTGGAGCACTCACTACCATGCAAACTCTCTCTCTCTCTCTCTCTCTCTGACACACACACTCCGTACTGCGACACCCAGCGCGCTGCTGTTGCTGTGCCGTGTCTGGCGCTGTTGAGGAGCGCCGTTAATGAGATGACCTCTCTAATCCCTACACCCCAAACTATTGCAGCGCTATTGACAGGAATGCGCCACCTTTCTGCGCAGCCTGAATAAAGAGGGTCGTTTTCGGACACTTTTCTGGCAAAAATGTGGGGTGTTATTGACATTAGCCTCCCCCCCGGGCTGAGGGCTCCCTCTTTTGGCTGGAGAGGAAACCTCCCTGGATAGGTTCACATACTAACACCAGGCTAAAGTTGGCTCCTTTTTTCACAAGTGCATTTTC